>NC_090945.1:55353801-56702372 GCF_040807025.1 Struthio camelus
CAATCAAGAGTGTACTTTTGAAGCCATCTCACAACCCTCTCCAGTTACTGTCCTTTGATACCCATTATGGCATGGTCTTGGAGCATGCAAACTGAATTCCTTTTCTGCAAAACTCGACTGGAATATGCTCTGCAACTGGTACTAGGCATTCAAAGCACAGGACTGGATAAAAGTTATTCAGACGTAACACCTCACAAAACACATGTAGTATGAACATTATGTCCACAGCACGAACAGTTTTACTCTAAAAGTCAGTTCTAACTGGACCATGCAAATATAGATGTAACCAGTTTCTCACTTCCGCTAATCAAGCTATTCCCCTTTTGCTTTGCTTCCCTTCCAGTGAAGCAAAGGCCTCCGTTAGTTTGTCAGCCGGCCTGCAGGTTTATGCATGAGGCTTAATTAATGTCTTTGGCTGCAGTGTAGAGTGTGTGCAGTCCCTCACAGACACTTTGGATAGATCTCTGTGATTAAAGTGAAGTAAAACTGATAAAGAAATCCCTAAAGACTGAAACTTCCAAGCCAGAAATGTTACTGAGAAATCACTATTTATCCTGAGAATAAATAAGAAGCCTTCTTTAATTTTGACCTCTTACAGTTCACTAGTTTCTTAAGACCCTTAATTACATCAGACTTTGTGTATCTGTTCTTCTTATTTGTAACCTATTATGCTTGGCTGTATGGCTGAGAAAGTGTATTAAGTAAGGTTGAATAGGCAGGGAATCTGAATAGAATTAGAATCCAGAGTCATCCATGTGTCTACAGTTTTTGACAAATTTCCAGAGAAATACCCTTTCTTTGCAGTTCAGCTTTGCCTTCCTAAAGGATTTCTGTGTATCTCTCATTTTTGTCTTATGTTCTCTTTTACTGAGCCCCTTCAGAAACTTCAACAATGTAGTGTACATTTAAAAAAAAACAGTTTTTGAGTATATTGTATGAAGGTCACAGCATCAGAATATCTTTGGAAACCTTTCAATTTCACTGCGCTCATCTGATAACCCTTTTGTGTCATTTATTTGTCAGTGGTGAATACTATCGTCTCTTCTGATTAACCTCATAGTTTTATTTGATTAACTTTTTGTTTTTAATTTACTTGAGTAACTTAAGTTTTACTTATTATATGGCTCATCTTCAACAGTAGACCTTACTACTTAGATGTGCTATGCCCCTAGCTTAGCAAGCTTTTAATCAAATTTTATTCAATGTCTTGGATGAATCTTTTGGTAATTTCATGTCTCACTTATTTATTTTGATTTTTAACACGCACAACTGCCATTCTGAACTGTATGCCATTTTGCTATAAACTGTGAATAAGATTGTCATAAAAAATAGAAATCTCACAGCTGATTTCTCATGAGAGCTGGAAAATTCAGCCAGTGTCCACCTAGCCTTTTACCTGTTTTTGTCTTCCAATCTCAGGCGAAAAGAAAGGGTAAGGTTGGCAAGATACTTTGACAGTAAACAAATTCATTTTATTTAGACTGCTGTAAGCCTTTAAAAGTAAAAGACTGCTCAGAAGAATACCTTACCCTGGCACTGAAGTGTTTCAAATCGCTTTCAGTACCAGAGTATATCATTTGCAGGATTTATGCAGGTACTTAGAATTTAGACTTTTATTTCTTTATGCTATTTGTTTTTGTGCTGAGGTGGCTACAAAGGTTAGAAAAAGCAGAACCGTGATCAGTTTTTATTTCCAAAGGTCAATAGCTTTCTTCACGATTTCAGATAAGATGTCTTCTGTGCCTCAATTCCTTTTTGGTAAAACAGGGATAACAGCACTTTCCTATCTCACAGATGGTTATAAGGTTAGATATCTTAAAGATTATGTACACTGTGAGACCTTCTAAGCAAATATGAACAGTAGCACATAGTGCTATTAGTACTATGTAAAGAAGTAAATATTGTATTGTATAGAGTGTTTTATATGAGACCATATTGAGATCATCCATTAATGTTCAATGCCTCCAGTTCTATTACAATTACAGTACTATTACAATTATTATTTTGTTTTCCATCTAGAAAATCAAGTTTATAAGCATCATTTTAAGCTCATCCTTCTCTTATAATTTATTTCCTGTGTGTTTTGAGACTGATGAGCTATAAATTGCTCATGAGATGCAGTGCTTTTTTCTAATCAGAAGCTATAAACAGTAAAGCCTAGCATTATTTTATTGCTCCGCTGAACAGTTCTACTAATGAAGCTACCAATGCAATGCCCCCATTAAAAAAGGGAGACTGATAATGGTGTTGCTCCTGATTGGGAATGAAGGATAAACAGTTTTGTTATGAATTGTTTCTAGCAAATGTCTTCATCCTTTGAGATGCTTCAGGAGCAGGAACACTAACGCTAGAGATAATGCATTGAAAGTAAGCAGCAACTCTGTCAAGGTAAGATAGAAAAATAGGGAGATTCCGTTCATCCTGCTTGTCTTACACGTTTAATTCCATATTAGTACAAGTAAGCTCTAACTCAAAGTGAATACATTTACAGCATCTTAAATATGATGGTATTTTTTACAAAAAAGTACTAGAAAAACGCATCACATTGTTAAACAATTTCACAGGCCTGATGTTTCCTACAGCTTCTTTTCCTTGCTATATTTTTCTTTTCAGAAGTAAATAACCTTTGATTATATAAATACAATATGTAAGGGGTACCAAGGTCTGAGCAACTGAGGGGGGTCATTGATTTACTGGAGCCAAACAATGCATGAATTGGCTTTCCCTCCCTATAAAATGCTATTTTTAATTTATCCTTCATGAGAAGGAATCTAAGACTTTAATCGCTAAGCTGATGCTTTTTCTGGAAAGGGTTTCTTTCTGGTTTTGATTTTAAAACTTCTATCTCTTTCAAAATTAGTGTATATATTCCCATAAGGTTTTTAGCCTTTTTTGAAGGAAAATTTCATCTGATTTCATGTAATGGTTCCTATCTAGTTTGTTTCCACACCTCTCTGGAGTTTCAAGAGTAAGTGAGGAAGACCTGGTTCTTATGCTTTTAAAGCATGGAAAGTAACAAAAGGTAATTTCTAAGAGAGGCCTGGGCAACTAAAAAATGCTGATTTTAAGCAAGCAATTACAGGTGCTCAGTGCTTAAACTGTTGAACTTTGAAACTGGCCTGTTATTTGCTTGGCAGCAAATGCACAGTGCCAGGCTCAGCAGGAAATTCTATGCAGTGAAAAAGTATTTGCTCTGTTGAGTTTTATTTCATATTTTGAACTTGTGTAAGTGAGGAGGAGTGCTTTATGATGAAGGTGTAAGTCTTGGTTTGAAAGCTAAAGGACTGTCGTAGGTGAGTTGGTTGTTGTTCTTCTCTTCCCTTACTGGAGGTATCTACAGGTAGTTGTTGACTGGGCTTTGGATGCAAACTCCTCTGAAGGCTGGCCATTTTTTCCTTAATGTCTAGAGAGTTCTAGATGTGATTGTTTTCTATTTTGTGTGGACCACCACCAATGTGATTTTTTTTTTTTTTAATTACTGGAACCATTTCAAGCTTTCGTTCTTGAAAATTTGACATGATCATATTGGTAGTGCACACAAGCATATTGTTCTTTAGCTAGTGGAGAAGTTAAGGTCCAGGAAAATCTCTTCTCGTTACTCTTCTCTACAAAAAGATACCATAATGTAATGGTGCGTAGGCCAATGTCACCATGAAGCAATATGCACACCATTTCAAGCAGATTAGTGCTGGGTGAAGAAGGTTCAACATCGCTTGTATTTTACAAGTTCTCATTCAATGCCAAAAGTATCTTTCTTCTGATTCCACAGATGCAATCAGAACTACTAATTTTAATTAAAATATCCAATGGATCCTCAAGACCTTATTTCTCCTTGGCTTGATTACAATCGGAAAACAACTACTTCTATTGTGAAAATTGTAATCAATTAACATTTACCAGAGGGTAATTAAGGCCATGTGCCTTTGATTCCCTCCACAGAGTTTCTGAAAGTCTTCATGGCATTTTATTAATATGAATGATATTGAGGGAGTCTGGATTTTTCTTTGGTGAGAGCATATTTTTGACAGGCAGAGCTTCCCTAACATTTTTAGCTTCAGGAAAAGGTTGCATAGTAATTTATGTTTTCAGGTGTTTTCAGCTTTTAATACCTGTAATTAACATACAGGATTGTAAGTGTGGGCACTTCTCCTGTTTTCTTACCCATCTGCAAATGCTATTGTCCTCCCTGTCCAACAGTTAATAATGATTTGAGTCTGCCTAATTTTTACTTTGTATAATAATTTTTTTATTTCTTTGCTGTACATAAAAATGTGTAACAACTACTGTGAACTGTATGGTGGCTTTATACAACTGCCATGTTTTTATAATGATTTTCTGATATTGCTCAGCTTTGTCCTTTTAAGTTCAATCCTGCCACCCTTTCCGTAAGTCTTGTTCTTCTTAAACTGTCCTATATATTTGTTTATTTTAATAAATCAAAAGAAATACAAGAAAATAAAACTTTGGATATAGTGATACACGGTGTTAGTAAGAGTGACAGAACTATTTGCTTGGTGACTGTATACATCTTTCTGATGATTTGTTTACTTATTTTGAAGTTCTTCTAAAACTCATAGTTGAAACAATTTTATTTACGCTGGAAATTACTTGAATTTCTTTCTAGTTAAAATATCCTTGTTCTGAAGAGCAAATGAAATCCTGATTTATGTTCTCAATCTTTCTCATGGGGAAGTGGGGCCATGAAATAAATATAACAAGACATACAAGTAGTTACGAGGCCTTTTGCAATGACTTTCTCCCCACGTCTATTTCTGTACCTCTTTTTGTATTTCTCTCTGTTTTTCTTGCTGCTTCTATTTCATTTTTTATGCAGAATTAAATGTTCCTGAGGAGTAGGAGGAAGAGCGAGTAAGAGCCCATGAGAATGGTGTTATAATCTAGCAATCAGAGAACTTAACCTGGACAAGTAGCACCTCAGTTTCAGGTCATGATCCAACTACAATTTTGTTGATTTAATGTGAATTTGGAATATTTTTAGCCACCTTCAAAGATACATTTTTATAGGCAAAAAATATATTTCCTAAGATAAATTGGCCAAGCTCTCACTCAACTCGTTAGAGTAAATGCCTTTCCATAAACTTACTTCATCAAAAATTCTTTTTTAATTTCTAAAATACATACTACTGTGAGCAAGTATAGGGTTGACTCACCCTCCCTGCAAACAGGATGCCCAGGTAATTGAAAGTGCTTCCTAGCATCATTAAAATATAATTCCACTTTCTCATCTGCATGTCATACTCTTTCTTTGTATAATGCATGCACCAGAATGATGCTAATTCTCTCTAGTCTCAGAAATTCCTACCAAGCACGAAGAGGGTTGGTAATGTTTTAGTCTTGAGAGACTTGGTTTATATTGCTGCTCTTGACTACATAAAGCATTAGTTTACGTAGCCCAATTAGAAGGTAGCTCTCCATCTTTCCTATATCAGGGCTGTGGAGGGAAGGAAGAGAGAAGACGACAGGTTTGGAAGATGCTTAAAGGAATAGTTGCCATTTTTTTCCTCTAACGATTCATACCCAACCTTACATTGCCACTGGAATTATCAAGTACAGTTTCCATTCTTTGATGGCAGTGGCAGGGGACGGAATAAGCAAGTGAGGTCTAATCATAATCTCAAGCTAGCATCATAGAAACCCCAAATGGAATATTCTTACCGCAGGAAAATGTTGCCTCCTCTTGCATCAGTCTGTCCTAAGGAGTATGGCATTGCAATTTTGTCAATGTCTGCACACTGTGCATATTGTGGAATGATATCCTGTGATGTGAAGGAATTAAGCTGGGGAATTTTGAACAGACTTTAAATAATCAGCAGGTTGTTGTCTTTAGCACTAAAATTTTTCAGAGCAGTCAGAGATTTCAAAGGGTGTTACAAAGAGCACAGCTATTTTAGCTGACATATGATACAAACAAGAAAATCAGGACACTGGAACTTTTTGCAGTGTTAGGTATAAATAGAAATAGAACTGACGTTTCATTTGAGGGAGGAGAAACAGAAAGGAGGATATGCATACCTGAATACAAAACCCAATATTGTTTATCAAATTCTCATTCTTATGGCAAATGTATTTAGAATCCAGGGAGACTTTTCTGGTGTATCAGTGTAAGTATGATCCTGAAGAACAATACATAAATAACAGAAATATTTAAAAGGTCTTTAAAAACATTGTATAATTTGACTCCAAAAAAGGAAAAAAAGAAAAGAAAATTAGAAAACTTTGGCAGATGCATGTATTGAATCCAGAATTAAGGATGATATCTGTTTTTGTCCTCATCTGATCCCTCCCCACCCCAATCATTCTTTTTGCAGCTTCCCACATTTACAAGAAATGAGGCTAGGATGCTAAATGCCACAGTACTGCAGTGCACGATTTTAATACAGTATATGTATGCTTAGTAAGAATGACACTTATAGGGGAAAAGTATGCAATCATGTAATGAATGATTGTTGTCGTGCAATGCAAAAGTAAAAGGGAAGTTGATTTATACTTGTACAAGCCATGATAATTTGAGGAATTTCATAATTTCTTGACTTTGCTATGTTAACACTATTTCTTTAGTTTGATTTCCAAGTTAAACAAATAAAAAAGCAAACTGAGAAAAGAGCTCTGTAAGTTATATTATACAAAAGCATATTTACTTTGCCAAGGTTATTGTCAGGGATACAGCTCATGTTCTCAATTCAATTTCTGCCATTTGAACAGAAGGATTAAATGATAGATGTAATAAGCTTTTAACCACTGTATGGACCTGCCAGTAGACACAAATAGCAAGAACTGCATGGCAGTGTGTTTTATGGTTATTTCTGACGGCGCTTTCGTCCTTGTTGTATAAACTCTACAGTGTTAGGTTCTACTTCTCATTTTAGAAGGAATGTGTTCTGGAGGGCAGAGGTTCTCTGTCTTGTTTTTTCAGTTTCTAAACACCAACTTCCTTTTCAAGCTTTGTACTCCACCTGGAGAGGAGAATTCATGCCCAATCAGACAAGATCCCACTTCTGTTGGTGGTAGTTTTGGAATCAAAGTCTATACTTACATACAGTTCATGTTAATTTTAAAAGACGTTGTATAATTTATGCTTCAGATATTGTCTCTCTTTAGAGAGACAACTAGTAAGAATGCTGCTTGTGTAATCTTCATTCAAGCAGTCTCTTGTTCCTTTTCCTGTAGTCATGGACAGTTTTTTACAATGCCAAACATCTTTAGAGTGCTCCCTCTTGTCTTCTCTTACATTTCTTGAATATTTTCAAAAGAGGGTTAAAAAACTGTAGTAAAGATTTTGTGAAGCTACCCATTGTTTCCCAGCTGTCTGCCAATCCCACCAAAGTATTTAATCGACCCACAGGCGATTTGCATACCGTGTATTTACATCCTTCACAGAAGAACATCTGCTAATGGGAGTGCTTCCCTTCCTCCAGGGATTTTAGAGAATTATCTAGTCAGCATTGGTTTGATGAGTTGATGTTTTGAGCTCACAGTGAAGACTGCCTATATTTAGCAAACACTGGTAAGCTTCTAAGCTTATTGGGATGAGTGTGCACCCTCCCTCCCCCTGAAGTGGAAGTGTACCTGAGCAGTTTTCTACAATTTTGGTTACAGTTCTGTTATCTGGCTTTTTTTTCAAGAACAGCCAATACTCTGTAATGACCAAGAACAGTAGAGATGATACTGTTGCCTATCGTATACATTGACCATAACTATAAAAACTAGCCAGGTAAAACATACTGTAAACGGTGATTCTCAGAAACCTGTGGAACTTCACACTCAGTCATCATAGTTTGGAAAGCATACACTGATTTAAACAGCAATCTATTGAGAATCGAAATATGCTTTTCTAGGTCCTGTAACTCAGAAGAAATGATTACATAGACAAAGGTTGTAACTTTTAAATAAAAGTAATTCCTTTATAAAAATAGAAGACAGCTATGAGGGTTAATCATTTGAACCTTGAAATTAGACCCAGGGAGCGATAATGGTATAACACCCTTAGTGGTCGTCTTCACTTCAACTCTCCTTTCTTTTTTTTCTGTTTTCATTCTCTTCTGAGCTTCCAGGTTATAGACTTAGAAGTCTACTAAACTGACCTCTTTTGGGGAAACTCCTCTGTGAGGCATGCTGTTGTACCCTGTTGTACTCCCTGATCATTCATCACTTAAGCAGCTTTCAAGAGATCTGCTTTGTTCTATATTCACATTTCATGTGACTGCACATAACAAAAATCTTCAGGGAAGTCCTCTGAGGTAATTTTTCTGAGAAGCCCAGCCCTTAAAGGATTGGATTCAATTCTCTATTATTCCAAATCCATATTTTAAACACTGTCAAAGTTGTTACTTGAGCTTGTCTTGGCAGAAAAGATAAAGACTGAACAGGCATCACAATGACAGAATTTACAAAACACTGTTCCTCCAGGTCACTGCACACATCCATTGGATCAGATCCCAAGCAATAGAGCAAAACTGCAAATGCCCTCAATGGGACATTAATTCTTTTTGAATGGATGCTAAGAAAGAAGAATAAGGTTTTGGTTCAGGAGCCAACACATCTGGGATATGCCCCTGGCTTATAGCCACTTGTTTGATTAAAGAAAATAAAGAGAAGAGGAAATTTATATCTCCTATGCTGATCACTGTGGTATCTGAAAGGAAGATTATTGGATACTTGCAGCATAAGCACATTTAATTTTTCTTATGCATCAGTGCCAGCACATATTTAGAACTGCAGTACTTTTACTGAAGGAGACAGTCTATGGAGTCCAGGGCCATGAAGGTGACTGCTGGTTGCTTTCTTAGAGCATCCACCATGGTGGTTCTGATTTTGCAGTGCAGCAAGAATAAAAAGTCGTAGTTGACCACACTTTAGCCAAGTCATGCTTCTCGGGTTTTCTCCAAGAGAAGGTTAGTAGAGTACAACTGGCAATTGGAGTCGTAATTTCTCCAAAATAATGGAAATCTGGAATTGAATTAATTAATAATAATTATCTAAATAATAAATAGAACATCTGGAACAGAACAAATGTGTTTACAATTCTGTGTTGCAGAGGTATTGGAATAGGTGAGCACGCACTTGTGCGTTCTTAGGGCTGCCCATGTTTCAGTTGAATGAATCCACTTGCCAGTAGTGTGGTCCACTGTTTTCAATATTACAAAAACTAAATTTGAGATTTTGGGGTTTGTTAGTTTGCATTAAAACATTTGGTCTTCTTTCATTTTTCATCCTGTTTCTTTGAAGCAGAAATCCAAATACTCTTAATGTTCATGGCTTTATTTTATAATCTGAACTGCTATTTTTTCCAGAAAGTAGAACTTGAAGTGATACTACCCTACTGAAGTTTGTCCCATAGTGACAGACTTTAAATCATACAGCTACTATGAAGACAAAGCATGTGATTGATAATAGCACGTGGCTGTGACTTTCAGAGAAACTTGACTCAGTCTTTGCTATTGTGTAATCAGAATTAGTATTGCTGTTAATAGAGAATACCAATTAATATTACTGTTAGTAATTCTAAATATAAGTTTGAATGAACACATAATATCCAAATGAAATATTAGGATGGTAGATGAAATATTAGGATGGTTAGGCTTAATCAGCAAAAAAATGAGTCTTCTGAATATTAGGCTTTGGAAACTTACTGTTGGCCACATATCAAACAGCTGTAAAGAACTGATTCATGAAAAATGTATACACACATTGATTCATTCTGGTTACTTAAGATAAATCATAAATTAATGAACCTTTTAAAATCCTATTTCAGTTTTTTTCAGATTAGGTTAGAAAGCTAATATTGAGCACGGAGAAAAAAAACTTGTCTCTAGTGGAAGTTGAAAGCAATCAATACTGCATAGCAGAGCTGGGTTTGCAAGGAGAGGAGTTTGGCGTTTTTTTTGGAAGAATCAGTCATAACATCTTTATGAGATGATGTTGTACTTACCAGAGATGTTTTGAGCTGGTGGCCTGAGCACAGGGCACATTGGAATGTAGAAATCACTCTGATCATTGGGTTATGGAATCACAGTTCCTGTCCTCCCACAATAAAGTTTTATTTTGTTTTATTTTTCAAGTGGCACAGGACTGTCATTATCTTCCTGCTTTATAGCTCATAGCCTGGTTAGAGATAGAGACTTGAATTCCCTCGGGCTAAGCAGAGAATAAAACCATATCTCCTATTTCTTGAGCATATGCTCTGGCTATTAAACTATGCAAAACTGGGTAGCAGTACTGATAGAATCAACACATTTACTCTCAATGCTGTGTTTGTGAGTTAATATTAGGAACCACCACAATTAGTTAACACATCCAGAATTGTTTTTCTCAGCAGAAAAGTGCCTAAATGTTCAGCTCAACCAAGATAACAACACTTCTGCATATAGACAGTACCAAAACTTGCAAGGTCTAAGCAATTTTTTTGTTTAAGAAAACAGAATACTGAGATATCTGAGGTAGCAAGGTGGGTTAAATAGATTTTTATGAGATAGCTTTGATTTCAAACTGAAATTCATTAAGACGCCTCAGTGCTTTTTTACAACTCACCCTTAAGTCCTTAGACGAATTTGAACAAGGATTGTCAAGAATTGTATGATTATTTTAGTATGTTTGGTACCAGTCTGAGAACAGAATTATATTTTGTGGCCTTTACCGTTCCTGTAGAAATCAAACTTGGATCCTTTAGAACAAGTGGCTTCTCCCTCAGTTTCTGTTAGTGCAGTAGTCCTAACCAGAAGACTATTGCACATGGAGGAGTTAGTGATCCTCTAAATTTTTTCCTTTGGTAAATTGTTGCATGTTTTGTTTTTCCAGAGGAAAGATGAAGGTAAATCTATAACATTTTCCCTAGTCTTCCGTTTTGCTGCTGATATATCTGTAGGAGCCCTTCTTGTTACCTTTCCTGACCTTCCACAGATTCAACTCCAGATGGGCTTTGGCTTTTTGAAGCCCGTCCCTGCATGCTCAGATAGTGTCTCTATATTCTGCTCAGGTCACTTGTTCCTGCTTCCATTTCTTGTATGCTTCTTTTTAGTGAGTTTTGTCAGGAACAATTTGTTCATCCATGCAGTCCTCCTGCTGCCTTTACTTGACTTCCTGTTCATCAGGTTGGACCATTTGTGAGCTTTGAGGAGGTGATCCCTGAAAATCAGCCACATTTCTTGGATCCCTCTTCTGGACCCCTTCAAGCACAGTTGCATTTCACCTACTAAGCTATATGCTCCCTAAAAATCCTTGCATACAATGTACATCAGATATATATGAAATAAATGAACTATTTATTTTTATTTGAAACTAACTATTTATATTAGAAATGAACTATTCTATTTATATTAAAGGAGCAGCTGTCATTTGCAAACCTAATCATGAACTTTGCGTCGCTGAAACTGTGCTGAGAGTGTAGTCTCTTAAAACCATCTAAGTGTACGGGTGGGTATTTATACTAAGTGAACTAAATAAAAGAAAATAAACTAAGAAATGTTTATGAAAAAATACTGTTTCTTTAAATCTTTTCCTCTGGTAGATTGTTGCATGTTTTGTTTTCCCAGGAGAAAGATGAAGATAAATTTAGAACATTTTTTATCCGTCAGGCAAGTTTAAATTGAACACTAATATAAAATGGATTAATGAACTTTACCCTATTAGCTAATGTTTTGAATAAATAAGGCAAAAGTATGACTCAAGAGATGTGACAGAATTTCTCTCCAAGCATATTTCTAGTGTAACATCAGCAGGAAAGAGGACCATCTGTCCATGTGTTTTTCTGTAAGGATATTCAAACTTGTTTGGAAAACAACCAGACGCTGTCCTTGTAGAGGCTGGCAAATCTGAGATAAAAAATGGAGTCATTTAACAGATTGAAGGTCTTTATGCAATGCATGAGACTGGAATAATGGGGAGGGCAACTACCTCGGCAGTAAAATTCAGTCTATGTCCTGTCCTCATCAAATAATAATAATGGTAATACTTAGTTCTTAGTGCTTCATAGTTCTTTAAATGTTAATATGTACAGTATACCCTAAACTGAGGCAATATCAGCTGCTGCAACTGCTATTAAAGTTCTCATTAGTATGCATATTCTGAAATGTGAGTGAATGATGTAGATTTTTTTCTTCTCTGCATTGCTTTGATGCTTTCAATCCTTCCATATTTCCTGAAATGTGTTCCTTTCCTAAAGACTTTGGAAGTGATGTGCATATGTGGTGTCTGTCAGAGAGATGAATATTGCACAAAGCTGATCACGTTCTTCCTTTCCCTTTTTTTTTTTTTTTTGGGGGGGGGCGGGGAGGAGGAGGAGACTTGGGCTTCTTGACTCAACATTTCACCATAATTTTCCCCAATTATATGCTATCTCCTGCTGAGATACAGCTTTAGAGGAATGATTGTTTCTGCTGATGTAGTTTGAACTTTATAGTTAATGTGTTGAAACTTGAAGTTGCATCAAGAATGAATTTAACTGTAAAATTGATCCAGAGATATCATTATACAGTTGCTCTGAATATGACAATCTTGTTAAATGCAAGAGAATGTTTTTCTCTTTTGAAAATTTTATGATGAAGCTCTTAATGTTATAGTTAGAGATATTCAACTTAACAGCCATAAATTTTCTCAGCTGCTGGCCTCTTCTCAGAGTTTATAATTTACAAATACTTGAAAATGTACAAGAATGTGACTGTGTGCTACTAATTTAACTAAGGCTGCTTTCATAAACAATTCTTTCAGGTTTCAACTCTGCATGTATTTTTTAACATATTTGAAATAAGCTCCATCAGAGATTTGGGCCTCTATTAATATATAATATTATATAATAATATTTAATAAAGATATTTAATTTTGATTAGTGGAGAGAGAAGGATGGTTTGCCTAATAGTTAGAGGAGAGAAACCAAAATGGAAGTTACTGGGTTAAGGATCTGTGACCTGTGTTATACTGGAAGCCAGATGAATGAATAGTTCTGATCTGAAAATCAGCAGTTCATATATATAGCAATTCAACCTTTTCATCCCTCAAGCAAATTCTTGTCAAGGAGATGAGACATTCGTTTCATAAATTTCAATGGACTCAGACATTTTTGAGGCTGCTGAGTGAAATTACTTTCCTTCCTTAATAAATTTTGGCCTACAAGTGTATGAGTCAATGCAATGTTTTCTTGGATTTAATTTTGGTCTCCGGATTATGTAGAACTTCATAGTTTGACAACAGAACCATGTATTGCACCCAGCAGATGAGAGTAAAGCAATTAAAAATTAATGTAGTATGTTCCTTGAGGATAAAGGGTAGAGAGGCTGCAATCTGTTATTGTACCTTAGGAATGGTTTCAGCTGCAGGGCCCTGTAGAACAAACTCAATTCAGCAGCGATACCATAAAATGTAAGATTTTTTTGGAAGGTCTCAGTCTAAGAGGAGAGTTTACAAATGATAAGCCAGAAGCACACAAAAAAACTACCTTTAGCTAGAGGTACTTCATAGATTTGAGCACGAAACAAAAGTCCAAGAATACCCAGAAGTTTCTCTGAAAGAGAAACTGCCCTAATTGAATGAGATTAAATAAATGAGATTTTTCAAGGACTGAGATTTTAAGGCAGTGATATTTTTCAGATTATTTTTTAATCCCTCTGGAAGAGGCTCATACCCTGTAGAGAAAAGAAAGTGTGTAGACTGAAAATAAGAAATTCATAACATTGCAGTTGATATATTTATCGCATAATTTAGAGAGAATCAAAAAATTATGGTATGTACAGGATGCATGAATATTAAGGGCCTCTGAAGTGGCCTTAGCATGTGGCAATGGTGACTCAAAAAAATTAGTTATTAATAGATTAAAGGAAAGCACAACCAATGTAGATTTAAAGTGTTCTTTAGTGCAACAGAAAGTAACTGTTTATTTTAGTTATTTTCTTATTTTTTATAAAAGTGAATCAGGAGGATCAGGAGACAATTCTACACTTAAATTTCTAGATAGATCAGTCACAGAGAAAATGAATTCCATTTTTATTTGATAAAAGAAATCATATTCCCGTATATTCTGATATTTCTGATATTTCGTGATGTAAAAATATCAAAGTCCCAAATTAGACAATCCTATGTATTAAAGATGTGAAATATGTGTTGTTTCATTTATAATAGTTATAGATTGAAACAAGTTCTTGAAAGCTAAAAGTAATATAAACCGTAGGAATCAATACATTCAATATTATTTTTTGTGTTTTCTTTGTTAGATAGATAATGGATCAGCTAGTTTTACTCTTCTTAAAGACTCTTACACTGATAGTGGTTTTTAGGCTTTTATACATCCGAAGTTTGTATCTTTGAAGAACAAACAGTCCCTGACAGCTGGCCTTGTGATGAAGCCTGGCTTTGTCTTGAGAAAGAATGCTTGAAAGTGATTTATTGGCCAAAGTAATTTCCCACTAAATTGTAGCAATTAGAACAAATATGAATTGTCAGTATGCCAAATATGTCCATATTTTTTCTTAACCTTTAGAAAACCGTATAGAAGTTGGCATGCAGAACAGCTGAAGCAAAGGCAGCTCAGGGACACAAGTCTGAAATATAATTCATTATTATCTCACTCTCAGCAGTGAAAATGATTTTAATAATTCAGAACTGTTTCTGCAGAGCCCTGACACTTAGTGAATTATAAACAATTGTAAACAATTTTCATCACTCCAGGAGTAAGGCAGACTTTGTTATGCTTGACTTATGTTTTATGTGTAATAGAAAAAGAGCTTGTGTCAGAGAGGTCGAGGAATACAACCTGGTCCAAATGGGTACGGTGCAGTGTGCAGCCTGTGGGAACCGTAAGAGCCTAAATCCCTGCCTGGATAGATGGATACATTTATTTGTCCTCACTGGCATGAGTCTTAAAAGCAACACAGATCTGGCAAAAAGACTATGGGAGAAGTCACCAGAAATGCCAGGATTTGTCCATATTTCCTTTAAGTTCATTTATCTGTGTCTATGGACTTATCCATACTGTCCTTTTGCTCAAAAGCTGTGATTTTAAACACAAATATATGTTCTTTCCTTATCGTTTCCAGAAAATTCCAAATGATCTAAAATATGGTCATTCATTAATTCACCAAAGTGTCAGTGATTCTCAATTCACTGTAGATAATCTTTCCTTTTCCTGGGGCTGTTACTGATCAGCAGGTTTAACTACTGTAGGCTTAACTGTTTTGCTATTTAAGTTGGGTCTGAAGCCAGGTTTCTGCCTCCAAATCACTGTTTCACAGGTAAGATCCTAATGCCACACCCATGTTCCTTGATGATTTTTAATATTTATTCTGAAACAAACTCTGTTTTTTAACCCCACTAATGAACTGAGAATAACATTGCCTCTTTTTGAATTAGGGAATGAAGAAATTTAAGGTAATTTAGGATTTTCAGGCAACAAAAGTCATGGAGCTGAATGGAAGATTTAAGAAAACATTTTAGATTATTACAAGTCTATCACCTGGTGACTGGACTTCTCATTCAAACAATCTGTGATCTTAAGAAATTTAAAAATACATTAAACTAGTCATCCATTTCCTAAACTAAACTGTTTATTTATATTTTCTCAGTACTGAAAAATGGTGCAGGACTTCACTTTTAGTCTGTGTGAAATTTCCATCCTGTTTATCACTTTGCTACAACACTTGAAGAAAGCTTACCTCTAATTCATTCAGTGCTGCTGAGTTATAGCTTTGGGAGTGCCTCCAGATAGCGTGAATCACTGCTAGTATGGTAGAACTGAATGAATCCAAATAAATGTCTCTATTCATAAAAGAGTACCTGTAGATATTTTATACAGTGCATTAGGGAAAAGAAGATATGAGACAATAAAAGGCAGAGATGTTTCAACCACAAAAGGAGACCATGGCATTTACAGCATCTTCCTACAAAGACAAAACAAGGCTGAAATAGTTGATGCAAAGCAGTTGTACTAACCCAAGTGAACTGCCTTCATGGGTTAGCTTTCTGTCCTCTTCTCCTGTGGGAATCTGGTTTTAAATCATCCCAGATTAAGCCTCTTCCATCTATATCTAATAAAAACCGTGTTAGGTCCTGGCTATACTGGAAGTGAATCCTTTTGAGTGTAGCTCTTCAGCAAGCAAAAAAAAGTTGAAGGTGATATCTGAAATACGTATAAGGCATGGGCAAGCAAAAACCTTCAATTTTCTATAATAAAAAAAAAGTAAGAAGCAGGGAAATGTTTGTTTGTGTTTTGGATAGCATTTGAAATGGGATACTCTGTTATGTGTCTCTCCAGCAGGCAACTTCATCTTGAATGTAAATCTGCCTTTTACTTCTCCAGCCTTGCTTCGAGATAACATTTCCTAAGAAATATTGCTACTGAGCTAGCAGTAGAGAGCATTGATTTAGATAATGAATTAATTAGATAAATCACCCTAAACAATGCATCATTTTCTGTTAAGGAGAAGTGGACCTCTATGACTATGAAGGACTTTACCTTGACAGTGAAGTTTCTTGGCCAAGATCTCTACCCACCAGGTGGGAACTGATTGTCCAGTAACCTGTCAGAGGGATTAAGGAGTCAAAAAAAGGCAGAGCATTTGACCTATTTCCTCCTTTTTAGCTGCTCAAGAGAGAGGCGATTTGCAGTGGGAGTTTAAGAAAGACAGTCATCAGAAACATTTTCTAGTTGTACATAATTGGACTCGTAGAAAAGGGTGACTTAAGGCTGTTACCATTAGGAACTGTGATTTAGTTAATAGTTATTGTATGCCTACTTTTTTCTTCTTTTTTTTCTTTTTAATCAAACAACTGCTTAGAACCCCTATGCAAGAGGTGCCACCTATATAAATCATACACTTCCTTTTAAACTGTGAAAAACTTTCCATGGGATTCTGGAACAAATTTGGAAACTTACCCTTGAAATGGGCAGCGAGACCCTGCTTGCAGCCCAGCTTTTTCAGGAGAAAAAGCTGAACAAGAGGAGTATACTGAGGGACTCAGGTCTGTTTCTTGACTTCACCCTGTAACAAAAGGGAGATGTTTTGCCTCGGTCCCTCCGTGCTCACCCTAGCTTTTTCTTCGAAAGGGGGCCAGGACCATGTGGCCTGCCATGGACATCACCTGCCTTAGCGTGCATGTAACAGCAGGGTCTGTGCTCCCAAAGGGATGCTGAGAGATGGCAAGATTAAAAGCAGAATCCTGTTCTCTCACTGTTTGCTGAGGAATTAGCTGGGGTATTGCTTAAAAGGAGCATCACATCAAAACAACTGGAGAGAGATTTATTTGGGAGAGTGTGTCATTTCTTTTTATGACGACTGCTGGGAACTTTCTGTTTTGGCAACCTTTTGTGTACAGGATGTTGTTTTGAAAATACAGCCTTCCTGTTTTTGAAATGATATTTACATTGTCTTTTATAGATACAGCATATACAAATAAAACAGAAAAATAGACAAAGATGATAAAATTGGATGTCTCCTTCCTAATTCTATGTCAAAATGAAAACAGCATGGAGCTCTGTTTCATGTGACACAGCTGCCATAATGTAGGTTTTGAAAATCTCCATTTCCCTCTATGTATACTTTGACTAGTGTTGTTATGCTTCCACTATCAGAATTCATTTTGTGTAATCTATGAAACATGAAAATTTGAATGATAATGTAGGTTATAGTTAAGTTTTCTTTGTCTTTTGCATAATTAAAAAAAAAATTTGTTCTACCTAATTTTTCTTACAATAAGCTACCAGAATGCTGAGTTATGGCAGAATTGTTGCAAACTGGAAGTTCTCCTTTTTCCTTCAGGATATTTGGCACTCAAGAAGTGCCGACCTTAGGAAAGACCCCCTGAAAACAGAAACTGGTACATGAGTAACGTTCAAAAACTTTGGCTGAGGTAGGACTATTTGATGGCTGTACAGGAAACAAATACAATTAGAGCTCATTTTCTGTAGGAAGTACAACTGACCATGGCTTTTGTAATTCTATTGGTTGAAAGAAGAACCACTAGCTAATATTAGCCAGAGAAAGCAAAACTCTAATTCTGGTGTGCTTTTTTCCCGCATCTGATGAGTGGCTCTGCATCTTTCATTTTTGATTATAGATGGATGAAAGCATCGCACTTTATAATTGTTAGCACAATTACTAAAGTTAGTGAATAAGAGGCCTGAAGAAAATATAAATTTTTCAGGAGGTTCAAGACCGTATCAGAGTATACGATGTAGATTTGTCAGACTATTGGAAATATCAACATAATTTTCAAGATATATGCATGAATATGATACAGATTTTCATTCAGAGGTCTCCTGGTAGAAGTGTATATATCTGTCGTATCATATATATGGAAAGATATCTTTCATCAGTCACTGATACGTAACCACTCTGGGTCTAAAATATATTCATTTATATATAGCATTTACATATAGCATTTTTGAAGGATGAAAATTGAACAATTCAGATAGGATTATATAATATAATTCAGTAAGAATTCTAGGTAATCAGCTGAAGTTTATTTTTGTGTGGACATTTAAGCAGAGAACATTTTCTTTTTTTCTTGAAATAATACAGTTGATTTTTTTTTTGCTATAACATTAATACAATAACAACAGCAAAGATGAGTGAAAGAAAAACTTGAAACACTATATATGCGTCAGTTTGTTAGGATCTCTTTACAGGAGGCTTTACAGTGACTGGCAAACAAAGGAGACACTTGATTAAAAAATGTACCATTTTTTTGCAAGAAAGGAGATTTAACGGTAGAATCGGTTACAAAACCTAAGTTCAAGGGACATTCCACTTTATTGCCTGGAGATCTCGTGTATACCCAGGGTGCTGTCCATCTGCACAATCCCCCTTGGCAAAATGGATAAACTAAAAGCAAAAGAAATGTGCTATTCAGGAGAGGAATTACAGCCCAACCAGTTACATATTAGGGTCCAACGGGACCGAGTTTGACTGACAGGACAGTTTTGCCTTATAAAGATTCTGCTGCTGTTTAGACAGTCCCAAAGTGTTTTCAGTTCACTACTTAAAGTTCTTTTTTATAAAAATTGTGTTCTGTAGGGGCTATAAGGGCCTCAGTATAAGTGCTACTTGATATAAACCAGCAGAATTACCACTGGTTTAAATTAATGTACATTGCTATCTGAAGGGAAACTGAAATCCTTTACATTGGTTCTTGTTGGTCTGTACTACTTTAAATAGATAGTTTTAAAACTGTAATGAACATGATAAACAAATGCACTGTCAGATTCTGAACAAACACAAGTTCTGATCTTCCACTTTACCATAAGTCTTTGGGAGAGAAGTAGATAAATATTGGAAGACTTCCAGTGTCACATTAGATGCTTTGCCAGAAAAATATTTCTCTATTCTCAAGTATAGTTTAAGAGCTCTGCTACGAGTAGTTGGTCAATCCTATCCTGTGCTTCAGGACGTCTCTCTTAATTGTACCAGTTCAATGCTTTTAGTCGAGCTGTATTCTAAAAAGCAATGAAATGATCTGGGTAAAAAATTTAAACTGTGGTAAACTCTGGGTTTTTTAGTTGCAGTCTTTTTTTTTTTTTTTTTTGGTAAGCCAGATCATTTGAGTGATGGGATGAGAGCTAGAGGTAGGACCTATATAAGCTTTTTCTTTGCTGAGAAGGGAAAGAAAAGGCCAAACTGCATCCTGAAAGAAGACAAATAATAACATTGCTATCATTCCTGTTATTTGGGCTTGGAGAAGCTGAAAATCTAGTCTTATATGGTTGAAACCAGTGCTAGAAAATATTTATTTTAGTTCTGGGGTCACGTAGGTAGGTATTTCTATTCTCATTTGCTTTATTATTTTTATTTTTGCAGGTGAATAAATAATAAGCTCTGAAAGTTTCTTAGGACTACTTCAATTTTTTTTTTCATTTAATATAATCCCTATCACACCCTCCTTAGAGTATATTTTGTCCTTAAAATCAGGAGATTTGACATTCCCATCAGTGATCTTTGTTAAACAAGAGTCATTAAACTATTCCCCCTATCAGATATTCTATGGAAGTCTGTTCCTAAGAGAAGGCAGGAGGAAAGGCTTAGTCTGGGAAGGAGGCTTGATGTAGTTTGCTCTGAGAAGGCAGATCAGCTGTTAGATTTCTTTTGGTTTTCTTGTTAAGCAGCTTAACAAAATAAAAATTGAGTATCTGACAAACTGGTAAATATTTTTCATTGTAATTTAGAATCAGCTGCAAAGATATATTGATTTAATTACAATACTAAGAGTAGGATTTTATTAATTTTCGTATTTATTTAATTCTGAATTAATAGACTGAATGTATTGTTCTTTGCTTGATTAAATAGAAATATGGATTTATTTTAATTTATTTAATTTAATCTATTGAAATCTCAGCAGTGTAGAAACTAATATAGTTAAGTACAGCAAACAAAGAATACGCATAACCATTTCTGAAACATACTATTAACACTGCTGGTAATATTAGTAGCATCATTTAATCATGTAGGTTACTGCAGCCTTAATGTTCTATAGTATACTAAGTTTAATATACACCTAAAGTAAACCTTCCAACTAAACGCTTTTAAATTAATGTCTAGTCTTGCTTCACTCTTGTGTCTGATAGTTTCATGTACTGTGTTAATTTTGATATGCATTACATAGACTTTTAAATAATTTCTAATTAATAGCAAGTCTTTCTTTGCTCTTTTGTCTTAGCTACACCATTCATTCAAGATCTCTGCTCCAATTTGTGTAATTCTCTCTGAAATTCTGTTCTGCACCTTAAACTGCCTTTAGAATGTATTTATCCTTCTTCAGCTTTAGATATTGAAAAGTGTTGTCATAGAAATCATAGTGAAATGAAAACTGGTGATGGACAGATCACAGGATTGATCTCCTTAATGGAGCTCTTCTGGAACTTACAACATGGCCACTGATAGCTGCCTCCCTACATGCTGTAAAACTCAGCCTTGAGGAGATCTACATAAAATATCTGTAAATGCTTTGGATTTCCGTGCAGACATACGTGAACACCCATTTCTTTTTCTACCTACAAGTTAATTTTTTTCTCATTAGATCAAAGTTGTATGTACTAGGATTCAACTCCTTGAAATTCACCTCTGCAAATATAGATCAGACTATTGGAAAGTTCTGTTGTTTATCACTTATACACCAATGTCCTTCCTGAGGTTGGAAGTTCCATTGGAAGCATGAAACAGAGCTGTCATATAATGTTCATCGTGAAAAAGTTACAGGTCGATAAACCAACTCTTTCTATTAAAAGCAGGACTGAATGTAGGCCAGGTAAGTCCCATGTACAACCAGTATGATGAAATAGTCCTCTGACAACCTTAAACTCTCATATGGAGTGATTGTTACAGCAATCTTCTTCACGCATTCACACACAGACAGACCTGCTTCCAGAATGGCAAGTCCCTCCTTTCCAGAAGTTTGGTCGGCAATACGTAGGACGTAATAGAAAGCAGTACGTCCAATTAAACTGCACTAACTTAGAAATCACTGCTCGCTCTCAAACTCTTTATAAGCTGCTCAACAGTTCATGCTGCTTCTGGCTTCTCTTGTGGGGGCTGTACTATTTGTGCAGCTCAGCAAATCAAGGTTATGGTCCTCTTTCCCTCTTGCCTGCCTCCATGTGGATCTGGCTGGTAGGTGGAAGAAAAGAAAAAATATAGGTCTCCATCTCTAATCCAGTGCCCATGTTCTCTGGTCACTAGCTCTCATTCAGACATTGTTGAAGGAGTAGCGTTGTCCGGGCCTGAGTGCGCTACCAGGCTCTGGAGCCTTTTCTGCCCCCACTCCTAAAGGTTTCGCTGCCTGTGATCGAGGCCAGCCCTGATGGTGCAGCTGCGTAACCTCGGATCAGACTGATATGGAACAAGCTGTGAGCAGCCTTTTAGGGCTCTCCCTCCTTTGCCTCAGAAACTGCATTTAAGCTCTGGCCCTTGCTATTTGTCCTCACTTGAGCTACATTTAAGCTCTGGCCCTTGCTATTTGTCCTCACTTGAGCTACATTGTAGGTATTCCTTGGGCTGACCATGTACTTCATTGATCCTGACCCACTGTCTTGACTTCCCTGACCTTAGAATTGCCTTGTCTCTATGGACTTGTCTGGTGATCACTGGGACTGTTGGCTGACCCTGGTTACTGTCATTGGACCAGCTCTGCTCTTCTTCTTTGGGCACTGTGTGTAATTTTCCTGTAATATTTTTAATCTTTTCCTGGAGTTAATTGCTGCTATCTCTAAAATTTTAGCGCTTTAAGTTAAAAAGGCACCAGAAACGCATGATAAATCTCTTGTTTTTCTGTAACAGTATATCATGACTTACACCTGCACACAAAGAGCAGCTGAAAGACTGCTTTCCAGTATATAAAATATCATGCTGGACTATTAGGTTACTGGTGGGCACTTAACTTTAATGTCTAAAATCCATTCAATACGTGACCCATACAGAGCAAAAAACTAAGATCTGAAAGTAATGAAGTACAATGATTGCATCCTTAATGTTTTGTCTTCAGATTTTAAGACTTGCACTGGTTTCCTACATATGTCATAATTAAAATTTTGTTGGGGGCTTGCAGCTCAGTAATATACAATTTTACTTGCTCTGTATCACGAGCTTAATGACTGAGGAGTGAGCTTTGGGCGCATAGCAAGTTTTCTGTAAGTTCATTGCAGTCTTGTTTTATTTTAGTTGGGATGTTTAAATTTAAAGTCCATTTGAAGTTTTGCTTGATGTTTAAATCAATTCCAGAAAAGTCACATCTTTTATCTGTTATTTAAATAGTCTGCTTCTGCTTTATCACTAAGTTATTCTATGCATGACTGAATTCTGGCATAATAAAAATTTCATGGTGCATTATATGAGGAAGTAAAACAAGGAGGTTATTTCTGTCTGGAGGTTATAGCAATAATCACTGCACAGCTTTACTAGTGCCTGTGGCTCTCTAGAGTGCTGCATATGATTCCCATTGGCTCCATCGATATTACCTTGGTGGGTATAAGCAAGTTTGGGTTCAGGTTTGCTGAGTCATGAAGCTGAATGATATCTGTGACCAGTAACAGGTCAGAGACCCCACAGGCACTTTTATTTTGTGGTGAGAACAAGTAATAATATTGGTCAGGGAAGCAGACTAACAAGATTGTCACAGCATTGCAGTTTTCCAGACTTTGTTAGAATTTAAAGGACTTTAAAATACCAAAAGAGAAGCTGGAGATTTGAAACCAAATGGAGTGGAAACCTATGGCTGTTTGGCTTTAGGAAAGGAAATAACAAAGAAGGGGGAAAACTGAAGGAGGTGATCCCTAGGGCATGTTTAAGAAAGAAGTGACTTCGGGGAAGCTTTCTCCTTCACTAGATGTTAAGATTCTGTAAGATTTTGATTACATTTAGCTTAGTATTGTCATGGAAAGTTGCTCATCTTGCATATGTTCAATGCAAAGAACTGAGTCTCAAGGCTGACCACAGGCAAACCACTTTTGAGGTTAGAGCTGCTTTTTGGAAATCAGAAGGCTGACAGAGCAGAGACTAGGAACTAAGGTAACATCCTTTGATAAACAAGAAATATCTAGAATATAAAATGTGTTTCTTGAACCTTGTTAGTATCCATAACTATGCTTTATTTACCCCCTTTTCCACTGCTTTTAAATTCTGTAGTGAGTAAATTAAGTGAGGTCTTTGTTCCTCCTTGATTTGGAAACCTAGATAGAATTAGTATCTCACTGCAAATATGGCTCTACATTCATAAAGGTACCCTTACTGAATGGGTTTTGATGTAAAATGAAATGTACTACTCATTTTACCAGTGTATTATAAAAAAAAAATTTAAAAATTAACTGTTTTTTTCTGCTTACATTTGATGATAATTAAATATTAATAAGTCTTGGCATAGAAGAACAAAATAAATTGACTTCATGGTTGACTTGGATACTTTTTCAAACTTCCTGAATCTGCAAAATTAGCATTTAAAATGATTTTCAATAACATTTAATCAAATTTTTAAGATATCCAGAATGTTTCCTTAGGGCAGAAGTCCAAAAAATACTATAGGTAATTATTATGAATTAAATTGTGACTCTGAAGTTAGAAGGACAATCAGGCAGGATCAAAGTAAAGAACTAAAGTCTAAGGTGAAACATTATTGTTTTGGGAAAGCAAGGATACAGCAAATATGTGAAGTATGTGATTTAATTGGGTTGTGCTTCTTCTCAACTAGGAATAACTTGGAGAGTGCCTTACTAACTTCTGCCTACTTAAGTTACCCCTGTTTTAGGGACCTGACTTTGATACTCCCATCCACTTCCAAGCTTTCAGCTAGACTGCCTTCCCTTCAAGTACATTTCATGCCAGCTCTAAACTTTTAAGAAGTCAAGAGCTCGCAACTGTTGGCATTTGTAGGTCTGGTCTTATCAGGTCTTTCCTTACTCAGGTTCCTTCATGTTTTTTTATTGTTAATAATAAAGTTAATGATAGAAAGTTTGGCTCTGAGGCTTCCAGCCTTGTATGTGTGTTTTCTCAGTCCCTGGAGCTTTTTCTTCCACCTCCATTATTACCTCGCTTTTTGCAAGGAAGAGAGGTAAGAAGAAACATGCTCACATTCTTCTTCTGGATTCTGGGCAACAGGTAAACAGTGAAGGAACTCGAGCTTTGGTCTGCTTCCTACCCTTCGTGACCAGCATAGTGCCTTCCATTTTCTTCCGAAATTTGCACTGAAATCCTCCAAGGCAGTCTTCGCACTTGTTATCCCCAGTCTGCCTGATCTGCAATCATCAACGCAGTTATTGCAAAACCAACCAGTTGCTCTTTGACTCCCCTGGGCTGCCAGGCTGACCAGCGGACTGACTACTTTGTCCTTCTTTCAGTTGCCGTTTCCTCACTATGGTGTTGTCAATTCATTTGTGGGTTCCTGATGCATCTATCTGGCTCACTGGCCAGACGCACAGCTCATTCACTGGCACCTACAGCCTGAGCAGAAGAGGAAATGCAATGCTGGGCAGCCCTGGGGCTCACGTTCCTAGTCTTTGTAAAACTCTTGCAATGCAGTCACTCTGTGGGCTGACTTAGGGAGCACTGAATCACTAGTTAGGAAAGGCTAGCCACTTCATCAAGGCAGGCATGTTGAAAGAGCCCTGCAAGGAAACATGCTGATATATCTTATTAACTGCAGTGTGCAGAGCAGTGTGCAACCTAATGTCTTCTCACAAATTGCCAACAGATAGAGTTAATAGATCTAGAATCCTGGTTAGTTTATAGATCATTATTGCAGTATATCATCTGACCTACAGTAAACTAATGTTATTTTAAACAAACTGGAATTAAATTGATGTGTTTAAATTGTTTCTACTTAGAAGGGTTGATTTGGGAAATACTCTTCAAAACTGATTTAATTAGCTAAGATTGTCTATTTGAATGATATAAAAAAAGCATGAAGTTTGTCCCAAATATGTTAAGAATAACTGAACCATCTGTAACAAATAACTGTTTTACTATTATTGCTCATACATAATATTTGTTAGTAAAAGGACACTTTTAAGGCAGTTTATCTATTGACCTTTCACGTAATTATAATAACCTGCTAGTCTGACTGTAAGAATAACAGTTTATATTTATCAGTATTGCACAGTGATCCATATTGCATGGTTTAAAAAAAAGGAAAATATTATTTTTCACTAATCATCCATTGCATTTATAACTGGATTCAGATTCAAGAAAATTTTTCAAAAATATCCTTATATATTCCTACATTTATTTATTTTTCTTACCTGTATGAATCCCAACCGCAAAACTGTTCTAGATAACAAGTGGCTACAGCAGCATCATGTTCAGCTAGTTTGTCTTTAATGCATTACTGAAAATCTTCAAGTTGTAACATCTCAGGTTTATAGCGTAAGACTTCTCATATGATATCCTAACCATCAGCAAGTTCTTGAAGTCCTCATATCTGTTAGGGAGCAGCAAAGTCAATACGTCATGCATCAAAGATAAATTTTGTACTGAACTGTGCTTCTTTAAGGCAGGAGAAAGGATAGTTGAGGTGAAAAGTTTGCATTGTGATACATGTGATTCATTAAGTACTGGGAAAACCACAGAATGCTGCATTCCTGAAATAAAATCTTTTATCTCACGTTTTATTTTAAAAAAAGTTTTGCTTAAAAATGCATAACCCTTCCAGGATGTAAGACTCAGGATTTTATTTACATAGCTGAAAGTGTTTTCCCTGCTAAGATAATTGAGTCCAGATAATGATCTTGATAAAGATCACTTCCAGGGCAAATAAAAACTGACATAATCTCGTTATCTGAAATTCTTTGTTCTTCTTGTTGGTTACCTTGTTTGCAAAGCAAGCTTTTCACTGTCCTGTAAATGGGTAGTATACCTGACGGAAACTAGTGTCCCACTGCAGAAACTGGCTGCCCTAGATGTGCATAAAGAATACCTACAAAATCATCATGTGGACAGTATGACTTGTTCCACTTAAAAGATTTTCACTGGCTTTGCAGCATACAAAAAACTATCCCTGTAAATACCTCACAAACACAGGTAATCTCAGAGCAAATTTGGACAGCACACTAACAGCTATACTTAATTCATAATACATGCTTGCAGTTAATAAAAGAAAGTTAGTTGCACCTTTCCCTCCCTGCTCAGTTGCCCCATACTGCGAGTTCAGGTAGCAAAGAACTGGTTTTAAACTCGGGTGACTGGGGCTGTAGCTATGACTTGGCCTTTGTCAGGAACAGATGGTTGCGACGGAGAAGAGAGACCCACCTGCCTTTTGATTTCTTTTTCTCACACTTTCTAATTAACTTAGTGTCAAGAAATAGTATTAGGTGATGGAGAACTTCTTCAAAGATGTTCCTTTCCCAACATGTAAATAAGGAGTTGTTTAGGATAACTTTTAAGATAAACATATATATTCTGAATATGGAGCGAAAGTCTATTTCTGATATTCATAACACAAACCTAAAGCAGCACATGGAAGCAAGTACGTACCAATACATTGCTTTATTGCATGTAAGAGAAAATATTCTCTGTGTTCACCTCTGCATGATAAGATCTGATATATTAATATATATTAATTATCAATATTAATTAATTATATTATTATACAATATAAAGCTATGTAGTATCAGCAATAGAAGTAACAATTTTATCCCTCTTTTCAAGCACGCTTTCTGTCAAGAATAATCTAAAGCTTTTTGTCATGAAATAAGTATATGTAATCATTTACTAATGTACCATTCTAGTTCTTATACCTTTTGTATCAGGCTAGAAATTTATATCAAGAAAGTAACGAAGCATATTCCTAGGCTTGTCTGACTCAAAAACAAATCTTCCTTGCCCACAGTATTTGGAGAGTTTAATTATCCATTTTTTCTATTCTTAATGTTTATACATTCATCAAAACATTTTTAAAAATTTCCAGTATCCAGGTAAAAAGCGTGATGATTATATACCTCTAACTCTGTACTGGTATCTGAAAGCAAAGTATTTTGTGGATTAGCTCATCCATTAAATTGCAAGCTGAAGTTCAAATCAGAACAGCAAATCTAGTGATCCAGAGAGAAAATTATCCATCATTTTTATGCTATAGATTTAATATGAATTCATATGGCTGACACTCTTCTCACTTTACTCATCTTACTCTAATTCCACTTATTTCAGCTACATCTTCTCTGAGTTGCTATTTCCTCTGAGTAGATAACTTCTGAATATCTTGAATCTCTGTCTTTAGGCACTTTCTGTGGAAAATAAAGGTAAAAACAAATACTGTAGATAAAATGCTGGACTGCTTAAATTGATGGGAGTTTTGCCACTGTTTTTATTTGGGCCGGAATTTTAGCTTGTAGCTATATATTTGACATCCAGAAACTAAGGAATAGAGATTTAAGTTCTTAACTCCTTCATCCCTCTTTTCATCTTTTAAATAAGACAAGGAAAGGAGAAGAAAGAAGCCTTGGTTCACCTAATCTTTCATTATCCCATGCTTGAGAATTTGATATTCAAGGTCTTCATTCAGAGCCTGCAGCCAAGAACCTGAGGGGCTGATTATAGCGTGAGCACCTAGTTAAGCATATTCCTAAGGTGAAACCCTCAGATCAGACTATGAACACTGTTTGGAAGTCTAAGTTACCAAGCCCCTAGCTAAGAAGGCAAAAGTAGGTAAGACAGTATCCTCCCTTGCTAAGGGAGAGATTATTCTAGCTGAGAAGACTCTTCAAATACTGACTAAGCGAAAGTGGGAAGGGCTCCTTAAGGATGTATTCTGATACTTTAGCTATGATGACCTCCTTTTGCTAGAGCAGCAGTTGCCTGAACTAATGATCTTCAAAGGACCATAAAGAAGATTTAAATCAAATCAAGTGTTGAGAAAAAGGTCTGTAGCAGCTGCTTTTGTGGCCAGAACCTCCCTGGATAGCATCACGTGCCTAGCTCAAACCAGTCACTGTCAGCACAGTGTCTCACTGATAATTATAGCTCTTTAACTGGAAAGACGGACAAGGCAAGCAGCAACTTTCACCTGCCAGATACCATGAGGCAGAGCTAATTAGCAGGACATTAGCGAGAGAGAGGTGATGGCGCAGTCCAGCAAGAGAAAAAGCACACCTGAAATCTTAGAAATTAGCTCTAAGTAATTTCAGACTATCCAGGGGACTGAGTAATTTAAGGTTAATGAGCACTATGAAAACAATGAAGGAGAGTGTTTCTTGCAGAGGAAAACCCAGACTCAAAAGAAAGGACCCAGTATAACAGATTAAAGCCCAAACCTAATGCATCACTCAGTTAAAAATAAATATTTTTATATGGCTCCTTAACTCCTTTCTTGTTTAAGTAAAGCTTCAAGAACAGGAATATCTGATGTGCTGAGTGAGAAAAGACATAGGTTAGTGGATTCATTTAACCTAATAGGCTCAGTCCAATAGCAGCTTCCCAGGGAAGACTATAAGAACAGAATGGGTGTTTAGTAATTCTCAGAACTTTTTCCCAGCCTCTAGTCATTCCTAGCTCAAGGACTTACCCAGCTGTTTCTTTAATGTGACTTAATGGCATTGGATAAGCTTTTCTTGCATCCATTGACTAATAGCTTGTTCTGCAGCTGTGGTAGGGTTTGGCAGAAGTTACACCCCCTCCCCCCCTTCCCTATCCTGGAATATATATGCTTGAGTTGAAACACAACTGTTGCAAATTTGGACTGGAAAAGCTTCAGTATAGCAATATGTCTGAGCAAACAGGAATAGATAAAAAACTGGAAAATTTTAGATGTCCTAAGAAAGTAGAAAATAGAGTTGCTGTAAAAAATGAGGTAAAAGCAACCCATCTCTGTAAAGTTCTGTCACACAAGATTCAGGCCATAGGCATAGGTAAGGGGCCTCTGCCGGGCAGCAGATTGCCAGAAGCAATAATGCACCCATGGTCTCATGCTAAATTCAGGGGAAGAAGAGGGTTTGTGGCTGCAGTTGATTCTCGGGAGGGAAGAGCCTCTCTGCAGCAGCACCATCATCCTCATTTTCCCTCCCTTCACACACCCCCCCCCTCCAAGGAGAGCATGATCAGTAAGGCCAGGTTTTTCAGGCTGGCCTTGCCTCTCTGTTGAAGCTCTTTTCTTTTCCCATGCTCCACTCCTTTCCCTGAAGGAGTAGATCTGGCTCTTCAGGAAGCAAAATTCAATTTTGTTACCATTTCTGAGATTCCTCAAACTGGCTCTGAACACAGGGTATGGCTACACATATATCCATAAACTAGCAGTGCAGTCATGCTGCAAACCCACACCGAATTGTTAAGGGCATACTCAATATCCCTACCGTACTTGTCTTCATATTATATTGGCTCGATCGCTAATAGTACCTTTATTAGCTATTTTAAAGCTAGTTCAGTGCTCTCTACGTGATATGCTGCTTACCTTCCAGGGCTCTCTTTTCTTTGCTTTTTAAGAATAGTGGTATTTGTTATCTTCAAAGACATGCAAGGTGGTGTTTTTAAAGTTTGAATAAATGCAATCCAATCAGTGTAGGTTGTATAGATTAATAGAGTAATGTAGTATAGAGCTGATTAGGTAGTTATAAAAGTGTGCATTATCAATATATAAAAAGAAAAGCTAATGAAACAGGTTTGTGTTAGTGTTTTTTAAATTTGTGATTTTTATGTCAGCCTTAGAAAATAAAGAATAATTTATATAAATTAAGTTCAGTTCTGATTTCTGAAAGCAGGGGCTTCTATGCAGTAAGGATTTACGTTAAAATAGTATTTTAATTAATCTTTTGTACAAAAATTTGATTTGTAAAATACTTCATGGAAGTAAAAAAGGAGGCTGTCACATTGGACACGACTCCCCTATCAGCATGCAGTGTATGTTTTAAGTTCTAATTTAATTCTACCTGAATTTTTTTCTCTCATTTATTGTCTTATACATGTTTCCCAGGATAGCCCACTGGTCTTACAGTCTGACAGAAATGTAACAGTGAATGCAAGAAATCACATGGGGCAATTAACTGGACAACTGACAGTAGGTGAGTGTTCTTTATTGATTATTACATATATCAATTCAACTTTATGAATAGATTAATTAATATTGAAAAGAAAATATTGTTGAAGAGAGTGAAAAATTTTCATCATCATACTTACCCAAATGGGTCATAAAAGCCTGATTCAGCATTAGCTGAAGACAAGAGAAAGTAGAAATGTCCCAATAATAGTTAAAATATATTTTAGTGAAAAATGATTATTTTTGAGAGAGCTGTAACAAAGCAAACTAAAAAAGAAAATCTCAACAATCATGTCTCAAAAGCAATTTCAGAGGGAAAATAACTGTCATTTTCTTACTAGTTCCATTAGTCTTCCATTACTTCAGTGGGAATTGGATTGACCCCATTGCTCTTACAATGCATTTGTAGCAGCACATATTGAAATTCAGTCAGAGTAACAGAATGTAAAGAAACAAACCAAAACAAAATTTGAAATGCTTTCCCAATTGCTGCAAAATTTAAAAGGAATGTGATAATACTGTCTGTTGTTTATTAAAGTTGTGTCTGATATTTTGCAAAGTATAAAATATAGCAAATCAAAGTTCCAAACAAAATAAAAATAACAAATCCTCTACTTACCGGTTCATTATAGATTCTTTATCTTGATTCAGTTTTTCATGTATTTGTTACCTGCTTTTAAGTTCACCACGTTATCATGTCTTGTACTTACTGTGTTAGTAAATATGTACTACTAATGAAGTAGTATTTTTTGTATTTTGATGTCTAGAACAGGACTGAGGATATTCATTGCTTTTTAAGAATACTGACTGAAAAATTAAGTGCAACATAATGTTTTAGATCTATTAGAAAGTAATACATATTGGCTAGGTGCACTGAAAAAGATACAAATGGATATGGGTAATATACTAATGTGTGTGTGTGTGTGTGTGTACATACATATATATGTTTGAGGAGACACCCTTTAGTCTCCAGGCCTTTTTATTTTTTCACTTTATTTCTTGAATTTTTCTATTTTGTTATCTTGAAAAATCCCTTCCATTTTCCCATTAAAGTGTTGAGCAGAAAACAACTGATTCTTTTAAGTAGTGGCAACAGAGTATTAGTACAATTACAATCTTGCCAGATTATGTTTTTCATAAAATAAAATACTAGTTTCTAAGCTTTGTCACTATCACCATCAAATAATTCTGTCATGTAGTAAACCTTTTGGATTTAAAAAAAAAAAAAAAAGCATTGGCAATCTTGCTTACTGGAAAAAAATGGATATTAAAAAGGGATTTTTGAAAAAAAGACCTTTCCTGCCCGCTCTTAGGAAACTTAAGGTGTATTCCACATTGAGATTCAGCATATTTTACATTCAATTGGAAAAAAAAATTGTCTAAGTGAATGTCATACTTAATTATACAATATAAACTCACAATTAGTCTTTAACTGTAATTAAACATCAATTTTCATTTTCTTTCAGAGAGTCTAATAGAACTAACTGAGGATTTATATAGATTTGAGAAGGGCTAGGAAAATGATGATCTACCAAAAACAAAACCTTTGTGGTAATGCATCTCTTTCTACTAACTCTTTGCGGGGCAGGAGTCCTGAAAGTTGGAAGAAGGTTTCTGAGGTTTGACAAAATCAAATCTTCGGCCTTCCACTCTGTTTTTGAATAAGTAGGTTTTTATGGGATTTGAAATCTGTCTTTGAAGAAGGATTTTAACATTTAGTTTTCCTCTTACTGACTTTTCCTGTTTTAAGCTCTCTGTTCTTCTCTTCTTTACACAAACCACTCATATGCGAGTAAACTTTTCCTTAACCTTTCTGTATGGAATTGATAACTGGGAGATTGTCTAATGAATTATCCAGTGCTGTGAAAGGAGAAACATTGTGGTGCTAAACTGCACATTCTCAGACACCGTTTTTCTTTTAATAATGGAGATACCAGCTTTGTTTGAATTATTTCACAAGTGAAATGACTGTTCCTGAAGCCCGTTTGTTGGGGTGTGCTGCACTATCTAATAAGAAGTAAGACTTCTATGAATGCTTGCTATCTGAGCCAGGAGGAACTGGCCTTTTCAGATGACTGGAAGAGTAGTGTTTGTTTATTTGCCCAATGAGTGTTCTAAGTTCAGAAGCGAGCATTTTTTGTCCCCTAGAAAACTCTATCTGGTCTTAGTTACCATATAAGCTCATATCGCTGCTAACTGGTTTTATGCACTCCCTTTCCCCATGTGCTAAGGATATGCTCAGAGATAGTTTGACATTAAATTCTAGTTGTGATCTACACTGAGTTGTCATACTGACTGGAGATTGTTGATTCAAGTTGTAAAAATCTTTGGCATACACGTGCAGAGTGATGCACCATCTGCACTGATTTTCCTAAATGACCACATCAAATGAGTGCGCAAAGGTAACCAGAATTGCTAGCAGATGCAGATGAGGAAAATTAAGCTAACACCTGCTCTAGCCATATTGTACTTGCCACTGTGTTTGTGGACACAGTTTGTTTCATCTAGTGGCTATATTATTAAAACCTTCCACTTCAGCTGATAATTGCTAAAAAGGTGAGTTGCCTATGGCAAACATTCACGTTGCCTGAAATAGATATGATATTCTGGTTGCTGACACCATTCTCACTCCGTGAATCCAACACTGAAATTGTATGTGTGTGTATCTAGACTGACCTACTTAAAGACATCACACTAGAGTTTAACATCATAAAAAGTAGAAGCCTAAAGAAAACATATATTCTTACGTTACAGTTATTAGTGTGAACACCTGTAAGCTTTTCAGCTGGTTGGCAGCTGGTGTAGAGTGTCTGGAGAGAGTGAAGCTGCTAAATTGCAGTATTGTATTTACGTTATTTTTATTTATTATTTTCCTGTTCTTTTTCATGAAGGCTGTATGGCCTTTATTCTTACTTATATTTGAATAAAAATCTACTTCCTCTTTATTATATATAAATTCTTTATACAATGTTCCATAAAACTTAAAATATTTCCTATTTATTATTTAATGCTTTTTATTTAGTATAAGGACTCATGACTACCACTACAATCAGTAGAAGTCTGAGCATTCTATTATAAGAATTGAAGAAACTAAGAGGCGACCTAAAATTCAAAATATTATTCGTGCCCTCCTTTCCAAAAATTTTTATTGTGTAAGATAGAGCATATCCAGACAAATTTTGATTTTGGTCTAGGTGAAACATGGAAATGTTTGCTGAGAGAAGGGGAGGGGACTTTCCTATAGCAGATTTGCTAACATTTTTTTTCCTGTTAGTGGTAAATCTGCTCTGGGAAGTCTTTGCTTTCTTCAGAACTGCTCTTTGTCCCCTCACTGGTGCTGCATACTGAATCAGCAGTGTGTGTTTGCAGTCTGAGAGGGATGAAAATAAACAGTGGAGGAAGCAGTGAGTAGAAATATCTTCAAATTATGGGAAAAAAAGGTAAAGCATTATGCCTTGGGATGAAAAGTGATCTATTTAATAATCTAGAAATGATGTTTGGCGGGAGCATTCTGAAAAGAGAGAATATCCCCACATTCAGGGGAATGATGTTGCACTCCTATACATGTATTGTCAGTGGCATTTTGTCTGTATTTCGCGTGACTTCTGACAGATGTCACTGGCATTACAAGGCAGTAAGTAGTCTGCTTTTTTGCCTTTAAGGCTCAAATTGTTGGTCGTGTCAAATTATAGGAAAATTAAAACTTTCTTTCTGTGTTATTTGGAATTGTGCCAGGCAAGACTAAGACAGCCTGAGGAGCATCAAATTAAAACTGTAAATGGAAGATAGGTTAATGTAAAGAAGCAGAGGGAAAGAGGAACAAATGAAGGCTATGGCCACGCAGGGAGCTGAAACAGCTACATAATGAAACTCTTGATAAATCAGATGTCCAATTCTGTGAGTCCCTGTGGAAGACAAAACGGTTCTGTGGAGGAGGGTAATAAGACATCTTGGAGCACATCCTAATCTAGAAGGACTGAAAGGAAAATATACTTAAAAAGAAAAGGTAGCTAATAGTACTGAGTGATGCAGTAGTTGCATGTTTAAGTAGTGTAAAGTCAAGTCATGGCTTTGGGTCTTACAATAGCCAGGCCGCATCTGTTGTCAGAGTAAAACGTATTTATACTAATACTGAAAAATAAGGAGAGAAAGTCACCGGTACAGCAGTGCTTTCTGTTGGGATCTGTACGGACTGAGCTAGAAAACAGGACATTGTGTAGAATTTGGAAATGCGTATGTGGTATTTATCCATATTAGTGAACTGACACTTGTTAATTTAACAATGAAAACAAGATTTTTCAGTTTATATAAAGATAATCCTGATCTAACTCAAGAGTTTCCTTTGCTGTTTGCCCTTGCTCCATGGTATACCCTGCAGTCCTCATCCCCCATAGATATTATGGGACTTCCTGGAAACTAAAACCCTTTCTACAAACGGGCAGCAGAGGGTGAAGAGGTAGGTGTTTTGCCCTCAGGTCTTCTTGTGGCGTATGGTCAGGAAACTGCCAGGTTTGTATCTGGATCTCCAGAAAGACTCCTAAGCCCTCAATTTTTAGATGTAACATTTAAGACCAACATAGCATATGTGGTACAGACACAAAGGATATTTACAGATTAAAGATGTAAAGATGATCATTCATTGATTTTTGTTTCTGAACTAGATAAGGAAAAATAATCACATCTCTCCCTTCCCAAGCCTTACTTAGGAATGCCCTTTGCATTATGCGTTCTGCTAAGTTGCCTTGACGTGACCTTTTCTCTCAGTTCAATCAATGTTTGCATAGTTTGAAGCTGTGGGGAAGAAATCCTATTTCTTTTCTGCCAGTCTTAGAAATGCACCAAAGTCACACAACTCAAGCCAGAAATCTATTGTCTCCACACTGATTGCACACATCACATACCTTTGCATGTCTTTGAATGGTGGATGTTAGGTTGACAAGTTTTTATTTGACGTCTGTGCTAACGTGTTCAAGATTAAATATGGCTGAAAAGAGTCATTTGAAGCCCATATGTGTGCTTACCATAACTTCATCTTCAGATTTGATTATTACTCTGCCAACTTTCTCATTTTTGCATGAATATTTTTTTTTCTTGCTGCAACAATTTCTTCTGAGAGATACTTCTGCTATTCCTTGACCCTATTCCATTCAGAAAGATCCCTGAGGATATTTGAGACCTTTTTAGAGTATAAGGTACAGATAAACGAACACTTCTTTTTTGCTAAGCTTTGGGCTCTTTAAGACTGAATCAAAACTGTCACAGAGCTCCAGAGCTGTACAAGTCACAGTTTTAGGAGGCTCCTGAACCTAGAGAGCTACTTACTGAAGCCTCTACAGCAATGCAAATCAAGAAAAGTGATCTTTGGTTACCAGGGCTGGGGAAATGAATATTATCTCACACTTTTGCAAATAGCTGTTCAAAGTAGCAGGTAGACATATATTCTTCAATTACAGCACTGATAAAGACAATTGACAGTACTAAAAAATACAGATATTCAACCAACTTGTCAAATTTGATGGCACTGTTCATCCATTAGCCACAACCTTTGTGTTGTCTATTCAAGATATTTTTTGTTAAAAGTGTTCTTGCTTAGTTGCTGTGCTCCACCAAGAGCCCATGGGGTATTGTGCAGAAGCTACTGCACATTCAAAACCACAGGTATGTAACTCTGGGAGAGTGGAAACTCCTTCCTTCATCATCCTTATCTTTATCAGGTAGACCTGACTCCTGTATCTACTCCTACCTATACCTTGCCCGGTACCACATCCTGCTACCCCTTCAGAGGTGATCAAAGGCACTCTTTACCTAAGACGTTACCTTTGATATTCCCTTTGCAAACACCTCACTCCCATTTGCTGTAGTTTTGATCTAGACATCAAAGATGTGAAGCACAAGACAACAGTTCAAGCACTTTTGCTTTTAGAATTACCTGCGATAGAGCTTGTCTAACTGAAATTTGTGTGCACATTTGATTCTAAATCTTTGAAATATTTAGTCAGACATTTAATTACTTAATATTATTATAAACTTGAACTAAGTGTCTATTAAAGCAATGGAGGTAATAACGTACTAAAGTAAAAATGCAAAAGGAATGCTGTTTCTGTATTTTTTTATCAGTTTACATACATGGGAGCCTCAACTATAAGGTCTCTTTCTCCTCATCTCAGCTAAGTGTTGCAAGAAGACAGTAGTTTCAGAGAAGTCATACCCCTATATCCATTTCTTATAGTACAAAAAGGGAAGAAAAGGATTCAACTCTTCTATCTCTTATCTGTATGCATGTTTTTGTGTCATTGATGGTAAGGGGCAGGGAAGGAAGGAAGGATGTTATTTTACAATCCCTCCTTGACAGCTTCCACCCTTTTAGTGGGGGAAATGTGGATCAGAAGTTAATTATCAGACACGTAAAATGATGCCTTTCCCTTACAAGAAGGTTAGCCTGCTTGCAGTCCCCGAACTAAAGTGGATTTTTGAAAATCCAAAATATACTAAATATTTTCCTAATAAAATTTTCATATTAAAACAATTGCTCTGGTAAACACTGTGGTGCAATGGGATTATGAATACTGTTAACATTGTTAATGAAACCAGAATTGGCTAACTGAATGAGTTATTCATTTGTCAGCTTTCTCTGGATTTGTTCCTTAGCTAAAATACAGACTGGAAGAAAATAACTATTGGTCCTCAAAACCATTTTAAAGGGTGGAAAGCAAAAATGCAAGCAAGTCACTTCTGCCATATCTAGATGGATTAAGAGCCAAGCTTTTGCAGTGATGTACGAACAGGAGTATTTCATATTGAGCTGCAAACAGAATATGTAAGTAATAGCCTAAAATCTCCCTTTTTGGAATTTTACCATTAATTAGGCTCTTCTCATAGCAGCAAAGGTTTTTAATTTATAGGCTGACACACTCCCTCTTCCTCTTCTAATTCAAGAAAATGAACATAGAATCTATAATTTCTGTGCTAAATGATTTGCACAGTTTATGATTTGTGAGCTATTTTTTTGCACTTTAAACAGAATTTTCTGTTAAAAATTAATCTACTGTCTAATATTTTCCCTCGTTTTAACAAACGGTTACTTATTCAGAGAGTTCTTAGATGACTTAGATTAAGTCTCACAGCAAATTATCGTACATTTTGAGTGTATAGATACTAAAATGCAATATTTCTTCACACAGTAATACAGCAAGGTAATCACTCTTTCAAAATACAGGAATACGAGTAATTTACCAAGAGATGAAAATACAGCTCGTCTGCCAGTTTGTGGTAAAAATCCATTCCTAGATCTTTTAAGCTGGGGTAAATGTGAGATTACTTGCCCTTTTTTAATACAGATTAGCTACCTTGTGCTTAGCACAGAGTTAAAGGCTCTCTCTCTTGCAGCTTGGGGAAGTAGCAGGGAAGGTAGAGTGGCCTGCTGCCTCGGGGGCCATATGGCTTTCAGTTTCTTTCTGGCAAAGTGCATGAAGTGAGCCAAGAGCCAGGCAGAAAATGAGCCATGTTTCTCATAGCAGTTGAAATGTCCAGCTGGACTCTGAGTCCCATCCTTTCTCATAATTTACCGTGCAATGTGATGTTGTCTCTGCTTCTGTCGGTCTAATCTCTGGAAAAGTCTTTATAGGAACCATCTGGGCTATAAGAGGTTTTGCAACTGTAGCTCGCATAAAAAACATATAGATGCACTTTTAATGACTCTGGCTAAGCTCTCATGAGAATCTACCCCCATTAATTAATTATCTTGCAGTGTGGTATTAGGAAAAAGTTCTGAAACACTGGTCAAAATTTCAGCTTCTCTGCCAACACTTCAATCAGTCTGCCAAAGTAGCCTTTCTCAGTTTAACATGTTATTTATTGGAAATTCATTCGTATTTCTGATGAGATGCTGAGTTTAAATCATCTTGCAGTAGTATAAAGCCGCTCAACTTGTTTATTTCAAACCAGCATCAAGAGCCAGGAATAGTTAATAGACTAGTAAAAGTCAGCTGCAAACAACTCCTTTCTAGTTTTTTTTTTTTCTGTTTTGGTTGTAAGTTAATGGCCTCATTCTCTATATCGATCTGCTGAAGTACATTTGACATTCAGCAGTGGTGAACTTAGCCTCTTGTGACTAGGCTTTGCATTAACTGGATTGAAAAACAATACTTTGCTATACATCCATTACACAAATTAAGTCATGAACGTATTAAAAACACTTGGTATCATCAGCTATTTGCAATCCACTTTGTGCTTGGTTAACAAGATCACTTTTTAAAAGAGAGGTACTTTATATAGTATTTTAGATTTCTTTTAATTATTTACATGCATTTTTAATTTTTCAAATAATATATTTCATATCTTTCATACCATTTTAATACCTTTGTTATATGTTATGTGCAGACATAACACTATATTACTGTTTAATATTTTAAATACGCTATGGCTTGAAATATATCTTACATCTCGCTTATGAATTTCCAAGTGAAAACTATACTAAAAAAATAAAGAGTAGTAAGTTATTTCGCTGTTACTTAGTAAGACCAAGTGGTATTTTTTTTTGGCAGGTATTGCCATTATTTAATGTGAAATCTCCTTCCTGAAATACAAGAGTGTATCTTGTCACTTGGTGTATCAAGAATTCAAAATTTCCCCGTGAAGGGCCATAAATGAAACTGTATTAAGACAATAATTAAATTCTGTGCAATTTCTATGTGGTGATTTCCGGGGAGAGGAGTGCTTGTGCATTGTTGGTTCTAAACAGCCATCGCCTGCTCAGAGAAAGTCCGCTCTGTGGATACAAGGTCTCTTGCTTTCTGTTCTGTCATCCTTACGCACATGCACTACATAGTCTTCCTTGCACCGTAAAAATAATCACTTTTGGTTAAAATACTTAAATCCTGTGTAAATACTGCTAAAATCGGGGTCGTCAGACCTCTTTGTCTTACTTCTGCATTCAATTTTTTTTTTTCTCTTTTTGCCTTCCTCAGGCTCTTTAAAAGTTTTCCACACTTTTGATCCATCTTTTCTTCTTTTTCTTCCACCTTCACTGAGCTCAGGAAAGCTCTACCTACCTTGGATACAAGACACAGCTTGTGTTTGTGTCTGACGTTGTAGCAATCAGATGTGGAGAACACCTTTTTGCTATCTGTAACTGGCAAAAATAAAAGCATATTTTGTGCCTTTGTAACTAGTCAGAAACTTTTATTTACAGTTGTTGTGGCATAGAATAGATTCAGGTTGTTTTTTCTCTCCTTTCTAAGTTTATTCATCATCTGTGTTTGGAAGGAAATTTGTGGTTCAATACCTGTTTTTCAGGTTTTTTTTTTTTTTTCCAGTAATCTAGAGTTGGTTTGAAAGGTACAAGAACATGGACTAAAACATGCCTTCACCAAGCCAGAATAAGTCTCTCAAGTCCAAATGCTTCAAGATATATGCAGCTCCTGGGCAGTGTGCTTTCTTTTTCCTTCTACTGCTACAGTTTCAACTTCTTTGTATATCTTTGCTATGAATCTCAATTTTCCTAGGGCTGCTATTATGAAATTGGACAATTTTCTTTCTAAGGGGCACAGAATAAATCTGGGATGGGAGGAAGGGAGACAAGTAGCAGGTCTCCCTCAGGCAGCCTGCTAGAAGAGCTTCAGCTGAGTGGTCCCAGCTGCTGCCAGTCAATACTGGCAAGAATAAAAGGGGACACAGAGGGCTGTCTGTGTGGTGGGGACCTGCAGGTTACCCTCTAGAAAAGCAGCAACCATGGGCTTCTCACCTTTCCTTGGAAAGAGTGATAGTGGATGTTCGGTACCCACCACCCATTAGAGATGTTAGGAAAAGGAAGAAAGGGAACACTAAATCAGTGATTTTGAAACAGTGATGGTGGAGAGGGAGCGAGAGCGTGAGAATGTCTTTTTAACCCTGTGAAGAGGGCTGTCCGGTACTCCCGCTATTAGACTTAGCCAGTGCCTTAGCAAGGTGTTTTATCACAGTGTTAACTAAGGCTTGCTTTGACTCCAGAACGTCGGTAGCAAGACTATGCTAATGTAATTAAGCATTGACTGTTCTTTCACCAGTGATATAGCAGTCCGCTGCTTACCTTCCTATTTTATAGGCTTTTTATTTTACCTCATTATATTTTAAATGCAGGTCTGAATATTCCCACTGTTCCTGAATATTTGTCACTGAAAATTAGGAAAAGGGATATTTTGTCTCAATCTTCAAATAGTTAATCCTGAGAGTTAAAAGAGATACATTTCCTTTAAGACACCAGACAACTCCGAGAAGTGATGGGATTTACTTGTAAAAGTAGAGGCTGAGTGGGAAGAGGTCATTAATGGCTTGCGTGGTGGTACAGAAGTGTTAGTGTTTAAACATTAATCTATTGCCATCTGTCTTGCTGTTGTCACCCACGCGCTGTCAGCCAATACAGATAGCATAACTGTTACCCAAATGTTCAGAACAGGAATAAGTAGTTTTGTTTCATATGAGGGAGACCCGAAAAGTCAAAGAAATAGACATTATCTACAGGTATTTTAATATGTTTTGAGGGATGCAGGTTACATCTTGAAAAGATGGTACTAATTCTTTATTGGATTTATTAACTGCTAATGTTTCACCTAACTGCACAAGCAGGTTCTGTGCATGTGTCTTGACATTCAAAAGGCTGCTGCTGGGCACTAAGCATTATTAAATTACCTACTGCATCTGGCCCTTTAACAAGTCCCTGGCAGGACATTAAGATTTTATTTTTACTCTTTTTTCTTCCAACATTCAGACAGCTCATTAATTTTGGTAAAAATATATCATTTTACATAGGAGTGGCTTATGGTAAGGGCATAAAAAGGGCAAATAAATGTGAAGCCATTTTGTAACTTTATTAAATGCAACAACATAAAAAAAAAAAGAGAGAGAGAAAAGCAGTGAGATCTTCTGATGTTCTCCCTTAGTGCTACAAAGAACACTTGCGAGAACAGCAATTCAACAGCACGCTGCTGTTAGAAGATGTTGAAGCAAGAGCAAAGAGGTTTATCAAAAAAATACTGTGAGGAGCAATTTGATTTAAGACTTGGAGTTTTTATTCAGCTAAGTTCACTTTAAAAAATCTGATTTTCAGCAGTTATCTTACTGAGTCAGCCTCAGTTTCTGTACGTGGATGTAGATAGTCAAGCCTGGAAACATTTATCTGTGTGTCCATGAAAATAATTTGTCCATGGAAAGTCATGAACCCCTTAGGAATAAAGTCCTAGTTCATGTTAGATGACTAGTATCGAAAAACCAAAAGCTGCTAGTCAAACCTCTTAGCTAAGATTTGCTCTCACATGTCTTTGGACCATCACGGACTGCAACTGATGATTATGTTATAATTACTGTGCGTTTTTTAAATTATATTTTTATATCAAAATTTACTGTCTGTTTATTGCAATGCTATATCTGAGTCCTGTAAAATACACACTTCCAAAAATGGCTTCGGCACAATATTGAAACTTTAATAACACATTGCACAATATTAATTTATGTCCTTAATAGGAAATAGCTGTTTTGTTGTGCTTGTTTATCAAGATAATTGCATTTATTTCATTTATTTGCCTTCCAACTATTTTACCTCCAATCAGAACAGCATGAAATATCAAACTCTATATTATGCCAATGCTAGAGATTTTTAATTCTACTATTTGTAGATGGGCAGAGCAGTCTTGTAGTTTAGTCTCAAGCACATAGGTGATGTTTAAAAATATATTTAGTATGGTTTTTTTAAAGTTCTGTAATAAATATATCTCTGTCTGACAATATCTGCTTCTTCCTTAGGTTATTCTTAGGGTGATAAATATTGCAGTTGTAGTTGAATGATGAACAGATGGCACTGGATGCATGATTAGCTGATTATTGAAGAAATTCTATTAGATTTCTTCCTGTGTATGAAGAAGAGCATTCCATAAATCTGAAATTAATTAGTCACCTGGAGTAGCTATCACTCAATGAATCACGTCAGTTACAGATCTAAATAGTATGGAATGAGCATTTTTTCCAAATCAAAATTAAGGACAACGTTGCCCTTAAAATAAGTTACTATGACATTAGAGTCTCAAAAGTTTCCAGTTGTGAAGTATTGGATAGATGGTTTGTTTGGAGAAGCTGTTTTGTCACTCTTAGCTCCTATGGATTACTGAAGCACCTCAACTTTTACCACCGTAAGTTGTCAGACACCAACAAAAAACAAAACATGATAAATATAAAAAACACTTGAAGTTTATTTGCAAGTCAAAGACAGGTGGAGGATGATGATGAAGTCCATCCTAGAAAGTCAAGAGGAGAGACTTCAGAGCATTATCAAATAAGGTGCTCGGTTTCTATCATATTGTTCTCTCTCTCGGGCATGCTCGAAGACCCTGTACTTTGTGTCAGCCATTTATTAATAGGAGTGTTAAAAGCTTCCTACCCATTTTGCTTCTGGGAAAGAAGTGGTTTCCTACTGTAGAAGAGGATGACAGTGTGGTTCTGCCACTCGCTTGTCTTTTAAGAGAGAAAGAGAAGTCTATTCAATTTCTATCTCACTTTGGTCTTGTCTGGGTTTTTGGTTGTTTTTTGTTTGTTTGTATTTGGTTTTTATTTTTGTTTTTAGTTTCTTTTCTCTGTGGAACTTATATATAAAGCCAGACGCTAACTTGCCACTTTTATTTTTCTCTGTGGTGCAGTGATTTTAGTTTGCTGACCGTATTACCAAAGTAAAAGTTTTTCCTTCCAGGAAATCTAGACTAAAATTCTACCTATGCTGCAGGTTTTATCTCTGGGTTTAGCACTCCATCTGCATCCAGGTTGCATTTCCTTCCAGATACAAAATGTTACATTCCTTGGAGGAGATTTCCCCAGGATACTAAACTAGTCCCATTGTAGTAAGATCTTAGTCCTAGAGGTGTCAACATAGCCTAAGTGGTGCATGTGAACAGTAGACAATCTAACTCGTTCAAAGCACAGAAGAAGACATTGAATTTAAGTGTCAGCAGGGTAGGAGTCTACATGTGAGGTAGATGTCTTCATCTGTGAATTGAGTTGCATCTTCTGTGATACAAGCTAACAGTGAACCCCATCAAGAACCTTAATCAGAAGAGACCCTTCCAGAAGCTAAGTGCCAAAATCTGCTTTTATCCTGCCTCTATAGGATGCCTCGCCTTTGTCCACTGTCAAGGACAAGGGGACAAGTAATTTTCAAAATAGAAAATAGAAAGTCAGGTGTATGCTGAGAGCTGGTCTGAGCCATCATCACCCTGTGCTATCATCATAGTGGGTGCTAGTTGTTCTGGAACCTGCAAATGCAGTTCACTGGCCTACTTAGCAGCAGAAGGGATTTAAATAATCATGTCCTGGTCATCATGCAACTTTTCACTCCAATTTTACTACCCAAATTGGAAGCCTTTTTTTAAATAGACTGTGAGTATCCTGCAATGCTTTGGATATAGTTTAATTAATCCTTACTCAGATCAAGTGATGTTAGTTAGTATGACATGCTAGCATCCTTTGTCATACGTAACTTCAGTAGATTTGTACTGTCTCTAGTGAAAGCAGATAATTTGCAATGATATTTTTTTCCAGAGAAACAGTCACTTTGGAAAAATATTTGTATTTTATAGTCTTCCCTATATTACAGCTATCAGTGTTGAACTGATTTTAGAAATATTGGGAATATTTTTAATTCCTTTTCCTATAAAGCTTATAGGTACTCTGGTAGATCATATTCTTTCTTTCAGTCCCCTTCTCTCAAAATGTGATGAATTAAAGTAATCAACTCCAAAAGTTTAATTTGCATTTTGAAACCTTTTAGAGATATTATTCAGTGCATTCTGAGTGACACTGTACAATAGTTCCTAGACACAACTGGATATAGTTAAACTGTGTGAAAAATTATGGGGAAAAAACTGCAAAATCAAGTTGTATTTTTTAAACAAAATCTGAACAAAAAAGTGAAAAAATATATGGGCAAATTGAGAATGAATCTCTGGGCAATAAGTTAATATAGAGAATACAAGTAAAATTGTTTAAGTTAGCTCTTAGTTTATATTAGTAAAAAACTAAAATGTTCAAAATACATGACAAGAAACAATTTTCAGAATGTGTATGTCTAATAGTTACAGAGAATACTACTAGTAAGTAAGAGAAAACTGAAATGCTTTTCTTTTTAAATCTTCACAAAAGCAAGATACACAATAGTTAGTAGAGAAAGGTCACAAGGTAAAATCAGGATGAGAAAAGGTAAAGAACACTTAGGTCATATGAATGTATTTCACTTCATCATACCCCGGTGAAATTCACCGCAGAGTCCTAAAACAGTCAGGAGAAAGGTATTTGGACCATTAGCAATTATTTTACAGAGCTCATGGATGACAGATAAGGTCTCAAAGGATGAGAACAGGTCAAACATCAGATCTGTTTTTAAGAAAAGAAAAAAGCAAGGCTGTAGAGATTTACAGATAAGTGATTTTCACTACAGTATCTGGGAATTTTTTAGAACATTCAGTAGAACAGTCAGACTGAAAATATCTAAAGAAAAATTATGATGATAAATAGAAACAGTTTTAGAGAGGAAGAAATGACCTTATAACCTGCAAAATGCTATATTTCCCCAGGGAAAAATGTAAAGTTTCTCTCGTGTCTTTTAGCTTGATGTATGTGTTAAGGAAGTTTCATACTCCCTGTACTATTTTATTCTTGCTGTTGCTCTTCAATTTGATTTTGCTCTTCATTAAGCATAGCATGTGGTCATGTGTATCATACCACGGACTATTCTCTTTCTTTTTCAAACTCTCATTTCTTTTCAGTGGCATATGCTGTAAATAGTATGTTCCTGAGATTTTGTAGGCAGCTTTGGGTTTTCTTAAAACTTGTAATTGCCAAACAGTATAACAGTAACCTAACTCAGCTAATAAAGACAGTAGAAACTTTCCAACTAATTTCACATGGAAATGTAATGCACAGACTGCTCCAGTAAGTTTCAGCTTCAAAAAGGTATGTAAAACAACATTATACATTATTTCAGTTGTGACACAAAAGTGTCATATCACAAAAAACTGAAAGGTCCGAGGTTGAGAGGATAATGTTGATATCTTGGAAAATTCTCTTTTGTATTTGGTGCTATTCTGTTTGCATTCATGATGAGAAGGAAAAAGTGAAAAATTTGCTATGCCCATACACACTTTGGGGTACTCCAAAATACTTAAGAATTATAATTAAGTGATCCGTATGAATTGGACATGTGGGCTTAAATCAACAAAAGTTAAGTTGATAAAGACAACTATAAGAAGAAATAATCAAATGTCATGTGTCTATTTGCGGATATCAAAAAGAAGGATACATGTGCGATATGTAGTATATATAATATAATAATGCACATAAAATATTAAATACTATTTATATGTATTTATAGCAATATGAGAAAAATCAGTCAGCTAGGAAACTCATTACACTACACACAAACCTCCGTTCAACTATCAAGGTCATGTGTTGAATAAACTAAACTTGATGAGATTATAAGTAGAGCAAAAAGTAGAGCAAAAAGAAGTCTTACACACATGATTAGATGCCTGACCCATCTTTCTTAGACTTCACTGAGCTTTCTTATCCAAGGATCTGTATGAGTGATTAGGATACTATAGCTAAAGTTACAACCCATCAGCTGAGCCACGGAAGCAGATGTTGCAAGTGCTTTTAGCCACTACAGAAGCAAAGTAAATGTGCTAACTTAAAGTTCAAGCAAACTTTAAGCTAACTTATTTTGATTTCAGTCATCTGTGCGTGTTGCACTCATCTGATGAAAACATACAAACAGTTATATTGTGTCACATCAAAGGCCTGTTTAGCCATCTCATTTCTGAAGATATCCAATGAAACATACCACGTGATAGGGGTAGCAGGAGGAAAAGCACAGGTGTGCTTTCGTGTAGGTGTGGCCCTAAATAGAAGTATCAGGAAGAGTGCTGTCCACTGCAACTTTTGTACAGCTGTCATACATACTTACACACCTGAGGTTCTACTCCCACCATGCAAAAGGCGGGAGGATGTATTCTATCCACTGCAAAGGTGACAGGCAATTTTGTATATGTCTTTTCAGGAAGTCCCTAGAAGGAAAGTCTGCCTGAGTAGGCAGAATTTTGCTATGACCAAATCACAGAGACCAAAGGGTCTGTAGATTATGAGGAAGCAATAACCGTGCTGCTACCATGCCTGTTGTCAAATAGTTTTAGTTCATATTCTTCATTCATATGTTTTTTTGCTATAGAAAGATATGTGGCTTATCCCTATGCTAATAATTTGTGTTGGCAACTGGTATTATGCGCTGTAGTCAGATGCTAAGACAGATAACAAAGAGGTGCATTACTTCTTCTGGCCTAACACTTGCTCCGGTTTTCCTCATCTGAGTCCTTATCATTCAGACCAGGAAGCCTCAAAGTCCAGCCTCTACCAAAAGTGGTCATCTCCTCCATAGCAGGGCTGTGAACTACTGACAGACCTATCCAGTTTTTCTTTAACTGTCACTTTCACCCTTTTTTATATATAACAGAGATAGTCCCTTCCTTTTCTTAGCGAACGGAACACGCAAAGTGTTCTTATTGCCACGGGTGTTTGCTTGGGTAGATATCTTGCTGCGAACTGTAAGCTCGCTTTATTCGACTTCCTCAATGCCTCTCTTCAGCTGATGTGATTCCTTCATTTACATTATTGCATTTGCATTCACTGAAATATATCTGAGACATCTGGTGGCCAAAATAATATAATAACTACCATTCCTATGAATATTAACAAAATTTTTTCTACATGTATATTTCAGAAATATTGAATTTAGACACAGCTTATGGTTGAATCTTTATTAAAAATGCTTTATCTCTTTTATCGCTAATCTCAAAAGCATCCACACATTTTCAAAAACTAACTTTCTTTGTCATCCAAAAATATCATGTGTGTAATAAATATTTAAATAACCTATTTTGTGTTGAAGAATCAAAAGAGTTTCATTATTTTTACATTACAAGGATCATAAACTCATGATAATTCACTTTGAATTCTGCGCCCTGTATTTAGTTTAAATCAGTTGATTTTGTATATATTTCTATATCTGAGTTTGTTGACTATCAGATGGATAAGGAAGGTGATCTAAAAACATGCACAACTGGTAGTGTTCATCTGTGTCTAAGATGAGCATATAGAATTTCTTTATAAACAGAAGAGAAAAAAAGTAACTCCTTGGGCATGTTTAATCTTCTCTAAAGGTAGATGTCTAGAGCAGATCTGATGAATTAAGTTCTCAAATGTCTATTTCTTTCATTTGGCTATTATGCAAGTCTAGATAACTAGCTACATATAGACCTCTATAATTGGGTGAGATGTATCTCACTCAGTGAATACATGAAGTGCTTCCTCTTATCAGTTTAGTCTTCTTTTGCTCAACTTTTTTATGTTTTTTGACACTGATAATCTAAGGGTCATTCTCCCACTAATGTTGTCCTGACCCAGACGCTTGACAGCATTGTGTGTCCTATTGTCTGGTGGCTGAATAACTGAATTTAATCAGCACCTCCTGCTCGGATAGCAGGTGTATTCAGCAGTACATATATTTTCCAACCACATTCATTTTTTACACATGGTAGGATAACTCTGCCTCTCCGTATTCCTTCAAGTTAATATTCATTAATATATGTGCTTACAGATGGCAGCAACAGGAAGTTCTCTACCATAAATTCTTTTCCAACATTTTCTTCTTCCCTTCATCATCTCTAACATTAGGACTCTTCTGAAATTGTTCTCAAGGCCTCAAGATTTAGTTACATGTGATGGCATGTCATGTTGTGATGACTTGTAAAATGTCAAAGATAGCTTGTGTGCCAGTTTGCATGACATAGCTCCATTTAAAGGTGCAATTGCAATGTACCATGTTGATAGTTAAAATTACTCACACACCACAGTTTCAGTTCCTGTTTCAATAAGTTGAGAATGAATAGAAACACATTGTAGATGCCTGGAAACAGAGCAGAATATAAAACAATGAAAATATTAGCTTTACTTTGTTCTTAATAACTTGATTTATTTTACTGTTGTTGATTGGAGTGGGAATGGTGTGCTATACTGCCAAGATAGAACAAACAGCACAAGATACTCTGAAGATGCAGGTTAAAAAAAATTAGATCTTCTTAAAAAATAATAATAATAATAAACTAAATTAAACTAAAAGCTAAGTCTAAAATAAAGTTTGGGTGGAAACTGTTGCAATTAGGAAAATTCATACTTTTAGTTGGTCTTTCTTGTCCCCACAGTAATGACTTTCCATGTCACTTTTCATGTTCTCAAATAGCATATGAGTATCATTATCTCTACTATGTCATTTAGTGGAAAATTGAAAGGGAGGTGAACCCTGTGGAAACCTTTCAGAAAAAGAGAATGTCAGAACTGAATATTCTTTCCCACCGCACAAAGCATGATACCATATGTCATGAGGCAAAATATTCATAGCTACAAAATTCTAAATTCCAGGTTCAGAATAGAGATGGTTCCTGCCTTGAAATTTAATCTTCATGAGTCTTAATCTAAATTGCATTACTGTAATTCTCTATATCCATATTGCATCATTTTTATTTCACATATCTTCACTACGTTCTAGTTAAAATGAATAATTTTATATTTTTGTACCATTTTTAATGCAGCTGGTTTAGTTAATAGTTTCAATTTGCAGTTGTAGTGCAGCAAGCATGTGCTATAAAGCATCGTAAGTATATACAATATGTGGAAGAATGCTTCAGCCGTATCCTTCAAATGAGTGGAATGTTACATAACTTAATAATTTAATTCAGCATTATACGACAATTAAAAAATGTTCCTGAACAGAAAGAAGACAATGGAGTTTGCCAGGGACATCCCTTGAACCAGATTACAGATACTGAAAAGCTAACTGCGTCTCCCTAGTAAGAAGTGCTGTCCTCAGCACAGATGAAAAGCTTTTCAGATGACCAAGTTCTTAATAGGAATTACCTTTACAAACAGAATTTGGAGGATAGATTTACTCATATATTTCCCTAGACTAAGGTATGCATTATCCAAGCAGATGCCATATTCTGGATTACTTAAAATCAGCATAGCCAGTAGTGTGTTTCCTCTACAAGACTGAGCTAAGAATTTCACCGACATATATATGCGTGCAAAGTGTTAATGCAACTGCTTACTCTTATTTCAAATAGGAAATGAAAATGTAATGAAAGAGAATTCTATTTTCATAGCATACATTACTCTGTAGGCAGTTGAACTTTTCAAAACCATTGTCGTGACATCCACATCTGGTTCCACATCAAAGAGACTAACTTAGCATGTATTAATTTTTTTTAATAATCTCTCCAGTGGCTTAAATACAATAACCGCTATTTCAGTAGTAGCTAAGTAATAATAAGTGATACACTGCTAGGTCCTAGAATACAACATAAACTAAAAGCCCCTTTCTTTTAACATAAAAAAGTAGAACTAATCCTGTAATGGTATTTTGGACTAGCTGAATTCTATGGATATTTTTATACAATGTGAAACTGAGGAGGCACAAATGCTGAGTGTCTAAAATATAAGTATTTCTTGGCAGAAGCAATCATATTTGCTATTGATTATTGTTCTGTAAGTCATTCTTCATGAAAAGTTATATTATCCAAAATATAGTGCTGGTTTTAAAGAGGCGGGGGCAGGGCAGGCATCCAGTGGTGGGCTATCACTTGCAATGATAAAACGAGGAAGAATTTGGCAGATCTTTTTTCTTCTCTCTGATATCGCTCACGTATTCTGTGTACTTTGCTTAGAGCAGAATACTGAAGAAGAAAGGATGGGCTAGTGATGAGCACACTGTTTCATCTCAGTCTGCCTGGGTTTATTTACCTGCTCTACCACAGACATCCTGACTGACCTTCAGCTCAATACTATAGGAGAGATTTTTAACTTTTTAAACTTGAAAATGTATCCTAGAAACTTGACTTGAGTACGCTCTCTGGCTGCACCCAGCTGCGGGTTGCGATGAGGCTCCGGGGGGCAGGAGCTGGCTCTCGCCCCTCCATTCTCTCTGGTTTCCATCCAAAGGAAGGCCAGGCACGCAGGCAGGGCTCCCAGCACGTCCCCAGTCCAGGCCACCACTACACCAGTGCAGCTCTTGCAGAGGGACTGGTTCTTGAGAACCACGCCTGGACCTAGCTCTAGGGAACTGTCTGCATTTTAGAGACTAACGGCACCCTTACTTCTTCTGTAACTTCTTTTCCATCTGCAAAACAAAGTAAGGAAGAATACCATGCTGCATATAGAGTGGTATTTAAAGACTTTAAAGTTTGTTAACTCTTTGCTTATTGTGATATTGTAAAGATTAAGTGCTATATTTGATCATAACATGATCTGGTATTCAAGAGTTTCAGGCTTCTTAACAACTATCACAATGTCCAATGTGAAACTATGAGATTATTGTTTTAGAATAGGATTCATATTTGTTGTTGACTGCAAATTATTTCTATAACAGAATTCTTTTTTGTGCTTTCCAATAATGATTCAAAATGCAGCCCTCATGAAATGTACTATGATTTCTCTAAATTTGAATGCGGGATATCTACTCACCGTTGCTACTACAGGCTAGATGACCAATGTCACTGCAGTTTGAGGGTCATCCTATAATTATTTATTTTGTGACTTTGGGAAGATACATCTTAATAAGTTTTTTATCTGAATAAAAGGCCATACAAAAATAGAATCTTCATCTTATTTTTTTCAAGGATAAAAGAATGAATGACTGAGAATTGCCAAACATGAACTGCCTTTATATGCATGTAGTCTAATATCAGCCAAAAATTCTCTCTCTACACTGAAAGAGTACTGTCTTATAGTAGGCTATAAAATAAATAATTCAAAACGTCTTTAACTTTTCCTTCAAACTTACACTCTGGAAGTGTAAATGGCTAACCACAGACCAATCTTAGAATAGAGCGAAGTTTGCAAAATAATTGGAAAGTAGAGTTGTGCAGGAAAATAAATATTCAGTTCCAGAAGGTTTTTTAAGATTATGAAATCAGACTTGGGATTAAAAGGGAAAAAATGATTTTTTCTAAATTTTCCACAAGGGAATATATTTTAGGTCTGTTTTAATACTGTTTTCATAAATTTTGCGTTGTATGAATGACTTTTCATTATATGCCTTTTAAATATTTCCAAAAAAAAAAGTAAACACTGCATTCCAAAAGTATACCAAAATGGAAAGTTTTGATAGTGTTGGAATTTTTTCCATTCTGACAAAAAATTGGTAAAATGAGATTGGACTTCCATTTGACGCAAGTAATTTTCTCTGTTATCCCAAAATTATATATTGTGTAGAGCTGTTGGTGTCAAGCTAGTCTTAGGTTAGGCTTTGGTAAACTGTAAGTTTGTCTGTCCACCAAAGCTAGTAAGGCTGTTTGATTTTTGAACCGTACAGTTTTATTAGGGCAAGCTAACAGCTTAGTGACAGGCCAGGTTTTTTTTCCACCAGGGAAACACAGTGGCAAAAACAGCACAATCATTCTTATAACTTAAGTTTAATGGCTAAATAGCAGCACACATACTGAGTTGCATGCTGTATTTTGACTTATATCAAAAGTGGTGTTAGCACTTATTTTATCATCAATAATTTATGCAAGAACTTCGATTATTTTATCTCAGACATCTTCCCTCAAAACCACAAGTTTTCTAGGAGCACTTACATTCAACAGGAAAGCATTGATCTTTTTTAACCTCTACAAGTCTTCCCATTGTGAACCACGAGAAGCGTTACAGAATACGTGTTTTTGCATAGTACTGTCTAAAGAGATTTACACCTTGGTTTTATTACTGTGAACAGTGTTTGCTCATGACTATCAGATGTCATTGTAAACTATATTTTGAGCATTGAATCACAGCTGTTTATAAATTATCAGTGGGTCATATAATCTTTAAAAGCAAATCATCTGTAATTTCTTCAAGTATTTCAAACCAGTGTATAGTTTGTTTTATTTCCTCCCTCTTCCAAAAGAATCATGTGATAATGTCATCTGTTTTATTTTCAGGTTCTTAATATCTGAGGTATGTGGTCACCCCTAATTCATAGACTAACTGGACATAGTCACCAGAAGTTTGATTTATTTTGCCGTATAGTATATAAACAACATATAAAGTTCAGATATTTGCAAACTAAGAAGTAACATTGGAAAATCTGATAAGTTAACCTTCTAATTCCTGCTGGTGTTTCTCCCTCTAGATAGATACGCAACCTTCTAAGTGTTGAGCTCACCAGAGGCCTGATAATCCCTCACTGGGATTCATAAAATAAACATTCATATGACAAATAAATATATTTAATGTAGAGTTGACAATTTTTAAAATGGCTTCTTAATCTATGATGCAAAAGAGCTGAATATTCCTCCCAACTGTATTGCTAGCATGTTTTGTGATGCTGAAGAAACAACTGCACCTGTGCCTATGGGGCAATGCTGTCAGGGACACCACCACTAACCTCCACAAGGTGTCTAAGAACAATGAGTGAATACAGTAAGACAGCCACATGTGAATATGTATTGTGGCTACATTTATCCTCAGTAGCAAATAGACTTTGTTATGTGTTTTGTTAGTACTTGGTCATCCTGGAATGTTCTTAAGACTTCATCTTTATCACACAGTTAAAATTATATTATTTGAACTCTGTCCATCTCTTTCTTTCCAAAGATTTAGTAGTTTTTTCAAACAAAGTCAACAGCCAACAAGTTCAATTTTATAGAGAGAGGGAGAAAATATCATTTAACACTTTTACAACAGAATAAACGTGCCTAATTTCAAGAAACAGGGGCATTACAAATGTTTTTATAACTCCTTTGCATTTAATTTTCACACTCATGAATTAAAAATAACCATTAATTCTTCACAGTGCAAATATAAGTTCATCTGAATGTAAGAAGAATCTTTATCTTTTTCCTTTTTTTTTTTTAACATCCGATTCTACAAATTAAAGGGCTGCTGGGGGGGGGGGCAATTCCTCATCCAAGTTAGCTATCAGAGTTTTTATATTTCTTGTTATGTGTTTTGATAATGGGCACTTATGTATTAAACAGAAAACTTCCGCATTAGAGAAGCAGGTGTTTTTCACACACTTGTGCCTGAGTGATAAAATGAAATTACATATAGGATATTTCCCTCCATAGTACCTTCCTCATGGTTTTTACCCGTATGGATTGATGGGTTATTCCAGGTCTACTTTAGAAATCTAATTAGGGTTCACTGAGAAAATATTCAAATGACTATTCTCAAAGGTCTTGAAGTCTGCCTTACAACTAGTTATGCAGTATGCGGTTGGTCACTTTTCAACACCATTTTCATAGAGTTCTGATTTCACTGATGAATGAAATAAAATAAATTAAAAAATGTAAGATAGGATTTAAATGACAAAACACTGAAGAATAAAGGTAAGGTCTGTGAATTGAAAAGGAAGTACGTTTTAGAGAGGTTTAATATCTGCAAATTTTCTAAGCTGCACTATTATACTCAGTCTCACAGATCTGTTGGATCTCAGAATTATTTTAGTTTTTGGTGCCTTGAGATGTTTTAGGGCCTTGGTTTCATAAATATGAGATAACTTATGACACATCAGTTCGTCATTTAAATTTTTTTGATATGCAGCTGTTCAAGTTTACAATAGAACTGAACGATCACCTTTAAAAACGCCCTTCTGCCATGTTGATTATTTTTCCTCCCTGTCAAGAAATTGCAGTTTAAGCAGAACAAACTCTCAAGAGGTTCATCTGAACTGACATTTCAAGATCTCAGAGTTTAAGTACATTCTAAATTCTTGTGTTGCCTTCCACTCATGGCACTGAACTACATGTTTTGTATGGTTATTTTAGATTCTTTCTTGATATGCAGTAGTGAAATAGCTGCTCTGTAAATACCTTTAAGAATGTTTTATAATACAAATTATCTATCAGGTTTGCACAAAGCATTGGTATTTTATAAAAGCCTGATGAACTCTGTGTGTTTTGAGTATTCCTTGCATGTTGATGATCCCTTACATTTTTACAAAATATATTAGATGAAACATCCACTTCATTTCAGGAGCTGATGCTGTGGAGGCCCAGTGTAAGAGATTTGAAGTGAGGGCAAGCGAAGGTGGAAAAGTACTATTTTCTGCAGATGAAGATGAGATTGTCATTGGAGCTGACAGACTCAAAGTAACAGGTATAGTAACAATAAGGTTTCTAAATGGATGTTAACTCTGTGTTCTTGATAGCCTTAGTGATAATTAACCCATCTATCAGGCTTCCATGAAATTTTCTTCCACCGCAGGGGAAAAAGTCTTATCATCAGTGACTGCTTGACCAACCAAAATATATTTCCAAATATAGCAAATGAATTCCTCTGTAGGCAGATTGGAACTCAGACTCTGCAGGACCATGTGTGGTACAAATTATCTTTACTACAGTGATGTGTTTTTTATAGGTCATCATAAATAAAGCCTTGTTTTATGGCACCTACACCATTTGCTTAGGCAATGTCCCTTCCCAGTGATTAAAGCTACAAGTATATATTATGACTCTTATTTGTTCTGTATTCAAAATATCAGGTCTAGTTTCTGTATGAATTAAAAGCATGTATTCTGCTTTACTTTAGGAGGCGCAACTGGAATGTAGTAAGTGCAGACCTTTTTTTCACCTGAACATGTGTTCAATAGAATAAAGAAAATAATTCTGACTATTATTTGCTGTCACTGTAGAAAAAAAAAAAATTATGTCAGTAACCCACTTGATATTAGAAAAGTGTTAGCTTATAAAATGTCAGTTAGCTAGGTTTGCTTTAGGAAACACTTTAACTTTGACTGGCTAAATAAAAACTTATCTAAACTTGTGCTGGACCTGAGCTATGCATCACAATCTAGAATAAGATCCAAAATCTGAAGCAAATTGTTTTACCAGTCAAGAATGATTAGCTTTAAGTCAGTCTATATCCCAAGGTGTCGTGAATTATGGAGTTTGAAATCTGAGCATACTATTTATAAAGTTCAATTGTGTAGAAAGTATAAGATGGTTCTCGTTTATGATGATGAGGATAAGAGATATCCCTGTTGGTCTGCAAAACTCAGGTATGCGTTGCTAGCAAGTGTAAACCTTTTAAAAATATATATTAGGTAATTCTACTTCAATGTAACACCAGGTAGTATTAAAATAGCTTTACCTTTGCTATTTTCTTATACCCAGTTCTGCCTAGACCCAGGAAGTTTAGGTTGAAGCTATGCTGAACTTTCTTCATAATCTTCAGAAAAAACAAGTAATATTGTTGCTTGCCACTGTATGTGGGATAACTTTTCTTCCTCTCCATTCCTGTGTGAGCTCTGTTTATCTTCTTTAGCCCACCGTTCTTTTTTAATACTGCTAAACGAAAAGAAAAGGCTTTAAATGCAGACAGTTTAGTGATGCTGCAGTATCCAGTATAATACTATAAACTTTATCTATTTACTGAAATTGGATGTGGGAGAGGGAGAAACCAGTGTTTTGTTGAGTCAGCAGTATTCTTCGTAGGTAGTAGTTTTAGGAGAATTTTCCCATAGTAAAACCTAAGAGAATAACCTGAATAACATGAGAAGAAGAAGAAAGATAATCATACTGAAACCCTGTTAGAATTCAGACTCAGTTAGTATGTTAAATACTGAGGAAGTTAATCTTAAACATGCAATTGACACAGCAGATTTCAAAGGATCTGTCATAAGTTACAAAATAAAACATTTTACAAAAGGCACTGAGGATTAAATTTTCTGCCATTAAGAAATCTAATCATGTGTTGTAGATATCATGGTAATTCTTTTTATTAGACTTCAAAAGAAAAGCCCTGCCTAGCTGTGTTTAACTTCAAAATGGCTTTAGTACCTGCAAGTACCCGTTGACTTCAGTGGGATTAGAAAGCAGACGAACAAATGAAAATTGTTTCAGTGATGCTTAATATCGGATATAGGATTGCTCCTTGCGAAAAGAAAAGGATTTTCATCTTAATTCTAGGGAAAAAATAATACTAAGCCCACCCCTCCACCCCCCCCCCCCAAAAAAAAAAAGCCTGATAAAGCAAAGGCTGGGAAGATCTAAGTTAATGCTGGTTTGATATCTTCATCTGACTTTCTGGGATTACTGTATACCTGTTGACTTCCACCAGAGAAGCAGTTGTTCCACCACAACTACTAAAGTTGTTTGTACAAGTAATTGATTTTTATTCAGTGACTAAGAAGAAAAATAAACAAGAGATTTAGAATCGAATTTAAGTGAAAAGACTTTCGGTGAACTAGAAACATTATTTTAAAGAAAACAAATCAAATCATTTTCATGAATTACTTATCCAAAAAAAAAAAAAAAAGAAAGAAAGAAGAAAGAAAATGAAAGATTTAGACACCAATCAAATATCACTGTAGACTGGAGGACTTACGCGATTTTAAATGTTTCCGCTTAGGTTCATGAAGTTGAATATGAGGTATGTGCCATTAAAATACCCTAGTGTCCCATATTTAGGACCACCTCTTTAGAAAAATATGTTGAGGTATTCTGTAATTTTGGTTTGAAAGAATAATATATCTAAAAAAACAATCACTTGGAAATTATTGTCTTCTTATGTATATGCTTAAGATTAATTTAATGAAGTTGAGATCCTTCTTTCTAATCTCTGGCTAATCGTTTTGAGATCTTGAATTCGTATTTCATGAGTAAACGAATTATAATGAGTATATAAAAGGCAAGTTTCAAAATGTTATCTTAAATCCCTAGGGCCCCCTTTAGGGTTAACCCTTCCATCGTCTTGTAGGAAAAGAAAATCATTCTCTTACAGAATGAAGGGAAAAGTATTATATTTCTAAAATAATGAACTTTTCTAAAATTGTTACACAGAAAACTCTCCTGTCCAGATTTCTTCCCTGAAAGGCTTTTGCAGCATACATACTAAACTGCAACCAAACAGTGAAGCTGTCCATGAGCCATCTATGCTTTATTATTGGCTCCAATCTAAAGCTGAAAACATTGAACTTAGATTTCCGGGAGGAGACTAAAAGTTGTATGATATATGCAGACTCTAGAAAAGGGAAAAAAAAAAATCTCCCAAGGGAGTTAAACAAAAATTCCTATCTTGGTGGAAGAGCAAAATAACAAAACCTTTCTTTCACACAGCAGGTCTTTGTATTCTGTTGAAAGATTGTGTGATACCTTTAAAGTCTTCAGCAAACACATGAAAGGTGATGAGTCCCTGTGATTTGCGTTAGTCAGATTGCATTACTTTGTATGACATGATATGACTGATCAAACCTGGCAAGCCATCATAATGTCAAACATCAACCAGAAATTTTTTTCGGTGCATTTCTCATACTGGTGTTTTGATAATTGTGGTGCCTTGGGGTGGAACATAGGAAAGAAGTAATGGAAGAACAAAGGAAAACAAAAACAAGTATCAGAAAGCAAAAATAAACTGTGTATTTGGAGGGGAAACTATCACTCATAGTTATTTAAGTGTGGTACTGCAATGAAGACCTTATTTTATTTTCTTGCCTAGCAATGAATAGTGTCTCTTTGGAAACACTTCACCGTGAGTGGGTCTAACAAATGATCAGCGTTTTGGTAATTAAATTTTCTGAGGCATACCTATTTCATGGGTGTATATAAATTGCTATGGCAATGTGGGTTTTACTTTTTCTGACTTTTTGTGAGTTCTGAGGAAAAGCTGCACAGCTTTTAAGAGCAATCTATTATAAGGTAGTATAAGAAATCCTTGATTAATGTATATTTGAAAGATTAAGCTTACAACTCCTTAATTATTTTTGCAGCATTATTTTTTGTAAATTTTAGTATAAACAGCCTATTCCAGGGAGAAAGATAGAGCAGAAACAATCTCGTAAATCCAGATATTAATTTAGCTTTAATTTAGACTTCTGCATATTCTTCCTTCCGTCATTACTTTTGCTTTTTCTTTTAACTGTGCTAGTTCTTTTCTACTTTACCATTCACAGAAAGAAAGAAGCCAATCCATTACTTAAGAGTTTGTGCTCTTATAGCATATCTAAAGCTAAATCTTTTCTAGGAACCCTGTGAATAAAAATCACTTCCAAGTCTACGCATCCAAAGTTTTTTTGCTTTAATGAAATGGAAGTGTATCTGTCTAGGAATTCTGAAGGAGAACAGGCTGCAGATCAGTTCTCATATTGTTTCCTAAATGTTCTTCTGGGCTGTATACTTCACTCGGGCTTGGCTGTAGTGTTGTTCTTTATTATACCTTCACATGTTGTTTTCTTTTTATTAACTGTATTTTTAAAAGGCAAGGCAAAAATTGAGTTGCAAAGTAAACTACATAGGTCCGCCTTCAGAAATTATTTCTGTTCTACAGTCAAATCTAATTATATTTTATTACAACAAGTTGTATCACATTTTTCCATAATCCAGTCTAGATTCTCTAGAAAATATTATTCACCTTTTTAGAGAAGTAATTCTTAAATGCTGGCTTACTTTCCTGCATCCCTTATTGCTATATGTCTGAGTTATTGCTATAAGTCCTTTCTGGAGGAAATTCAATTTGATTATGATAATAATTAAGCATTTTATTAGTAATATTTTTCCTCTAAAATAAATAAGAAGCTAATAAACTTGTCAGTTAATATTTTACTGAGGCTTTAGTAATGATTCTCCAGCATTAAGCTGACTTCATCATTTTTTGAGAGAGAAAAAATTTCAGGTGTATGGACCTCCATGTCTGTACTATTGATATAGCTAGGTGAAAATCACTTTGTTTTCATATTTCAAACGTGATAATTGATCTATTCATGGGAAATGTAATTGTAGTAAGGCTTAGACATGATGGCTGGCAGCAGTAGGAGAAGCAAAAGAAGAGGCATAGAAACTTTGAAGACTGTTACGACCACCTGTGAACCTTCTTCCTTGTCAAATAGCAAAGTCACATAAATGGATGAATTAAGAGAGGGACAGCAGAAGGCATGCTTCAATTTTAATGGAAACCTTTCCAGATTAATAGCAGGACAAGGGTAGGTCAAATCTACTTTGACATCAGAGCTGTGTCAGGCAGAAAAATCTGTGAAGGGCTGCAAGTATCTTCTTTGTTACTGTATGTTATATTCTTTAATGGGTTCAGATGGCTTTGATCAAGGAATCTTCAGTAGATGGCTCCATATTAATATAGAATAACATTCAGAATTAACATGCGCGGGAGTGCACCAGTACCTCAGTTTCGGTTTTGAGATTATATTGTAGGACTGTGAGTTTGCAGGTAATTGAAAATAATATATAAAGGTCTTCCAGAGTAGTTAAAATGAAATGATAAAGTAGAAATGTGGCTTATGGCTATAAAAAGGAAATATGACAGAAATATGAAGAAATGAGGAATATCTCTGAATTACAAATTAGATTGGAAGAGGAGAAATAAAACATTTATAACAACTACTGAAATATAGAGAAATAAATGATTATTTGATATATGTTGTTATGGTTGTAGACGTATATCTAGTGTCTTCAGAGGCTGACTAGGAATTTCAGTACAAATGCAGAAGAAGATTTTGGATTTGCCATGTTCAGTTGGTGGATTGTCATTCAGGACAGATGGAGTTTGGAGGATGAAGTGGCACAAGGTAGAGGGAAGCACTTAATCACTTTAAACTGACTTACTCAGCCAAATCATAGGTGACACCAATAAAAATGCTGTATTTGAAGTGGCAGTAAAAAGTTAAACCTTTGAGTAGATATGCCAGGCTCTCAGGATCCTGAACACTGAATGAGACGGGATTCCTACATTATCATCTATGAAGAATAAAAATACCACTTTCCATATATAGAATTTCTACGTGTTCTCACTAAAGAGAACAGTAATCTGTATCCTGAAGTGTACTGAACAAATAGGATTTCTGAGAAGTTTACTTTGATCTCAGGGAATTACTCGATGTCAGGACTTTTCTGTATGAGAGCTCTGATTGAAAGTTATTATTATTGCAGGACTCTAACCACAACAGAGCAACCTTTCAGAGCATTCCTTCTGAGGTGCAACTGTAGGATTGGTCACGAGCATATAGGTGGGAGCTCCAATCTATCTCTGAACTAGAAGTTTTGTAGGCAGGTTAAAATGATGAGTCTGAATAAATAAGCCTCTTACTCAGGTCTTTGCACAGATACACTGATATATGTCTTCTAGTACAAGGATGGAATGTAGCCATCCAGCTTAAGTTGCAGGCAGTGTGGACTTACATCAGCCTGCAAATGACTGTGCGTATTGCCGGAGGACACCACTCGTCCAAGGATAAAAACAGTTTGTTTGCAAAAGATTTTGATTTTGGGCATTGTAGCAAAAGGATGCTGAGAAACATAATGACTGGGCTCAGGAATATATGTAAAGAGAAAAAACCTTGATAAAAGGAGTGTCTCTGAAAAGGGAGTAGACCCAAAAGGAGACAAATGTGCAAGCAGTCCTGCCAGCCCAAGACAATATATTCCATTTTGTACAGTCATTTCACAGAAAAATTCTCAACAAGGCTGTGTTGTGTAACAGAGACATGGACATGGCATATGCTCAAGAAGAAAAGGAAAAGGAAGACAAAATAGCAAAACTGCACCCTTCTGATACTTGGGCAGAGAAAAAAAAAACTTTTCTCTCATGGGCTGTAACCTATTTAATGCTATTAAAAAGAAGTTATGGTTTTGAACTGATTCTCTGCTCCTCTGGGCTGTTCCTTTGCAGAACACAGCCAGCAGCATCCCAAAGTTAGTGAAGAAGTTATTTGCTGTGCTCTGGTACAGGGCAGTATTGCTCAAGAGACTGATTCTAACATTCTGGTTGAATCTGTTTTTCGGGTTAAACCTTTGACACCAAGGTTAAGGTATTGGGTATTTGTAAATATTTTTAGGAAAAACTGCTAGAAATACCAAATTCTGCATCATATTCCCAATTCCCAGTTGAAGGACTGTGTCAGAGTCCAAAGCTGAAACTTAAAGCAGTTCTAGTTTTCATGGTTCTGAATGGTGTGATATCAAGCAACTCCACATGGCTTATTTAAGGGTTAATGCCTAGTGGAAAATTGTTCCATTATTAGTAAGCTGAAATAAATCTCAAAAGAGATAAAGCAAATGTATTTCTAAACACACACTAAATATGTAGAGGGTTTTGATATAGAAACTGGATATGAATTGGATTCAGATTTTAGAGTGAAATTCTGACACTGAAAAACGTGGGCTAAGCCTGACACTTACATGCCCTCAGGCTTCAGCAGATTTGAAAATGCACATTTAAATTACAGCAGGCAGACCCATCTCTATTTTTAAGATATAGCTACTCACAGGAGGGAAAAGTGAATCATAAAGGAGCTCCAGCACTCCTACTTTCTTTTTTTTTTTTTCTCTCTCAAAATACTTGCTGTTGAGTTATTTCTTCCTGGAAACAAAATTCTGTTGTTGGAGATAAGGTCAGGCTGCAAAATATTATAGGATTTGGGTTCAATAAAAAAAGTGTTTGACTTCAAATACCTTTCAGGTAATGATGACACTATAGGCCAAATTATCTTGCTTTGTCCTAGAACAATATTCTAGTTAAATGCTGAGAAGATGTGATGAGAAGATGAGATCATTTAGATTCCAATTTGTAAAGCCTTTAGAGTAATAGGAGGAAAAATGTTATATTTCAAGAAATATCTCAGGCTTCTGACTTTTCCAAATAATATGCATTGGCACCAGCTACTGTGAGTAGTTGCAAAGCCATATAATGCATGTCAGATGTGTATACTAGTTTCTCTAAATCCTATCTGAATCCACTACAGAGTGGCTGTTTTGGTTTTATCCAACCTTAAGGCAAATTTTTACCTTTCGGTACAAGCTAAGGTATTTAGTAGCCATACTCTGGATGGTGAGGTTATACAGGAATACTTCATGTAATAGGATGTATTTCCAATGCTTATGTGATAATGTGAATGAACTGGAAGAACTTGACACTAAATTTAGGTAGAAAATAGCAAAAATATAGAACTCTAAGCTGATTTTTAAATGAAGATGTAAACAGGGAATGTTCGTAGCTTTCTGCTGTTAAATAAGCACATGATTCTGCCTTCAAAGTTTAACTATATTTTTATTTTTACTTTAAGCGTTCAAAATGTGGTATTATACAGGGGGAGTTTTGTTTGCTGTAACTCTCTCTCCTTTTTTCTCTAAACATGTAGAAAACATGGCTCCAATAGAGTGAATAAATTAAACCAGAAAATGTTTCTGAGATGGAAATGTTGTGAAAAATGAATGGGTAACAGAGCAGTCTATAATTTCTCTTTCTGGCTTTGGATACAACACATTGCATCACATTATGCAAGTATTCTTCACAGGGAGATACCGTTTGAGTCCATGGCAATGACGATTTGAAACAGGGCTGTACTCAGAGCAGAAGTTAGCAGCTTTCCAACAGTAGCATTGTGGATTTCATTATTATCCATAGATCTATTTATAAAGCTGATATGCAGGCAAAGCTGTGAAAAAAATATAGATTCAAATCATTTCTGCTGTGCAATACGTCTCAAAGCTTATTCGTAGCAGACTCCTATAAGCTGAGAATAATTTAACCCACAGGAAGCCACTCCAGAAAAAAAATTATATCGCCCACAAACATATGGCCTGCAGCCTTTAGCCTACATTGTGAATTTAAATTCCTATCCTCATCTTGGCTAATGATGAGTTTACATTTCACAGTTTCTGACAGCATTAAATTCAGCACACCAAGACATAAGCATAATGAGCCATCATTTTGGCTCTAAAAACATAATCAATATATATGAGTCTTTATATTTGAATTAAATATATGTAACAGTATGGCTTTGCACAATGTTCAGAAAGTACAGAAGTATATATGAACAAGTATTTAACAATTCAGAATGGGAAACATAAATTCCGGAAGGAAGAGTGGCAGAAATCAACACAAATTCTATAAAGTAAATGAAATTACATGTGGTAGGAATCATTTCACAAAACGAAGATAAAGCAAAAACCCTCAATATTCAAGCAGTAGTGGATGTATCTAAAGAAAGGGTAACTGACCCGATTCAGAATGCAGATGGATTTAGACCTCTTGGGTAATCATAAAAGGACAAAGAGCATAGGTAATAATATTGACCACCAAACCAAAAAGATTTTATGTAGATGAAGCTTTTTATCAACAAAAAGAATAATCCAATTCACGGGATTTGGTGACAGTTAATTAAGTAAGAGAGTAAATTAAGGAGAGCTGCTAATCAATGGGGAGGAACTAAATGAGAATGTAAAGGTGGAAGGAAATTTGTGAGAGAGCAACCATCAAGTAATGGGAACATCCACTCTTTGAAAGTTATGAGAAAAGACAGCAGCAAAGCAAAATCAATTGACTTCAAGAAATCAATTTTAAAACCTCATAGAATTTATAAGTAAGACTCGTAGGAGTCCTCAGAAAATGAGTTAGGAAGGATTTTGGATCATTATCCAAAACTGAATTAATGGTGTCTCGTGATGCAAGAAAGACAAATGTCATGCTGGAGTACATAAACAGGAGGAGAGCCTGCAAATCTGCTCTACTCAAAGCTGGCAAGGTCCTATCTGAAGCACTTTGTCCAGTTTGATGTACCACAGTTCAGTAAACAACCAAGAGAATCCAGAGCCATGAGCCTGATTAGCTGTCAAGAAGCACGAGCTCTGAGGGAAGAGAGAAAAAGATGGTGCTGTTTAGCTGGAAGAAAAGAATATTAGAGGGAATATGATAACAGTCTTGAGGCCTTGAGAAATGCCTTTGAAAAACAAGGGATGCTTTCCATCAGCCAAAAAAAAAAAAAAAAGACTCTTTAATGAACAGAGTAGTGAAACACTGGAATAGATAGGCTGTATAGAATTTCCATCATTTTGTTCTATAGAACAAATTAGACCAACATCTGTTGAGAATGAGATGGTTGATCCTGATTTGGTTTTAAACACAATGATCACAACAATGAATGAGCCTTAGAGGAGATCAGATATTTTCTTTTTATCTCAAGTCACGAGCCAACTAACGTAAATTCAATACAATTCCTTCTTTCTGAGCCTAGAAGTGATGTGCTACTATTTGCAGCTGTCACTGTTGTAGACAAGCACACTTCTTACAAGTTTCTACTTGTTTAAAAATAATCTTCTCTAAATTAATTTTATATAGTTTTATGATTCACATGTAAGAGATTTTTATTATTTTAAATAATTCTAAGTGCTTCATAATGTTTATTGATTATTGCACTTGCATGCTTCACTACTAATATTTTGGACTTTTTTGAGCTTTTAGTTACCAGAGCAATTAGTCACCAAAGGAACTACATCACACATGCCTTTGTATAGGAAACTGTAAAGAGCTCCCAAGCCTAAGGACCAAGTATGTTTTTGCGGGGTAATCCTTTAAAGCTGATAAATGATTTGTCCATATTATTTAAGACCTAACAGAAAATGAAAAATCAGTAGATTACATGATTTTAAATTGAAAAGGTGTATCCTTTTTAATGTAAAACACATTTAACAAGGCTAGATTAGGGATACAGATCATTTAACAAGGTGAGCCAGGTTTCAGTACTGTCTAGAGGATGCTTGTGTAACAATATACTGCTGTCACTGTTCTATATACAACACTACTGGAAGAGTCAGAATTTTGGTAGAAATTTCCACTAGGATAGTTCTTTCCAAAATACGTTAGACACAGTCCTCTTCACTGTAGTTTTGTTTATAGTTGGAATATCCTTCTGCTGTAGCAGGGAGGGCACACATCCTGCATTAAGATCCAGCAGTGTTTGTACAGCCATAGAACTACAGAACCAGCTCCTACTTTCTTGGCTTTCTCTGCTGCCTCTCAGTATACATTTCCTGGGACAGGCAAGAAATGTACCAGCTCTACCGTCCGCATTTCAAATGTATCAGCTCTACTGTCTGCACTTCTTCATGTGTATGTAATTCCTTTGCTCTGGCTTAGTCCAGCATAGTCTTTTAGAGTTCTCATCCCTCCCACATGGCTGTTGACCAGTCACAGGTTGACCATTACTGTTATTTACAGCTTTATTTCCTTACCCTAAAAATGCTTTTGTTTGTTAGGAAATATCTCATTAAGATGAACACAAATCTTTGGGATAAAGTAGAGTAGAACTTCATTACCTACTACCACTCCTGTTCTTCAGAGTCTTCTGTCTACCAGCCAAACTAGTTTTTCCCAGCAGGCACTTCTGCAGGGAGGGAGTCTCATCTCTCAGAGATCCAATCATCAGACAAGCATCTCAAGGTAAGTCTAAGGACTATATTGCATGTGGATGCAAACAAGTTTTCCCCTTGCTTGAATTCTAACTAACTAAACGCAGCCCAGCATGAATGGTCTTGAAATGAGCAGTTACACTAGTGTAGCCCATAGTCTGATTGAATTTGCAGTGACTCTCAGCAAAGCTTGTTAGCCTGGATTTGGCTCTGTGGTAATGTGTTTATACTAGATCAGATATGTCTAGTTCAGAAACATATCCGCAGTAAATCTTTCTCTCCTACTTCATCCTGTCTTGTAAGCAATACCTGAAGCTTTGCATGTGGACTTCCCGGACTAGAGCTAGCATCCTGCTTGGGGAAACCCTGACAACTTCAGACCTCAGCTAGTCACTTTCTTTAAGGAATTCATCTCTTTTTCCTCTTCCCTCTTTCTTGGAGTCTAATTCCTAGGTTTGAGTGTCACCTGGTTGTTGTAACTGGGTCCAGATAAGATGAACATTTCAGTGACCATAATTTTATAGTGATAGGACTGATCTAAGGGCCTCTGATAGCCTGGACCCTCCAGATGTACAAATATCACCAGGCTTAGACAGGTTTCTAGCAACAGAACTAATATACTTTCTAAAAGTAGTGTTAAGCAGCTCTACCAGAGAAGTATATGAGTTTCCATAATGTGAAACGTCTGTGAACAAATTGAATTTCTCTTGTATTTAGTCGTGTTTGAATTTCAATAAATAATTCCTGGTCTGTGCTTTAGTCAAGATTACTTTGTTGTGACTTGTTAGGATTTGAAATCCAAGCTGTTTTGACGTACGTGAGAAGTATATTTGTTTCATAATTGGATAAGCTTAATCCTTGGAATCCGGTTGCCTGTGCAAAACTTTTAATTGCAAAACTAACATGTATTTTGCCATACTCATTTTCAAAACATTGCTATAAAAAACGTTCTTGTCAGTAAATTCATTCTTTAGAAGTTTACTGAAAAGAAATATAAAGCAGACGATGCTTCTTCTCCATCCTTGCCAACCCCCATCAATTGAAACTGTTATCTTAGAGCCTGAAATCAATGTAAAGTTTGCCTTTGAACTGAATAGGAACTGGAATGAACCCTGAAAGAATAAACTAAATTGACACTTTAGTTCACCAAAGCACAGTACTTAGGCTGGATTCATCAGTGAAGAAGTCCGTATTTTAACAGTTCCTCTTCTGTCTTTCTAAAAGCAGCTATTAATGCTATAGATCGTTACAGTATGTATTTCCTCACCCATGATGAGTCATTTTAGTTGCCGCATTGATTTGAGTACATTGTTCATCTCCTGGATTTGAATTTGCACGGCCAATAGCCAAGCATTCTGGCCCTAATCCTACAAAGCACTTAAATGTGTGCTTGAATTTTGGTCCCGTGAGTTGTGCCACTGAAGCTAAAGCATACAATGAAAAGATTTGCAAGGCTGGAGTAATTAATTGTTCTCAGGATCTTGGATGATGGCTGGGCTTTTTATTGAATCTCTTGGTTTTCCTTCTGCACTAATTATTATCTCCATTTTTTATTAATTTATAAATAATTTAGAAAGGACCTTTTCCTATTCAGTATTTAAATCCTTGGGGAAAATTTATCTTTTACTTCTGTGCTTATAAATGAATATGCTTTCACTAGTATATATTTTATGCTTGATACATTTCTAAATGTCATTCTCATTAGTTTTGTTGAGTGTTATTTCAAATTTTTACTCTTTCTTCCAAAAGTGTTAAATCTTTATTCTTTTTAGATTACTATTTCATACTGTAAAATTGTGCATAACACAGTATACAACTGATATTGTATGTTTTTCTTTGAGTGGTCTCCTCTCAGGCTACATTAACCAATTTTTTTTTTTTTTAACTTGAAATAAGGTACCGAATTTTGGAATATTTCACTCTAATCCCAGGACATGAGTGCTAATTTAGCAACGCAGACATTTTGATACCATTTGACAAATCCTGTCGTAATCAAGTATGATGCTCCAAACTGTATGCTTTGATGAGGTGGGCATTTCTAGACAGGATACTGAGCAAAGTCAGTGCCAAACTGCAGTGGTTTGAAACAAAAATCAACACTATAAAACATTGCCATTTCACAGGATTAATTCACAAAATGGCATTAGAACCGTATGAATAGAAGAACATACACAAATGTGATTGTTTTTGATGATATCTTGGCAAACGGAAGCATCCCTGGTTAACCACATTGACATTCTCAAATAACATTATACAGCTGCCCTTTCACCTTACTGAATAGAAAATGAAACTAATTTGTTTTGGTCATAAAAAGGAATCATACTGACATGTGCTCTTTATTTCCTTCTGTGTACGTTTCTTCTTTGCATTCTGTATTCAACTTCACTTTTAAGTGGGGTTTTATAGAGTGAAAGGAAGATGAGAACGCAGCATGAATAAGCACACTTCATTACAACAAGTAGGAGTAGGATGAACAAGCTTCAGCAAGGTAAAGCAACTAGACACCTCAGCTTTCAGAAATCATCATACCATTGTTATTAGCACACACGAAAACCTGTGCATCAATGTGTCCTGTTAGTATGTTACTTTCTTAGATAAACTGAACTGCATATGCATACTATCAACTTTAGTGTTTTGATACATGAAGGAACACTTGTATTGATCTTATCAAGAGTAACATCAGTAGTGGGTATAATAATATGTGTTTGTCTAGGTGTTCCAACTTAGAAAAGACTATAGTTCAGTTTTGGGGGAACTGCTCTTTAGCAAATATCTAGGTATGTCTGAACTTTGGTTTTTGTTGAAGCTAGTAGCAGGTCTGTAAAGCATTTGAAATTTGTTCTGCAAGCGCTCTAGAAGAAAAAGTGCTGTAAAGCACGGGTCTAAGCATGCACACACAAATGCCTTTCAGATCTTCTAGGCAGCCTGTTTCCTTCTCAAATGCCAAAATGTCATTTAGCTCAAATAGAGACTTTTCCCTTAAGTCATGATCGTTCTGAAACAATCTGATACATAAAGTGTGATAGAAGTGACAGCATATGCTATAGGTTACCTCACTTGTAGCATAACTAGAAATAAAGCTTTTTCTTGTCCTTTATCTACATCACTCTGCAAAGCAAGTATGTTACGGTGGTCAAATGTCTAGATACAGCAGTGCGTAAAGCTTTCAAAGTGCTTGGGTACCACGTGCCCAGCCACAAGATGTATCCAAGCTCAACCAAGCAGAATAGCAGAGGCAGCAGAATGCTAAGTTAAGCAGAAAAACTCTTTTTCTCATATATAGTCAAAAGCATGAGGTGGGGTTAGTAGTTACGTTTCAAAGGATTAATATCAATATCACTGTCTTTTCTCATTAAACATTGAAGGGAAAAAAATCTCTTTTTAAATATTTATTTTACTATCAAGCAAACCAGCCTAATTGTTTTTGCTATTGTATCTTAGTGGCATTACCGAATGATGAGTTACTTTTTTTTTTAATCTGTTTTTATGCACTCAGCGTGCTGTAGAGATAACCCAGCAGCTAAAGCATGCTATGCGGAGAGAGTATTTATCAACAAGCATGATTTCATGTTTGTCAGGATTGTTTCAGGTTTTTAATAGTTACAGGTTTTTTTCCTTCTTACTGTCATTCTTGGCATTGCCTCCCCAGTTTGTATTTGAGTTTAGGAAGAAAGCAAAAGACCAATTAGTGTTTCGGAATTTAAGACTTTAATGGAGTTGGGCTCTTTTTTTTTCTTCATGGCAGCAAAACTGATAGTAACTCAAAACAATTTTATTTTTACAAAGCATTGATGTGAGAAGTAGGATAGATAAGAAAAGGAACTTTTAAGACAAAACAGAGAAAGAGTCAGAGGGAGTATCCTGCTGAAAAATACAAAACATTACTTACAGTACTAAGGCATCTGGAGGGCAGAGAGAGAGTTAAGGAGCAGGGGATTGAATTTAAAAGAAATATATCCCTTTGGAAGGTTTAAGAATGTAAGGACAGAGGTCTTTCCAAATAAGAATTTCTTTAGTGAAAGTTAAAAGCCTGGATAACTAAGCATCACGATAGTTTAACTGGATAACACAGAAAAAAATCTCTAAGAGCTGATCTGAAGAACAGGCAAAATAACCTGGATCTTCTTTTATGTCTCTAAACCTGTCTCTGAACCCAGTAAGGTCCTTTGCTGTTAACTGGACTATAGGAAATGCATTCTTTTGTAATTTTAGCTTTAAAATGGTATGGCATAAAATGCAATTTAAAGACAACTGTCAAATAGCAAGGTGTTCTGTTTCCTAGACATACCATTCCTGGTACCTGATGTTGCCGGCATATAATGCAATATAGTATCTGACAGGACACGAACTGAGCCATTTTCCCAGACCTCTGATCACACAAAGTTTTGATTCAGAAGTAATGCCTTCTTGGGGTAACTTTAGCCTGACGCTCCTTACTATGTAGAAATACACTGGAAAGTGCTTAAAGCTAAGAAGTCTTACAGTGAATTTATAATAGGCATATTGCAGCAGTGACCAGGCTGAGGCTTTTGTGACAAGCGACTACTTGTGCCTCACAAACAGTGTAAGAGAAAGCCTAGTCTAGGGTTATGCCACATGACTCACAGCAGAGCTGGACTGTCACAAGGTTTGCTGGGTAATCTGAATTTTGGTTGTAATCTGATTCCTAATAGTGGTCCTTGGTGACATAGGAGGAAATGCTGAGACAAGAGTTGAAAAATTATTCTGTGACCAGCTCAGTCCCGTCTTGAAAAGGGAGTGATAGATCTAGCAGTTAAGTTACTGCTGTAAATCCTCTTCCCATAGCCTCTGCAAAGTATGGTGGCATCTCTCTTGTTCTTGCCTGCAGAGCCTTTGAGTCTTACTTTGGCAAAAGACTTGTATTTTGGCCAACCTTAGCACACTGCAATATGCTATCATATTTTCTCCTTTACTGCAGACACTATGCTATTATTCCCGTAATTAATACAAATCACAGATAGGCACACATTTGCTTACATGACCATTGCTAGTTTACAGTCACTGCAATTATTTACTTTGAAATATAACTGCTTCCATTTGGTTACTAAATTAAGAGGCTTGCTTCACTGCTATGCTGCCTTGGAGGTGGGGATATTCTTAAGTGGCAAAATTACTGCTGTACATTTACCCTTTCCCTCACAGCTGTACAATTTCCATTTAAGACTGCAGTAAAGACGTACCTAAATAAGCCATTTTCCCTTTTGCATTGTAGTAATGCCGGGTTTGAATGTGCTGTATTCACTTGTGTAATTTACTTCTAGATATCAGAGAAAACAGGACATAAATAAAGAGCAGGAATAAAAAGGCAGTCAGAATAGGTGATAGTTAAATAGTGGTAATATCAAATAGAAAATCTTTTACAATCTTGTGAAGAACTGATGTCATATCTGCATAAAATTCATGACTTTCAATAATTGAAGTTGCTAAAAATTTTGTTTCGTTTGAGGCTATTAGGCAGCTAAGCGTGTTATATCAATGCATCGCGGTTTCAGCATTGTAGAAATTTAGGGATTCTTCTTACATTTTCATTTCTTTTGAACTCAAAGATAGTTGAACGCATTTTTACAGTGACATTTTTAATCCATACTATATCCTCGTATGTGATGGACTTATTTCTAAGTATGTGTTTTAGTGCCCTCTACTGGATGCACGCATGCATTTATCTAAATGTTTGTTGACTACATGCCACTGCCTGTGCAGCACAGTTGCTATAGTAGCGCTATTTCAAAAATTTGGGTAATAGCACTACAGTTCTGTAGCTTCATTTTGCATAGATAAAGTCCATGTACTTTGTAAGAATGCAGCAGCAACTATCACATAATTGTAACAATTTTTCAGTATGCTACAATAATGGCAAAGTCGTGAATAGACGTAAAGTGCGTATTCTCGCAAAGAAGCTTCCTTTCAAAAATATGCCTCAGTGTGTCTTATAAATCCTTTTACCCAATCTCTGTTCTGAGCTCTCTTAAGAGATGGTTAAGAAAAATATTTTGTTTGCTATACGTGAGCCACAAAACGATGACGTTTGGAGTCACAATCACATTCTGCAGAGTATATTCCAAAATCATGAGATTGGGCTTATGAAATCCCTACCTTAGAAAACAAAACCTCACTTTTTAGTAGATAGTGCCAGTGCTTTGTAAAAGTTATAGAAAGAGTTACAGAAAAGTAGAGTTGGTAGAGGCACCAAAAAATAAGAAAATCTCTTAGATCCTGGGATCATATCATTTGAATCTTTAGTATTTTGGTATCTTTGAAATTCTGTAAACTTCTATAGGCAGAGAGCAAATGGAATACAGAATTAATATTCCAGTTTTTACTGTCCATGTATACAAATATCAGCTGGACCCAGCTTGGCAATCTTTTTTAGAGCCTCAGACCAAAAGGACTGGATTGTTCACGATCTGACTGCAGAGGAAGGTCCAGATGCAGATCTAACTGCAAAGACCTGGCAGATGCCAGTCTAGGTTCTGTACCTTCCCAGGTAAATAGACTGAGATAAGAAGTCTACACAAAAAAAAATATCCCTGTGTCTGCAAAAGCACTTTGTTTATGACTTGGAATGTTAGTTAGTTTACAACTAACAGGTTTCCAGCTTCACAGGTTATCAGGTTCCTACGATGTATGTGCTTTTCCTGTGTTTCCCGAGGAGATTATTTGCTTTTACACACTTGAAAATACTCAAAATCTGAGATCAGTACAGCCATGTAAACTGCCTACCCAGAAACAAAAATTCTACAATAGCTGTACTCTGATTTTGCTGTTGTCATCTTTTATAAGTTTGTGTCATGTTTAAAGGATAACTATTTAGTTTCAAGGCTATTCTGGACTTAGGATATCTAAAAGATTGTCTCATACATTGAATTCTCCCTGACAGCTCTATTCCTTGGGAACGCTGAAACTCTCTAACTTAAAATGAGATTTTCCTTCTGGTTAAATGTAAGAATTTCAAATTTGCTTTGCAGATCTTAAGAATTATATAAGCAGCACCATTTTTCTATACCAACTTAAACTTTTTTTCAGCAGACAAAGCATTTTGGTTCTAAAGGTATATACATGAGCGCCAAAAGAGAAGATAGTTATGAGCACCAACACACATATTGACATGATGCGCATAATTTTGCAGGAGTAGAAAATGATGGGAAAATGATCACCTGAAAGACCTTTGTCATTGTGAGCACTTCTTATGTGGAAAGAGCTTGGAAAAGACAGAGACAGGCAAAGTCTGGGAACACAAAATAGACTCGCAAGTTTGATCATATTTCTTCACCAGCACCTGTTAAACTAATTTTGGTAACTGAGATACAGAATTTCTTCGCCTGTCCTGACATCAAAAAGAAAGTTAAGCAAGATCGCATGAATTGCACGTACAGAATGAAACAGAATATTCACAGTCCTTGCATGCAATGATCTGTAACGCTATACGTTGGGGTAGGGTTGTCCCAGGAATGAAAAATATCATTTCCAAAGCCAAGCTAAAAATGACATGGCCCTGTGAAAATGGTAAACTTCCAGATTTAAACTTTGATTAGAAACTCTTAAAACAATTTCTAATACTTCATCCAACATTTGGGTATTTTCCATCATCTTTATTTCTCATTACATAACTGCATTATGCAATTGCAAATTGGTTACATAATTGCATATATATGTACAGTCTTACCCAACATATATTTGTGATGACTTTGAAACACGCATTTAGTACATCTTCAGCACATCTTGAGTAACCACCAGATTTGATAAAGTTGCCACGAAAGCCCACGTAAGGCACCTTATGAATCAGTTCTAACATTAAAAGGTAACTCAGATGACTTCCAGTGTAGTTTAGCTGGTATTTCCAAACAAATTTTCCCAAGTTAGGTAACAGAATTCAGACATGTCAATTGCTAACCAGATGTTCAAGGCAAATATTTCAAGGTGCTTAGGTTAGGTACATTGTTGCTCTAGTCTCAGACCACTACCAGTAGCTAACTAACCTTCAGGGATCCCTATGTCTCTTTTTTGGCTATAGACAACATATAAATTATTTATACTTGTACCTTGGGCAACTAATGAGATTTCTAAACTTAGCAGAGGAACTCCTGATAAATTGCTCTGTGCTTACGACTTCTGAAAACAAAGCCATTTAATTATGGAATATGTAACCTATGGGCAAACATCCTTTTATTGTCAAAAGTTACTTGTGAATTTTTATTTTAGCGCTTTATGAAGCAAATTAGATAGAAATTTCTAGCTATGTTATGTATATAGGCAGCTTGTTGAGGTAATCTTTGCAGTATGTTATAGAATTTGCACAGGCCATTAAAATGGGAAATTATCACTGACTGCTTTTGAAACTACATGAGAAATTGTTTTCTCATTCTCACATTTTCTCCCTTGAGATTCAAACATTTTCCAAAAGTATTCCATTCAAGTCGTTTTACTGAAAGTCAAGAGTTTTAACGGTAATTTAATTAGCTTTGACTTTTTTTTTTTGTTTTGTACTTGGGAGATCCAAGTTCATGTCCCATTCTTCCACATCCCAGGTAAGTCCCCTGGCTATGAAGCTATTGACTGTTTTTTGACAGTCCTCTCATTCATTAATTCTTTTGTTTTTAATCAGCAAGGAAACAGCAGTTCTATTTTGTAACTTACTAAATATTCTTTAGAGCTAAAGCCTGGCTTTTCCGACTCCTAGGGTTACTTTCTACAACCAAGTCAAAGTATAGTCTCCTTTTTAGATCCATGAAATCCCTGACCCCTGGTATTAGAATGCATTTGGGGCGGGGGGACGGGATGTAGGCTAGGACAATTTCTGCTCTGTGTTCCTCTGATGTAAACCCAGAATCACTTGCACCACTGTAAGTAAAATCCAGATGCAGCCTATCATATATCTCAGAAGAGAAACTGATGACGTTTTTAGGAATTATTTAATGTGAAATCTAAATGTGAGCTTTAGGTCTAGTCGTATATCTAGCTCTTGTAACTTTTCAGGGAGACTGTATGAATTCAAGCAGAAAATTGTTGTTGTTAATCATTTTTATCTTCATATGTATCTCTATCTGTCATATGTCCCGAGGGAAAGCAGTTGAAGAGGTTATGAAAATTATTATCTTTAAAATTTTCTTATGCTTAGTAAAATCTTTATATATTTGTTTCATTCAAATTTTGAAGAAATATTCAATTTTAACATAATTTCTAAATAGTTTTATTTAAATATATTGACCTTTTTTCATCTCAGAAGTACCATTTAGAATAGCCATTTCCATTTATCAATTCAATTACATTACTCCTATGCTCAGTCCAAATTTTACTCATGTGGATTCACTTTTTCAGTGTATTAGGAACATGTAAAGCAGTGGCCAAATGTAGATTTTGGATATAATCCTTCCAACAGGTATGTGTATGCAGAACTGAACACATAGAAGTAATCCAGTTTCACTTGCATTACAGTATCTATCAGCAGGGGTCTGAACTGTCCGCCGTTAGACAATGATGTTTCTAATGTTTGTACTGAATACAAGCTAAGATGATTTCAGAGGGTAAATACTGTTGTTGCAACTTTATATGTATTTCCTGGAACTGGGATGCACTCTGATCAAAACTTATCATACTGGAGAAACTAAATCTTTTTTTAGTGAGGAAGCCACACTGTTATCTAAATGAAAGCCTTAGTGCTAGTCTTTGATTTAGTAAGGATGTCATATAGAAAGTAATCATCAAACATTTGTCATGTTCAGAGCTCCTTGAGTAAAGAATCTAAATCATTCATTTCAGAATTTACTTTTTAATAATGGCCTTTGAAGCCTTCAATGCCCATGCTTTATTTTACAAGTGAGCAGCTGCATCTAGATAGGGCATGCTACAACTTCCTACCTATAGTATGCCTCCAGGATGGCCACATGGATATCATACCTCAAACCTTAGTCATTTAACCTTATGCACTTATTCTGCAGAGGGACTCCGTGAGATTGGAATCCAGGGAATCATGCCAATCTTATTTCCATAAAATAATCTATTTAATTTCATTTAGTTAGGTGAACCTCCACAGGAAAAATCTGATTTCATTACGCTCTTTTAATCCAAGCTACCTAGCTGAATTACATTTCAAGGCATTTATTAAAACTGAAGGCCTTGAAGAGCTGTACAGTCAACGTGTGGTCCAGAAGCTGCATTCCGGCTACTGTGGGTTTCTAATCGGCCCAAAATAGATCATAGTAGTAGGGGTTTTAAAAAAGAAACAACAAGCGTTTTCTGTGATTTTTTTATGATTATCAATCTGGCTAGATGAATATTTCTGTTTTTGGTCTGACATTGATCAGCTCTTCCAAGGTCTTAGTGTAGAACAATGGCCAGCTGATCCCACAAAGGCGCTTGTAAATGTTAGCTGTGTGCACATGGTTCAAGAATTAAGCGTTTTTATGACAATTAAACTTTTAGAATAAAAGTCTATGTTTTCAAGGACCCTGCAATGGTAAAGCAATCGTGAGCAATTACTCATATTTCACTGTGAAAGTTGTGGGTGCTTTAACTTAGTAAAGAATTTGCACTGAGTAAAATTTCAAGCTTCAAACTTGATAAAGATTTTATGAACTCTTTAAATTCTGTAACTCAGAGGACAAACTAGCATTACATTCTAATGCTTGCATAATCTTAGTACTTCGTATTGTTTCTTCATGTTTCTGAAAAGCCTAGGGAAAGGTCAAAGGCAGTAAGATTCAGCTGTGCCTCTGACACTGAAATACTATCTAATTCTGTACACATCAAAATGCTATACAATTCCGTTGTTAGAAATATTCAGTTGTTCATTTGAGGTGGTTTTGTTACAAGACAGGGAGAAGGACAATGCTAATGTTTGGTTGATTTTTCACAGCAAATAATGTAATTAGTTTTTGATTAAAAACTCATTAACTCTGTAGCTTGCATTCTTTTTGCAAAAAAGTTAGCTCTTGCAAGCAGTAAGCTGAGGTGCTGGTCTTTTCATCCTAGTCTGTTATTAAGTCACTGAAATCTACCCAGTGTTCTGTGAGCTAACTGATAAATTAACAAAAGGTATAATCTAGTACCGAACACCAGCATTGTACTTCCATTATTTTTATGAAACTTGTCATTTTGCAAAGGGTGAATTTCAGTAACCACTAAATTGAGCAGAGGTGAGTAGTTTACAGTGGTCTTTCTGAATGCTGAATTTTCCATTTCAGCAGCGTAGAGTTTCGAAACGTGTGACTAGTTTTGGTTGTACTGAAAGGATGACTTTGATTTGTGCTGTATTCTTTACCAAAAAAGTGTATTTTAAGGGTATTTATAAATTTGCTTTGAATTAAGAGGTTTCTGTGTACATACGGAATTGGACTTCTGGCCTTTTTGCCTGACTCATGCTACTTACTGAGATTTCTCCAGCAAACTCTACAAAGGCTGTTATTCTCTGACCGGTATTTGTCTTCACAAATGCTTCTTTCCTAGTGAAGTCTTTACTGTAGTTAACTCATTCTCTTCCACTATTAGAAGCTGCAGGTAGGAGTAATTTTATTCAGTTACAGCTTTACATCCTTTGCACGTACTGAATGTCCTTGCTATTTTATTTCCTCTGAAAGGTTCACTTTTTATAGCTATCCATTCTAACTCATATTCTTTTGAATTCAGTTCCCTAACTACTTCCTTTTGAGTTGTACTTGAAAGCACTTGAAGGTTCAAGTCTTCTTTTTTTCTATCTGTTCATCTCTGCCTAGAATTTCACTATCTCAAAGTAGGTCTTAGTTACAATTGTGTAAGTCAGGGAACACAATTAATATATTCTTGTTTTATTTCTGTAAAAAATAATCCTTTTAACAGTGTATGTAATTAAATACCTAAAATACATTTATTTCATTATACCCATATGCACCTGAAAAAAATCGTGCTTTTCACTTTGAATTGTGGTTTATATCATAATATGCATTATTCACAAAGAAGTGTGTTTGTAGCACCAGGCAGTACTGAGCAACACAGTCTAACCTCCCATCAGCAGGCTGCAGATTTACGTATAGTAAAATAAAAAATAAAAAATAAAAAATTAAAAAATACATTTCTTTTGTTCCTCTTCCATTCTGTATTTTTAAGTATGCTGATCCATGTCTTTTACTTGCTATACAAGTCCTTTTCGTTTTCCTTGATCCTGCTGTTTTACTGCTGGAAACATGGCAGTAAATTCTGAACGGCTGATCTTTCTCTTCTTCCTTACTAAAAGAAAGATAATTATAAGTGACTGCTTTTCTTCCATTATAGAATAAAAAGGATGAAAGATGTTCTTGAACTTTCCTTGTGGATAGTATGGCATATTTTGAGGATAAAGAATTTACCACAAAAACTGCTACACTTTCACTTTTGGGGGAGTATAAGAAGAAAAAAATGTGTGGCATTATGTCTTCAAACAGCAAAGGGAACATATGTGGGGTTTTTTGAGTTTTAAGTCTATATTATTTAATTATATCAGGTTATTCTTAACTCTACCTGCTGAGATTTTCAGTTTGCTTGAACAAGTTATATTCGTGTGAAAGCCCTTCATGCATGTATTTGGTCTTTCTTTCCCAATTTCTTTTTTGTGAGAGGAAAATGCCATCTCATTTTTTAAACAAATGTCAGCAAGGCTTTTGACACTGTCTCCCATCACATCCTCCTAGGTAAGCTCAGGAAGTGTGGGCTAGATGAGTGGACGGTGAGATGGCTTGAGAACTGGCTGGATGGCAGAGCCCAGAGGGTTGTGGTCAGTGGCGCAGAGTCAAGCTGGAGGCCTGTGGCTAGTGGTGTCCCCCAGGGGTCAGTCCTGGGTCCAGTCTTGTTCGATATATTCATCAATGACCTGGAGGAAGGGACAGAGTGCACCCTCAGCAAGTTTGCTGATGATACGGAACTGGGGGGAAGTGCCTGGCACACCAGAAGACTGTGCTGCCATTCAGAGGGACCTGGACAGGCTGGAGAGGTGGGCGGAGAGGAACCTCCTAAAGTTCAACAAAGGCAAGTGCAAGGTCCTGCACCTAGGCAGGAATAATCCCGTGCGCCAGTACAGGCTGGGGGTTGACCTGCTGGAAAGTAGCTCTGCAGAGCAGGACCTGGGAGTGCTGGTGGATGACAAGCTGACCATGAGCCAGCAGTGTGCCCTTGTGGCCAAGAAGGCCAATGGTCTCCTGGGGTGCATTAGGCAGAGTGTTGGCAGCAGGTGGAGGGAGGTGATCCTGCCCCTCTCCTCAGCCCTGGTGAGGCCTCACCTGGAGTACTGTGTCCAGTTGTGGGCTCCCCAATACAAGAGAGACATGGCACTCCTGGAGAGGGTCCAGCGGAGGGCTACCAAGATGATTAGAGGGCTGGAGCACCTCTCCTATGAAGAAAGACTGCGAGAGCTGGGCCTGTTCAGCCTGGAGAAGAGAAGATTGAGAGGGGATCTCATCAACGTGTACAAGTATCTGAAGGGGGAGTGTCAAGAGGATGAGGCCAGCCTCTTCTCCGTGGTGCCCAGCAACAGGACAAGAGGCAATGGGCAGAAACTGAACCCCAGGAAGTTCCATCTGAACCTGAGAAAAAACTTCTTCACTGTGAGGGTGACAGAGCATTGGAACAGGTTGCCCAGAGAGGTAGTGGAGTCTCCTTCCCTGGACATATTCAAAACCTGTCTGGATGTGATCCTGGGCAATATGCTCTAGAGGTCCCTGCTTGAGCAGGGGGGTTGGACTAGATGATCTCCAGAGGTCCCATCCAACCTAAACGATTCTGTGATTCTGTGATTCTGTTGCTGAAAGTGAAAAACTATTAATGTTGGCTTAGAACCAATAGTCATTTATCTTTCATTGTCAGTCTTTGCCTAAAATTATCTTTAGCTCTTCTGAGTCTGATGTCTGACCCATACTGCAGAGATGTTTTATACATCTTTGCATAAATTCTGCTCTTTCAGAGGTTACGTCTGTGGTCTTCTCATAAGGAGAGACTGACAATTCTGCACCCTGTTAAAAGTTATTTACATCTTCAAATCCCATTTCCACCTTCACAAATGCAAAAGAGCCCTTGGCCTTGAAAGTGTTTGATTTTGCTGGTGAAGGAGGTGAAGAAGATCTGGAAACATAGTCTTTGATGCGTGGTATTCAGCTCCACTAGAATTTCTGACGTGCCACTATAGAGAGAGGTAAGAAAGATTTCAGTTTTGAGTTACAGAAATTTTGGCTATGCAGACATGCTGTCTCTTCAAGGGAGTAGAATTACAAAAGAATAACAGGTTTAAAAAGCAGATTCCACCTGGCACCTCTGTAAATGCCTTTAGGTGAAAAGATATACTGCTTTTTCCTTCCAGTGGTTCTCCATAGCACTCAGCAAAGTTTACTTACAGAAAGTAGTTTCTACCACAGTTGTTTCCTTGTGCCGTCTCCAAAGCAGCAGCTGTAATGAAATCATGAAATTGTTTTCAGCGAGACATTCGTAGTGTTTATAGGTTTCTGGAGATAAAAACTGAGGACATTACTTGCTACCCTCAGAAATCCCCTCTTCCCTCCTTGGGTACTCCATACCAGTCCCGTATTTTACACTAACTAGAAGTGTTTTGTTTTGTTTTGTTTTGTTTTATTGAAAATAGAAGACTAACCATGATGACTTTTTGACATATTAAGTTAATTTGATGTTTAGTTAGTTTCGTTGGGGATTTGTAGGGATTCATGTTCAGGACATTTTCTCTTTAAAGCTGTAAAATGGTAGTATAAATTAAATAGATAGCCTGCTTTTGCTTTCCACTGCTAGTAGGATCAGTTTTCTAAATATTATTGGTATAAGTCAATTAACTGCTAAAATATCTAAAAATATTTGTGAAATATGTAAATACTGTATTGTATTTAAAATATTGAAACAATTAGAGTGATGCATCTCTTGTGTTGACTACTTTTTTCACAGGTATGATAAGATATTGTTGGTATATTTTTCATTTTACACAAAATACAGGGCTCAAAACAATAAAGCTTTCTGTCCTTGAAATACAGCAATTATTACTGCAATGATTATTACAGCTTACTACGGAATAAGCAGTATATAAGCAAGCTATATAAGCAGCTATAACTATCTCAGACAGTTTCTTCAGTCTTGTTTTTAGTGGTAGAGGGTAAATACATTATCTGATTTAGATGTATCTTTATCATTCAGTTCCTTCTTCTTTACAATCAATTCTCCAATGGAAAATCTTTCCCATGATAGTTCTAATTTCCTTACAGCTTGCCCAGTATACGATCTTTAAAGACAGAAATTAAAAGCTTACAGGCACATGACTATTGCTTTGAAAAAGGCTAAAGTAAGTTTACACAAGTGGAAGACAAAAATAAATTATGGTACTAGACAAAAGCAATAAACAAAAAGAGATGTGAGTATAGGGGTACAAAAAAGAATGCATAAGCTTTTAAATGACTAACAATATAGGTAGGTTATTGCTATCTATTAAATGTTAAAGGGGTGATATAAATGGTTATGCATTCAGTCCTTGTGTCTGAGTGGAAAAATGCTGATGTTATAGTGCTGTTCGCTAGGTGTCAGTTTCTTGAATTTTCAGTTATTTTAGCAAAAGAAGTGCACGCTTTAATCAAATCTTCATTAATTTTTGCTGTTTTTCTGTAGTATTTTTAATAAACCTTTATATTTAAAAATTAGTTATGTAAATATTTGTATTTCATTTGAATATCTTCACAGAATATTTATCAGAACCCTAAATTTTTCACTGAAAAACGATTTCAAAGAAAAATCATGATAATGTAATTCAAAATGTAGCATTTTTGTATGAAATTTGGACCTAGTTATAGAGATTAAGATTCAAAGGAGAATCAGTTAATTTTTAGGAAATACTCACCCATTTTTCTTTGCCTTGGATTTTGAGTGCCTAAGAAAGATCTGATGGAAGGAGACTCTCTAAGGCTGTCAGAGATTCAGGCTAGCAACTTCAGATAGAAGACCAATATGTCAAAACCTTGAAAAACTTGGTATCTCAATGTAGGTCATCATACAAAAATAGTAAATGCTTCTAAAATGAGACTACAGTTTTTGTCAATCAAACATATGTTGTTCTTTTCCTTATCTGTAAAATGGCCCATCTCCAAAGTGTTGAGATGCATACTGAGGCAAGTCAGTGTTGAGAAGTTTGGATCTATAAATGTTTTCATATTTGTATGTGAAACTTCATCTACCAATAAGCAAAATTCTATGGTTTCAAGTGAAGGCAGTCTAGATTTTGACATAGTATTATTTTCTTTAATGCAAAAATAGGAAATCTGAAGACACATTGATAAGCAATAAAAGATTCAATCAAATGTTTTGTCCTAAAAATGTCAATTTGTGGTCATACATTTGAATGTGTTTTTTATTTTCCAAAATAATTGTACTGTATTTTATTTATGTATTTTAGGCACAGAAGGGGCAGTGTTTGGGCACTCTGTGGAGACACCCCATATCAGAGCAGAACCCTCCCAAGACCTCAAGTAGGTGTTGTTCAAAGAGTTGTTTTAAAATTAATTATTCCCCAAAATAATTAAATCTTGATTAAAGCCAAATATCTTGGGGACTGGTGGACTCCAGTTTGCTGTAACTGGACAGAAAAATAGCTTCTATCACACAAAATGTAAAATACGTTAGTTTTTATAAATGACTTGCCTCCCATAGCAGAATAATCTAAACCTTTGAGAGGTACGCTTTCCTCACAGTTTGGAATCTTCACTTTGGAACCTTATTTTTAAGGTCGATTAAGTACAGTACTGTTTATTAGCATCAGTCCCAGATTTTGTTTGTTTATGGGCTGTTATAGAATGCATAAGTCAACTTACAGCAAACAGTCCCAGGTTTCTTCTTCAAGCAGTATTTCTGGATTGTTGTCTTTTTTTAATTCTCCACGCACATCCTTCAGAAAGTCATTGTCAAGTGAGGTTGCATTTCTAAATATAAAATCATCCAAATGCTGCTGTACAAAATGTTGCTGTTCTCAATTCCGGTGAGAAACACCATAGCCTTTGCGGCAATTCTAGTGTGGTTCCTAAGCATTATATACCTCTCCCTTTATCTGCCTAGCAGTATTTACAATGAATTGCTGTAGAAAAGGGTTGCTTAAATGTCCTTCCTAATACTTGCAAAGACATTTAGGATCGCTAACCGGTAAGGAGATCACAGAAATCACATGCAGGAAGCTGCCCAGGCAGGCAAATGGGAGAATTACATGAGAGGTGTAAGAAGTAAATGACTGTGTGTGATTATTTGCACTAAACATTTTAATGTAATGTGATGCCTTGGGGGCTTCCAGAGGATCCTTCTTCTTAGATTTTTATTTTAACATCTCTATCTCCTGCCAAGACTCCTCTCAGTCCTTTGTTGAGGGTAGTTGTAGAGGCTGTTATTAGTGATGGCCACCAAGGTGATACAGTTTCTAATCACAGGGAGGGCAACAAACATCAGCATGGAAACACTGCAAGCTTTTCTTGTCTGAAAGGCATAAAATTTGAGAAAGGAGGTGGAACTTGTCCCGCTGAAAAGAATGTGGAGGCCATATGCAGATATGCTTTGTCTACTTCTTTCTCCTATTTAATAATGATATCAGAATGCAAACATATGGTAATCGAGATAATCCTGTGACTTCAGGATTAATTTCACTTGAGTTAAAATTGCCGTATGCTTCTGTGTATGCGGATGGGTGTGTCCTCTATTTAACACAATACTGATACGCACAACTTGCATTTCATGGGCTTCAGCTCTACTGTCTTTTGGCGTTATTCAATCCCATGATGCTCATCGTTGCTGCATATTTTCCAACCTCACTATTCCTTCAGCTCATTTTTCCAAGGTGGACTTCAATTAATGGGAATTCTGCTGAATTTCCCATTCAGCTTTCTGTCTTCTCTTTAATAATGAATTCAACTCAAATTTGCTGCACAGATGAAATGGAAACCTTCTCTGTTTGACACAGTAAATTTTAGTCAAGCAGCACTAGCTTATGTGAAACTTATTTTATTCTAATGTATTCAGTCTATATTGTATCCCGCAAGCTCTTCCACATATGTGCTGCTAGGTATTAATTAGGATCCAGAGATACTCCCTTTAAAAACTTTCGAGTCTTATAAATCCCCTGTAAGTGATAACAACTAGAACAGAGATTTCTTGTGTTTTGGCATGAATTTTTCTAGAAGGTTATCTGCAGACCCTTTTTAACCTTGTACCTTTAAAGAAGTAATTGTCGTCTTGTGTGGTCTTTTCTAACAGTGAAATGCAGGTAGACACTCCGGTCACATATATCCCTTTGAAAATCCCAGTTATCATATGCCTTTTTTTTAATCTTAGTTTGAATGGTAAAAAAAGAAATGTCCACTTACAGTTCAAGCCATAATCTTCCCATAAAAGAAAATGTCTCTTTTGCTAGGTTTTAAGAAAGTTGTAAGAAAGCAATGATTTACCATTAAAATATGCCAATAAAATCCATTACCAGCTCTTATATGACCTCTCCCAATGGGTTCAGAGGCAACTTCTGTCCTCAAAATGAACAAATGCCCAGGTCCATTCTTTAGCATCAGGCCCAACTGATCCAGCCTAAAGATGCCTATACTTTAAAGTCCTTTTAGCCTCTAAAACAGGATAGTTGCATCTTATTTGCTGGGTGCGAATGGTCCTTGACTCATGTTAACCTCCAAATTCTGCCTGCAAATTGTTTGGGAGAGTCATAACTGACTCTCAATTGACTCTCGGGCGTGCCAGGGACAATTTAAGAGCATCAGTGGTCGAGCTCCAGTGCTCTGGCCTGGGTCCTAGCCCCGTTTAACATTTCAGTGTAGACTTAGAACATTTTAGTCTAGACTTAGCCAGAGAGTCCTGTCAGTCACACCTGATTGCAATGCCCTTGGATCATGGGGCATTTGAAATTAATGGTGACAAGGGACAGTGAAGAGTTTCCTGAACTGGGTGAAACTCCGAAACAACTGTCATTGAAGCGTATTTTTTCAGTGGACACAGATGACTCCACTGTTTGATTGGAAGCTGCAGTGCATAAATTCAAATCTGTTAGGCCTACTTCTTGTTCTGTGTCTAGAATTTGAGGTCTTATAAGACCATCTGTAATACTCACTATTAAAATGTCTTGTGCAAAAATCAAATTCAGTTGAGATATGAAAGGACAGCATAGTATTTTTTTCTTATATGCCCAACCATTTTGGTGATATCTTTTTCCTGTCTTACGTTTTCAAATAATAGCTAGCGAGCTTTGGCTTTCAGAAAATGTTTTTCTACAATCCTTTGTGAAAGCTGGTAAGCCTTTTTGTGTCAAATCACAAAAACTAATTGAATCTGACTTTCATTAGCTGGGATAAGCAGAATAAAAGAATCATGCCTAAGAATCAGGAAAATGAATTATGTCTTAATAATTTAATCTTCATATTTCTCTTGCTGCCTTTTCTCACAAGAATGCAGTTAGGAAAACTAAACTGCCAATATGATAAGTCCCCAAATATTGCTTTTAGGCTAACACTACATTAAAACATGGTGCACTAATAGGTAATATCTATGCACAAGAGGGCAGAGAGTAGTTAAATGTTGATTGCTTTGCCCTGAATAACCTCCTTAATAAGGGGGTAAATTACTTTGTTGTTGTTCTCTGGGGAGTACTAGAAGATCAAATTTAATAGGTTTTTTTCCTCTTCCATGTCAAGCTTAGCATACTGTTAACTGTGAGCTAATCCTGAAGGCTAATGCTGGGCATAATGAGATGAAAACTGATCAGGCAGCAGGGAACCACCCAAGCTAGTAAGATTTTAACTCTGTTAAAAATTAAAAACATACAGATCTTGCACAAAGGGTTCACTCAGAATTGCATGATGATTTGTTTGTGAGAGCCATCTTCTGGGACATTTCTTTGGTAGTTTACTAATATGACAGAGCATTTGTTCTATAAAAGCCTGAAGCCAGAGAAGACATCAGAAAGGAATTTTCACATTAAATTGATAGACAGGAGAGCAGGCTGAGAGTAACAAAATCACTGGGCCTATGTTCAGTGATTTTACCGAGAAATAACATAATAAACCAAAGTTCATCCAAAGGGTGAAGTTTCAGTAGAGTAGGAGAACCCAGCTTCCTCCCATAGTATTTTTAAAGATCTCAGATTCTAGTTATTTTTTCAGCATTTGTTTGTAATAAGGTGGATATATTGACTATTTATGTTTTCAGAATCTAATTGTTGTTTAAATAGTAATTTAAGTGTTTGTGCATATGTGTTGACAGAAATCTATTTGTTTAGTCTTATCCCTAGCTGCGAAAATATGTTTCTTTTCTTTCACATACATGTTTATACAAAAATAGAGATGCACAAAGGTGTAGTGAAAATTTAGAGCATGACCAGAAGTCAAGCTTACGTGTACATATATATATACACATACAGAAGACATTGAAATAAATAGACTAGAAAGCAAAAGCAAATAAAAGGTTAGAATTAGAATGCAGATAGGATGCAGCAGATATTAAAGGTAATTAGGTATGGCTCTTAAGCTGAAAAAATAAGTTGCTTTCCTGTAGAGTGAAGGTAATGATACTGGACATAGGAGAAGAGAAAAAGCATCTCATGGGGATTGGGTTATGAAAGAAGAAAGTATTGGTATTGTGATACCAATTCTGATAGCAAAATTCATCGAGTTTTAAATGGTTAAGTCAGGGTGCTGGATAATCGCTATCCCCATCTGTGAATGAGCTAAATGTGAAAGTAAGGTCCAATAGCTAAAATTTATAATACAACTTTCACACTGGAAAATAGTTATTACAGGATGGATGATTGGCAAGGGTAGCACTAATAGTGAAATGGATGAAAAATGGGCTAAAAGAGTTATCCAATATGTTAGGCCTTTTTAGTCTCAACTCTTAGTATGCAAAGTTTCATGACATTATTTAGAAAGATTCATTAAAGAAAATAATTATGAAAGGCTTAAAGATAAATAAAAGCTGGGTTGAACTAGAAGGTGGGTAGATTGTGCCAATCCAAAGTAATATTTTCTTTTGATAGTTGATCTAGAAAACACAAACTCTATCTGGTGTTTAAGTAAGGAATTTGATATACTGCCATATCTAATAAGAAACATAAAGGCAAGACAGAGAAAATTGCACTTAAAGAAATTGGAAGTGGTATGTAATAGGTATGTATTGTCTAAATCCCTTCTTCAGCCTGAAGGGAGATAGTAAGGAGAGTTTCTCCAGGACTGATCTTATTTCCTGTTTCTCAGCTGTCTTTGAGCAAAAAGGAGGTGCAGAGATTTGAAAGCACTGGCAATCAGAAGGTCTTGAGCATTAGAAAAAGAAGAATATGTTGAAACTCAACAGTATGATCATAAATAAATATTAGATGGAAGTTAGGGTTCTACTTCTGAGATGCAAGAGATTCTGGAATAGCCTTTCAGAAAGAGTAATGCCGATAATTAAAAGTCTTTATTATCAGTGAATGGATTACGTTTGCTTTATAAATAAGCCATACTGTGGTTGCAGGAACATACAGATGGGCTCCAAGCTTAGTTATCTCTGGACTAACAGAGTTATGAGTGTAAATATAATGCCCTGTGGGTGCTATTTCAAAACCCATATAAAGCTTAGAGGAATAGAAAGCGTTCCCACAGTCCTCAGTCTCAGATAATAAGAGACAAGACATCTTTGCACCCCACAGATAGTGAGAAAACAGCTGAGGGTCGTTACATGGAGCCCTCGCAGGTCTGACAGTAGCTGTGACCAGCAGAAGCACCCGAAGTCCCATGGAGAGTCTTGTAGGGTTCCATAGCACTCTGCCACCAGTGTGCCCCAGTGCCAATGCACCTCGTTGCATCTAATGTTGTCCCAGGGCTGTTACGCTGCTTTCAGACTCAAGCTGCCTCCATGTGTTCAAGGAATTCTAGTTCTGTGTAGTTCCAGTTCAGGACTAGAAGCAAAAGTACTTGTTTTACCAAGGCTTTTCATTTGCAGGGATATTCCAGATAAGAGTGTTTGCCTAATTTTTACATGGAAACTGAACAATGGTCATCAATACCAAGAGGCTGTTCCTAATAACCCCAGAACACATTTCTGAAATGGTTTAGATTCCAGTTATCCATTGCTCCATTGTACCTGCAAACTCCTTTTTGCTGTAATTTCTCTGATTAAACATATAGTTTGATATACTCCTTCTATTCCATAAAACTTGTAGTATACACTATTAAGGCTAAATAGTGCGCCTGTGACAGCCGTAAGATTTTCACTTCCTAGCTTTCTGATGATTTTAAGTGAATAGGCTTACTCTTGCAATAACAAAAGGGTTGTTTCTTTTTTTATTTGAGCCACATTTAATTTCTTTAATCTTTCCTCATACTATATTTCCCCCTGAGAATTTATCATTCTAGTTGTCCTTTTTCCCCACCGCAACATTATCTCAATTTTCTGTGCCACTCCTTAGCCAGTTTCCCAAGAAAACAAGGCTTCTTAATTTTGCTCTATCTTTTTCCTGTCCTCATACCCGTGATAATTTTATGAATCAGCTGACCAATTTCATCCATTTAATAAAAAGACAAAAGTTTCAAAAATCCCTAAGTTGCTATATGTTTTCTGCAAACCTGTGCCTGACTAAAGGAAAGATGGTCACACTGTCTAATAAGAAAAGGGAAGTATTATTGGTTATTTGCAGCTATTGGTTTGCCCATGATTCATGCGGTTCCAAACTATCCCCTCAACCTGTGGCGTGTTTGCTTACTGGGCAGGCTAGAAGAAGTGTGCAGAGGACATGGAGGTTCTGGCAGTGTTGTGGGCGCAGAGGAAATGGTTTGGGTTCTTGTAGAGCCATGCTAATACCAGAGAAAGGATCGGAAGCTCATATAAGCTGTGTGTAAGAGGAGGAAGGTCTTGAGGATGAGCGTTTTTGTGGTGAATAGTTATAGCCGATGTAGGACACTGGTTTCTAAAAATGTTAGTTCTGTTGAAAACCAGACTTCTGTTGCCTATACCCAAAATTGTGCAGAGAACTGAAAAGGTAGCCTAAGCAGTAGAGAACAAAAATGATTTTGTATTTCTTATGTCACAAGTTTCATGCTTGCCTCAGTTGCATTTGAGGATAGAATACACTGCTCAGAGAGGAACACCTACTTGACTTCTTCATAGTGTAAAGTGCCCACTATATTCTGTATTGCAGAAGGTAGAAAATTTTTCTCTGCTTCTTTCTGGAGTGCTGCTTGCCCTGAAAAAGAGACTGAAAGTAAACTCAAGAAACATCTTCTGAATTACTTTTTTCTTAAGCAAAGTTTAGATAGAGTCCAAGAACAGCCCACCTGAGTGTGTATATTCCGAGTTCTCTTCTGCGCTTAATCTGCAGAGGTGGAAACAGACCCGACTAAAGAATTCCAGCAGAATAATTTTCCATAGGAGGATGCAATTTGATCTGAATGTGTCACAAAACCATGTCCCAATTTTTCTCAGCTAAGATATTCCCATTTATATCAGCTTAAGATGCTTTGGGGAAACAGTATTGAAGATAACATTAGAGAATTACGAACGGGCTGGATTGCCACTTGCTAATCACAGGTAGCTAATGGAGTTAAAAATTTAGAAGATTTTCTGTCAGCCAGTTCTCGTGTGTTTCCAGTTGTTCAAAGAGCTCTGTTTGGCTCTTGAGCCTCTCTCAGGCACTGTATGTTCAAATCTTACTCTTGACAGCCACTTGAGAATTATCTGTGGGCATGTTGCTACAATCTGTTTCTGACAAGATAGATTTCTATTTTAAGAAAATATATTCTGAAAGACAGCTCAGGTACTGGAACTGTTACTAGAAAGAAAATAGACCTCATGTAGGAATGATTAGGAAGAGAAGCAGCATAGTGCCAGGACACATGCACAAGGGGTTTCAGGTAAGAAGAAAAGGAAGGAAGATTATAGGAAGGGCAGTAGAGGGGGTGGAATAGAGGTAGCTCTAAGATAGCAAGGCTAAATCCATATCAGCAATCCTTTCCCCTTTCTTAAGGGACTATCTAAGATTGTCTCATATACAGATCTGTGTCCCCGTAGCCTGAAAGATTAGGTTTTCAGACATGTTGTGATATTTCTCTAAGAAAAGGAAGCGGGACGGTCACATTCTAAACCTTACATTCCTACTCATTTTCTTGATTTTCAAAGGCGCGAGTTTTGGTGAACTTTACTTTCTAGAATCCATGAAATTTTACCACTAGAGATTCCAGTTAGTTGGGTGTTTGGGTTTTTTTTTTTTTTTTTTGGTCAGTAAATTGTTTCTTACTTAAATGCCTAAAGTTTTTTAAACCACTTACAGGTTTTTCTGGCTATTTCAAATTTACAGTTTAATTGTTTCTGGTCTTAGTTTTTTTTTTTAATATTTGTTGTGATTTTGGTAGTTTCCCAGTATTCAGCTATGCCCTGACCCACTTCAGGAAACAGGAGTGTATATACACTGGTTCTCTTTAACTTTCCTTACACTCCCTGCCTCTTCTGCCAATCTCTTTCTTCAAACATTTGCTCTCTTTGACACTCCTCACCTTTCCGTGATGCTTCTTCACTTTTTCTAATCCTTTAATAACATCGTTAAAAAAGGCTCTATGATGGCATTTTATTTCTTTCTCTGCCTCCTCAGTAACTAATATTTTTATATTCTCAGAAGGGATCCTTTATTTTCCACTTTGAAGAAACTGTTTTCCTAATTTATTAACTATGTCAAATAACATTAAAATATTCAATGGTTTTAGTTGTTGCTGTGATAACGCAGACCGACTGAGCTGAAACCAGCGGCACAGGGCAATTAGAGTGCAGATTTGAGCACACTGAGGTGATTTTTGGGTTAATTAGAATTTCAGGAGTGATAATAAGGTTATATTGACACATGCCATAGTGAGTGACATGCAGAGCATGACACATCAAATACTATGCTGAATGCCTTACTACTGTTCTGACTTGAGTCAAGAAAGTTTCCTCTTTATTTAAGTGCATTGTCCATGAGTTGCAAATTGGATAATGAAAAAAAAAAGTGATATTGATATTTACGGTTTCCGGTCCATTGCCTATTCCACAAAACAATTACTTAACTTTCCCTTATTTAAGACTCTTTTGATGGAGTCACAAAATAGAGACAACCAAATGCTGCCCTTAAAGTTTAGGTTCCCACTCATATCAAAGGGAGCTTGAACATAAACATTTGAGACTTTTGCCTCTTGATACAACAATATTGATAATCAGTGAATAAAATTAAGGCTCCATGAGGCTGGCACGTTTTCCTTTGCATTCCAATAAAAGTATTGATTTCATCCTGAAAGTACTACAAACATTTGATTAAAAACACTAGAATACAACAAGTTTCAGGAAAAACAGCTCATTTAGTAATGACTCACATGCATCTTACAGAGAGTGTAAATGTATCAAGAAAAGAATTTTATCATTTATAGATATGTTAGAAGGTACATGTATATAAAGCTGTAAGTAGGATGAATAATGAGATTGAAATGATGGAATAATAATTTTATTTTCATAATATTCCCACTGCATTGTCAAATACAGCTAATCAAGGATCTTCTGACTGAACAGTGATTCTTTTTTAAAAAAAAATCCAATACCTAAAAAAGGAAATGTCACATGGCATTATATTAGTTTCTTTGAAATTTTTTGAGAAAATAGGAATCTTCTGTAGTTTTTCAGGCTCCTGGAACACAGAAGTATCTGTTGTTCTAGGGCAGTTCTGCTCTATGGCATGAAGACATTCTCCATGCAATTGAGCTGCAAGTACGAAGCCCAAAACAGGGCTTCCAGGTTCTTTGTCACTGCGATCATAAAAGCCCTCAGTTATTCTTTCTGGGCACTCTTGGAGTTTGCAGGCTGACTTGCAGGAAACTGGAAAGAGTAGAAACCCTAACTTTATCCAGCCCCTTTAGTGTTCAGTGGCTTCTCAGCTCTGTGCAGGACTCCCTTGACCTCACAGATTGCTTGAGCATAGAGGCAGTCAGTTGTTCTTTTAATACTAGTACAATAATAAGAATGAAATAATATATTTAAAATTGTTTGAGTTCTCTGGAGCACAATATTTTCAAAATTCTTTTGTAAGAAAAGTCTTCATTCTAACTGGAAATAAAATAATTTCACTGGAGGAAGAAGAAGACCCTAAGTTCTATGGGGTTTGGGGGTGAGGGATGCTTTTTTACAAGAAAGGGATGGGAAGAGGGATAGAGAGGCTTGGAAAGTCCCTTTGCCTTCCATCCACTGCAACTCTATACCTACAGGCACCAAGCTTGAACTCACAATTATTTCAATCTGTAGAAATCTACAAAAGGGATATCAGGTAAATTGTGTGGTTTTTTTCCCTTGTTTTTATATATGAAAAAAAATTAATAACATAAGATTTCTATGCTAACTCAAAAAACATTCAAGGTATTATGGCAAGACCATCATATATAAAAATTAAAAACTTAGAAGTATGTCTTGACGATCACGTGTCAAGATGCAGGTGAAGAGGAAAGGGGTACCTGCCTGTGCATTCTCTAGTCAGCAGCATATTTTTTAGTACTCCCTTTTGAATACAAATTGCATGTTGCTTGAGACTGTAACAGACTGTAAAAGTCCGGAAAGATCAGGTAATCCAGACTTCATACTGGTCATTCTACTAAGTAGTATGGGCTGAATCCACTGCCTAAAAAGATATGAAGCAAACAGAAGATTCTCCTGTACAAATGTGAATAAATTATTTCCTTCTATTTTAGGAAATATCTTCTGCTAGCCAACAGAGCAAAACTAACAGAGATAAATTATATCCCATGTGAATATGAGGGAAATATAAGAAATAAATCTAAAATATTTCTTAAAACCCCAAATGAAACCTCTTTGTTTCATTTTGTAAATTATTGCTCTCTCATTAAATCTAGGTCAGCTTTCATTTTGAAGTGAAAAATAAATGTTTCCGCATTTCCGATGAGAAATATTTTAATAACTTCAAAGCAAAATATTCAAATCATTTTGAAAAGTTTCTTTACTTAGCAATAATTCTTAATGAATTCCACTCAAATTTATATAACATTGATCTTCTGAAATTTATGTTTTTTGACAAATTAACCATTGAAAATTAAAAAGAAGAAAGCCCTTCTCTGCTCTGGGTAGATCTTCTGTCTGCATCATGTATAGAAAACTGATGAATTATATAGCTTAAAAAAAAGCCTCTCTATCTTTCCTACACTATGGTTATTTCAGGCTAATTTCAGGCACTAGTTACCTTCTCCATCATGGCTCTTTGTTTTTTGGGGAAGAAGAATTATATTATGTGAATAGGATTCACTCATAGAAGTAAATGCTGCTGTGATGGACCATCAGTAAATCTGAAAGAAAAGCAAATTCCTGGTATGCTGTTCTAATAACGCATGTTTCTTTAAAGGGGTAACTATTACAATATGGAATGTTACAATAAGTTTATGATCAAAGCTTTCAAAATATGACTAAGGAAAAAATTATAAAGCCAGCCATGTATCAGAAATAATTTATCTCAAAACACTGAGGAAATAATCTCTCTATGCATATAGGCTTTTGCATTTGCAGCAATCTGCTGCTGATTGCATAGTTGCAAAGCCACTTTTCAGATGTAGTTCATCAGAAGTATAAGTATATCAGAAGTATACAAGTAATTGTAAAACAGATATAGGCATGCACCTTTACTAATAGAGGAGTAGTGTTCTAAAACTACTTTTCAGATCATCAGCCATTCGTTGACATTTCTAACACATTATTTGTGTGATTTCAGGAAAGTGCTAAAAATATCTATTTGTTATCTGAAAATGCTGAAGTTCTTCTCCAAAGTGTAGAGATATCTGATATTAACAACTTCATCTCAATTTCAGAAATCAATTGCTCAAGCATCTCCATTTTAAATAAACTGGTAGTCATTGAAGCTAATAAAGTTCGTGAAAAACAATAATGGAACTAGAGAAAACAACTCAGAGCTCCACACTGGCATGCGTTTGGGAAAAATAGTTCACTGTTGTATAAGAAAATTTTCGTTTCTAGAAAGATGTCCTCCAGATGAATTGGTATTATCCTGGTGGACAATATCAGTCAGGTCTGAGAATGATTCTGATCTTACAAAACCAGAAATTTTGCAGTTTTTCCAACGCCATAAATTCAATATAATGAATGTAATTGAGGGCATTTTTGTCTTCATGGTTAAGAAATTGCAACTGAAACTAGTGGGAAATATAAATATTCTGGAAATTAGTTTATAAATCACAAAAATATGCAGCAGAAAAATATAGAATGGAAGTATCCCAATAACTTAACTTTCATGCAATTCAGTTTCCTTTGAAATTAATGGTAAAAACCTAATTAAGGCAACACAGTGCTTTCGAAGGCCTAAGGTCTAAACTTGATATAATAACTGAAAGCATAGTAGCTGAATTTCTGGTATTTTTATGTGACTTCATTTTTTTCATCAGAGTGCTAGACTGTTAGTGAAATAGGATTTTTCTGTAACCTGTTGTTTGTTGATTAGATTGGGGGAGTCTGACCTAAATTCCTATTGTAATTACTTGCTAGCTCGCTACATACACCCTCTTAACAAAGTTTAAACTCATGCTTAAAAAAGAGACATGCCACGATAAAGATATTTGTTATCTGATATATAATTTGTATATAATGGAATGTTTTGTGATTTATGGCAAATTGAGACTGATACACAAATCAGATATATAGTACTTCTTATATGTATCACAGTTATTCAGTATTTTTAATCTAATCTAATGTAATCTTATGCAGCATTCTCTAGTGCTTTTCATTGCAAACAAATAAAACTTAGGCTTCTCTTTAAGTGCTATTTTTGTTTTTGTTTGTGCTTTGATTTTTCCAGTGTAGATACATGTTCTCAAAAAGGTCTTGGAAATGCTTTTTCTCCTATTTAGGAGCAATCGATAGTTCACAGACCACCTCCTTAAAAACACATCTCTTGATGTGTGATGTGTGTGTGATGATTGATGATTGAATAATTCATAATACTTAGATTCTTCACTGATGCAAATAACCACAGAGTCTTCTATTAACTTCTCCATATGTGGAGCGTGAAAAAATGAAAGAAAATGGCCTAGGACATTCAAAACGAAAAATTTTCTCCTGCTTCTAGGTAATAGTAATATAATTATCAAAAATCATGAATGAAAACATCAGGTAAAGAAATCTCTAGTAGAATCTTTTCTAAAAAATTCAAGTAACAACTTTTGATTTGTACTTTGGTTTATTTGTTCCTTGTCTGCTTTTGGCCATTATGCTTGTGATAATCTTAATTAACCATCAGCTAGTTCTACTGTTTCATTTTTTTCACAAAACAAAACTAATCAACATATAGAATGTTAACTGTGTCTTCAAATAGAGTGTTTTCACCTTCTTTATATGCACATTTTTGCATTTGCCCTTTTTTATAGGCACCTACAAATAATGATGTACTCTATCTGGATATGCTTTTTTAACAGTCTGGTTTTGTGCTGCGAAATAATTGCTTTTTTTTCCCCCCACTGAGTGTTAGTAACCATGTAACAATCAGAAATATCTCAGTGACTTGCTTTGCATGCAAATGTGGCATTTTGGTTCCAAACTGATAATATATCACTGTTCTGTACAGCTCTTCTGAAAAATATTCAATAGTTGAAATACACTGAAATTCTATTGTTCCATTGATTTATTGATCTTTCATTTGTCTTTTCTCTAGCAAATACTTTGTCAGACTATTCTTTCCTTTGTACATCTAATAGTTCATTATATTTTTGGATGGATGTGACCTAACAATCAAAATATAATTTGTTAAAGAGGGAAATACACTGTTTTCTCTCAGCAATTCCTTCTAGCCATCTCTATCATTAATATACCTCACCTTACAAACAGTCTTTGTTCTAGTAAAGTGGAGCTGTTCTATCTTTTTACTTCTGAGGAAAAGAGATACAAATCAAGAGATTTGTCTCACTCTTGACTGTGCAATAGGTCTATGGCTGAAACCAGCTAGAATCCAAATTTTTGGCGCCCAGTTCAGTAATTTTCATCTGATGATCTCCACTATTCAATGTGTCAGCAGCACTTCTGCAAAATCCTTGCACGGGTACTTCCATTTCAAGAGAAACCTGCAGCATACTGAGAGATAGTAGGAAGTACCACAGTTCTGCATTACAGTTGATCAAGAATCATGACCGCAGAGTGCAGAGAGAAGGGACTACAGTACAGACTGACAAGAATAAATAAACAACAATAGTTACACTGAGGACTGATATCGAGAACGTTATTGTTATAACAGGGTTAAAGAAGGTAATGTGTATTTTGCAGAAGAGAAAATGACATGTAAAAACCAAAATAACAGAGACATAAACATTTTTCTTTTTCCTTCTTCCTCCCACATAACACTGCCACATCTCCTCAGAACACAAATAATTCTACAAAAGCAAAGTTGTTCTGATCAGTTTTAAAACTCATTCATTACTTAAAACCTTTAAGAAGTGTTTGTTTTGTTTTTATTTAAACAAATATTTGTCATTAGTCACTAAACAAACTTTAGTTATTAACTTGTCGTTACAGTAGCTCTCATGGAGACATGTGGAATCTTCAGTACAAATATTTTAGTATTAGTAAAGTCAAGAAAATTAGGTACTGTATTCAGGAAAGCACCACTAAGCAAACAAGCTTATATCCATATATGCCTAAATGCTGTTTTAAATAGGAACGGATTTAAACGCATACTGAAGTTCTTTTTCTTTCCTTGGCCATAGAGAATACTGAAAGAATCACACATTTAACAATTCATTTTACCTTATCTTTCAAAATAAATTTATATTTACATGTATTGCGGCTTTTAGAGCTGGGTGGGTTTTTGATGATATGAATCCGTACATTTTTTTCAGTGGCTGTTTTTGTCTTTCAGACTTGAATCTCCTACTAGATCTTTGGTGATGGAAGCACCCAGGGGAGTGCAAGTCAATGCAGCTGCAGGAGACTTAAAGGCTATCTGTAGGAAAGAATTGCATTTACAGTCCACAGAAGGGGAGGTAAGCACAGCCGGTAGAGAAATGTTCTACAGCTCTGCCCAGCAAAATGCAAGCAATGCAAGGATATTTTATTTAAGAGAGAGGTGAACATCACAAGTGTTCTGCCTTTGCCTACGTTAAAAAGATTTTTGTGTAGCTTCCTCAATCATTATTACTTATTTGCTTTCTGCCAATATTGGAATCACTCAATTTTATTCACACTGAAAAAAAAGGTAGTTAAATATATGTTTAAGTGGATAAAGATAAGGATGATTTTTAATATAACAGTCAAGGAAAACATTACCCCATCTTCAGCAGATCTATGAGACAGAGACAGCTAAGCGATATTGGTAAGAAGTTATTTGTGTTTAATGATAATTAAGGTTTTGTTTACAGCACAGCTGCTTCAGATGAATCGGACAAACTAAGAGAGAACTTGCTAGGTTACTTGCACTTCCTAGCTTACAAGCACTGTTGGAAAACTAGTTGTTTAATGTAAATGGCTAACTGGGAATAGAACTCTTTAGAAAAATTTTGACCTTTGTGTTTGTATTTTCTACCAAGTGTTCCCAAATGCATTACAAACTATGCAAACAAGCAACAGCAAACAAAACCAGCATTCACATCTGTGATGGATGATGTCCTCCAAGGCACACGCTTTGCATCACAATGCAGATGGGAACATTTTTGGCCATTATGCTGAGTCAAAGGCCTACTTCAATAAAAGGTTTCCATAGCTCCAAGTGTCTGTCCTGCATATTTAAGCACAATATTTTCGTAATTCATGGCCTCAAGTACTTATTTTTGCCACATGTTCCAGCTTATTTCTGAGTTTCTCCAAATAACAGCTCTTATCACAATCCCTCGTCTAAATTTACTGAGCACCTTAGTATGAAGCCTTTGTTACTGGTTCCTAATGTGGCCAAGACAGCAGTAAAGAATATCTATCTGTCTTTTAATAGTAAATATCATTCTCCCTCACCCCTTGTGCTTTCTGCGAGCAGTTTTATTGCAGGGGCTACATTTTCCTGAAATCCTTCCTGCTTCCCCTGGCCCAGTCTAGTATGTTTCCCATTTTTATTAACATTAATTTTTCACTTGGAATATACTTCTTTGTTCTTTCTATTAATGATATTGTCCATAGGAAAAAAAAAATATTCAAGTGAAAAAAAAAAAAAGAGGCGAAGTAGAAAGACTCTTACCTTTCCTCATTTTCCCATGATCTCTGGGGCAATGGTTGTGCCTATAATGTCTTGTTGTAGTACCATGCATCTTTGTGGTGCTTTGTACATGTTTCATCCATGGGTTCACCAGACATTTTTGCGTATATCAATATTGGGAGTTTATGGCATGAATTCTAATTTTCCTTAAGCAGTTACTCCAGTTGGACATCCACAATATTACTGATAGTGCAAAGTCATCATGGCCACATTAGAGAGTTAAAGGATTAATTCAAGCCAGGTGTAAGGATCCAGGGTAAAGATATGATGGACTGAAACTGATTTCTAAAGAAAAATATCTATATAAAAAAAATATTAATTGATGCTCTTGTTCACAGGCCGGTGGATACACTAAATGTTGATAGACAGTATGGAGAAAAAGTGTAAAAGGTTTATCATAATGTTTTATTAGAAAAACACGTTCTAAAACAAAAGGAAGTATATATGTCAAAAGTAATCCTTATTTTAGCCTGAAGATATATGCTTTATCAGTCAGGCTTTTTATGTGGATAAAAGAATATTGGCTCAATGGATTGGATATGTGAATGCACTATTTTTGTGATAAGACATTTTATACTAAAAAAATACAGATTTTTTGGTGTTATTCTTATATTGATTAACTAAATTTAATATTTAATGTTTGTACGCTTATTCAATAAATCATCAAAGACAGATGAATTAATATTTTCCTTCTATAGCATAATTACTGTGCTATTATGCCAGGAAATAGTTATTGTGGCGTCTGGAATCAATCAGTTATAACCATGTAGCAGAACATTATGAATTTACTGTGAATTAATCTATGAAAGATATATTTCCCTTTTAGGAAAGAAAAACTTCAGAATGTATTTTTTTGAAGAACAAATGTATTTACGAAATACTTTTCCTCTAGCCTTATTTCTCATACAGTATAATCTTTAGCCTCCCATATCATAAACTGAAAGCCTCTGCAAGCATTCTGAATTCTGCTGTTTGATACTTTGCAGTATTATACTAATCATTTTAGCCATATTATGCATTATAATGCATGATTCCAGACTGAATACTGGGGGCTGTAATTTAGACTCAGGTCTGCTGCCCTTTTATGAAGCACTTGAGCTTCACCCTCATGAGTCGAGGCATCAGCAGAATCCTTTGATTCAATTATAGCTTGATATTTAATTGTAAAGTATATATTATTCTATAAATAAACCATAACCAATGGTTTAAAGCAGCAATCATTTACAAGCAAAATGAAATGTGAAGCTCCAGGCTCTAGCAGATTCTGCTGGTTTACATAAGAAGAAGAACCACCTTCCTTGTCTGGAAATTCAGCACAATGGCTGCTAGGTAACTACTGCTTCTTCCTCATGTAAACACAATGCAAAAGGACATATCATATTTGAATGTTGTAGATACTAGATTTTGCTATGTCCACAAATGCACAAAAATATGTAGAATTGAACCTAAAATATATTATCATATAATGATAACAAGCTTAAAGGATTATTTGATGATGTCAATTCACTGGTCCAAAATACAATTTTAATGGTTTTGACGATACATCACCCTTTGAAGGATGATTCCTTTGAAGGAGAAGGTTGCTTCCTTAGCCTCAGCTCTTATGCAAGTTCATTCTCATCCAGCTGCCATGTATTTCTGCAAGCAACTGCTGTGCAAGCCAGGCTCTGCACTTGATTGCATCGCATTGACTAGCAAAGGCCAAGTAAAAAAAAGGAGAAAGACACACTGAGGCATCCCATTGTTACAAACATGCTCATATGAGTCACCTTGCCTGTGACCTTTTTTCTATTTATTTGCTTATCCTCTTGTTGTTTCTTGTCAGATTGCACTCCTGAATTGCACGGTCTGTGGACTGGATTTGGTTGTTTCTAGCATAACAAGGCCGATTCCTTGGTTCGACTTACAGCTGTCACATTAAAAATGACCAATACTCTTTGAAAGAAAAAGTTTACTCACAATCGGTGTAGCAGACAAGAGGCCAAGCTTATATTGTGACCTTACTATTTTCATGCACCTCAGTTTATTTTGATGAAGTGCATGCCAAGGTGATTTTGTAGAGACTGACTGACAAATGCACTAGTGCTAACATTTGATATATAGTCCTATCCAGGTCTCCCACTAAGTCCAAAACATGTATTTGACATTGAACTTAATAATTTATAAAACTGGAGTAGTCTTCACTTGTAAGCCCAAAAGCCCCATTTTGAAGCTCTATTTTTGGTGCTTTTTGTAGCTGTTGCTATGTTCTGAAACAGAAGAAAGGAATTTTTAATTATCTAAATATAGTGGAACGAAACTAGTGTGTTCTGCGTGGTGTTTGCCACAACTGTGAAGGAATGGCTGGTCGAAGGCAACATTTCCTAGATTTGTTCAGTTCAACCAAGTTATGCTTGTCTGAGATTAAATCTTTGCAAAAACAAATTTAAATTCATGATATAAATGAACCGAGTTCAATAAAAAATGAGCAATGACAGATCGTAGATCTAGTTCTGTTTTGAATGGTAATTAATTAATATGTTTTTGTACTCGGTAGACTGCGCACAAATATTCCAAATACATGTTTTTGCCTTTCTGGGTTGGGTACATAAATCCCAAATAAGTCACATCTGTCCTCTGATTCAATGAGTTTGCAAATACTTCCAGTACAAGTGACCAAGGAATGGAATTTAAAATTTCATTCTGAAAATTCTTGTGTATGAGATTATCATTGGTGTTCCGGAAACATTAGTGCTTGTAAACACTGGTCAACATTCACAGGAACCGCACTGATGAGCCCTGAAATGATTTCCTTTATAACAAGAATAAATACGCTAGAAAGTTTTTGTAGCCCCGGCACTGGGGCTACAAAATCAGTAGCCCCCAATATAAGTTGCACTGGTGTTATAAATCAGCAGTTGTAATATATACTTAAGTTTATCTAAAATGAATTTACAAAACTGTATATACTTGTATACTTAAAATGAAACATTTTAACATCTCCAAGCGACTCATATGAATACCACTAGAGTACTGAAAAGTCAGAAATGAAACATAAATTCTTCCAACCTAAGTATGGATAAATGAGTACTGAAAACTTAGCAGGCACTGTACAATTCAGTAATGTACAATGTTATATGACTGATGAACACCAGCTTTTCAGCTTTCCTTCTTTTCTTCCACACTTCCCCCAAGTTTCTGCCATTTCTTACCCACACTAAACCTGAATTTGCCTGAGCAGTTTCACTGGAATTGCCTGTCTAATCAAATCCTATAATGAATATAGAAAATTCTTCAGTCTTTATAAACCCTAACCAGAACACTAGAAGGTCTGTTGTTTGACTTTACCTGCTTAGTCTATCCATCTCCTCTATTTAGAGGACTTAGTAGAGGATCGAGTGTAGAACTTATATAGAACTTATATACATGGTAGACTTATCTCTCTGTTGGAAATAGCTATATGAATATTTGATTTCTTTACCTTTTGCCTTAATCTTGCCCACTGAAAGTTTTCTCCTTAAATTTAGTTCTATATTTCTATATTATATTCCATAATATATATTTTCTGGCTTGTCTTTCCCTCCTTTCCTGACTCAGATAGGTTAACACCACAGTCTGATAAGAAGATGGTTTACAGATCTCATTTAACAAATATCACTGAGAACATTGATTTTCTGTGCACTTTCACAGGATGATTTTACAAGGCACAGTATAGGGCTACCTAGGTTTGCCAGGTTGGTTAATGTTTGACATTTCTTTGCAGATACATACGCCTACGCTCTTCTACATGTTCATGTCTCCCGGTAAATATCACCATCACTGTAGAGTGACAAATGACTGAACTACCTTAGCAGATTTATGAAAATTCATAGAAATAATTGATTGCAAACATTGTAAACAGGGAGGCCAAACACTCAGTTATACATCCCTTGACATTTCATTTAATACATCTTGATACCTCATGACAACTATCAACTCGATTTTTTTGCAAAATGAGAAATGAGAAACTAGTCATGTTACCTTAACTGAATTACACATCACAGCTGTAGCCTATGTAGAAGAAAGCTGCATTAACTTATTAATACTTCATCAGAAATAATCTTCTGAATATTTCGTTCTTATTTCCTTAGAAATAGAAATAATTTAGGCTCATTCCGTTTCTTCCTTCTTGCTATCTCTGTGTCTCTCGTACAGTACTCAAATACCCCTGCAGAAAATCAAAGCCTATGTGTGAAAAATGTGCAAGTCAAAATTACCGAACATTCCTATCAAATAGGTTGCACATAAAAACTATGTAAAAAGAGTACAGTTTTTCCTCTCTTACCACAAAGCCTGCAGGATGACTCAGTCTGCTACTTTAGTTAATCAGAAATCCAATCCACTTAAAAGTAGTATAGCACTATATATTAAGATGCATAAGACAGAAAGCAGTGATCTAGGATTTCTAAAATGTAAGTATTTAAACAGAAGGCAAATGATCCTGCTAAATGCTCTGCTCTCTGATGTGAAATAGCATGTCTGTGTAGCTGCTGCCTTTTCAGTGTTGTCGTTTCTCCATCAGTCTCCTACTATGTTTCAAGGAGGACAAATGAAAGTTTCAGTTTTATCCTTGCCCATTCATCCACTGAGCTGTGAGAGTCTCAGGAAGAGCATGACTGGCTCACGTGGCCTTGATGCATATGAAGTTTTAAATGGCTTATCTCACACCTTTCACAGCACAAAAGATTAGAGAAACTGCACGTGTACAGTTGACTTCCATTAACTGCTATCATCTAACAACAGTGTTCCTTGGAAACATAATACTCTTCAGTTTTTCTTCTTGCTACATCTTCCCTTTTCTTTATACACCTCATAGCAGCAGGCATAAAGAGGTAAGTACAGTTTAAGTCTTATTGACATTGGAGGATATTTCAGCCGTGAATTTCAGTTTTCAGCAGAAAAAAAGGAGGGAAGAAGGTATGCCCCCAAACATGGACTACAGTCCTCTGACATTCCTTAAGTTACTTATTTGGCTCCCATGCTGAAATATTTGGACCCTCTGTTTAGCTAATGGATAGCAATGTTCCATGTCTAAAGTTTAGGTTTTTAATTATAACTTTGAAAGCATATGAACAGAGTAGATTTTAATGCTTACTAAAAATCAATATTAAAAGTCCAAAATGCTACTCAGATGGGTTTTTTTTTAGAACTATTTGGTACAAGTTACTTGGAGCTGCTCATTAAGAGTATATAACACTAGTAGCTGCAGTTTGATATCCTGTGGAGTTACTGTTGAAATTGAAAGTATTGCATCACTATCCTGTTCTAACACCAATACAGAAAGATCTTCCTGCAAGTATAGAACTACTTTGAGCACTATTCTGTATGCACCTATACTTAGACACAGCTTACACTATTGAATGGATTTTTTATGCAAAACTCTTGATAACTCTGCTATTACTGCTTTAATAGTAGGCTTATTATAATTTCTTTTATTCCTGATAAGAGAAGTGATAAAGTACTTTTTATTACCTGTAAACCGCCGTGGTTGACAACTATGTCCTTTCTTTCCTGAATACATTTTACCAATTCCTAACTTCTAGTTTGCTACAAATTTCTTTTTTTACTCCGTTATTTTGTCTTATTATACTTGCTATAGTTGCTTTCACTTTTGCTCCTAGCTGAGCTAAATTTTTTTACTTATGTAATATTTTATAGTTGTAATTGTCGTAGAACATTATTAAATTGTTCCCAGTACCATCCACATTTATTCCATCTAAATTATTTCTGCTGAGCTTTTGACTCCTAATTATTTCAAGTTTATGAAATAGGACTTTTAAAGCAGCTATGAGTGTTTGTGTGTGTAAATATATCATTCCTTTGTCATATGAATTACAGAACGAAGATAATCATTTGCTGCTTTTTAGTGTTGTAATCAATTCTTCTATCAGTCAGGACATGAGTTTAACAAATTCTCCCCTTTTTTTATCTATTTCTCACTATGCACTTATCCAATTTTGAAACGAAATGAATGCTCTTTTCCCCCCCTTTTTATTCCTGCCTTGCTAGTTTAGTGTCTTCTTGACCTGCCTTTCACAGCTTCAGCCCTAAGTAGGCTGGCTTGCCGTCAGCTGAGTTACGTATTGTGTTGCCATCTCTTTGCATACACAGTAGATACCACTGTTGCTGGGGAAGAGTTACGCATTGTGTTGCCATCTCTTTGCATACACAGTAGATACCACTGTTGCTCTCTCTTACTACCAGCCTCTTGGGCCGTTACTCACTTTGGATGTCCACATTGCTTTCATCCTGGGGCAGAAAAATCAACCAGAATATCTCTGAGACATACTTCTGTCATCCCTTTGTGCTTCCTGCAGTCAGCTATAGTGTGTGACTTACAAGAGGTGTGTTTAGTGCCAGGATGAGTGTTTGCCCCCTGCCTGTGTCCACGTCCCAGCACCCGGAAGACATCATGCCACACAGATATCCGCTGCTTCTCTAAGATTGCTCCTTCCAATCCTTTTCGTGTAAACTCCCAACAACAGCAGTTTGTCTTCCTCTGGCAGCTGGAGAGCTCTCAGTGAGGGTTCGTATTGCTTTGGGCTAGTTTCAGCCTGTATTTCATTCAGCTGCACCAGTTATTTAAAATGCTGCTGCTGTGGATGGTAACATGACTGTGCCTCAGTCATTGTATGGGAATTTTATCCAGCCTTCCCTCCTCAGATTTTTGCCAGCCTGCCCTCCTCCACTTCTCTCCAGCAGGGGCTTAGTATGGCTTCTGCACTGCTTTTCTGCCAGCTGAAGCTGATTTTATCATAAAATAATATTTGTCTGCTGTACGAGACAGCAGAATACATGTCATTTCTTCTCAGGTTCTTTACATGTACTGGCAACACTGTGATACAACGGTGTTAAGTTGGCTTTGTTGATTTTCAATTCCTTATAAAGTCACTAGGTAGTATTTCAGGAACTCATCTTCTCCTAGGCTTCATACTGCTTCTGCAGGGCTTAAAGCCATTTTGATTTGTTACCTGTCTTCCAGAAATTCCCAGTGTGCATCTGAGGTAATGACTGATCTTACTTTGGCTTTCATTTATTCCTTCCATAAAAAAAAAAAAAAAACTCTAAGTAGCCAGAAACTCCTGTGTTTGTTACAGCACAAGACTTGGTTTTTCCGTCCTTCATTTAATATCATGATGTAGTTTATTCAGCACCCTGAAACTGTCATGTAAATATTATAGAGCTCCATACAGATTCATGGGTATTACCTTTTCAGTGTTCACAGTTTCATGCTGTCTCTTGTTATTTTCAATGGAAGGAGATTAAAACAACATTTTTTAATTATATGCAATGTTCAGAAACAAATTGGAATAGCTTGATGACCTCCTTAATAAGACTTTAACCTGAAATCTTTTTTCCTTTAATTTAGGTCAAATAAGCTCTTTGTTTTGTGTGTATGACTCTGTACCCTTATTTAATTATTCTCTGAATGTAGTTCTTGTTAAGCCCCTACAGTTTAGCATACTTCAGCATATATTTCCTGCTGCTTACAGGAACACACTGGGGAATGTGCTTTAATATCACTTCACACTTATTAGAATACAAATTCTTCCAGAGTTAAGATATGCAACTGCCATGAATGAATACATTTTAATCATAAAGTGTACAAGTGAGAATTCAACCTGTTCAAGAATATTGTCAAAATGTTTTTGTATGACACTACTTGGATCTGAATAAACATGTTGGGTGAAGGCTTAAGAAGTACTTGTATATACTGCATTAAGAAGTATTAATGGGTATACAGCTACACAAAGCTGAAAACCAGGAAATTTTGATAGTGACTACATTAAATTCAACCTCATGACTATGCCACAAAATACATCTTTGAATTATGTTACAATGCTGAAAGACAGGTACTTATTCCATCTTTTTTCCCCTTGTAGATATTTTTAAATGCAGATACAATCCGCCTGGGAAATCTACCGACGGGTTCCTTCTCGTCCTCTCCACCTAGCTCTTCAGCTCCTCGCCAGACTATCTATGAGCTCTGCGTCTGTCCTAATGGTAAACTTTACCTGTCTCCAGCAGGAGCAGGCTCCACATGTCAGTCCAGTAGCAACATCTGCTTGTGGAGCTAAAATGACTCCAGTTTATCCTCACACCAGAATAGCCTTTTGTTACTATCCCTCTGCTTCACAGTTCTGCTCGGTTTCCCTTGTGACAAGTTCGACGCTTCAAATGGCCTGCAGAGCAACTTCTTCCAGTGTAAGCAGGAATGCAGAGCTGCCTTCTCTCGTGGTTTATGGTACCACTCAGCGTAGAGATGGGAGTGAGATATTCAGCATGTATTCTTCATCAGGAAACCTGGATCATAATATCACCTTTTGTCCAAAAGGGAGAATAACACAGGTGCCTTTGCTACATGAAGTGAAGCACATAGTTTTAGATTTTTGCAGGACCTGGATATGAACTGCACATATATATACAGTACATATACAAATTTGCCCAGAATCCAATGGTGAGATGAATTGGTAACCCCTGTATGTTAAATAACTTTACTGTCTGAAAGCACAATTTTCCATTCATCTTTTTGGATGTAAACTTTTATCCCTGAATTTTAAAATTTTGAAGCATTGTGTGATGCTTGCTTTACTAAACAATTAAATTCAGTAAATGTTTTTTAACACAAAAAGAGACAGAATCCCTCACTCAGTTTGGTTTCTTTAAAAGAAGCGTGTTGTTACTCTTTGTCTACTAGGTCTAGGGTTTTGTACACTAGGTAAATTTTGGCAGCAATATTAACTTTCAGAGCTAAAAAGACATCTGCTCTTGTCTGTCAGACCTGAATGGCCTTATACAGTAATTTCGTGGCTACTGCATGTGAAGTGATTGCTTTAAATAGAACATAGAGTTTCTGGAAAAGAAGAACAGGGTAAAGAGGGAAATACTGATGGTATGTTTGCTGATCAGTTTGTTGTTCTTCACAAGGTATTTATAATTGGCAAAAGCAAAAACAAGAAAAGATCTTCCAAGGTGCATCTTGTCCATTTTCTAGCTACGTCTAACTGCTGCCATTTGAACACAGTACAAACATCAGTACTAATGTCACCTGTGATGCTGTGAAGCCATGCACTAAAAGCTGGAAGGACACATTTATTATTCTTTTTTCTTTACCATCTGCTGCTAAGGTTTTCAAAGTAGTAGTAATAAAAATATATATAAAACTATATTAAATGAAATTCAATATCGAAAAGTACATTGACATTACGTTGACTTCATCAGGTCTGTGTTTAAATTATGCAGCCCCGTTTGCACTCAGATCTCACTACTTAACTTTCTTTTTTGACATGTTTGATGTGGGATTTCTTTCTTGTATCAATTTTTAGTACTTGTTTGGCTTTTTTGGTAACTGAGTTCCTGTAAGAGATGCTTTGGTATGCTGCTGCTAAGTTTATCACAACATTGATTAACAAGAATATCTTGAAACTTGCAGAACCCAGGAATGTAAAACAGTATAAAAATGTTTCCTATTGTGGAAGATGGCTTGATAACATAAGGTAAGTGAGCTTTTTAATATTATCCTTTAAACCACATCACCTAGCATGTAGCTTTAGAGGCTTCTGAACGTAGGATTACCAATGCAATGATGACTTTTGTAAGATAAGCTCTTAAGTTAGGGTGACCAGCGTAAGGTGGGTATTTCTACACAACATATTTTTTCTTTAGAGAAAAAAAAAAGGTGAAAATGAGCAAACTAACACGATGATAATCTTTCTATTTTATTACCAGCTAATGAGGTTGATTTGGTTTTCACTTCAGGTGAAATTCACTCCTACGTAGAAGACCAGCAGAGGGCGTATCCACGGCTTGACTGGTGCTTGCCTTTCCATTGGTCCTCTTCAGAGGTGTGAATTTCACCCCTGTTCTAGCAAGAACTGTACACTTGCTGTTCCTGCCAGTTAAGCAGAGATTCTAAAGTGATTATTTCATCTGTTCAAAAGAAGGCTATTAACAGCTGATTTGCTATTTCTTTGAGAACACTATTTTGTCACTTGGAAAGAAATATATTAGAAAATATTAGAAGAAGATCTATTGGAAGCCTGTTTTTTGTTTTAAGTAAGAAGGACAGAAACAGAGATAGAAGTGACAGAGAAGTCAATAACAAAACATTAGAAATTATAGCTATACCATATACCCTTAAAAATTTATAGGGAAATAGATGCCTTTTCTTATGCACACAAGTAATAGAATGTAGGTGTGAAAGTCATGGAAATAAATAGTATATCAGGAGGAGGAGTCTAAGGATATGTATAAGGACACATTCATATGCATTCATTATCTGTGCACACATGCATACACTGGTTACTTAAAAGATGGACAAAGAGCTTATAGTGACTTATCTATTCAGTGAATTATGTTTTCCCTTCCTACAAATTGTACCCAAGCAGACTAAGAATTTTTTTCTCCCCAAATTTAAATTCACAGGAATGGCTTGCAGGCACTGTGTCATGAATTTTCCATTGAGCATTTCTCATTTGTTTGCTCTTCACCTTAGATGATTATGGCCCAAATTTTACAAATTCTACGCAAACTGGAGTGAGGATGGGCAGGTAGAAAAGAAATCTTTTGTTACTAGGTTCATTTTAAAAGCAAGGTTGAATTAATTTACCGCTAAGGTTTGTATGAAGAAAACTCAGGGCATGTGTGCCTGGAACGTTGGACTCAACAAAGCTAATCAATTAGTCCGCATCGCTCTGCGCTGTCAGGATTTTCTTGCTTGGAATCACTGCAGTCTGCTCCCCAGTATTTCTGATACCAATTCTGGCACAAGAAGAAGCAGAGAGTATTTGGGAGCTTCAGCCGCCTATGGGATAGACACAACCTCAGTGTAAAAATTTCTCATAATATCTCAATATTCTAATGAATTTCACAATGTTGATATTTACCTCAAATCCCTTGAAACGCATAAGAATCGGAAAATCTCAGTTTTCATTTGAAAGAATATTTCTAGCCCACATGATTTCAGAGAGTATTGGAAAAGTGATTTCAGTGCACCAAGGGAACTAAAAAAAATCAAAAAGCCAACAATAAACTATTTCTAAGCATCGTCAACGTTTTTGAGAGGAAGGAGAAACTAACCGGATATTTCTGAATTTCACTATTGCAGCTAGCAATAGTGAAAACCTCAATAGTACACGGCTCTGTAGATGCAGGTAGGAAGAAGATGACAAAACAGAACTGTATTTAGAGGCTTCTCATATGTTCACGTGGTTCTTGCAAACTGATTCTCAGCTCTTCTGCTCGTTAGTACCTCCCCAAAATATCAGAAAAGTGGCATAGACCCACACATGTCATTTCAGGTGGAAGGAAAGTGAAAGATTTCAGGACAAAGACCATGTAAAAACATGGCGCCATAGCTTTAATTTTTCAGTGCTGGTTTTACGATGCTGAAGCTTAAAATAAAGGTCACTTCTGTGCAGAGCCATAGGAAATTTTCAAATATTTTTTGTCACCTTCCTCATAGATTCCTTGCTCTGTCTCCGAGTTATTCCAGTCTTTGTTGGCCATTTACACTGTCAAACGTTCAGCTTATGATTAAAGCCCAGCTAACGTATCTCTACTCTAGAGTGCTTATCTATCTGGCTGAATATTTTGATCACTATTTTTAGAAAAAGGATGTCACTTCTTATTCTAGCTAAGGCAAGAGTTTCCCAGTTCACAAATCACTCTGTTGCGACAATTGCAGGGAGAGATTGAAGACCTTAAGATATTTTAAGCATTAATATTAGTCCAGTTAAAAAAAGATCAGTGGCTAAAAATATTTCTTTGAGGTTCTTTATAATATATGAATACATGTATCAAATAAAGCTTCTTTTTGTACTAGAATATCAATTTGGGAGCCGCTAAAATGTTATTACAGCTGTTCAACTCTTTCAGATCTATCCCTATGACAACAGTGAAATATATGAAAAGACCTTATTAGCTACATGTATTTAATATATACAATAGACTTACTTTCTGTAAAAATCTGTGTCACAGTATAATAGGATACTGTCTCTTTCTTGTTTAAAAAATAAAAATAAATCATCAACCAATCTCTCTGAGCACTGTTACCTGTATGGTTTTGTATTGCAGTTCATTCATTGGTTAAGTGATAAGACCAAAGACTGACACTTCTACTATATCTAACACTATGACACTGCTGCTTCTACTAATTCTGTGGGGATGAAGAGTCCAGACGTTGTAATTACAACATGAAATTGTAACATAGTTTAGATTTCCGCAGCATTTTGAGCTGTAGACAGTTCACTTTTTTCCTGGGGTTTAAATTGTTTGTCAGCGTAGTGCAGTTACCTTGTTGTTCACACATAACAGGATCTTTCGGTGTTCACAAGCAAGGGGAAGAACGCGTGTTCCAAAATGTGCCAAGACGCTGCTTGCCTCAGCTGAAGTTATATTATTTTGCTGTCATAGTGGCTTGACTGTATAACACAATTCACTTTAAACCATTTCAGAAAGAGGGCTATTAAATCTGGGTTGAAAATACAGCCATAACTGACTGAAAGAGTTTGATGAAGAATGTTTTAAGATATTCAGTTGCTAACACCATGTGATTTTTTTTTTTTAGGTTCTAAACCATTTTCTAAATAAAAAAGCCAAACTTAGACTATTGAATTGTTATCAGCTGATTCACTGTATGCATATGTAAATTGGATCAGAGTTTGAGTGTCATATGGTTTAAATTAGTACTCAGTAGAAGTCTGCTAACCGTTTTTGTTTCATTTTGTAACTTTCATGTTAATGCTTTTCTTGTGTATATAAGTATATAAAAAGATGGGAACTATTTTCTTACACATACTATGCAATATCTTTGTAAAACTGCAATATTACCAAAATTACAAAAGCTGTGCTTTTGTACTCTCTTGCTTTATGTAAAACAAATCTTTTTTCTATTTAACGGATTGTCTGTCTTATAATTGTAGATAGCATATTATTCAAAAGCAGTACACTGTAACTTTCAGACTTTTTTATTTTATTTTCCTCGGACTTTTTATGTTATGAAAATAATAGCAAGGTTTTGGAAGTTGGAAATTGTTTTTTCTTGGAAAGATAGAATTTTTACAGCATGTAATTAACACAGTCAGTTTGAAATCTCTCCTGTACTTCTTTCATTTGGTCTTAGTATTTGCATCTGGTGCTACTGTATAACCATAAATAAGCGTGACAGATAAAATAGGAAACATATCAGAACTCATGTCAAGAATAATCAAGAATAATCAAATGGAAAACTTTCTAAGGGTGAGTAGAAGATGCAGGACAACTGATGAGGAATGCTTAGCTTTTCTGCATATTTTTTTGTTTTAGAGATTTTTTTTTGTTAGTATGCATTTCCGTACTTTGTCTAAATTAGCCATATGGTAATAACTGTTACTTGTTTTTGAATTCTTTATCCTCACATAGAGTGTACTAGCGTTTCATTTCTTTTTTTTTTTTTTTTTTGGAAAACAACACATGCTGCATTTAGATGTAGTATATATGTTAAGAAAAATCTCATTTTAAAGCGGTATAGGCTTTATTTCTACAACAGTCTTAGCAAAGTTAAAATTAGGATCCTCCACCTCATCTGCTGTAAAAGCGTATTATATGATTCAAGTCCCTTTTTATTTTGCCAGAATAAGCATAAACTGTATGCCTGTGTTCAGACTGCACCAGTTTACAAGCCACTTGCTATTGCACAATCATGTCAAAGGTCTTATGGCAATGTCACCACTGTGAACAAATCCAAACTACGTTTGAATTGGGTAGCCTCGATTCTGCTAACAACGCAGCCTTGCTCAGAGCCCTGTGCAGGCTGCAAAACCTGCCAACCAGCAGAGTAAGCATTTAAGTGGTTTGCTTGCACTGAGCTCCTTGATGCCGTGCTACATTTCCAGCAATATCCATGCTAGCTAGACAGTAGCTAGCTGTATAATGCCTACACAAATTGTAATTTCTGTACAACAGCAACAGCTGTATAGATTTGTCAACTATAGATAGTGTAGGTCCTCCAAAATCTCAAGTGTCTAATATATGACAGCTGATACAGCAAGAACAACTACTATTAGCCATTTTATTCATGTTTGGACTAGTCCAGTCCAGTTAAGCCTACATGACACTAAAAGATAAATGGAAAGTTTAGTGAAAAAAAACATAAACGTTGTGTTGATTCAACATGATCTCTATACTGAGACTAGAATATATAAATACAAGCAGTGTATCTAAAATAAGATTTCCTCTGAAAATTTGAGCTGACCTTCAGATTATATTTTTTGAATTCACAAGTATTATGTGATCATTATACAATACCTTTCTTATAGGGACCATGACTAGGACATGTGTTGCAATAGCCAAGGAAAAAGCATACATTGTAAGTCTGGTCTGATTAGAGTCAATATTATATATACCACAAGTAAGCCTAACCTACATATTTGAGAAAAAAAAATCATTGGAATAAGAAAGTTTCTCTTAATTTGGGGAAAACTTAAATCATTAGGGCAGTGGATCCTTTTAACGAGTGACCATCTCCTCCGGTATCTCAAACTGGAGAGTGTTTAAGCACTGAGATCTATTTATATTATAAACTTGGCCTTTAGCTTAGCCAAGTTCATTTAATGCACAACTTGATCTGAGAAGAAAAGGTGCCTTTTCATGACATGTATACCTCCTTGTTTGTGAGAGCTGTGAGGGAGAAGTTCAGCTTCCAGGGTAACCTAGAGTGTATGACAGAATATGACTTACGCATTAGAACATCCTTCCTGAAGCCAAGACATTATGTTTTCTATGGTGTGTGGTATTTTGGGACCTAGCATAAAGGCATTTGACTGAGAGACGTGCTTTCTAGCACAAGAACCTATTTCTAAGTGTTCTGTTTCAGAACTGTTCTGAAAAGTACATTTTTTTCTGTCTAGATGATGTTTATTCAGTTTTCTTATCCCAAATACTACAGCAGTCAGTGAAAGTAAAATCTCACCGTTTGACCCCCACCCGGTCTTACCTGTTCAGCTGAGCTTAGCCGCCTCCTTTCTTCCCAAATAACAAAAGAACGGACAACAGAAAGGCTTTTGCTAAATCTCAGGCTAAAGCTCCTGTGTAACTTACTGGCAGTATCAGAGGGAAACTTTCTATCAAAGAGGAAGATTATTTGCTTAGTGAAAACAGATGTTATGTAAGAAGGAAAACAAATGCAAGTAACTCTCAAATTTAGTTCAACTCACTGGAATGAACCGTGAAAGGTTTTGAACTATCAAGTTCTTTGTAATTCCTTTTTTTAGAATAAGTTTTATCATTCCACAAATGCATTTAAAATCGCCTAAAAGAAACATGCAAAGAAAAGCAAGTGCTGAGCTCAAGAGCTGCCCCTCTCTACCAATCTATTCATTTATTTTACAACTTTGATTGAGAAAATACAATGTAAAACGTTACATAGTAAAAACCCTGCTCCTAACAGAAGATAAAATACTGTTCCTTGAGGTCATGGGTGAGGTCCTCGGGTCTAGGTCAGTTCAGGACCTGCCTTCTCGTCCAGGCCATGCCTTTCTGTTGCTTGGCAAAAGCCCTTTCGGGAGCCCCTGGCGATAAGGGTAATACCCTCTGCGGGGCGCAGCGGAGGCAGGGCGCAGGCCGGGGGTAGGTGCACCGGTGGCCAGGAGGGTCACCCTCCGTGGGGCAAGGCAGGACCCTTCCCGGCCCTCGGCTTGCTCGTGTGAGTACCACACGGCATTAAGGTCACCGTGGATAGATAAAAAGGCAGTGTTTTATTTAACCCGCGTAGGACTGGGTAGAACAGCGATATGTAGGTAGTAAACCCAAATCAGCTGCGTTTCAGCAGTACACGGGGGACATCCAGTTGAAAGTTGGATTTTTAGAAATGAAAGAATAGTCCCTAGATTTCTGCCTAGGGCTAACAGTGACTCAGAGAAATGGGCAGAAACTTAGGGGGAAGGCATCATTTTTATACCATGCTATCCACAGACCTTTCTTTTCCTGACTCTTCTTAAAGCACTCTGGAAAGGAAGAAAACAGTAATCTAGATATAAATTCTATCCTTGTCAAATAGAAGGTCACAGTGAGCTCTCTGTGTGCACGTGTATCTGTGTTTATGACAGAAAGAGTTGAAAACAGCCCAGTACACTAGGGCAGATTCAGACATTATTAAGGCTAACAGGAAACTCAAATTCCATGTATTCCATGTCTTTGGGTTAGGCTCTCAATCTTTATTAAAAGCTTGTGCAAAAAACAATATTTCATGTTCCCCGATATTTTATATCATATTTCTAAAATGCATCATTAACATCAGTATTATTTTCTCTCTGAAAATTGTTCCTGCTCCTAACTCCAGGTAGCACTTTGACTTCCACACCGGCAGAGCTCTAAACTGCTTGTGCTGTCTTCACTAGTTTGCCAGAGCAGAATCAGCAAAGTAGTTGTCGCAAGATGAGACATAAAAGAAAGTAGTAAAAAATCTGCTGCCACTGCCTTTGCATGTTTTGGCCTAGCCTCAGGCTTTGGGGGGATCGTGGATTAAAACTACATATTTGTGTAGAAGGTTGCATCCTCCTCATGGCAGAAGAGTTGCAATGTTTCAGGAAGCAATATATTTGATATTCCTGATGTCCCTAGTCTGGTCTGAAGAGATTCAGCAAACTGCATTCATTCCCTTCCCTCCTGCACAGTAATTAAGTTAGGCAAATGATTCCTTATCCTTGCAGTTTGGGCTTGATTTCCATTGCATGGTCTACGTTTAGACTTTCCAAAATCTTATTTTTAAGTGTAAAGGAGAAAGAAAAATCTGATAGCAACTGCTAAACCTGACATTTATTCATTGTTGAAAGGAGTGGATTATCGCTAGAGATAACTGTTACTGCTACTGAGGACTGAACTGCAGAGAGAGAGAGGGCATGTACAACCAAAATATTGAACAGAGAAAAGCATGCAAAGAAAATAAAGGCATGCGAAAAAGAGACCGAGAGTGATATTAGCAAAGGTTTACAGTTTAAAGGGGAAGATAATAATTCACTTTTAAAATTTCTCTTTGCTTCTCTTAGCCTAGTCAAACATCTCATGCCCAAAGCACAGAAAGTAGAGACAAAGCTTCAGGAAACCATTAATTCAGAAATCTCTTCCAAGACGAGAAATGTGCTGTCGACAAGAGGAGGTGGTACAGGGAATACCGCAAAGCCCGGCAGTGTTGCTGCCTGGCTGTGGTGAGAGGCCCAGCTGTGGAAACACAGAGGACAGACAGCTGCACAAGCAAAGGCACAACCCGGCCATTATTTATAATATACTTCAGGCAGAGAAGGGAGCTACTGAGGCATACAGTAGTCTACAGCAGTGTAAATGGTAGCTAGCTGGAGCAACAGCTGGGAAACAGAGAATAGTTAAGTTTACCTCTATAGATCTTTTTTTTTTTTTTGATGTGATAAGGGTCTGGACTGTAACATATTGTTTTAATTTCGCTCAGTTAGAATAGTTTAACAGCATCTGGGAGCAAGCATTGACTTCTGTGATTCATTTCACAGTACACAAGAAACATGTATACATACATGTATATATACACACATATACATATGTGTGTGGATATGTGTTTAACATAAGCCTGTTTAGAAAAAGCAAAGGACAGTGCATAGGACCTTGCATTTCAGAAAGAATGGCAACTTCCTTCTGCTAGATCCGCCAGCTAAAGCACTGGACTGGTGAAAGATTTTCTTTTGAACACAATACATTTATGTCTACCCACATTTCACAGTTTTAAAGCCCAGATGAGTCCTCTTTTAATATCATGTTGAAAGGAAATAGTTTATATCTCCATTTATGAATTAATCATATCCAGGGCAAATTTTAGATAAGGGCATTTATTCTCTACAATGACAATTGCCACCTCCTCCTCATGTTTCCTAGCATAAATGGCTAGATTACAGTGGACCTACTAATAGGAACAGATATATAAACTGTTGGTACATCTAGTGTTCTTTGGGAAAGTCTAGGGGACACTGCGCCAATCCTTTCCACAGTGCTGTGATAATAAACATCTCTGCTCATGCATGTTAGCATATATTTGTAAGCAAGTCACCACATGATTAACCAGATTACTGGAGCTGCTTACTAAAATGATTTGGTTATTTACCTCCAGTTTCCAAAATCTTGCATGGCTTTAATATAATGTTGTTTTTTTTTTCATTTTGTTTAACTCTAGTACATTATGTACTTTTTAGAAGATTTAAATTATATATCTAAACGACAAAACTTTATTAATGGCCATATGTTTCTGAGAACTGAAAGGGAAAAATACATTTAAATCATATTGTCTCACATTTTACAGAACAGTATCATTTCAGTTGATTTAGGCAATCTTTCCTATCTGTTTTTAGGAAACCTAACACGCAAACATTTAATCAAATTTGACACTGTACAGTCTGCCTAACAAATATCACTTCAACTAGACTATTGTGATGACAAAGTATTTACATTCCAAATCAAAATTTCTAAATAGTGTATTATTCCCTTTTAGAAGTATATAAATGTATTATCATGTTGTGAAGTATGACAAGTTAAGTTATCTCAATTTTTAAATAAATGTGAATAAAAATATTTAGTATAAAATTCTGTGAAATGTGCACCTGCAATTTATTTAACTAATAACATCATTTGTCTGGAAGTTAAGTTAAGCTACATGTAAATCTATGTACATCCTTTTCATATTTTATGTTGTTTTCTGTTGTCTTGTATATCCTTGAAAAAGTTTGTATGAGTGGTATATGCTTTTTGATGTTTGGGGTTTTTTTGTGTGCAGAGTTCATATATTTTGGCTCTATTACTTAATGTAGTATCTGCTTGTCCTTTGGATATATTTATCCTAATGCTATTTTGTCACTACACTTAACATTTAGGTTAAGCTCCTTCAAAGCTCTGAATATATATTTTCACTATAAGCATGTGAGCCATTGCAGTAAACTTAATGGGACTTCTGAGGTTTGAAATTAGGATGATGATAAAATATTTTGCTGGCTCAGTCTTCATAAATTAAGGAAAGAAATGCAGTTTCGTGCAGGGGTAAAAAATATGATAAAATAATGAAGGTGAAAGACTTCTGAATATTCCACAGTGCTTCACTTTTGCCTAGTTTACTTAGTAAAGCCGTTCTAGAGAAGATAGGTTAATCAATATTTCCCTTTGTAGATCTGTGTGATTTCTGTGCACCACTGTCTGTCTGCATCATAACCATTTTTATTTTTGATTTGAATTATGTCAGCATCTATTATGTTCAAAGTGTTTTGTGCAAGCCCTAAAAAAAACCTGCTGACTGTATATGAACATTCTCTATAGTGTCATCAGTTGCCAAAGTGATTCTGTGGCACTTGGTTATGTTGAAGTGCGTCACATATACAGATCCTGAAATGATCTATGTACTTGAGACAAGGATATAACCTCTTATGTAGAGGTTATGTAGAGGGCAAGAGCAGCTTGATTCCAGAGTTTACGTGCTACACTGCAGTTTGCTCACCCTCGTGGTCTTGTACTAAGCCTGTCCTCCCAGCTACATGGGATGGCATGAATGCACATCATCAGGCAATGAGCACCCCTTCAGTCCACATGCTAGGTTGAAGAAAATAAATTCCAGTTCTCCAAAGATGAAGGCAGTGCAGATGGCCACTACATATTGCCAGCTGTTCCACAACACTGGCATCTTGGAGAGGGATTTAAAAACAAACCAGAAATTGATTTGTAAATTGTAACAAGATATTGAGCTGCATCACTGCCCTATTTATTGTCATGGGACACCAAAGAGCTCAAACAAATGGAGAATGTTTTCTTCACACCTGCAATAATAAGTAATCACGGTATAGTAGAAGGGAAAAGAGGAAGTAAATACCAGGTTTCACAGTCTTGTCCTCATGAAAATGGCAGCTGTGTAATATAAGATTTTGTATCAAAACAAAGATCTGGCTATTAGCTCTGTAAGAACCAGCTACTCTATCTGTCAGCTGTACTCTAGGGATAATAACTTTCCAAAAATATTTTGTTTGTGTATTTCCAGTCATGGTAATTAGTCTGCTCATACCTTCTCTTTTTCTACCCTTTAGTCTTATGGCTACTTAGGATTCTTTCTGTAAGAGTCTGTAGTAAATATTAATATTGTAGAAGTTCTCCAGATTAATGACATTATCTTCTCAAGTTTAGTAGAAATAGCAAATGGAAGTAAAGCTTCATTTTATAAGTCATGTTTAAAGATCTTGTCAGAATTCCAAGTCAAATTATCCTAATCAGCCTCTGAATCAAATACATCATCACCTCGGATATCATTCTGAGTAGGGTTTTTTTTTTTTTGCATTCCCATTAGACTTCTGTGAACCCTGGAGAAAACACAGTCAGTGCTAGGTCAACTAATGCCTGACTAGATCAGACCAATCTCTGACAGTGACAACAGGTCATGGTATTTAGGGACAGCATGTGAGCCTGGCCAATTTATGCAGTCCCTTCCCCACATATTCTGCCAGCATGCATAATTCTTGTATTCCCCACCTCTTAGTATCTGTTTATGTTGTCCGTAAGTTTCTCTAACCCTTTTTTGAAGCTGCTACTTCAGGTGTTTTTTGTGGAAGCAAGTTCCACAGGTTCATCACATACAGCTTAGAGAAGGGTTTTCTTCCAGCTGTTTTAAATTGCTCTTCAGATAATTTCACTGAGTGCCTCTAGGGATAATAGGTGAAAAGGTCTGCAACCACCTTATTCACCACCATCATGGTTTTGTAAAGGTTAAACATATGCCCTTCAGCCTTCTCCAGAGGGTCTACAAACTGAGGAGTCCCAATCTTCTCTTTATTTTCTTCTTAATATGCTCCAGAAATCTCAGATAAATCCCATACAGTCCTGATCACTTACTAACATCTTATTTATTTGGCCTAACACTTATTGTACATTTACTTCCCAGTGATCTAACCTCTCTGAACTGTCTGTTACATAGAATGGACTGGGTGTGGGGATCTCCCCAGTAACCATCAGCAGTAAAGGGATTTTTTGCCCTTGCTCCACTGGTGGATATTGCACGTGCCAGTTAGCTGGCCTGGTTGGCAGGCTGATTTGTCTACTCTTTACAGTGACTGTGATGTTTATTCCCTCTTGGCCTTTCAGGGACACACTGAACATTAAGCATATCCTCTCAGGGGTCACATCAGTCTGAACCATGTGCCTATTGGCTTTCACCCAGTTCCTAGCATAAATACTCCTATAGAGACTTTTTAATTTTCAGTGCCAGCAGACTGGCTCCGTTTCAATTAAAGTGCAGTCGTAATAGGACCACTGAGAGTTTTCTAAGTCTATTACTCTCATAGCATTGGTGCAGAGGGTACGTGTGTTCCTCGAGCATTGCTCATCTCTCCTGACAACCAGGGTCATGCACACTCCAAGGTCCCAGAGCCTCTGCAGGTGCATGTAGCCACCCTTCTCAAAGCACAGGAATCAATTTTTATGAGAAAGTAAGAAAAATATGGTTTTAGAGCATGCAGTTGCGAGCTTTTGCCCTCTTTTGTCAAAACTGTGTTAAAAACACACCAGAGAAGCAGCCTTTTTAGTTTTGTTTGACACTTTTTATGATTTAGCAAAATCCAGCTTTAAACAACTTCTGATCACAGTTTCTGCTTTCCTGCTAGTTACTTTTTTAATTTTAGTTTGCTTATGCTCATGTTCTTGAAATGTTTATTGCAATAAAAATTATAAACTCAGAAGCTGTTATATATATTAAACCAGCATATAAAATATGTTGCTATCTGTTCTCTGGTCATTCTGCAAGCTAAGACTAAGGCAAAACAGATTTTTTGCTGGGGGGAAGGGGAATTTTAAAAACATATTACATATAGAGAATATTAGAGCCATTTAAGTAACATTACAAAAAAAAAAAAAGTATTAGAGTAGCTTGATGAACTTTTTCATTTCCAAAGGCCTGATTATAAGCACCCATATTCTGATTGACCCAGTGTGATTTCTGCTCCTGTCAACCTTGTGGACAATTGCTCCCCCTGAGTAACTAATGTCTTCCCACCAGTCACTATGCTTAAAGAGCTCCAGAGGCTCTGCTGGGTGCTCATTTAGCAATTAGTGGTAGAGTTGCTACAGCTGGTATTTTCTTCCTCCTGCTAGACTTTTGATCTCCTGACTGCATTCTGGATCTCTTGTCCCTGATTAAGCCTCTGGTGTTAGTTTTTCTGCTGACTTTTATGTTGTAATTGTTGAAGGTTGCTTCAGAGGCTGTTGTGCTGTGTGTTGAGGCATGCTTCATGTTGTTGGTGCCCTGGCTATGTCAGGAGTGGTGCAGTGTGGTGAGTACCAGCAGAGGGAAGGGGGTTGTTACTTGCCACCTGCTGCTTCCCTTCCTTGTGGGGTGCCTTCCCAGGGAGCACTCTAGAGAGCTGCCTAAGTCTTGGAGGTACTCTTTAGGGTTCAGGGAGGTTAGCTTCTGCCTATTTTCTGTCATCAAAGAAGTGTAGTAGCAAACCACTGAATTTCTGCTGAAAGTTTAATCACTGTAGAATATTGCAATGCATTGATTAGCATTTTCTGAATAGAGGAAATCAAAGCTATTTTCAAACATTTTTTTCATTATTGGGGGGCCCCCATCAAAAGTATTGTGCCCTCTCTAAGCATTTAACTAAGAGTCTAGTTTAGAATAGGTACCTAACCTTTTAATGACTGGTAGGCAACAACCTCCACTAAGCTTTATGAGACTACTCACAAGATTAACAGCTAAGTGACTGTTACAAACATCAGTAATGGACTTTGTACTGTCTACATGAGGAACTTTACCCTAATTCAGAGAGCTAAAATAACGTGCAACTTTTAAGATCCTAAGTAAGCAACGTGCAGCTTTTAAGATCCTAAGTATACTTTGACCTAATGCTTCCAGTTTTCATTGCAACGCCTTAGGTCTACAGGCTTCAAAGCTATTGTGAATAATATATTTTAAATACTCAAGAAAATAGGTTAAACTAGCAAATCTCCAGAAAACTGAATCACCACAAGCTTTAAAAGGATGAGCGTGTTTTTCTAGTAGTGTCAACATGTACCTGCCAAGACTGAAAAAATGAAGGGATAATAATTTTTCAATGAGAAAATTAACAGCTCTTATTGTGACTAAGTAATGCATTAGGTGCATATATTATTTTTGGAACTGTTTTCAATATCCTGTGTGACTAGATCTTATACAAAAGCTATTATTTCTGTTTCATATTTGGCTAGGACAGCTATTAGAAGGTGGAAAAAAAATGATCATAAACTCTGTCACAGTTTTTAGAAGCTTTTACTTTCCATATGTGTTGTGCTTGTTGTGCTTTTCCATGTCTACTTTATGATTTTATATGAGAACCTTTGGCATTGTTTGTTTTCAGTCAGTGATGAGCCAACCTGAAGAGTTTGAGTTGGAGTGTAATATGCAAGACTCTAGTGTTCAGCTATGCTTTCATAATCTATCCTGATGTGTTTGAGCATGTTATTCTTCTAGACTGAAGACGACTATTAGGGAAGGTTTTTTTAAAAACTTCTTGTTATCGGTGTAAAGGACATCTGCAGTAGTCCGTTTGCCTTTTATGTAAAAAATAATTTGATAAACCACTGGATTATCTACTCATTGAAAGGAAAAACTCTTTGCTCAGAGAAAATGCGGGGGGTGGTAATCCAATCAAAATGATCAGAACACTGCCAGATCCAGTCAAACAAAGCAAAATCCAATAATAAACTAACTGCATACATGCTTATGCCAGAGGCAAAGGTTTATGCTCAAATTCTCCCTACCCTTGTACACGCTTCTTTGTAGAACTTTTCTGTTCATATAGTTGATGTTTATTCTCCATAAAATTCATGTACACTTATTTGCAGTATTACTGACTCCTACTTCAGTAATTAGGTATAAAAATTTAAACTGTAACACATATTCCATTGCATGTAAATACATTTGGTACTTTGTGCTTATGAACTTGGTAAAGGGCTCGTAACTGCATTTAGCCTGACTATTTGTGAACTGCTTAAAGAGCCTCTCTACAAATAAAGTTCAGAAATACATGTAGTACTGCAGTTTATGCTCACCATTATCTATAAAATCTAATAACTTTAGATGTTTCAAATTATATTTTCAATAATTATGATGAGCAGATATTGAAAATATAGGAATTACAGCTTAACAGGTGTCAGCTAATACCATGCTTGAGTGCTGTAAATAGCCCAAGGAGTATATTCATGACTAATTGTCTATGCTCCAGAGCACAACAGCTGCCACTTGTAGCAGATGCATCATCTAACTGATGAAATTCTCCAACGTGTTGACAGGCTCTTCTGGTGCAGCTGATTATATATGATAGTATTTGGCATAGCTACGTACCCTTCATAGACACTTTTATCATTGTTCACTGAGCACTGGAATGCTTTGGTCAGCTGTTTATTATGCCAGCTATAACGGACTATCAGCCACGGATTTTCATCAAGGTGCCTGTTTGTTGGACTATGTGGAATGAATCGGTGACCGTAATGGACTAGTGTCCGCATGTCAAAAATAGCCTACACTGGATGGAAACAGTAGCCTTGAGAGGAAGTCTTTACGCAGAGAATGAAGCCTTTCCTAATCTTCATAAGTAATCCCTCTAATACTGGGCTAGCACATAGTTAGATGGTCATTCTGGGAAACTGCATTGTTGTTACCTGTATAGTTATATATACTAAGGTCCTACAGTGTGTTTTGTACTGGATTTGTATTGATAGCCACAGAAAGCTCTTTGCAGTATGACTGTGTTCCCCAAGGCACTCATTTTCCAGGCCTTTCATAGGTGAGTATGCTTAGAGTGACAAGAAATCAAAAAAAAGGCAAATGCTATCAAAAAGGAGAAAACCAAATTTTTAGTATCAAGTCTAACAATTTTATTATCTCTTTTAAAAGAGTATCTTGTGCCTATGGAACAAGTACTCTATGGAGGTGATTGAAGTCTTGATTTAGTGATTAAAGAGCACCAGAATCCAGAAGCTTTCTTGGAGATCAGTCTGAATGAAGCTTGGGAACAGAGTGAGAAATATTTCTCAACAGCTTTGGAAAGATCTGTAAAAATGAATACTCCTGCTAAGTTCTTCTTTGTGAGATGAGGTTAGGTTCATGTTCTTGGTTTTTTGTTTTTTTCTGAATTGCCCATCACTTTCTACAGGAAACTAACTTTTCTTGATTTCTCTTTGTTTTCATGGCAGAATTGCATCCTAAAGCAGTCTAAAAGTGAGTGTATATAATGCCTTTTTATAATACCCTTACAAACCTGAGCAGGAAGCAAATCTGTTAATGGAAGCTGCTACAAAACAAAAGCCAAGTAATGGACTGGGAAGTTAGATGAACCACCCTTCTCTTCTCTTAATGCAGGAGCAGAGAGGCAAATGAAGCTGCAAAGACTGCAACTGCTGCACAGGAAAATGCTATACAGGAAGATGTTATGTTTCCTAAATAAGCAAATGATAGGAAAGGTAGGTAGGAAAGACAGGCTCTCACACGATCTGATACCTCTCTTGCTCTTTTCAGCATCCAGGAAGAAGCTTTCAGAGATTATTATTGTTCACTAGGTGTAAGCTGTGTGGGTTTATTTAGTTCTATCAAGTTAATGAGTGGAACAAAAAAAAAATTGAGTAGAGCCAGGACACTTTTTTTTGTCTCTCAAAACAGTGCAGTGGAAGTTTTGGAAGGAAAAGGATCAAATCACTTTGAGCTGACAAGGTCAAAACACTCTGAATTAAGAAATAATTGAATGATCATATTTGATACCGGCGTAATTCAGGGAAAATTGGTATCATTCTGTGTCTTGGCACCGATGGTAGATAAGAAAGTAAGGTAATTGTTTGCAGCTGCTTCTGATAGGTGTTCAGAATAGAGCTCATGTCATGCAGAGTTTGGTTTCTTGATTCCTAAACACAGATTAAGGGATTTCCTTAAAAGCAATACAAGATAGGGGACAAAGACAGAACCTCTAATGTGAGCTACTTTAGAGGTAAAAATAGGTAACGAAGCAGTGAGTTTTCAGAAGTAAGCTACTGAGGACTGATAAAGGTCTTCCAGCTGGAGAGGGAGTGATTAATTATAGGATGATGGCCTGCACTGTGTGAATTCTCAGATGACTTAAGTTAATAAAGTTGTAGTCTTATTAAGTCAAAAGTCTTTACATCTTGTTCATCCTAAAGGGCAGGGAGTCCTCTGCAGAGCAGATGTAATAGCAAGGCATCAAAATTGTGTGGACATCTGGAGCATACAATAGTATGCTGGACTATGGTGATTTATTAGAATTAGTTAGGGAAGACTACCCTCTGTATCAGTGAATTGGATTAATCAAAGCAAGAACTGATTAAAAGGTCACCTACTGCATCTGTTGAGGTTGGTGGCATAACCCTAGTATATACAGTATTTTAGACCTCAGTATTTTAGCCATGTGGAGGTGTGAAAAACCTCTTCAAAATGTTGCAAGATACACTTCTGTACAGGGAATGTTGAATTCTTCCAGGGCTAGGAGGAAGGCCTTGGAGGGTCCATTGAGAAAGCTCATATTCTGTATGGGCCTTGGCTTAGACTCCAAGTAGAAGACATGTTTAGGTGCAGAAGATGAGTTTCTAGTCCTGGAATGACCTTAGCTAAAGTACAAGTAATTTCAGGAGAATTTCCTGTCTTAGGTAGATCAATGCAAAACACATGTTTCTCTGTCAGGCTGAGTTAAATGAATTTTACTTTAAAAATATTTCCCATGTTGTTATAATTATCAAAATACTAGATTAATTAAAGAGGAAAAGGGGTGCTAAGTACATAGCTATCATTACAATGCATAGATATGACATCAATACAAGGAGTACACACACACACACACACACACACACACACACACACACACACACACACACACACACACACACACACACACACACACACACACACATATAAAATTAAATGAACATGTAGGATACCAGATTCCAAGTAGTGAGAGAGGTGAATTATCAGTTCCTTGTATTAAATGTGTTCTTGCTGTTATTTTTAACCTGGTGAAATTCTGCAGGTTACTCTTTATCCTGAATAAAAGCTTCCTAAGTACTCAGAAAATTCTTCACTTGGGACTGCATTGTTCTCAGCCACTCAGTTTGCTTTGCTCTGTTTGTTTTATCTAACAATGACAAGCATGCAGAATATTCAGATTCTACATACTAATTAATATGAGATAGAAAATCTCAAAACTTTAATTTTTTCTTAACAGAACTGAATAAAGAAAGAGTTATCAGCTGCTCACAGAGTTGGTTGCAACTTGTCATTCTTAGCTGTAATGGGAATTCAAGCCACATCAATCAAATCAAGTTGTCACTTATTCAGGAGGTTAGTCAAAAGAGTGTCTGACACCTGACATGACTGGGTATCTTCAATTCCCCTGTCTAGGAATTGCATACTCACAGAAACTCTACCTTCTAATAGCCTTAATTTTGTGATAGAAGAAAACAATAGAAATGCTATTGCACCAAGTTTTTGATGTTATGGAGAGACAAAGTGTTGTTTTTTTTTTTTTCCTGTATTCTGTACATTATGTAATCTGTTTCCTTGTGTTCAGATATATCAGTTCAGGCCTATATACAGACCATTAGTATGTGCATATTGATGATATAAATAAATCTAGCTTGGGCATTGCTTGATGTTGAATAAGCTGAAATAATAACACTGAAATATGTTTTATGAAACATGAAATACATTTTAATTTTTTCATCACCAGTGTCTTTTTCCCTACTCCTTGCACTATGTCTATAAAGGTTTTGATTATAGTCTTTGTATTAGTGACTACTAAAATTCCAGCTTTGCCTCTGGCCTTTCTCCTTGTAGGGACTTAAGTATTCACTTGTTTCTTTACTAATGTCTAGCTGGTAACTCAAATTCAGTACAAGGGAAATGGAACTTATCTTGAATGTTCATCTTAGTATCTGGCGTCTTCACATCCTTTAGCATTACCATTCTTCTGCTTGCCTGTGTAACAGTCACAACCTCTCTTAATAAGGTACAGCTATCTTTTTTCTCCAATTCATGTTCCTGCAAAATCTTTAATTTTTCAGAAGAAAAGACTCTCCTCTTCATTCATCTTGCTCTCTTCAGCTCTGTCCAAATGCTCCATTTTTCCAATGATTGTTATCTTCAGGAATCTATTTCATTACCCTCTATTTCATTATGGAGGCATAATTTTGCCAGCTATTTTTTTTCTTCAGCCCTTTCTCTTGTCATCTGCTTTATTTTTCAGTGCCCATTTTTCCCTTGCATCACTTCCTTTTCTATACTGTAGATAGAGGTAAAGCCCTCTTTGTTGAAAGACCTGCTCTGGTCTCTGGTTTCTGTTTTCAATTCCCAGTAATTTTTTTTTTTTTCATTTCAGATCTTATAATGTCCCTGCTATGTTGATATTTGAGAATTACCAAAAGATGGTACTCATAGTCATTAGAGAGAACACTAATTTAATTTCCATATTACTTCTTTCAAGGCAACTTCAGCTGCAGTTCTGAAATGCTCCATGAGAACTATATGCTACTTAACTCCACTCTCTCACTCTTCAGTAATCATTGCTCTTGTTAAATATAATGCCACTTTCATAAATCTGAAATTAAATTTTCAAGGAAAAAAAATTAAATGTTTAATGAAGGCATTAACGAGAAGAACATAGAAAGATGTGTATTTATTTTCTCTGGGTAATTGTTATCCTCTAGGCAATGCCTTGCTACTTCAGAGTCTTTTAGAAAGTATTTGGGAGTTTTATGATCCCTAATGTCTGCCATCAAATGCTTGTTACCAAAATATATAATGTGACTTTTTGTTTTTCTGTTGACAGAGAATACAAAAAAAATTTATTGCGTGTCACTTATGTGGCCAGAAGTAGCCACTGCCTCTATGGAAAGCAGTCAGATCAGGTTTTCGCTAATTCCTGTTCCAGTAGACTATTTTTTGGAAGAAATAGCTACTCTTCATTTCAGATCTCCGTTGCCCTCACAGTGCCTAGCAAATTTTACTTTTTTTCCTTTTTTGACTGCTAGACAAGAGCCTTCTTTTGGCCAGATCTCATTCTTAATAAATATAGTAACAGACTTTGACTAAGTCATTCTTCCACCTTCTTTGTGTTTAAACAAGCTACATTCACTGACACTTTTCTACTTGCCCCACCAATCCTCTATTCATTTCCATGATTCTTCTCTAAAGATTACTTGATTACACTTTTATTTTTGGAAGGTTGGTGTTTGTTCCCTCACCAAGTAGAGATTAAGATTCCAAGTTTTCATTCAGGGCAGGTGAGACCTTTCTGGAAGGTCTAAGAGGGCTCCAGGTCCTTCTCCCTCTGACCTGGGGAGATGAGTATGTTCCTGGGTTCTTGACCAGCAGCACCTGCAGTGCCCTACCTGTGTGATGGCTGTTTTTGGCACTTCTCTGTCTTCACACCTAGGGAAATTCCCTGTTCTGTGTTATCAGTCCTAATCTTCACACCCTGTTCAGAGTCACTGCTCATTTATTCCTTTTAGGTCTTAAATGTGTTACTTTACATTTTCTGTACAAAACATCTTGTTTTGGCTCTAAGTTACCAAATTATTGAGACTGCAGTGTACTGGACTCCTGAGCTCTGAGAGGAAACCTTCAGTTTGTTTCCGAATAAGATGGTGCAGCTCAGCAAATTTGTTGTTCTGCTCTTTGGCATGTCTCCATAAGGGAGGAAGTTGCAGAACAACTTGTGCAGAATAGCTATTGAAGAAAAGCTATTTCACCTTACCCCTCTAAGCATGGTCTTGTTTTGCACTATGAAAGCCTTTACTTCTTCCTTTGCAGTAGGAAGAAAGATTTAAAGCTGTAGCATGGCAAAAATTTGCGATCCATGTGCTTTTAATCAAAATTCTTATCTGGTTGTCTTTTACCATATTTTGACTGTCTTTGTACACCACACTGCATGCTTATGCTTGGTTTCTCACACAGCTTTTTCTTCTCTTGAGGCAGGAGCTAGAATTCTTTTAGGCCTGTGTTTTATAGAGTTGTGATTGTTCTAACTAAAAATATATTCTGTATGAATATTACCAAGAGATTCAGCCACTCTTCTCACACCAAGTAGTTCTGGCTTTGTCCTTCACAATTTTTCAGCGAGGGTGACTTTTCCCCCTGCCACACCTGTTTCAAAGACAGCTTAGTTTAGGTAGCTTGACATATTCACACTATGAACATCCTAAAGTATTGGCCAATATGCAGTGTTCATAAACTTAGTTTGGATTAGCTCATTTCTGCACACTGTGATACATAAGCCAAAAGTTTTGTATGAGGGAGATGTGCTCACCAGCCTGATATCCCTTTGAGACAAGCAGGTCAGGCTGCAGGCATGCTTGTAAAGAGCCATCATTATTAATAAGTTACTTCATAGTCTTAGTCTATTTTCCATGCCCGGTCTTTATACTTGTTGAAAGTTAATGTCCAATTTGAATGTATGCTTTCAAAGACAAGAGCTTACCTTTTAATTTATATTTAAAACTTAATGCCTACCTCTGATACTGTATAAATAATAGAGGTTTAAGGCTTGTCTGAAATTATTAGTTCATAGGGTAACTTTTTTGCAGGGAGGGAGAAGAGATATGGCAAGTACAGGTAAATAGAGAGGAAATAAGAGGCTTCTTTTATGGCAGCAGGCAAACTTTATTTCAGGAAGAGTTTTAGCTAAACTGTCAATCTCCTTTAACATGAAGCAGAAAACCAGCAAGATGTCACTTAAATTACTGGGAGAATTCACTGGGGTATTCGAAAGGTCCCTTTTGATCAGTGAAGTGGGACAGTTGGAAGGAAGTCATTGGGCTCTACTACTCCATGTTTGCCTTTTATAGCACAGGGACGATGAAAGAGAGCCGCTTTTTGGGTGCAGTGATTGAAAGAATTGCTTAGTAAGTATCAGCAAAGGTGGAAAATTTCTGACTCTAGCAACCTTTGTGAAGAGTGAGACGCTGAATAAACTTTTGAAGGAAACCAAAATAAATGAGTTTTCAGAGATGGGGTTTTGATGAGGAGGTATTGATCAAAACATGAGACGGCTTCAGTTCAGCTGTTGTGGGAAGGTCGAAGTTGGGGAGGTACAACGTGCAGTGCCAGAACCTGCAAAGTAGGTCATTTGAATAGTATGGGGGGTTGTTTTACTGGTTTCCATCAAAGACATTCTGTCATTGCAGTTCTGGTGTGCATATGGTAATACCTCTGCCCCCAAAACCAACCACAAGTACAACCATTGTTTCATCACTTTGCAACCATTTTGGTAAGGTGTCTGTACATGGGAGCTCAGGGTTCACCAGAACTGGAAATCGATCTGATTTAAATGGTTTAAAATTCCTCTGCCACCTGTACAAGCAAGGCTCAAGCAAGCCAATGTGTGACATGATTCAGGAATAAAGTGCTAGTTTTCCTTGAAACATCCTTGCCTTTGTGGGGAAGGGAAGACTGTCTCTATAAGATGTGCACCATGTATTTGCAAAGATCAGGAAAGAATGGAGGTAGGCAACGCTAGGACTAGTGTTAAGCAGAAGGAAAGAGTTGCAGCAGGCTTACTGGAAGAGGATATAGGCTTACTGGAAGAGGACTGTCACCTTTGTGTTGCCCTCAAGTCTCATTAGGATTTACTCTGTGCCACGGTGAATGAGGTTTTCATCACCATCTGGAAAGCAACAGAGGACACTTTTAAAAACAACAGGGAGAGGTTGTCAATGCGAATTGAGATACTGGTCTTAGCCATGAAAAGCAAATACTGGACAGACCTACGCGGTCAATGTGTCAGTAAACACGGGGGTGTTGCAATTTAAAAAGGTCTTGCACTTTTTATGCCATCCTTTTAATATACTAGTTACAAGGAAAGATATTCTACTTTAAATGGTTCTGCTATTCATGAGTGGGGGTAAGGGGGAGGAGAAGGAAACTGAAAATATTGTTATACGTTTTAGAAGCATATTTAAACACTACAAAACAAAAATATATTAGGCCTATGAAGAACCACAAGATTAACTGATTTCAGTTCTTAGAACAGAATAAATAACTAAGCAATTTGTTGGAAAAGCCAGAAAGATTCAACAGGGGCTAGGGTGTGTTTTTTGGCTATTTGAAATACCAGACCAAGAAAACATGGATGGAAGCACCACAGAAAGAACCGTTCTTCTGGCTGGAAATATGCTCATTTTAATCCTAAAAGGGACTGTGTCCTCATATACTTGCATCAAATGATTTCTTTACTATTTCCAACTATAGTTGACAATCTGCACTTGGAAAAATATAGTCAGGTATAGTCATTATATGACAAAACAGAGTGCAGATCCCCAGAGTAGTAGCACCTCCTCATCTCAGTTATTAATTGGAGATGGTTTGCTGCATAGAAGTGGCTTTTAAAACTTTCCTTAATGGTGTATTGCCTGCACCGGTTTTACGTTAGGATATTAAAAAAACACCCTGTCCATCTTATCCTGGCAACAGCTTATATCTTTCTGTAGAGCTTTCATTGTGTAATACGTTGCGTGTAGCAGCAACCACAAAAAATATTTCCCCTGCTGAGATCGTGAGCCTTCACTACCTGCTGTTCAACCAAGCAATTCTCTGCTGCCTGACCAGCTCACGTCCTGGGGTGTCCCCACTGAGAAGCGGAAGGGAGTTTGTCATGCAACTCCAGGTAAATGTTTTTTAAAGTTCTGAAACAATGGCTGAGTGTTGCCGATTTGCATCACAGCTCTGTGCACATAACAAGGCATTAATTTGCTAGTTCACTGTCATGAGTTTCTCAGGAATCACTTACAGGGAATGCTGAACTTCATGTACTGTTGTTCTTCTCATTGGTGGCACCGGCTATTTGTCTCTGTTACAGTAACCCTCATTTTGTCTTGTCCTGAGCATGTTCAGGAGGGCTGAAACCACTTGATCAGAGTGCAGGTTTTTGAAAGCAAGCTTGGGACTTAGGACACCAAAAAAACCAAGAGATTGTGGTGAGGGAAAAGACCTGTGGGAATCTCACATCTGAGGCCACTGCACCTCTTGTTAAATTGAAATTGAAAAGCACATTGTTCAGGAACAGGCAGATTAACATGCATGCAGGCTGCTTGGCACAACTCTTTCAAGGGTAGTTTGCTGGCAGGATATTTCCCAGTAGCACTTTGTGGCATACAGAAGTTTGTAACCTCACTTGTTCCCTCCAAATAATTTCATGCTCCCTGCTTTGCTCTACTGGGATGCTTTCCACTGTTAGCAGGTGCCTTTGTGGATGTCTTCAGTAATTTAGAATTGCAATAGTAGTTGTAGGCCAGAGCATTCCTTTTTTGAATTTGCCAAACAATGTCTTAAAAAGCAATTTTCCTCTACAAAATGCTGATCTGAGGGAGTTACTTATCTCCTTTCCAAAATGAACTGTCGACTCCATTGATCTGTGTTTCTTCGTTTCCCTGCTGGGTGGAAGGTCGAGTACCAGGTGCTTGGGACCACTGCAATAACCATTCCCTGGACAGGGCAGGCTAGCTCTCTTTCAGGAGGGGGAGGCAAATTGCTGTCACCCCAGATAGTCAGCTCTGCTGCTCCTTGGCTCCCTCGGCCACCTGTGACAAGATGGTCAGGCTGCTGTTGCAACTGATGGGCACATGGGGCTGCTTGCCAGCTCTGTGGCAAGCTCCTGCCTCCTAGGGCTTCCCGGGAAGCCAGGCAGCCCTGTGGGTGGCTGCCCCGCTGGTGGGCCCCTCTCTGAGGCTGTGGTTGCCAAGGACCTGGCTGAGGAACTTGGATTTTAAATCATGAACTGGTATGTGCTTTCTGCACTAGGTCTGTGGCCATGCTACCTTCACGTTTCATGAACGCGTTTCTGGGCTTGCTCTCTTGCGTGTCCTAAGTGATGATTGGAGTGACTTCTGTTCTCTGTTCATTTGGTAAAAAGGGAATTATTTTGCTCATTAAGTTCTATACTTTTTGTGTTTTACAATTATTGTACGAATAAGAGTCAGATCCAGACTAAGTGACACTGAAAGCCATATTTTAGTTTTAACTTTCAGTGCTGTCTGCAAAGGGAAGAAAGCAACAGAGTGCAGGTGGCAAATAGTTTTTTCATATTTTGCTTACGGCAGGACTGCGTGGGCTGGCTAGACTGTTCTAGATAAAGGAGGATTTTTTTTTTTTTTCCTAGTAACAAAAATGATACAGAGCCTAATTTTCTTTTGCTTTTTTGTGTTGCACTTTCTTTGAGTGATATTATTTATTATTGCACTGCATTTATGATGACTAAATAAAGAAGTGATTAAAAATGTGCACACTTGGTAGATACTAGTTATAAATTAGAAAATGTTTGAAGAAAATGCATTTCCTATTCATTTATAGTTTCAACTATAACATTATTTTCTAATAGCATATTCAGAAGCTAAATTACATATTTTGGTAGATAGACCTACTGTATTGAAAAGATACAAGAAGGTGATGTAATTTGGAGTTCCTTAAACATGTGCATATAGACAATATAGATGCATACAAATGCAGAACTACCCAAACAATCATGTTTTCAGTTGTAGTAAATCATATAGCATAGCAGGTGTGCTTTAAATCAAAGAACTGTCCGTGTATAATGTACGTGGATATCTGTATCAGCTAAGTAGAGCAGAAAGGCATGTTTTTCCTATTCTGTTTCTTGCTGTTTTCCTCATTATTTTCTCAGCAGATATTTTAACCCATAATATTGTGAAAAATGTCTACAAGTTTAAGGGAGAAAACTGTCAACACGAGGCTACCAAGCATTCTTATCACAACTTCTGTAGGCAAAATAAGTAGTAGATGATGTCACTTTGTTTGAAAGTATTTATGCATAAGCTTTTAATTCTTTTTTTTTTTTCCTGGTCATTTTCCCTTTTCTAACTACATGTAAAATTAAGAGATTTAAGAATATTCATGGCATTCTGGCAGTGAGTGGAAAACATGCTGGTGTACTCTAAAGGCTCATGACCATCGTTTGCTCTGGATGTAAGTGAAAATTTCCACTTTAAAATGTGACATTTTAAAATGTATACTTTTTCCTTACACCAATCAAAACGCATTTTGTTTTTCCTCTTGAGTGATAAGGCACAAAACTCTATCACTTAGAAGACCGCCTTAAAGTTGCGTCCTTGCAAGCGTGAGGCTCTATCTGGTGATTGGGGAAGCCCAAGTCTCTTGCGATCACCATGGTGATTGACTTTTTCAGGGAAAGCCCCTAAAACATCAGAGCTTGAGCTGCGGTTCCTTGGGTGTTGAGCCCAGGGAATTGGGCTTCCTCAGTGCCCTAAGCCTCATAGCTGGCTGAACAGCCCCACAGCCATACTGATAGGAGCCCATGGTGGTTGAGAACACTTTTTGTCAACGTTTTTTAGCCACTTCTGTTCTGGAGTCTCAAAAGCCCTAAAATACAGATTTATGCAGCACTAAAGCAGAAGTGCTTTAGTATATTAATACTAGCAGTACTGTTTGTTTTCTACACTGTTGGCTTGTATCTTCCTTGTCCTTCTTTTGCAATTAGCTTAAGAGGTTGGGGAGCTGCTGAATGACTGCCTGTAGTGAGAACTAAAAGATGCTTTATGGAGTCCCATGCTCTTCCATTTCTTCTTAAATGAGCTAAAGTGACAAAATGGCTTATATTTCACTTTTTATTTATTACTTGCAGGGCTAGCTCAGAATCCTGAGTGAGATTGAAGCCTCTTTTATTTCCAAAATAGGAAATTGTTATGAGAGGAGATTTGGGTTAACGTGCAGAGCTCTTAAATCATGAACTTCAAGACTTGCTGAAGTCCCGCTGATAGTGATGTGTGAGGTATTTTTTCAGCTTTCATGAGTAAGATGGAAAATAATGAAAAAGGTACAGCAAGAACATAGATAATCGATATTAACCATATTTCTTCAAAGGACTTAATTTTCTGTTTTCCACATTTGCCTAACAGCTTTTCTGCTCCACATAGTTATTCAAGAAAACACCTGCAACTTAGACATAAATGTTTAAGATCATCTGAATTCCAAACAAGTGACTTTACTCATCAGATCATTCACTTCCCATTAGATATCTGCACAATTCATGTGTAAGCTTTCACGTTATTTCTGAATCTCCTACTTATACTGCAATTCTCTTATCTGGACATGTATTTTTTCCATTTTGCACATTTCTGGGGGATTTTCTTAAAATTATAGAGGAGATGGTTTAGCTTTTACTGAAAATCTTTTTCAATTAATAAAAAAAATTTTAATGTTTCCATACACTAACAAGTATTGCAAATATTCAGTGAATTTTGTGTTGCATGTTTCAGTTTAAATATATTTGCCCTTGTAAAGCACTTAGTAAGAGATCCGGTCTTAATTTCATTCCTATCAACCTATGTTGAGGATAATTCAATTTCAGCATAGAATCATTCCAGATTTGCATGGGCATACCTAAGTTTGTAGGCTGTAATGCCTAGTCCACAAACTATATATTTCATACAAGAAAAACAAACCAGTTAAACTACACAAATACTGCTGTAATAGGAAATTTGGCAATACTCCATTATTATCAAAGACTTATAAGGAGATTTAATATGTAATTAGAGATAGTTGCTTTATTTACAGTCTGAGTCAATTAATTGTATTGAGTGTTTATAAATGGAAATTGTTCAAGTCACATGGGAATCAAACCAAGTGATGAATCAACCATTTTAAACTAAGCTGTGAATGCTCAAATACTTTTCAGCACTTTTTCCCTGTTTGTTTGCTGCCTGGGCCATTTTTATGCATACGTTCAGCACTGACCAAGCCTCAGTCGTAACTCTGAATCCAGTTTTGGGTGCTGCACTTAAAGAAAAAAATGTACCCATTTGGAGTGAGTCAAGAAGAGCAGCTAGAATGATTGGAGATGTAAAACATAGCATTTATGAGAGAGGCTCTTGCACTTGGAAAAGCAAGGAAAGGTGGGTATTAGGGGGGGAAAAAAAAAAGACAAATTTTAAAATCAAAATAAAACCCAAGGAGGAGATGATAATAGTTTGCCTTTATGTAAAAGGTTGATGTATTGTGGAGAGAGACTATCTGTTCTTCATATTCTTGGCTGAAGAATAAAAAGGAAAGATTCATTTTGGAAATTATGGAGACGTTTTAAGCAGATGATCTGAGTGGGTTATGGAATCTTTGCTAACTGGAAGTTTTTGAAAACAACTTAATGTCTTGGATCAGAGGTTAGACTAGATAACTTCCTTTGTTCTCTTTCAGCTGAGTCATGCTCTATACAGTATTAGAAGATTTAAAAGTGTCATTACTTTCACAGTTTCTGATCAAAAACTTACAACAATGCAGGCATTTTTATGTCCTATAAATAGTATTATTAAAAGGAAAGATTCCTCAGAGACGCAAGTGATTCTTTGGAATTGCTACTCAACAAGCTCTTCTGTGTGAATTTTTCCTCATGCGTTTAGAACATTTAGAAGATATTTTACCATTAGGAATCAATCTGTGAACATTTGTCTAGAGAGCTATTACCAGGGTCAGTGGTTTGTTTCCTGGAGAAAAATGGCACTAAACTATCTAATCAGCATTTGGAACACTGTTCCAGTTCTGAGGCAGGAAAGTGGGAGTTTCAGAGGCATGCAGCCATCTGAGCAGTTCCTGTAAAGGACTACCTTTCTGCTGCCAACATAAGAAATATAATACAAGGTGATATGACAAACAGATGTAAGATGTGGCACTTCACATGCTCAGTGTGACACTGTCAGGAGGCTCCGGCACTGAAACGTCCAGGATGAGGGAATGGAAAGGCAACGTTCACCTTGTGAGTTATCTCATTCTCCTCAGTCACTGCTGAGGATCTGAGATGGCATTTAAAGAAGTGCAGTGGAAGAAAGTAAACTCGCTCATGGCCTAGACTGGGATATAGAACCTTGATTTTTAGTTTTCTTCATATATGCAGTATAATAGTTCCAAATATCTTAAATAAAGAACATACCAGGAAGGTATATGTATGCAGAGTATGTCAAGGCAAGTTTCAGTACACATTTTGCAAAATGACTAGGGCTTAGTGGCACTAACAAAAATCCCTAGCCATTCCTTTATGGGCTTGTTCAAATCAGTGTCTTCGATGTTTGTGTAAATACATACATAAACATACTCTTGTCCCCCAGTGTATCCAGTCCTTTCTGTGCTTGTCTTCTAGATCATGACATCTTTATAGAGAATCTTAAGGATTAATTCTGGCACAGCTGAGCAATTGTTTGTTCCTGTAAAATAATAATAAAGAGGCATTGCTAATACAATTCTGTATAGACCCTATAGAAACCAGAAGTGACCAGCGAGATAATACAAAATACATTGCAAAACTGAAGAGCGCTCAGGGAACATAAGCTTCCTCAGGGAAAAAAGAAAGTCTTGCTTTAGTAGGCTTTTTAAAATTAGACAGATATTTTAGCAGTGTGTAGTGGCCCTAGCACAGTAATTTATGATGGTTCATCCTTTCAGGAACATTAGCCCTTTAGAAGCCTACAGTAATACTACTGGTCCCTTTTGGATTAATGAATAAATTATTTGGAACAGAAATTCTCTATCTTTTTGTTTGCCCTGTTCTTTTGCAAACTAAAGTAGTTAAAACTTTGATAAAAATAGGTTAGGATTGGTTCGGCAAGACCAATTAATTCGCTGTTTCATCAACAGCTTAAAAATTAAAGGTAACACAGAAATAGCTTCAACTCTTCTTAGATGCTTGTTTTCCTACTTTTTCTCCAAGGTCCAACTGACTGTGCTTGAATCAGGTAAATCTTCATTAGTTTCTTACACTGAATAATAAGTTCATATACGTTGAAGTTGCCTGCTACATTTTGAAATCATTTTTCATTAACAATATAATAATATTCACATCTTCATTAGATCTATTTTGCTACAGTGATTAAAATGAATGCTAAACTCCTTCACAACTAATCTAAACAAATATTGTCATTGAATGACCTGCTGCTATCTTTGGGGCATTTGTTAGGTAATCATAGGAAAGTGGCTCTACCATGGAGGAAAAAATAAGAAAATCTGATTCTGAGAGCAACTGGAGCCTTCTATTACTGTCTGCTTGCAAGAGTTGAGGTGATTTTACACTGTTCTTAACATCAGTCTTTGATTCCAACAGAGTGGTATGAAAGCCTGGACATCAACTCTTCCCCAGCCCTCTTGGTTCTTATGCTTGTAACAGAATGTCTGCTTTCATCTCGGGTGGGGGGGAAAAAGCAGTGGAAAAAAGCCTGTCAGCTTTCACAACTCGAAAGAGAGCCTGAAAATATTCTGGCCCCTGGCATTACCGTATCTACCTGAATTTTTCGGATAGCTTCAGACACTAGCTTTTTAGGGTGTAAATTGTTTATGCGTTTCAATAGAACTTTAATATCAAGATTCACAGATCTCTGTTCAGCAGGGAAGGTGCTTGCAGAGGACCCAGTTTACAGACACTTTGCTGAATAGAAATCAGGGCTTTCTTACTCCCATTTTGCTGTTCCAATACTGGGAATAGCATTCCTATTTCTACCTCGCTGCTTCTGACGGGCTAAAAGGGGCCATATGCTTCTTCTCCACGCCAAGCATGGGAAAGAGAATTCTGAGTGGAAGAAATGAAAATTGATAAAAGCAAGAGCTAAAGGATTGTGTGACATCCATTACTGTATTGTGTATCTGATGCCATTTTGCTATAATCTGGCTCTCTGTGCAGAGGGATGAGATTAATTTTCTTGAAAAGATTCCTATGTCCAAATATGTCTGTGTATTTATTGGGAAGCCTACATTTGTCCATGGACATCTGATGAAATGGTATTATTGATATTTTCTTTCCATTATAGTGAAGAATGTGGGTATAGTCCACTGTACCTTCCAGGATATTATCACCAATGAATCTGATATGGAAAGTACTATGTTATCAATGCTATTGCTACTGCTGCAAACACTTTAAAAAAAAAATACAGTCATGCTACTCATTTTAGATGTACATTGCTTCTTAGTTTTGCAGGTACCATCTTGCAAGTATAGCACAAATGTTGCTAGCATCTCTGAATATCGTTTTTTTTTTTTTCTTCTTCTTCTGTTGCCTTTAGGCTCTCTACTTCTTTGAAAATGTAAAATATTGCATATGAAGGCCTTTTCTTCAATAATGTCAAATATAGAAATGTGTATTCTAGGGAACAAACACTATAGAAAACCTTTGGTGAGGAGAGGAGGTTTTAATCTTAACCCTAAAGGTTAATTTGAATAGATTAGAGTGAAATACAACCAAAATCAACATTTATTTCATATGGCTAAGATTTAATCACAAATATTTGTGTAAATGTAACATGATTAGATGGAGTTTTATTTATAACATAGGGCAAAAGCAAAAAAACTACCCAAGTAAGAAGCCCATAAAAATGCCCTCTAAAACTGCAAATCTCCAGAGATTATAAACTGAAGCGGCAAAATCAGTTTTTTTCAGAAATTCAGGAATATTTCTCTTTCATTTTTTTCCTTGAATGTTCTCACAGATATATACATTTTTCATTCTAATGTTTTATTAGTAACTTTCGTCATTGCACCTGTAATTGATGAATGGAGTGAATTTATAAGCTTTTGTAAGAAAGTCAAGAGGGACTTAAAAGGACTTGAACTTTTGTACAAGGCTTAATATTGCTCTGTCTTTAACATTGTCAAAGGAAGTGTAAAGCCTTTACCCATGCTTACACAAATGGGTAGATGAAAGACTCCTTAACAATAGATTTCCTCTTATTTACTGCATACTTTATATTCTATTCCAGTTGCCAGTATGTTTCATATCTTTGTGTGTTTTTTTTCTCTTTCATTAACCCCAAGGTGCATAGTCAGAAATGCTTCACACCAAATAAGGATATATTCTGAATATATTTTAAAGCTGATTTGATCTATCTCCTTTTCTCATCCCAAGGCACGAGATCTCTGACAATATATGTTCAAAGCATGACAATTATTTTCCATATAAAATAATTCATATATATGTATTTGTATGTTATATATAAATAGAATATTTGGAGGGAAAGGAATGTCTCATCATAACTTGTTATTGAGTACTAACTCCATTCTGAAGCTACTTAGCATTGTAGACAGTTTTACAGATCCCCTCCCCCTACACTCTAGATTCATTTTATTTAGCTGTGTGGAAAAGCTATGCTATATATGGATGTACAGGATAGGCTATATTTGATAGGCTAATTGTGCTGACCAGGTATGATTGAAAACACATTGCATTTCGTATGCTATCATATTTCAGTTGCTCAGGAGGAACAAATGAATGGCTGGGCAAGAACACAACTGTCTCCGCACAGTTCTGCCTTGTATATCATTTTCCACATGGCAAAGACCATCTTCGTTTCCATCCTCTGATGAGCAAACTCTGAAGATGGTGGTATTAATCACCTTAATAGAAGGAAAGGAAAAAGGTTATATCCTCAGCTTCTCAGTACTGGCTACATATCAACAGAATATGATGCTGCAACTTTTTTAATGGTCAGAGGTGCAGTGCATTTTCTTTTTCCTGGATGAAGATTCACTAGGCAATGCCTGTAAAATTCTGACTGAAGTTTCCTTGCCCTTGCTTCAACCTGAGGCAGTATCTTTAATAGGGACAGTCAATACCTAGCTCTTGAGACTCATTAATCTGCCTGTGTTAAGTCTGCCATGCCAGCTGTGCTCTGTCACTTCACAGGCCCTTGGCTTCTCTCCAGGTTTTCCTCCTTCTCAGCTGTTCATCTGTGGACACCAAAAGCGGGTAGCACTGCTGGATAAACCAGTGCTCAGATTGATTGTGAATGCATACAACAATCAATCCCTGGCCTTTGAAACAAGTGAATATTGTCTGCCAAGGAGATTAGGTTGTTGCTGTTTTGCCCTCTGTCCGTTTCTAGCTGGCTCCAGAGAATTAACTAGGTCTGGACTAAGCGTTACAGTTTTGCACAGCAATAAATTCTCTAAATGTGCCCTACTTTTTGAATTGTGTTTGAATGGCAAACACAGAATTTCCCAGTGCATGATAGCTTTTCAGCTCCAGTATGTGATTGGAGAGTACTTTTACATGGCCTCAGGTTGTTAGGAAAGGGAGCTAATTTAGCTCTAGCCCAGCTTAGCACTAGTGCCTATAGAAATATAACATCTGGTAGGCCCAGGAGCACTGCAGCCAATACACTGCTCTCTGCTTACCAAATTCTGGCAAAAATTGTCTAGCTTCAAAAAAAATTACTCAATGAAGTAGTAGAATAGCCTTGTTTTGAAGGTTATAATCTATGTGAATAAGGTACCTGAAAACATATAGCAAAAAGAAATTCTTGGTTCCAGATAGCAGTTATTTTGTTCAGGTGGAGCTGTATTTTTTTTTAATTAAAAAAAATTAGCTAACATTAATAAGGCTTTTGCCAAAAAAGGGGGAAAAAACTCAAACCTTTTTCTTCTTTGAAAGTAAAGAGAGAGACAAAAGGCATCACTCTAGTCATTTCACATTCTACTGTACAGTTATGCCTATGGGAAAATATCACTGAAGGGAAAACATAGAACTTACAAGAAAGATAATATTTGTTATAATCTTTGCTTTCTAGTGAAATTCTCAAAAGTAGAAATCCCAAGTGTTACATTTAGATTATAGAGACTCGTAGTAGAAATACCTGAGTGCCTTAATTCTTTCTTATCTCCTCCTTTTTGATTCCTGGCCAAGATTCAATTCTTAGCCTGATAGAGAACTATCTCTTCTCTGACACGGCAGCATCTCAAGGGATTGCAACAGAAAATCAAAATTGGTTCAAGGTGGCCCTGCTGTTGTTCAGATATCTTTTCCTTTTACCTGCAAAAATTTGTAATATGCTCCTGAAAAATAACCTCTTACATTGTGTCTGTAGGGTTTGTTAGAGAGTGGCTGCTAAATTACCTCGTATATAGTAATATTAGTTCAGCCCTAATCTGACTGATGTTATTAGAGGACATATTCTGATTAAAAATTAAGAGAGCTCCCTATCCTTTCTCGGTATTGGGGAACAATTTTCTTCCCACTTTGCCTTCCCCATATTCTTCCTCTTATTTTGCTGGTTAGTGAAAACTCCTTCTCCATTTCTATTTATTGTGGTCAACAAATGAAGACAGCGAGTACTCTGTGCTGTGCCTCTTCCCACTGCCCACAGCATAGTCCTTTCCTGAACAGGTCCTGGCATACCTCTGCAAAGTAGATGTGAAAACCATTCTATAAAAGGCTTTGTCTTTTTGCAGATTATTCACTATTGTGAATAACTCACTATTCATCTGTGTTCTCAGCACAAGCACTAGTGGATTTTTCTTTTCAGGTCATCGTATCTCATATGTTGGACTGACAGAGCACAGCTACAATTTTGCCCACTTTGCAGAACTTGAGCCCGTGCCTTTATTAATACACGACCATTTGAAAAAGAAATTAAGCAGTTTTTTAAGTGCTTTTTTAATGAACTAGCTATCTTTAACTTCTTGCTGAGCAGGGTTTTTTTGTTTTGCAAAAGATGAAGAAATTCTCTTCTTCTGTGGCACTGTACAGGAAAATGTAGATTTTTCATAACTTTGGAGCTTGTCTTAGGTTCCTTCTTATGCACACATAACACTTAAAGATACTTTCTAAATTTTGGTCATGTTTATGCAGTTTTAAAATACATATATATATATATATATATATACACACACACACACACACACACACACACACTCAGGTAGTATACATCAGAGTTTTTTTTGTATGTCATAGCAGACAATGGATTTGCATTTTCCTTCAGCACCTAAACTTTTAAAAGCAAAGCTTAGCAAGAAAAGAGAGAAAAGCCCTCTGAGAAGATCAAGCATCTTCCTTATGGATAAGATCATCGAGTGACCTAAATTCTACAGCCTACATGGCCTAAACTCTAAAATTATTCAGAACATGAGAAATTCACGGGAAAGATATTCCTGTAACAAGAAAAGAGAGTGTGTTCTACATGTAGTGGTGTTTATAGGGGGAAAAAATAGGGCATGCTGATCTGCCTGTTTTGCACATTCTTTCATTTCACAGGAAATAGCTACAAAAAATACAGTCACATTAGGGAGTTACGGTGATAATAGATGGCATGAAGATAGGACTCCAGTGGGAGATAAACAACCCAACAAAAATGTGTGCAAATGGGAAATAACAAAGTCTGTTGCTGTTGATGCACAGTAGATAGCTTGAGATGATCTTAATTTGATGCTGCCTATGAAATACACACAGCATGCCAGCCTGCTCAGGTTTATTCCCTATTCAATTTTGTTGATTTCAAAGGGATCGCATGTGTTGTAATGCTGAGCCAAATACAGCTAAATACATTCCATTTTTCAAACGTCTAAGTCAATATTCAAGTAATGTGAACCTAAATATTTGTCAAAATACTTAGGGAACCTATTTGTGTGAGGAACTGTCCTAATATTTTTCTTGTCGACAATTAGAATGAAATAGAGCCCTCATCAACACTGGAACTGATAGATGTATCCACATCAAACACAATTCACAACAGTTTGAGTCCGTGAAGTCAAGATGGCAGAGGGGTGAAAGAACAATTGCTCATGAAGTACGCCCTCCTGATAACTGTGTAATGTGCCACTGTAAACAAATGCTCTGCAACTTGACCTTGAAGCATTAGAACAATTATCTTCATTAAAATATAATCTATAAACAGTTTCTAAGGTTTGATCCAGTCTAAAGAAGTCTGACTCGTTCTTATTAAGGAAAAGAATATATAAAGCAACTCAGTTTGTTCAATTTCATAACAAGAGATGTGAGCACCTGCTGAGCAGATTCTTTCTTTACTGTGTTTTGTTTTGTTTTGCTTTGTTTTATTTACATAAGAATGATCAAGATGTGGAAACTACTATAAATAATGCATTGCCTTTCTCGGTATAGACAGAAGCAAACTGATTCTGCCAGGTGAGGTGTTTGAAGCAATATATTTACTAAGTTGTACTAGCTGCTTGCATTTCATCTTATTTCACCTCACTTGCCGCTCAACAACGTGAATGGACAAACAGATTTTGCCACAAAAAAAAAGGGGACTAAAAAGAGAAAGTAAGTGTCAGGAATAATCAATAAGAACATTGGATTAACGTGTTGCTAGCTGAGGAACTATGACAGAGGGTTGTATCTTTTACTGCATCTAGTTATATTATTAATAGCATATGCAACAAATTCATCTGACTCAGAAAAGATTAATTTGATCAGCAGGTGTTTTTTAAAAATACTCTATTTTTAATTTGTTGCTCATTTTATAAGATGCTGTCTTGATCCAGCATAGTGGAAAATAATATTAAAGGCAATTGCATAGGAGCAATCCATCACTCCAGATTATCACTTTTTGCTACTGATAAGATTATTCTGAAGTATGACTGACATAAATTTAAAGGCGACAAAGTAGGTAACTCTTAACAGAAACCCATTGTCATAGTTAAAGTCAGCATACTTTTGGGAGAGAAACATTCCTAGGGAGCTAGTCACAGTCGTATAAATCATAAGGAAAATATTCCTTTAATTAGAGGCATGTGCTAAAAAAGAGAAACAGAGATCTTTTGTAATTGAGTTATTGAGCAGTTCTGCCTGTCAATCTAAAGCTTGTACTCATTCTAGCATAGGTCAGCAATTAGCTGTCAAACCTTTCAACACTTCTCTGCAGGAATGGTCTATGTCTTGCTAGTTCTGGGAAGATTCAGTTTGGTCACTGGCAAAAGTATCCAGTACTACTTGAAATTCATCCAATTAAATGAATTCTACATTCTTGAATGCAGAGGGCCAAGAGCAGTGTCAACATGAATTCATCTTTATATATGAGCAGAATGTCGTGGAAAGCCAGCTCCCTCTCCAGTCAATCTCCCAGACAGTACACAACTGTTACCATGGTTCTTCTCCTAGTCTAGTTTAAGAGATTAATATTGTACTTTATCACTGCGTATGTGGTAGGAAGGGGAAAGGAAGGCTGATGCATATTTAAGACTTTCCTTAATTTGCTTTATTTCACTTTAGCAGTCACAAAGCGACCACTGCCGCCTTTGCGTTGAACTCCACTATTACCATTGCAGAAGCTGAATGTTAGTCCCAGATTTGGAACAAAACTTGGCTAAAACTGTATCCTCAGCTCCAAGTGGCGCAGAAGAAACTGACTGTAAACTAGAAATTCTTGCCTGAGTGCTATTGAGGCCTCATTGACATCCTCCTAAGGAGAAAAGAAAATGAAGATTGAAGAATTCTAAGACTAAGTTAAAATTATTCAACAAAGTTTTAAATGTAGATTTTTTTCCTCCAAATTGCAATTCCCCTTTTAGTCAACACACTGCGGTGCCTTGGAACACTCACCAAGAGAATATTTTTTTTCTATTTTGCCTCCAAATGAACCGTCTTTTTACATTTTTTCTTTTTATGTATTATGCTACTTGGACTGCGCATACCAAATTTTTTTAAAAAACTAGTTTAGCGTATGGTTGAATATGCAGCCGTATAACAATATAAGTACACTTGCCAACACAACAGCCAAGGCTTACTATGTAAGGAGCCTTTAAAGAGCCAAGCACCAGTAATTTCTGACCGGGATAACACATGAATTAGTAAACAGCTATGTCTGCTGCCAGTTATACTTTCATCAGTGAAGAATTTAAATAGCTGTGATAAGTCACCTAACCCTGGTAAATGCCTTATTGAGAAATTGTGTCTTCAATCCAGGCATCCTTCCTACAGAAGTGGATATGGAGAGGCACCACATTAAAAAAAGCAAACAGAATCTGCCATTTGCATAGCAAAATTGTCTCTCATATGAAAAAGAATTGGGTGTTTTTCTATGGAATCAAGTTAGAAAGATTTTATTGTTAAAATTAGATTTTAAGGATAATTTCAGAGCTATGAAGTAAGAACTCAATGGCATAGTTGTAGCATTGTGTGCATATGCTTCCATTTAGAGAACATTGTGAGGTTAAAAACATCAGTTTACAAGTATCAGCAGAGAATATCTTAAGCAACAGCAGATCCGTATCTAGTTTTTCAGTGTAAAGGGTGCCAATAAGACATAGCTGGACATTAAATACTATTCTGCATCATATTGAGAAGGCCTTACAACATGCTGAAAGCACAGTGTGACTCTGAATGCAAAAATGTAATAGATCAACGTTCATACTAAAATCTTGCCATTAGCAAAGGGCAACAAATGGTACGATGATAATGTAGCAACTGTAAGCATAGTTTGGAATCAATATTGTGTCAATATTATCACCAGTGACCGTACGTCTGACTTTGTGTTACTCTTCTGTTGTGTTGCTGCCCAGGCTCATGGGCCTTTGTCCCTTCTCTGCCTACTTGGTCCTCCAGTCCCCTACTCTTCTTTCCATACCCACTTTTGTAGAGTCGTGGCAGTGCTACTTGCACAGCCTTTCAGCTCTGCAGTGAGAAAGGGAGAGGTGCAAAAAAAGGCTGGGCACCTTTTCTTCTCTACCTATACATGGTCCTTCTCCCCTTATTTTGCAAAGTGCAGAATACAACTGCCTCCAGTATGGCCACCAGTGGGGGTGGGATCCAGCTGCTGACTAAAACACCTGAATTAGGGTGTCTACGTATAAGAACTAGGTGGCTTCCATTACAGTCAATAGTGACCTACATTCAATGGAAATGGGAGGGGAGGGGAGGTGGCTCTGCATTCCCTAAAGCAGATACCTAGTTGCTGGTCTGGAAAATTGATCCATATTGAATTCTAGACTCCACTGATTGCACTGATTAAACCACTATTTCCTGTGTCCTCTACAACTTCCTTGACTATAGCAGGAGCTTAGATGTATAAATGATCACAGATCACAGATACACTAACCTCAAACTGAATCTTTCTCTAGGAGTCTTTGGGTCCCAGAAGGACCAGGGATGAGGAAAAAGATTGTGGAGGTGGAGAGCATGGTAGATTCAAAGAACATCTTTCACAAGTAACTGTCTAGCACTTTGATGAGTGTTTTCTTGTCTGTTTTCCCTATTTATTTCAAACCAGGTTTGCTGTGTGATTATGGAATCATTTAGGTTGCAAGGGACCTCTGGAGTTCCAACTTACTGCTTAGAGTAGAACCAACCTCTGTGCTAGATCAGGTTGATCTGTATGTGGTGCCAACAGCAAATTCAGTCTTGGAGGTATTTACTGTGATGGACTAAGCCAATTCAAATTGTACCACCCCTAAGCAGCTAAAACCAAAAGCAAAAGAGGGACAGTGCTGACTAGGAGACTGGGGCATCTTCTTGCTGAGTCCCTGTGAGACCTCCCATAAGAAAGCAGAGCTCTGCTGTTACACGTACTCTTGCTTTGCACCTGATCTGAACTACTTCTTAAAAATTAAGACAAATAAAACCTTCCATTTTTTTAAGGACTAACCACTGTGCAACTTTTTTCAACAAACTCTTATTGTCAGACTTTTGCTTGGATAAGAAATGGAAGACTTAACTCACAATGTTTAGGATATTTATTTCTACAGTGAACTAAAATTGGAATGGATGCAGTTACTATGTAGTATTGATGTACCAGCTATTAATGCATGTTTTATCTTTGTCAAGGCCTGCTTGTGATGCAAACTATTAATTTTTTTCTCTCTCTCTTTTTTAAGCAGAATCTATTTTGTATAAATTGTCTTGTTTTGAAAGAAAAAGTAAGTGCTCATAACAATGATGATGACCTAGTATAAATAGAAAGTCCAAAAATTTATTATAGCACCGCTTACAGTTTTTTATACAATCCTCAGATAAATGCATTTTAAAGGAAAATAGTGTTCCAAATCCTAGATGAGAAAAATGATTGAACTGTGTATTTTTTTAACGCTATAATATTGTACTTCAGAGTTCTAACACAGAAAATTTGATGGTCCATTTCCTCTCTTCCCTCCTGCTTCCTCATTCTATTATATCAAGAGCTACTTCCACACCATTTTAAACAACAAAAGGAAATCACTCCCTCCAAAAATGTTCTTACAAATAAGTGTATCAAAAACCCTAAAAGAATAAAAAGAAATCTAAGGGTAAGAATACTGATATAATTTCAGTCCATGTCTTAATAAGTATAGATAGAAACAATAACAACATCTGAAACGTTATGGTAACATAATATATATTAGATAACTTTAATATTTTTAGCAAAAATTTATACTTCATAATTTCTGCTACAGCAGAATCAAAGGTTTCCCTCGTAGCTGAGCAAAACCTACCGTGTTTCATTCATTTACCTTTGGCCATTTCTATAAGCAGTATCTGGCATGACTAAATATTGGCCATGTTTTTCCATTCCTACCGCACTTTGCTAAATAATCTTAGCTTTTTAAACTTTTGTCAGCTCTGATTAGGCTCAGCAGACCATTTTGAGTAGTTTTCTGAGAAGCAACCTCTTTTCTTTATATATCACCACTTATATATTACCTCTCAAGTAACAATGTCGTTCATTGACGTTCTCTTCTTTCCTACTGCCTAGAATGCTTCTATATGCTCTATAATGCAGTTTATTGTTTTACCAGTTGTAATACCTTTCAAAGTTTTCTATGTGTCTTTATTTTACAGTTATTAATTTGTTGCTCTTTTAAAATGTGCACAGTTTGCAGTTGTGCATCATTCTCTCATTAGTAGCAGAATCATTTTCTTGAAGGTCTTTAATCTAAAATAGTTAAGAGGAAGCTAGTGTTATAGTCAGCAACTCTCTCATAAATGTTAATGGCTATCATTACAGTATTTTGAGAGCTCTCCAGTGTTCCTAAAGCAAGCACCCATGGATTACTTCCTGCCACGTTTTTAAGGTGTGCAATCTGTTAGTGTTGTCTACCACCTCTGTATCTGGAATCTGTACTTTTGTATGGCTTTGTTAATCTGTTTTCCCTTAGAAAGTGCAGGTGTGAATTTGTAGAAAATGCAGAAATTTCAGGCTGGGACTGAGAAACATCTGCTGATGAAAGGAGATCAAAAGGGATATGCGTTCAGAAAATAATTTTTTTTTCCCAGCAACCCAAAAGTTTGTTTCTAGGCCTCCCCTCTCCCCTAAAATTCTTAGAAAAGTGCCAACAAACAGGGCTACCCACAGTACACAGCAAAAAAAAATGGATCAAAGCTGAAACTGATTTTGATGCAGCAGAGGTGTGGCCCAGTTAACTGACCATGTACAAGTTTCAGACTTTTCTACTACTTTGTTCATTGGTAGATTTGTAACAAGGTTATTCAAATGTCAGCTATACCTATTTTAGCATCCCATGAAAGTTATCTCATTATTGATGGAGAAATTACTTGTTTGGCTATAAACAGGGAGGAAATAGTTTGTTAAGCAGAGTTGACATTTCTTCTCTGCTGGTCACGAATATGTTGCTAAGGAACAATGGTGATTTTACTTTCACCTGTATAATTTCATGAAGTCTGAGCAAGAAGCCTAATCACTCTGGATCTAGCTAACTCTCTTTAAACTGAGCGTTAAACTGAATTTAAAATGTTGTTCCTTCATAGGTGCCTTCTGCTCACTTCAAAACTGTAATGGATTCAAAAATAATGATGATTTGAGTGATGTGGTATTCCCGTCTCCCGAAGTTAGGAGGCAAGAGGATTAAATTAATTTCTCAACACTATGATGCAAAACCAATAGGATGTATGCCCAAAGAATGTGCACATCTTTTATTAAATTATTATTGCATCTTTCCTCCCTTCAGTCTCAATTAGAAACAAACTGATAAGTCCTTTCATTTATTCCTGTTGTATAGGAGACCTCTGACATAGCTGATTCCACCATTCTTTTAGTTGCTTTTGAAATCTAATTTCCCTTGATAAAAATCAGTTTCATCAAATGACAGAAAAAGTAAATTAAAGATGTTCATAACAAACTCATCTCTCTGCCAACAAACTAAATAGCTAAACAACTGTTTAAGAATGACAACAGCAATAACTAGACTTTATGAATAATGGAAAATTGGTCTCATATTATTTGTCCCATAGATATAGCTGTGGTGGTATTGACTTCCATATGACCAAACTGCAATGATTCAAATTTCTAGCTTGGCTAATACCATTGCCCCATTGAATACCGATGAAAGCATATAGCCATCTGCATTAGAAGTTAACACCATGCTCATCTAACTGCACTGGTCTACTGCACTAAAATGAAGAATAAAAGAAATTCAGACGCTCATAAGATATGTTAACCTGAAAAAAAAAATTTCTTTTAAGTAATTAAGTACTGATTTATCTCATGAAAAAAAGAGTGGGGTATTGTGGCCTTTTAAAGGACACTGAGTAATCAGTCTATACATCTTTTTTCACTCCTTTAGATGTATATATGAGGCTAAGAAAACTGACTTCTTGATCTCAAAGTTTAATCATTAACCCAACCTCTATTTTAATGTCTTTATTACTGTATTTCAGAGATGATATTTACCAAAATTATTATGAGAAAATTTTGGCAGTGTTTTGTATTATCTTTATGAAATGTAATACCGACTAAGTCAAATGAAAACATTTGTCATCAAGACTGGAGGTGAACAGGTACATTAAAAAACAATTCTTCTTTACATTGTGAAGTATACAACATCAGTAGAAAAGTTTTAGATTTGCAACCACCATAGCAAGCAGAATTCTTGCACATCTCATTGAAAAAATACATCTGTGTGTGCAAATAAATGGTAAATGTACTGCATAAAATCTTTATCCATACCAATGTGGTTGCAGTTATTGTGTTACCTGAAATTGCAGCTCGTATCAATTACTTTCCTCATAACTCTCAAAATGCTAGCTCAAAAAGCCCTATTTTTCCCTACTGTGCTATGAGAATTCAAATCTGTACAACACTAAATAATATGCCTTCAGTTTGTTGTTTTCTAGAAAAGTTATAAATGTATCAGTAAGCACCTGTTATTCTGTGTCAAAATTGGTCTGCTTCTCCTTAGGCAACGTTCATCTTGTTTCAGTTTGTCTTCATTAAGTTTATTTTCTTAGAATTAGTTCCTGCTTGATCTCAGAGACATTGTCCACACCCTTATTTTATTTATATACATATATATATATATATACAAGGATACTTAAGGATCCTTAAGGATCCTTAACTCCAAAATCTGAAGGAAGATTACATAATACAGCCAAAAAAAAGAATTATTTTCTTAGTAATTGGTATAGCTACTATAAGCCACATTTTACTCTGCCTGAAGACAGGGACTTGAAGATAGCAAATTAGTTATGAGGAGATGTTAATTTTACTATATGAGTTTCCAAAGATACATATATTTTTGAAGAGTATTCCAGGCAATCAGTTTGAAGTATGAGTTGCAAGCCTCTATAATAATGAAGAAAAAAATTAAAACTGAGAACCTCACCCAGAGCACCACACTTTGTAGAAGATTAGAGGCAATGCAAAGCTTAGTGCCTTCTATGTGAAGACAAGAACTTGTAACAATATAGAAAGAGGAAGGCAGGCAAATCTGAAAAGAAAGAAATGTTTCCAGAAAGACTTGTCATTGTAAATACTTTTTTTCTTGTTTTTCTCTTTTTTCCTCACCTCTTGAATTTCAGATTTCGTTCAGCACTGACCATTTTTATTATGTAGTAGCGAAAGTCCTGTTAGTCAGTTTTATTTTTGACCATTTCTGTCCTCATTTGTAGAAATCTTAAACCTTTGCAAATACTGTACCTTAATAATTTAGCACCACTGAAAGTCAGAGGATTTTGCAGCTCAAAGCTCTGGAGTACAGCAGGGGTTAGAACCTCTTGACACTTCCTGCAGACTCTATTGCTAAGACAATAGATAGTGCAGGTAGGAGAACAGAAAGTCTGGAAAAGATAATGGCACAGGATGTTAAACTAAGATGTGCATTGACTGAAGAGAAGTGCAATATACCACATTCTCAAAAAAAAAAAAAAAAGACAGAATTTATATCTAGGCCTATAATCATCCTAATTTTTCTGATTCTCAAACAGCTGCTTTGGCTTTAGCTCCAAATAGTACCCTCCCCTTCTGGATACTCAGCGCCATGCTTAGCAGAGCTGTACAGCGCTGAGTTTCCTCACACCTCCTACCAAAGGCTTCTATCTCTCAGTAAAAAGCGTCTGCATGTGAGAGCCACTCTCTTTTCTAGGCCGTCTCTAAGTTGTACAGCTTAGTTTATTTAGACAATACAGCTGAATAGCTTTAGCAAATATAACTGCACCACTGTAAGCAAATTTTGGCTCATCCACCTCAGAAAAATGACACCTAAACCACAAATACCGATTTGCAGCTCTCATCACAACTCAAAAGGAAAAATCATGCTCTTCTTCATGTTAGAAAGATTTCTGGAAGATTTTGAGTTGAATTAATTTCAGAATATTCCACAACGAAAAAGCAGGCCATGCCTTTTATTCCAGGAAATAGTATGATGGTTGCAGCTGCGTGGGGAGAGATCCCACAGAGGCAAGTCTCTAGCCAGAACTCAGCTCAAAGACCTTTCTTTTTCTTTTTTTTTTTTCTTTTTTAACCAGGAATCTGATGTAGCTATTGGAATAGGTTTCAGTAGTTCTACTTTTTGTTTAAAGAGAGATTTTGTAATAATTGGAAAGGCTGTGATGGGAATAGACAGAGGCTGGCAAAAGGAGGCAGAGAGCATTAGGCTTCTTGAGTCCTATCTGAGTAATTCCCTGCTCCCATAAATTGCTAAATAAGTCCATGTTTGCCATATAATTAAGTGTGTCTCTACCGAAGAAATCAGGGATTGTAATAAATAATATATTTCTAGCATGTTGATGAGTACACAGGGGCATTAGTTATCCCATATCATGTTTCCCATGTTTTCTAAAGCCCTATTAATATTTCTAAATATTTCATAGCCGCTGATATTCATCTGAAGTTCCACTTAATAATATATTATTGCAAAAACACTGAAACAAACAGAAAAGCTCCGTCACTGTCTCTTTGGCAATGTTATGAGCTAGAGGTGCTATTACTGTAATACAGCAAATGTCAAGGGTAGGCATCAGATTCTATTAACATTAAGAAGACCCACCTGCCTTCCCAGGTGCTGGGTGGTCCACTCTGCTTTATGCATTTCTAGGACTGCTGTGAATGTTGTGGTGAAAAAGTCTTGTCCTAAAGTACTACGCTGTGTAACACTTCTGTTTCATTCTTAAGAAGTTGTGATGAGTGAAGGATCAGAGAAGAGCTGGTATTCTGATGGATGAAAGGCACTATAGGCTGCTGACATCATTTTATATGGTTTCTGTATATTTAAAAATTGGCTAAATACTTCAGGCTTATAACTGTTTTCAAATGTGATTTATTTGAATAATTATAGATTTCCTAATTACAGTGGATCTGCATGTAGATAATGTATACTAATAAACAAACTGGGTTGAATTAGAACAGGAAAGTAATTAAGAACTTATTAGATGCAGAGTTTGTCACTGACATGTTATAATGAGCAGTGTTTACCAACTACCCAGAGTACTATTTTCCTAGTCTAATTTGTTAGCATTTACTACTTCTTTTTACAAAGATACCAGCCTGCTTGACCCCAGTGATGGAAGTTCAGCGTAGTGAACATTTTGGGGCTTTAGTGGTAGTGTGGTTTTCTCTGCGTTTTCTGGTGTCCTCCATCTGTAGGCAAACAGAACTTCTAGGCAAAAAATGTAGTTGTCTTTCATCACAGGTGGTAATAAGACATATCCCCTTTCCCAAATGAATTCACCTTCTATGTGTTTACATAAAAAGAAACAAGCCTACACTATTCTGAATACATTGTGTTAGTATTTTCTCACTGAATCTGAATTTTTAAAATATATGATGTCTCACATTTTGGTCTTCAGTAGCTGGAGTGTATTAGCACCCCCATTTCCAAGCTAAAATTAGAGGAAGCTGAGTTCTTAAGCTGAAGAGGAGCTTTGTAAAACAGGCTAACAAGAATTTTAAACCCGATATCATACCGATATGAAGGTATGATGAATATAAAGGAATTACAGGAGTATTCACGGACATCATCTGGAAGGTCAATGCACAAACTGCTGCTGTTCAGAGACTATTTGAGACATAAATGCTAACTGGGAAGCATTCTACACTATTTGTTTACATCTTATGGAAACCAAGAAGGTAAATAACCAAAATGGCATTATTGAAAGAAAATTATGATCCTAATTTCCTTCTGCAACAGAATGCGATAGATTTTGTGAAATGTGTGTCTCCTAAAAGCTTTGCCCATTTTTTAAACAGTATTTTTAAACACAATGCAGCAAAACTTCTGCAAGATAAGCTCGGAAATGGGCAGAAAAATGTATCTTACCCTGTCAAAACGCAGAGATGTAAGTGGGTTTCTGAAGGGTCCTGGGTCCAGTATTACTATTCAGTATTTGCAGAGAGAGATAAGTCAAGCAGGAGAGGCTAACAGCACAGAACTGGAGCTGAAAACAATTTTGAGTTGTAAAAAAAAAGGATGTAATTCAGCAGTGGGAAGTACAAATTCTAAACCGAGACAGGACTATCAATTGCACAAATATAGAGAACAACAGCTTAGGCAGCAGTTCTAGGAAATAGAATATAATTTATGTATTATGAAGAGTAATCCTCTATATCAACATGGCACTAGCAGGTCCTCAGCTGAAGCAGTGTGTCCTCTTTCATACACCACACTTCAAAAAACAGTGGAAAGAGATGATTAGATACCTAGAAAACATAACCTGTAAGAAAAGACTGAAATAAATTAGGGCTTTCAGTCTACGCATCTTAGTCTAAGACTGAAGGCAGAGATGATAACAGTCTTCATGAGAAGCTTCAAAAGAGAAGAGGATAAATATTCTCTGTGCCCTTTGTGGATAGGATAAGTAACAAACGAAAAGTTTCAGCAAGGGTAAGTTAGACATTACAAAAAGCCAGCTATAAAGGTTGCTAAGTCTGAGAATGGATTGAGTCGGTAGATTGTCAACCTAGTTACTGGGACTGCTTAAAAGAAATTTAGGCAAACATAGCTGATTCTATCTGGATAGAGTAGGTGACATCTTGAGGTCTTGTCAGACAAATTTTCTCTAATTCCATTTTGTAAGAGTGGAAGACAAAGCAATCTAGGTATATATAATTGATTATACCTGCCAAGAATAACGACAGATTTGCTTTTAAAGACATATAGAGGGGAGGATAGACTTATTCTGTGGAGTAGGCTGCAGCACATTTTCTCTGGGTGTTCGACTCTTCCTATTGCTGTCAGTCTGACTCTGTCCACTGTTAATGCTGAAGTGTTGTGATACAAATAAAACAGATGCTCTGACCTTCCAGTATGCTACAGGGTGTTCAGACAAGATATGCTTTTTACTCCTACGGTAAGTAGAAAAGAAGCTGCACTACAGTCAGTAAAGCAGACGGAAAATCAGTTTTGTCCTGTGCCCAAAAGGCTTAGCCTTTGACAGTATAGCACATTAAAACAGCCTGAGAGAAAAGTCTAGTTCTTTTCCCCATTATTTATTCAACAATATACAGAGAAATTATCTTTCTTTCAGTGGAGCACTATAACAATAATATCAGCTGGTAATATGCAACTTTTCGACCTTCCTAACTCTGCATAATCTTGAACTTTTGAAAAAATGGCATTGCTCCTGGAATTTTCTTTAGTCTATTTAAAGAGCATTTTAGTCACAGCAGCAAGTTAAATGATATAGGAGTATGAATGCTGCAGCTAGAGAACACAGGTTGTGCTGCACATTCACCCCACTATTGTGCTATTTATGAATAGTTTGTATTTGAACATGGGTGGAAAAGCTCACCAGAACAAAATACACACAAAAAAAGCAATGCACAATTTCTACAGTGTTCTTTCCCCAAGAAAATAGGATTCTCCCTTGCTATCAGTCCAACTGTTGCTTACCTACTGACAATTCTATCAGGGGAGGGCAATAGGGACAGGAACAACGGCCTTCCCTGCAGGAAGTATCTGTGTACAGATTAGCCCTTTGCAGCGTTAAACTAGCATACGACCTTTTAAGAATTAGCCTATAGATCATTCTTCTTTCCCTTTGCACTCCACTACAAACTGCCATTACATAATGGATACATTTAGGTGTACCAGTGAGAAATGGTCCATGCTGGTTTAGGATGCAGAGCTGAAAGAAGTGAGATAAGAATAGGGGGAAAAGGGAAGATGTAATTTTGAAAAGGGCTGCAAAGATGATTAAGGGACTAGATCATGTCTCATATGAGCAGAGGCCAAAAGAGCTGGGAATGTTTAGCCTGGAGAAGAGAAGACTGAGGGGATCTAATCAATGTGTATAAATACCTGATGTGTAAATACCTGAGATGTAAAGAGGACGGGACCAGACTCTTCCCAGTGGTGCCCAGTGACAGGACGAGAGGCAACGGGCACAGACTGAAACACATGAAATTTCATCTGAGCATAAGAAAACCTTTCTTTATTGTGAGGGTGGTTAAGTACTGGAACAGGTTCCCCAGAGAGGTTGTCGAGTCTCCATCCTTGGAAAGACTCAACACGCGACTGGGCACAGTCCTAGGCAACATGCTCTAGCTAGTACAAGCTAGTGCTTGGACCGGATGATCTCCAGAGGTCCCTTCCAAACCCAGCTAGTCTGTAAATCTGTGAAAGTTTGCAGCTCCTGCCCGAAACAGGCCTTTTCTTGAAAATCTCTTTGCATGCAAACATCCTATTTTATTGGCCTGTAGCAAAGATTTTTATGATCTACAGGAATAACTGATTCTACGTGATGTTCAAAGCTGTGTAGAAAATCTCTTCTCTGTTTTTTCCAAGCAGAATTATTGAGATTTCACAGAGGGCGCCATGAAGATTTTCAGTTTCATAGGGATTATGAATAATTTATGAACAAACAGAGAAAGAAGTTGACTACGTTTTAAAACAAATCTTAATTACTGAGGTTTATTTCAGTTTTGCTATAGACAAAAATGTTTTAAATAGAATATTGCATCATAGTTCTAACGTCAAACATATGGTCACGTGCATCTTTTTTTTACTTACTATAGATTTTTGTTTGTTTGTTTCCTTAAGGTACCGACAACTAAAAGGCCAGCTATATTACTTTTGAATAACCCCCAAAATATTTTTCCAAGTAATTCTGACTCCTTCAGTTTTATTTAATATACCTTGAAAATGATAGCTTTGTTTGTTCAGACTTTATTACACCTGCAGTACCTAATGATCCAGTGAATTCCTCACCTTTATGGTTAGGTAGAAAGGTGACTTTTACATTACCTAGCACATTCTTTTGAAGTCAACACAAGCATGATCTGTAACTGCGATAGACTCAGTTAGTTCATTAGTTATATTAGACTGGCTTTTTGAGACTGGAAAATTAGGCAGTCTACCATACACTTGATATGGCTGTGAATAGAAAGCGGATTTTCTCTCAGTAAGTAAATATTAGGCTTTGGGAAATCTACTGCTTTGAGAACCCAAATATATCTTGTGGGTTCCCAGGGTCTGCACGATTCGCGTTTGATAGGGTAAAAGGTTTGTGTGCAGATTTTTGTGTTACAAAACCTGCCGTGTTCGTCATAAGACGAAGAAGAGTTTTATCCTTCCCTTCATCTCAAGTAATCCTTGTTCTGCTCTGTTTCTACCGGGAGCAGATGGGAAGGCAAAACAGCTTCCCCGTATTTCCTGCGTCAGAGGAAACTTCTGTGGACAGGAGAGCAGAGGTGTTCACAGATCCAATGGCGAGCTGAGGTGCTGTGCCACAGAAGTCCCTGAGACCTGTGCAAGAAATCCTATTTGTGTTTCAGCTTGATTCAAGATTAAAGTAGGACACACACTTGGCAAAAGCCTCCTGGAGACTGACAGTAGCATGCCTCTCATTAAGAGGTGTTGTGAAGGGTTCAGAAGTTTCAACAGGAAGTAACTCAGGGGTGGCAGTCTGTAAAAACATTGCTCAGAGGGTGTTTAAATCTCCTCCTATTAAGAGATGTTTTCTTATGCTAGAAAGATAGCCTATACAAAAGGAGAAACATTTTATTTCTTCTTTCCTACCTGCGAATCGTCCAATATTCAAGGCCAGAAAAGACGGAGAACCATTCCTACAGAGCTTAAAATTAGAGCCTCCTTCCCAGGTTAAGCTCTATTTGTCTGTATTCATTTTTGGTAGGATGTCGTAAGAGTGTTTCATCTAGGGTTTAGGTCTTTGTGGTAAAAAGTTCAGCTTTTCCCCACCTTGCAAAGCAGTCTTGCTGTTTGGCATCCTGCTTCCCTGCACAGTTTTTTGCTGTCCTGCGTGCAGTAGCAGGTTACAGTGGTCAGTACTGTGTCATGAGGGAAAGGGCAGAGAGACAGCACACACTGGCAAAGAATTTGGTTTTGAATGACTGCGTTAGCCACGACCAGCGGGTTTCCGCGGCGCAGCAGTGGGCGCCCTGTGCGGGGAGGCCGCCAGCCGCCCCGAGCCGGTCCCAGCCGGTCCCAGCTGGACCCGCCACAGCCATGAGCGCCCCTTCCCCACCCGCCACAGAGCTCACAGCGCCCCCACGACATGGCGGCTGTGAGAGGCGGGAGGAGGCACGTGGCAAAGCTTCCTGCGTCACCCCTTGCCTCGCCTTAGGGATCGGGTCGGGCTGAGCATAACCAGCGCCAAAGCAAGCTGAGACTAGGAGCAGGGGGCGGGTGGGGGGGGCAAGTACTAGGGAAGGGGGAGGACAGAGAGGTGTCTACTTAAGTGCTTGTTTAATTGCTTATGTTCCCCTTTTCTCAATACCTGCGTCTGCGGTTAGAGGTTTTTGTTAACTGGCAGTAAAGTAAAAAATCCCCAAGTTGAGACTGCCTTGCCTGAGGCAATGAATGAAGAGCTTTTATCTTTCTTTTCCATGTATGCTGTTGAAGGGATCTGTGTCACTCTCTTTCTTGCTTCCTTTCAGAAATCCTCCTCTGAACCCATAGGGACGTCCGCTGCCCTCAGCTGGTTCTCAGATGTTTGCCGTCTTTTTCAGAGAGCGCGCTGTATGTGTAAATGCACTTTCTTTTACTTGTGCTTGTGTGAGGATCACACATCAGGCTAGAGACTAAAATGATCATATAAAAATAGACATATAAATGTAATAATGTATTTTATGAATGTTATGCTATCCAAAATTATTATACGTACATTACAAGACGCTGTTCATAGGGTCAAGATTTTAAGTGCAAGTTACTCCAAGTAGCAAATGAGACAGCAGTTTTCCAGACTGTAACTTTTCTTTTTTTTTTTTGAGCATGTCCTGATTACTTTTTGCATTATGCTACTAAAATGCAAAAATTCCAGTTGAGCCAGAAATCCCATCAGCATTTGGCCTGTCCTGTCTTTGTTATACTATAGCAGTTACAACAAGTACTGATTTCTCTGAGTTTTGAGAAATGCCATATTCTTAATCAAGAAATCCTCTCATTTCAGAAGCATACAGAAAAAATATTTTTTCTTGCTTATGTTATTACCATTAGTAGTAGTAGTATTCTGGTAATAGCTATTTGCTCAACATTGTTTCCGTCTTAACCCCTTTTCTATTCCAGCAAAAAGCACACAGTACAGTATAGTTTCACAGAATTCTCCATTAGGGATTTGTTTTTAATTGTAGCTCTTGTTCTTGCAAATAACAGCTCTGTTTGAGTTCCCTATCTGCATACAGTCTCTCAAAACTTCTACCATTTCTTCCAATTGTTTCAAGATACTTTTTTTCTAGCTTATCAGCTAGAAAAGTTGTGGTTGGCTTTTAATGCTTGATTATATGGTGATCAAAGTCTGAATACTTTCCTAATGAAGGAGTCAAGCAGGCATCTCAAGAGTGTAAGTGCACTTGATTTCCATGAAAAGTGACTGTTTCTGCCCTAATATTTATTACTCAGGTGCTACTCATATAAATTACAAGTGGGAACACAGAGCATGCTGTTTTGACATCAGTGGCAATGCTATTTAGAACAATCAATCAGAAGCCTTTTTTCCTAAAACTGCTTATTTTTAAAGGCGAGCATTGCACATTACGGAGGGCATGCAGCGAATGATAGCCAATGGGGAGGACTGAGCTGAGAGGATGCAGGTTCATTAGTTTCGTGGTGGTAAAAGGGTTCTGTTTGCTTAACGCTTCTCGCATACAAGAGTGAAGAAGGCTCAGCGCTTGGTTACAGCCTCCCACCACATAAGCAGTGCCTTGGGCTGGATTCCCCTCAGTCTGGCTTCTTGCACGCTCACTCCCCTTCGCCACTGCATGAGGGCAAGCAGGCAGACAAGCTAGCAGGCAGAGTGCCACCCGCCACATCACCAAGGCAGTTACCTCTGAGAGATGCCACTGAAGAGAGATGTCTCTTCAGTACCTCATATAAAAGCTGCAAAGAATTTGCAACTTCTTGTTAGCACCAAAATTCCTAATTTTATCACTTTTATCTGTGCCTCAGCAGCAAGATAAGGAAGGCTAAAGTTTATCTGTACTGTGACTAAACAAAAATCTATCCATATCTCCATGCGGGCTCTGAGTCATATCTATACCAAAATGTGGATGGCGCTCCGTATACTTCAGTTACAGACATGGAAAAGTTAAGATGTGGCAATTATGGTAAGATGCACTCTGGGCCTGTGGGAATGCTTAACTGATAAAAGAGGGGGTAAGACAGGAATAGAAGAAGCAGTTTACTCCCATATTTTTCCCTTCCTTCTGCTCAATTTGAAAATATTAGAGAAAGTTATCCTTAACTCCTCCTGCTGCAAGTTTCTATACAACAAAAAGTGATGGTTGTCTCTTATTTCCCCCACACCTGCTGGAATTGACCATCCCGTGTCAGTCTTAAAACCCTTGTCCCTGCTACGATGGGGAACTTCCCACAAGAAAATAATTCAGTTTCTTCATGTCAACGTGCAAGGTACAAACCATATGATTCAGGCACAAAAGTACAATTCAGTCTGAATATCTAATATAATTTGACAGTGTGTTGCAGTATCGCTGTTTTTGCAGCAGATCATCAACATATGATACTTTCCCTAGGAAACATTTAAACATCTTGATCTTGTAATTGTTATGTAAGCAGGACAAATTTCTTTAAAAACTGACTGTGCTAGCATAACCTAGGCATGACAGAGAAATGACATAGTCACTTTGATTACAGCACAAATGTATGAGCTAGAGTGTGTCTCAGTGCTGCTAAATTAACCATGGTTGACACAGCATCTGATGCTGAGGTTATGCATAATTTATATTTTGGATAAGAACCTTCACCCCATTATTAAACCGGGAGAAAGAGAAGACAGCTCCGGTGCTGTTCCAATCAGTGAAGGAGCTAAGGACATCTCCTCAGGAAGAAACTGTGTATTCCTTCCTGTTCCTCCATCTCTGATTCTTAATGTTTGGACAATCTGACAGTCAGAGCTAAATACTGTCCCCTTGTCCTCTGACACAGCCATGATAGAGTCCTAACTCATTTTACGGTAATATTATTTTGCAGGAGTTAAGTTCCAGCCCAGAGTCAACCAAACAGATACTGTTCTTTGATGGCAATCCATAATGTTACCATTTTTTTCCTCAAATTCTCTGTTTTATCAGTTAAAAGCTAGAGTATACTGTGTATTGCTAGACTATACCGCAAAATCTTTTCTCAAAGGCTGTCAGACAGCTATTAACGCAGTTTGTATTAAGGTTTCTGGGCTGGTAGACTACATACAGTAAGATTTCCTTTACTAGAGAAAAGGTAACGTGTTCTTATTCTCACAAATCAGATATGTGTCAGATTTTCTGCCTTAACATGTAGGAATAAGATCATTTAATGACTGCTCAAAGGAAAATAGGAATTTTATTTGCCATGCAACCTCTTTCTTTGATTGGCTTGACTACAGACCGAGCTTTTGCAGTCTTCAAGGGATGGTAATGTCCGAATGGGAATGGTTCATTGGCAGGTTGACTATGGGTTAAGTTTATTTTAATTGCTGGAGTTCTCTGTCCCATCTTCAGCACCTGTTTTTTGGAAGTTCTTCTCCTTGCCCAGTTAACCTTCACCAACTCAGTAATGCTTTTTTAATATAATTTTTTTTAGTTGAAAGTTGCAGAAGTCACTGTTGCTATGTGTTCACCAAAACTGAACAAAAAGTAAGAAAATAAAAAGTTAAACATGCATGAAAGATGCTTTTATCTTAATCTCAATTATTTTATAACAATTACAAACCTCAAATTTAATTCTTCCCCTCGAGAAGTAAGCCTCTATCATCCCTTGTAATCAAGTCCAAATTCATTAGACTTTTCCAGTAAATGATTTCAGTACGATCTCTTGCATACTAGTGGTTGCTATGGCAATCATAGCTGGCCTATTCAGGTTATTTTCCCAAAGCACATAACAAAATTATCTCTTTTGCCTCTGAAATTCCACAATATGTTTAGCTCTGAAACCTTGTATATCTCCTTAATTTCAACCTTTTTTCTTTCTTTTTGCTCTGCTTTGCTTCTGAAGTCCTCCATCTACTAACATCTAATCTAGCTCTACAGCTCTTTTTAATAGTCATTTCATTATAGGTAACCTCTGCTAAGAATTTTCCTTTTCTGGTTTAGTTTCACCAGTGCCAGTATGGGAGAAATAGCTACCTGGAAATGATACTAATCATTTAGCAGTCTGTCCCATTATCTCCTCACAAAGCAGCTAATAAATATTGCTATTTAATTTTCCTCCCTATAATTCCAAGAAGATATCAGGATCAGATAAGTTGTCTCCAATTAGGTCTGTTGCTTGACATTAAAACTAATTTGATATTTTTCATTCAAATAGCAAAAGCAATATATTAGCAAAATGGGTAATTTTCAGAAAAGGCTAATTTTTGGCATATTTCTCTGTCTTATTTGTTTCCCACATTTCAAACATGCTTAAATAAGAAGTTGCAACATTTTTCAGCCAAAAATAAATGTTTCCAAAATTATTTTCTTTTTAAAATAACAGGGCATGTAGCATGCATAAATAAAGCTCCGAGTAAAAATTGTTGTATCTTTCATTTAAAAGTTTTCAACTGCACTGAACCTAAAAGTATTGTCAGTTTTGTTCACTTACTTTGAGCTTCACTTACTTTGAGCTTCTGACTTTTTATCCCCCAGAATTAACAATAAACATTTCATAATCTCAGATTTCCGGTCCAGGTGAACTCTGTACAAATCAAGTCTCCTCTTTTCTTTCACTACTAGGGAATATATCCTGCATTATTTGGTGGTAACGGTATTTCCCCATGCTATTTGAGGAGGCTAAATACATCTTTGTTTGCTTTTGACCACCCAGTACTTGTCATTTCAAATTGTATCAAGTACAATCTCTTACATTTTTCCTTGCCACTAAATGCAAATGCTTATTCTTTTATCAGAGGGTCTACTGTTGCACGCTAATTTTTCTACCATTCAAGTGGCAGGAACTCTTTTTTGTCTAGGATTCCCCACAGTTCTTCAGACTAAGCTGGCTGGAGTTTAGGGCTCTGTCTGTTCACTCGTCACTTCCAATTGCGCATCTCTGCATGCTACCTTTCTCTTTTCTTCCTTACCCTAGGGCATGGGTTTAGTTCAGCATTACCCCATAAGTCTGGCAGTAGAGTAGCGTTATTACAGGGGGCTGAATGAGTGAGAGGAGATAGATGAAATTAAGCTAAATGTTATTGAAAGTAGGACCCTTTCAGATGAAATGCCCATCCTTATGCTCCTGTACAGAGAAAGTCTCACATAACATGCTTCTACTTCCTCTTCTCTTGTACTTTTTTTTTTTTTATATACATATATATGTACTTGCCATTATGCAATCCAGAGGGAAGGCATGCAGAAGTTAACCTTTTATATGTTGCATGGTAAATAACGTGACTTGGGTATTTCCGGATGAATGGTATGAATTACTTTGAAAAATCTGTTTTATAATTAATTTCAAATGATTGTGAATCTTCTGGTCATGTGCTGAATAAATTGCCGAAGAAAAATTTTTCTTTTAAATATTTTACCACCTTGGTGCATATGTAATCATCACTTCTTGTTGGCAGGGAAAAACGTTTTTTCCTCTGAACGTGCCTCAGAATTTTTCCTGAACACCCTCTTTTCTGTTCACTTCTACATGATTCTGTGTTTTGGAAAGCAGCTTCCATATTTATTCTTATTACGGAATTTCTTTTCATAATAGCTAAGCCCTTAATAGCTTCCACTGGCTTTTAACATTGGCTCTCTATCATGGAACATATTTATCATAATTAAAGAGTTATTTTGCATTCTTTCCTCACCTTGCACCTCACAATAGCATAATTTTTCATTTTTGTTTTGGTTAGTATGAGTCTGCAGTTAGCTAGGACAGCAAGCCTGACTTCTCTGTTCTAATACCTAGAAACAGTTCTGTGTGAAGTGTAATCTTTTTTCCTGTCTGTCTATTCTTCTGTCAAGGTGGTTCTTTTTTTTTTTTTTTTTCACTCTGTATAATTTACAACATTTAACTAATATGTTCCCCCGAATTAGAATTATTGCAATGTATGGCTTCCAATTTGACAACCATAATAGATTTTACAGCAAATCCTACTGCAGTTACTATGGCTCTAATACTACTCTAATGTGTCTTTGGCCATTAGTGTGTGTTTTTTAGAATAACTGTGAAAGTTCTTGCAGCATTTTTTAATAGACTTGTTACTTTTCTTCAAGTGCAATTTCTTAAACATAAAAAACAGTTTTCAAATATGCGAGTATATACAGATAGGGCTGTGTGTGTATTACAGTTCACATACATTGTTCATTATATAATCCTAATCTATGTTGTGTGCTGCAAATTATACATGAGGGGACCTGCAGTTTAAGCTGTGTTGTACCACATAAGAAAAAAGGTTGAAAAATCAGCTAACAGCTATTTACTAATTGCTATGTATTTAAACTATAAAAAGCTGAAGTCCCTTGCTGAAGCTCTTTCAAAAAGTGACTGTTCTCCTAGTTTGCATTCATTGAACTATACTCCAGTGAACACTCACAAGCAGATGAGTTTTTCTCCACTTAGATTCCCAGATAATCAGAGTTACTTGTGTTTCCGTGTCCCCAACTTCTACTTTACTTCTTTCCTCTCACTGCTACTGGCAAGTTAGTAGGAAGGACTCCCAGAATGGTTTGATCTTTTAGATTTTTAGGTTAGTGAAAGCTCCCTATTCATTTTTAAATGATAATATACCATTTATCTGTTTAATTATTTGTGTCTGGCATGCTTCTCTGCAAGCCAGGAATTGTCCAAAGAGAACAGATGGAACAACCCTCTTCCCAAGAAGCTAAGGTTTTGAAACAAGTGGTATTGAAAAACATGCATGTATATTCTAAATATAAGACTTAATACAAGATATAGCCAATATTTTGTGGTGTCTGTATATTCGTGCAACATTATTCCCATGTTTTATTGATTGCAAGCTAAAGAATCACTTCAAAATCCAAGGTAAAATGAAGAGTGATATACAATTTAGGGTACCTGCACATTGTATGGGAAGTCTGCTCCAGAATCCCAAATCAAAGTCCTCGAGTTAAATTGCTAAACCTGACAACCTGCTACTTCTGAAACCCACTGGACCCGCTGAAGTCAGCATAGGTACATGAATTCCACCTTGAATGTATATGTGCTGTAGTGTGTGACTGGCCTAGTTTAAGGCTAATCTGTTTCAAATACCTTAGCTATCAAATTGTTCTAATTTTCTGCTACTGCACACTTCCATTGAGATGACTACTCAGCTTCCTCAGTACTCAGCTGTCAGTTCACAAATCATAACATAACCGCTAAAGGAAATAAAGTTTCTCCATAGAATTAAATTATTTAAAGTTATCAGGTATTTGAAAATTAGCCTACTAGGGGTTGTGCGAGCACCACCTGGTATGTTAGTGATTGCTAAAAAGAGGTTTGCAACATTATGTAGGAAATTGTCAATAGTAACAATTAAAAAAAATGAAATGTATTTTATAAATAGCATTCTCTGAATATGGAGAACCTGAGCTTGTAGTGCTGTTTTCTATGAAAACTACCACTCTACTATACTCTAGCTCTGGCCATGACCAGATATGCTGTACGATAGTACTCTAAATAGTGAGGCTATTAGCGTACGTGAATGTGTATTAATAGTTTTCCTTAAAGTTAGTCTCACAATTTTCTTGTTAGCTGCTGTTTAGGCTAGTACAACCAGATGCCATCTCAAGGAATTGTGATGTTCCAGAGGCAGTTTCCAGCTTCTTGCCCTTTGTACTCTTGCAGAGAGAAAGCATTTCACTTCCAAAGACATTGTTTTGGTGATACATTTTGAAATGTTGCATACAATCTTGCAATGATTTAAATATAGGACTGACTGAATTCTTCCTCCAAAGCAAAATCTTAATGAAAGGTAACCACTTCCTAGAGAAACACCAAATATGTGCATTTCTTTTCAATCAAAAAGCAAAATCTTGAAATATTAAGGAAGTGTTACCATGTTGTCTTACATATAGCCCCATTCATCTAAGAGATATGAAAGATTTTTTTTCAAATGACTTGTAACGCTTTTCTCTTTCTCGTTAAGGAAATAGATTGAAACACAGGAGCACATTTTTGTGAAGATCTGTTGAAGCATTTTCCAGCATAAAAACCGAGGGTCCTGTTTTTACAAATTTGTATGTTTTTTTATATACTTTGATTCCTAAAAACAAATAATAAACAAAAAACAGCTAGGTAACTGACCAGCTAACTGACCAGCTGACATGCTCAAGTACAGTGTGCAAGTTTCTGTTGATTCATAGTGTATTTATGCAAGAACCCAATCCTATCCTGACTGAAGTCCAGAAATATGTTCTGTTAATGTTAGGGGGTTAGTGGTACGCCCCAGATTTGTTACTGAAGATGTGGTCACTGTGTGAATGTTGGGGCAATTAAATTTCAGAAATAATTTTATTCTATGTATGTGCAAAGGCAACAGGGAAGAGTTACCGCATGGTATTATCATCTGACCAGTGCAATTTAGAGGTTCAAAGTTAGGAAACTAATATCTTTGCATAGAGATAGATTTCTCTACAGGTGAGATTCAGAGTTAAGCATAAACAAACTGCACCTGATGAAGAACCACAGTGTTGGTTTTGATTAGTTAGGAAGTCATTCAATCATGTTTTATAATAAGTTCAAACCAAAATAACTTGAACAATGTTGCTGTATTTGCAAAATTGCATAGAGTTCTGACCAATGTTTGAGAGAGAAAAAAAAACAACAACTGTTGCATAAGACATTGGTATTGATCGAGGATGGATTCCATATAAATTATTATAAGTAAATCTAAGACAGTTAGAGAGGTGAAGGAACATTATATACTTCCAAGGTGGGAAATTAGACAAGGCCCACAAGGCTTGGGGCACAGTAAGTGAAGAGGAGCAGTACTGGAGACAGGATATATGTGGTCTTCTCTCACTGACCATCAGACTTGCCCAACAGCCAGTTAGAAACCTAAAACGGAGTACTATGTCTGGTCTCGGAGGGTCAAGGTTAGTTTGCATCTGGTAGCATAAACCATCTCATTAGAGCAGTTTTGGATCAAAAACAGGAACTTCAGCACTGATTTCAGGAGGCGTGAGGTACATGTATTTTTTTGGATGAAACTGTAGCAGTTTTACCTGTGAATTCTCAGCTTCTTTCCACTTCTAAGTTATTCTTAAAATCTAATCTTGAAATATTCTTGCTGGTAGTACAGCATGGTCTGACTGTGATCACATTAAATCTACATTTTAACCTCTCTTTGTAATATTAAAATATTTAAAAATTGAGAACATTTTGCATTAAAGGAGAGACTCCTCTGATCAGATTTATCAAGAACTAAAAGTCTAGCATGATATACCACACTCCATTGCCCACTGTTGATTCTGTACTGTAATTTGACAGGAAAGGCAGGTGAATGATCTCCTCTGAGATTTGTGCCACTACATAAGGCAGCCTAGCTGAAAAGAAATGTGCAAAATAAAAAACCTTTTTTTAAGACTGCTAAAGCTGTGTAAAACGCTGTGATTTGAAACATTGGTTTGAATGTGATTAAACCTAAACCTTTTTTTTCAGTGCATAAGACCTCATTCTGTTAATATTCATTTTCATTTTCAATTTTAATGCATACAGAAAATAACTGAGTCAAAACAGGTGTTTTGAATGCTTTCAGAGTTCCATCTTGAGTCCATAAGTGACCATTATGGTTATATTTGTGCTTTCTAATAACTTCATCAATTCTTACATGACATTTAACCTTGATTTAATGAATTCTAATGATAGAAAAATGTCTATGGCCTCAGATAACTTATTTAAAAGATTAACTCACTTTTTAAAAAAGTTTTATTTTTAACTAATTTGGCTTTGTCTTGCAATACTAACTCTTCATATTTCCATCTAAGCTAAAATTCTGACTAATCTCTATTTTATCTCTTTCAGGGAATCAATACAGAATAAGTAAAATACATTTTAATTTTTTTCTCAGTGTAGTAGACTGAGTTCCTTCAGTCCTTCGTTTCTTGACTCTTCTTCCACTACTTTAGATGTTGAGTAGTTTTAACAGTTCTTTTCTGAACTCTGTTCAGTACCACAAAGAAAGTGCTTCTGAAAACCTGACTTAGGAGGCAGTTTTTCTCCACTAACTGTAAAGTAAACATAGACTCCTAAGTTCAGTGCATAAAAAACTTAAAGCTAGTAGTTTCACTACTCCTTATATCCTTCCACCTGCTATCTGGAATTAGTCTGAAACATCTTCTTTATGGAAATTTGGAAAGAAAACAAATATTATAGACAAGATTTCTTGGTGTATTATCAAAACAGACAGAATCCTGGAAGCTTTCAAGGGAGGGAAGCATAGTGATCCTGGGTAAGCTTCTGGGATCTGCCAAGCTTGATGAAAACCACATAGACAGTGTGCCAATTCAGTCACTGCAGAATCACCTTGAACATTAAAAAAAAAAAAAAAAAGGAAATACAGTGACCTCTTAGATGTGTAAGAAGGTAAAAGGGTTACATTAAGACTTTCCAGCTGGTGTATATCAGTGAAATTATAGGAGCAAGACACCCTTAGGGAGTTTGGCTACCTTCCATTCTCCATAGAGGATAGTGCAGCTGTGGAGTTGCTGTAAATAATGAACTGTGCTGTATGGGAGCTTGATGGAAAAGGCTGCTTGGGGGATTCATTAATTATTTACTTCCTTTTCCTGCTGGTCATGTTTCCTGCCTTCCTGGCCAAATATGTTAACCTTTTCAATGAACCTCTGTGAAGAGGGATTGTTGCCACTTTTTGCTTTCCACTTAAAAGCACATCTATAAATACAGATGGAGCCTGGCAAAAACCCAGAAACAAATCTGATCCACTGTTTTCACTTCTTTCTCAATAAAAATAAAAATAAAATGTACTGTGCTAGTCTGAAAATTTGGAAGAATATCTCTTCATGATAGCTTTCTGGATTGTTTTCATAGTGTGTTTTGCTAGGCTTTAAATGCCTAGATAGGAAAATGAAAATCCTTTCAAGAAATTAGCTCCTATAAAGAAATGATTATTTTTGTTAATGAGAAAATGGCAAAATGGCAAATTCAAATGCTACAAGCGTCACAAATATATGATAATTTTTGAAAGATAAAAAGACTTTCAGACCCTATATTTGCATGCATTTGTATGTGGCTTTGTTTATGGATATTTTATGCTTCTTTTGAAAACAAAGCTATTTTAAATAAAAATCTAGAGTTGGAAGTTATTGGCTAACTACCTAATGGCTGTGATTCACTCGGACTGGATCAGCGATAAGGCATGCTGAAAAAAGCCTTTGGGATTAAAATATCCCATCAACTAGTCCTTTGTGTATTCTTTTTCTTTTTCTTTTTTTTTTTTTCCCTGTGTGTCTGTCTATCTATCTATCTATTCTGCCAGATTTTCATCCTTCCAAGACACCAACGAGACGGCGGTTCTTTATTTGTAACTATAACTTGTTCGTATAGATGTCTGAATATAAGGTAACTTTTAATTATTGGAGATAAGTAGATATGTAGATGACCAGGTCTGGATTTAAAACGAACTGTTCCCCTCCCCCCCCCCAAGCTTTTCCTGAAGCAATGGGCCAAATTCAAAAGTAACTGAAAGTTTGAAATAATTTGTAAAATTTCCCTATACTTATGCAGCACTCAGTGTCTGGTTCTGTCAGGAGTCTGAATCAGCTTAGAGTGGTGTTTCTACAACGAGACAAGCTGTTGTTTTGGGGCGGGTTTGAGGACCCAGGTATTTTTCAGGCCTCTTCATTCAGAACTTGAGACCAGGAGAAGCAAGACCACAGCTCTTATGTTTTAGAACATATGAGTGACTCTTGTCCCAGTCCCACTGCATCTTTCAGAGGTGACTTTTGCTTCAGCAAAAAACAGGAACAATATGCAGTATATGAGCAGTCACCATTTCACAAATCTCCCCAAGGCAAAGTTACCTGCCCAGTAAAGTTAGGATTTTTAGCTGCTGATTCTTGAAACTTTTAAATTTACGGGATTTGGTTGGGGGGGAGTCTCTACTGCTCAGCTGTGAATATGCCATCCGGGAGTAACTACAGTACATAGCTATATTACCTTCTCCTTCAAAGGCAAAATGCATCTCAGCTTCATTTGCGTTTTTATCTAAACTCAGACCAAAAATCCCAGGCTTGCCTCTACCATTGTATACTCATTTAAAAGAGTCACAATACTTACCAAGGAATAGAAAACTATTTTTACATATAATCAGTATCAAAATAGGAATAACATTGGTTTACCCAATCAGGAAATCTTGTGCTCTCTTTCTCTTTCAAGTATAATCTGACGATATTATTTCTGCAAGTGTTTCCATAATACATTTAATTCACACACAGATTTCCAAGCAAGTTCTTCATTTTCTATGTATTATTAGAGTACAATTTCTTTTTTTTTATTCCTACCAAAGAAATAATAAATAAATACTTACACCAATGGAGAGAAAAGTGCAAAATAGATCTACAGCAATACCGTCTGTCTGGTATTTGCACTGTGTACAAACAATCTGCTAACAAGCAGAAAAATGAAGAAGAGGCCTAGAGGTCGCACCGAAGTTCAGCTTTTTACTCTTCAGTGAATGGTCCTGTGGGAATCCACTGGATCTCGAAAGACAGCTAACAGTTCAAGGTGCCAGGTTAAAAAGGAATACAAATATGAAAGCTGGATAAAAGGCCTAAGATTTTAAATGAGATGTAATAGCTGCATAGAGATGATACAGAAAAAAAAGCCAAACAAAACTTCCAGACTTTGAATAAATAGGAAATTTTAGCACAAAACTGCAGAAATTACATAGTAATCACTAATTCTACCTGTAAGCATGATATTTTTCATCTCAAAGTAATATTATTTATACCATGGAACTGCATATTGTGCAGTAACTTCTGTAGAGCAAGGCTGCATACTCTGTGGGATAAATTACATAGATTTATAGACCTTTCGTGATGAATTGAAGTAGGCAATTCTAAGACCTTGGTGGGAGGGGGGATATGTGCTTCAAATAGAGGTTTTGAAAATCTCTGTCTACTTTATGAAGCAGAGAGATTCTAAAAGGCTGTGCCAGGAGGCAGTATCTTCCTGGGAAAAAGCTTTCACACTTTGATTCCCAGCCCTCTATCCTCCCTGTGAAAAATGGAGGATGAGTTGCAGAAGAGGTTGAAAACTGTGATGTTTTCGGAAGTTTTTTGAAATTCAGTAAACAAAATTTGAGTGCATCTTACAAACGGCGAGGGGGATACGGCTGTGACCAAGTCAAGCAATACGTTGTGCAAGGTGCACCATCCAGGGCTAAAAGCACAGTCTTCTAAGTTAGACCTGCATCATGTAGAATGTGCATCGCGTCTCAGCTAAGATTTGAAGGAAGTTGATAGGTGCCCCAGCAGCACTTAGATCCTGTAATTCTTTGTTTATTTTAGTGGATTAGTAGTGATGCAGTTTTCTGTTCTGGAATAGTTAGGTGAAAATAGTATGTTTAGCTTTTCAAAGACCAGGGTGATACTTATTCTGAATACATGGAAAGCAGGATAACTCTTATAGTTTCAGAATTTCTTTCCTTTGCTAGTGCTATTGGTGCTACTTTCTTTCAGAAAGAGCTTCTGAACTGCATAAGAAATAACGGGGAAGGATCTTGCCTTTCAGAACTGCTCAAGAGTGGAATCGGTAGGGGAATGAGATGTTATTTTCAAGTCTGTAAGATTTTTGAAAGGAGTTCAGAAGGGCTGTACTACAAAGAGCAGCATGACCACAGGGCTGTTAGCTGCAGTATGAAAGAGGTTTGACTATATATTTGAATACAATATTTTTCAGAATCCTATATGGCTTCCACAGGTGAGAACTTTTACATACTAATACAGTGATTTTCTCTTACGAAGTTTTTGTTCTTTTTCTTCCACAATGGAAGATACAGCAAAATACAATTTGTAGATATTTCTACAAAAATGTTATTTAAGTATATTCGTGTCTGGAAACCAGATCTTTTTTGTATTCATGAAATGCATCATTCTCTGGTCCACGGTAAAATAAATGCTCATATTTTTGGTTTGCTCCACTGTAGTTGAATTCTCTTGCTGACAGGTGACCAAGAGCTGGCAACTGAACTATCTCAGGCATGCTAGTTTTACATCACACATGGACAGCAGGGTAAGACATGAGCCCTCCAGGAAAATCCAAATTGCTTGAATTGTATTGTTGATTCAGTAGATACAGTTCAACCCGTTGCGAGAGCTTCACTAAATTAACACAAATGTGGCAAGACACAGGTTTACATTTATGGAAAATAAATGTAAATTTTTTTGCAGGAGTACAAGTGTTAGCTCAGCTATCTCAAGCTTATTTCAGCTTAAGTTACTTTTTTCCATTCTGTGCTATGTGTTTCATCAATAAATGGTTCTCCTTTCTACTCCACAGATTGCGGTATCATAAAGATGGGTAGAAAGATTCTTGTGTGTGGTCTGAACATCTTTGAGATTGACTCTGAAGAAAGTGAGGGTATGAACGTAACAACGTAGGATGGCTGTGACTGCTGTTCTCACAGCCGCCAACTTTCGGAGGCATGCTGTTTCTCTGTTACTTCCTCAATATTGCTACAAATTTAAGCTTCAGTGGCTGATATGACAACACACAGATTTACCTACCTTAATAATTTACATATATTCAATTATAGTCCTAGCTGTTCTAACCTACATGATTAGGCTAGCTGACTGTCACTGAAATGAGAAATAGTATCCCCACCCCCAACCTCTGAGATTAGCAATGCTAAAAAAAAGGAATTGATCTGAGAAGAAAAGGTGGAAAAGTGCCATCAACATTTCTTTGAAATTTTTTCTTTCCTAGAGAAACACTCATAATGTCATTTCCTCCCTGGAGGTAGCAGGGGTTTGTGAGCAAGGAAAGAAACCACAAGGAGCAATCTCAGTAGCAGCAGTACTGGGTTTGAAAGATCTTCCCGTCACTGACTGGAGCAAGAGACTTGTCAGCTTCCCCTCATAGTAACCAGACACAGAGAAGCCCAGGTTTAGCCTCCTATGTAGCTAGACTTCTGGAGAAGGCAAACAAAGCCATATAAAGTTTATTGATCTGTAACTAAAAAAGGTAGATAAGGAACCTAAAAATACAGAATGCTTTATTTTGTAGTGAGATGGTCTCTAAACATGTCTGCTGAGTTGTTTAGACTTTTAATCTTTTTGTTGCTTTTTTTTTCCTTTGCCATTTGACCTACCTTGCCTCTACATACATTCTGTAGTGAGTCAAAATAGTTGTCTGGCTTTACATACCATAGAAAGTTAGCATATTGCCTATAGAACAGAGTCCAGTAAAGCAAATTATGAGTCTTCCTTTTGATGTCCACAGATAGTGTTTATAAATCCTGCTTAGATAAATGAAAATACGATTTTAAGTGTCTCAGGAACAGTTACTTTACAGATTTTTTTTAGTCTAAGTGATAAAAATCTCTGATTTTTTTAAGGGATATTAGAAGAGCTTGATCCTCAGAGAAAGAATTTATTCAGACTGAGACAAGATAGCTGTGATGGACAGAGTTACTTATTTCGCAGCAGCAAGACTTTTCAGATTTGGAAAGCATAGTGAGCTCTCTTTAGTAGTACAGATGTCATGGAATTGAGCTCTCTTAACGAGGTTGGTACATGCAGAGCAGCAGTTTCAGACAACAGTTACAATCTGTATCGCCAACCGATTTTATTAAATTTACATTTAGCGTCCTAATCAAAACTCTAGTTCCTTGACTTTTTTCATATGATTGATTTATCTTTTTCTGTTCATTTTTAAAATGAATCTATGACTTGTAAAGACTGCTAGTCAGTAGACGTACTGTTTCTGAGCTGGATGGATGCACAGAAATTTAACAATTGCAGGAACACTTGTAGTGTTGTTATCACTGTGGTTGCCATGCGTGACCTGGGTTTATAGTAAATGTTCAATTAAGAACGTTACCAGGTCTAGCAGTCTTTACAAGCTGGGCAAAAGGGACAAGAATAAATAGCAAAGGAGATTCAGACAGGGAAATTCTGTGCAAAGAACTCAAGTTTGTCTATTTGATCATGTAAAATAAAGTGTGAGATGGCAATAGAAAAGGAGGGGAGATGCTGACCAAGTAGTGTGTAAGAAAGGATGTTTTTACTGCTTTTTTTTTTAAACTGAACTTCTTGGGGGTCAACCTGAAATAATTGTTTTTTAGGCCAAATAGGAAATAATGAGGCACAGACTTACATGTTCTATTGATAAGAAAGTGAGCTTACGTTTCAGGATGCTCTGTAACAAATAGGGTTTGGCAAACATTATTTCTGAAAGGTCCCATAGAACTAACTTGCACTACAGTAACTGAATGAAATTTCAGGACACACTATCTGAAGTGATTACAAGGTTAGTGGCTTCTTGTATCCATCGAACAGGAAAAATATCCTCTCAAAGTCATTTGCAGCAGACATTGAAACATTGAAACTACTGATGCTGTTCAAATGACAGTTTTAATTAACATGCTTTCTAGGAGTCACTGAGAGCATCTAACTGAGTTTTGTACACTGGGTTGGTTTTTAATCTTGCTCTTGCGTGTCTAACAAACCCTTACATTGGTCAGAGCTTTGAAGAGACTGCACCATCTTCTTTAAAAGTAAGCACACTGGAACACACCAAAGACTTTCCAGTTTTTAAAGCTAGGTTTTATTAGAGAACAATCAAAAACAACTCTGAAAGCAGAGGGGAAAAAAAAAAGATCTGCTAGGTAAAAGAGAATGCAAACCTACATGATTTGTAAGCAAGTATTCCGTCTGCCTGGTGTGCCCTGGAGGATGGCTTCAGTTTGCTCCTGGATCCGGTCTCCTGCTTTGTGTCCTTGGGGTCCTCAGGGAAGTCTCCTTGCTGTTGCAGCTGGCAAGGACCCGCTCCCTGCTGTAAGCTGGCTTCTGCTCGTTCACAAGTCTGGGCAGCCACCACCTTCCAATCACTCCGCCACCTCTCACCAGCACTTGAAAAACTTCTTCCATCCTTCGGACACAGACCGTCTCTCTTTCCCTAGTGTCCTGCTTTGCCGGAGTTAGGCGTGTGAGCAGGAGACTTTCCTCTCTACTGCTCAGAGATGTCCTTTATAATAATTCATATATATATGTGTATAGCTATATATAATAAATGATGAAAAAAAAAAACCAATTACAGCATCCCTCAGACCCTAGAAAAATTGTAGCATATCATCTTGGCTTACGGAGCTATATTATCAGTACTTGTGGATACCTGTCTGCATTTTTCATTTGTTTATACTGAATATCCTTACTAAACTGTAACAGTCACAGTGAAAAAAACATTTTTGGATATCTCAACATCTAAACTCCCAGATATAAGTATTGGTGTCAATTTAAGAGGCCATGTGTTCTGCATCAGTGCTTCGACTGGTTATTCAGGTGTGCAAACTCAAGCTTCTTAGAGATAAACACAGGATAAATACAATTAGAGAATTTGCGTTTTAGTTAGGAGTGGTTTGGCTCCTAAGTTATAGTTAAGAATTAAACTGGATATAGTTGACTACTTAAACATCGAATGAAAAGGTACAGAAGTTCACCTATAGAACTTTGATATTACCACTTCCCTTTGATCACAACAGAATGTTTTGCAGAATTCTTCACTCTAGAAATAAAATTACCTCTATTCTTAATGCCTGCTTTTCTTGCTAAGCTAACCTTGTATAGCTTCCTGATATCGATTAGAAGATTAGATAAACATAGGTCCTTTCTGCTGAGATTTAACTACAAAAGAACAGGAGGATTACATTATCCCAGTCTAAAGATCTTCTGTGGGTATCGGCTAATCCGAGAATAGGGATTATCTGCACACTGAAATCCTTTAGATTTATAAGAGCTTAAATCACTATAGCTATATTACCATGACCTTTGAGTTTATCAGCACACAAGAATGAAGTAAGGGTCAATCGCTGCCAGTATTTGAATGGGAGACCTTAGTGGAAGATCTCTATTAAAGACTTAGAACTTTTCTTGTCAGAACACTGAGCCAGGTGAGTTTATTGGAATGAAGTTGGCAGCAGGTAAATTTAGATCATACAGTTGGTAATGCTGTTTCCTATGTGAGAATTTTTATTTTCTTATAATGACCTATCAAAGCAACTAGAGAATTCTAACTGATGAACATGAAGAAGCCTCTAGTTCCACTTTAATGTTTGAAAAATATGGAAGAGATAGAGAGCTGAGGAATAGAGCTCAATGAAATCACATGGTTACTATACATGTTATTAACCCTGAGACTGCAGACAAGATCTCAGCTGATCTCAGACGGCTCTTTTAACTCGTAAGGATCGATACAGTCTCTGGGAACCCATGGTCCCAGCTATGCACAATTTTATGGGGTTATACATTTATAGGTACTACTTTAATTTACATGCAGAAGCCAGCTGGGAGATCCATATGCTTCAGAGCATTTGTGTTAAGTATTTCCATTAATGTGAATGGGAAAAACTGACAAGGAAATGGCTTTTGTATATGAGCAAATCATTGCATGCCAGGAGCCTTTTACTAGACCAGAGACAAGCTGGCACTATCTCATCACAGCCATCCTATCCAACTCTCCTACCCTCCCAAACAGTTTTGGTTGTTTGGGGAAGCGCTCATGCTGTTTCCTAAATGGTGTTCAGAAGTTGTCTGAGAAAGCAATAACTGCCCAGCAAAAGAAATACTTGGTCAGTCCTGCGCATCTGATTAACAGAAACTACTATTTTAATAGAAGTTGTGTTGTTTGGGGGGGATTTTTTTTAATTTTTTTTTCTTATCTTTGAATTAATTGCAGCCTCTCACACAGGTGTTACGCAGTCTATGTTTTAGGAAGGGCTATGACTGAACTGAAAAATTGTTTCATATGAGTCTAATGCCAGTTCCTGTCTAGAAGGATGTGTCAGAGAGGTAGGTACACAGGAGAGCTGATAGTCTGCCAGCTGTGAAACTGAATGCAAGATAGCTTCACTAGCCCAGCACTAGTCAAGGTGCCCCTCCTTACTGATGCAAATTCACTGCTTTTACAAGTTTGCTAATGATATCTCTGCATATCATTGCACTGCATCTTGTACATATGCTAGCCTATTCAGAGCCAGCTTTGCATGCACCTGGAGACTACCACAAACAGTTTTTCAAATCAAGTCTCTGACTCCAGACAGACAGCAGGTTACATTATCCAGGTTTAGGGCATATATAAACAATAATAATGATTTCAACCCCGCAAGGTCAAGTAAGTATTAATTAAATTCACTGCAATGTATTATTTTATGGTTTGTACTCTGGTCTGTTTTAGGAATAAAATCAAATACAGACAAGATTAGGAATAAGCTGTAGGAAAATAAAAAAAGGTAATTTTCTTCTACATGATTGTTCAAAATCTCTTCTGAAAGTTGTCGAATGTTTTTCCTCCGGATATGCAAGACTTGAGAAATGTATGAACCAAAGATGTAAACATAAATTAAACACATGCTCACCCATCAGTGCAAGCTAGTCATGACATGAAGGCTTTTTTATTGAATCATGTTTTTTAAGCAAGCTTCCAAAAGCAGGACGTTGATAATAATGTCATTTAAAGTCAGGGTTGCCTTTGTGGATCCCAGGGATATGTATTCTTGAGTAGCTAATAATTCATCACTGTCATTTCATGGCTAAAAACTGGAATAGTATCTGACCTTCTGCTGTATTGCTTAGTGTCATTACACTAGCTTTATTTGGCCAGGGCATACTTGTACGCGTTTAGCAGCCTGTCAGTGGAAAGCAGGCAATGAAAGAATTAAATGTCAGACTTCTGAGAACTACAAGAAAGACTTTCTTGCTGCAGGTCAGGGTGTCACTCAGACTGAACGCTTCTTACAAGGAAAAAAAAACAAAAACAAAAATCCCCCCACATTTTACACTGAGGGTTGTAACAAAAGAAAGGGTTTGCAAAGCTTAAGTGTGATTTACAAGGAGCCTGAACAAACTTTACAGAGGAATGAGAATGTTAGAAAGACTTATTTATAAATCAGAGGTTATTTTAAAAATGCAGAAGCAGAAGGGGGATTTTGGGTGAGGTCAACTTGATCAATGCAAGCTGAAAAAGTATACAGATATCCTTTTATTTTCAAAGACAAACTTTGTATGTTTGACTTCCACACACTGAACTTTCTTTGCAGTTTGTTATAATGTGCTAATGTTTGACATTGGAACGCTGTGCAAAGTTACATTGCACATATAGCACAGGTTGCAACTGAGTTGGAGACCTGGTCTATTATTATGCAGCGAGGGAGCTGGGAAGTTTTCTTGTTTATAATGTGTCACTGACCGACTAAGATAGACATGATGAAACAGGACATAAGGAGGCATAAGGTGTAAATAGCTATTTATCAACACATACAACAAAATAAACATGGTTTATGGCTTACCAAAGCTCAGATGCACTGAAGCAGTCTGGGACAAATTCATTCCTGGAGAAAGCAGAAGTGAAGATGCACCGGCTTATGCAACAAACCCCTTTAACCTTTTGGAGCCTGAGCCTTGAGCCCCATGTTTCCACCGTTTACTGCAGCAGTTCCTGCTATTGTGCACCCAGGAGTCCTTACATTAGCCACAGCTGGCCTAGCTTGGGGGCCAGTAGCTTCCAGTTTTCAGCAAATGGCTGACACATTGAGTTTCTCTCTCTTTGTAAATCAAGCTGGCAAAGGCAACAATTGCATGTCCTTTTCCTGTATCAGATCCTTACCATCTTTTAAGTTGGCAAAAGCAGAGGGGAAAAATTAAGTAGACGTTTTCTCATGTTTAGGAGATCCTAGCCCTTTCTTACTGTATTCATCCTTAGTTTTGCTGAGGAAAAAACCTGACTGAAACTATCCACTTATGTCCTAAAATAGATAAGTGAAATGTAAAAGTTAGGGTTTTTTTTTCTCCTGTGAAGGAAGCTTTACAAAAATTGAACTTTACAGAAGTCGTACAGCAAAGTAACACCTTTACATTTACGCTGGTATGTTAAAGCCTTCGGCTGAAGCGGGGTACAGAGGTGTGCAAGGCAGGCTTGGCTCAGTCTGACTAAAAATTTGAAAGGCTGTGAGAGGAAAAAAATGAAACAGGTTGGTGAAAACAAATTGTCAGTGTAACCCAGGTACATTGAATTCCAGTTTCAAGCCGTACCCACAAGTCCCCACAGCTTTTTCAGTTCACGTTTGCCATGTGCTGTCACATATGCTAGCTGCGGTTCGTGAGGTGGTGGTAGCGCTGGCTGCTACTATTCTTTTTGAGAAGACACAGGAAAGCTGTGTGGCTCAAGTGGTTTTAAGTTAAAGGAAAAACATGTCTCTGTTGTAATAATAGTCCAGGGGGGTCTGGGGGTAGGAAAAGTAATATGTATAGGGTCTGTGCTAGCAACTCTAGAGAGTCGGGATGATTCTGGAGCTCCCTTTTCCTAATTTCTTTTTTCTTTTCCACTAGGTAGAAATCTGGCAAACGGGGCATGGGACAGAATTTGGTAGGATCCTTCTGAGGCCGAAAGTCAATAGAAAATGGGTGGAAAGTTGTGACGGTACGTGGCTGGGAGGTCGATGGTGCTATTATGGGACAGAAACTGAAGATTGTAGTAGGCCTGATCAGACCTGAGCAAGACATGAATCGGGAGCAGTGTTGTGCGGTAAGTTACATAGAACAGTCTAGAGTGCTAGTGTTTTTGAATTCGGTCTTCCTTTTCAGGAACTCTTGCCTCTTTTAATAATCCACAGTGTGAAGAAAAGTCTTATATACTGCTACATGTGTTTGCTCATGTGTGTTTATGTGTTTTAAGATCTTAGTTGTCTTCTGTTTCTTTTCTGAAGCAGTTACTGAGCTCTCTTTCAAACCATATTTTATTAACAAAAAATTTACGAAAATAATTAAGCAAGAATAGAGTTGATTTGTGTTGATTAGGCAGTCATAAAGTAAAAAGTTATCAGATTTATTAGATGAGCTCACCTGTGATAAGATTAAGCTTATTCTAAAAAGATTTTTATGATCTATAGCAAAGGTCAGGATTCTCTATTTACAGTATTTTGTTAAATGCCAATGCTATCTTTAACAGGAAGTGGTAGTGCTAATGGAGGCATGTCAGAATTAAAAAAAAAAAAGTTCTAAATTACTTGAATAGTTTTCAGCAATTTTTCATAGCTAGTATTATGGTTTTCCACGTTTTGTACTGATGCACTTAGAAGTGTGTAGCACAGAAATGCCCAGTTTAAGGATCTGTGTTAGTGATCTAGGTGGAATCTCCTGGATTTCTTCTGTAAGAGTCTTATCTTCCAAATTCTGTTGTCCTTATTTATTTGGTTCATGCTTGTTTTAGCAGTTTATTTTGGTCCTATTAAGTTAGACCAAAAGCAGAGAAAATTTAAGCTTGGAAACTTGCTTAGAATAAGTGAACTGAACTGTAAAACTTGTGCTAATATATACAAAGGTTTATTGTACAGAAAAGCACTAGTAATCTAATTTTTGATGGGGTTGGAAAGCAAAGATACAGTATTTCTGTCAAATAACAGTCTCTGACTGGTAAGTCACATGAAAAATTAATTCTGATTAATTCTGTAATAATAATTTAATTCTAGTAGTATGATAAGTGCTAGCATGCATTTTGATAAAACTGTAATTTTTGAACCCAGTAAGACATAAACAAGCTAATGTATTAACCAGAAATGGGGATGAATGTTTAAAATATGCTTTGAGCTTTAAAATAATTTGTCAGGGCTTAGCTCTTGGAGCTTTCTCTGAGGTGAGTTTTGCTGATATCAGGCCATCCTCCTTGTCAGGTTTGGGGACAAACTTGAAAGTGGATAATAAACTGCAGGCAGGAGAAGTAATTCATGTTTGTCTAAAATCAGATAAATTTGAAAATCAGTAAATTTAATCTGTATCTGACACAGAATAGCACTAAGAAACTGCAAAATTGCTGTTTTTCTTGGGAGCTCTATGTACGTCGCTGGTTTACTGCCATCATACACTCAAGCATGAACTGACCATTGTGCTGTTCCAGCTGACCTGCGTGTTCATCTGGCCACCAGGTTCTGGCATATAGAGTCATAGACTTATAGGCCTAGAACGTCATTTTCGGATTTGCTGGCTGGGTCTACCGGATGAGGATAAGCAATCTAATAGCAACCAGATCTCCATTAGACAATCTTATTTCAAAATTGAACTATTGCATATTTTTAAAGCTGGTAAGTTTAGATGCATCTTGACGCATCTATGTGTTTCCTGTGAGAAAATTCTTTGTAGTACCTACCCCAGTTAGATGTGATGAAACACAAATTACTGCAAAATTTGTTTCCACTTAATGCAATTTTGTCTAAATATCAAGTGTTTTACGGAAATCCACCTATTTTAATAAAATGTGAGCCAGGAAGACTTATCACATCTAGACGAACATTCCTACAAACATCAGTCAACCTTCAGAACAGCTGACAGCTTGTCATGTTAATAGTCCTCTCCCATAGAGAATCCTGGAGTCTTTCGGCTGCTTGGTAGGTCCAGTAAGTGGTGTTTAGCCCTCATTATCATTCAGCACTGGGATAAAAACACTCAGCCAAGACTTACTATCTGCTGGAAGGAACTTGGCAGGAAAAGTGGTTTCTGGAGAAAGGAAACAGAAAAGACAGGTGCATAGAAATGGCTACTACTGTGGCCTGGAAAGAGTCTGTTGCTTCTTTAAATGTATCTGAAATATATTTATTTGTTGTAGTATGTGGCAGGCTATAGGCAAAATTCCATTATGTTTATACATAACCTGGATAATTGAAATACTTGGTTCCTTGAAGACCTGAAGATTTGTATAGCCTGCTGTCTGGGGATGTTAATTAAATGAATTTTCTGCTGCATTTTATGGATGAATTAAAGAAAGGGACAGAAAGAGGTGCCTTGTTTTCACTGATGCCACTGGAAACAATATGGGAAACAATATAATTTACAATATCTTACTGAGTGAATTTAAATATAATCCATGAAGCTGCAGGGTCAACCGTAGATTGAAATGAGTGCCCTTAGGACTGTTGTAATGCTGCCCTCAGAAATGGAGCAGGTAAGGAGCTTCACCTAGAATTTTACAAAGGCAAACATATTTTAAAATATTTCACAAGATAGTGTGAGATTAATTTGCAGATCACTTGTAGATGAACTGTTTGTGCACAAAGCCTCCCTGTTAACTCTCATGCTAGTGTCACTTGGCCTGGCAATAACCACTTTACCTTCTTTCATTCACATGTGTAGCTTCAATAATGGTTTTCCACAGATGCTTGGTATGGACTGCTTTGAGGAGATAGCTTCCTCTGTTTCTCCCATGCGTACAAAAGCTCACGTGTTGCTACGGCTTACTGTGTAGAGTATTCCCCATTTTTCTCATTCTAGATTAAAATAACTACCCAGGAATTAAAATATGATCAATAAAGCAAAGATACAAAGGGTGAGACAAGTGAACACTATGTGATTATGTTGCAAGATCAGCTTGTCCATATTTGAAGTCTACATATTAGAAAAGATTGTGGGCATATTAGCATATTAGTAGTAGTGGCTTTGCTGGACTACTTTATAAGCAATGCACACTTACTCAGATACAGAAAAGATTAATAGGGAAAGAACTCACAAGTACAGTAACTCATACAAGCCCTCCTAGGTTGTGAATTTCAGCAGCTATTAATGTCTAAAACCTAGAGTATCCCAGTGTCAAAATGAGCTCAATTTTTCAAACACTTATCATAAAACATCTCAGCTAAACAGAAGTTCCATGAATTGCTTTTAAAATGCTTTACTTATTTAAATTAGTACATTAAATCTTTATCTACAGTATTATAATGACTTTTATTCCCGATAAAGCTACATAAGCTCTGTAGTATGATGTTAAAAACTCCAGTAGTTGTTTCATCAAATAAAAAAAATGTAACAAGATTATACCTTTAAAATTGCTAAAATGATTGCTGTTTCTAAAATAGGCATTAAAATCTACTTTGTGAGTATCAGTAATTTTCAGAGTAATGCAATTCAATTTAAATTGTGGGACTCAGCCGCACTTTATAGGACTCCTTTTATAGCTCTTGCAGAATGCACTAATATCTGGTTGACCACACTATACAGTATAAAATGCTCTTTTAAAGTTATGAGTCCCATGAACTTAACTGATTTCTCTCAAAGCAAGTAAGATAAAAAGACAAAGCAAAATGTATACGTGTATATTTCTTCTTACTGTATATTACTTTTCCCTTAGAACTGTGATCAAGCTGTAATCACTTAAAAATGAGAGGAATATATTGTAAGGTAAGTTACAATTAATACTTCGTAGTAAATTACTGCTTCCTTTTTTACCTTCTCTTTTAATGATGTTCTGGCTCTTTTGTTAATGGTCTGGTTAATCATTAACTGTGACTGAAAGAATACTCTAAAGTGACTTATAACTCTTTAAAGGACAGCATAGTTGGCAAAATCGTGCTCGGGCTTACAGGCTAATTCCTTACTGCCACTGGCGTTATTTCTGATACAGGATGTTCAAAAAACTGTTCAGATATTGAGTGAATTTTTTTTAATGTAAAAGAAAAATATTGATTATAATTTTAAAAATTATAGAAGTCCTCTGTGAAATGTTATTTCTCTTGGTTATTTGTTATCTAAAAGTTATTCAGAACATTTATTTGCTTACATACTGCAGTTAGAAGCTGGGCAATATCAGTTCGGATATCAAGATGCATAGAAGTAAATCAGCAGAGTGAATTTTTCCTCCATTCTTAGTGTATGTTTGCAATAATGGCAAAGATAGCAAGTCAATGCAAGTCTCCCTTTTTCTCAGCATGGCAACAGATAGTAATTCAGTGTGACTGACCAGGGTTGCCCCTGAGAGGTTAGGAGTAGTGCTGGGTACATTGCTGGTTAAGATTTTGTATTGGTAGAAGTGTAAAGCTCACTGAGCAATTGGCCATACCGTTATATATCTGCCTAAATAAAAATACTACTACTAAGTCATTTTCAAGAGAAAGAAAAAAAAATTAATTTATTTCTTTTTTCTTCTTTCTTTTTCTTTATTCAAAAGAAAAAATCTCCAGTCTGCTGCTTGGTAAGCACTTCCTCATAAAAAAAAAATAAAAAGTGAAGGACTCAACAGAGGTTGAAACAAGTGGTTTTTGTAGCCAATAAAACAGACGTAGTGTGGCTTCTAACCTGAAGAGGCCAGGACCATCTGCAAGCTGAGCTGCAAGTGAACATCTGCAAGTGAATATCCAGAGACTGAATTTTCTCTTCTTGAATACCTAGCTGTACGCTTTAGCTGTTCTACAGTGGGATCTCTCTCTTGTTATTGTGCACTAATTAAATATTTGGTGAGGTATAAGAACTTCTGAGTCAACAAAATATTGCAAAATCTAGTTGTCTCTTATTTCTGTCTACTATTTCTGGTCTTGTGCATCACAAAGCTCCTCAAGACTGTCAAAATTCAGGCATGCTTCCTATTGCTTTGTGCTTGCCAGAGTGTTTTCCTGACTATCACCAGGCAGGAAGAGACAATTCTCCGTCTGCAGATCCTTGTGATGCTAGTACTTGATCCAGCAAAGTGCAGCTTCTATAGAGGCTATTGGAACTCCTGGGCACTTAATAAGGTTTATAGATGTGCCTTCCCTTTAAGTAAGGAATATATCACTGGTGGTCAGTGTGAAATCATGCTTAAGTCAAGCCAGGTTAAGAATATATATTATTTTCATTTTTTCAATAGCAGGCTAAGAATTGAGTTACGGATCTTCATAGAAATTATTTGTGGGGGGGAAAAACAAAGAAAATCATGCTTACTTGTTTTTGCCCAAGATCAGATCCAAAATATGTCTTGCCCTGTATTCATCTGACTTGCTCTAGGCTCACAGTTCATTCACTCCATCAGAGTTTCTGATGTATGAGAGAATCTTGTCTCAGGTTTTAATCGTAGGGCAGATTCCACTCTTGCTAAAACAAATCTATTATCTGCAGTCCTGTAGGGATTCGATTTTCGTACTGTCCTGGTTTATCAACGCTTTACTTAGCAAACGCTTCTGACAATTCTTATGACAAAAATCGTTGTCTTCTGCCAAAAATAGCTATCCTAACATGATACGAGACCAACAACTGCCTAATACTTGGCTTGTCTAGAAACAGCTTCTCCATTCAAGCATGGTAGCTTCTTCTTTCCCTTACCTACTGCTTGATGACTAGCTTATATATAGTCAGTGGGAAGAAGAGATCAGTGAGTCTTATCTTTCACATCATCCCATATATTGGCAAATATATTTGATAGGATCATCTAAATGGAATTAATGCATGTATCTTTTTATCAGGTCAAGACTGATTCAAAAATAATAATCACTTCCTTCCCAGCACACATACTTTTTTTACACATAACATAATAGTAGGCCAATAGACATTTGTTCTCTTTCTGTTAAAGCATTTCTGCATCCTTGGTGGTCCTTGGCATCCAGTGAGCAATCTCGTCCCTCTTAGATACAGCAATCTTGCATCTCCCCTAAGCTCATGTGGGTGTCCAAACTTTGTCTTGCTTTTTCTCCCCCTAAATTATATTCACACTCTTGAACAACTTTCAGAGTCAGAATTACAGATTAATAATAATCATCTGTCATACATCCTTTTTCTATCTATCTCCTTTGAGGAATAAGTCAAAATGCATATTAGTCATATTGCAGCTTTATAAAATAAAGGCTGAGGCTGTGGTGAGTGAGTGAAATATTAGGCTATTTTTTAAACAATTGAATAGTTTTTCAACCTAAAAAAACGCACATTGTTTCATTTTTTACAGACACATCTAGGGCAGTAATAAAAATCACTGTAGTTTAAACAAATCCAGTGATCTTAGATTCAAAAGTGTTTATTTCATGCACGCTCTCTGGAAGTGTTTACCTATACTTACAAAGATAACTTATCAATACTATAAATTTAGGAATCCAATTAGTTAAAAAATTTACCACACACTTCATACAGTAAATGCTCATTGCTATGAAATAAAAAACAGCATAGGGAGCATAATGTGAAAGGTTTTGTAGTGAATTTCCAATCATCTGTCTGAAAGACTTAATAATGTCACCTTTTGAGATGTCTTCAAACTATACTCTCACTGAAAGAATTAGAACTTAGTGTAACAAATGCCACCGTAGCTACCATCAGCACCGGTGGAAATCCATTAACTTTAACAGAGTTACATCTGCTTATAGCAGGACTGAACTTGTGCCTAGACCATGAAAACTAGTTCACTTGGGGTGAATCTTGATCTTTTTGCTCCTTGACTTAACTGTGACAGACTAAGAAAGTGTTGAAAAATGAAAAGGTTTCTTAGGATGGTCAATGGATGGAGCTTTTATTTTCATTTAAACCCTGAAATCATCAGTTTGTTCTAACTGTGAACTACATTAAATAGTTGCTTTAAATGTTAATATACTGCAATTTGTAATGTGCTTTATCTTAAAATCCTACATCACTCTCAGTGGAATGCTTTCTTTTGGAATAAATTCTGTCTTTGCAAAGGGAAGCACCACTAAAAATACATATTTTCTTTAAATGAGCATCAGGAAAAACCACATTAGAGAAGTCATTGTATAATTACCTTATTTGTTAGAACTTGTGCACTGCCATCGCTTTTTATTTGTGGAAGTAGAATGGACATTTTAGTAACAAATAAAAAATTTTGGTAACAAAATTTTGTTGTATAGAAAAAGCCAAATTCGTACTTGGAAGTAAAGATGGAGGGGAGGAGGACAAGTGTTAGGAGCTGAGAAACCAAGAACGCTTGTTTCTCAGAGCTCGTGAACTATCCTGAAGAAATTAGCACAATCCTATTATTTTTGTTTTTTGTAGAGGTCAGTAAGTTGTAGAGGACTGAAATTCAATTGGAGTACTAGGAACAGCAAAGCTTTGAGTAACTATAAAGAAATAAAATAAGCAGGAAAACCTTTGATGGAACAATTGTACACTTACTGGACTTTTTGACTTTTTTTAATCTCTTAAAATAACAATGGCAAGCACATTGTCACTCCACAGTCCACATTGTAACAGATGGACTAGTCTTTATGTGCTTGAGGCAACAGTAAGTCTGTAAGGTCGAAAGCTAGTAAGAATTCTAGATTTATTGGTATCACTCATGCCTAGATTGCTTCTTTTTTGACAGTGTCCTTCCAAAGATCATTGAAAACAAAATTTCAGTTTTAAAGGCTTATAGTCTCTAACAACTACATATACCTGTATCAGTTACTAAAGCAGTAATGTATTTTTTACCTTCAAACACATGGATAACCGCCGTGAATGACTATCTTGATCAAAGATGCCCCAACCCCCTCATTTTTTTCTCTTTTTTTTCTCCCAGTAACTAGAAAGTTCGTCATGGACACTTAAAGGCAATTTCATAATAGAAGCAAAGTAAAATGATGTCCTACAAACAAATGTTTGAGGTTAGATAATCAGCCTGATAGAGCTTTATTGTGAGAAGTGTAACTCTGTAAATTTGAGCATCAGCAGGATGTTTTAGTTGTTGATGGTCTTCATTTATTTGTAGCTGTGACCTTTCAGAGGAGTATAGCTCTGTAGGTACCTGAAAAATAGCCCTAAAATGTGGGAAATATTCTGATTTTTTTTCCTAATGTTTTTCTTATAATATTTAAATATTTGTTTCACTACTGTAGCAAATGTTGCAAAATATATTTATTCTAAAAATTAAAGAAATTACTTTCATTGTCAGATATTTTCTTTGTATTTGCATATTTGGGAAAGGAAGTCAGTTAATTAGAGGTGAACATACTATGATACTACTGGAGATGGATAAGACATTTTCTTTTAGGTACCTAAATAGTTCCCATGCCAAAAATACCACAAACATTAGAAATTTGCATTGTTCTTCCACATCCTGTGATGTATCGAGACTTGGTCATTAGGTATCTTATAACGTTCCATTTCTTTGTGGTTGGCATAACTAATTCCAGTCAGTGATGTACTATTAATTCCTGTAGTACTGAAGAGGTACCTAACTGAAATTCTTAATTGCTGCTCTTTTGACTGCAAAAGCTTCCCTTGCTTTCACTGCCAGTAGTTTGTGTGCATGTGTGAGAGAGAGAGAGCAAGCGAGCTGGTAAATCTCACAGTAGCTTAACAGGTAGTGCTTTCTGCAGCAAATATTTTGTATAATGGTGCATCTCTTTTCTGAATTTCTCTCTTTGTTTTTATATATTTTTTTTTATCTTAGGAAAAAATTTAAATTTCTGAACTTGATTCTATTCCTTTATCTATTTGCAGACACTGCTGAACTCTGCAGAGCATGATGGAGAGCAGAAATTATCAAATAAGAGTCAACCCTTAGCAGACAATGTTAAATATAATATGGTAGATTTCTTTCACTTTTGCAAAGGGAAATTGATGCTATATCTTAAGCTTCACAAATCACTGTTCATGTTTGTTCTAAAATTTTCAGTGAAATGCGAATACTGTGTGGCTCAGTATGTTTTCAAAGCCGTGTTTATAGAGCAATCTGTTGTTACAACAATGCTATGGTGTGTAACTGCTGTGTATCACTTATTTAGTCTTAGTGGATGCTTTAATTCCTCGTGAACTTTAAAAATGCTTGTTTTTTGCTTTCAGGGTTTTTTTTCCACTTTGTTACAAAATATATAGGCAGTCTTTTTTTGTTTTTATTTTTTTTTTAATTTAAGGGCTGGTAGGGCAGGGGAAGGAAGCAGAGGAAGAAGAGGAGTTTCCTTCCCACGCTTCACACAGGCTTCCCGTGTGCTGCCCTCACCCACGAGATGCTGAGCACCCCCGCTTGCAGGGCTAGCTGGGTCACACAGCAGCTCCTGCAAGGCCACACGTCTCTCTCAGGATTGTGCCGTCTGTTTCTGAAATGGACGCTGTCCTTATTTAGTGTTTTGGAAAGAGGAAAGGAAATAGTGCTACAGATTGTTTCTGTTTTTCTTTTTGCTTTACGTTGACAAACTCTTTGGCATAAGCTGGTGAAAAGAAGGATAATGCTGTGTTCTGACCCCACAGTAATAAGGAATTGTCAAGTGGCTAGATCATCTCAACCGCATTATGCTAATGAGAGCTGTGAGTGAATTTAGGCTACTGGCTGGTTTGATGACTTCTTAATGTGATTGCGCCGTTAGAGTTTCATATTCCATTAATCTCAGTTCCGAGCTATTCATTTTGTCATATCTTGCTCTCTACCACTTTCTTCTTCCCCAAGGGAGGCTTAGCTTACTTGCTGAAATCAGCTAAATTGTTTCTTCTATAGCTTGCAATACTCGGTTGCCTGTTTTACCTGTCAAATTAGTTAATGGACTCCAGTAAACATTTGTTTACTAATTTATTTTTCCTTTACATATCAGCATTAAATTGGCAGATTTCAGTCTGCCTAAAATATCTGACAAGAACTGCATTATTATCATGACCTACAAAAGCAATAGCACAGGGTAAGCATGGATTAGTGTAACAGGGGACTAAGTAAAACACCTTGCGTTACTAGTAGTAGTTTGACAAACTAGTAGTAGTTTGACATAGCAGATAATTATATGGGGATATCTTTGCTTTTCTATCTACTAAAATTTAAGTTGCTAATTCTTCCTGCTACCGTATAGACTAGATTCTAAAGAAGGGAATGTAGTTGGAACAACAACTGAGGTGTTGGGTGTACTGGTACAAAGATACAGGTTTTATCTGTAGGCAGCAAACAAAACTTTGAAAGACTGAAATGTGCAATCTTCTGGAGAAAGTGAAAAAAAAGAAATCTTTTTTCTTCACAAGAGTGGGGGGGAAGCAGCTACCAAACAGGCAATGACATGGAACCTTTTAATAAAGTTTCTAATTTTGAAGCAGGTTTTGGTTTTAGCCAAACTCCATTATTATGTTACTTTTATGAAAATTTTAAACACAAATGCTGTATTTTTCCCCTACCTTTCCAAGATAAAATTACAGTGTTGGCATTTACTGATACTCAGCACACACAGTAGGTAAGAGTAATAATGAGCAGGAAATAAATTTCATGCGAATGAAATTATTTCTGATTAACATGTATATGTATATACAAAAGCATTTGCTGTTCTGGGACTTTTAGTCTTGTTAAATCACAGTGCAGTGGGTGAAAAAAACCTGTTTGATTGAATTAAAACTGTTTATCCCCTCCTTACTTGCTGTCAGAGGACTTAAAATGCACATTGACCCATAAGCTGTGTGTCTGAGAAACCTCATGCACTATATACATTCACAAACATTGCTGGATTGCTCATGCAAGCAATCTGTGTTTAACAAAGATCTTTTGTAATTTGTTTTTATATCATTGCTTTCTGAATTTTTTCATGCTTCAAAGTCAGAAAGAAAGTATTACTAGAAATTATTTTCTTAGAACAAAGTTAGAATTACTTTGTCAACTGTGATTCAAGTTACAAAATTTTTTCCAGGTTATTTTTGAGCCATAAAAATTGTAAAAGACATCAGACTGTCACAGAAGCTAAATTATAGGGTGCATCAACAATTAAAAACATTATAATGAAGTTTGTCTAATAGGTTATGGTCAAGCCATTAACCTTTTGCAATTGGGATCTTGCTAATTACAATATATTTTTTATTCACGTTAAATTTCTGTATCCAGTTAAGATTTTTAATATATTAGTGAGAAGAAAAATCTGAAACATTCATGGAATTGTGTGTACTGCCAGATTTTGAGAATGAGTGAAAAGCTGTTCATGGAAGAAGTGATTGGCTGCAGAATACCATTAGCCCATTGGAGATATTCGTTACCTGTCTTCTCTGGCATTAGAATTCAGGCTTTTAACTGGTGTTAGGCAATCTTTCCGGTGTTCCTACAGGAAAAAAAAACTTTAACTGGGTTTTAGTTACACTTTATCTGTCTGGAGGGTGGGCTGGATTGCAACAACTCCTCTCTTTGAGGTTCCAGTTGTCACAGGGCATGTTAGTTCTCTATCTGTGGTTATACCTGATGGGCAAAGACCTAATCCCAAATACAACCAGCAAATGGAGGGGTCACAGAGCCCCCTCACTCCAGGCAGCTATGGGATATGTTCCCGAACACCCCGTCACTCCAGGCAGCTATGAGATATGGCCGCGGATGCACTCCGGTGGTCTGAAGACACAGCAATGTTTCATCTAAGGACCGCAGTATATCTTGCTGCTCACATGTGGGTTCTGGTTACCCTGTCTCATGCACTATTTGGTGCTGGTACTTTCTGAAAGTTGAAAAAGGAAGATATGTTCAGAGCTCTCTCAAGTTAAAATAGGAATTTTAAAATAATTCCTTTATTTGATTCCATTTCTGACTTCCAAAGATAACCCAGTCCAGTGATGTAACACACCGCTGTGTTTAGGAATACTGTTTGCTTCAGAGAGTATTAGGATCAGTGTTTGAAAAGAAGGAATATAAGGCCCAGCATGCAGGGCACTTTACAAACTGAGAAGTCAGGCTCACGTTTCTAGCAAAGAGCATGTAGGGGCTAGGCAAAATCATCATAATTTGGAAGTACATACTGCCACCCAAACTTGTACGCACCATCTAGAAATGCAGGTACTTCAGTGAGCTGGATGGTTGTTCCTGGGAAAAGAAAAAATGTATGCATGTGTGTTTAGTTGATAGTGTTTGTGCAGCAGTGTTGCTTTTTCAGAAAGCCTTTTTTCACCAGTATATTTTTAAGTGCTGTGGTAAGATACATATGCTTCATTTATCTTAATTTCTGAGATGGTGTGACTGAGGCAGTGACTGTTTCAGGGAGCAACAGAGCTTTTTTTGCATGCTGAAAACAGACATTCAGGATGCATTTTGCCCACAGTTTAACTTCTTATCTTAAAACATCTAATGGAGGGGGCATGACATTTTTTTTTCCAATTTAATGGCTTTTAGATGCGGTAGTAACTGCTCTCTTGATACTGTAACAATGCCAGCATCACAGGAATGCAATAACTTTCATACCAGTACAATATCCTGCTGTCTGTTGTTATACTTTTGTTTTTCTTTCAGCTCCCAAGGCACCCTTCTTTAACAAACCATTAATTTTTATAATATGTTGCAAGGCTTTGCTATTGATTGCTTTTACCTCTTATAATTTACAGGAACAATATACTGAATCTGACTCAATTTTCATGTGCCTGCCCTTCATAGAGAAGCAAAGCTATATTTATATTCAAAAATAAATTAATGAAAACATAACTTGAGGAAATATCTCCAAAGACACATATTCTTGTTGTTCTTCCTGTTTCCTAATAGTAGCTTTAACACTTAGAACTTAGCACTTGCCAGTACTGTAAATTAACTGTTATCACCTATATTGCCAAAATTACTGAAGACAATGTAGTATGATATTCTACTTTTACAAGTATAAGGAATTTTGCAGAACTTTGTATAAAATCAGTTAGACTTTGTAATATCTATCCATAATTTTGTTTATTGCATTGCGTATCTTTAATAAGTGTATTCATTAAAAAATCTGTTTATAGGGTCTGATTCTGACTAAGTAGGCATAACAGAATAAACAGACTCTATTTTTAGGACTATTACGTTGCAGGGATAGAACAGATTCTTCCACAACTGAGGGACAGAATTCAGCTTAAAGTTTCTCTGGAGCACTTTTATTTTTCAAAGAAAGAAAAGCAAAGCCTCCCAGACAAACAGAAAACGAGTGTCCTGTAACTGGATTTGCCATTTGGGTTGCCTTCTTTTTTTAAAGTTTGGTTTCAGAAAATTTGAATTCAGTGATTTGTTTTGTGACAGATTGGATTGGATTTGACTGGATTTCAGGACTTAGTTTCTGAGTCTGTCCCCAAACCCGTATTAAAAATGGTAGGGTAGTGGAAGAGTGAACAAGGACAAACCTAGACCTCTTAAGACAGAGAGGAAGAATGAGAATGGACATAATTAATATCAGTTCAGTTCAACTTAAATTCCGTAGCAAATATTATACTAAGTAACTAAAACAAACTAGTTACATGAAAGACTAGATGATCATTAAGAGGAGAATTTGAATGTTCTTGGCAAAACTTTTATATTTAATTAATAAAGAACAGGATACAACAGGTGCAAGAGGAACGAGGTGTTACTAGGCACGAGTAATCAAATTCAGAAAATCAGTGTAGGAAATTAATGAGTAGATAATAGTTCCTAAATAAGATGTTTGGTAATTATATGCCAAATGTAAGACAATGATGTTATGCAGCCTTACTAGGATAAAATAGACAAAATATAACAGAGCCTGCAAGACAAAATAACCCTGTTTGCAAGGATTCTGCTACAATGCTTTGTCCAGCTCAGGGCACTGCACTTCCAGCGCAGATGTGAACCAGCTGGAGAGAGTCTAGAAGAAAGTGAAAATAATCAAAGTTCTTGTTTTTTTAGACCCTCTGAAGAAAGACTGAAAGAATTGGAAATCCTAAAATCTATATAAAAGAAGAATGAAGGGAAAGAACTTTAGTCTCAAAATAGATCAAAAGTATGTTAGCACTTCTGAACTTGGTCACTGTTCTGTAAGGATGTTTTGTATCTGTTTGCTTTAGAAGATAAAGCTGAAAAATCAGGATTTCTCATGGTATGGAAATTCTATTTAAATCAGCTGTTCTCTGAATGAGCAGATAAAATCCTGCCTATGCAGATGGAAAGGGGAAGAAGGGGACCAATTTCTTTATGGTTTCCATTTTTGATTGCTATATGTTTATTGTGAGCAATATCTGTTGCATTGTATCTGTTCCTGATATGCCAGAACTACGTTATACAGATGTTTGGAAGAAATTTTCTCTGCACTGTGCACAGGTCTTTTGAGTGCATTCTGTTGCTTCCTCATCTATGCTGTTAGAAATGCAGGATTTCCAGTGCTTTTCACCCTTGTGTTCATTAACTAGCTCATAACTGGATCCTTATAATATACTGCCATTTTTCTATGTGGTATCTGTGATGGGCTCCCTTTAAATATCCTGCGTGCTAGCCTTCATCTGGTGTCAAAGGTACAGTTCTACAAAAAAAAACAAAACTAAAAAACTTTGTAAAAAGCATGGCTATTAATAACTTTATTGCTGACTTCAGTATCAAATTGCGAGTTAAATTAGTTTAATTAGCAGAATACCATAGCTACCTCTTTTACCTCTGACAGCCAGCTTGGGTTCTCTAAGAAGGTGTACCCTCAGTTTATACCTCCTAGCTTCAAGTTCTTTTCTCAGTAAAGCATGTAAAAACCTATTAACTTTCCAGAGTTTGCTTCATCATTCCCTCCATCCAATTTAAATTAATGCTGGATTCAGATCATCAGCCCCTTATCAAGCTCATAAAGGGGAGAGGATAGACATTCACATCGATTATGAGCCAGGCTGTTCATGGTTTCAGTGTCTTTAATTTCCATATATAATTATATGGGAAGTATGAATGCTTACAAGAGACCAGTCCATTAAAGGTGACAGAGGCTACTCATTGCGTGTTGTTTTTGTAAGAAACCTTTCTTTTGAAGTTTGCTTTACATCATTGATGTTAATGTTTATTCAGATAAATCATTTCCTGAAATACTGACGTGTTTTTTTACGTATGTCAGGATTTTGGAATCAATTACTACCAAAATCTTGTCTTCTAGGGTGCCTCCAGAAGTTTCGTGATGAAAAACATTTTTGTAGTCATTTTTATCTGTATATATGATGCTTTTAAATTTAATTTCCTTGCAAAAGTTCATAAGTCTAACCAACTGACAGCATGAATATTAATTCCAGATCATTATAATGTGTTTGTTGTAATTGATGGAGTACATGCTGTCAGGGGAAAATATTTGGGCAGTGATCGGTGGGTGGATATGAAGGAATAGTAACAGAAATAATTAATGAGCCATATTGAAGAAAATACTGTCTTTGGCAGCAGCTCTCTATATTGCAATATAAACTACATTATAGTTAGGAAATAATAAAAATGTAGTACATTTCATAATTCTATGATTTTCTTCAGATAAATATCTTCAAAGCATGCTAAACAAGAGCAATGGTATTCCAAGCAAGGTTTCATAAGTAAGAAAAAGAATTATAAGTAAGAAAGTAATCAGTTTGAGTCATCCATGCATTAGTCCGCTGAAACTTTCAAAATAACACTGAGTAACAGTTGAATATCTGTTTCATGTGTGCTAGCCTTACCAATACTTGAAGTTCGCTAGCAGCTATGTCTTTGCTGAAATTCTGAGATGTTATTTACTTTAATGCAATTTGTCACAAGATTCCATAATGCAGTTGTTTTTCATGCTTTTTTGCTGTTGGTAATATTAGTTGTTTACAATTCCTGCCAGGCCTTGTAATTTTCTTTAAGACCTAAAACTGTCTGCCAGCATGAATTTTCTGTTGTCCTGTCACAAGTTCACCAAGCCAGTGGATTGTCCATGGCTCATCCAGATGTGGCAGCCTTCCAAAATTTAAAGAAATTCTTTATTTCTTGAAGAGTAAACAGAGCATGCAAGTATTCACAAAATAGTATACTGCCTATATAGGTTATAAAAGATTGATTAAAATATTTCAACCTTAGGAAGAACAAACGCATGAAATATGAAAGGTTTTCACTGCATGCAGTGAAAATCTTTATATCCTATTTGCTCTGCTCAGGCTAACAGAATTGTTTCAATCAATCAGCAGCATTTCTTTACCACATAAATTAGCCATACTTTGGACAATTGTATATAGAAATATCAACGAAATATAAATGTGTGATATGTCCATAAAGAACAGGTTGTTTTAGCTGTTAGGATTCAATGTTCAATACCATGTGTGAGTTACCCTTTGCAGAAGATCCCAATAAATTAGATTTTTTTCAGAAATACTGTCTGTGAGTGTCTGCAACATGCAGTTGCTTATTTAGTATCCTGTATTCTTCTTTCTACTACTCTTCGGATCCAATCAAATCAAATTAGATGTGAGCCATCTCGTTATGGAGATTAAAAGGTAAAGAAAAGATAGGTGAAATTATCATGTGCTTTTTCCTGTGTAGGAGGAGGAGACTCCTCCTCCCATATGTGTGTCAGAGGATTACACAACTTGACTTTTGTGTGTGTTCCTAGGTGTATTACAGAATATTAAAAATGCTTAAGCTGGCAGCTCTGATGCTTTTTATCCCCTGGGAACCCCCCTTCCTACCCGCTCTGTGGGCTGCTGCACCAGCTCAGTGTAATTGCTGGTGTGGAGTGGTGTGGTGTGATGTGGTGCTGGGCTTGGTGCTGGCATGTGCATCATGAGTGCTTAGTGCAAGATAGACATAGGACTCAAAGATTTTTACTAAGAGTTATAGTGTTCAGGTGGAGCGCACCTTGCTGCCTCCAAAATAGGTACTGCTCTTGAATAGCTGCAAATGTAATGCTGATTTCACGGGGTCTGAAACTGTTCTTTGATTAAACAGGTGGATTTCTTTCAAATTTGAATTGAGAAAAGAATCTTTGTTTTGGTTAAAACGAAGTACAAATCTTGAAGATTTTTTTGTGTTTCATTTGAGAAAGCCAGAACACTCAATATGCTGTAAATAGAGCTATGTAAATAGTTGGAGGAAGAATGGGCAAGAGCCTATAGGTAAAAGAAATGACTGAATCTAGGTAAGAATTCATTGCATTATTATTGTAGATACATTAGCTAATTTTAATGTAATAGAGCACAGAACGGGCAGTACCTCTATATTGTTAGGGTTTTTTTTCAGGAAGATTGATACTTCTAGGAATATTTTCCACCCTGATAATGATGACTGAGTCCTCATTAAGGAAACCACACAGCAAATCTGGTTCAGATGCTGCATGTAAAATGGGGAAGACTGAAGGAGTTCTTCACTTATAAAGCATCACAGCTACTAACTCAGAAACATTTACTATCTTCTTATCTGCAGTCTGCCATCACTTGCTTAAAGGTAGTGATATCTAAGATTAGTTTTATTCCGCTAGAGGATTTCCTCTATTTCTGCTTCTGAAATACCTATTTACAATTAAAAATAAAACATAATGGTAGAACATATGTTTACTTTTCTAATTATTAAGTTGATATTAAAAATTGCTACTGACAACCGTGGTATGATTGCTGAAGATCATGATCTGGTTGAATATCCAGATGGCATTTCCCATGTATGGGCTAGTTGAAGTGTTGTAAAAATCTTTTGTAGCGTATTCGTGGTGAGTATTGAGAGAGCTGATGTTTTCTTTTAATTTCTATTTAGTTGGTGTAGGACACTCATTTTAGAAAGCTTTAAGATACACTTTTGTGACAAATGACACAAGTCGCTGCACACTACTGTTCAAATCTCTCATTTGAAAGAATTTGCTTTTGTGTGCTGAGACATGGCACTGAATATTGAATGAAGGGCACAAGAAATTTACTCAACTCATCCACTGACAACAGATGAGATTTATGCCAACTAATAATTATATGTTTTTTTAATTGAAGAAAATCTATTTGTGCCTTTCCAACGACCTACCCATTCCAGTGTGACTTTTCCCCCCTTCCTCCCTCACTTTTTTACATTTAACAGATGAGAACTGTGTGACTCTGAAAGTTTCTCTATTTAAATTGCATTCTTGAGGATGAAAAATCATCTCCATATCTAATGCATCTGTTTTTCAAGGATCAATATGGCTACAAGCAACTTTACATTTGACTTTACACTCAAGAGCTAGCATAAATATTCTCGGGTGATACCAGTAATGCAGTTCTGTTTTCCATTGAAATGAAATCCATGCTGTTTCTCTTTACAAAACCTCTGTCCTTTAAGCTGCTGCGTTCTTTTCAAGCAAGGAGATGCTTGCTTCAGTTAAGCAACCAAAATTCATCTTTCAACACATAAACATATAAATGAAAAAAGTGCCATTTTTCAGTCTGTCAGGACTATACTTTTGATATTTCTGGGTATCACCAAAATAGTAATGTTTGGGTCCACCTCTAATAAGCCTGGGCCCGCATCACAGAAGTCAATGTCATTCATTATTATATCTGTTTCCTGTACGTGTTGTATACCTATAGACAGGGAGAAACAAACCAAAAGGAGGAGTCATTAATTCCTTTCTCTTGAGGCTGAATCTATTCTGCTGGCAAAGCACAGTTAACAACAGAACCCCCTCAGGTGAAAGGAATTTATGAAGGAGAAATCTTATTTGACCAACCTAATAGCCTTTTACAGTGAGATGACTGGCTTAGTAAACAAGGGATGAGCAGTGATGTTGTTCATCTTGACTTAGTAAGGCATTCAATTCTGTCTCCCATAACATGTTCATAGACAAATTGATGGAATGGAAGCTAGATAAGTGGATGCTGAGGCGAACTGAAAATCAGCTGAACTGCCAGGCTCAAAGCGTTGTCATCAGTGAACGAAGCACAGCTGGAGGCCAGTCAGTAGTGGTGTACCCCAGGGATCAATAGTTGAGCCAATACTGTTTAACATCTTCATTAATGACCTAGACAATGGCACAGACTGCACTCCCAGCAAGTTTACATGTGATACAAAATTGGGAGGAATGCCTGATACACCAGATGGCTGTGCCACTGTTCAGAGGGACCTCAACAGGCTGGAGAATGGGCAGAAAGGAACCGCATTAAGTTCAACAAAGGGATATGCTAATTCCTGCACCTGGGGAGGAAGTAGCTGCATGGCCCAGTACAGGCTTGGAGCCAAACAGCTTGAAAGAAGCTTTGCAGAAAAAGACCTGGGATCCTGATGAACACCAAGTTGAACACAGCCAGCAATGCTGTCTTGAAGCAAAGAAGGCCAACCGTATCCAGGGCTGCACTAGGAGCATTGCCAGCAGGTCAAGGCAGGTGATCATTCCCCTTTTTTCAGCACTGGTGAGGCCACATCTGGAATGCTGCATCCAGTTCTGGGCTCCCCAGTACAAGAAGGACATGGACTTCATGGAGCAAGTCCAGCAAAGGGTCGCATGGATGATTAAGGGACTGGAGCATCTCTCATACCATGAGAGGATAAGAGGCCTGGGACTGTTTAGCCTCAAAAAGAGAAGGCTTGGGGGGATCTTGCTGATGTGTATAAATACCCGATTCAAAGGGGAGCGTAAAGAAGAAGGAGCCAGACTCTTCTCAGTGGTGTGCAGTGACAGGACGAGAGCCAGTGGGCACAAACTGAAATACAGAAATTCTATTGAGACATAAGCAAAAACATTTTTTCTGTGAGGGTGGTCAGACACTGGAACAGGTTGCCCAGAAAGGTTATGAAGTCTTCATCCCTGGAGACTTGCAAAACTCAACCAGACATGGTCCTGAGCGTGTGTGTGTGTGTGCGCGCAGGGCAAGGGGGGAACTAGGTGATCTCCAGAGGTCCCATCCAACCTGAACCATTTTGTGAATCATGTAGGCACACCTTTAGTGAGGCAGGACTCAGTACAATTGCTTTCATACACTTGACCTTAACATCTGTACTGCTGTAATTCCTACATCCTGTCTCTCAAGTAAGCAAAGTTCAGAAACTGCATAAAAATAAGCCACGCAGAGCATCTGGGCTCCTTCTTCCCTTCCCTACCTCATGCTACTGCAGAACAAGATTCTAACCCTGAGATTTTAAGATCAAAATTGTCTCTTACCAGCTCTGCCATTCTTTTTCTGCACAAAATATCCGACAATAGAAATAGAAAATATTTCACGAACTGGATGTACCTTACAAACCTGTATTAGTTCTATTGGACGAGATTAGGGGAGAATGATGGCTAATGAGGTCCAGTTCTCTCCATGAAAATGCAAGTCAATGAATGTTTTTTTTTTTCTCCTTGTTTCTCTCTGCTATATCTCCACAAACTATGTAACTTGCTTTGGTGCAAGTTTTGAGCTTACCATTATCCAGCCAATGATCTAGGATAAGTGGTCTAGTGAGCAGCTCCAGAGTTCTGGGTTGACCTCTACTGAACTGTAAACTAAAGTAAACCTTCATGAAAGCTGTGTTTACCTGCAAAACCAAAAAGGCATTGTCTGGTGAGAGTCATTTTCGTTAGCTGTTGTGGCTAGCATTTTAGTGTTTGTTAGTTTCTTGTTTGAGGTTGAATCATAAATACTGTATTTCAGTATGTCATTATTACCAAGCCTTAGATTTTCTCTACTGGATTTATTCCTGTTTTGTTACTGTTTCACTTGGATTTTGGAATATGTCATTTAGGTATTGTAAAATGTAAATATTCTTTATTATTTGGGGATATTTTTTACCCGCTTAGCTATATAAAATCCCATGATATGTTAGATGTAGCTGGGAAATATTACTACCTTGCAGTTCATTTATGGACCAAACTGTATCTGGCTGATAGAAAAGCACATACAGTACTGGTGCTGTGTCAGGAGACAGAACGCTCCCGAGAAAGGGGAAAAAACCACCCTATTATGCTGTGACAGTGTGTACTGCTAGTATGGCATATACCCCTCCATCATTAACGCTTTTGGAGAGGGAGCCATAGCCATTCTGCGCTCCCTTTCTTTCTTGATAAAGCTGCAGTAAACTAAAGAACTGTTGTGTTAGGAGATCATTAGGGCCCACAGAGCTAGGAAGGAAAGTTTTGGAGATTTCAATATTTATCATTCTATATCAGAACAAACACCAAGACCTTTGCATTGATTCTGTGGAAAATATAAAATAGTTCTGCTGAATATATAGTATCAATGAGTTAGAGTGTGCATCTGGAACATGGCAGACCTAAAATGAAGTTTCTTCCGTGTCTGGTTTAGACAAGAATCTTTAATTACGTCTCCCTTTCCCAGATGAATATATGCATTTGTAGGCTACTGGCCGAAGGACCACAGCTAATTCTTTTGAAGCTCCTACCTCAACTGTATTTAAATAGAAGACTACTCTAGTTGACATTGCTGGAAAGAAGCTTTCTGCAGACGAGAAAATTATCGGTTTGAAAACGATATTTCATTAAAATCGATGCAGTTCTATGGAAAACTTTGGTACAATGATTTTTCTTGCAGCGAGAGCTTGGTCAAAAAAGTTTTTATTACCTCTAATACATTAAAAGAAGGAAAGTCAGACAGAACTTCCAAAGAAGCTGCAAAAAATGGGGAAGGAAAGAAGAGGATAGGAATGTTTTATTCCTGAAGGCTCTCTAGGGGCGTCTCTAGAATTCCTTGTTGGTTAATGTCGACTTCCTCTAAGTTTTCAAGAGGGCTGAGCATCTGCTAAAAAAACCCCACAAAAATAAAATAACCCAACAAACCTAATCCAAAAATCTCTTTATGCTTAAAAATTCAGCCTCCTAAGACCCCCTAAGCTGGAAGGGAAAGTACAATGCAATCTCTATTTTGAAACTATGTGGACTCAAAACTAGTTTTGCACACATATATTTGATCTATTTATATTGAGTAAGCTAACATTTCAGTGTATAGGTTTGTTGGGAGGGTGACAGACAAACAAAAGATAATCAAGATGAACCAGATATAAATAGTAAAACGATGCTCATTTCTATTCCTTTGTCCTTCCTCTCATTATTAGCTACCTGTTTTCCTCTATTTATCTGATAGTCTTTCTGTATTTCTCACTCATACGGATATGGTTGTGCAATTTTATACTCACATGAATTGCTACTGAAATTGTTGTAAAATGAATCTCCTTTAGTTATGTATGTGAATAGGTGAAAGACTGAATATCTTTTTATAAGTAAGTGTAAATTACTTAGTCTGGAAGCTATGCAATACACCTTTATCTTGGGTCTGATTAGAGCTATCACTCGAGTGCTTTGCCAGTTAAAACTGAGCTTCTTGGAAATCAAGGAACTGGATTGTGTCATCATGCCACTCTGAGAATTAAAACTGTAATATAAGCAAAATAAACAGGAAGGAAGGAGTAACAGGAACTAAAACTGTTAAGGGCTTAGATAAAGTTTATGTCCATATAATACCTTTTGCTTGTTTGCTAAGTTCCAGAATACAAAAGATTTTGTCTGAATGAGCATTAAAAGTGGAAAAGTTCAGATATATCCACAGAGCTAAGCTAGCATGTGTTTGCATCTCTCCTTCCTTCCAACAAATGTTTAAATGGGCTCAGAAAATCTTGTTCTTTTGTGTTCTGACTTCCTGAGTGCTGTCATCTGTAGGAAACATAAGGCTATGCCTCTGTTGAAGGCTATTTCAAAAAAGAGATTGACATGATGTAAGTGTACACTGAGACTCTGGATTATGCTGAGGGTTCTTTAGTGCTCCAAGTGTGAACCATATGTTGTGTTGAAGAAAACAAAAATGCACAATGTAGATTTGCTGTTTCAAAGTGCAGCACAGTGGTACATAAAAAGCTTTTAGACTTTTAAATAAAAGCATATGGAAGCACAGGCTTAATCATTTATAGTGAAATGCACTTTTCTACAGCCTCAAGAGCAAAGATATTATACTACTTGCAGTATTTTATACAATATATTACCAAACAATTCTTTCCTGAACATCAGATGTACACTTACCACACTACATACAAAAAAGATGGCCATCTAACAACATAGTAAATCCGTGTGATTGCTTCCATAGTGGCAATGAAGCAGTTTATACCACATCTTGAGGCAGATGCTTACAAAATGATTTGTTTCAAAGTGTATAACAAGAATAATTATCTTTCTAATTCCTAAAAATGCACAAGTATTTTCCGTGAAAATACTTTTTCAGAAAAGCGTAGACATACTGTTTTAACTATAAAGATTTCTTTCTAAAAATCTGTTTCTAGAATTTTTCAAAATGAAATAATTCCATGGAGTAGTAGCAAGCTGAAAAATATCTTGACAGTGAATTTCTTTTTTAATCTGCAGAAGCATGATGATGTCTCGGGGTACTGCCTAAGCACCTTCTTTTCTGTCCTAGAAACTGAGAAATTACTGCATTCTTAAATGGAAGTTTCTGTAATTGTAGGAATTGGACAGTTCTGACTAATTCGCTTAGCCTATGTTACTGAATATAAAGCAGCTTAGCATTCTATGGTAAGATAGATCAGCTGTTCTAAAGATGTTTTTAATCTTGGTTTACTCCAAATCAGTGTCATATGGTTCTGCTACCATAAATGACTAATGCCTTATTTTGTGCGTCTATTATGCATTAGCCAACTACATGTTTTCCATCTGCCTCATATAAGTGTCTCAAAGATGCTCTCTGACTGACTAGGATACACAAATCTTTTTCTATCATTCCAATGAAATAGCCTAGTTCATAGCAGAAATTCTGTTTGTCTATGAGTGCATGATCTTTGCACTTTTTAACTTGAAATTAGCACTTACTTTTCTTTCATCTTTAATATACAATAAAAATTCATTTCTAGCTCTCACAGTCAGCCTACAAGTCCAAGTCATAACCTACAATACCTATGTTCCATTATGGTTACTATTATGAGTTTCCTATTATCCCACACTTAAAACTAGACTAATTCCAGTTTCTGCACTTTGAAAATGTGTTTTTTGTAATAGTATACAAACTTTGCAGCTGATTCTTTCTGATTTCAGTAATTTCGGTGCTCATTTGGGTCAAATCCTTTCATTAACTGAACCATGTTATATGAATTGTGTTTCTACTGGTTTTGGAATATCTTTTTTTTCTTGCAAAGGGATAGTAAATTCTACTTTCTAGTGGTAGTAAACTCTGTAAGGTAAAGTCTCACAATGTTCATAGGTCACTTTCTGTGTCTTTGCCATGAGAGAAGCAATCCTTTATCCACAGTGATAAAAAGTTATAAAAGCCCTTTAAGGCTGCAAACATTACCAAGTGAAAACAGGAAGATAAATATTTCAAGCGAAAAGGTATTAAATATGAAAGGTTATTAACATCCTAACAATAAAAAGCTCAGACAACTCAGTATTTCACTTCACTTTATGACTTTCATCTTGCACCCTGATTTACATCAGAAGCTATCATAGTCTTGGAGGCAGTTATTGCTCAGACTTATTTGTATCTGAAAATATGTAAGTGTTGCAGAGAATAGTCTACATCTATGATTGCCAGATTCTGAAATGAATCTTTCTTTAACTTAAATCAATATAACAAAGTATGTGTCTACCCACAAAAATTAATGGGTATGTATGTGGCAATAGATATATCAGCTTCAAGCAAAATCATGCAAAATTATTCATTTTTAGCGTGTTGTGGGACTCATAGTTAGATGATTTATGCAATATGTGAGAAACTTGTTATAATTTTTAACAGAGGAGATTTTTTTCCGTCTCAGAGATAGCTGAAAACCATGGCTTCAAGAATTTTTACAATTTAATCAAAAAATAACATGAGGTAGGAACTATGTTTTGCCCAGCCTCTATTCCTCCTACATCAAAGTTCTATGGATGTAAATTGTCCTGTTTCTGTGAGTGCTCAGATGAGCCTCCAGTGTACTGAGGCTCTTTCCCTTATCCAGAACTTGCATATCATACTAGAGTTTAGGATACAAAAGTCTGCTTCTAGCCAGGGTTGCATATTTTAAAAGTGAAGAACTCTCCACCTCTTTCTCTATCCTCTTTATTTTTTTTAATGAAATTGCTATTTGAGTTCTTCAGATGCATTCAGAGTTCATCTACTAGAATGAGATCTTGAGTGTCCCAAATGGTGACTAGCTGAAGAATTAAGCTATCTATCTGAGTTGTAAACACAATCCTCAAGACGTCTTCCTGGGCAACAATACATCTGTGTGAAGATCCTATTGTTTTCACTACTGAAATGGTAAAAGTCTAGTTGGCCATCTTAAGTAGTTAAGTCCTATCATAGTTTTAAGATCCTTCTGATACCTAAGCTTTCTTTTTCTTTTATGTTAATGCTTTATAATTAGTATAATTTTAATGACCTTTTTTCCTAAACATTTAGAAAGCTGAAGAACTGTGTTGTCAATAGGTACAACGTTATTTAAAAATCTCCTGTTAATGAAAGCATAAACAACAAGTACAGTATAATAGTGCAGTTGAAGACTTCTGCTTGGTAGACCTTATGTGACATGTCTCAAGCGTGAACCAAAGTATTGCCTTGGGGTATTAATTTTTTTCTCTGCGTTCCAGAAGCTGCCTTAGTTCTAACAGTCATGAGAACGCTCCACAAACACTGCAAAGCACTGCAAAGATGTCAGGCTCTACACGATAAATTGATATGGTGCTGTGAAATCATCAGGAGTAACTTGTTAAATGGCAATGTCTGTGTGAATAATTGATCTACAGTAATAAAATAAATATACTATATTTGCATATTATAATTTATTAAGTTATTGGTCAACAAAACTAAGGTTCTAGGACTTTAAAAAAGAAAAAAAGAAAGAGCATATGGGAACAGTACAGAAGACAAAGCTGATTATATCAGTCACAGACTATTTTCCAGTCATTAGTATGATGGCAGTAAAAATAGTGATCTAGCAGACTTGGGTGTAATAACTGGGGCAAGGAATGGTCAAGGCTATATTCCTTATCTGAATTATCACTTTTATCAAGTAGCGCATCTATGTTCAAGAGTAATACTAAAAAATACTGATCTTCATCTTAGGGGCTTAAACAAACTGTGGGGATAAACACGCTATTCATTTTTTAAAAAAACTTGATAGAAGAAATGTTAATCTGGTCAAGGATATATTTAGATTTGAAATAAAATGTAGCACCATCACAGCAGAGAAACGGATCAAACAGCCACTGAATATGATTAATAGCACCAAAGGAATACAATAATTTTAAAATGGAGCTTGTACAGCTTTTGTGTCATATTTAAAATATTGATACTAATGAGCTAGGAATTATCTTCCAGTCTTATGTTTCTAATCACACTGTTATCACAAAAAATATGTATTTTATGCAATTGGCATATGTAAAACTTGCAAAAAGATGACTAAGAAATACAGATAAAGTCTCAGAAAAAGGAAAAGAACTTTCCTCTGAAAAGGAAGATACATAACTTTTAGAGTGCAAACCCAATTATGAAGTCTCTCAGAGGTATTAAGTGTCAGGCAAAGCCAGTTTCAGGAAATTTGTAAGCTTCAAACGATAATCTCAGACTTGAGACAGTACAGAAGACTGACACATCATAATCTTCCGATAGTATCACAGCCGTAAAACACCTGAGTTGTATCCTTCTGAAACAGCAGAAATGATCAAATCTTTTCTGTAGGTAACAAATCTTCCTTTATACTTTACCATCACAACACTGAAACCGTCTGTTCTTTGCCTATGTGCAGTTGCTTTCTAATGAAACCTAAGCCAAAGATCAAATAAATGCCAGAGCTCAAACTAACTTACAAAAATAATATACATGTCTCTTTCCCTTATGTTATTTTTAGCTGATGAGGCAGCATCTTCTGGCAGAATTCCTTTGCGCATTAAATCCTAAGCAGAATCTCTCAAAATTACTGAATTTTACTCATTTCTATTTCTCTGTTACTCAAAGCAATCCAATATCCTCTGCATATTACATTCCTTGTGATCATAATGCCTCTCAAATGTTGTGCTATCAGCAGTTTTCATTGATGCTCAAACCTTGTTGTTGGAAGTTGTGAACGAAATTGTCCTGCTGCTAATTTACACCTTTGCGTACCTAATAAACTGTCTCCAGTTTTGTGTTTTCCTCTTTCAATACTATTGCCTTGATTTTGAGTAATCTTTCCTACCCTGTAACCTTCAAGCTGATACTCTTAAGTTTTATGCAAAACTGGAGTAGATTAATAATAATAATTGAGGTTTCTATCTCTTGTGGTGGAACCATGTGAAAGTAACCATCAAGAACAGTCTAAAAGTTTAAAGACTGCCGAAAGAACCTAAGTATGTTTAGCTGAAAATTAAAGTGAAAGTGGAAACAAAATATCTTTCCAGTAATGTTTAAGCTTCAGGAGAGCAATCCTTGATCTACAAAGGTTAGGCACTTTTCCCATCTGAAAAATTTTTTCATTTTCATATTTTCCATAGCTAATTTCAAGATATAGTCTTCTATGTGTCAGGAAAAATAGACTGTCAGTTTTAAAATACTTGATTTTGGGGACATTAAGATCCCTAATTTCCAGGGGGAACCCAGGTATTTCAATTAAAATAAATTGCCTATATTTTTAACTTTAATTTATTATCATGAAAATTAGAATATATGTTTTCATATATATATATATATATATAAATAAAATGCTATTTGTACATATATACGTATATATATACACACACACATATATATATATAGCCCCTTAGTAGTTAGATGTCAGCTAATTAGATTTGTTAAAGGTTTTTTAACTTGAATGCCTAATGTGGCAGTAAACCAAAACTTAAGCATCTAAGTAGCCTAATTTTTTAGAACACCACTCAAAATTCCTTTATCAGTCAAAAGCCTACAAGTGTTCAGGACACCTGGATGTAATCAACTAAATATAGCTTTTGAAATTCAAGTTTTTACAGCTCTAGATAATCCACATTTTGCCAAAGCAGGTTTGTATGAGGTAACAAATGACAAAATGGTGTCTTCATGCATATCTGTCAGCAGTACTATACATTGTCATTTTTAACTTCTGAAGTCACTGTGAGTAAAAAAAAAAAAAGCTGAAACAGCATTAAACTTAGTGCTTTCAGTGTTTTTGAATAGATGTTAATATTCTCTATATGTTTTTATATATTGGCATATCAATACACTTAGTGAACTGATCAGCTAATATATGCCTCTAAATATCAAAGGGCTGCCTTTGTTGCATATAGTATTTTTATGGAGATTTATTTACACAAAGCTTAAGTTTTTAATTGATATTTAGGCCTCTTTTTGCTTTGAGGAATGTTCATATACTTTCTTTTATTTGCATCTCAGTTACATTATCCTTAAAACCCAGTTGCAGTCAGAACATGGATATCAATCAAGATACACACCATTATTTTCTTCTGCATCAGAGGTCCTCCTGTGTCCAGATGTGGTGAGATAACTCGGTGCTTGTTACCGCCGTTTATTCAAATCACATGAATGTGCACTAAGTACTTTTTTTTCCTGGTAAGCGATTGCTGTCATTGCCTCTGGAGCAGTCTAGAATCAGGGGTAGGGGATGAGATAACTCATGTGATTGAAAGCAATGGGTGGTGCTACTATCCATCAAGGAATTTATCCAGGACTAGGTGTTTCATATGAGAGTGTCTGGAGACTCCCAACGGATCAGCATGTACACTTATAACCTGAAAAGATATGTGAGTGTTTACTACCCCAGGATGGATTCTGCATTGCATGAAATTAAAAAAAAACCCACCTATTATTCAGTGGAGAGGGGTCTGAAAAGTAGTCATTTTTGCAGCATTTTAATTCAGACTCTTACAATTGACTTGTTGGAGGTTATAGTTCTAGGTTAAGAGTCTTTCAGTAGCATATCTGGTTTAAAGAATTTCCGTCTTCTTATTCCAGCTATATCATAATACACTCATCTGGATTTTTTAAATAACCCGGTTGAAAACTGTGACAGTAAAGACATTGAAAAGCATTCGTAATGGTAGTGGTTCACAGTTAAGATGATAAAACAGAGAAGGCAGCATCTGTCCACAAGGCGGGTAGGAAGAGATAGCTGGGATCGTGTGAGTAGAGGCAGATATCTCTTAGAGCAGTTCTGTTGCCAGAAGAAATTGTATCGTGAGACTTCTCAGTATAACTCTGATCAACCAACTTCTTAATGTCTAACTCTCTAAGCTTGAGTAGTCCTGTAACTCCTCACCTTGCTGAATGAGGCCGTTTTGTATTTGATGATTGTTTAGTTAAAGATTACCATCCTTTACTGTATGTAAAACTCACAAGTAAATTACTACTTCAAATTTGAAGATCAGATTAAAGAAACAGAACTGGAAAGGATATCTTGGTGACAGAATCCAGTTTCACAGGCATGCAGGTGGCCATGTTGCATCATTCCTCTGAGTAAAACATCAAGGTTAGTTTCAAAACTACTATTATTTTGAGTTGATTTTCTCATTACGTCTGTTGGAAAACTACATGAGAAACCCACTCACTTTTCCAGTTTCCAGCCTCTGCTTATTCATGGTCATTTTATTTCCATTTGCTTTTCTGCGCATGCTTTTCCTTATATGTGAATACTTCTACTGACTTACTCCTTTAGTTTAATTCCCCTCTTATTTGGGGTTTTACTAGGTAAAACAAGACAAACTATTACAGGCCCTGCTTATTTAATTTTTCATATTGTATAACTAACCCTTCTCCACATAGCTCTAGCGTGAGCTCATTTTTCTTACAGATGGATGACAAGTGTTGTACATAGAAGGGATCTCAACAAAGCCTTTTATAATGACACTAACACCAAATAGATATTGTTAATTGCTTAATTGTGAAACCATAAAATACATTAGCAGTTTCTTAATCAGGTGTTAATGTACTTTATGGACTGGTATTTCCTGCTAAACTAAAATTCATGTATCAAGTGCTGCAAGTGCATTCATGCAAAATTCACAGCTGGATCAATTGCAGTTTATTTGTTTGTTTATTTTTCTTGAGGAGAGTAAATTCAGGTCCAACATTATAAAATTTTTGTCAGTATAGTTTATCTTCTCATAGTTGTTGTTTTAATGTGGTAATAGTAATAGTTTTATCACTTACTTACCTTCAAACACTGAGCTCTACTAAAGCTGATAACATGGTGAATGAAAGATCAAGTAACTGCAGTTTCTAAGACGTAGCGCTTGCCCTTGTCTGGAAATGAACTGCAGTAATAACAATCATTTTTTTCATTGCAATAAAACATTGACTGTTATTCCATATTTTTCTTACAACATGAGAGGGCCAACTTGTTTTGTTAGTTACAGCACAATAACTGCATGGTAAGTGTATAACACTATACATGTAGATCACCTTGAGATTTGAAACATAATAATATGAAACAGTGCCAAATAACAAGAGATTGAAAATGAATTTGTGTTCTGGCTTCCAAAGAACGTAATGTTAAATTAAACACTTGCATACAATACCTACTGCAACTACAAGTGCTGTATGTGAGAATTTTATTTTCTAGAGCAGCTGTTTTATACCTGTTGCTTCATTGTTCATGCACTGCATAACCTTTTAGAGAGGTTCCAGATCTTATTTTATTGAAGTAGATAAATATTGTTTATTTTCAAGATTACTGGAACATTGTGCTATCTACAAGGGCATGTGGAAATAGAAAAACAGCTCAACTTCAGTAATTTACTGCCCCTTTCAGAAATGGTTTGGTCCATTTTCAAAACACACCACTACATGTAAATTCTAAAAAATAAATCTCCACTAAAAAGTAAAGAGCTTGTTTTCTTTACTGATGCTGACATTCTTTACCATAAAAACACATCTACTTTTCCTATATTTCAAATATGTAAAATACGTGAAAGCATTCTATACTAATACTGAATACAAGGAAAGCTCCCCTGTGCATTTTCATACAACTACTGTAAATCCCACAGATAACTGTATCATTCTAATTTAACTATTGTTTAATAGCTGATATTGCTAATAGCCCAATAGATTTATTGACAGTATGCTTTTGCTGCTAACCTCCTAGCATTTTATAAGGGCAACGGCTCCAGTATTCAAGACAGCACATGCCACCACACCACCTCTAGTAGGTGTTCCACTCTGGGAGAGAACAGGGATGAACCCTGCAGGTTCAGCATTTCTTCCAGTTGATAAATTCCTGTTGAACTTTGGCGCTTCTGGCTGAGGCTGACGTACTAGACAGTGCCTATACACCATACGGGGAAGCCACTCACCTAAGGGGCTTCCTTTCCAGAGAACAGATGCCAAAGTCTTTTCACCTTGTATCTCATTTTTAAGTGGTTATGTTCCTGCCCTTCCTTTCTGCTAGGTCTTTTCTCCAGTATGATGATGCAGCCATCTCAGAAATAGGCTTAATTACCATGTTATTCCACTAAAAATAACATGAGATGAGTGAATTAGAGTAAGACCATTCATTATGTTGAATGTTCCAGTTTTTCTTTTGTTTCTGGCCTTCTAAAGTGCTGCTAAATTGTAGCGCTTTGTTAAATAAAACAAGAACAGCTTGAAGTATAAACTATTTTTCCAGCATGCAACATGCAATTTCTTTTTAAGGGGCAAATAAACGTTTGACGAGTAACAGGCTTAGATTGTTTTGATACATATTAAAACTGACCTTGGCTATAGATTATTTATATGATCAGTGGTGAGATGTAAATAATTAAGGAAGTATCATTTATAGATGTTGTAAATTATTTTTTTTAAAGGAAAAGCATTTTTTTTAAAGGAAAAGGAAAAAAGAAATTTTGCTTACTTATTTTCTTCATATTTCTTACTTATCTATTTTCCTCCTATTTCTCTTTCTTCCTCTAGCTTTTTCATGTTACTTTTATTTTTTAACCACTTGACTGCATTCAAGGTCAGGATGAATGAGAGACAGTCTTAAAACATATAAGCAATGACAGGAAATGCAATAAAACCCGATAATGTAGTAATCTGCTAGTGGTGATAAAAATGTTACCAAACCAGAAATTATGTTGTGTGTAAGTAATCCTTTTTGTCTGTAGTTTAACCATTACTATATACCTAATAAATAACACTGAGAGGGTATGAATTGGAAAAAAGATGAAAACTAAAAATAATTCTAAGGTTAGTCAAATAGTTTAAGTAGAAATGATGTACCAGTTCACCAATTGGCTCAGTGATTTAATTGACTGGCTAAACTGCTCTATTATGAAATATGGCACTAAATTAGTATAACTTTCATGGTCATATGTACTTACTTTTCAAGTAATAGTTACTTTACAAACCAATATGTGATACTGGATCATAAAAATAATGTTGTATTCAGAAATCTTGATTTTAAAAAAGTAAACTTTATTGATATATCCCCCATTTCCCTGGGGGAAAAAAAGCAAAAAAGATGATATTTTCAGAAAACACCAACAGATATTGGAGTTGCATAGCAGTTTGATAGACTGTGAAGTAATTGTTAGGAAATTATTTGCAAATTAACTTTATTTCAGCATGGTTTCACTTACATAATCCATTTGATTTCAGTGCACAGAATAGACATGCAATAATGCAGAACTTCAGTCATATGGATATCATACTGTTCTACTTTTTGACTTAAAAATGTTTGCCTTTGAAACCTAATATTCTTTTTTTTTTTTTAATTGACTAATTTGCAAATAATTTAGTAGAAGTGTGGAAGGAATAGAGACAGTGCAGAAAGTCTCCATGGCAGTGTAAAGCCCTCTTAAAAGAGTGGATGGGTTGGTTAAGGTCACTCAACCTGATTTCCTTCTCTGGATGTCCACAGTACTGTGAGCTGAGAAAGAACTGAACTAGATATAACAGAGCAGGGGTTAACGAGCTCCACTGAAAAACTTTGAAAAGTGGAGCTAATTAATGAGTAAAGCAGGGAGGTAATGTGTCTGTACTGCTACTAATTTTCCAGACTGGGTTGTTTATAGCTAGCTTGGGAGTATTGGACCGTACTGCTTGTTGCTAGGCTAAATAGCTGTGAAAGTAGGTTCTGTGAAGCTGTTTCTTTCTTGCTTTCAATACTCTGTTATGAAAGTGACACAGTACCTTAGCCTATTCCTAGCACCAGAGCACCTGACGTTACTGCCAATAAAACCACAAGTTGTCTCTTTGAATATAGAGAAGCTTACCTTAATGAGCTTACAATGGAGAAAGGAAAAGGCAGTGCATACACTCCTTTTAGTTTTGTTTCAATCACAGTGTGACTTTTTACTGTTGTAGATGCTTAAAATTCATAAAATTGTGATGAGTTTCATCTTCATGCATGAGCACATGCAAGAGGGAGTCATATGTCTATGACTGAATCTGAAATTGGTGGTGAGAGCAACCCTCATGTACATTCATGACAACATTTTCAAGGGCAGGGCAGCTGTAGATCATAGCTGTGCAATACAAAATACTTGGCATGGTAAATTGGTAAATGGCATGGTTCAGCTCTGGTCCGGTTTCTTCACCCCACCCAATTTAGTTTTATATCTCCTTGCTGGGTACCAGTAATAGTGTAATCACAGCAAGCAGCACAAAGCTCATCCTGAGCCAAATACCTGAGTACTTGAAGTTCCATGCAGAATTTGAAACCAAACCAATGCCAAGCTATATCTGGTAGGGCCGATAGTCCGTGTAGTCCAGTTTTCTCTCTACAACAGTGATAAAAGGAGATCACTTGAGCCAGGCCACTATCTACAGTTCAGTCCCCTCACAGTCCTCAGTGCTAGTGGCTACAAACTCCATGTATTACCTGGTTGAAGGCCTGTTGTCCATGCATTTCTTATTCATTTTCGAATCTGCTAATACTATCTGCCTCCACAACCTCCTGTTGCGACAAATTCCAGAAGTTCATTACTTGCTGTGTAACAGAGCACTTCTTTTCATCTGTTTTAAACCACTGTGCTACCAGTTTCGTCAAGTGACCCCTGATTCTAGTATTAAAGGCATAGTGAATAATAGTTACCTTTCCACCACTGTTCTGATTTTGTGTACCTCTGTCATACCCCTCCTCAGGCTTTCTTTCTCCAGATTGAGAGCTCCCATCATTTTTAATCTCTCTTCATATCTTCCTCTAATAAGATGCTCTATCCCTTCGTTGTAGTTGCCATTCTGTTTCTTTTTTAACTTCAGGATGTCCTCCTTGAGATGCAGAGTACAATATTACTCATATTCTTAGAAGGTGAACTGTCTAATTTGAAGCTAGATGTGAAAAATTAATTTACGTTTTACATGTCGTACCTTCAGTATAACATTCTAAACTGGTGCATCAGTTGAAGCAATAAATAACCAAACAGATAAGCCTGTCTTAAAGCTGATTTAATACCCAATGTTCTCCTTTTAAAACTGCTGTAGAAATGGTCAAGAAAAAACTGTAATAGAACTGGTTGTTTAATTACTTGAAGGGTGCAATGCAGCTCGGGATAACATCAGATCGTTTAGGATACAAAAACAAAGATTATTCACACTTGTGACAAAATTTTATTTATTTTCTTCAGTAGACTTATTTTCTTGGATGTGGAGATTTAGTCCCTAAGCATGTATCGCCACAGCTAAACTGCTGAAATGGAAAAAAGCTCTAGCAGTCTTAAAATGTTATTTCAGTTTCCCATATCCTACATCTATGGTCTCTTTAAAGGGCTGCCTGTGTTGAAGATGGTCAGATAAATAGGCAAGAATGTATACCCAGCTCCTTTTTTGATTTGTATGATAGCACATATGACACGCTGTAGACTGATTGTAAAGCCACACTTTTATTTCAGCCTGTTATGAAACAGAATTTGGTTCTGCCTTTCTTTTTTCATTTTAGAATGCTTTATTTTATTCTTAATGACTATTATAAAATAAAAATAGCATGTTTTCCCTTAACCGAACAGACACAACTACTCTTACCTTTTTTGGCCTGGAAATACTATGTATCTACTGCTAAGTATTTTTTGTAAGTGTTCATCAGCAGCTGAGGGCAGTATATAACAGTCAATGCATTGAGTGAAGTCGAAGGTTTGTCCTGCCTCAGTGCTGTGGGTGAGATGCACTTCTTTCTTTCCTAGGTTTTATACAGTTGTATCTTAATTGAAAATAAAATCAGTGGAGTTGCATGGGTGTAATACTAGTGTAATGAGGTAGTGAAATGGTCTCGTAAGTGTCATATATTCCCAGAATGCTTTTTAACGGATGCTGCAGTGATGCTTTTAAAAAGGTTCTTGATGAAATCTGCTAAACACAATTTTTTATAACACTTCTTAAGTACAGTTTGGTGGTCCCCTCAGGGATGCATATTGACAAGTGAAGTGCAGCAATATAGGTTGCAGAAGATATTTCTGAACATCATGCCTGACAACCTGACAGTAAAACAAGCACAATATTTAAGTGTTTCATATTCCAGAGGGACAGGATGAGCAGCTTTCAAAACTCAGTGTTCACGTTCCATTGCAAAATATGTACTTGCATCCATGCATAAGCAGAGGCAGACAATAGGTACTCAGTCTCATCTGAGCACTGGCTGTTTCCTACAGAAATTTTCTCTTTCAAATTTCTCTTTCTCTTTCAGATTGGGAGCATAGCCCTTTGCAGAGGCTTGCATCTCCTTGCAGCGTATGGTATGTCTGCATGGTCCTTGGAGACTGACCTGCGCTTGCTCCTCCTGGTTTCTACAGTGGCTGGACATAAGCCAGCACTGATCTAAAGGCAGTGTGCCTGCTAATACCATAATCTCTGTTGAGAGCACTGCAGTTTTGGATCAGAACTAGTGGGCGCCTAGCCATTTGGATGGGAAGACAGAGCAAGTGCAGGTCCATCTGCCAGAAACAGCGATGACAGACCTGTGGACTAAAATTTGGTTGGTCCAAAAACAGACCGCAGGATTAAAAAATGTCTGAATATACTTGGAATCCAAATGTGGGGCTGCAGCCCTTGTTCAAACATCGCACGTGAAAAGTGTTAGGTAAGCAGTCAGCCAGACGCATGTAAATATTACAAACTTATTTTAGGCAAGTAGACTTGGTAATTTCATCAGTGTTATTCAGAAAAGTTTAGGTTTTCAAATATAAGTTGGTACAATTTATATATATAACCTGTGTGTGTTTGTGTGTGTATATATATATATATATATATTTAAAAAATGTGGCACCTTGCATTTGTGTGTGTGTGCGCGTGTGTGTATGTATCTCCAAGAAGAAAAAACAACTTTAGCCTGGCTTGTCCATTTTCCAAAATTAGAAACAATTTATTGTATCTGCTCTGCAGTAGGTTTGATGACTATGCAGGGGAGGTGCCAAAGAGAAATTAGGCTTTTTTTAATCAGCTGATTTTAAGAAGAGAATACAGGGAATCCTTTAAGATCAAGTCAAAGTTACACAGCTAACTGAATCTTATTAACATAGGTGTTTTGAATGATGTTACTCAAAAAAAGAGAAAAGCTATATTCTATTTAGGTAGAAAATTGGAGTGTTGTCTTGATCTTGATTTGCATATAAGAAGCAAGATAACCTTATGAAAGAAATAAATAGAAATAAAAAACTAGGTAAGTTTGAAGTTACTAGAGATGAGTAAATTGAGAGACTCACTCTCTTTTTAAAGCTGATAAACAACTGTGGTCCTGCATAGAAAAGAAAATCAAATATTTTGTTCGGTTTAACTGGCTATGATCACTTGAACCATCCTTTGGTCTTTAGGAAGATAATTTAACACACTTAATTGCATTACATGGTCAAATGAAAAATGTATATAAGTACTATAGTCATTGTAAAACATTGCCTGGAAATGAGAGCAGATCAAGTCTGGTGTTACATGTCATTCGGGTATGCAACAGTCAAACTACCTGTTCAATACAGTGGCTGGAGCTCCAAGGAATATACTGAATATTTGTAGCTGTAGAGAACACTTTACCAAAAGACTTCCCTTGAAATTGCTCTGTCTTTACACTAAGTACTGGCATATGAGCAAAAGAGCCTCCTACACATTAATGTTCTTTAAGAACTTCTCTAGCGAATGAGTCAATAACAGCACGCAGAATCCTGACAGATAATTACAGGGAATACAATACCTAACTTTTCTGTCAGTACAGTGAAGAGCTGTGCTATAAACCTATTGCAGCAACATAAATAATTAGTTTGTGGCATACAGTGGTGTAGGTTTACAGTGGAAAGATATGTTTAGTGGAGGTGAATATCCTGTGCAGGAATGCAAGAGGACTATATGGAAGGAACGAAAAGGATAGTAAAATTCCCCAAATAAAAGATAAAGAAAAATTAAAAAAAAAAAAAACTCAGAAAGCCTCTGAAATAGGCTTTGAAAGAACTCTGGCAACAGGGGTAAACACTGTTTTTGGATAAAACAAATTGAAACACACTAAAGATTTTCTGGTTTTCTCTCTTGGGTGTTTCTTTAATGTCTCTATTATCAAGATCTTGAATTTAAGAGGAAAAAAATATTGTACAGAAGTACTGTGACATTGAAAATTTAAATAAAGATGGGTTTGGTTACCAGAACAATTAGATTTTTAGCTTGTAATTCTACTGTTAGTTACAGTATTACACATAATTTATCATTTGTACAGATTCTACAGCGCAGTTTAGATCTAGGAGCAACTGAAAGATGTAGAAGTTTCGCCAATGGGGCCAATATCTCCAGCCTCATATATCTCTAAACCTTCTTATCACTAAAGCACTTTCATTATGATTTATATGAATATTAATTCTGATTAAATATTCTCTATGCAGTGCTTGCTGAAGAATTTGTTAATCTATTGCCTTTTTAATATATCATGATCACATCTGAAAAGCTTACACTATACTATTAATCAGAGAAGTCTTGTCCAGACTGCCAGATCCTGGCCACTTTGCATTACTTATGCTTTAGCACCACTTGCTTTCTATTTCAAATCAGCAGTAAACTGTAACAAAGTAAAAAGGCCCTGGTTCTTTAAAGTATTCTCTCCTTAGTACTTGCAGTTATGTTTTCTTATTTCTATTTCTTTCATAAGGTATTTTTGCTTCTTATATACAAATAGTTGTTTGAAAGTTAGCATCTCTGATGTGCATATGATGTAAAGGTAATAAATTATTCCTGATCTAAAGTTGGTTGACTAGTATTAAATACTTCTGTAAAACAGAACGTATATCCCTTCTAGGCTAGAAAATATATAGGTGCCTGCAATTATATAGTAAACAAGGTAAGCTATATCAAATGAAGCTGAAATTTTAAGATGTCCTATTTAATATAGAATAGGAATAATTTCGTAGTGCACTATTAATTGGGAGTGAAACCACTTTGGATGGAATTTCAGCAAAGTATGTATTGCTCACACTGACAGAATTTAAGAAAAATTGTGTATTTTGTAGAAAAGCTATCTTTCATCAACATGGAAATAGAAACAAGCTTTTTCAGTATTTTTCCAATTACATTTTAAGACTACTATTTCTGATTCACAAGTTATTTTCACTATTTCTGTAGAAGTCGAATAAAATAGAACCAAGAGTAGGCTTTGAACAGGAGTCATCTTACCTTTTAATATTCAGACTACTATATCAAATATAATTCATTGCATTGGAATATCTCATGGGTACGTTTAAAAGATCTACCACTGTTAAGATGTCAGAACATGAATTTGAGTCATTTGCATATAAATCAGGAAGACATGTTCAAGTTGCTATAATTTCAGTCACAGGATACCCAGCTAAACTGCATATTCATAGAAAAAGGACTTCCCTGTTCTTTCCCCCCTCATATCCATATAAAATTAAAGCTCTAGATGGTTCTTTCATTTTGCCTTAAAAAGAAAGGGACTGAAAGCAACATTCTGATTTCCACATTATATGAGGAATATATCAGAAAATTAAAAAGCTATAAAGACCTGATATGTTTAAGTAAAACCTTTGATTTTGTTGCATAATTCTTCAGCAAGGGTGGATTCCGTACTCCTTTTTAGAGGTATGGAATTTCAAATCATTTTGCTGCATTCATCACAAACATCATTGTACATGGTTATGATGAGGTGTAAATCTTGTAGGGCATTTTTACTGCTCGCATAAGTTTAAATCTTACTTAACTTGTTCCTTAATGACCTGGAAAAAAGCAGAAATAATCATTATATTTCATTGTTGGAACATTCAAAAATTCAATAGGTACACAGAAATGCCAAACTGAAGTGTAATTTGGGGACAATTTCTTTTATTTGCAAAATGTGACAGTTGCTTTACTACTGTGGGAGCATCCCTAAAGAAGTAATAACAATATGTCTATATTTGAGCCATAAAATAAAATAAAAATAACTTACCCAGTGGCAAACTCATGCTTAATTTTAAACATTGAAGAGCAGTCCCAGTGAATGGGGGCCAAATGTAAAGGTGGGAAACAATAATCCTTGGCAACTGTTTGTTGTGAGAAAGAGCCTATAAAAGAATGACTTAAGGTAAAGATGATGCTCAAATAAGGAGAGGCGAGTTTGTGATAGGACAGAAAATGTGATCTGGGGAGAAAGCCTGCATGGGGAATAAGGGGATAACAGCCCTTCTTTGAGACGTCCTAAATAGATATGGCACAATTTTGGACTCTGCTGTTTAAAAATGCTGACATGTTTGAAACAGCACAAGTTCACACAGGGCTAAAAGCATGGTTGTGTCAAGAAAAATTTGTAGATCTGAATGTGTATGCCATAGTCATATCACTAGCATTTAACACTTAGCCAATTTTCCTTACTGTGCTGAAGTCCCAAAGGAAGTGTGACAGCAGATCCAATAAGCTGGGAGTACAAGAAAGATTACAGTGATTTCAAGTTATATTTCCTCATGGTGGGATCTGCCTGTTTAAAAGTAAGCAAATGCTGGAAGCCTCTTAATTTGAGATTTTGGAAACTAGTTCAATCTTCTAAAGAGATGAGACGAAACTGTCATTTCAGCCTGTCTACATCATTTGTGGATCTGTCATTAATCAGTCCAAAATTAAAACACATATCCAGAAATTGTATGGAAGAGAAATCAAATCACTTTGATTCACATAACTTTGAGTCAAACCATAAATCTTAAAATAAGACCATGAGGCAACTTGATAAATCTAGTCTTAGGTATGTGAAAAGTCAAATAAGGGGAAATACTCACAGAACAAGGATCTTTAAGTATTGATGAACACCTGCTGCCTTTTAAAAGAACTATATTAATCAGCCATTTAGCACTGACAGTACTTCTTCCCACTTCCAGACTCAGGTGAAGTGCTGTATGACCAGTGATACAAAATAGGGCAGCTAAGAGCTTTCTCTTTCAAATTATGTTCAGTATTCAAATAGATAGCATATCAATTGTTAATTAAATCAAAAGTTTGGAATAAGGTGAGAATGTTATGACTAAGACAGTGGCATTATAACAGCAGTAGAAATATATAACATGTAGTTTAAGTAAGCTGTTCTCTTATTCTGCTCTGCCTGTGTCCCCCACCACCACCACCACCACGAAAAATTTTGGAGGCAGACTACATTTGCACGTGGAAGAGTAAACTGATAGTTTATACAGTCAATTCTCTTTATGGTACAGGCAAAAGCTTTAGTCTGCAGAATCATTATTTCTTCTTTATAAAGACCGTAAATATTGGATGGCAATATTTAGAACAGACTATTAAATTCCCGTTACATATTGCCATGTACCAAAGTGTGCATATGCATGAGTTTACATGACTGATCCTGTCATGATAGATTTTTGTATTCATGCAGAACATCTGCAGCAACTTCTCTGCTATATTCGGGAGTACCTTCCAAAAACATGTATTACAAAGATATCTGTGGATCTTTCATATCCTTCTGCTGTCCTGTGCAATGAGACAGGTCTTATTTGTACAGAGGGATGAAATTTTGCAGAACATCCAAAGGGACCGGGTCAAAGCAATTTCACTATGTGGCATCTTCCTTTCATTCTTTTCTCGCAACACTTTTCTTTCTTTCGTGTATGTTTTTATAAGGCAGCATGATTTTAATTCAAAGGGAATACTCTTCAGTGAACTTGTGGCATACTGGTTATAGTCCAAGATAAAATAGCAATAGATATTAAATGTAACCATTGAGAAATATAGGAAATTGAAAATTATAGCCGACAAGTTACAGACAGTCTAACACCTCAGGTGCAGGCAGCAAACAACTTCCTATGGGGATTAAATGATCAATTAGAAATAGATTTTATGGTATGTAAAAGCAGTACGTAAAGAGGTTCAAAGAGTTTCTTTGAAGCTATGTTAGGCAGAAGGAATTGGGAAAGGGGATGGACTGGAAAAGAGACCTATCTTTAAGTGCTGTGCTGCACTAAATGTTTGGTAAAGCATTTTGAACAAACAAACAAACAAACAGTGAGCAAACCTCATGTATAAAATAATGATAACAGACTATAATTTTTATGCCTGCTAAAATTCCTCTAAAACTTCTGGCAGTGGCTTTTGAGTATTACTGCAATGAAGCGTCTTCTTATGAGATGGGAGATAGCACAACTAAGAATCAGTTCAGGAGATTTTACTAATAGTAAAAGTGGCTAAAACATCATAACATAGGATAAGAAAAGGGATGTAATATCTCAAACTTTGCATTAATGCTATTAGAGAACCTTGTCTCACGTGTTAGGTAAACTGAGAATGTAGAATTTGTATTTTTGCTTCAAATGCAGTTAGCGTGAGAGGCTACTACCCTTGTTTGCATTAGAGTACTTACTTTTGATTTTATAAAATATAGCTGGTTTAACATGCTTTTGGATTTCTGCTGTGAGGGGAGCAGCTCCAGAGAGTTACTTTTTTGCTAATAGGAAATTTCAAGTTTATGTTTGTAGGTTTCATTACATAAAGAAGTAGTACTGGACCACATGTCATTTCTGGGCTACTGATACTGAGGTATTTACTTCTATTGCAAACAGATGAATGTCTGAGCGAATCCAACTTTCATAGCTCTGTAGAATGCCAGAACAGGTTTAACCCCACAAGCAGGAAGAGAAGGACAGAAAAGAGAGAGGAACTAATTTGCTGGGAAAGAAAGGAGGGAAAGCTTGCTTCATCTCATCTGGCTGTACAAGTAAGGATGACTTCGAAGAGGAAGGACAGTACAGTAAAAGTTTAAGACAAGGAAACCTTGCTTCAGCTGTAGGCAGTTTTAAAATTCAGCAGGGAGCAATTGAGCAATTGTATTAGAAAGCAGAACTTCAGACAAAAAATTCACAGCTCAGAGGCAGGGAATTCAATGCCAGCAGACAGGAAGCAGATTTTGTGCTGTGTAGCTGAAAGGAGAACCTGGCCTGCGCTGAATTATTTCTCTTTTATGGTACGCCCATGACCGTGTTCTGACTACATTCTTGTACAAAACCAGAGCCTCAAGGAAGCCAGCAGGATTTTCCCCATAGTTAACCTTTGAGCCTAGCTTAATAGGAAGGTAAGCTGTTTTTACATTTTCCATCTCTTCTGCCACAGTCTAGTTACAAAATTACAATCACAGATGCAGGCCTACCTCCTTTCAGACCTCTCTTCAGAAGCTAAATACACTCCTCTCTTTAAGTGTTATTCTTTGAGCCATGAATATTATTTGAGAGCTCATTCTCTGAGCATCACAACTTCTAAATTCTTTTTCTTGCTGTCTGTTCATTTTTTCTAAATGCCAAATGATAGATAGATTTCACTAGTGTATTAGGACGAACCTGGAGGTCAAAGATTCCCCTGGGTTGAATGTGGAATTTTTGGTTTGGGCATTTCAGTACTCATTTCTATGTAGTCCTTTCAACTGACTTATTGCAGAAAGAAAGGCAAAAAATAACAAAATCAAAACAGAAGGCAGGGGAAAAAAACATCACATTTTCAAATAAAGGAAAGCAGTCAGTGAAAAGTTAACAAAAACCATAAAGCTACATGAATATATTTAGCATTAAAACAGTATGCTAAGAAGTGCACAGACTGAATATTGCCTGGAAAGTTTCTCCCAGCTGGTTCCCATAGGGTCCTGTGTCTTCAATAGAAAAGGTAATTTTGTTCTATGCTTTAAGTTAGTTTAAAAATTGATAAAAATAAAAAATTAATAACAATTGAAAATTGATCACAAAATTGTCACAGTGTGGGAAGGGGAACTCTGACAGAAAAGATGTAAAAGTTAAAGTAGTAAATCTCATAGCACACCAATAAGTGTTGACACTTCCATTTAATTTCCAAGTCATTAATACAAGCTGCGATTCCCACGTGTCCCAACACATCTGCTCCTCCCACATCTGGGAAACGACCTCATGGCCTTAGAGCACAAGTGGTAGCTGAGTCAGGACTTCAGGCAATGGCAGAAGTGAGAGGGAAGCCTCAGTGATGCTACCAGCTGGCCCTCTTTTGGAGGTGTGAGAGAGGGCTGTGAGCATAGGGACCAGCAGGAAACAGGAGATTTCACTGAACAGAAACCTTTAGGTTCAAAGATTTTGATTAGAAGAAACCACAGCCTGATGTTATCAAAGAGGGAGCTATTGTCTTTCCAGTTGGAGAAGTGGGGAGGGAGGAATAAGGCACTGAGTGAAAAAGAAGCAGCATGGACAGAGCAGAGCTAAACTGTATTCCACATGCCCTAAGAAACATGCTAGCTTTTTTAAAGGAAGTCAAAATAGAGCTGAATGGAGAACGTTTATAATACTTAGATTCTAAGATTGTTTGAAATACATCATCTCAAATATGAATCCAGAAGGTCAACAGTAAGATGTCGTCCATGGGAGTTCAACCAAAGACAAATGGCACTTCTGAAAGAAAACATTTGAAATGGAGAGAGAGAAGCAGTGTGCAACACGCCCCAGTATTATGACCAGCTTGTTTGCTGAAGCGAAGGCATACAGTAAGATAAACACAACTGCATGTTGTGGTAAAAAAATGCATATATAAAACTGAAAAAAGTAGAAAATAAATGTTGATAAAAACACACTGACTATCTTTGGCTGGAGAACTAAAATTAAGTTCCTCTGAGAAATTCTGAAAAAACTAGGTTTGCATTCCAGAATAAAAGGAATATATTCAAAAATTTTTCATGAAAGGAAAACACAAATATTTAATGTTTTGGCCAAGATGATGACCAAATAAAAAAAAAATCAAAATATTTTGCTTTGCAGATATTTAAATTAAATTCTCCTTGGAAGTCAGGGACCAGTGAACCTTGGAATAAGCTGATGAATTTTACTTCACATTGAGATGAGCACAGTTTCATGTGATTTACATTTTCATGTGATAACTACATCATGACCGTCTCAAATGGGTGAAACTAAATTAATTTAATTGCATCATTTGCGGCTGTTTAAATCTAAATTTATCTTAGCCTCTACATTTGTAATTTATTTACACTATGGAAAACTGGGCAAATTCCTATGCTGAAATGCTTTTTTATGAGGAACTCATTGAACGATCTATCTGAAATTGAAATGACCACAGAAGAGATAATGGAACTTACTGACAAAATGAGCAATTAGAAATTGCCAGGAATAGATGGTATTTATCCAGTAAATGAACTGAGGGATGAAACAACAAAGTTACTATAAGGCATTTGTAACCCCTTGTTTGAAAACGTCTTTGGTAACTAAAGATTGAAAGATGATCTGTAAGGCACCAATTTTTTAAAAAGAGTTGCAAGGGGAACCTGGAGACCTATGGCTACTAAGACCTACCATCCATACCAGGCTAAACAGTAGAAATTATCCCCAAAAAACTAAAGTAGCTAATATCTGGATGAATATTATCATAGTAGATAACATACTACTATCATACTATTATCATATTTGATTGTTATACTTAGAAAGACTCAGCACAACTTTTGTGAAGTGCTGGTTCACAAACCAATTGGAATTCTTCAGAGGAGTGTTATCTGGATAAAGGAGAGAGAGCTGTTACAAGCTGCTTGGCTATCCAAAAAGCTTTGGGATAGTCTCTTTCCAAAGACTTTTAAGAAATTAGGCAGTTATACTATAAAAGGGGAGGACTTTGTTTATATGCTAGTCATGCTTTTATTCATTCTTAGGCATTTACTACTAGCCACCATTGCTGACATGATACTGGGCTAGATATAGTAATGCCTGGGTCTTTATTTTCTTCTATTTTTCTGCCATAACCTGCTTTGTTAACTTGATTATGTCTCTTAACCTCTCAGTGCCTGTCTTGCTAAATTGTACAACATATATGCATTTGTCAGTTATATGTTAGTTAGAAGACAGACAGCATTAGTTATTGGTTCTCTTTGAAAAGAACATCGAGTTCTTAAACGAGGTGAACATATATTATATGAACCATATTAAGCTCGGCTATTTCCTCCCACACCTTCCCAATTTAGGTTTATAAATCTGAATATGGGTGCCTGAAAATTAAAACTTGCGAAACCTTGCAGTGAGAAATGTAACTCCTCCTTCCCTGAACTCTGAGCTGGTACGGGGAGGTCTAGAAGTTCTGCAAGTGCTCTTCAAGGTAGGGATAATCTTCTAAATTATCTTTACAACTTAAAAATAAGAGATGTTTAGCAAAGGTGGGTTTTGGCTTCCAGTTACCAGTTCATGTTCATTTAATGTGCATTATACTGAATGGGCTTCTGAAGTCCAGGAAGACCTCAATTCATTTCACATACTGATTATGAATGAGATCTTGGTTCAGTAAAGTAAATGAGATCACATGTTTGAAATATTTCAGTTATTTTATTATTTTTATATGTAAAGGAAAATGACTGTCACAATGACTAAATTGGTAACAACACTAAGCCAGACAAGCTAAAATATTTATACAATGGGAATACAGATTAAGCATTATTATTCCAAATTGCTTCCTTGGGCATAGCCATGCCCTTAAACATCTTTTCATTTACAAGGATTTGTTGAAACTAGATTTGCAGAATTTTCCTATTTCATCCCTTTGTAAGAAGACATTCACTCTGCTCTTCTAAGCGTCTCTCAGGTTTCCAGATTTTTTTCCCCACAATATCCAAATCCCAATTCTGGCTCCCTCTCAGACTGTTCCATCTCTTTTTCTTTGATTCTGTCCCTCTGAGTGAGGAGGGAATACATTCCAGAGGTAGGAAAGGATAAAATAACCTTTACCAAGAGAACTTTTTAAAAAATATTTCCCTGTCTATTTGCTCTGCTCTTCCCTTTTAAGATGCTTCCCTTTGCACCCTTTCTCTTCACCATACCTCCTTGTATCCCATTATTTTTCTCCTAGTGTATTTTCCTATTCACAATATATGCCATGAGTTTCATTGTCTGCATCTCACACCACTTCTACCTCCTTTTCTTACCTCATTTCTTGTCCTTTCACTCTTTCAGATTTTCCAGGTAGATGCATCTACTTCAGCTGCACTCTCAGTGAAATCTCCATGTGAGACTTTCATACTGCAGTTTAGAGAAGTAACTACTGGCTACTCTGAAGTTCCTTTGCCCAAATCCCACAAATGTGATTTTAATTGGTGTTTCATTCTGAGCAGAAAGGAAGCAAATGGCAAAGTGTGTTTCTCCCCCCACCTGACTACCATAACGAGCAAATCTGTTGTTGCAGCATCTGGAAGCATCTGTGATTATTGCTTTTCAATAAGAAAGAGATGCTAAAAAGGTTGGGTGCTCTGGGGTATGTACATGTTGAGAGTGCTGGTGCTCCGTAAATGATGTTATAAACATAAAAACCCCTCAGAGGCAGTATTATCCAGTTGGATGCACAGTGCCAGGTATCTGTTGGCAAGCAGTTAAAAAGTGTTAAATTACTGTGCAGCAAGGAACCTTTTCATGAACCTTAAATGAATAATTTAACACCAATAGCAGATTTACTGTAAACATTATATAAATAAAAATTTAAAAAACATTGTTATCTCCCCAAGGTTCTCTATTCTGACATAACACAGAAGGCCTGAGGAGTCAGCTGTTAAAGCTATACTAAATCCTAATTCATCGTACCCATATAGAACATTCAGATTATGTGAGCTGTGATTTAATCTGCCGTTGAAGATTATTGTTAGGCCAACCAGTATTCCACATAACCCAATCTTTGAGCAGAATACCAAAATTCAGTGTGTTTCCTCAGTGTTACTCCCTCCATCTTTGAGACTTGCTCCCTATTTCTGCCATACTCCACTACAGCTTTACTGCATCACACATACTCACGTCCTTTACAGTTCTCCATCTCCCACTTTATCTGCTTTCCCTTCTTATCTTGTGTGCATGGTTCTCGTTTTGGAAGATCCTTCCTTCAGTTCAGTCTCTCAAAATTTGCTACATTGCTCTTTAATTTTGTAAGCTTAAAGTCCTTCATTGCCAATCCACTATGGATTTACTGAGCACATCACCTGTCATGATGGAATCCAGTGGTAGCAATCTCTTTTCCTGCAGTCTACTTTGTAGTCAATTTTTGCTTTTGCTTTATATTTTTCAGAATGCTTCAATTTTTGTGTAAACATTTTCATATTTTCCTTTCTGCTACACTTTTTTTCCATTCTTAAAACCTTGCTCTATTCTGCTTTTCCCTTTTTTTTAAACTTTTAGTTCTATTTTTATCTTATTTTAAACCTGCAAATCTTCAGATCATTTGTAAGTAGATTGAGCACAGAGGAACACAGCTTCCTATCCCAGTACTACAAGCGTCATTTCCCTCATATTTCTTCTGAAGGGGGAGGAAAAAAAAATATAAACAGAGATATAAAAGTCAAAGCCAGGGTGGTGGCCTTCCTTTCTTTTTTTGTATTCAGTATGTTCAGAGTTTAATTAAGAGTTAATACCACTGGAAAAAGAACTCTGAGTTAAAACCTAGTCCTTAATTGGCCTTGATAATGATAACTCTATTAGATTTTTATTCAAATAATAAAATAGAAGAAAGTGGAGCTGAGAGTCACCACTAACTGATAGCTTCTTGTCACTAATATGGTGTTTGTGAATCCCACCATTAACTCGACTAGTTAATCTAGTGATCTCTGTTCTCGGGTAATAGCTACAGTGTACAGAAACTGTTCCAGTGAGTTTTAGTTCCTTGTTTTAGATAGAAACCAGTCATTCATATATATTTATTCTTATTTTTTTCTATACACACTTAATGACTAAATATCCTTAATGCCTTATTTTAATTGTTTTAATTTCCCATGATAGGCAGGAGATCAGACAAGGCTAACCTATTAAACTTCTTAGATTCAGCCTTCTGTTGCTAAGCCTTTTTCAAGTGCAAAGGCAGACATGACTGGTGGTTCAGAATGAGTATGCAATGCAATTTGGTCTGCCTCAGCCTTTGCTATATGTGTGTTTATTTGAAAACTGCTATTTGCTGTCATTTTAAGTACTTCCTTGCTCTCTCAAGTTCTTTCACTTACGGCAATTTTGTGTATTTTCCAGAATCATCTTTTTCCCAGAGAAAGAAATTTCAACAACTTTAACATTAAATGTAATACTAATTCTAACATGTATTAACATTTCTGATCAGAGATAACTCATAATCTTACAAATAACATTTTTTGGTCTAAACTACTAAAGATACTCCCTTCTGTACCATATCTAATTCTAAGAGCAAATTTAAAATAATTCAAGATTGGGACTGTAAAGAAGCTAGCCTGCGCTACTCATATTTTATTCGTATGATGTAGTACACACCATAAGTTAGCTCCCTCTAATGGTTACTTTTAATCTATCTATTACATAGCCCTCTGTGAAAATAAGCTCTTTTGGAAGCTGCACAACAGAACTCCCAATAAAATGAAATTATTTTTCAGAGATTTTTTTATAGTGGATTCAAAGTTATAGCTAGTTAGTTTTGCCAGCTTAAGTGAGTGGTGCATCTGTAGAAGTCTAGGGAATTTTGTCTTTATCAGCTACTTAGAGATTAGAGAGAAACCTATGTCCTTTGAATGTCCTATAATTCTACAAAATGCAGGAACTGCGTAATAGAGTGATTGAGAAGACAGTTTTCCCGCTAGCGTTAATCATGTGGTTTACTGAAATTCTCCCATGTCTGGTAAGACTATATCAGTACATTAAGACAGCCTGTCAAAAGCTGGCTGCTTAATGTTCTTTACAATCTACTGCAAGACTCGAAGGCTGCCTATGAGTATTAAGATCATAGTTTTGCTTTGCATTTCTCTCACCTTGAACATCAGTTCTAGCTTAATCATTCAGGGAAGTAAACATTCCTGTCTGATTTCAAAATCAAAAAGAAAAACAAATTTGAAAAAGTTTTATATAGGTAGGACTCCAGTAGGAAATTAACCAATAACATAAAATGGAAAGCATATATTACACGTTGCAGGTTGTTAATAATGTAATGTCAGATCAGTATGATTCTGTCTATCCCTTTTTCCATACCCCTGAGAAAGACAAAAGTTTAAGCATATGACTATATTTTTAGACCTCACACATTTAGTGTGACTTGGGCAAGACAACAGTGTTACTTGTCAGTATATTTTGATGCTATCTTCTATTGGAGCCTTGTTTTGCACGGATTTTACATATCCTATATTGCTAGGATTATCAGATCTAGTGTGTTTTCTTAGATGCCAGTGAAGTCTAGCAGCAGTAATTTTTGTACTGTTTTTCTGGTTGACATGGGATGCATATACATTATTGTTTTGGTTCAGAGAAATAGTCCAAGTTTGGCATCCTCAGGTACTTTGCACTGGGTTAGTTGACAGAATGGTTTTGGTACTCACTAGCTAGACTCCTTTCTGAGGAACCTAAATTTGTAGCTCAATATTAGGCATGCACCAAGTGTGATCTGACCCAAATGAACCACATAAACATTGAATCAGTGACTGACCAGCTTCAAGAGGTGTGGTAAGGACATTTGACTCAAGAGATGCAGCTAAAGCTAATCTCAAGTAAAGTCCCCAAACTACATACAGATTAGCCGCAGGGCCCTTAGCCCCAGCTGCTCCAACCTAGTGATGTTTTCCAGTTGTCCTGAGGTACTCAATAATATACACATAGACATATTCCCTAACAACACTAGATTGTTCTCCCTTTTGTCTTGGCCTGATGAAGAGTGGATGTATTGTAGAAAATGGCTGCTAAAGGCAATGTTCTTCTTGAAGGTCCCTAAAAAATTCATGTGAGTGATTATTACGTTTCATAAAGATAAAATAATGCTCCTATTATAACAGTGTTCAAAAGCTCCTCAATAGCTTCAAATATAGATCATCTATATATTTCAAAGAATATTTTAGTTCTTTAAATACAATGAAGACTGGTGTCCCCAATGTAATATAATGAGAGAGATGAGTGACTGCTGCTTTTTATTTCAATAACTGAGCTTAGAAGCCTACCCTTAGGACAAAATCCAGGCTGTGGTCTTGACAAAAGCAGAGTGTTAAGACGAGAGCTCTGTATTATTTCTGATGAGTTGCTTTAGGCAGTTCTTCATTTTTAAGACCATTCTGATGCCAGAATGGCAGAGCTATGATGTGTAACCCTAGGCTGTGGAGAGTGCCATGAAAAAGAGACATCTTATGTTCGGTATTGCAGAGCCGAGTCTTTTCTGGAACTGCTTGTACCAGCAAATTGGAAGTCTATTCACAACGCAGTGTGGCTGTTCTTCATTGGGAAAGCAGCCATAGAGGAGATTGTATGGTAGGTGAAAAGAATGGGGGGTAGGGCAAAAAATAATGGTGAAAGGAACAATCAGGAGCCATAGCATGTTACCATACATGTCTTAGTTAGCAACACTAAATATAGAAATCACAGGGAAAGAAGTATAAATTGTCTGCCTTTGATTCTATAAGCAAGAAGTTGCTGACTGCCCAGGCTATATGTCACTCTCACAAGGTGCGTAGGAGAGCTTTATCGTTTGCTGTTCTCTAAAGGTAATATTAACTCTGTACTTCAACATGGTTAACGACTTTCAGAGAGGAAAATTCTTGTGGGGGTTATTATAACCATACAGCTGTATCTTGACAGATAGAAAAAGGTCACTGAGAAAAGCTAAATAATCCCCCTGCTCCAGTGTAGAACTAAATCACAGAAGTATCATGCTGTTTTCTAATATAAAAACATGTTTTTAATTAGGTGTGGTACCATGGGACCACTTTAAAAATCCCTACTGGAAAGTACAGACAAAACACACACCCTTGTTATATTATGAACTAAATTTGAAGACTTAGGTAGTATTGCCCAAAATGGAATTTTTTTGTTCTTTTCTGATTTTTTTCCTCTTCCAATTTTTTAATGTCATTAAAAATGATAATGAAGATGTAATTATTTAATGCAAGTAATTTTGGCATTCCAAAAAAACTGAAAAATCTCTAACACAGTAATTATATCTGTAATATAATCCTTATAACCAAAATATAGTCAAACAAACTTCCATAATATTCATAACTTGATTTATAAATTCATAATCACATGGTTTAAGAAACCGCAAATCTCTGATGTTAACTATCGTCAATAATTCTGGACTCTTTTTTACTTCCTTCCTTTGCCTTTTAGAGATTGGTGTTTTCTAATGACCTGCCTGCTTTGTCATGTATGACTTTAGCTCCATCCTGCATCATTCTGCTCTATCTTCTAGCATCTTCTTAAAGCCTAAAATGAGCAAGGCATAATCCTTTAAAAACCTTTTTCGTATGAGCAAAGATGCTGCTTTAGTGTAATCTAAGTACTGATTCAATATTCTATTCTAATATAAATCCGTTCCCATTGTACAATTAAAGTCTGGACTGAAATTTTGAGGGAAGGAATAAGTGGAAGAAAATTCCGTTGTGTCCATGAAAGACTAAAAGAGCAAAGGACAACAGGGTAAGGATTTACTCTAGGCCTCTGTTTAGGAGGAGAATGTAGATGAGGATATCTGAAAGCAGCTGAGACTTCTGGAGGGCATGACATGATAATAATACAGTTATTCGTTCAGAGAGTCATGTGTGTTGACAGAACAGAGCAGTCCAAAACTGCTTGAAACGCTTCTGGCACAATATTCCATCGGAAAGGTGTTGGAATTTATTAGAAAATTTTGTTTTGATTAATAGGAAGGAGGAAGAGGAGAATTTGAAGGTGGAAAGCAGTCCGTGTGAACGATTAAGAAATGAAAGTGTTTTACAGAAAGAGCAAGAGAAACACTACGAGAATAATGGACTTCCAAAAACAGTTCAACAAACTCAGGAACCTGATGGATAGGTCTCTTGAAGAAAAAGTTGTCTAAGACAAAAAAAACCACAGAGCAGTTGACATCTTCTAAAGGGGACGTTATGTATGGAACGTCAAAATGCCCAATATATAGGAAAGATTTAGAGAGAGACAAACATATCTGTATAATAAGGTCTTTAATGACCTCCAAGTAAGGAACTGAACAAGGACACTTTACGATAGATATAAGACAAAAATCAGAGAGATAAAAATTAGAAAGATGAAGTTGCAAGATGACTTACCGTTAGCAAAGAACCCAAAGGAAACAGGAAATTTCTGTTTGTCTCTACACACACGTACATATATGCACTAGAAGAGAAAAATGAATGTGTCAATCCTGTATGCAGAAAGACAGAAGTGTAAATAATGGATTCATACAATTGAGAGGTGTGAAATAGTCAATGTCTTCTTTTATCATAACAATTGTTCGGTCATTAAAATGGTGAATTTTCAAAACAGAATAGAAGTGTGGACCAGAAAAGGGAAACAGGAGGTTAGAGAATATTTAGATAAATTAGGCATGTTTAACTTCAGAGGGCCTGACGGATTTCCTCTGACACCATCATGGGAACTAGTTACAACTGTTTAGCCAAATTGTGCTAAAGCAGTTACCATTAACAGTATAACAGAGAATGGGGAAGGCAGAGGCGGGCGGGAGGAATTTCTGGATAAAGCTATTCTGGCCAGTCCAGTTTCATTTTTGGAAGAATTCTACAAGAGGTTATGAAACAACCCATTTTATAAGTATCAGCAAATAGTGAGAGAACGTTAAAAAAGTTTGTCTGGATCTGTCAAAAACAAATCATGTCAAGCAATTCTTTTCTCTTTCTTTGATAAGATAACTGACCTAGTGGATAAAAGGAAATCCATGGATATGATATACGTTGATATCAATAAGGTTTTTGACGGTATCCCACATGACATGTTCATAAGATTAGTGTTAACAACCTGGATCACAGAGTAGATAGTACACTTATACAATTTAATGGTAATACCAAGCTAGCAATATTTGCAGGCTTTTCAGAGGACGGAATAAGAATTCAAAATGATCTTGATATAAAAACAACAAAGATCAAATTCAGTACAGAGAAGAGCAATTCACTCTGTTTTTAATAGAAAAGAGAAATATAAAGAAAGGACATGATATAGCAAGACTTCTAGTATGTAAAATGGTTATAAAGAAGAAATTAAAGTATTTTTCTCCTTGATCCTGAGTGGTAAACACCAGAGGAGAAAAAAGAAAGAAGAAAGAAGGCCTATTTGGAAATAAAGAAAGCAGAGATTAAATAATCATTTGAATTTTTAAGGAAAGATTTTCTAAGGAAAGCTTCTTTCTAGGCTATGAGATTCTCTTCGCTGGTGCTTTTTAAGAGTGTGGTAGGTAAACATTTGATCATTCTTCAGCAAATGAGTATGGACGGGATGATCTTGAGAGATTTCTTCCTGTTGTTACATCATTTCTACTGTAGGATAGGAATGTAAGTATTTTATTAGATAAGAGAAAACTGCTGAAAAGGGCCTGTGTAGAAACAAAATGTCTAAGATTTCTGCCACATCTTGCTCTAGAAAAGGTGGAAATAGCGTGACAGCATCTTTGCTTGCAATTTTTTCATATTTGCCATTCAGATCAGAATCTGTGAATGTAGAAAGGAACAGTTTAAAAACTTTTTTTTTTAATATTCTTCTGCATGTTTTGATATTTGCAGAGTTTCAGTACTGTTTACATTTTATCAGCGTTGCTCCTTCCTAGTGATAACAACCTCTTATTTAAATAAGTTCTCTGATATTGTCTCTAAAATATTGTCTTGAAATTGAGGCTATTTCACAGAAAAACGACAATTGCAAGATTTCTGTCTGGGCATACGTACAGGTACTTTGGGGGAGGGGGGATTTTCCACCACATTATTTAACTGTCTATATGTTTTCTTTCTACTCTTCCTCATTTTTCTTATGAATAGCACAGGGAGAGATGAGGAGAATTAAGGCAGAATTTGGAAGAAAAGGATTCAGATATATTTAACGAGGTAATTTCCTTGTGATCACTCTAGTCATAGGAACATACAGAACTGATGCTCACAAATAGAAAATCATAGGCAAATAGTTCCCTTTAGGGATTTTTGAAAGAGCAAACTACTTTCTGATTTTCTCTGAATTGTTTTGTGTAACCAAATGACTGTGTCTGTGAGCAGGAAAGCTATGATTAGAATGAATTAAAGAAAAGGAGTTTTCTAAGAAAGGACAGGAAATACTGAGAAATTTTATTGCTCCTGCAACAGATTCAGGAAAGTTCATTATTCGTACCATTTACAACATGAGGAGTATAAGGATTTGTTTGGGGAAATAAGGGCTTTGTTATGAGCTATTTTATTAAGTAACACTTTAGTTAAACATAAAAACAACAGAAATCCACCTAGGTCTGTGCAAATGATAGATGGAAGTTAATGCTTCTACCATAGTTATTACAATGCTGAAAGAAATTGCCAAGAATACTGCAATTTAAGTCCTTTTCCATTTAAAAACAAAGAAAATTTTTTTTATGATTTTAATGGAAATTGTGAGTTTTCAAAAACAACAGCATTAAAATGCACAATAGAAATTCAATAAACAGACATAAATAATATTAATAATTTACCTGTCACTTATGAACATGGAACCTTAGATAAATGGCTGGCTACGCTGCAAAGTGAAACTCCCTGTCCCACGGCTTATACCTAAGCACCTGACTGCTAGACCCAAAAATTTTAACTCAGGTAAGAGGTCTTGGAATCATACCATGCTTTGTGGTTATTACAGTTTTAAAATCCAAGCTAGTGTTTGATTCATTGAAAAATGCACAGCACAGAACTTCGGAAACACGTGAGCTTTATCAGCACTAGGCCACAGTTCTCTGTACTGGATGGCACTGGATGATTTAGACATGTCCCTAATAAAGGATATTGTGTAATCAGTGATTTTCAACATAGCACAGTACAGAAGCGGAGGCGCTATTTTGGGCTTTGCTACAAATGGACAAGAAAACCTAGCAGCATTAGTGGCTTAGGACATTTCAATTAAATGACCCAAATCTCCTGGGCAGGTCATAAACCTGGCCTAAGCTGGAAAGTCTTTTAGAAATAGCTTAGCGTAGTCGTAATTTCCTTTTAAAGTTTGATTTACGCTTCAGGCTATATAAGAAGATAGATGAAAATTACTGAAATTTATTTCAGTTAATTCATTCTAAGAACTATATCTTTGAAAACTGTAATTGGTAAGCCAAGAACCAGGCTTTGTAGCAAATGAGAATGAAAAGTGAAATTGTCTAATAATTATATTGCTATCACCTTCCACTAATCTATTTGGTAAAATGAGTTTCTGCCTTTGACATTATTATAATTTCAACTTATATGACGTAGCTGAAATAAAAAAAATAAACACAGGTCTGATACTATTTATGGCTAGGGACTAATCTCCATGTTATTTTTTTTCCATTTCTGAAAGGATCTTTCAAAAGTTTGAAGATTTTTGCCAGACAAGTGTTTGTGAGTATGTTTATATTGTTTTTAAAATGCTTTATTTCTTTGTTTCTTTATCCTTTCTTATCTTGATCTCCAGAATTGTATTTTGGCCATGGCTTAATGCACTTGAAAGAAAAACAATTTCTAGATAATATTATTTAATGGCTCTGAATGACATTGTTTTATTAAGTTTGAAGAAAAAAAAAAAAAGATCTATTTTGCAGAAAATAATAAATTTTAAGTATGGATAAATTCAAAATTTTTTGTGGAAAATGAGGTTAGCAAGATCACAGGATGTTTTTCAGTTATAATATTTTGTTTGATTAGCTAAGCTGACTACTTTCCAGATGGGGTTTTCCATCTGTTCTCTTAGGAGAAAAGGGGAAAATATTTTTATTCAAAAAGAAAGAAAACCAATAGTTTAACAAGGGGAGCTTTTTCAAAAGTCATAACATGTTTAAGATTGATTAGTTTGTAGAACCAGTTCATTAATTTATCTGATTAAGTTCCTTACGTATAATTATTTAAGGATGAGTTCTTAATACATTGGGAAAGCTCTGAAATGCATGCAGAATTTTATAAACTTTGATAGCTATTGTAGCGTTCATAAATGCCACCAGCCAAAAAGGTTTAGTTCCCGAGGTTGCAACTCTGTAGGCAGGTGGCTGGAGCATAGCTTTCTTTCAGGTAATTACATAGCATCTGCACAACAAAAACACAAGGTGTGAATTGCAGACAAGCTCCTCCAGCCCACCGCCGCCTGTGCTGGCACCAAAGGAAGGGGCCATCCCTCCCACCTCTCCCAGCCTCCTATTTGCATCTCCCTATTGCCTTTCCCATGCAGTCTCAGACGTGCCTGCTTGGCTGTGCAGTGAAGAGTGTCCAGGAGTTGAGCTATTAAATAAGCCAGCCAGAAAGAGAGCCTTTTTTTAGGAAATCATTTCCCCAGCCCGGCTCAGCACGCAGCCAGGCCCCTGTGCTGTGCTCACACCAGCTGGGGGAGGATCAGCAGGAGCCGCAGGACAAGAGACAAGAGCAGCCGGCTGCCAGCGTTCACTGAGCCTACAGCTAAAAGGCCTGTAAAGCTTTGGGTGGTCCGAAAGCACAGCCTCTCCCTTAACGTTTGTGCAACATTGTCAGTAGGGGCTCTACAGGCCCCATCGGCAATGCTGTTGCTGCCTATCTCCCAAGGCTGGCAGCCTCTGTTGGGGAATCCATACTGTAGCCATAAATGTTTGTGTTTAGCCACTCTAATTGCGATTACACGTACATGAAGTGGGAAGGGATTGATTAGCATGGGAACTGAGGAGTAGATCTGCATGGGTTTTTGGTAGCGGGGGTTGTGTGTGTTGCTCAGTTTTGGTCAATAGACCTGGTCACAGGTTATGCCTAATTGTATATTTACCAAAATCAGAAAAGTGGGTAAGCAATTAGATTTATAAATGAGCCCGTGGGCACATATTCAGTTGGACTACAGGGTTATGAGTACTGAGTCACCAGCTGTGAGGTCTGAATTCACCCAAACCTCAACAGAAGCCAGAGGGAGAAAGATATCTGAGTATTGAACTATTCCCTGACAAACTGGATATATATATAGAAAAATAGACTTTATAACTTTACATAAAGATAAATATATATGAAACTGTTTCTCCCAAAATTTAAAGATTTTTCTCTTAGTATGCTTGCAATGCTATGACAAAGTACTTTTTTCTTCAGGTCCTTCTAGTACAATCATATTTGCTCAGAATCATTATATTTGAAAAAATTAGCGCCTTCAGTGTGAGTGCCTACTCACACCTTAAGAGATGTGATTGACTTCAGATGCAGTGGCCTAACTGATTAGCTTTAAGAAAATGTCACATGAGTGATTCTGTATTGAATTAGTCAAAAGATACAGGCAAAGAAATTCCACTGGAATGGATTCCATAGGTGTCATTTCTCTTAGATGCGTGCAGCTTTTAGGTTTTTTAAGAACATGAGAAAACCTACTGTGCTTCTGTAACAATTTTTTTAAAGTATGTAATTGAATATTTACTTTACATCTCAGTTTGTAGTTTCAAACAATCATACAGACTTCTACTAGTACTTTCCTTACTAATTTCCTTGGAAATTCTGACATATTAGTAGGATGGTCTTGCTGTTATACTTATGTCATGTGCTTCTATATCCCAGGCAGATTTTTGTCCCACGCTCTTTGTTTGTCATCACTTCAGTGATTAATATTTAAACGTAGCCATAGTGCAGTTGCTATGAATGTGTTTCTCACCAAAAACATGGCGTTCCAAGGACTTCCTGGGGGGTTCTGACTTTGGAAAATTAGTTCGTATATTTACAGTGGTCATTGTTTCAAAAGTCAATAGTTCTCACAAGGTACTCTCTGCAATAATGTATTTTCTACTTATTAAAAACAAAACTAAAAGCAAGATAACACTTGAGAAAATGTCATCTAATTGCAGTGTGATGCTCTATATTTCAAAATATTCCCCAAATAACTGAAAACTTGATCCAATGACTACCCCTTTTAAGGCATTTCATAAGGAGTTTTCATAGGAGGAAACTGACTTGGAGAGTTTGAGTGCCCTAAATCACAGAAAAATAAAATGTTTATTATTTAAAGGGAAAATAATTGATCCAACTGTATCGGAAAAGCTGCATACTGTGAAGGTTCGTAGGTATGATAAGACAAGTTCAGTAATAAAGCTCATGGGATCTTGAATTATCTCAATTAGTTCAAGAGCACCAAAATATTTTGATACTTCTCTGTTTTAAAGGTGAGCTGTCTTGCAGCTCCTACCTTTTTGTCCAACTTTAGATTTAATTCTGGTTTAAATTAAATTAAACCATGCACTGGAGAATCTTTAAATTCTAGAGTTAAGCCCTAGGGAGTCTGGTAACAGGCATTAAACATAATGCGTTTTATTAGCTGAGCAGTGGCATTCACACCCGGATATACAAACATCCCTCTAGCTGGAGGGATAGTGAGTCTCCTAAAGAGCGAGTCTCCTAAAGAGAGTGAGTCTCCTAAAGAGATCAATAGTATTTGTGGTCAGATCCTGCTCAAACATATATGGCTTTTCCCCCATCAAGTACACCGGAATCATGCTGTCACATAAGTGGCTTTTATTATATGCTTTCGACTCTGTCTGTCTGTATCAGTCTAGCAGAGCGCCCTACCTAACAGGCTGAACTTGGCCCTGGGAATATGCTCAGGAATAGGCAGTAGTGAAGGCTAAAGCCACTCCAAAGTCAACTCTTTCTAACCCAGTACCAGAAGCAGTCACTCAAAGGAAAGCTGGCAAATACACTCCTTCCAGACAGCTGGGAATCCCTTCTCTTGCATGTCTGCAGCCTTTTAGCCTATAGGTGATCATATTGTGTACGAGGGCAAATTTCAGCCTTTCTGATGATCAGCACCCCTACAGACTTTCCATGAAAGATTTATAGGCATGTAGGGACTTGCAGACGTACAGACTTGCCACAAAAGAAGAGCCTGTTACTAACTTTTAAAAATGGATTAACCAACTGGATGTATTTTGACATGCATCATCTTTTTTATAATATAATGCTCGTGATTTGTAGCACTTGCTACAGAACTGAACAATCAGTTTATTATCATGTCCTATGGTAATGCCACCGAAAAAGAAATTTTGTATTGTGACACAGATAAATTAACAACAAAACAGGCATTAGTCATTGTTACGACATGTGATGCCTAAAGCATCTTTCTGTGGACTGAATCTGCTAATAGTGCTCATTCTTCACCTGGGTCAGGTTACTTACTTACTCATGTTTCAAAACAGTTTTCTCAAAAGCACTTCTATACTGGTTGCCTACTGAGATAAATGTTTTTAAAATAATGTTAGTTTATTTTAGAGCTCCTTTGGAAAAGCAAAGAGCATTTATTTTAGTATCTGATCTACATGATCAATAATAAGTTGGAAAAGATTATTTTGAACTTATAACATGAGCATTTTTCAGACAAAATACTATTGTTATTTCCTTAAAATAGACATGGTAGCTCTTCTGAAAATACAACAGTATTAAACTGTCATAGTTTAAAAAAGAGCAACTTTGTCACCTAAGACTAAGAAAAGCTGCCACCTCTTTTATGAAGAAATTCTAAATGCTAAAAGATTCATATCCTTAAGGTAGAGCATTAGTCATGTGAAATACCTTCTTAAAGTGCTACATCACCTCTAGATCTTTTTATTCATACATTTAAGTAGGCTAATTTCAGCATATGTTAGAGTAAGGCTGCCACCTGCTGGGAGGGTTTGCTTGTTTGCCTTTGAGGAGGTTTTGAGGGACTGGGGGTTGGTATTTTAATTCCATAAGACTGTAATGTAAACCACGGGTGTCTAAATGCATAACTTAGGAATAATTGATTTGAAAGCCGAAAAGACATATCCCTACCTGGTGAAGTATGTTTAAAGAGAAATAAAACTCATCCTTTTTGCTGCTTGCCACGTGTGGGGCTGTTATTCTGTGAATCAGCAAAAAAATCCTGTTGAATCTACTGAACAACCTCCCCCTAAAGCAATGCAAAACAGCCACAAGCTCCTTGCCTTTTACCAGCATGAAGAAACTGTACATAAAACCATCTATAATTCAATACAATTTACTTTGACAGCTGTAAAAGCTCTGCATTACAATGATACTGCAAGAACTTTACCCAAGAGCATCTACCAGCCATTAATGAAGACAGGATACAATGTTCGTTGGAAAGAGCTACTGCTTTGCGGACAGTTACTCAAAGCACCAGGGCAATTTTCGAATGCTCAGTACCTTGCAGAATCAGGGCCATAATTACTGAAAAGAAATTTGTTTTTATTATATGAAAGTCCCTGTAGTTTCCAATGCGAGTGGGACATCCAGCATACCCTACTGCTATAGCTCCATACACTTTTAGCAGTCTGTTGTGCAATAGGAGGAGCACAAATAAACTATTTCCAGACCTCTGTGATTATTATTGGCATTTAATGCTAAATCCAGCTATCCCAGCCAACCAGCCTATGCCACCACCGGCTGCGTCCAGTCTTCAGTGGTAGGTCTAGTGTCCCTGCCAGAAAAGCTACATTTTGTTTATTGAAGTTGATTGCGATCTCACTGTTTACACCTGTCTGAGAAAGCCGACCTGTCTGGGTGAGAGAAAGCCAGCCAGACCAGAGAGGTGAGAATCAGGCTCTGAAACTACAGACTGAGATTAACCAGAGGGCATAGTAAATGCTGTTAGTGTGTGAAGACAGTTCTCAAGAAATGAAAGAAATCTCAGATAAAGTAATTAATGACCTGCTCAGTGAAGAGAAAGGCAGAACTCAAGAAGTAGTGTACCCCACCTATCTCTTGATTAATCAGGACTCATGCAGAATAGTAAGTCTGAAAGTGCTTTGAACTCTAAGAAGACAGAAATAGAAATCTGGTTTCTAGGCTCTCCTTCTCGATTACCTGAGCTGAATTTCCAGGTCCGGGTGTTCGTTCCAGCCACAGCCTGACTCCACTGTAGAGAAAGAGCTCTGTATGCAGGAGCCTCATCTGATCCTCCTTTTCTATAAAAGGGAAGCAGAGGTAGCACTCTGCCTGGGAATCACAGTGTGCCCTGAAGATATGTTTGGATACAGTCTACCTAGAGGCACTGTTCAGTTTAGAAGTGCTTTCTGTTCTAGTAGATTTTACAAACAGAGAAGTTCTTCTAAAGTAATGCTGATAGTTAAGCTGTAAGTAGTAATTAGTGTGCAATTGCTATGTAGATCCTTCGATGGGAGTTATACGAAGAGTGTAAAGAGATTTTCCAGTCCCTTGGGAGTAAGAGTTATTTGAGTGTGTTAAGCTCAATAGCAAGATGAGTCTTTATATTGTGAAGCATTATTTTGGCTTAGGAAAGAACAAGGTTTACTAAAATCTAATGATCTGTACTACCAATAATGGTAAAACAACTCAGTAGAATCATGAACAAAACGCTGTATTTGTGCCCGTGAAATTTAGGAGAGAATTTTGCCTAGTAGTTGTGTGTTTAAGTATATTCCAGTGTGGTCCATCACTGCAGAATGTTTTTTTGAGTATGAAAACAAATATTACTAATCTATTGAAAAAAACCTTGTTAGTCTTACCGAGGTCAAAAAATAGCAGGTTTCTTTATGCTACTATTAGAATATACTATTTCGGTACAGAATTAAGAAAAGGACAGTGAATATTCAAAAGCTCGTGTTGGAGCAACATCTAGATCTGAATATAATAATTGCCCATCCTATTGTTATGTTCAAATCTAACGAGCCTCAAGCTGTTAGTATATACCCTGTGAATAGATGAACACGTCAGTCTGTATTCTGCCATATGAGCAGAGGAACTGTATTACTATGTGTAGCTGAGGGAGCGTGTCGAGAGCGTTACTGATACTGCTTTGCAGCTAACACTGCAGTCAGTGGCAAGCCAGGCAGAAATCTTCGCACTGGCACCAGGCAGCCTAAGCCTGGACAGAAAGCAGGATAGTTGCCTTATCAAGGTGCTGGCTCTGAGCAGAGGCTGTCCTACAGGGACCAAACTCATTCTCCTGCCCCGTGTGGCAGGTTAGTGAGAGCCAGCTCGTTCTCTACCATGCCAAAAAAGTAGGCCATGCAGACCTGTGCTTTTTTGCTCTGTAGTTCCAGCTCTTCTTGTCCTTTTCGCTTTCCTCCTTTCCCTTCATCTATCTTCTGTCCTAACTTTCAGTTAGGAAACAGTAGTCTTGGGACCAAAGTGAATATTCATGATTTCAGTCGTCAGTCTTAGCAGCATGTTACCAGGAGTCCACTTCCAAGGGTATTTTAACGTTGTATCAGCTCTCTTCAGCAGCCTTTTGTCTATAGTGTTTTGTCATGAGATGTATTTTTATCTGTTAGACAAAGGTGACATACAGTAACTAAATCTCCCTACTGCAGTGTCACGTAATAGGGTTGCATTGTACTGTCAAATAATTCTTACCAAAAAAAAGAAGAAAAGTTAGCAGTAAAGCGTTAGTAAAGACGTCAACTGGGTTAGGAGTTGTTAAAACTTCTTTTAGCACTCAGAAGGTACAGATGCAGATTTAGCCTGTAGATAGGTGTGATATCATTGCTTTGTCTTACCATTGTTTACAACTGTAATAATATTTAAGCAAGTGTCCACTGTAGCTGCCCTGGTTTGATGGTTTTGTGGGTTTTTTTTAACATGCTAGCGTTAAAATTTACAGCCGACTCCTCCATAAAACTACTAACCTTTAAATAGAGTTCAGTTACACAGAAAATCCTCATATTTAAAAATGGTCATACCAGTATTGTTAGAACTGTTATTAGTTAGCTGTGTTCTTCACTAAGTGATTCATGTGTTAAATTTATATTAAAGAGACTTTTTTCCTAGAAATTATTTGCAGCCAGTATTTTCCACATTGAAGACAGGTCTGCGCTGCAGTTCAGAGTAGAAATTCCCATACTAGTTTCAACAGCCTAGCAGCAACAGCACAGAATTCTCTTAGCATAATTTACTTTTCAGGCTATTATTTAATAGCCTATAATTTTAGCGATATGTTGTATTATATTAGGGCTAATATAATATAAATATATCATAGCTAATTATAATAGCTATAATTTTAAATGGCTTGATATTCTAATATTATTTACAACTCTGCACAGGCATGCCTTGTGAGCTGTGATGGCAGTCCCATTCAGGGACATAGCTGTGCTTGCTACAAGTTAAAAAGCAGCTAACAGTCTAGGACAGTGAACAAATTTTTGATTCTGTGAACTTCTAACTTCATGGGCTCTTTTTTCCATTTGAGAAAACATTATCCGAAAGTAACATAAACCACCTCTTCCAGTGTGAGTGTGTGGCTCTTCTCTGCTTACTTGTTGTGTGCACAGTAAATTATCCTGTAGTCAGACAGCAAACCTGTCTGACAGATGAGGATATTTTTAGTAGAAGTAGGCAGCAAGTAATTGATTATTTTCACCTCTGTAGTCTTTGATTAAAGCCTATGTGCTTGGGAGGCTTGGGAGGGAATTGAACAATCATTCCTAAACATACACAAGCATTTAATTGTGGTAATTAATTTATCTGTACAACTCAGCGTACTTTTTAAAAGCTACTTGACTGAGAATGAATGCCTCATCAGTCTCAAATATAACAGCCTGAAAGAACAAGTGAAGTCAGTAGACAGACAGAGTCATAGAAATGTAGTACGTTGTCTTATACATTGCCATGTAAAAGAAATGAAAAAGCAGAGGAGTCTTAAGCTGCAGTTACTGGAACAATTTTATGAGAGTTTGAAGAATGCAGTAGTTGGGGATCCCATTTTTATAAATGTCATGTTCCCCATCAGTTTATCCATTCACTACAAACAAGTATAGCTGTCAGGATGCGAGTCAAATGAGGCAGCTAATGGAAAGCAAACATGCAATGAAAGGTGGTAAAGATGGATAACTGGCTTCAGAAGAATTAAGATTACAATGGCTGTGCCATCAGTTGGGAAGAAGAGACAAGCCTTTGCTCTGCTCCTGCTTGCACGGTTCACTCTTCCTGAAGATGACAGCCTGAATACTGGAGGGGAAGCAAACTTAAAGCATACTAGTCTCAGGAAATAGGAAGAGTGATCAAGTTGACACAAGATGACCCCAAATTGCAGGGGTCATGTAGAGAAGACAGTCTGCTGGCAAGAAGGTTTATTTCTCACAAGAAAAAGTGGAAAGAAAAATGAGGTATTGAACCGGCAGGGTTTCTGGAAAGGCTGTTTGGGAGACACTGAGGGAATGAGACTGACACAATTGCAGATATGACTGTCTTGAGTAGAAACAAGTCATTGCTTGTTTAGAAGATATCTCTTCTGAGTGATCTTAATCAACAGCTTGATCCTAGGCCTCCTAAAGTGGAAGAGCAGATTGGTGCCAACTATCCTATGGCTGTGGATCAGCACAAAAAGGGGCTACAATTCAGATACATGGTATTAGAGTTGTTGAACCACCGCATTTCACCTAGAAAACACCTAGGAAGTACACCTAAGAGAGACTAAAAGGATCTAATATATAATTCAGTGATAAAAGTACTCCCTCACAAAAAGTCCTATTTCAGCAGGATTTACTGCATAGCTTAGATCCTTTCTTTTTCCTCACAGGAAGAAGAGTGAATGATGGGGATAAAAAGACAGTGAAAATGAGGATAAAAGTATCTAATACATGTTTTATTACTTATTTGTGTGCTTATTGTTATGTGTGTTTTATTACTTATTTGTAGCTCCTTGGTGCTATTGAACCCCTTGATGCTGGCTTTTAGTCAAGAAGTGTGACAGATAATCCCAGTGACATTAGTCAGAAAATTGTATCAAAATTCCTCCCGTAATCCAAAATGCAATGATATATAGACAATGTACTGAGGAGCATTCCTAAGATATCAGCCACATATATGGCCTTTTTTATCTTTTACAGTTATATGAGATGGCATGATTTTACTGTGCATTTTTGAGAGAGACAGCAGCATTCAAGCACATCTAGAAGACAATTCCAGGATTCTTAAGTACCACAAGGATGTCCTTTTCAAAAATTAAACCTCAAGCGTTTAAGAAAAACTAAAATAAGTCCTTACAACTTTTTATGTTTTGTTTCCATAAATAAGCGTTTCAGCATAAGTGAATCCCAGGATATTTTCTTAGAATTTTACTATGAAGGAGAGTGCTTGAGTGATTTTTGTTTGCAGTGCTGCAGAAACTCGTGGATATTTGTAGACGTCTTCTTTCTGTTGATATCAGAGTTGTTAATATTTACAACATCTGTTGTAAATATCTAGGGAAATTTCCTAGGATCCCCTGAGGAGAAAGAGAGAATGGGAAATAAATTTTTTGCATCAAGAAGCAGAACTGGTGGTGCAGACAGCTGGCTGAAATTTTTCCCATAGTCTTCTGAAAAACAGACAGTCCTAGATGAATCCCATCACCTGATCCAAACGTGATGTAGTCCCAGGTTGAGTGGCTCATTTCAAAATTTCTTGAAAAAGTGCAGAAATTCAGGATTCTTAAGTGTGAAGTCTGGATTTCATTCAGCCCCTTTTTTTATTTTTTGGTCCCATAATCTTTGCAAGTACAGTGAAAATAATTATACTTTGAGGTTTTTATTCTTTTATGTCATCAAGGTTTAAGTACAGAGCTAATGGCTGCTGTCACTGCAGGCTATGTTTGCTCTAACAGTAAGCCACAAGGTAATAAATGTGCTTGACAAGAAGAAGGAATAGCTCCCTAGTGCACAGATTCACATTCATGTGAAGCTGCAAAGCTAGCACGGTTGATGGTGGATCTTAGGAAAATAGTGAAGATGTAAATGCAGCACATGAACTTAAGCAGAGTCACAGAGCTCTGAATGCACTTTAGAAGAGAACTGAGAAGTACCAGGCACCTGTATGTCCGATCAGGTGCAGTAAGGCTTTTATTTGGTTTTGCTATACAAAAACAGGATGAAAAATGTTGCAGTTAGAAAAAAATCAGTGCAAGAAACAGCAGCCTTATTTGTTATATTCCAGGCGGGCTGGTGGATGATGCTGAACGACAGAAGAGATGAAATATTTTCAGTTATTTCATTGTGCCTAGAGGTGGGTGTCTAAAGCTTTTATTTTACTTATTCTACTGGATCAGAGTTGTGTGTAAACCATAATACTAAAACTGATTCTGAGGCAATTAACCTCAGAGATCATTAGCCAAAGCTAAAAAATAAATAATAGAATAAGGACAAACAACTTAGCTTGGCCTGATAACAAAACTTAATTTAAGTATTGCATTAGTAATGGAGTACTGCAGTAATGAGTAGAGAAGACGTGCAAAAGAAAGGTTAGCAATGAGAAGAACAATCATTCCCTTTCTTATATTGAGATGCAGGTATGGCACATATAAAATTACCAATAAGAAAATCAACCACTGAACAGAGATTTTTTCTTATGAGTGGGTATAGAAGTCTGATCTAATTCAGACTGAGCACTTTCTAAACTGACTGAGAACTAGAAAACAGGAAAAGAAACATGTAAAACTTAGTGAACTGTAAGATCATGATTCCAATCTCATTTAGAATAGGTCTTCTGAAATCTAGTATAGAAGGGATTATAAAAAAATTATTGACCATCAAACAAAGCAAAGCCAAACAAATAATAACACAGCAACCTGTTCTTTGAAATAAACTGTAATTAGTAATTTTATGGTTCCGTTAAAATGTAACCTTATTCTCTGGAATAATGTTTATCATTTGAACTGTTTTCCAGATACGTTATTTATATATTGTTTGGTAACATTTTGATTTATTTGCTTGTTTTGGATTTTGAACAATGCTTGAAATTCTGGAAGACGTTGATATAGCTTAGGTATAGGCCTTTCTTTTTTCAGTACAGTTAGTGTTTTAACACTAGGGCTTTACCTCCCCGAAATTCTGCAAAATATTAGGTCCTTAATACTTTCTATTTTAAGTTTCTGTAATTATACTGTGAAATTGTTGCAAATATATTCTCTGCATGGAATTTTTTCTCAATCACACTGCAAGCAACTTAAGAGATTTGTTTTAAAGCCTTGAGAAAGGTGGGGGAAAGGAGAATGCAAACAAACCTCACTGACCTTGGAAGAGTTAACTAGACCCCAAAACAATTAATCAATCAACATTCTCATTGCACCTGGAGGGCTGCCAGTTCCAACTGGAGATGGCTCCCAGCTGTAAGTGATCATTAATAAAGAAAGGGCTTTGGGGGATAAGTGAAGCTCTAAGTCCCTTTAGAAGGTAGGAGTATTGAGGAAAGATGAGAAAGGGTTATTTGTATTAGTGTTTTGCTAATAATAATAATGGGAGAGAAGCTTGCAGGAATGGGAGTAATGTTTGTGACAGAGTTTGTAGTAGTGATAATGTCCTGGAAAGAGGCGTTTCTGAGCTGATGTATTTCATGGTATAGTTCAGAGAAACCATAATGGCCATGGGAGAACTTATCTCACTGTTTGGGAGGAATATCTCCAAGCTTGAATGCCATGCTATGTTTTCTGTATTAGCTACTGGGAAAATAGCATAAAACTCTTCTTGAGGACTCTTATAACACTGAAATGAAGTCACTAAACTCATGATCCAAAGCTGAAGACCTGGTGTGAGACTTTAGACTTTCCATATCTGGAAAACAGTGTGAGGCAGCTACGGCTCTATAGACATCCGGGGAGGAGAACGTCAGCTGCTGCTAAGAGAGGCACTTGACTTCATGATGTCCAGCTATCGTGACATGTACTTCATGGTGAGTAGTCCTACAAATCTAGATGTGCACATTATTAAAATAGCAGAAGCCTGTGATTTTTATAATGTTGCAAGAATAGTATTGAGGATTGTCAAAACACTTAATCCTTAAATGTGCAGAGAGAAGTGAGCTCTTATACCTCAAGAGAAATGTGTTCATTTAAATGCATTTCCTTATGCTGTCAGTAATAAGACTAGGAGTTCTAATCTGTGGATGCCTCCCTTTAATCTTTAACCTCCCAGGGAATGCTAACCTGAACCCTAATCACAGCCCTAGTACTAGCCTGATGGGTAAAGCAGCACCCATCTACCTGCCAAGTGGAAGGGAATGCCAGTTTTAACTCCTGAAACTTGGTGAAGTAACTAAACTGTACTCAAAACACTGAAACTTCTAAATACAAGTTTCCTTTCTCTTGCTCTCAAATTGCTACTCAGCCAGGTGGTAAGTAAATACTTGCCTAGAGCAGCACTCAGCTACTGGCAGCCATAAAGCAGATGAGGCTAGAAGTGAAGGTATGCTCTTGAGGAGAGAAGAGGAAGCTGATAATGCAAGAATCTGCCCTAATGTTCGGATATCAGCAATCTGAGCTGGCAGAAGCAACTCCTCATGGAGCTCTTTAACCTTAGAGAAAAGGTGAGCAATTAAACAAAAATGTCTCAAGATTCTCTGAAAGACTTCTAATTTAAGCTCACATATACAATCTTAGTGTTCTCTTTTATATTATTCTTTCCATGTTTTTAACCTAGTGGAAGGATAAAGCAAAAAAATAGTTATCTGAGAGGCTTTTCACAAGCTCGATCTTCCTAATTGTTGAGAACAATGTCTTGCTCTTAATGTAAGTCAATGGAAAACAAGAGAATATTTCCATTCTATAACAGAGGTAACTTAATACATTCCTTATGTGGAATACTTCTTCATGCTGTGTTTTACTAAAAAGAAATTGTATTCATGCTCCTGTTCCTCATAATTTAAGATTAATGTTTGTACTATGAGCTGAATTCTGCTCAAGCTTTAAGCTTTGCCATCCTAAAAAAATTGCCACTGTGCTTGACTGCATCCATCTCTTTCCATCTCCTGTTACTATTTCTGATTGTTAAAGAAATGAGAGAAGTTGCTTGAGAAATGCTATTATAAAAGCAGATTTCAGTATTGTTCTTGAAATTTCAGCTGCTATTGGAGGTTTTAAAGATACATGACTAAGAGATTGTCCATTCCTGAAGGTGAGACAGTGAATATGTTTCTATCCGCTCTTTATTAATGACTTGCCTGTGATCCATGTTCCAGTGCTGTAACGTTGACAGTTGTCAAAAAGTGGTGCTGGCTTGTATAAAGAAAGAAAACTTTGGTGTAGCTGAAAAGCCATGGGAAACCTGTAAGGGACTAGGAGGTCAAGCTTAATTTTGGTTGCTTCCAGCTGGCTTTCCACTATGTAATCTGCTGTGAGGAAAAGTTCCAAGAAGCATGAAGTTTGGGACAAAACAGAATGCTGTATGCATAATACACACCAGTCTTTCCATGCGTATGCAACATTTCAGACTGGAATGCAGATAGGAAACAGCTGGCCCATATGGTACAGCTAACATTCAGTATCTGCTTTGCAAAATTTAATGGACAAAAAGGTCAGTGCAACATGATTGCCGTATCCTGTGCACAGACTTCATAATGCTTTTTTCTTAACAGAGTATGCAAAGTTTTTATTGTACGGGTTTTGGAGATGAGCGAACTAAAACAATACAGTTTTGTTATCTTAGCTGCACTTTGATTAAGAACTGTCGCGCTGGAAGCTTTAACCTTGGTATTTGGAAAAGGTTATATGAAAAAGACAAGTCCTCAATGTCCCTTCATCTGTTGTCTGAAGGTGCAACTTGCTTAAAATAAGCAAAACTCCTCAAAATTGCATCCAAAGTATGCAATTTTAAGGCATAATTTGTTAGAACTGCACAGTATTAAAAAAGCTGATTAATTTGGCCAAATAATTAGGAAATTAAATGAAGCTTGTCATTATCTTGGATTTAGGCATGGTATGCAGGAGCCCTTGTTACTCAGAAGAGCACTGGGAGAAAGAAGTACTAACCAGCATTTCCTAAGAAAATTGTGGGGATATGAGAAATATGGGCATCTATACAACAAGTGACCTTCTGATCCTTAAGAGAGAAACAGCACTGTGGAAAAATAACTCTTAAGGACAGTATAATTGGCTGGGACATTGGACTAATCCATTTATTTCATGATGTAGATTAATTCTTTTGTGTGAATTGAGTGTCTTTGATTATATTGACAAATACTAAAGGCATAGCATCCTGTCATGCCAAATAAGAGCCAGTCTTTGGCTTTACATCTAGAAAGCAATGTTACATATCTGCTAACATCACCTTCTCATTAATCTGTTTCAGTGTTCTTTAAATTTGGGCGGGGGGGGGGGTTCTGCCTTATCCTATTTAATGTTTAGAAAGGCATCAGTAAGGTGCTCTTTTTAGCCCAATTTCTGTGCTTTCCCAATGCCCTCCAAAAGGCACAGACAAACTTTTATAATTTGCAGCTAGTAAGTTTGATGGTACTGCAGAAAGAAAAGGAGATTCCCCTCTAGCAAACATGTTTTTTTCAACAGTATCAAAATCCAGCTGTATGCCTGCTGTGGGCTACCCAGAAAATATCTTGCCTAAAACCTATGTACTTAATGAATAAACCTCTTTCATCCCCTGTGTGTTACCATTTTTTAGGCACAGTATGAAGCTTCAGTACTAGCAGGTATGAAACATTGTCTTTTGTCTTCAAGTCACTAACTATTCACCTGAATATTATGATGTTTTAGGAGATGTCACAATGTCCAGCTATCTAACAGAAGATTAGAAGCAGTTCTTTCTACTGAATGTATTCTAAAACATACTGATAAAAGATGGATAGATACAAATAGTAAATTTGTCTCATTTTATAGATAAAACTGTTTAAAGAACTATAGTGTGTGGGTGAAGTTTGGGGTTTTGTGTGTGTGTTGTTGGTAGTGGTGGTGTGGTTTTTTTAAAGACCAAACTTATAGCAGTGTTAAGCATCATTCACAAACTTTAAAGCTCTACTAGTGAGTGAGGTCACTCAAGGAAGACCTTTTTGCAGGATAGGAGGGGAGAGGCTCTTAAACAGAATAATTACAATCTCCTGAATTTCAACTTGGTGGTAACTTTCTAAGTTTTAAGAGGTGAGTAGGATAAGGTACAATGTACAAAGGACTTGCTTATACTTCTACCACTGCAAATGGTTTTTTCTACAACTTCAAAGATACTGTGATAGGTTTAGAAGAGATGGCTCAGTAAGTACTTCAAATGCTGGTAGAATTTTCTGGTTTTGACTTCTTAAAGTTGTTTGTTAAGCCTATTCCAAATGTGGACTGTTTTTTGTGGGCTTTTTGGTGGAATTGGGGGGGGGGGTGGTGTTAAGCCTCATTTAAGAATACTTTGCAGTGAAACATCTCATTCCATCAATTAACTTTACCATTTTGAGTAGTTACTTGAATTTTTACCTTTCATATGGAATTTTTCATTTACTTTTAATATTGTTCATGTTACCAAAAGTTTGAGAATAAAAATGGGATTTCCACTGTATGTTTGCTGCTCTAAATATCAATAGGTTAGACTTAACGAAAAGTTTTGCGAGCTGTAAAAATAGACTGCTGAGGAAGCTTTTATTAGGAATTTTCAGAACTATGTTATATGAATCTTGCCACTTGATGTCACTGTTTGTTCTGTTTTCTTGCTGTAATATGTTAACATTGTATTCAGGTCCCAATATATATCTGCACCAGTAATAGTGCAGGAGTTGCTTTTAAGTGGTGTGCAAAACATGAAAGGTGGGGACAAGTAAATCTGTTGAGGATTTCTTTCTTTTCATGTACCCATGACAGGTCAGGAGCTGTTACTGAGTCTTTCTACCTATGATATGACGCAATTTTGTCTCTGGTCCTAGCCAGAATAAATGTAGGAGCCTCCACTCTAGTGCACATCACGGCTTCTTTTTAAATCCACAATAAACAGAATGTAGAGTGAGTCTTCGTATTTGCAGGGAAATTATATGCAAAATTACACTGTTTAAATAAAACTAAACATGCCCGCTGAGATGGAGACTAGGCCCATGGAAACATGGGCTGTTCTGAAAGTTCCCCCTTGCTTGCCACGGCGTGCCGTGCTGCCAAGCAGGGGATGTGATAACACCACACGTGTTGTAATGTTTCTTCAATGTTAAGTGTATTTTAAATGACTTTTCATCAGAGTACAATTTCAACAAGTGTTTAGCTGCTGATTTGTATTTGCTTTCATGTTAAACTTTTACTTTTGAAGAAGTTTGAGCATTTATGATGTTTATTTGCTCACAAGCATTTTTTATGCTCTTATAGTTGGGGCTTATTTAATTAGCTTTGTCCTCTCTAGAGGGAAGAGAACTGTGTAAAGAAACTACTAGGAAAGAATTTTTCTTCTTTCCTATTTTGATGCTTTATCTAGTAGTTCAGTGAAAATTTTGAGCTTGATTTCTTCATATGGTCGTCTTTTCTTAGCTGGTATTAATATTTTTGTTCCTGGCCACATCTGTATTTTATGCACTGCTATGTCTTTATCAATCATCAGATGCTGAGAGTTTTAATATATTTCATTTTGTAGGGTCTCAGTGGAATAAAATGTATGTAATATCACTTGATCAGAATCCTATCTGGTGTAAACTAATGTGAGCTGCAAGCCTAAATGATGTTATGTTGTTTTCTGTCTGAGGCTTTTACAAGTCAGGCAGCAAAATGCTGTTGTGTAAGAAAATAGTTCTGGAAAGTCCTTCTGCACTGAAAGCCCTACTGCTAGTTCTGTGGACACTGATATGCAGGGACATCTTGGAAGTGTTTGTTTGCCTAGAATATGGTCAGGCCATAGGTCTCTAACTGTTGAAGTTGATATTAAAGCAGACTTTGGTAGAAGTAATCCTTTTTACTGGTCTCATAGAGTGAAGCAGTCAGACTATGCATATTTATGAATCTAATTTACTAAGTACTTAGTCACTATTCTGCGTCTGTGAAACTTCCCGAGATTAAACTCTGTAGTAATAATAAATACAAATATTACTGTTATTTGAAAAGATACAATTATTTGGTAGACAACATGAAAAAATGTATCAACTGAAACAATCACTATCATAAGGAACTTAAGTATGTTCTTTTTGACACCTTGGATGTGGTTATACATACAGTCTTACAGTACTGCCTTAACGCCGCTCAGTAAGTGCCTACCAGCTGAGCTGTGCTAACTCACTCTGGATGCTTCTAGACCACCCAGCTTGCCAAATGTGACATGCTAGCTTAGCTTCCTACTATTTTCTTTCACAGTATGAAGTGGTAAAGAGTGTGCATGTAACGAATTACTGGAGTTTTGCAAGTTACCTCCTCACAACTACAATTTGAGCTGCTTGAACTGAAAGGTGTTCAGTTCTACGTCCCTGTCTGAATCGCAGAGAATTCTTTTCTGCAATGTTGCTCCATAGTTAAAACTGAGTTGTGTGCCTCAAAATTTTGATAGTTTCAAAAACTTGTTTATTTTGGCCAAGTAAAAATTAAATCAGAAGTTTAACTTGAGGGCAACAAAAATGGTGACTTCTTTGACTGTTAGCATGATAAGATGACAATGATGATGGATAACTTCCAGGCATCTTTTGGTACCGCTTCACTAGGATAACCTTTCAGCACAGTAGTCTCTTTCAGCTACAGCTGATGGGAGGAATAAGTGTACAAACAACATTTAAAGCTCAACTTAACCTTGACTGACCGAGCCATTCTGCAAACACTTTGGTCTGGGACCAAACCTTGCTGTTTTAAAGAATTCTAGCACATCATCTGTATATTAAGAGGAAAAATAAAACCTGTATTTGGTAGGTTGTGTTGTGGCATGCATCCTCACCTTTTTAAACTCTATCTCAGAAGGATTAAAAACAACAACAACAACTCAATCAATAGGTAATACTGGAAGAAACAATTGGGACTGCTGTTGCTCAGAGTTTGTTACTGAATTTAGGGTCAGAATCTAGAAATCTCAACTCTAAGAGCGATGGAAGTTTCATATCGGCATGACTTGACTGGGAATATAATTTTCCCTTGAATATATGTCTTGATCAACTACTTGCTTACTTTTTACTGATTCGGAGTACTCAGTCACCTCTTTACTAATAGAACAATATATTTCTGGTGTGGACGTTGTGTGTTTCTGTGTGCATGTGAGCATGTGTTTTGGGTTTGGTTTTGTTTGTTTGTTTTTTCAAAACTCAGGAACTAATGAGCGGGAATGCCTCAGGATGCCACTGTGTAATATACAAATATATGTTCTCTGGCATTTTAGGGGCATGAGCCTAGAAAGATTTGGAAGAGCATGGTTAACTTTCTAACCACAACAGGTGGTAGAAAGCAAGTTTTCTGGTTATTTAGCTATAACTTCTAGTCTAGGGTGACTTACTGGAAAAGAAGGCTGGAAATGCAGTGAAAAAATTACTGATTTTTCCAACCATCTAGCCATCTAGAAAGGTACATATTAGTCAGTGTCCTGGAAGAGAAAGAAAAGTTCAGTTCTAGTCTGACAAGTATACTTAAAGTCACAAAACTGTATTGCCATGATAGTCAACCTGGTTTTGCATGAATAAATTAATTTTTATATGTTGCTCTACCAGGCAGTGTTGTCACCTCCATATAATGAGATGACCAGATGCAGATGCCACTGCATTGTGGCAGTGCTAGGGCTAACAAAGTCATAACTTTAAAATGATGGTTCTGAGCAACGTTGTAGGTCATGTTATGTCTTTAAAAATGTCATTTGAGTCAAGAACAAAATTCTAAATCAAAGCAGTAAACAAACTTCCCCCCCCCCCCTTTGGCAGCTGAGACAAAGTGATGTAGTCAGTCCTGCCTTACATGCCCTAAGTCACATGCTGTCCATGACTCACATCATTTCTACAACTGGCTCGATTGTTCCTGCAGAGTACAACAGTATGAAGTGATACCAATTGAAATGCAAGGAACAAGCACTGCATTATTACAAGAGAAAGGAAAAAAGCAAGTTTTTTTCCTAAAATCATTTATGACTTAGCCTTTAGAAAGGAATCTGATAAAAGGCAATTAAACAGTTATTGGTAGGAGCTACTCCTCTTGTTTCTTGGTGTGGTTTACATATTCCTGGAAAGTTTCAGATATATATTTTTTTCTAATGAGGAAACATTTTTGTCAGAACATTGATCGTTGTCAGTGGTAACTGTTTACTTCTGTGCTACTTATCACATGTGGAATTGCTGGGTTTTTTGTTGAATGTAATTGGTGGTAGTTGGTTAGGAAAGGGTGGTTTGTCCAGGTTAGTGCCAAGGGCCTGAACAGGAGCAGAATATGTTGTGCGGTGCTAATGTATGAATGGTGCTAAGCTGTTGTAGTCTTTGTGAGGTGATAGTTTTGCATAGCTGTAGGCAAACACTTTACAAACTGAAGCTGTGATTCTAACAGTGAAAAAGAAAAAGCCACTGTCCAGTGGTGGGGAAAAAAAAAAAAAGCATTAGTTATACATTAGTCATGACCGTCAACATCTATTACCAGGAGCTGGAGTGTCAGTTACTCTCTCCCTTAGATTGCAGTTACGGTGTCGGTGGATGTCTCGGATGGCCTCGCTGTGTCTCAGCACAGTGAACCATGGCTGCGCAGTACTGGCACAATACTGAGGACTGATTTTGTTTCCCATTACACGTGGGACTGGAAGATGTAAGCTGTTCTGTGGAAATGCAGATCAGTAGCCACAATAAGACTAGATATAAAGATGAAGCCTCCTTGGTTTGAATCTTAAACCTTGTCTTAACGCTGTAAGAGGGCGTTTAATGTCTAGGCATAACCTTTTTTGTAAGTCTTTCTGATGCATCTCGATCTTGTCTCAGTGTGTTTGACATCTGTTGTTATGGTCTGAATAGATGACTCGTTTCATCCAATTTTCTTGAATGATTTTTCAGAAGTGTTTCATATCTTTAATGTAAGTGCCTTCTTGTAACATACCGGTAGATAAACTTTAAAAGCTTGCTGCAGTGCTTTCTGACTGGAATTCAATAAATATTAGCAATCAACAAGCTATTTCTTGTATGACTGACATTTAAGGAGGAAACTGAATAAAAGGTTATTCTTTTAATATGAACATCAAAATTAAATGTAAAATATTTTGTGTTAGAATATTCTCTTTTTAAAAAGAGAGCTGAGGATTTGGGCCCTATTAAGCTGAAGTTCAATAAGCATGCTTTTATTCATATCCAACGTAACTGTATACTTATGTCCTTGAATTGCTACAGGAAAGTGATGTAAGATAGCTGTTTGACAGGATGTGTATAACAAGATTTAAGTTTAATGAAAAATAAGCAAATTCCAACAGCTGAGTCTCTTGAAAAACTATTGCTGAAAATCCTTTTTGCTTTCTTTCTTCTGAACAAGTTCCTGTTATTCTCCAGGGTAACATTTTTGCTATTGCTGTATACTTGGCAGGAGACAGAACACCTATCTCAAATATTTAACCTTTGAATTCCTGCTGACAAGTAACCTACATTTTAAGATTTGCAAAGTGCAGTAATTATTATTCTTTTAAGCCATTGTGTGCTTACCTACAGCTTTAAAAACATACAGGTTCTTTCGGGCTATGTGGCAGGGTTTAAAATGTCAAAAGAAATATCATGTTCTTGATGTTTTCTTTAGTTTTGGAATCCAGGAAGGCGTATTTTGGCTAGACGGTAACATCTTTTCTAGGTAGCATGGGTAAAAGACTATGTCCTGGAGCAGAAGCTAAGAAGGCCTAAAAGTGTCGTCAAAAGGGACATGTGAAACATAAAAGAAATACATTACGATTGCATGCTAGAGTTGAAAGATTTGTTCTTATTTGAAAACAGTGCAGTAATTTCTTGTTTTCCCTTATGCTTCAGAATCCTGTAACATAACTGTAACTGTGTGATGATGTGTTTAAAATTTGTTTCTGACACTTGAAAACTGAGTTGTGGAAATCTAGACATGATGTGTACATGTAAATACCACCTGGTAGGAACAAGTCCCTTGGGAAGAAGAAACAATGTATGGTGCTATGTGAAAATAAATGTGGAATAGACAGCAGGCAAGCAACAAAGCAGCTGAATGGATAAAGTCCAGATGTACATTTGCAACACAAATCTCTGAGTAAATTGTAATTAGAATATTCAGGCCAAATACATGCTGGATCAAACTCTGCTACAGTTCTGGTCACTAAATAAAAACATTTCCTTTTCTTTCTGCACATATGCTTATGCTCTTTATCTTGCTTGCTTTGTCTGTTATCTTGGTCTCACAAGCTCTGAAGTTACAAGATGCTATAGTAATATAGGGCACCTGAACTTTTCCTTCTGTGAAATGATTGGTTGTTTTTTTTTCTCTCCCGAGGTCAAGAAATTACTAGCAAGTAAAACTAGGGAGCAAGAGAAATGGGAATTAGCTAACCTGCTATTTCTAGTCCCATGTCTGGTTTCCAAGCATATGGAAGAAATCCCAAAATCCAACTCGGTTTGGCTTTTTATCAAAATCCTTACTTCTCTACTTAAACAACAATGAGAATAACGATAACAACATCAAAAGAGTCATATTGTTATGACGTATCTGCTCCTGATTATCTACAGCTAATGTGGAATTGTGTCCTTATACTTTGGCACCATGTTATAGTTCTGATTATCTCTTTCCTTAGAAAAATTTACCATGACTAGCCATGGAAGAAACACTGTGATGTTTCCCTTCTGTGAGGTGCTTCTGCATGTTCTGCCCTACAGGCCCTTTGCTGCTCTGGCCCCAGAGCAGATCTGTCAGGATCTATTGTATCTGACCCTAGGGAGGCACAGAGCCCCTGTTCAGCCTCTCAAAAGGGCTTCCTTGGCAGTAGACTTTCTGGAGAACAGTAGTTTAAGCTTCAGGGTATTTTAATTTTGCTGCATCTTTGTTTAGATTAATGTCATGAGAGTTCAGGACTTATCCACTATAAAGCAGAAACCTAAAATCCACCACCAGTTGATGCTTTTGCCACCTTTATGATGCTTTATTTAAAAAAAAAAAAAAAAAAAAAAAAAAAAGGAAATAGCAGAGTAAAAGACCTAATTCCAGATTTCAGCCTAATACTTAATCCTTTTTTTCTGCCTTGCTTACTTATTTTAGTATCAGAGAAAATAAGAGTTCAGATTGACTTAGTTCCAAAAAAATCAGAATACAGTCCAGAACAGAATTTAAAAAAAAAAAAAAAAAGGAAAGAGGATTGTGGGGGGAAAAAAAGAAAAATTCCCATGCCTGGAAACAAGTGGAGCTGGAGGGGACAATAAAGGAAAAAGAAAAATAATAAATGAATGCTCAATTTAACCTAATACACTTAATTAATTTAACGTAATTCTTGTTGTTTGAGGTGCAAGCTTTTACCATGTAACTTTTTCTTTCTTTGCAGGTGTGGGTTTTTTGTTTTGTCCTTGGGCTTTTGTCAGAGAGACAAGTTTGATCTTTTGATTCAAACAAAATTGAAATTCTGCTTGAAATTGTACCCATATTTCTTACTAATTTCTGCCACTTTTCCTCCATCCTTGCCATCCCCCAGAATTGAAGAGAGGTGATAGCCTGTCACACACTTTTGTCATAGTAGTATGGTCTCTCACTGTTTACTGAGGTAGCTGCCTTCTGGAATGTTTCAATGAGCTTTAACTTCACAAGAAAATGTGATGAAAGCCCATTGGCACTTCTGTCTTGACTGGTGAGTGCGTGTAGTGCGAAGATCTCTTAATCCTTGATCTTTGTTTGTAGGATCTAAGTAGAGTACAAGTTAAGCCCCAGTCTTAAATTTTCTTCTTGTAAAGGAAACTGTAATTTCTACCTGCTGCACATCTGTTAGTTTCATAATAGTTATACCAGTGCTAACCTTGGTCACCTATATTGTTTTGATGTCAGTACCTTTCAAGGAAACTCAGTGTTTTAATTATTTGTGGTAAATAACTTAACAAAATATTATTTTACATCTTCAAAACTTTTCTGTATAGATATTAATTCAGGCATTCTTCAAAAATTCTTCCTAAGCTAGGAAAGGGAATATTATGTCACTCTTACTACAGAACCAACTGGAAGTGGCTATGTTATTTCCTAACTTCACCTTTATGAATAGCTGCTTTGTTGTTTTGTTGTTCTCTGTTCTGTGTGTTCTGCGACACCTGCTTCAATATAGAAGTGAATCCTTGCATGTTAAGGAGATTCTTTCCCTGCTCCTTATCTCATTGGTTTCTACTAACAGAATGGTTTCCCTAACACCCCTGCAGCCTTGCATCAGATAAAGTTAAGAATATTATCCTTGGCATACTTCTAAGAATAATGAATGTTCTGAAAATTGTCTTTATTTAAAACTTTCCGTAATCTATGTTAAATTTAAAGATAGTAGCTGTTTCTGAAAAACTTTAAAACACTCACTCCTGTTATCTTGATTTACTTTCTACCCATTAACATGGTAGATGGGGGAGTGCTTACTAAAAATTAATTTCGTCAAAACTGACGCAGTTGTGAAAATGGGACGGAAGTTACAGTTATCTTGAGCATAGGCTGTGTACCTGGAAGCATTGTCAATTGGTATAGCCATGGTATTTAGGTAGTACTTTGTGCCCACCAAACACATAGCATTCACTAAAAAATCTAGTGGTAAATCTGGCACAGGTCTGTTGGTTTGGCTTTTGTGAATCTTCTATGGTTATATTAATAAGGAAAGAAATGCATAGGAGCATGAACGGATGGCTGCCATGTACATACAATAGGTAGGGTTTGTGTGCATTAGAAGCAACTAAGTTAACCGCCTACTGCCATCCCTACAAAAAGCAATTGACTTAAAAGGCATCTGTGCCAGCTCAGTGACCCAGCTTGTATGAATAAGTGGTTACTCAGATATTAGTGCATCAAACTAAAGTTATTTGCTGATGTTCTTTATTGTTTCTTGGTGGACCTGACCAGGATGGCCTGTCATCTTGGTTTTCCTCTGAATCGACAGAGCTAATGAAGGAAAAACTTTCCAGTCTAAAGAGCTGTTTCTGGTTCTTGGTTGATCTTCTCTGCAAGTTCACTCTTGCTTTATTTGTTTTTAGATATAATTTCACATTAACCTGTTTTGACAAACCTGGCATTATGCTTTTTTGTCCTGGGAAATCTAGGCTATTATAAAGGACCCTGGCTTTCAGAGTGCAATAATTTCTGTATAACTGTGTGCTGATCAAATGTCCCCAAGATACTGTCAGTTCTAACACCATGGCCGTTAACAGTGATTATCCAAGTGACTTTCATAAATTACTGCATGAAAGTTGATGTATTACTACAGTCTTCCAAACTGGTTCCAGTGAATTATCCGGTCCTGGAGGCAAGCGGGGGGAATGCTTGTCCACTTTGATGAAAGCCTGAATGTCTGCCGTGATAAAGTAAGTATGCATTATGTCCTTTGAATCATAGGAGAACTTAGATTGGAGGGGGCTTCTGGAGGCTGTCGAGTCCAACCATCCATCCTGCCTTATCTTCAAAGCTACATCAGGTTGCTCAAGTGAGTTTTGCCAGTCTCCCAGGATGGAGGGTCCACAGCTTATCTGGACCTGTTCCAGTGCTTAACTACTCCTTATTTTTTTCTTTATATCCAACATAATTTCCCTTGTTGCTACTCTGTCACCTTGTCCTCTTACTCTGCATGTCTGAGCAGCGTTTTGCTCAATCTTCTCTCTAACTCTCCCCTTAGGTAGGCAAAGACTGCACCTGGATCCACTTTTACCATCTTTCCTCCTTCTTTTAAAGGAGCTTCGTTACCTCAGCCTCTTCTCATGCATCGTGTGCTCCGGCCCCCTGATAGTCTTCACAACCTACAGCTCTCCAGTTCACCAGTATCTCTTTCCTAGGGCAGTTAGGGCAGATGAAAAGGGCATAGTATATCCCAGGTGCAGCCTCATCATTGCCAGGTAGAGAGGGATATTCACTCCCCTGGGTCTATCAGCTGTGCCCTTCCCTCCCAGCCTAGCAGGCCAGCAGTGGTAATAGCAGCAAGGGTGTGCTTCTGACTCATGTTCATCTTGCTTGCCACTGGGACCTTCAGGTCTTCCTCAGCTACTGGTTCAGCCTCTACTTGGCAATGTGTTGGACTGCTGTGTACTAGGTGTAGACTTACTTGTCTTTGAACTTCGTGCGGTTCCTGTTGGCCTCCTGTTCCCTCCAGTTTGCCTAGGTCCCTCAGCACAGCAGGCCTGCTCTCCTCCAGTGTGCCAGCCACCTCCCCAAGATGAACCTGATAAGAATGAATTTTCTAGTTTGTTGATGATTAAAACAGTTCTGACCTCAGTGCAATCTCCAGAGGGGTGCTACTTGTAAGCAGCTGCTAGACTTCCAGCTGCTGACTGCTCAACTGAATCAGCCTGTTTGGGCTATTTCCAATATGGCAGATAATAAATCCAGTGTCCTTCAGGAGAGTGTCATGCCAGCATGTCATACCTATGTAAACTTAAGAGAAAGAGTAGCTTACCTGAAAGGGTGATTTATGTATATGCATATGTATTTCATGCAGTTGTTTGCATTGGGGATAGACAAAAGTTATAATATCCCAGAGCTTTTTTCTTGGGTTCTGATGTACTTGTATATCTCAAAGCCAGCAGATGCACTTCTAGTGGTTTCAGCTTTGACAAGATTATGTAAGATGAAAAGCACTCTCTGAAGTAAACTTGTTCTTCTATCTGTTTATCTGTATATCTGACAGAGTAGATGTCTCAGTGACTGTCTCTGCCTTTATGCTGGGAGATTTGTTTTACTTCAGCAACTTTGCAAGTTGCTTGAGGAATCCAGGAAGCTCCTGTTTAAGATGAGGTTGTAAAGGGGAGGTTTAAACTGTGGGAAGTGATGCACAACAAATATTCCTTAGTAGAGCTTTTGCAAACAAGAAAAATCTTTAAAAGAAGAGTGAGAATTTCACCCCTGTATTTGTGCCATGGCAATCTGTTCTAAAATGACATTTAGAAGAAGAAGAAAAAATTGAAATGCACCTCTGCCACTCAAGTTCTGAAGTTACCACTAAGCCTAGCGTTTGCCATGTCAGAATCTCATCAAGCTGCATGGAAAGTTCTGAGAATGGAAAAGCCTGTATTTGTGGCAAATGGAACAAAGAGTGACTATTTCCTCTGAGGTTAAGGGACCAGCTGCTTCTCCTTTCATGTTTGGGGCTATGGCACCCAGATGCCATAGCACTGAAGTGTGGGGTTTTTTTGTTTTTTCAATAGCTGTTTGCATATGCTGATGATTCTCTAAAAGGAGAATCAGTAGGCCCTCCAAGGTGGTGCACCCAAAGAGCCTTTGTCTTTATTTCGGAGTTGATATACTGGATTGTTGCTAGCCAGGAAAAAGTGCTCAAGGTTTAAGAGGATAGTTTGAGTGCCCTTTTAAGGATGATGTGGCCTGTAAGTGACTTCAATGTCTCTAATGGACAACTCAGAAACAGTTGAGCTTTTATATCTATCTACTTTCAGAGCTTCTAAACTTGCCTAGTCTTTAGCTTTTGATACTTGGTAGCTGCTATACTGCCATATGAAAATATTAAACCGCAGTCCATTCTCAGAATATTTGACCCCTCCCCCTGAAAGTACTTGATGACTGTAATTGACTGGCCTTCTCTTGCTCTGAGTAAACAGATCGGGTTTCTTTTTATCCCCATTGACTTTACCCTCTAGTCACTGCATCACAATGAACAGCTCAGACCCAGTTATTTTGATCCCCAGTTCTTTTCTGGTCATTTTCACTACATGTTGCCTCTTAGATTGGTTCCGTGGTATGGGATAATCATCATCATCTGTTACTGATTTGTCAGTTTCTGCGTTTTCTGCACATTGTGTATGTTTCTGTATTTTCTGCTTATACCTCACTGCTACTTGGTAGATTGCTATAGCACAGTAGAAAGAGGCTGTCTTACCATTTACAATTAGTTTTCAAGCATCACTCAACCAATTCGATATTGTTCATCACAATATCAACCATACAGTTGATATGGCATTTGATATAGCATTTAGTATGTTCTGTGTTAACCTTCTATGATTTAATATTTAATCTACCCCTCAGAGTATCTAATGTGAAATGAATTAATATATATTTAATTTAAAAAAGTATATGCTTTCAAAACAAAACTTGTCAGCCAAACCTGATAGCCTATCCAAATAATGGATGAAGAGATGACAACTAAAAGCAGGTGATCCAGGCCATAATAGTTAAGTAGATTATATCTGGAGAGCTTCACACAAAATAGGTGCAACCTGGACATCTAAGCAAGGCAAAAAATGCATTGGACTATGGACAAAAGCAGAAAATACTTCCTAAATAAGCATGGGAAGGAAAAGAGAATGATGGAAGAACAACAAACTGGTCTCTAAATATCAACCTCAATTCTGGTTTTGGCTACATTCATTTTCACAGAACCTAAGAGTAAAATAATCCCTCTTTCAAAGGTCACTAACAAAGACTGGAGATGGAAGTCATGGGAAACAGGAAACTCGGGAAATAGTATTTTGATACCAGTCTATGAATATCAAAGTGAAAGTATTTATAATCTACTTAGTTATTACATTTCTCATGAATAACTTCTGTAATCTCAAGAGTGATGAGGAACACTTAAGACTGTTATCAAAGCGAGACAGCAGAACCAAAAACCTGTTCCCATATTTGCCACAGTGGCCACTTAATGGATATAATTTAATCCATGAGTTAATTATTCAACTTTACCTCAGGATTTCTTTGTTTTGCTCTTTTGGGGGAGGAGGTAATTTTTTTGTTTGTTTGTTTTTTAAGTTGGCATAAAAACTGCTTTAGTTCATAAAAAAGCATGATAGTTGAAAGTCTGGACCTGTTCAAAGTGGTGATAAAGCCCTTATCAGTATCATGGGGTCACAATTTCATCCAATGTTTATAGAGCTCTTGAGGAGAGCCCTTGCAGTTACCAGCAGTGACCTGGCAAAATGTACTGGAATAATAACTTCTTTAGATATACTGCATATACAAATATGAAAACTATAGCTTGATTTCAAAAACCTCAATCTCTGTCCATTTCCCCAAAATGTGAGAGGTCTGTTTTTATCCTTCTTCTGTCTAAGGCTTCACTTCAGTGTATGACCTGGACTTTGGTCTGTATTTTACAATATGATGTAGGCCTAAAAAACTGGGCCACTCTATAAGGACTGTCAGTGATGGCCCCCTAGAAAATATAAACAAGGAAAGCAACAGCCTGAGAACTATCTCTTTTCTTCTCCCAAAAGTGGTGATATAACTGGGCAAAGTCAATGCTTTTGACTGGGCAGGCACAGTTTCTTGCCAAGATCAATAGAACAAAGAAAAGTTGATTGGAATCTCTGGAGACTGTCTAGTTCAATCTGCTGCTTAAAATTGTCTAGTAGAGTCTTGAAAATCTTAAAGGGTGGAGATTCTGCAACCTCTTTGGGTTTTGCCCCAGTGTTTCATTCACACTCTTAGATAAAAAAGTTTTTTCTAAATTCCAGCTTGAACCTCCCAAATATCAATCTGTCCCCATGACAGATCCTTCTTCCTACATTCAGCACCTCTTGCCTGCAGATATTCTTAATGCTGCTCAGCACTGATTACGGGTGGGGGGGGGAAATGTGAAACCCAGGTTCTGATGCCTGCCTAAACTAGATAGTGTACTTTGAACAAGGGCTCCACTGCTAAACTTCTTAATGTCCAGATTTGTATATATTTTCAGATGAGTTTGTTCTTTCTGATAATGTTATTTTCTTTGTATGAAATACTTCCATAATTCAAAGGATAGAAAGCGTTCCTTCTCACCTGAACCTGGCAGCTGGGTTCCAGTTCTCATTCTTTTGAGCAGGTTATTTCACAAAATAGAATAGGTCACCAGGAGATTAAGAATTCTCTGCATCTTTTTCCTTTCCTTCCTTATTTGCCAGAATATACTCTACATAGTACAGTAGTGAGGATGCCTTTCTGGAGGCTGCTTTAGCAGAATTTTCAGGGTGGTGGTTGTCCTTCTCTGTGTCAAGAGGAAGAATTTGTTCTCTTTTGAAACATTAAATGATATAATCAAAGAAAACACATATGCTAATTAAATGTCAATTTTATGCAAACAACATAGGTTACTTAGAGCTTATGTACATACTTGCAGCTCTATTCAGAGTTCTGAATAAATAAATGAAGACATTTTGCTAAATAGATCACTTTGATAGTTTACCTAATTCATTATTGTGCAGTGGTTGTTAGGATACAGAAGTGTTCCTTTGATTTCCCTACCAGTCTGAAAGCGAACATAATTTTTATTTCTTACCTTGGACATTTGCTTTCCTTTGAGGTGGTAATTCAACACTTAAGAGGAGGGGAAAGAAAAAAAAAAAGGAGGGGGGGAACCTCTTCATTTTAATGACCCCTAATCCATATTACACCTTTAAACGTAGGAAAGTTGTTCTGAGTTTTCCCGAATGGCACAGGAGACCAAGCTCCTTTTGTAGAAAGGAGGCTCATTAAAGTATATGATCTTATTTTCATTTGAATGCCAAATCTTCAGAAGAGAAAAGATGGAATTATTTTTTGCTTGCGGTGTAAATAGAATGCTGGAACGATACTCTTGGTGCTGGCCAGGACCGACACTGCCATATAAGTTGTGCATGTAATATGTGAAGAGGAATCACTACCCACGTATGCAGTGCAAATAGGTTAAAAGTAACTGCTTATTCTGTTAGAAGAAACAGGGTATGCTCAGAAAAATGTGGGAGAATGACTTCATCTGCAAGCTGTAAACAGACTGTTTATAACAACAGGAATGCATTTAAAAATGGTATTTGCATAAATGTTATAAAATTTGGACTTTAAAATTGTTTGCAGTACAGTAGTAAAAGTAGTTTGTTCGATAGGCTTAGTAGTATGTTAGTGCAGTGATGTGTCTGCAGAAAAACTATGGAGAGCAAAGCGTGCCTCTTCCTTGAGGAAGTTTCTGAGAACCTTAAGCTGGTCATACACAAAGTATGACATGTAAATCAAATGAAGAATAACACCAAGATAACTGCAGAGGAGCACCTCTGCTTCTCTTTTGACAGCCCTTGCTACATGGAAATCTAAAGTAGGCTCCCTACAAATGTCAGCTGTGCTACTATTTTCCCCAGAAAGGTGGAGAGAGCTCTGCTGTCTTCCTACTGATCAGAAGAACTAGCCCCCACATAGAAATACATATGCTGCCAGAGCAAAAAGCGACAGACTCTGCCCTTTCCTGACATGTTATTGAAAAACAGAGTCCGCAGGAACTCCATGTAGGAGCTGAGGCCTTCACGCTTTAAGATGGAAAGTAAGGAAAAATTTGTCAGAGACTTTGCATGTTTTCTACAGATTCATAGGTGGGCTTGTTTTCTGACTGAAAGGGGAAAAGAATAGATAACACCGACACAGAAAGGATTTAATCTTGTTTGTGTTGAATCAGCAAGGCTTTTGACACTGTCTCCCATCACATCCTCGCAGGTAAGCTCAGGAAGTGTGGGCTAGATGAGTGGACGGTGAGGTGGATTGAGAACTGGCTGGATGGCCGAGCTCAGAGGGTTGTGGTGAATGGCGCAGAGTCTAGTTGGAGGCCTGTGGCTAGTGGTGTCCCCCAGGGGTCAGTCCTGGGTCCAGTCTTGTTCAATATATTCATCAATGACCTGGAGGAAGGCACAGAGTGCACCCTCAGCAAGTTTGCTGATGACACAAAACTGGGGGGAGAGGCTAACACACCAGAAGACTGTGCTGCCATTCAGAGGGACCTGGACAGGCTGGAGAGCTGGGCGGAGAGGAACCTCCTGAAGTTCAACAAAGGCAAGTGCAAGGTCCTGCACCTAGGCAGGAATAATCCCATGCGCCAGGACAGGCTGGGGACTGACCTGTTGGAAAGTAGCTCTGCCGAGAAGGACCTGGGAGTGCTGGTGGACAACAAGTTAAACATGAGGCAGCAGTGTGCCCTTGTGGCCAAGAAGGCCAATGGTCTCCTGGGGTGCATTAGGCAGAGTGTTGCCAGCAGGTGGAGGGAGGTGATCCTGCCCCTCTCCTCAGCCCTGCTGAGGCCTCACCTGGAGTACTGTGTCCAGTTCTGGGCTCCCCAGTACAAGAGAGACATGGCCCTACTGGAGAGGGTCCAGCGGAGGGCTACCCAGATGATTAGAGGGCTGGAGCATCTCTCCTATGCAGAAAGGCTGCGAGAGCTGGGCCTGTTCAGTCTGGAGAAGAGAAGACTGAGAGGGGATCTCATCAATGGATACAAGTATCTGAAGGGAGGGTGTCAAGAGAGTGGGGCCAGACTCTTCTCCGTGGTGCCCAGCGACAGGACAAGAGGCAATGGGCAGAAACTGAACCACAGGAAGTTCCATCTGAACCTGAGAAAAAACTTCTTCACTGTGAGGGTGACAGAGCATTGGAACAGACTATTCTAAGATCTACCAGGGTGCAATTACTTCTCATACAAAAAACAGAACCTTATGCAAAACCCAAAAGTACTTGAAATCTTCTGCACCTGGTGTGAAGTTTTTGTTTTGATGGCTATGGAAAGCAATCTTAAAGACTCTAAACTTCTATATCAAACTGAGAAAATAACAAGGTTAATTTTGATAAATAGTCTGTGTTCTTCTAGCTCTTCTAAAGCGAAGATAAATGCTTTTGAATGAATGAAGCAAGCACATATTTAAAATTAGATTTGGAATGATAGTTAATAAATAAAAAAGTAAAAATAGTGAATTGATGTTAAGTTTGTCACCAGCAGGATGACATTCATACTTTCATTGACATAAAAAATAATAGTCCAATAGTATTATCCTGCTCTTCCTTCACTTTCTTTTGTGCTCTTCCTTCACCTTCTGCCCTTGGAGTTGAGCAGCTATAGATTCTTCCCATTTCACCTGAAATAAAATCCTCAAAAATCTACTCTACATAGGGTTATTACTGGCTATTCAGGTTATGTTCATATTTGAACTTTGTAATACGTTAATTACCTTCTTGGTCTGTCTTCTAAATAGCTCAGATTCTTGTGCTGTATCCTTGCTGGGACAGCTTCAAAAGAAGGTGTATTAGGACACAGACCACTTCCTAACTCTCTGGTTAGGGCAATCACACGGAGCTGGGAAATGCAGGCCTTCATTTGAAGGGAAGGGAGTTGAATGTCTTCCACACTCTGGATAAATACTGTACCAGAGGAAATTATAGAAAGATATGATTATTTGTAGCTGCCGTGAGGTAACTAATAAGAAAACTATGAGAGCGCCAGACAAACTGAGGCAATTAAAGAATTTAGGGAAAACAATGTCTGTTTTCTGGTCCACTTTAGCATTTGAACAAACATGCTGGCAAAATCCTCAGCATTGCCATCAGTTGAACATGCATGAACACAAATAAAAGGAAACCTAAAAATATCTAAGTATGTGTGTTCTGTGTTTGTATGTGTGGCTTTTTTTTTTTTAAATGTCATATTCTTTGAAAGGTTCTCTTGATTTAGGCAGAAGCTAAAGTTTTGGGGGGAGGGTGCCCTAGATCTTCAATCAATCACAGTCCCTTTTTTTTTACTTTTGGTTTTGCGTTGCTGTTGTTACACCTAGGCGTAATTTTTGCTTTGTGGTTTTTTTTTTTTTCTTTTTCATCTGTAAATGGAATAAGAAAGATGCTTTTGAATTCAATAAAGAGGGATATGCTCACTTAGGCTGTAATAGGGTCATATGATCTACTTACATACAGCTCTATTAAGTGGTTGGATAAATACTTGGACACTTATTCGTCCTTTGTCACACTTGCTGCCATAACCTTGCCAGATATTTATAAGTCATTTTCATCACACTTACCAATTTGCCCTCACAGGTTTGTGATTCTTCTTTTTTTCCTTTTTATTCCTCTTTTTTTGTGACTGTGTGTACTCTTCAAGGTTTTTTTGCTCGTAGATCTTAACAGTGTTAATATAAGCATCACTGTTCTTTTTTCAAAGAGCTTAAGGAAGCTATTTTTGATATTATTGGGTTAACATAGTACAGGGTTTTTTCATTAGATCTGTGCTGCCAGTGTACAGGGGAAATTAATAATTGTCAGTGAGGCTCATGTGCATCTGCTTTTTATGCAGCTCATCATTTAGGACTGAAACAAGCATATATGTTTTAAGTATTTGCTTGCTGGATTTTTAATTTTATCTCTTCTCAAATTAAACAGTTAGAGTCACTAACAAGTCAGATCACGTTATTTCACTACACCCGTATAGACTAGATGAAACATTGCTGTTATACCTGGGTTTTGTGACTCTCGTTTACATACACGTATACTTTCTATGTAAAGAATATTGCCATTTTAGCCTATTTGTCAAAGCTGCAGTGTATAGGAAATATCTGATTCCTCCTCATCATATGCCTGTGCACGTACTTACTCCCTACTTCTTAACCTAATCATCGAAAAGCTTGCGACAATAAACGTAGAGTGGTTTCCTTGTCTGCAGCAGCGTTCTTTGAAAGGGACGATTCCCTGGTGAATTCATTATTACACAGAAGTCCCACCCTCGTGAAACTGCTGTAGACACATAACAGGATTACTGTTCAAGAGTTTACTAGGACGTAAGTAAAATTGTTCCAGTCAGTCAGAAGCAAGCATCTTTGCTAAGGTAGGAGAACGATCTCTCTTATACGTTTCAGGAGAAATAAGGAAGCATTTCTATTTTATTTTCTGTACAGAAAATTCCTTTAGACATTCTAGAACCAGTTGAGTTCATAATGGAAAAAATATAGTGCTCTCATTAAAAACTCTAAAGCTAGCTTTGTAGAAAATATCTTGTTAGCATTAGTTTATTTCCATTCAAACAAGTAATAGAGGTTAAGATTTTTTTTACTGCTTGGGGAAAATATGTAGATCAAATACCTTTAAAACTGCTAGAGAGAGGGCTCTTTTATATTGTTGAATTATTTATGATTTCTGAGAGGGAAACTTAGGGTTTTTGGTGTGTGGGGGTTTTTTGGTCACTAAACGTTGTTTCCTCGACATCTTGTAATTTCACGGTTAGCATGAAACTGTCAATTTTCAGGTTTAATATATTGTCAGGTTTAATATATTGTTCATTGTATGTTATAGCTTGAAAAAGAATGTGTATTTCATCTCTGAATCAGTGTTTTGATGATAGCTGTTTGTTATACTAATATCAGACCCTTTTTTAATAAATCTTTTAACTTTTCTATTTAGCTAATGTGCAGAATGTATTCATGTAATTCTTGGAAAACAAATTAGCCAAATCTAATAATCTAATGGCATAGGAGCTTTCTCAAAATGTAGAGCTGTCTAATCAATGCGCTGACAAATGAAATGATCTGTGGCCTTCAACGCTAGGAGTTAATTGAATGAATGGATAGGGGCTTTTTTGTTTGTTTTTTTGTTTTTTTTTAAAGCAGCTCATATATTCCTAATGGAAAGTTTAATTTTATTCTTCCTTAAAGTAATTGCACACTTATCCTTAATTGAACTTCCCTGATCTTATCCAGCAGGTTGCTTTTTAGGTAGGGCAAGGGTCTTTGACATTTATACTTTGGAGAGTTAAATTGTCAATATGATGAATAGAGCACCTATTTATAACTGTAAGTGACTAAAAATCATTTTAACCTGCACTTAAAATGTTACCTTAGTAACAAATCCTAAAAACAAGGTAAAATTAGAGTGCTGGGAAATATGTCAATTTATGAAACATACTCTATATTTCAGAAGCACTTTGCTCTCCACATGTATGAGGAAATGCAATGCAAAATTGATTTAGTTAAAGTCAGTTTTCTCTGTGTGCAACCAGCTACAACATAAATGATTTGTCCCACAGTGAGCTTGGTACAGGAGACTATGAAATGAGATCTAGATTCTTGTAAGTAAGTTCCCTTACTAGGATTCAGACACGAGAAATTTCAGAACAGTTATTAATGTTGGTGTGAACACCTGTGTCTCCAAAAATTTGGAAAGTCATCTGCCTGCCCACAGCTCCTCCAGCTGCAGCATATCCAGGGAGCATAGTGATCAGAAGTATCTGCATTTGTGAATGCCAGCCATGCCCATGCATTTGTGCTCTGGGGGAGCCTATACCCATCGTTTCCTTCTGGCCCACGTCATGTCTTCTCATTGAGCTTCCCACAGCAAGTGTACTAAGATCCTGGATTTAACTCAGGGTGGGGAAACAAAGATTCAGAAAAGCCTGCTGTTCAGCCATAAAAACATAGATGGCATCATTAAGTCATGTTCAAATTGGGTCATAATCAGGACACAGTGAAATGCCAAATTAAAACAAGGACAGATAACAAAGAACTATATGCTGTCAGTTCACCAGTCACCTGTCTAAATTATGACAGGCTGGATGGGATTTTGGCATGAGGTACCAGCATCATCCTGTGCTTTATTTCAGAGGTGGTTGATAAATTGAAAAACAGAAGACGTCATGATCAATGACATGCTTGAAGCTGTGCCTGAACCTCAAACAGAATTTTAAAATACTGAAGTTTGAATGAGACTATGTAGAAACAGACTTGAACCCTCAATTCCAGGCCTAGAGCTAAGCTATCACCTGTGCTGGAAGCAGAGAGGTTCCAGGAGCATGCATGGACGGTGGTAATTTCCAGTGCATGGCATGTGTTGCAAGCTAACAGTATTGAATGCTGTGACATCTTTTTCTTATTGTTTCCTGGAGACAGTCTTGGGTGTATGTGAATTATGTATGTGGGCGTTTTGTCTCTTTGGCAAACACACGCTGCAAGGGACTACTGCCCCTGGAACAGTGAGGCAGGCCTAGTTTCACCTTCCCAAACCTGATACCTTTGCTGGATCAAACCTGGACATGATGTGAGTTCAGAACGTGCCTTGGCACAAGAGCATATGTCAGATAGCATGATGGGAAGATTAGTTTTGCTGTGTCTGTTTTTATGGTTCAGTATGCTAAATCCAGAAAATAATAATTCATTCTATCACTTTACATACCAAAAGCTTGGTTTTCTATAGCTTTAAGCAGGAAATACGGTGGAAACAACCTTAATAAGGAACTAGTAACTATTGCTCTCACAACACAAATTGATTTCAAAACACTGTTTGTGGCACAAGGATTTTGAGCGTGTTTCAGGGATATTCAAAGTTTTAGATGATGAACTCTAGAAATCTAGTACTGCTAGCTAAATGTGCCTCTTGTCTTCTGGGAGTTTGAGTCAGGGCCTATTGCATTTCAGCTACTTAGTTTTAGGAAGATACTCTCCTTCCACCACCATGTGAGCCATGTTCTCCACTGGTATTTGATACTCTCCAGGTTGTCTCTTGGCGTTATAAGTAAGTAGTTATTTTATTTCTTGGTTACATAGAATTTTGACATACTCAGCCCTGATAGGACTGCCTGCTGGCCTTAGCAGACTTTATTCCACAACCATACTTTGTCCCTTGCCAAAAACACTGTATTTTTTGTCTATATTCTTAGCATCTCTATTTTCCCCTCGTGGGTCTTATAGCTCATTTCACTCCATTCCAGTGCTTAATGCATCTCCAAATTGATCAAGTTTCCTCCATTGCCATTCCCATAACTTGGAAAAAAAGCTCTGGGAATGGCATCTCAGAACTATGCAATGAAAAAAGTCTGTTTCCTTGGAAACTTAACAGTGAACAATAACTTGTCATTTGCTTTTCACACTTGAAAATCGTCCTTCACAAAAATGTGTAAAATGCTACCACATTGTTTGCTTTATTCTTTTTTTCCATTCTCCCCTTTGGAACAAAGAAGAAAACACGGAAGTGTCTTGCACGTTTTGGATTAGGGGAGGCTTTTCCAAATAAGAAACAAAAACCCAAAAACTGCCAAAGGAAGAGACTCTTCCTGTGACTCAGACTTGTGTCCATAAATGAAGTAATCCCACATACTAATAGTCTGTTCTTTGTAGTTCTTAAAATTTGAAGAGACCCTACAAGCTGCCTAAATCCTTCCCTACTTCTCGTTCTGGCCAGAGGCATCTAACGGTAGAGTAAAAAGATTACTTCCATACCTTAGAAATTCATGGAGACTTGTAAAATACAAACACATTGTGTTGCAGGAGGGAGGGAGAAACCCCTCCCATGTCTAGTACCTCTATTACCCCCCAAATGAAATATTGTCCTGCCCCTGCCACTCAAACTCTATAGTGGGATAAGAGAGTATGTTTATCAAAAGTGACATTGCTATCATGAAATGATGTTCAACAATTGGTTCTATTGCACTTTTAATAATAAATTACACAAAGACATAATCTCTTCAATACTCAATACTCTGTTGCGATGGGTTACTCTGCTGGTGCTATTGCTATGATTTGGGAGGAGATCTTCCTTGAAGCGAGAGCAGAGGGTGTTGCTGCTGATAGGCTCTGCCAACAGACATTAAAATAGCGATATCGCATCTGGTAAAATATTTTGTGAAAGCCTTCAGGAGCATCATCTCGCAGATGTTAACAAAGCACTCTCTCTCCTCTGCTTCTTGACGTTATTGCAAATAGGAGAGGTATTATTTGCTTCCTATGCATCTTAAGTCTATCTTTTTCTACTCTCAAAGTGTCTAAAGGTACGCTTTGCTATCTCTCTGCATGTACATAAGTGCAGTTTAGCAGGGGGTGGGGGACTATTGTTTTGAATCTGAACTCCAGTAAAGGCTGCTTCAACTATGTTGTCAGAAAGAAGATTTCAGTAGCAGAAATGTTGACATACTCTTTAGAGTACTAGTTATGTTAGCACTTCATCCGCTTTTTCATCAAAGAAACAAGTTTGAGCTCCTAAAAAATCCTGCACGCTGAGGTTTTCAGTCTATGTTGATTTTGGTAAAATTGTCGCATGGTCAGACAAGGTTTGGAGCTTGACAACAGACAAGCTTTGGAGCATGATGGACCAGTATTTTATTTCTTTCTCCATGGAGGTCCGGTGAAAGGGTTAATTTGCAGGAATACAGAGTTTACTGATAATGCAGTATAATTTGCATCTGCAGAGCCTTGAAGGTAAGCAATTTTCATACAACGTACTGACAGTATCTGCTTAATAACATACCTCTATGTGCTTATACCAGACTGGTTAGCACTGATGGCTAAGAAGTCTGTCAGCTTCTAGATAGTGGAAAAGGTATTTCTGAATGAATGAGGGAACTCTCATGTTGGTATTTTGCCTTACAAATATGTTTACTGCGGATCGCCATAAAGAAGAATCCCTTTGTTGTTCTGAATTCCCTTTATATTTCTGAAATTACTGTATAATCCTTTCCCAGTAGTCAGTAATTGTACAGAAATGAAGCTGCATAATAAAGGACATTACTCTAGGATAAAGAATCCTTTTTGGAGCATCTTCAGTCTTTACTGCTTCAGTCTTTACTGCTAAGGCCAGCCCTCAGGAATTCCAGACCCTGGGGACAAGAGAGGAAGGCTGGAGAAAGGAAGACTGTCCCTTGGTCGAGGAGGATCAGGTTAGAGATCATTTGTCCAGACCTGACATCCATAAATCCGTGGGCCCTGACGGGATGCACCCGCGAGTGCTGAGGGAGCTGGCGGATGCTATCGCTAGGCCACTCTCCATCATCTTGGAAAGGTCCTGGAGAACAGGAGAGGTGCCTGAGGACTGGAGGAAAGCCAGTGTCACGCCAGTCTTCCAAAAGGGCAAGAAGGAGGAGCCAGGAAACTCCAGGCCTGTCAGCCTCCCCTCCATCCCGGGAAAGGTGATGGAACAGCTCCTCCTGGAGGTCATCACTAAGCACATGGAGGACAAGAAGGTGATCAGGAGTAGTCAGCACGGATTCACCAAAGGGAAATCATGCTTGACCAATCTGATAGCCTTCTATGGTGGGATGACTGGCTGAGTAGAGGAGGGGAGAGCAGTGGCTGTTGTCTACCTGGACTTCAGCAAGGCTTTTGACACTGTCTCCCATCACATCCTTGCAGGTAAACTCAGGAAGTGTGGGCTAGACGAGTGGACAGTGAGGTGGATTGAGAACTGGCTGGATGGCCGAGCTCAGAGGGTTGTGGTGAATGGCGCAGAGTCAAGGCGCAGTGGAGGCCTGTAGCTAGTGGTGTCCCCCAGGGGTCAGTCCTGGGTCCAGTCTTGTTCAATGTAATCATCAATGACCTGAATGAAGGCACAGAGTGCACCCTCAGCAAGTTTGCTGATGACACAAAACTGGGAGGAGTGCCTGACCCACCAGAAGGCTGTGCTGCCATTCAGAGCTGGGCCTGTTCAGTCTGGAGAAGAGAAGACTGAGAGGGGATCTCATCAATGGATACAAGTATCTGAAGGGAGGGTGTCAAGAGAGTGGGGCCAGACTCTTCTCCGTGGTGCCCAGCGACAGGACAAGAGGCAATGGGCAGAAACTGAACCACAGGAAGTTCCATCTGAACCTGAGGAAAAGCTGCTTTTCTGTGAGCACTGGAACAGGTTGCCCAGAGAGGTAGTGGAGTCTCCTTCCCTGGAGACATTCAAAACCCGTCTGGATGTGATCCTGGGAAACATGCTCTAGAGGTCCCTGCTTGAGCAGGGGGGTTGGACTAGATGATCTCCAGAGGTCCCTTCCAACCTAAACGATTCTGTGATCTTCTTGCTCTGTCTTGTTGTTCTTTGATCTGATTTTTGTCCTTCACTTAACTTCATTTCTAAGGAGAAAATAATGTAACTGCAAGCGTTACAGCCAAAATTGCTTGTGAATGTGGTGATTGGTCTGGAAAGCTCCAGCCATCCAGTTGTTAATGTCAAGTAGGTGTGCACTAGGTGCATTTACTTTCTTACTGTCGTTCTAGTGGTGTGGGTTCCCCCTACCAGCCCCATGCCAGGTTGTCCCTTAAGAGTTTGAAACTGGGGCAAAGTGACCAAGAGAAACAGATTATAAAACAGTAGAAAAGAAATCATTGTATCATAGATATAGTGCAAATACTCACATACATACCAAGAGACTTTGCATGTTATTTTAGGTCTAACAATTATAACCAAATGAAATCTCCTTCTTGGTTTGGAATGGAAAGATGTCATTCTCTGTCATATAGGGATGTATTTTCACCAAAAATTAAATATCTAGGCTGGTTTGATTTGCAGCAAAATTTAAATTTATCTCAAAGTTGGTTTTCTCAGTAATTATCTGAAAGCTAAAGAGCGACTTGTATCCCAAATTTTATACATCTTGACATACTACAGAGATGTATAAATCAGTATGCTTTAACAGATATATATGCTATTTAAAACTATTTTTATTTTCTTATTATATTTTTGCTGTTTAAGTATATTGTATTCAAAATATACAAACATTAGACTGATAGCTTGTTTTCACAATTCAAATGTAAGCATTGCAAAGTATGAAGTATATACTTTTCATAGAAAATTTTGAATTCTATTATGTACAGGACAATTCTGATATTATATATGTTCATAAAGCTGAGAGTTATTCTGTCTTTTGAAATGCAAAGATATCTTCAAAATGTAATACTACTTAAGTAAGACGTACTTTTAAAAGGATGGATAGACCGTGTATCATTATCTATGTTGAGGTATGCAGGAGCAGTGAGCTAGGTATTCCTTATGTATATAATAACATATTTAATGTACTTGTAATGGCTAACACACCGTTCTTGTAATATACTTGTAGTGGCTAAGTTTTTCCCCTGTTTTTATTTATTTTACATACAGCTTTTCTGTGCTAAAGCCCTGTCAAAAGAATTCTATTCTAAGCTTTAGCAGCAGCATCAGTTTTACAGAGCCACTCTGGATAATTTATCTATGACATGTTGATTCTATTTAGACACCCCTAAAGAAAGTTAGCCAGCTTGATTTGACCTTATACTTGATAAATTCAGAGTCCTGTTGAAAGGAACAAGAGCCAAACAAGCATAATCATGTATATCATGTTAGAAACCAGAAAAATGTACCAGAGTAACATTTTTCAGCAGGCTGTGTGATGCTGTGCAGATTGTTCCTCAGTTTCATACTGGTGAAGCTATTTACTCTGAGATAGATAGTGAGTGGAGGTAGTGGGAGGTCCCAAGGGTATCCTCTCTGACCAGAAGGACTGCTGTTCCCAAGAACATGCATCCATTTTTTGAGATTTTCAGATACCTTTTGGCATCTAGAATATGACTAGATGCCTAGGTGTGGGTAACTGAATCTCAAGTGCCCTGATGGTGATTTCTTTTATCTAGAGGTTAGTAGAAGGGAGCACACTTGCCAGCATAGTTGCTTTCTTCATAAATTTAGTCTGAGGTGACTCTGTGGCTCAAATTCACTTTCCTATTTTAACCTGGGCTTTTAAAAGGAATGCTTCCACACTTATTGATAATGTAAATTTGACTTATGTTCTCTATTCCCTCTAAAATATTTGTTGATAATAGAACAGTCTCAAATGCTATAGAGGGAGTAGCTGTGTAGAAGATGAAGAGTTGGTAGTGTCAAGATACTATATATAATGCTATAATTTGCTGGATTTCATGCAGTTGCCAGTTAGGTTCTTTATGTTTTTTATCAAACATGCAGTTAATGGATTTTAAGTTTGACAGGGGTGTAGCATGGTTTGGGCTTACTTCTGACAAATCCTTATGCTGACATCTCAAAGTTGTGTAGTGTGTACGGTGTTGTGTGTGTGTGTGTGTGGCTCACCTTTGTTCTAGACTTTGATTGGTCTGAGGGGATGATCCTTTGGGCAGGGTTCCTGTTGTCAAATGCTGTGGAGGATTAGAGACGTTTCCTGCCATTAGAGCTCCTGGTTTAAGGTGGTGATGACAATCTAACAGCCTTACTTTATTTCCATTGAAAAGTGGAGTAATGCTTTGTATAGCAGTGTACAGTCCTTGGTTACTTGCTTGCTTAGTGTTTTTTCTAAGCAAGTTCTTGGATTTTGACTTGATCTGTGGAATTTGTCTTTGCTTGTTGATATAGAGCTGGGGTAGTAGGAGAGAGAGAGCGAGACACCATATTCATGGTCTTCCCTTGCCTCTTCTGTCTGTTTAGGTTTGAAGGTTTGAACATGATCCATTGCTAGTGTTAACACAGGGAAAAGAATGCACTTCTGCAACTCTGAGTATAACTTTCATTTTAACTGCTTACTTCGTATTGGTTATTGTAGAGAACATATAAGTCTTAGATTAAAAAAGGGCATGTACAGATATTACACAATATATAGTAAAGCAAAACAGTTGAGAAAAACTTCTATAGTTATTTTCTTTTATGTCAGTATGAGTTGGCTGAGTTTGCTTTGTGAAGGCATGAATGGTAAGAAGAATGATTTTGATTCTTGAAATGAATGAAGAAGGAAAATAAAATGCTGCAGAGGTACTGGATGTGTCTTTTCCCATACACCTTGATGTCAAGGCTCACGTCTGTTACTTTAGCACAAAAGAGAAAGAAGCATTTTATCTCTTTCTTATGCCAAGAGTTGTCAAGTAAATCTCTGTCTGGTGACTCTTATGTCTGCAGAAAAGCAGTTCCTGTAAGCAGCATCCAATTAGCCTACTTATGTCACTTAGTACTATACGCTTTGGCGTTCTTTGAGTATAGATTAGTTTCTGTGCTCTAATTTCTGCCACTAATATTTGCTCACCATAAGCTTGATTTGTTAGGCATTATTTATCAAGTTTTAAAAGTGTTATAATGAGTTCTAACTGGGAAACAGGCAAAAATATTGGCCCAAACGTGCTTTTAGCCTAAACAGAGCCCACACTGAAGAAGCGTGAAAAATGCTATGAAAACAAAGGCAGCTCGGTTTGCAGATGCTTATGTCATGCTCCTTGGGTTTTTTCTTTTTCTTTTTTTTTAACTGTGTCTGTAAAGTCAGCAGTTTTCTTAGATTTTTAGGAGACCTGAGATTCTGGATGCCTGACTTTGGAATATTGCAAAATAAACCCCAAAAGCATACGGGCAAGAACTTTGCTATCAAAAGGGGGACCAAGTAAATAATTGGATAAAGGCCCTTGCAGATGCTTCTACAGATTGTTTGCAGAGTACAGTCCATCCTCTAGCTGATGAATGTAAATCACTAATGCAAATCTTTTAGTTGTTTAGATAATATTACTGAAATTAACTAACTTTATAGCCCAAGGACATTTTTAAAACTTTGATGAAGAGCATTTGAATTGGGTAACAGAACAGAGGTATGTAAAGAAATCCTCTTGGGGAATGCAGCCTTTTCCAAGGACACTGGGTAAAGCCAGTCGCTGATTTTGGAGCGGATCTATAAAAACTGTCTGTGTTAGCCTGTGTTTTGGAGCTGTTCAAAGTCAGAACTCCAGGCAGCAGTCATGAAAACGAGGAAACAAGCTTTGCACTTTTACTCCTATATATTTCATTTAACAGTGCTATGGAAGGGAGACAGCCAGCTGCTGGAAACTGGGTAGAAGACTTGGCATGGTTAGTTAAGCAGTCTTGAAGAGGAATTAATCGCTGTTTGTGTGCATGTGATTTAAGTGATTTCTTCATTTGATTATTCAATTAAATGTGAACAGTAGTATCCGTTATATATCAACCTAAGAATGAGCTAAAGCTAAATGTGTGAAAGCAATTCTTCAGAAAAATAAATCTGAATAAATGTCTATTCAAATCTAGATAAGTGGTATGGCTATACGTATGAATATATACATACGAGCAGATAGACAAAGATTTAACCTGCAGGTATAATAGCAGAATTCAGCACCTTATGGTTAAACACCTAGACAAAGGGATATTTAAACACTTTAGAAAGGAATTCATCCAGGAGGAGCCGTCAAAGCTCTGTGTGAGGTATCACTGGTGATGGTAAATGTCACCCTTCTTGAAGAGCTGCATAGTGATTAGAGCACTAAAGTAAGAAATTGGATACTTTTGTTTCCTTCTCTGTCTGATGGAATTTTAACCCACTTCTGCATCTGCCGTAGAACAACTGTGAATGGGGCCACGTTTCAGGCAAAAGAATAGTTAACATGCGCAACAGTCATAGCGCACAGTACCCCTCAGTGCTCAGATTTTTTTCATGAGTTACATTGTACTACGTTCTATTTTATCAAAGACACTATTGAACGTTTCACCACAATCCATATATTCTTAGCGTTCAAATCTATACAGCTGTTATAATAAACAAAAAGGAATGGGTCTAAACTGAAGCTGTTGTGTGGAATTGGACTCACAATAGCTCTAAATTTAATATATTCACTCTGACCGAAAAATATTTTTATCATTCAGAATATCTGGCATTTGGGATGTGAAGAAAAATGTGTGATTTGGAGAAAAAGAATAAAGTTTTCTGGTCATTAGTTAGACTTTAAACTCCTATAGGAATATCTCAGAGCTGATGTAATGCATGAGTTGAGGGAAATTATAAATTGCTGGAGGATATTGTCATAGACTTATCCATAGTTGTGGTTTAGGAATACATCTAATGTTGACTTTGTCAAGCCAGTTGGTTTGTGAGTCATTTTTAAGGCGCTTTATAATCGTATGAAAGTGAATTTTGATTTTTATTGATAGATAAAGAGAACAAATTAATTTATTTAGCAAATAAGTTATTTACTATTCCATTTCAATTGACATTATATGTAGCCCCCAGATATCTGGTTTTGAAATTACAAAAATTATTAAAAGGCTGAATTTGTATATATTTGATAGTCAAATACTCTACAAATGAAGTAAGGCATAATGATAATATACAATCACACCTTTGAATCAATAAAGGAATTAAAAGGCTCATAGTATTTCATTTACAAAGACCTGTGTATGTTCCATGTAGAAGCCCACCTTATTCTACTTCTGCCATGAAACATCTGCTTTAAAAGCATGTGAAGCTTCTCTAAATATAGTCTTTAATGCTTCAGCTATTCAAAATCTGAGGTTTTTAAAGAATTAGACATCATCACATAGTGGAAATGAAAATAAACTGCTGAAGCCTGAAAGTGAAAGGCTTTGTGCCTCCTCTTTATCCTGCTGTGCACCCTGTAAATCAGCCACACTTTCCAAGCATTAACCTCTTTTTTTTTTTTGTAAAATATTCCCTGTGACCATATTTTTGTTTAATTTAAGCTAAAACAGCAACAGCATTCCTCCCTCCTCCCCCCTTCCCCCCCCCCCCCCCCCAAATTGCCATGACTGCTATGCTACTGCCAGTACTGCCAGAATTAAAAAGGCAGGAAGAACTATACCTGGGCTGGAATCAGATTCTGTAAGCACGACCCTACTGGCTGAACCTATTTTATTTCCTACAGTATATCTCTAATTCTTCCCATACCCCCCACATCCATCACAGTAATGTAGAGGGGTATAGGAGACCAAACTCTGCTCCTTCTTGTAATCTTTGTAAGATCTCATAGAGTATGATATTTCAATCTCTGTTTATAGCTGACAGCCTAGAAATTCTGGAATTTGAAAATTATGTTTCCTTCATAGGATATCTAAATAACTTAGCCTCAAAAAGGAGGACAGTTTTTCTGGTTCAGCACTGGAGAGAAAAAACCCTTTGCTTTTTGAAGGATTGTGCCTTCACATAACACTGTTCTGGGTGCAGAAGGGTTAAGCAACATGCCTGGGAAGATGATGAGTATTGGTTGTAATGCTGTTTTCAAGTAGGCTTAATACAAAAGCAGCAGTCAGAGGGAATGGGGAGCTGCTTTAGAAGAAAGAACAGAAGGGAAAGATGACATATTTATGATCCAGGTGATTGGTATAATAAGCTAGAGGAAATAATGCAGCAGAAAGCAAAGCATTTTAAGTAACGTTCCCTGCACATTTTTACTGTGCTTTTTTATTCATGAGGTGCGGTATTCCATGGAACATCTGACAGGCTGCAGTTCTGAATGGACCTGCCTCCATTGTGGGTGAGAAGTTGTGGCTAACCCAAGTCACTTGCATGCATTGGCAGGTGTTATATCCTCAAATAAGGAATGCATTTCTTATCTCATTACTGCTTTTTTTATTTGTTTGGAACTTGGAGGACAAATTGAGAATTCAAGGAAATATTTTCTAAAGATAACATGACAGAAGATGCATGATATGTAATTTCTCTCCTCAATAAGATCCAAGAAAAGCATGGAACCAATACTATCTCAAAATAATTTTTAATTTGATTTTCCAAAGCAGATATGAATAACGTACTTGATTAAGAACCTACTTCTCCCTACCCTTAGATTTGGTGGTTCCTAGCTTATATTCCTGTTGTGCTAAAAGGAATTCCTACCATCTGCTGCTGTTATGCTAAAAGCTATGCAATGGAGCAGAACTGCATAGATGCAAGGGAACAGTGGAGATGATCTAATAAGCAATGCTCTAGGGGCTGCAGATCAGACACTGTATTGGGAGAGAGAGAACTTTCCTGAGTTGTAGGATCCAGATACCAAAAGCATTTAGGGTGCTGTAAATAGCAAACAAATTTACTGTTTAAAAGGTCAACAGTGATTAGAGATGGGGCTGGCTTGTTTTTATTTTTGTTCTTTTTTAATTTAAGATGTTTTTCAATGTAAAAATCAAATTCCAGTGGACACATCATATGTTTTATACAACTTCTAATGCTTTGTTTAGATTCATGGAGAATTTCAAGTACGAAATGTCTCTCAATAAATTTTCTAGATGTTACACTTCCTATATTAAGTAGGCTGTTGAGCCATGCAAATTGTTGAATTAAAGAATTGTAAAGCCATGTTTAGGAAACCTGCTCTTAGAGCTTTTACTATTTAAGATAAAAATGTGATTTAAGAAGCATTATTTTAACTAAAGTGCATGTATGAACAGGAAGATGCCAAATCTTTGACACAAAAATAATGCGAGTAAAACTAGTGAAAGCATCTGTGAAATAGTTTAAATGCAGCATAAATGCTGTGATGGTTAAGTCGTCAGTTCCAAGCAGCTCAAAACACTGTTTTCAGTCTTCAGTGTACTTCAGGTTCTTAAAAACTAGGGAGTGGGGGTCCTAATCTCGCTTGAGGAATACAAGAAGTCAGGATACCACAGAGCAATGTTGTTGGGCATGAGAGATCACTGAAACTACAAGCTTTCTTAATATCAAAGGACAGGGCATTTTATGCTGCTTTTATATATAGAAGACTGTATCAGATGTGATGGACAGCTACCCCTTGATAGGGCAATTCGCTGACATCTGTAGCTCTGTGAAGCTGTTACTCTATGCCAAATAAAGATATAAGGTGAGTCAGAGAGTCTAAACTACTCGGATGCATCTCCTATGCGAGGTAAGAAAAATAATCCCCATGAACTACTCTTCAATTTCCAAAGCATCAAAATAATTTTCTCCTCACCTTTGAGATGTCACATAGGCATTTCCCAATGGTGAGAGAGACTAAAAACACTTTCCGTATGCCCTAGATCTATGATGCATTTAGCCCATAGAAGGCTGAATGCTGACTGACCATCTCTTATAGATTATTGATACGATGCAGGTCAGTTGTCTGCGTCTCCAAATAGCTCCTTGGCAAGAAGAACTTTGAGGAAGGGAGAAAAGGGACTTTGTACACTTAGAAGAAGCATCAGTATTTCCTCGTAACTTGAAGTTTAGCAGGCTAAGCAGAGCTTTAACAAATGCATTGAAGTCAACGTAATGGGTCCTGCTTACTTCTTGCAGGTTTGGGAGGGCATCGTACTCTATTTTGGGCTAATTAGCAAAGCAGTTCATCCCATAACATATCCCTTAGTGCTTTGTGCCTAGACATTTGATTTTAAATCCCACAGGGACATGCTAAAAGGTGTTAGTATACCAGTGGAATTTTCAAAGCAATAGGTGAATGGCATTAGTTAGGAAACTTGGTGTTTAGTGCAAACAGACCTTACAGTCCATAAGCAGGCTTCTTAAACAGAACTTTATTACCAATATAATGCAAGTTCTGTACCTGGGCAGAGTATCATACCGCTGAAATGCTGTAATTGAAACAATGTAAAGAAAATGCTATTTACAGGGGTTCTATGCCATACTTTTAGTATATTATAAGACATTTTCAGCCCCCCACAAAATTGACTGGTGTTCTGCAAAAAGAGGATCTTGTGGATGTCGGTTTGAGTAGCTACAAAGAAAGAGAGGGGTGGCCACACTGATCTGCTTGACAATAAGAAAGAGAAGGATGCATAGGATGTACAGTGTAGTAGTAAATTATTACTGTGAAGGCAGTTGGTTAGAGTAAGCAGGAGAGCAGCAGTGAGTTGCTGTAAAAGGGACGACAGGAAGACGGGTAAGGAAAGAGAGAGCTTTATGAAGCTGGTTGCCTAGTTTCAGGCAGCGAGCTTCTTGGTGTGCCTAGGAAAAACATGATTCTGTAAAAATCCTGCAGTCTAGTTGCTGTTTTTATTGTATGGAATCTGATGTGGTAGTTCTCAAATTATAATCTGGAAGAATAAATGAGAGGTGTTCCCTTAGCAGAGGATACCACTTACTTATGATAGTCTATTAAGTCAAAAGACTAATAGCTAGCAGCTGACACATCCAGGAAACTGGGTAGTCATGTCCACTTTGGCCTCTATGGTACAGCCTCTTGCATAGCAAAGTAGTCTTGGCCCTTAGTCAATTTTTCCTCCTCAGAGTCAGCAGAAGCTATCACGCATCTTTTTTTTCTTTGCCTAAATTGGGGATATCTGCCCTGAACCTCAACCTGCAGTGCATCCCGCAGCAAAATCTTCTTAATGTGGGTGGATCGTGTGAACGTTTTTAAGGTTAGATTCTCATCCTTGCTCAAATTATTGCTTTTGATTTCACAGTAAATTATATCCTGGTTGTGACCCCATCCTTTTAGCAGTTCTTTCAAATCTATTCTGGTTGTTCTGTTTCATTTCAGGAGCTTACTGAATCTGACTGTTCTTAGACTGTGAGGATATTTATCTGCAGTGAAGTATACATGCTGTAGTTGCACAGTAATCTGAAGTCTAATGCTCGCTTCCAGAGCGTGCACCCCTTGTAGACTAGTCTTGGCTGTAAACCAACATGTAAAGAAGCAGGTAGCATCCAATTATGATTCATAAAGAGCGGGGAACACACTGATAAATAGATAAATGTGCTCCACAGGGATGTAAAAAAACTATTGGATGAAAGCTGCAGGATTCACAACCATCAGTACCCACCAATATAATACGCAGCAAGCTTACTCCACTTTCAAACACTGAATAGACCTGTTAATAGGTGTTAGAACTGTGTGATATCTGAGCTAAGAGCAGTCTGGGCTGTGAACCTGGCTACTAAAGCCTTCATGTAAATTTAAAATAGTTGGAATATAGGTAGATTATGTATTTCCTATGTGATTTCATATATGCATGTGGGGTGTGTTGGCAGAGTGGCTGAAGTGTTATGTAGTACATGTGGAGAACAGACATCAGTCTGAGCTTTCAGCTGATCTCAAGTCAAGTCAGCTGTGAACTCTGCCAGCTGTGTCATTACAACAGTGTTGGAAGCAACATGTCATAAGGATGGGATATCTAGGTTTAGGATGGACTTTTAATCTGGGGGTTTTTGTTTAACCATATATTATAGATATGTCTCTTCCTTTTTGTTCCTGACTTCTTTCTTTAGGTCAAAGAATCACAGAATCGTTTAGGTTGGAAGGGACCTCTGGAGATCATCTAGTCCAACCCCCCTGCTCAAGCAGGGACCTCTAGAGCATGTTTCCCAGGATCACATCCAGACGGGTTTTGAATGTCTCCAGGGAAGGAGACTCCACTACCTCTCTGGGCAACCTGTTCCAGTGCTCACAGAAAAGCAGCTTTTCCTCAGGTTCAGATGGAACTTCCTGTGGTTCAGTTTCTGCCCATTGCCTCTTGTCCTGTCGCTGGGCACCACGGAGAAGAGTCTGGCCCCACTCTCTTGACACCCTCCCTTCAGATACTTGTATCCATTGATGAGATCCCCTCTCAGTCTTCTCTTCTCCAGACTGAACAGGCCCAGCTCTCGCAGCCTTTCTGCATAGGAGAGATGCTCCAGCCCTCTAATCATCTGGGTAGCCCTCCGCTGGACCCTCTCCAGTAGGGCCATGTCTCTCTTGTATTGGGGAGCCCAGAACTGGACACAGTACTCCAGGTGAGGCCTCAGCAGGGCTGAGGAGAGGGGCAGGATCACCTCCCTCGTCCTGCTGGCAACACTCTGCCTAATGCACCCCAGGAGACCATTGGCCTTCTTGGCCACAAGGGCACACTGCTGCCTCATGTTTAACTTGTTGTCCACCAGCACTCCCAGGTCCTTCTCGGCAGAGTTACTTTCCAGCAGGTCAACCCCCAGCCTGTACTGGCGCATGGGATTATTCCTGCCTAGGTGCAGGACCTTGCACTTGCCTTTGTTGAACTTCAGGAGGTTCCTCTCCGCCCAGCTCTCCAGCCTGTCCAGGTCCCTCTGAATGGCAGCACAGTCTTCTGGTGTGTCAGCCTCTCCCCCCAGTTTTGTGTCATCAGCAAACTTGCTGAGGGTGCACTCTGTCCCTTCCTCCAGGTCATTGATGATTACATTGAACAAGACTGGACCCAGGACTGACCCCTGGGGGACACCACTAGCCACAGGCCTCCAACTAGACTCTGCGCCATTCACCACAACCCTCTGAGCTCGGCCATCCAGCCAGTTCTCAATCCACCTCACTGTCCACTCGTCTAGCCCACACTTCCTGAGTTTACCTGCAAGGATGTGATGGGAGACAGTGTCAAAAGCCTTGCTGAAGTCCAGGTAGACAACAGCCACTGCTCTCCCCTCCTCTACTCAGCCAGTCATCCCACCATAGAAGGCTATCAGATTGGTCAAGCATGATTTCCCTTTGGTGAATCCGTGCTGACTACTCCTGATCACCTTCTTGTCCTCCACGTGCTTAGTGAGGACCTCCAGGAGGAGCTGTTCCATCACCTTTCCCGGGATGGAGGGGAGGCTGACAGGCCTGGAGTTTCCTGGCTCCTCCTTCTTGCCCTTTTGGAAGACTGGCGTGACACTGGCTTTCCTCCAGTCCTCAGGCACCTCTCCTGTTCTCCAGGACCTTTCCAAGATGATGGAGAGTGGCCTAGCGATAGCATCCGCCAGCTCCCTCAGCACTCGCGGGTGCATCCCGTCAGGGCCCACGGATTTATGGATGTCAGGTCTGGACAAATGATCTCTAACCTGATCCTCCTCGACCAAGGGACAGTCTTCCTTTCTCCAGCCTTCCTCTCTTGTCCCCAGGGTCTGGAATTCCTGAGGGCTGGCCTTAGCAGTGAAGGCTGAAGCAAAGGCATCATTCAATAACTCTGCCTTCTCTGTATCCTTTGTTACCAGGGCACCCGCCCCATTCAGCAGCAGACCCACTTTTTCCCTAGTCTTCCTTTTGCTATTGATGTATTTGAAGAACATCAACAGGAGGACATGAAGGTCCTCATCCACAATAACAGAAGACTTAACAATACCTAATTCATTTTGAGATAGTTCCCTTATGTTATGCTTTCTTTGCTTTTTGTAGCCTTCTAAAATTTCTGGATCTGTTAATATCATTTGTGCATTTGTCATGCAGCGAGGATGCATATGTAACTCTAATTTTCTCTTAACATTTCCAGTCTCCTCTGCCGTTTTTTGCCTTTTATCTCTGAATTCCCTCCAATTTGCTAACAGTTTTTTTGACAACAATGTACTAAAACAGATGTCCACTCCGATGTACAAAAATCTATCCTGCTATTTTGGCTGTATAACTTTGAGATGAAGAGTTACCAAGCATAAGCTATGTAGGAATGTACTTAAAATCTGATGGTTTTTTCTGGTTGGTGGTTTCCACTTTTTCCATGCTGACCACAGGGGACTCTGACCAGTCAGACTGAAGTATGTTCCAATGAGCCAGAAAGTGGCTGCATCTTAGTCACACTGACTGGCCACCCACAAATCTTCCACAAAATTCTTTAAACTTCATCCGCTGTTTTTATTGTCCTGTGTCCAACAAATAGAAAGGCCTGGATATTAGTCACACGTGTATGGCTGCTTCGTGGTGTGGAAAGGTACTGCCCATATATTACTTTTACTACATGCATTTTTGGAACTTCCGTAGCCCAAACTGGGGTAGGGGGATATAAATAAATAAAGTTCATATGTAAGTGAGCTCATCATCCAGTATTTTTGGATGATGGGCTTTGGAAAGATTTACTGAAGGAGTTATATTTAGGCATGTTTAAATTTTTGTGAGCATGCAGACAAATATTTGCTGTAGCTCTATTTCAGATACTATAGTATGATAAACCACAAAACCACACTGGCATAGTTAAAGGATGGATATTTAAGCCCTCCTTGGAATAGATGTGTTTCGGGGTTTTTTAGTTTGTTTTTTTTCCCCCTGCAACTCTATATGTCTGGTAGTAACTAGTTTTGACCGTAGTGTTAAAACCTTATCGCTGGTCACACACTGTAACTTAGATGTTCAGTTCAATGGACAGAATTATAAAATGGCATCTTAGTCCTTTTTTTGTAATCATGGTTTTACTGATTGGTGCCCGTGCATCAAAAAGGTTTTCTGGTATAACATGTGAGCTTAATGCAAAAGATTTGAAATATACCGTTCTGTGATTATTTGCAAAAATACAGGAAGTGAACATTGTTCCTACTGAATTCCTCTGACTGACCTGAAAAAAGAGCAGGAGTCAGACCTGTATTACTTGGTACCAGTATTGGTAATCAATATTTAGGGTTGCCCTAGAGATTGTTTCAGTTAGGAAAGAAGGATGGAACCAAGTTTTTCTTTGATAAGGTTCTTGTTTCTTGGCAACATGTCTTTGGCACTTATTTCTTGAGTCATGTGTCTTTGATTAACAAGGAAATCGAAAAGAGAAGATAGGCTTATATCTAGAAAGAGATAACCTTGTTCAGCCAGTGATCTTCCCTGAAAAACTGTTACTTTTCCCTCAGGACCATATGCTCCTCGCATGAGTTCTCTGTTTTGCTTTTGTATCTACAGGGATTTTCATCCCTGAGGCTGCTTATATTGTTTTTTGTCTGCATTCTTCTGGCGCTCTTACTCTCATCAAGTCATGTTCTCGTCAAACTCATACGCCTTCTTAAAATACGGCAGTGTTTTTTAACACAGTTTTTTCCTAGTGTTCATTTAAGATCAGAGTGACTAACTCGTGCTGTCACAGATTTCAGTCAGCAAAACTCACTTTCCTTACTAGGAAACTCATCAAACCAATGGGTGTTATTCACACAGTGTTTTACAACTTGAAAAACTGGAATATTTACGTAAAACTAAGCTGCTGAGTTATGTGGATTCTCAAATGATTCCTAATCAGAGGTGTACTATGCACCATTCTGCATGCTTCATGGATTCAGCAATGCAAAATATACTTTGCATTTCCTTAACTAACAAGATAACACTCAAAACTGTTACTGCTGTGATTCCTTGCCAATTTACAGTATGTGTAGTTACTGCAATGTTAGGAGTGCTGTCTTAAATATTCTTTGAAGAGATTCATTGCTTTGCATTTATTTTCTTTGCTGAAAATAGACTGCAAGATTAAAGAGATAAAAAATATAGCACATGAAACCAGAAAAAAACAGCAGTTTTTCTAGATGCCAAAGCATCAAATATTAAAACTCTGTGTCTTAAAGTTTTTCGAGAAGCAGTTTATTCCATATGTTCTGCTCATTTGCTATGTATGTTATTTTTGTGGAATAAAAAACTTCGATCATAGAGATGGGTTTGTAAAGACATATGATAAATTTGTAATTAATTTGCCTATGCATGCCCTTTTTCCGCTAATAACTAGTTTACGTTTCTGAGTGGCACAGGAGATACTGCCCACAGACTATTTCAGTTAAATAAGAAAGATGTGTGAAACTTCTGTTGTATATCTTCAGTGATGTTAAACTTTATAATAGGAAAATGTTTCCTCTGAAATTACCTTATTACGGCTGAATCATTGCTAATAGCATTTGAGACAGTATGCTTATCGGTCTTACCTCTGCAAAACCTCCAGTAACATAACAAACTAGGAAGCTAGACATGACACAGAATACTGTGCCATCACTGAACTCAGTAGATTTTTAGCTCCCAAACTACTAATAGTATCTTACTCTCTTCTAACTAATGTTCCTAACCTTCTGTTTTGAACAATATTGCAGGCTTTGTTAATATGTTGTGAAAATATATTTTAAGATGTGACACAAATGCAAACTGTGCAATGATGTGTTTAAGCGTGTTTTAAACATTCCACTCAGTGTTACGCTGTGGTCTTTTGACCAGTCATACACATCTTAACTTCTGCAGTTTCACTTGTCTTCGCTATTACGTGGTCACAGCTTCTTTGATACGTGTTCCAAACCAGCAAATGAGTACCATAAAAATTCATATTCCTCACTGCCCAATGCGCATGCGCAAAGAGAATCTGCAAGAAGGATATTCACAAATTAAGAGTGTAAAGGAATTATTTCCTCAGTAATACACGTAGTATATAGTAGGACCTGAAGAGCTATGTATGAGTATGGTCATCATGTCCCAGTGAGAAACCTGATGATGCCTGGCACACTGGGCAGTTACCAGTCAGCTGGGGAAGCATTGGTCTCTGTCGCTCCTTTAACACCGTGATCCTCTGTGTTTCTTAGTTGACATCTTCTGATCCATCTTTGTTTTCCCATAGCGCTTTCTCTATTTTCAAGTTGGTACTGCTCCTCTTGAGTCCTTGAGCTGCTAATCATTACTGTCCCAACAGTTAGGCTTGTGAGTCTATACCTACCTTGCATGGCTCCAACTTATATACTTTCTCACACCTGAACAATAATTTTCTCACTAAAACTAAGCCAGTGTCTCACAGCACTGCACCAAACTAGGCCTTGAATCACAGCTGAACACCGGGGCCGGTTTACATGACAGTCGTTTGTTAAATTGCCATATAATTAAAAAAAAAAAAAAAACACAGCTGTTATTGGGTATAATCCAACACAGCTTAACATACGCTGTAGGCAGCTATTACGCTTACTGGGTGATTACAGCACCCAGATGTAAAGATGTGTGAATGTTGCTCGCTGTGTTCTGATAGGTATTTTGGAGCTTAGAATAAATTGGTAACTCCAAAGCTTTGACTGTATTAGATCAATACAAAATTATGGTGAGGTGAAGTAGCTGTAGTGTCTTTTGCCACTAATTATGGTGTGGCATGCTTAGGCTTTGCTTCTTCTCTTCCTTCTTCTGTGATTGTGGCATAAAATAAATGGTAAAAAGTAATGACTAGAGGAAGTTGTAATCTGCAGACTCATCTGATAAGTGATTGACCCCGTGCCCAATCCTCTACTGCGTTTCACTTAACCTCAGGGTATCTGGAAAGAACAAAGCATTTGTCTCTGCTGCTTCATTGCAAATAAGCCCTGAAGACTGGAGAAACTTGCTTATTGCTACCGGCCTTTTCCATTATTCTGCTTAATCTTTACATTGACCCAGCATCTCCCTCTCAGGTGCAGAAGTCAAAGCATAAAGCTCTCTGTCTTCTGGTCTTGCGCAGCCTGGGAAGTCAGAAATGTTCCCTGCAGGCCTGCATGCACAGGCTCTACAGCAAGAGTAGATAACCTGCAGGGTCTTGTAACAAGCATTCAGGAAGTTTTTTCAAAATTTCTCTTTAATCAAGGGAAGGTATTGGGAGTTCATCTACTTTTCTGAATATCTGTCAGAATGAATCTCCAGTTCTTCCAAAAGTTTCCTATTATAAATAGACTTTATACATGCAGAATTCCATTTTGAATTCTGTTGGAATGGGAAAATTTTGCTACAGTGAGAGGAACCTCATGAGAGAGGAAAAGCTTACGAGCTGAGAAATTGTTTGGACTTGAACACTGAGCTTGTGTAACAAACCAACTGTTCTCAAGATTTTTCATCCTGTAAGGCAGCTCATTTTTAAAGTTGTCTCAGATCACGTATTATATGTGATTGAGGTTAAATTTCAGAATTGTAAGTGTATGAGGAGAAATTGAGTTACACATGTTGCCATTTACTGGAAAGGTCTGCTTAACAGAGGAAAATGTATTTTTGTCATCTTTATGTTTTTGTCATAATCTCAGTAAATCACTTACTGCATTAATTTACAACTATGACAGGAATCAGTTACAGTATAACACTGCATTTCTCTATCTAGGGTTTAATAATATAGATTGTATCTTCAGAAATGACAGTGAAGTTCCACCTCTCTGAGGAGAATCTTCCGTGAATCTTTGTACTTGATGCCACAGCTGCTAAGCTGACTCTAAAGAAAGTGTTTCTGCTTCACTGAGGATCGTAGCTTGGAGTCCTAAGACTCACAAATTTACCCATGTAGGTTCCTAAAACAGTGTCAGCAACGTTCTGTCACTTGGAATCCTTACCTCTCTGCAAATACTGCAGATTTGTCATTTCCCTGAATGTACTCAACGTAAAAAATAGAAACCTATTTATTCTGATGATTTAAAGAGTTAATGGTCTTAATTGTCACTGACACCAGTTTTATAAAGAGAAGTATGAAATTATGGATTATATTTAACTACAAAGCTGTCACTGAGATGCTGCGGTATTTCAAATTGTGCAGGTCCAGTTTAACCAGAGTGGGCCTTCTTTGGATAACTGTCTTTCCTCCCGCCCTCCCCCAAGAAGGAATTTGTCTGTCTTTCCTTTGTATGCTATTTTTCAGTACTGTTTCTTTCTGGTCCTTCTCCGATAGGAACCTTGCACCAGTAACTGCAGAACTCTTGTCACATGGTTTACAGATCTTCCCATTACTCCTTTGGGATCAGGATTTTATTCCCTTCTTCCCTGAAGTTTAGTTACAAATATAAGAAGTATGCCTTGACAGGGTTCACAGCTAACCAAAGGGAACAAAGTAAGGAACAATACTACACCCCTTTCTTGTTAATAAAATGTTGATGGCATTTGCAAGACCTCCATCACTTTATAAATCGCATCATGGACTACGTTCATTGCAGAAGCAAATTTACTGTTTCTAGCTCATCATACAGACTGCATGTGATCTGATAATACAGACAATATATTGAGCATTTTTCTCTGTTACCTTTTCCCTCTTCTTTTCCTCAAGTTTGAGGGTTTCATGGTGCCACATAGCTAGTCCATTAGTGAAGAATTTGTCTTCATGAGTTTCCTCAGAATATTTTAATCATTAAGTATCACGAATGCCGTCTCTCCAAAAGACAGCAGTTTGTGAGAGAGCCAGTAATAACTAGATGTTCTTTTTAACTGTAAGATGGGAAGAAGATGTAGAAAAATCCCTTTGATCTTTGTGCATTTTACATGATGGACCCTATGGGTTACCTAGATGCACAGAAAAGCAGACTTCAGTGTTTTCATTTACAGTCTGCTTTAAACCTCCCTTAGATTAACGTAACTTTGCAGTATCCCCTACTAAGTGCTTTACTCTTGCTTTTATGTATCTTCTAGGTAATTATGAATCATTACTTGAGAGGCAAGCAAGGAAAAAAAACAGCATCTCCCTTTAAGCACAAAGGAAGCTGAGTCACTGGGAACTTGCCATAATAGCTGTTTTAAAGCTGTACTCAAAAGTATAGAATTGCTGCGTTCACTGAAAACGGGGTGCCCATCAGTCTAGGCAAGACAAATGATTCAACCATTGATCTTGGTTAGAAGAACAAATGTTCATGGCAGGCTTATAAATACTGACCCTTTCCAATGCAAAATTTGATTTATTAAAAGAAACAGGAAACAAAAAAGGCATTGAAGAATTCAGTGTGTATGAAGGTGTTCAGTATACCTTACCTTGATATATAAGTGTATATGTCTAAATATGTGAATAGACCTTTTTTAAAGCCCTAACCTGCTCACCTGTGCAAGGCTCAATATTAGAATATAAACACGTCCTCTCTTTTTCTTTTTTCCTGAGCATACTGTTCACTAAGTTGTGCTGTAGGACAAACGCAGAAACGCCTTAAGAAAAGAAATGTCGTGCTGCTCCCTCAGGCGATAATGTTTAAATGGAATGTTATTTAAGATCTAGAATAACATCTTAAAAATTCAAGACCTTCTTTACTTAAAATAAAAACCTTCATACAAAAGTGTGTAATACACCTTTTCCACATCTATCATTTTCTGATAATAGAAGTTTTGTTTAAAAAAAAATTGATATGCAGAAAACATTGCAGATGTCTCCCAAAAAAAAACCCTTTTCCTTTTTCTAGTTCTTAAAGGGTATGGATTCATTCACTTGAGTAAGGCACTAAGATGAAATCTGTTGCTTATCTTAATCTAGTACAGGATGAAGGGTGTGAAAGGATGGCTGCTATCAAGGATATTGATGATAATAGATTATTTTTCTTTAACTACTTAGCGGACAAAAATCTGTTATCTAAAATGCACCTTTTAGTTAACTTTAACCTCTTGGTGAAGCATATCACGTTTCTCCTATGTTTCCTTTAATCTTTAGTTTGCTATGGGAGGCATAGGAAAACAGCTGTTGTCCGTTACCTTGAATGTGTCATCAGCTGAGTCTTCTGGTCAGATTCAGGCCAACTTCAGGTGGGCACAACTCCTGCTGGAGTCCTTAGTTTTTAACATAGCATTAACTGCATGATGTCATGCTCTGTTTTTGCCCATCCAAGGACTCCATACAAGTCCTAGTGAATGCTTGTTTGAATTCTACACACCGGATCAGACTTTATGGTACTCAAACTAAAAATACAGACTCTTGCCCTTCCTTTCATTTTTACCAGTGTCCAGCTTCTTTTAAAAAAAAACACATATATGATATCTTTTTACCTTCTATGTTGTTACTCTTTGGTCCTCCTTCAAAACATTTGCTGTGTGTAGGTGCTCACCGTTTCTCAGGTATTTTTTTCTTCCCCCTCTCAAGCCACTTAAACAAACCAAAGATGTATTTTCCATCATTTTTCGTGCCATGACCTATGCCTTCCTATTCTAGAGTATCCTTGCTCTTTTGAGAAAACTAGTTAGTAAATTAGGTAATGGTAGGCTTATAAAATAGGATTTTTATGAACAATGCATAGATACAGTGTGTGCCAGTGTTGATTTTGTTCTGAATCTGAATTGTTTTCTCAGTATAAATGTCTGTTCAAAAACCAGATTCCACAGTTATCTAATTAGCTTGACTGGAAGATTCCTTGCAACTTAAACATTTCTGTTTATATAGAAACTCTAATTGCAGTTGCTCTTATTAACATTGGATAAAATAGATTTTGTTCCTATTTATCTTAAGCCTCTATTACCTTCAGTTCTTTGAAGATCTTCATTACCAATAAGAAATTAATTGTAGACAATGCTATTTACTCTGATACGTTTTATTATTTTTATCCTTTGTATTTTGAGATAAGTCTTCTCTAAGAAACAGCCATGATTTTTCAAACACTATATAAACTCAAAGCCTGTTGTACTTATCCTCATTCTGCTTAGGTTAAACATATAGTCTTGAAAAAAAGCTGTGTAAATAGTCTTTATCATCGTCATTTCTGCCCTTTCTAGAAGGACTGGCAGCTGGGAAGTTCTAAACAATCGTGGTAGTCAGAGTAAGAAAAGTAGAAAATTTGAGAGAGGAAAAAAAGTCTTACTAAGCTAAATTTGGAGAAATGTACTCTATTTTAAAGTACCATACAAGAACCAAATATTGCCAATGAAAATATGAAGAATGGAAAGAGGAAGAAGGCATCAGCAAGGAATGAATGGAATATTTGTTCCCCAAAAAGGGAAGAGGAAACTCTTCAAGATGAAGGCTGTAGATGATCTTATTCTCTGCACAAAATCAGCAGCGCATTTTAGTGAAGAATATTCATAATGGTAATTAATGTAGTTTATAAATTACATCTTTAAGGTCAAATTAGCAATCACCCTAACATCTAATCAACATAAGCAAGGGCTCAGCTCCCTCCTTTGAGCCCACCACGCTGCCCCCCCCAACCTCCCGGGCGACAATAAAATTGAAATTCCTCTGTTGAGGTTCCTTGAGCTTCCTTCCTCCCAGGGTCCTAATGTTTATGGTACATCTATGCTAGCATGCTAATGTGAACCAGGAGTGTATTTTGAAGTTACGCTCCTAGTCATTGCTATTTACTGTTCTAGTTTGCACTGCAGAGCAGCCTCAAGGAGCATGAACTAGCTCCCTTGGAGATGGAACGAAGCTGCCTTGCAGGAGCGCACCTAACGCCTTACCAGTGCAAAGGGTCATTCAGCCTGGGGCACCCAACTACCCCAGTGCAAAGAAACAAACCTCTGAAGTGCATATAACCTAGACATCACTTCCTCAGCTGTGTCCCTCGACAGGTTTTCCTTTATTGGTCGACACTACTTACCAACATAGACACAAGCACTGTGGTCCACGACCAGACTGACAGACCACAAGATCAGGTAGAGATTGGTGCAATGAGCGCTATGTGAAAAGCTCTGTGAATAGCTGACCTTTGTAGTGTACTGGCAGTTCTGAAAAACTGGAAGAGGACTTGTCTGGCTTAACATTGTATACGAACAGACTTAAAGCATGTGTCTTTAGTTCTTCACATTAATAATATTTAAATAATAAGGAAGGATGCTTTAAAAATAAAGTTGTTTAGAATAAAGACAATTAAAATTTCCATTTAGGAAAAGTATACATGAAATCTTTTTCCCTTTCTTTCTCTACTGTTCTCAAAATGGGCTTCTATTGCTTAATCTGCATTAAAAAAAAAAAGAGTATGCCCTGATCCTCTAACAAAATCTCCATGAAGAGATCACACTGTCCTCCCAGAGTCTCATCCAGTTTCTGGATGGAAGCCACATTTGAAAAATCTGCTGCAGCTATTGATGGCCTCCTTTTCTTCGTCAGTCTGCCCCTAATTACCATCCGGCAACTAGAAAGACTATAATAAAAATATTTTCACATTCGAGTCATTGTTTTCTGTACTTTTGGCTTTATGTGCGCATTTTCATTTTGAAGTTGCTCTTTGTGTAATGGTTTGACTCAAACTGTGTTGGTTACAGAACAAAGAGGTTTGGATGTCCATCATTTTGAGGTTTCAGGATTAACAGCTCATTGAGATGAATGGGAGGTATTTCTTAAGATAGTTGCAGTTTTATACTTGCTATAGTTACTGTCTGTCCTTTATGTGAGAGAGAAGGCTGGAGGAAGCCCTCCCCTAAAAAGCATTGTGAATTTTCCCTGGGGAAAGAACACTCTTAATCCACCTACTGGAACAGGCACGAGGACTTCCCTTCGCCATGTGTCCATGGCGCATCGAGCTATGCTGTGTGGGACACGACAGCAAACAGACTTCTCAGTGCTGGAGTGGCAAAACATACTTGTGCATCACAAACCTCTTCCACAGCTCATAGTGCCATGGGCTCACTTGCCTGGTATATCAGGGAAGCTCATCTGCACTTTGAGTTCCAGTAGACACAGTACTTATGGTATTCCTATTTCTAGGAAATGATACTTAGAAAAATGCCCCATTCATGATATAAAGTAAAAATTTTCTCAGTATTTAATACTTTAGTAAGTGGACAAAACTGATGCTCTGCTACAATCCTAACAAACACTGAAAGTCTTAACCTTTTCTTCTCTCTCCCTGCAAGAGGGAAATAAAACCAGGGAAAGGGTTGTCAGAAATGTTGGATTTTCTTGAATTTGTAATCGGATCTTCTGTAGAGGGAGTAGGTAGTCATACAAAAATATGACTTAAGAATGGTAGTGCTATATAGCAAGTACATTTGGCCCAATAGCCTACCAATCACAGCAGCCAGAAGCAGATTCCTAGTAGTGGCAAGCAATGGCAAAGCATACAAGAGAAGGACTACCTTCCAGCGATAGTTCCTCTGATAGTTCTTCTCCATAGGCCTCCTGCTTCCTGAAAACTCTTCAGCTTATCTTAAAAACTTAAGCTAGAGTTTATATCTTCATGTTTAATAGCCCTTAATATATTTAATTGTAAATGGACAAAAGGCTGTCCCCAGTGTGCTCCCTTAGGTAATGTGACAGACTCATGAACTGGAACCTTCTTTAATTCATCAGGATTCTGAATGAAATCATAGTGATTTCAAGATAAAATAAGAACAACAGCACTTTCACATGTATCTTTTTATGAATGTTTATATTAGGCTTAAATGCCTATCTTTGCACCCTAGAGGCTTTTTAAGTTTGTAATATTAGCACTGTTCTATGCTAAAGTGGATTGCTATAATACCATCTTTTACTTTTATTATTCCCTGTGTATTTTTAAGATCTGTACTCATGTTATTCCTAGTAAAAAAGAAAAATATACATCTATACCACATATAGCTTTTCTGTAATTCTTTCTCAGCAGATGTATCCCGTTTTCTACCTGAAATCTGGCCAGTGTCTTGTAGAATGTCAGTCTTTCTCCATTTTTGTAATTGGTATGATCTCAACACTATGTGTGGTACTAATAGCAATTTTATACACAACTGGAAGCCTCTAGTCTATAAATAATAGCAATTCTTGGAGGCAACCTGCAATGATTTATATTGTTGTTGATTTGTTTTCTTTTCTTGGAAAACATAAGTAGTAAGTTTTGGAATACTGCAAAAACATGCATAAAAATCAACAGAAAACTTATCAGTAGGGAATACAGTGGCATTTCTGAGACTGTTATATATATCATCTGGAACGTCTATTTTTATTGATGTATGCTTACTGGAATTTCTTGTAAAAGTAAATTCTAAAACAAAATTCCATTTTTACCTCTCTTAATATAACTGAAAATTCATACTAAAATTTTCAAAAATCAGTGTTAGAGAGGATGATCTGTCATCAGAGAGTCATAGGTGAGAGTAGCTTAAAGATTAGAGAAGAAATGCAGATTGTAGAGTCTAAAATACCATCCAAATTAATGTCTAAATTCTCTAAATTTTTGTTTGCTGCTGTAACAGACTTAAGCTCACTGACTGGATCCTTCTGTATTCTGATTTAGAGAGAATTTTCTAAAAATGAACTAAAGAATGTAAAGGTGAAGAATGTAAGTTGTGTTTTCCGGGCTTTCTGGGAAGTTCTCAGCCCAGGGGGCAGAAACAGAGTGGCCCAGGAGCCAGGCAAGTAGCTTGTTTTCGGGCGTACGTGACCAGTGCCGCTGCATGGTAGGGAAACACTTAGCTGGGTGAAATGGGAGACCTAGCAAGACACTGCCTTCCTCTCTTGGTAACTAAAACTTAGTCCAAGGTGACACTCCATGCTACGTACCACTGAGCTAACAGAATGATGACCTTTGTCTTAACTCTAGAATTAACTTTTTTCCTCTTCAGATCTATGGGTTTACATCCTAAGCCATCCTTAGCTTTACTGGCATATGTGCCCACATTTCATCCACATGCTGTGTAGCCCATGAGTTCAGGCATAATGGCAGATTTTGGTCCATGGTTTGTTCTTGGTACTGTAATGATATTTAATTTATTTATGAATTCTTTATAGCTATTATATTTCTCAACTGGTGATTTTGCAATTATTTCTTTAATGTGGATTTTTATAAAGTTTTTTTAAGTTGAAATAGCCAAGATGTCTTAATGCAGTGTGTTGTGAAGTGACTGGCTTATCGGTTTTGTATCTGCTTTATTTGCTGGTGTACTACTGGTTCTATATTTTTGTGAGAAATTTCCATTTAGCTGAAATGTCTAGAAACATTTTATTTAAATATTTACCTCTCTAGGTCTAAGAACAAGCACATTACATGTATGTCTGTTAAAGTTCTTGAGATAGGGTGGATTCGAGTCTGTTTTATTCTTACCAATTTGTGTGGCTTGCGACAAAACAAATAGAAATGGAACACAACAACTGCTCTTGTGTAAAATCAGGATAACTTTTATAATTATCTATAAAATCTAGTAGTCTTGATGGACTAAACTCATATTAAACTTTATTAACCTTGCTATAGTAGAAGTTTGTACGTTGTGGTGTTCTTTTAAGGAGCTATTGGCTTTGATTAGTGAATAATATGTGCTTTATAAAACCAAAGAGGTTAAGAAAGGGTACTATTCATCAAGAAAAACAGCTTGTAGTTTTAATACTCATCAGCTAGGCAAGTGCTGCATCTTAGCTTTTTTCAAGTAAGCACTTGTTGACATTAAAGAATTAGATCACACACATGATACTAGAAAAATAAAGTACTGAAAACTACTGTACTAGTAGTACATGGAAATGAGAATGACGGTAATACTTGCTTAAAGAAAATTCTTTGTCAATAGAGATACAGCTTGCTTTATAAATTCTAACCTTAGTACAGTAGGCACTTGCTCTGAAGACTCTTCTGCATTGTACTGTTCTCTTAAATAGAAAGAAAAATGCTAACTTGTACATAAACGTGATGTTCTGCACATGTTTTAGCATCCAAATATATCTTGCTGTTGGGGTTACTGATTATTCTATGAGAACTGTAATTTATAGGGTTTTTTGTGTCAGTATTACCTGTACTTCTAAGCAGTGCATGCCTATTCTCATGCCTATTCCTACGTAAACAGAATTTCTATTCTGCTCTTTGTTTTTGAATATGTAAATGTCTCTGATGCTTAATTTTTGTTAAAATGCCCCTTTTGCCCCCTTTTCTGAAAGATCCCTGCTATGTGAAAATACAAATCATAGAAAGACTTTTTTTCTGAAAAAAACAAATCCACTTTTCCTTTTTTTCTTTTTTTCTGATCTTTCTCTAATAGTGTTATATTTATCATGTGATAAAGGGCTATAATTTGAGATGATTACAAAAAACCACTGTGGTGTATACCTTTGCTTTATTTGTTGTTCATTAATTTGTTTGAGGCTTCCATCTCTGAAAACAAAGTTTTATAATTAAATCAATTTTAATTTCTCTTACCTGCTGTAGACTATACCTGTAAGTTCTATTATGTGGGGCTTCTATCATGCAGTCTCATTTTATAGGGTTAGATTCAACTCTGAGTTCTAGGGTATGGGAACCTAAAAATACTGAAGTAACCTCAAATAGTCCTTGCAAATAGAAGAAGATTCTCTGTGGTAATCCTTATCTCTACAAGCTGACAGATGAAAGGATCTACTTTTATCTTGCACAGCCTAGCTGATCAAGTGGTTCTTTAGTCTTATTTCACTTACTAAAATTGTCAAGGAAAGTGACGACAGTGAAGATGTTTTCAAGGGCTTGCCAAATTTTAGAGTGGCTGAAGTGTGTTGCATGGCAGAAGATCACTGACATGTAAAGCCTCCCTGAAGCTCAGTGGTTATGTTTCTCTCATTTTCTTAACTGTTAGGCTAACCCGAAACTAGATACGGTATTTGTGTGGTTCTCTTCAGTCCCTAACATTGATTTCATTATCTGAGCATATTCCACAAAATTTAGTTAGGATGTGAATGTATTTTCATATCCATTGTCTGATATCTTGAGAGCTACTTTTTGGCTATCAGCTTCAGATCTTTAAAGGTGTTCTGGGTACTCAGTTTATTAAAAACATTTAGATTAAAAATTTTAATCTACTTTTTCCATTTTCTGTGGTATGTTTCATTCTGTAAAGCAAGTCAACATGCATCTCAAATCTTAACTACGTACTGAATTAAGATTACACATTTTGTTGTTTCCAAAAAACATAAAATTCTTCACCTATAAGGCAGTAACCCGTAAATTTGATTCCATAGGAGCAGCACTGAAAGCTATAAATATGCTAAAGCTATAAATATGTCTGGCGCAACTTAAATGTATTCCTGGAATGCAAGTTTATCCAGTCCCTTTGGAAGCCTGGACCGTTCCCTGGATGTACCCATGCGGTTCTTTTGGTATTCAAAGAACACTTAGAACTTTGATTTGAATGATTGCTGTGTTTTGTAGAGAGTGACTGTTCAGTCATCATATATGATGATTTATAGTCATGTAAATGACCACTTACCGAACAATGTATTTCTTAAAAGGATTATACAAACTGCTTTAAGTCAGCACAGCGCAGCTAAAGTTAATGATGTCAGTTAATAAAATGACACCAGGAAGGAATCTGTCTGAGGTAATCCAATAATTCCCTATTGTTTGGGAAGTCTGAATTTATTTTGAGTAATCAGTGGTTTCTACAAGAAAACAGTGATAATTGTATTTATGTCTCCCAAGTATTTTCTCAGGAAACAGATGAACAGCCTTGCTTGGTTTGTTTTAAAAACAAACACAGTACCACTGTAAGTATTTTCTTGTGGACTCTGAAAACGAAATGGATTATTAATGGAATGAAATGTGATACTAAAAGAACAAATCTTTATGGTATTTTGCAAAGGAGAAAATAAAGGCAGAATTTGCACATACTTTTATAGATGTTTGTAAGAATGTTAAACACTCCATACGCATCTAAATGCCAAACAAACAGGGCCTTGTCATCTTATGCTGTATAGGAAGAAAGCTGATGATAACATCACATATTACACTGGGTGTATGTTTTAAAATCTTAATTTTAGTGGATTTGGAGCTAATCTGAAAAGTAGATTTAACGTTATTGGAGCCATAGATAAGGAAAAAAAGCACTCTGTGAGTGTGCTACAAAGTGAGCGGAGGGCTACAAAGATGATTAGGGGACTGGAGCATCTCTCCTATGAAGAAAGGCTGTGAGAGCTGGGCCTGTTTAGCCTGGAGAAGAGAAGACTGAGGGGGGATCTGATCAATGTCTACAAATATCTCAAGGGAGGGTGTCAAGAGGATGGGGCCAGACTCTTCTCCATGGTGTCCAGTGACAGAACAAGAGGCAATGGGCAGAAACTGAACCACAGGAAGTTCCATCTGAACCTGAGGAAAAGCTGCTTTCCTGTGAGGGTGACAGAGCACTGGAAGAGGTTTCCCAGAGAGGTGGTGGAGTCCCTAGAGATATTCAAAATCTGCCTGGATGTGATCCTGGGAAATATGTTCTAGAGGACCCTGCTTGAGCAGGGGGGTTGGACTAGATGATCTCCAGAGGTTCCTCCCAACCTCAACCATTCTATGATTCGGTGAAATAGCAACCTTTATCAGTGTAATGTATCATTGGTTTTTTATATGGGATATTTTGTACAATTTTAATGAGCAAAAAGTATTCTCTAGGCATTTAAGTAAAATGGACATATCCCTGGAGAAACATAGTTAATGTTTGTATAATGTTCTCCATAATGGTTGCATAGAAATAATAAACATTTTAAGACACTGAATTTTGCAAGTCTACTGGCCGTTTTCCTCATGAGCTCACATAATTGGAAATCCCTTGTGTTGAGACAGACAGAAGTGGTTTCGAGTTTCATTTCTGTGGTTCTCTTCAACTCTCTGTGCCTTGGTCTGTCATGTGGTTTGGAATGGCTGCAGCGTATAAAGTCAATAGATCATTGCAGATGGATATTTGCAAGCAGGAGAATTTTATATATTTTTAATTTAAACTAAATGCAAGTTTTAGTTTAATCACTTGTTTTAATTTTCTTATTTGGTCTCCAAGACAAAATTATTGATGGACTAGGATGACTATTACAGAAAAGCGTTTGCGTGACTTGTTTGTCATAGTTTCTTGCTAATAATGATTGCTGAGTCACTTGTTTGATTTTTAAATGTGAATTTACTTACTTAAATCTCTTACAGAGATTATGAATCACTTTTTTCATGGAATCTTTAAGATGACAGTTTACATTTTTAAGACATATATAGATGGTCATGCAATAACTGAATAATCTGTAATTTGCTTTTGTTATAAATTGCAATTATAACCTCGTTCCTCAGTGTTTGATATTTCATTCAGCATCACAAGTGAAGCTGGAACCAGCTAGAAGAAAGCTCATTATTTTTAGTAATTCTTCACTGACCATGATAGTAAGGCCTACTTTCATGCATAGCGGTGTTGGTCCTTAAGTTCTCAATTCTTTCCGGAAGTAGCTATGTGGTTAGGCTATTATTAGCCATATAATGCACGTAGAAAACTTTTGTATGAGATATAAAGAGTAACTGATTACTGATTAATGTCATTGGAAGACAATACCACATGCAATCATAGTGTAAGAATTTTAAGCCCTTATACTGAGTTAAAACAATAGAAATAGCAATAGCAATTGAATATACATTTTTTTCCCCTGTGTTCACAGTCCTTTCTTTTGCAAATACTCTACAGATGGATGAAGAGTTCCATTTTCTTATCTGTTCCTTTTAGAGACAGCAATGGTAAACTTCTATTAATGTAGATTATTTTTTGTCCTGGAACTAAATAACACTTTTTGAAGTATACCTTTCTGGACTAGATTTGATCTCATAGTTCAAATTGGTAAGACTTTCTGTTGAGCATTTCCTGTACTTGTTAAATCCTATAGATACTCACATAGTTTTTTTAGATTAATTCCTAAGGGAAAGTCCACTGCCAAAGTCGCTTACTGCAGGCACTCCAAGAAGTTTATTAGGGCAGCAGACTCTGTATTTCTCTTTTCGTCCACTGCAAATTTACATGCTATTAAAATAAGAAAGAAGACAAGATCACAGGTGCTATTGAACACTCTTATATGTCTAACCGTGGAAGGAGGACTTTGGGAGTGGATCAAGAGCCTTCATGGTGTAAGATTCCACTTTCAATATGTGGACAAAAATAAAATATCTGAAAATATGAATATAGAGACAGAAAAAAACATCAGTAGAGATCTAAAAGGTCTCACATAGGGTAGGCTGAACAGATACAGCCATTGAGAGGCTGGTTCATTCCACAGGTCTGAAAGCAGTTAGAGGCCGAGTCCAAGTATCTTGCAAAAGTCTGGAACAACTGGATCACATCCTCAATGGCTGTAAATCGAAATATCTCCCTTGAATTTACAGCAGCAATTTCAATCCTATCACAGGAGCAATAATAGCAACAAAACGTGACTTTTTAAGTAAATGCATGTCAATGTCATTCCATACACATTTTCCTTAAATGTGATTTAAGGAAAAAAAATGTCTTCACTGAGATTTGAAAACTGTTGGAGAACCTGATTGCATATTTTTGCTCCAATATTTAATGGCACTATCCTTAATATATACCACATGTAAGCGTTATATCTTACTGCATCAGTATCTCAGCTCTGCAGAAATAAAATGCCACCCAGACCCATGTGATCATTTTTAACTTATCTTGCAATCACAGTATTTTTTGTATAGTGCTTGAAAACATCAGTTACTTACATTCTCCTGCTAACTTTTGCTTGAAATTTGAAGTATTTAAAACAATAATTGTCTGCACAGTGGCTTGATTTCGCTTAGAAGATATCCCAAGAATGGAAGATACAGAGTCTTCAAAACAGGAAATGGAAGATGTAGTTCAATGATACACAGAATTCTGAGTTTCTTGCCAAGTTATGACAGATGCACTGATAAATTACGGAGAGGTGGAAGCAGGGCCAAAATCTGCATAGGATATACCAGTGAGATTGGAACCAGTTATTCTCTGATTAGCCCTTGAAGCCTTGGTTTAACTTTGGTTTACATCACTGTATAAAAGTAACAACCAGATAGCTTTGCAGTCTTTCGCCGAACTTTAGTATTACTTGTCCAGGAGCCTAAATCTGTAGAGCGCCACTGTTTTCATTTCCATGGGGAATTATACTCTTCCAGGTTTTGTCATCAGTTTGCATCAGTGCACCAATGCAAGAAAAGGAGTGTGCTCATGAACCAGCATATCTGCTAATAGCTACACCTGAAAGCTAGTTTGAGGAAAGTTTAATTGTCCTTAGGACACTTAATTGCATCCATCTTTGCTGTTTTTAAAATGCTTCCCTGCACTAAAATAGAGTAGCTTTAAAGAATCTCATGTGAAGATTAATGGGAAAAAAGGTTGTTACGACACTAACACACAATTTCCCACTAACACTTAGAATTTGTTAAGGAGTGAGATTTGTTTGGAACAATGACTAACAATCTATGTCAGAGTAAATGTAAGCGACTCTGACAAAAACACTTCTAATAGCCTTGTATATTATAAACAAAATCCTTTATTGATCATTCAAGCCTGAGTTTTTGCGTCATAAACAGGAAATAGAATAAACACCATGAAAAACAGACAATTTACATACAAATTCTCATCCATACATTTTAGAAGTCATTTCGCTCTTTTAACAAATGTTAATCCTCATGTTGCATATTATTTTGGTGCTTGTGCTTGTGTCAGAGAAACATTTTCTGCTGAAAAATGTGTAAAAAAAAAAACAAATGGTCCTCACTTTCTATTTCTCCTTTGAGGACTTAATGATAATCTTTATTAACATGTCACCGAGAACAGGAGGTGCATAAGCATGTGCAAGACTAAAGGTGTTTAAGCAATGACCTAAATGATTTTGTGCAAATTACTCAGAAGTTTAGGATCTTTGACAGTCGGAGGAGTCCAAAATTCCTAACTGCAAACATATAATTAACAAATTCCAAATAACCAGTTCATTTAGATTTTTATTGGCTATTAAAAATGCTGTTGCATTATTTCTCATAGTGATCCAAATAGATATTCCCATTACTCTGAAGAGTTTGAGTCCTGAAAAGTGTCTGCCTGTGCTCTCATATCTGATGGCTGATGAGGGCTTTTATCAAATAGTTACAGTCATATACTGTTCATGAAGTTTTGGCAGGAAAGAGTTTTGCACGTAAGTGTGGCCTAAACATTTTCAAATCAATGTAATTTTACTGAAATACTCATGTCCTAAATTTACTGAAACTGCGATGTTGTTATACAGAGCCATTTTTAGACTTCGTCATGCAATGCACTTATACTGTAGTCCAATGGACTGGGAACTAGCAAGGATGCAGAAGACATGCTCATGTCCCAACCCTCCTGAACAGAACACGTACCTGAAATCTGGGTTTCTCTCACCCCTGGCCACTGTCTCCGACTGCTGGGTTATTACAGCCTGCCTGTGTATGCCTGATGAACACTTCTCTCTCCCTCTCTCCCCCTCACACTCTCTAGCATCTTTTGCCACAGTAATTTCATAAAAATCAAAACAGCTGCATGAAATATGACATCAACAGAATAAAAATTTGATACAGAATGAAATGAAAAAGTATGAAATACTTTTTCAAATCTGGTAATTTTACTGTGAATCAAAAGAAATGTTGAAACTTTGCAAATGCTTACAAAATAGAGCTGTTTGCCTCTGTCTTGCTGAACTTTCAGCAATCTGCAAGTGTATTTAAACAGCATAGACGGGATATTTTCTAGCTCAGTCATTAGGGAAAAGTATCTCAGATTTAACTACACATATGCTATTCAGGAAAAAAAAGAGGACAGGAAAATCTCTTCTTGTTTTATTCTACAAGGCATATGACAATATTTTGGTCAGAAAAAATGAGAGTAGGATTTATGGGGCTGCTCTTAATTAACTTTTGAGGCATTTTGTCATACACATTACTTTTTCAGCAAGGTAGGTGTAAGAATTTAAGGATGAAAACTGGCTGGGTCCGTCCACAAATTGTGATGATTTGTTTTTCATTGAAGAAGTTTGAACTTTCCATACAACAAACCTCAGTTTTCTTGTATATTAACAATTTTCTGCAAACCAGATGCGTGACTCGAGACAAATCCCCATTAACTTAAGTAGGAGGTTGCATGAACAAGAACAAGAGTTCAGGTAACCGTGCTAAGCCTCGCTTGTTTAATAACAAACTGGCTTTGTATGTTTTCAGTCCAGCTAAGAATATACCAGAGCGTGTTCCATAAAAAGCATTTTCTCTCTAGCTTATAGCAAAACTGGATGTTTAGAATGGAATACATCATACTACATCTATGTTAGAGGATCCACAGACCCCCAAAGGAGTCGCAGAGTGTACAAAACAGATAAGGTACTTGAGTTTAACAGAGAATGACAGGTGTCTCCTACGGTTTCCAGCCTGATATTGCAAGAAGACCCTTGCATATTAAGAAAGATTTCTGGGCAACTACTTTCAGGATGTAGTAAACCTTTTAAATGTATATTTAAGTACTTTTTCCTCATTAATAAACAATTTCTCACTAATAAACAATGAGAAATGCCTCATGAATGGATTATGATTTAGGAGGTTCAGAAGGCTACCGCATAAATAGTTAAAGCAACCTCACCAGAAATTTGAGATTTCTGAAGGCTTGATTTACATGGCCTAAGTCTGACCCATACCATATTCCGAGCGACAGAGCTAACAACAAAAATGGCCATCTTTGTGTTTGATTTGAGCTTGGAAAAAGGGAGAAGCACCTACATTCTAACATTTGAGCATTCCCAAACAGATTGCATTTTAAGTGCATATCTCACTGTACATAAAGCACAGCAGCAGGCATCTGTTAACTTGTGTTTTGTCAGTGAAATACTTTGCTTATTATTATTCTGCTATTGCTCAATTTACTTGTCAGTTCTCTTGATTGTCCAAGTCCTAATAGAACTATTAAGATGTTTGAACTTGGATGGTCTGATTGCACATGTTCTTTCTTTCCATTTTTCACCATAAAACTCTGCTTTGCTATATCCTTTTTTATTATTATTATAAAGTTTTATCCAAGCCACTTAGCTCAGATATTCATACTCTGGTTATTCTTCTTTCTGTAGATGGAAAAAAGGTGTCTATGGGCACCTGCAGACAGTCTGTCCCTCCCTTTTTAGACAGGTAGGAAATGGGCAGACATCTTTCTAAGTTGGCCTTCTTGTTTAGCTATTCATCAAGTATTCTAATATTTGAAAGCAAGTTATCTTTGTCAAACTGTTTGACAGAGCAGATCGTGTTCTAACTGATAGCCTGTAAATATTTTCTGACTTACTCATGTTTGATTCTGTCTTATTCCCGTGACCAACTTCTGCAATAAAAACTATTTTATTGAAGTGGAAACTTCTTGATGGAATGTTAAGCAAACTTTAACTGAAGAAAAATAATTAGAAAAAGCATTCTGATTAAAGTTCTCTTGAAATATTTATTTTTTGAGACAATGTTTCAATGCCTGATCACTTTTGTTGTGTTATAAAAAACAAGACATACTTAGTAACATTTAACTGTCAGAAAATGAAAGGCTTTCTGTTTTTATTTTGATTCACCACAAAATAAATTTCAAAGTTGTACTATTTTTGCAATGGCATAATTGCGAATAAAATGTGTCCCTGAACAACTTGTAATTTATTCCCTGAATTCCAAACTGAAAATCTTTTAGGAAAAAAGTGTAAATCACACTTTATAGTAGAGGAAAGTTATGCATTTGGATAATCAAACTAGCCAAATATAGTTAAAACTCATTCTGAAAAGTTATTTATCCTTAGTTGCAGTTCTGACTGTTCAGAGTTTACCACCACAAACACCATTTCCTTTTATGGGCTTCAAAGACAGAGGTCTTTGAAGATTTGGAGGCTGGGCTGATAAGTCATTCCACTTAGGGTTGTCTACTTTCACTATTGAGGTACATAACAGCTATCAGGACAAATTTCAAACCCACTTCCACGTGGGCATGTGTAATTTTCCCAATAACTTTTAACGTTAATACTGTAATTTTAAGGCTGAAGAATGCATATGTAAAATTATATGCACAGCAGTGAAGACCACATTCAGAAAATTTAGCAGACTTTAGCATAAAGTTCTACGTGCTGAGGAGCTAAAGCTTAACGAATTAACTCCAGATATGACTATATTAGTGGGAGCTGGAGACAGTCTTACAGAGCTGCCTTTTCTTTGACCAAGGAAATGCCCTCAAGAAGACTTACTTCAGCTAATGAAGGCATTACATAAACAGTAGAAAGGCGGTTGTTAAAGGTTGGTAGAAATCAGCAGTTAGTAATTATGAAGGTTTCCTATCTGCTTTTAGAATAAATATCTTGTCCCACTTGTTAGACCCACAAAGGAAGTGCTAAATGGAGACTCTCCAGTCACGAATTGTTCAGGCATTGCTTTCTGTGGTGCATACGATATGTCCTACTGCACGTCTCCAGCTCCTTCCTGAGACCAGGCAAAGGCCAAAGATCAATCAGTGATCTGATTGGTAGTGGTAAAATCACTTACTCATAGAAATAATTAATGAAAAGAGTTTGAAGTGGATGAATGCATCACCAGGAGGTAAATGATGTTTGACTGACCTACCTGAGAAGATAATTAAAGTTAGTAACAATACTTCTCTCTTTTATTAAAGAAAAAGAAAGAAAAAAAAAGAGTTAGTTTCATCCTATAGTTTGGAAATCATATATGTGGTCGTTACTGCTGTGATTCACATTACCAAAATGAAATAAAATTTGAGTAAATTATTTCCCTGAATATGAGACCGTGACTAAAGATGTAAATTTTTTGTGTTTCTCAGTAATTTTTGTTACATGAATAGCTAACACTTATTATTAATTGATATGCTAATTAAAGCCATACTAGTGATTTCCATAGCTTACTCTCAAACTTCTGCAGAGCTGTCCGTCTGGTTTTAATCAAAACCAAATGGTAATACAAGTTCTCAGGCTGGAACAGCTAAGAGGAAGTCATTCAGAGGAGGCAGAAGAAAGAGAAAAGATAAACAGATGATATTCACAAAATTTGTATAGCGCAAAGGATGTAGATGCTGTAGGTTACTCTGGAGACGTGATTCAGGCACCCTGTCAAACTGGAACGAAGTATTTACAAGTGTTTTATGTCAGCAAAATACTAATATGATCAAGATGGAGTCTGTCCTTTTGCTTTTGCAGAGCTGGATTTGTGTGACTCTGGAGGATTCTCAGAAGAGGTAAAGCAACATATACCATTGCCTGTAATACCACTGCATTTAAACTGTAACGTTCATTTTCTGGGATCTAACTGATTCTCCTGAGTAAGGATACACTTTTAGCATGCACGTGTACAGGGTATCTAGCTAACTGTGTGTGTTTCCTGGTCAGAACAGCGTTAGACCCTTTGTAAATGTGATGTGTTAATTAAATTCAAGCAAAGTTGTTCTCTGCCTGTTGCTTGCTACTTAATAGTAAGAAAGATCAGACGTTTCAGAGATGATCTCCTGTTTTTCCCGGGTGACTGTTACCTTTGCATGAATATTAGAGATGTATAAAATAATTGGGGGGAGGGGAGGAGGGTAAACACCAGGGAGGAATTTGAAAAAACTTTTACATTATGTAAAATAATAATATAATAATTTGACAGAAATGCCTCAGTAGTGGACTAAAACAAATACTCAGTCTTGCCGTCTGTTTTCTATTTTTTCCCCTCACTATGCGCTCTCTCCCTTTCTCTCTCCCTTTCTCTCTCTCTCTCTCTCACACACACACACACACACACACACACACACACACACACACACATACACATACACACACCCGCACGCGCTCGCGCACACACACACACACACGCATGCACGGTCTCTCTCTCTTTCCCTCACCCTCTCTCTCAAAGGCAGGAAATACTTTTCAGGCAATCTGGGCCTGGTTGTTGAGGCCCCTTTCACAAAACATCAGTCTGAATTTAGTAGACAGAAGTCACTGGGAGAAGCTTGACAGAATCGCGCTTAGTTAAGGCTCCCTCCAGCTGCAGAGGGTGTTTTTGTTAGAATCACACATTGGGCAAAACCGCTTAGAACAGAGCAATGATCTCAGTAACGAAATCTGAACTTTTTGCTAGTAGAAGCTAAATGGGACTGGGTTCTTTTGTTTGTTTGCTCCTTCGTTTTGTTTTTTTGACCAAAGATTTTAGGGAGGGCGTGTTCGGCTCCACGTTCTCTTCATCTAGGTAAGGCTGTCTTGGAATCTTTCTATACTTAAAAATACCCCAAAATACCAAAAAAAAAAAAAAAGGAAACAAGAAAAAAAAAAGAAAGAAGCAGCAAAGAAACAAGCAGTATCCAGCACTGGAGCTTTCTGCGTTCAGGATCTCAGCATTAAAACTGGAGGTAAAAAAAAAAAAGAAAACTAAAAATGTACATTTAGCTGTAGACTGTCTGCCAACTCTGTTTATCAAAACGCGTCAGATCTATAACAGTCTTGTGCATTTTATTTCATCTTTTAAAAGTATGCTTGATATGCTGAACTTTGTTTATGTGCATTCATATATAAATAGAGCTGCATGGTCTTGCTTGCATTTTTTTTTTGAATGGACATTAAATAGAAAAGCTAGAAGTGTGAATGATCTCTTTTTTCACCTCATCTGCCAACAGGGAGGGCATTTAGGGCTAGGTTTTCTTTCCCCCCTACCTTCCCTTCCTTTCCCTCTAGCAGTAATGATGAGAAGGAGAGCTTTAGATAGATATATCAGTGATAGCTCTGCTGGGCTTGGTCTCTAGCTTTTTCTGAGAACAGCCCTAGATGAAGTCTGTGGTTTAGCTGACAATACAATCTTACATATATACGCTCTGTATATGAAAATCCAAGGTATACTTCTTGGTGTTAGCTAAACTAGGTTATTTTTAGTAATCTGTAATTAGATACACAGTTTTTGTGGTGTGCTATGCTTTCATTTAGAAGAGGAAAAGCAACATTCGGTAAATATCAGCTGTGACTGTATTTTTCATTGAAAACACATGAATTTCCTCAAAGGCTTTTTCTTCATCCAGTTAGTTAAAATAATAAGAATCTGCTATTAACGAGTTTAGATGGAAATTCAGAGTATTATCTCTAACTGATATGTGAATGGAGCAGCTGCTATTTTATATAAAGTTGATGATTTAATTATTAAGTCACTATGGGCATCAGAAGCATTTTTCATGGCAATTTATATAGTATCCCTTTGTCTTCCTGAAACTGACAGTTATCACATATAAGTAATGTGAGAGCTGCTTTCGTGTTGCTGTGCATCATTAAGGCTCTGTATAGTTATTGGCCAGTTAGGTAACGAAACAGGAGTCATCAGTTCAAATATGTTGGAGAGAATTTCCAGTTGTTTTTAGCTGTGCTTTTACTAAATGTTGTTGCAAAACGATTGGTGAGTAACGAAATAACTTTGTGGTGTGAAAGGAAGTGAAGGACCAGTAAATGCTCCCAAACGGGGTGAAATCTCTCCTTTGCAATAGGTTGAGAATTGCATGCTGTACTGCCCAACCCATTCGGGCAGGAGAAACTCTTCATGGTCGTCAGCAGCTCTGGGGTGTGAAGAGCATGGGTCTGAAGGGGACAGAGACCAGCTGGTAGGCAGCATGTCACCTGCTTATCTTGTGGGGTGAATGTTAAAGTAGCACTTGCTGGTTCATTTCTGGACCGCCCTCTCCAGTTCTGTGCCCTGAACCTGGAGGGCTGGGACAGGAAGGCGGTGGGACGGAGAAGTTGAGAGAGAAATCTGAACGCCTGAGTCTCTGCGTCATCCGCATGAAATTTGTGCTGGAACTTTGATGTCTCAAGGGATTTAGCTTTAGTGCCTTTTACTGCACGGCGTTCCCGTTCTTGCCCCCACAAGTATGCGTATATATACTTAGTATTATCCGTTAGTCTAGAGAAGAGAAAATATCAAATGATAAAAATAATTTTTCTGTGTCAAGGGGCGCCTTCTTCTGCAGCACTGTCTTCTGGGTTTTCAGGGGTATAATGACCTCATGTGACCTCACTTGCAAATGAAGGTACACACCTCAGACAGTTGAGGTATGGCATAGACAGCAGAATAAAACCCAGAAAATATGTTCTTATTTTAACCTGAAGCTTCTTACAAGCCGTAAGGAAAAAGTAACACAGATAAAGCTGCCTTATTTTCCTTTAGAAGGTTTATTTAAAAGTGCTGAAGAGAAATCTCTGTTACTTTTCAATTTCTGGTTCTACTTGAATCTAATTTATTTGTTATGCTATTGTGTTTCCTTAGATATTATTCAAGAAAATTCATAGAAAGCTTATTGTCTAAAAAAAAATTGAAAATTATTTTGTAGATATATAGCAATACTGAACGTGGAAAAGGAGAAGCATACAATCTAACACTGAGTGTATAGTTTTTGACCTTGCTCTGTTCCGTTTAAAATGTTTATGTACTTAATTTGAAATGCACCAATATACCCAAACAAGTTATATCAGATGACTCCTATGAACAGTTAATCACATGAATTAGTATCTGCAGCTGGCAGGAAAATTAATACAAGTGGTTACATTCATATGATGGAAATAATGCAAATAGATCCCCTTCACCATAAAATTATGTCCCTGCAAACTCCTCTCTTCTTTTGAACTTTGTACCTAGTGAACTCCATGTTAAATTCCATAATCAGAGCACTTGAATGAAATAAGTTGGAGGATCTGGGACTAAATTAATTAAGACCTTTGTGACACAAAGCAAAACTTATTTCCTCCTAAAGAAAATGAGGATCAGAGATATAGTGGGTTGGGGTGGGCAGTTTTTGTGTAGACAGGGTTTGTACTGATTGTTTTAAATTGCTGAAGGTACACAAATATACAAAATATCCAAAAATATATTTTAGGTGCTGGAACAATAGAGAGATGCTCAGTTCAGCATTTTAATAAGTCTCAAGAGTTGATTCATTATTATTTTTTGTCAGAAGTATTACGCTGAATTTTATAGCAGATTTTTCTTCTGTGCTTAATAAGAGTTTTGTTGCTGAAAAGTATCCCCCTTGATATAAAGCTTCCCTGAGGAGGGCAGTAGCAGGAGGAAGAGAGATTTTTGAGCAGTTTTCTCTTTTCTCAGATATATTTTAGAACATTGTCCTTTTTTGTTTTAGTCATCTGGTTCCATTTTCTGTTTGTTTGTCTGGAGAAAAATTAGAAGATGGCTTTTATGATTTTCTGTTCCTTTTACAAAAGACAAAGGAGGAAAAAAACATAAAAACAGAGCAACACAGGGGTAGGAGAAATTGAAACAGCGTAGCAGGAAGAGATATGTCTTGTTTTCTTTAATTAATGGATGTCCTAGAATCATAGAATCAGATAGGTTGGATGGGGCCTTTGGTGATCATCTACTCCAGCCCCCTGCTCAAAGTGGGGCCAGCTACAGCAGGTTGCTCAGGGCCATGTCCAGTTGGATTTTGAGCATCTCCAAGGATGGAGATGAATATGAATACTGAGTAAGGGCTTGAAGCTTGGCTGTATACATAGGTTTATTTTATGCCTAAGTAGATACATGCACATATGCATGCATGTATATATATGCACACACATATATTTGTTGTTGCAGAGCAGGATTAAGTAACTTAATAATAATAAGCAGCATTATTCTCTTTTTCCCATAAGTCAGCATGAAACAACATTGGAGGATTCTGAACTATTTCACTGTAAGAACAAGATTTACAAAAGGGGTTACAGCTATAAGAGTGAGAAATAGACCCTATTTTGCTCAAGGGAATTAGTGTACACAAATGATCAGGTGTCATAGCTCCAATCCCAGTAGAAATTATTATTTATAGACAGGAAATTCTGATGAACTTTCAGGCTCAAATTTCTGACTATATAAAAGTTATTCATCAAAATTATTCCCCAAACCAAATGTATATAGATTTTTCACATGCAGATCCTATGAATAAAGGATTGTGATTGTGATTCTTTTGGAACAAAATACCAATAATGAATTTGGATGTGTTTTTTGGATTTTTGGCTGAACTTTGAGATTTTTTGCTGTTTCATCTTTCACCATTGATGTTTGTTGATGCTGATGATTTTAAAAACTACTTATTTTAAGTACAATGTTTTGGTAGAGAATTTCAAATCCACTATTGCCATAATTGCTTGTTTCTCTTGCATGAGGGAAATATCTTCTGTTGAAATTAGAAGTACCTGATGTTTTTTGTTTGGCATATTGTACATCAGCCACTGAACACAAATATAGAGGTCTGCCTTAGACAGTATGTACCTACATTAAAAACCAATTTAACTCATACGATGTATTCTTTATTTTTAGTCCTTACCTCTCGCTAGGCTCTTCTGTCTCTTACTTTGATTTGTGATTTTTCTCATTTTGCTGTTTTACTATATCTTGTGTCAAAATCAAGTTGGATTAGATCAAATATCCTTGAACTTCAGGACAGTCTGAAGTTTGTAAACAACTTCTTTTTCCTCTGAGTCTCTGGTTCTTCTCCCATCCTGGAGCTTTTTCTCTATCAGCTCTAGGCTTTCCAGGGTAGATACTGTGTCTTACCAGTGAGAGTTCTGTATAGTCTTGTTACAGTAGACCCTTATCAGTGACAAATAGTCTTTAATATTAGGATAAATGAATGTTCCAGTTTGAACATCACTGTACTTGTGGAGTTTGACTTATGGTCCAAATTTCACTGTGAATTAGGAGGAGTCAGCGGTGAGATTCAAAAAGAAAATAACCTCATTAGACTGGGAAGTGAGTAAAATTTAGAATTTTATGGAGTATTATGGCAAAGTATTGTTCTGCTCAGGGAACCAAGAGAAAATGGAAGAAGGAGATATAACCAGAATGAAATTTGCCTAGCCAAAGGAGCTGGGGTTGTATTATTATAGCTATATTACTGCAGATTATTAAAGAGTGCCTAACAACCTCAAGTTTGCTATTAGTATTTTGCCCAGGCTGCCACAAAATATTAAGCTGTTTTCCTCTCCTCCTGAATTTTGTCCTTCAAGATACAGGTGTGTAAGGGACACCGAAGACGTGCTTTGGATTCCTTGATTCTCTCTGGAGCGTTGAACCAAGTCCTGAGAGGCTCCACTAATGGAAAGCCTCAGTGCTAGAGTCATTGCACAGTGGAGCCACTTCAAAGCATGTGGCTGAACGGCAGTCAGTGGCCATTTGTTGTCAGCTGCTAAATGGCAGATACCCCTTTTTGTTTTGCTTGAATTGTTGATCTTCAGATAATGCCCTTTCCCACAGAGAGATGGCAGCTATCAGTAATAAAGCGCTAAAACAAGAAGCTTTTGCCGAAAGGATGGTCTCAAAGAGTTATATCCTCCCTAGTAGAAGCTGTACTTGGAGAATTCCACCTGCAGAGACAGATTCACCTTCTAGTTTAATGCAGTACTTACATGCAGGAGCGTCAGTGCCTTCCTAACATCTTCTAATCCCACTCAGCCTCAGCTCAGTTTTATAGATAGCTAAGGGTTTTTCAACAGTTCTCACATGTCTTATGAGCATTGGCAGCTGGTAGGAAAGAGACCCAAATTAGTTTTCGCAAGGAGGGAGGATTTCTGTATAAGCTCTAGAGTCATCTATTCTGTTTTTTCCTAGTATATGTCCTCAGAAGCAATAATTTCTGGGGTTGGGTACGTCTTCCCAGGCAGGCTATAGGTGCTGTGGAATAGAGGGTTATCATCATCATCCTATTGAGAGACCAGCTGATCAGGATGGAGTTGTGGTGTTGCTGGAAGATGTTGTGGAGAAGGTCAGAGTGATTAGGATGGGGCGTGTAATAAATTTTTACTTTCCCTTCCTTGAAGGAAGTGGGACTTTTTAGGCCTTCCAGTGCATTTACAAAATACTCTAGTATGTACTGCAAGTAATTTCTCTTTCTCTAGTTTCAGAAAAATACCTGGTACAGCAGTCCTTTTGATTAATGTTTGCTTTTGACATCTTCAGCTGCATTCCAGAAAATATTTGCCCAGCTTGCTCTCATCACTTTTTTCAGTTGCATTAGAATGGAATTCCAAGTGACAGTTATTGGCTCATTCCTACCAAAAAGCACAGCCATTTTAGTAATCGCTCTCTCTAGACTCTTGATGATAAAGTATTTGTCTTTATAGACGGGACAAAATCATTTTCCACTCTCCATGTATGCGTAGTTATGCATAATAGCGTCAAAGATACCTTTTAGTCCCATCTACACCAGCAATAAAATCGTGCCCCCTGCTTTTCTAGGAAGGGGACTGGTTGCCAAAAGTCATTGTCCATTGTGCTTCGGATTTCATCGTTCATGGCTATAATGAGCACCAGCAATGGTTCTTTAAACGGAAAAACTGCATTAGAAACTTAAATCTAAAAGGATCAGGAATACAATATAGTTAATTTATATTGTTTTCAAAAGGACCTCCTGTAGCTAGAAAATTAGTTTTTTACTATAGCTGGCTAGAAAATGGAGTTTCTGCCATCATGAAGAATTTGAGCTTTGGGAAAAAAATTGTCCTAATCAGGACTAAATATAATAGTTTTCTGGTTTGCCATATCTTATGGGATGGTTGTTTTTTATTTCAGTTCTTCTTATAAAGAGTCTTCCAGTCAATGGTGTGGGCAGCGGTAGGGAATCTGCCAGAGCTGCTATTTGGTCTCTTTGCCAGGGGAGGAGGGCAGGAAAGTTTTCGAGAGAGGATTGGGGGTGGGGGAGGGAAGCAGAGATGAAAACACAAAACTGCAATTTTCTTACAGAAGATTTCAGTTTTTTAAAAAGGGAAGTTTTCCATTAGGGAAAGAAAAACCTATGCAAACAGAAGAGTCCAAACCTTTACACTTTGGATTGTTTTTCTTCACTCCAGAGCAATAAGCTAGATATATTGTGTTGAAATCAAGGTGGAATAATATCTTTCACACTGCTAGACTTGGAAGGGCAGCAGACTTACAGATCAATTTTGCTTGGGTATCATGGAGCAGATTTTCTTCTTCTGAAAAAAATGTATGCTAGAAGTGCTGTTCATTTCAATGCTTCTAGATTTAAACCTCTTAGTTTCCTAAAGGAAACTTATAATTTGATGGCTGTTGTCACTCTGAAATGATGCTCTAGCAAAGGTGATGGAGGACACTCAGTTATCATAACATCTAATAAAATTAAATGTCGATCAGTAATATATTAAAACATCATTAACAAGATCACTAATGAAATTAATTTTTAAACACTTTAAAAATGACTATTTCTCTCTTTTATTGACTCTTCATCAATGCCAAATAGTACAAAAATATGAAGTTAGGTTGGGTATTTTAAATTACATCTTTTAAATTGATTTTAATTTGATAATTAAATTGAGTGTAAATAATATAAATCTGAAGTAAGCTTGGATAAACGTGGATCAGTTTGGATCCTGTTATTTCCCCTTCCTCCTCTCTGAGATGAGGCTCAACACTGGAAGTGAACCAAATATAAGTAAAATGAAGCTAAAACCCAGTGTAATCACGTGCTGGCTATAAGTAAAGGCCTTCTTTATATGATGATGAGAACGGGTAATATGCTTCATTTTGAAGAACAGCAGAAAAGGAAGCAACTCAACGTTGTTTTATGTTCTCTAACAACAAACCAAGGCATATTGACAAAAGTTTAGTTTCATATCTTAGAAACCAGTAATATTTGCCCAAAACAAGCACAACTTTGGATGTATCTGAATGAACAGCTTGCCAACTTCTCTTTACAGTTTGGGGCGTGTGATTTATTGAGATCTTTAATACTGCTGGACAGTATTGCAATTATTGTGATATGTTAACTGTCTTTTAAAGAAAGGATTTAAACAACCCTAACAGTATTATACATTTTCACTGACAGTAGCCTGTAATAGCATATCTGACAGAGGTCAGAAACTAGGAAGGAGAGTATGGAATAACTTCCTAAGGGGATAATGAAACTTCCCCACAAGGAAGAGAAAATACCAAGTCACAAGGGTGACTATAGGTACATGGCACATGTGTGATTTTTCTTCTGTTAGAAATCATGAACTTTTTGCTGTTCATTACCACTTCTATTTCTTTACACACACAAGCAAAATAGCCATGTTTCTTATGCAGAAGGAATAGAGGTAGAATGTTTTAAGGAATACCTTTCTGTTTTAATATTTCTGCTTGATATTTCTACTTTGATGCTCTACAAGTTTCTGTAGTATGAGACACAGTGAATAAATGATCCCTGGTCTCCTTCTCCATGATAGTCAGGATTTTTATATGCCTCTAAATCTTCTCTTTCCCAGGAAGAAAACCTTGATCTGTTTCACTGGGGCTCAGATAGAAGTTGCACCATACTTTTCATCATCATTATTGCTTTTTGCTACACCTTTTCTTACTCTGCTACTCTTTCGGAGATGAAATGAACATAACTGCATACAGTGTTCGGTTCATGGCATAACAGGGACTTGGAAAACATCACTCTGCCACTTTATGCTCCCTCTCTGTTTTTCCTACTACGCTGCATACTTTCTAACTGTCACTGGGCTTAAAATTCAGTTCCAGATAACTAGCCACAGGGATTCTAAAATCTTTTTTCTGATTGGTAGGATAATTTAAAGAGCATTATTATGCATGTATAGTTAAGTGTTATTTTTTCCTATCTGCATTTCATTATATTTATCGACATGGAATTTCATCGGTGTTTTCATCTGCTGGCTATTCACTACAGTTACGTTCCTGTGCAACTCTTCAGTCAATTTTCCAAACAAATGGTAATGTACCATTAACAAACTTTGCCATTTCCCTTCTTTCCCCCTTCTGAGTCAGCTAAAAAGCACAGATTCCAATAACTATTGTTGAGAATTTATTAATAATCTCCCTCCTTGTAAAAACGACTATTTGCTCTCTCCTTTTGTTTTCTATTTTACTCTTTTTTTTTTTTAATGTCAATTCTTTAGTAATGTTTTAGCCAATTTATAGCGAATGGAGCTCAGACTTGCAAGCATATAGTTCAGGACCCAGTGGGGTGTGTTAGATTTGATTTTAAAACCAGCTTTGGCACATCCTCCCACTGCTACTCCCAGGAGTCAGCACCCCAAGGCTGAGCACGCTGGGTGATTCCCCTGGTCCTCCTACCTTCTCACTGTGAGAAGATACCACCCATAAAGCTTAGTAAGCTTAGTAGATTTCTGGGCCAAAATTCCCTCTGTTTGCTGCCCTTCTTCTTGATCAGAGGAAAAAAAAGTGGAAAAAGAGTCTCTCTCACGCCCTAGAATTCTTGTGCTTCCCACACCTACCCTTAGCCCAGTTCAGGACCCCCTTCTGGTTCTCTTCCTCCATGTGCAAATCCTATCTCTGACTCAAAAGGCATTTGCTATTAATTTGGTAAAACGTCCATCTTGCAGTTCTCCAGACCTCCCTTTTCTGCCTTGCAGGCACCACAGCTGTCCCCTTCCGTTCCTCGTACCTGGAGCCTAACTTAGGGTATATATCATACTTGCAAGTTCACTGATTTCTCATTTGAGTGTTGTTATTTGATCCTACCAGTTTGTTCCCATTCACTTTATTTTCTTGTTCTGAAACATCTTCTAATTGGTATTTCAATCTGAGTCGGTTCCTCAGACCTACCAGAGGGATATTATCGTTTGTAGTTTCTTTTTTGTTTGATCTATGGCTGACAGGAATTGGGGAATTGTGCTGAAATAGTCTTTGCTTTAAACTCTATGTTATAGGGTAAGTACTGGTAGGAATGGTAATATGTTGCAATTAACTTTTACCTTTCTAATAAATATTACTGTCAAAGCCACACTGTTCAGTGCAGTGCATCTTTCTGAATACTGAAAGTACAGTGCAGTAGCATTTTTGATACTACTGTTTGAGAGGGTTTTCTAACATGTTTTTATGTTACCTGTTATTTTCAAGTATTTTGACAGAAACTGAGGCGCGAGAATAATTGAGGAAAAACTTTTTGTTATGGTTCATATGAGAGAATGTAATACTCATGTTGCATAGAATATGCATAGCAGTATTTCAGTAAAGAAATGGAATCGTTATTCTCCATAAAATAAGAGAGATGTATTTTGTCAGTAACTTACTTATTCTATTTCCTTCAGAAATCTTTCAGGATTTGCACTTGTTATGGGACTAGAGCATCACTAAAAGCTCAGCCTATGGCTTGTACTAATCCTGAATAATGCACTGTGTCATTCAGTTCTTACCACCTAACACTGTATTATAAATACATTCAGAAACTCTCCATATCTGTCAGGCTTTGTACACACCAGAGAATTCAAACACTGGAAAACTTCCGTTTGGATAATTTTGTTTGATACAAACCGTTAGAAGAATTTGTATTATTTCACAGGTGACAGCAACTTCTTTTAGGTTTCTGAGACAAAATGCAGTCCTAAGCTTATTGATTTATTTGGGTTCTTTAAAGTGATTTTTAAAGGGGTAATTTATTTCCAGTGTACCAGAGTCAGTGTACCAGAGTCCGGTTAGTTTTAGCGCAAGCAGGACTTCTTCAGTTTTTTTGAAAAATGTGCATATGAATAGTATTTATATAAAAGTGGAAAAAAATAGAAGTGTGTAAAAAGTATGCAAAAGCGTGCTTTGCATGCTTTCCCAGGGACCCAGCTCTTCTCCTGTTGGAGCCAGTGGGACCTGGGCAATGGGTTTCAGTCTGAGTATTAATTACTTAGCACTTTTCAGTGGTACATGAAGACTGTACTTCTCTTTCTGTCCACTGATTCTTGGGTGAAGATAAAACAGTAGGAGACTCCTCAAAGAAAATGACAGTTGCTTTGTGAAAAGACAGTATGGAGCTATGCCTGTGTTTTTCTGTGCAAAAATCAGCAATAGGTATGTGACTGGTCTGTGTACACGTTTTTATACGTGCAATACACACTCATGCAAACCTCACTGTTAAAACTGACGTGAAAGATTTCATGTTTTCATTCTGAAGACACACTTGTTTTGAAAGTACATATGTCTGTTCTAATTTTTTAGAATAAAGTTGTAAATATTTTCAAAACAGTTATTAATTCAAACAGCTCTTAGTATCTGCTCCTACATGATTATCTTTTTCATATAAGAGAAGTTAGGAGAATTTGCACCTAGGTGTTTACTAGATGAATACCCTACAACAAACAATCCTTATATTTCTATTCCAGGCCATCAAGGTTTAGAGTGGTCTATGCACATGCCCTACGTACATAAAAGGCTATTTAAGTAGAAGCTGCAGACAAGGTGAGGCTCCACGTCAGTGAAAGGCAGAGGATGGTGTATACGCAGGAACTCGGACAAGGAAGGACTGTACATTCTACAACGGGAGATATTTTAAAATAACTAGCTGAGTGGAGATCTAGAGGCTTATGTTTTATCTCAGATTATTTGTAAACAACATTCTGTGTCAAAGCTTGGTATGAAGTTAGCAAGAGAGCTGAATGGCAGCCAGACCAGGAAGATGAGGGATGAGTTTATAGGAAACAGACCCCATTTACTCAGACTTCCTTAAACAAAGTTTGCTGGCTGGGGTCACAGACCAACGAAGATAAAATAATGATAACAAAATAAATGTTTCTGCTTGATCTCTGTTGCTTACATATGCCTGCTATGTAAAAAATTTAATGAAGAGGTCTTTCATCTCTACGCGCGTTTGTTTATAAGGTAACACTTGGCCTTGTTCTTTTGCAGAAAAGGTTTGCCTCTCATTTAAAGCATTTGCAAAAGCTGAATTCCTCTGTCAGTGTAGTAGGGGCTGTGGTGCCTGGGCCGCTTTATCGGAAACTCTCCTCTCTTTTACGCTTAGTAAACGCTCTCATGTTTTTTGTGACTTTCTGCCTTCCAGAATCTCTTGATTCAGTGTAACGTGGCCACGCGTGGCGCAGTGAACTGCCAGCGTTGCTGAACGTGGCGGAGGGAGAGGGGACGTGGTGCCGGGGTCAGCGCCGCGGGGGGATGGCAGCGATGTTTTGTGCCGTGCTCTTGCCCCAGCCCTCCCGTCACATCGGCAACGCGGGGTGCGCTGCCAGGTCTCGCGGGGTGGCCGCTGCCGAGGGGCTCTGCGTTTCCCCCTCCGTGGAAAACCTCGACAGAGACGGGCTTCGGTTGTTCCCCTGTGTCCCCCAGCTCATAACAGGACGGTTTCCTTGTCCCTTTTAATACCCTCGAAGGGGAGCTAGATCTCAGGGCTGGCTGGTCACAGATTTAAAGATTTAGAATAAATTTCCTTCCTTCCCCTTTCCATTTCTACTCTAGCTGATCCGCTCTTCCCACTGCGGCTCGTGCAGCTCGTGCCGGGAGTTGCACCTGGCTTCCTGGACTTTGTTTAAAGATACTTTTTGTAGGGTGCCATGTTTTTTTGAGAAGGGGAGCAAGAGGAGGGAAAAAGTATTTCGAAAAACGTGCACCTCAGCCAAACCTGCATGGAATATTATGATTATGAGGAAGGCTGCTTCTCTCTCTGAATTTCAGAGGCTGCTAGGAACAATTTAAAAGTTTGAGCTGCTCGGAAGAAAACACAGGAATCGTTTATAAGGGAAAATATTGGAAAACCCAATTGTAGGATAGCCTACCAGTTCATCTTATACAGATCTTCACTCTATGCTTTATCTGCTGCAAAGTAACTATCTGTTCTGTGAGACTTTTATAGAACTTATAAAAAAAGCACAAAAGCTTATGCCTTTTTCATTTTGATTGTATTTTACAGTGAAAAGAGATGGGCATTAAATTAGTACAAATTCCAAAATCTATCTCAAATAACACCACAGTCCATAAATACTGCAAAACAACACCTTGCTGTGTAAACACTGCAGAACATCAAAAAGGATGCTTGAAGGGGATTCTGCTGCAATGTGATAACCTACTGTTCGTTTCCATTTTCTTTGGTCCAGAGTTGCCTACTGGGTCAATATTACAAATCTTCCTCAAACCACATGCAGAGTGAAGAAATTTTTCCCGGAATAGTCTTTTATCATTTTTATTTTGTTTCAAACTTTATTCTTCAGAAAGTTAGTAGTATCAAACTTAGTGCTACTGCAAAGTATAAGCAAAATATGTATCTGAATTATGGCAAAAGCTGAACTGACTGCATTGCATTGATAGATGCTTTGTCTAAAAGAAAAGGTCTTTTCACTGTGCACAGCATTTCAACAAAGAGAGACTTCAAGTTTCATAAATACTTTTATCAGAAAATCTATGCTTTTTACCCAAAGTTAGAAACACTTTGTAATTCTAGAATTTAATAAAATGACATTTTTAGTGCAAGATGTCAAAAGCCAAAAATAGTTCTGCTGAAAATGTTCAGTTCTTGCAAAATCCTTCAACAGAAGCAGACATTTAATGTATACGTAAAGAAAAAATTCTATCAAAATGAAAAAACAGCCCAGTCTCTTTTATTGGTTTCCCTATTGATGTTCTTTTTATCTTTCAGATCTTTTTGAAAACTGACAAACATTGACTCTTGTTAGAACAAGAAAATCTATATTCAGTCTTATTTGTCGGTCTCCAGATCTGGAGGGCCATGAAGTTGCTCAGTGACTGCAGATGAGTTCAGAACTAATTCTGGCTAAAGAAATTAAGCGAACCAAACTGTGAAGAGTTCATTCTCTTGTTTTAAAAATATGGAAAAATCTTACAGAAAGGTTTCTAGTTGTGGGATGGTAATGCACAGAAAGAGAGAAAGGGGATGGCTTCTTTGCTTGGTGAAGAGTACAAAGGGACTTGAGAGAGGCATTTCTCAGAGGACACAAGATGCTGCATGTCAAGAAAAAAGTAGGCAGCAATAGCAGAAGAGCAGCTGATTAGAGCGGTAAGCCTTTCTTCGGCGAAGTGGCTAACAGGGAGAGAAATAAGGTTATGAATCTCATCCAAAGGTAAAGGAAATAGGGTGTCCTGCATATGGAAGCAGAAAAGAGAGAAAAGTCGCTTCCTGGCCTATAACTATCAGGTAAATACAGAGAGAGCAGAATTTCTAAGCTGAAATACAGTAGAGAGGGCAGACTTTGCAGGAGGAGGAAGGAAAGAGGAAGAAAAGTAAGCTTCCACCAAACGAGGGGCTCCTCTGTGAGCCAAGGGAATGAGAGGATTTCATTGATTGGTAGCTGAAGCTGTCTGGCTAGCAGACATCTGTAGGGTAAACTTTTCATACCCAGTGCTAATGTAAGCTCATATTTTAAAGAACAATGAAAGTGCCCTTGTCATATATTTATTTGTCTTGCATTTCAAGCAAAGTATTTGATATTCTCCTGTTTAATCATTTTTTCTGCAGTCCATGAGGCAGCCAAAACTAGTGATAGCACAAGTAAAACAGAAGGGTTCCTAAAGTAAAATTTATTTGTTTTTCATCCCCCATGAAATATAACTCTCCACATCCAAAAATGAAAAACAGTAAGGGATCTGTTCTCCCCTCTCTGCACATATGTAACTCCATTTAACAGCAGCAAGATTAACACACACCCATTAACTCTTCGAATGCCTGCATATTGCAGATCATGAATCAACCTAAATTTTAGGTGGATAGATGTATGAATGTCATCTGGAAGTTGCGATTTTGTCCTTTATGCTTACTATTTCTGGTCTCTCGATTTTTGCCAAAAACTCCGCTGCATGACTGCAGGAACTTTTTTTTTTTTTTTGTTACTTAGATGCAGCTGCTGTTCTAATAGGGAAGAGAGAAGGAAGCTGCAAATGAGATGCACCCATGTGCAACTCCAAGCAGTACTAATGGAGGGCAGCAGAAGCCATTGAGCCCCTTTAAGTAAACCTGTCTGCTTTCAGAGATCAAAACAAAATGCAGTGGTGTTGTAAAACTAATCTAACTGCTTCTGAAGAGCTTAAGGGTCCCTTGGTGGAAGGTGCCACAAAAGTTAAAAGTATTATCATTATTTATTTGCACCCTGTGATAATTTTTGGATGATGCACTCTTAGAAATAGTAGGAGAATATTAATATGAAATGAAAGCAGAATAAGAATACAAATGCACTGCAGATTTATGCAGCCCTTGGACTCTGCATTTTAAAATTTAAGCTTGCTCTCGTATTCAACCAGGAAAGAAAAGAGAATCTTAAAGTTGAACCAACTTCTTACTACCAAACTTTGCCTCTGCAAGCAGGTTTTTTTTTTTTTTGGCCTGGCTCAGTGTGTTATTTTCCATTTTCCTCAGCCTCCCACACTCTAATGACTTGTGCATGGAATTCTCTTACCCTATGAATATATTTTCTTTTTAAGCAGAGTCTCCACAGAGGTGGAAAATGTGAATGTGAAATGAAGCTTGCCATCCTCAAAGAAGGTTAAAGATCTAGGAGTGTGTACAACTCTATTCTAAAAGTCACTTTGTCAAGACATAATTTACAGGGGCTCAGTTGCACAGACGTAATTCTGCATTTCTTTCACGACGAATACTTTTATACCTTCAGGCATGTGATTTGTCAGGGCAGCTTTGTGGCCTGGTGGGCAATCAGAATTTGCCTTAGTGGACTGAAATGACCCAGAACAAACTTAGTACTTAATCTTCTTTATTGCTGAAATCAATAAGCAGATCCATGGTAAGTGATGACAGTTCTTACGTAGGGAGTGAAAAGTAGAAGTGTCTGCTTCTTGAACCTCTAGTGTTTTACGGGCCAGAAGTTTTTTGTTATTTGACAAAGAATCTGTTGATACGGTATTATAACGTGTAAGTTAATATGATGTTTTTTATTTGTGCTCATTCATACGTGAAATGTAAAAAGATTACTGTATCTCACATGTTATTATCCACAAGGCCTGATAAAAGAGTCATTGAAAAATATGTACCTGTGTAAGTACCCTATGGAATTCAGTGGGGAGGGTGGGATACAACAGGCCCCAGAGAGCCCCGGTAAGCTGTGCACTTGTGGCTGACGGTACCGGCCTCCAGGGAACCATTTCAGATAGCCATCTCCTAAATAGGGGTTTCATCTCTTCCTTACATTAGTAGATCTGGGCTTCATCCCGAAAATTTTTCCCAAGGTTTTATTCAGGTTTTATAACGTATTTGAGGTAAGGAAATAGGCCAGAAGCTTAAATTAGTTTTCCTAGAGTCACGTTTTTACACCCAGAACAGTGAGTCCCCCAGAAGTTTCATGTAATAGTTGTTACTATAGCTTGTCCTAAGCAGAGTGAAACAGTAACAATAAAAATGAGAGCCACTGAATGGCCGAAAGGCTGGGCCAAAGCTAGTCATAAAGTAAGTGGTTTATTACTGAGTAACTCTCAAGTTCTGCTCTACTTCTTTGGGAAGTAGCCAAAATTCTGTACTCCACGGATATCTCTGTATGAAGAAGAAATGCGAAATAACTTTATGTGCAAAGAAATCATAAGACTTAGTACAATTTATATCCATGGAAATGGTTATCTTATGACAGACATAGTGAAGAGAGACTCATTGTCAAAATTTGGCTCTGGAGGTACTTGCCTGTCCATGTGCCTGTTTATAACATTTTTGTTTACTTGATACTGGAGAGTAATCAGAAAAAAAGTTACACTGAATTATGAGTGCTGTCAAGTTCTGTATGAAAAGTATTAAAAATTTAAACAAAACAGTCTTCTAAATTCCTGTCCTTCTGGTCCCACACTCTTATCTTGCTTTTACACTTTTGTTTAAACTGCTCCTTCCCTTTTTTCTTTAGCTGGAGTTGATTCAATAAGCCTGTCGTCTTTTTTTTTTTTTTTTTTTTCTTGCAGATGTTAAAATGATGAAACCGTCTGTCCCCGCGGAGCAGCGCAGAGCAGCTATGCCATCTCCTCTGGTCCTCTGTGCAACGCATGGTGCAGCCTGCTGCTGAACTAGTATGACATGTCTCTAGCAATCAGGAAGAAAAGCTGGGAAGAACATGTAACCCAGTGGATGGGATTGGCTTTGGAGTCTGTGGAGTATAATACAGCATGTCGTCACGGACTCGTAGCTGATAACTTGCAGACAAGTATGGAAAAAGATGAGGTTTTGAGTGTGGACCGGAAAGAAAAATGTGCTTCATTTCCAGATTGCTGTCAGAGTGGAGAGCTGATTGGTTTCCCTGCCAAGCAGCTTGGAAACATTTCAAAAGAGGTGGATGAAAATGATAACCATGAAGATGAGGAACATTTTCTGGAGGCCAGCACAGAAACTCTAGTCCATGTTTCTGATGATGATGATGATTATTCTGCACTCAACCTGGATAGTGTTAATTACCACATCACTACTGTTGGAAGGGAACAAAAAGGTGAGGAAAAGAGTTTAAAAGGAGCTGGCTCCTTAACAAAGATGATACCGATCATGGAAGGTAACAAGGAAACCAATGCATCTGGAATAATTGGAGATATTAATAAGGAACCTAGCTATGACCCCCTTCCTAAAGAAGAGATGGAAGAAGAAAACATTTGTGGCAATATTGGCCAAAGCCTGGAGCTTTGTAATTATGAAGGCTTAAATGAAGTAATAAATGTACAGGAAGAAAATCTTTCAAATTCTTCAAATGTGAAAGAAATTATTATGCCTGGGAAACAGCTGCTTCATACTGCTGTAATCGCACAGCAGCGTCGGAAATCTGATGCTTTTAAAGAAGGGCTTGGAAAACCTGAGTGTGATGTGGTACAGAGTGAGTTTTCTTCTGCACCGTGTACCAACAGTGATAGACAACCATGTTCAGCAGTGGAATCCAGCGACTGCCTTATGCAGTCTTCTCCTTGTGCTCACATCCTGTCAGTGGAAAATGGTCTGCAGGAAAGTGGTTTCACAGAACCTCAAGTGACCCCTGAGAACAAATGCCTTTCGAATGTCAGTTCAGCAGAAGATACTCAATGTTTACATTTAGGAAATCATTTGACTACACAAGAATATTCAGACAGTCAAGTGAAACTGCGCAAAAGGAAGGTAGGATGCATATAAATTGCAGAGATTGTTTCTAATTTTTTTCTCCCAGTATCTTACAAGGGTGATTTCATAGCTGACTAATTTATTGGAGGTAAAATGTATTTTCCAGCCTTGTGTCATTAACTTGTCAGATTTTTATTCAAACTGCTTGGGGAAAAATGTGGAGATACAGCTGAGTTTCAGGAGGTTTTTTTAAGCTCCAAAAATGGCTGAGCTGTGAATATGGAAGGTGCCTTGTATTCACTTTTGATACTGTTGTCTTTAGACTCTAATATTTCTTGCGTGTGTCATTCAAGGCCATATGAATAAGAATCTTCCATAAGTTTGCTGTAGTTTTTGTTTTTCTTCTGCTGTCAGGTATCATTAGCCATCTTAGGAAAGAGGTTGTGTTCAGAGGTTCAGAAACCTTGTTCAAAGAAGCGGACAGGGAAAAGGTGCAACAAAACTTCAAAAGGGAAAAAAGAAGTGGAAAAATATTGCCTTAGTTCTTTAAGTTTCTGCTCAGCCCTAGGAGCAGGTGTTCTTACAAAAAGAAGTATTGCTGAGTTTAAAATAATGCCTTATAATTTCAAAGCACCAAAAGAGTTTTACTGTCTATACAGAGTAAGGAAGAGAGGCAATCCAAAGCTTTAATGGACAGATCCTGCAGCAGCAAAAGGCCCATTGGTTTCACAGAAGGAGTTTGCTGGCTGAGGGATGACAGGATCCATCCCAAAGTCTGGCTTTCCCAGCTATGCTAATCTTGCTAATACCCAGTTTCTAATTGTTGCCTCTTCTCTCTGCCTTTTTTCATTTGACATCATCCATCTTCTTTTGTCTGTTTTTTATAAATCTGGTTTCTGTTCATCACGTTTGGTTCATCAGATGTAGTGCCTCAGTGGTTGTTTCGCTAAATCACAAGTTCTAAAGCACAGGCTCAAACGTCTAAAGCACTGTATGCCAACAGAGCATCGTGAGCTGCTGGCCCTTGCCCCCTTGCCTAAACCTTTGGTAGTATCAATGCTCAGTGAGATGTTGATATGGTCGGAAGCTATATATAACTTTTGCAGAAGGCTCTAGAAGCTCTCGAAGCCAGTCTTCGTTCAGATGTTCATACAATCATAGTTACTGCGGTAACTGTTCAGCTGATCTCACAGTAGGTCTGACTCTGAGTTACAACTGAGGAACTGGAATGATTTCATGACTAGCAGTAATCTGTTCCAAAAATACTAAACTTGCCCATCTGTAGATAATAATTGAAGTTTTTAAGTTCTTTTTTTAAAAAGAAGCAAGATCATTTCCAGAATTAATTGACTATTATGACTGTATTCTCAGTGGCTCTACTTTCAGTATTCAGTTTTCTTCTTTACTTAGCATAGTTAATAGCTAATACTGATGTGTACATTTGTTATTATTACCAAGACTTATTTTTAATGTACTTTTAAAGTCCTATCATTATTATTTGAAAATATAGATAACAGTTCTTTTTATTATGTATAGATATAAAAACTGTGCTGTGACTCTGCCCATGTTAGGTTTCAGTATAACTTGATATATTTTGGAATAGCTTTGATGCTGCAAGTTTCCTTGTACCACATTGTATCTGGTTTTGAGGTCATGTACTCGTGGTCTTTTAAATGCAAACTCATGAGAATTATATTTAAGAATATATTTGTGCTTTGTGTTTGGGCTATTAAATATTTAAAAAGACAGAATATAAAAACTCCAGGGAGATATAATAGTGTGAAAAACTAAGAAAAGAAGGAGAATAGAAAGGACGAAAGCAAGAAGTTGCTTCAGGGTAGGTTTAGAGTTACAGGGCTGCAGCAGCAACGGAGAAGCAGCGTATGCTACAAAGGGGGAAGGAGTCTGTAGATCTGAAGGAGGAGCTAGTGATGCTTTGGTCAAAGAACTCTTCACCAACAAGTGCATAGGGTTTGGCTAAAGGGAAAAGGTAGGATCTGCTGTTGCTTCTGGTATTATTTATCTCTTAAGTTTGCAGGACACTTCTGCCAACAATGTTCCTGCTTGCAGGATTTTATCACTTCTATCTAATCATACACTATTTTACAAAAGTCTGTCTCTGCTGGTAATAATCTGTAATGAAAAATGTGCCTATGTTTATAAACTTTCCCTGAAAGCCACTTTTGTAACTTTAACAAAGCATTAGAAAAACAACAGACTTGAAACTGAATCCATCCATAAAAGTCAAGTATTTGCTTTTTAGTGACAGGAAGACTTAAGGGATTGGGAATGGTATATAAAACCTTTTCTCTCAAGGTCAGCGGTTCAAACAGTGCAGTTACGGCCTAAAACACAGCACTGTCTGATTAATGCTCAGCACCTATTATAGTTTTGCATAAAGAAGCGCTCATAAAGGCACATGGAGATGAATCATTCAAGGTATTGAGGTAGCCAGGGCTTGAGGTGGCACACTAGTGTGATCATAGGAAGTCCTCGACTTTCAGGTACTTCAGTGATAGCTAAGATCTTATGACCTTCGGTTAGACATGATTCTGCTCCTGCTGGTACTGAATACTTCTGAAAAGCTGTTCCTCGTTAACATTTTTTAAAGTGTTTTTAATTGTGGCCACAGTGCATGACCTCCCCTCTTATCTTTACAACTGTCCCCCTCAAACCGGAGCTGAGGTGAGACAGCGGGGATCTGTTGTGCTTGCTCTGCTGACGAATGCAGGCTTTGGGGCTTAAGGGCTTAAAGTTTAGCATCTTTGACCAACACCACCTCCGTTTCACTAAACTGCTTTAGTCGTGATGGATGTCCTGACACTGAAGATGCTTTTTGCAAACAGGTTGAGCCATTACAGCATTCTTCGCTCCCTCAAGTCAGCAGGGTTCAAATGTCCGATCCCCTCTTTCAAGTCCTGCGTTCTCGGAAAGGCTTCCGCAGGTTAGGAGGTAGGAAGTGCCTGAAATTAATTGTGATAAATTAACAATGTTAGGTCAAAATGAAAGATCCCGCAATAATCAACCTTTCCTGGTTTTGTGTTGATTGAAAATCAATTCTTTTTATCCACAGAATAAAATTCATGGCTATTGATGGCATAAAATAGCAAAAACATAAACGAATAATTATGTGTGGTTACACCATCTGGTCCCTTATGAATGCTTTCCGGGGTTAAATAAATTTTAAAACAATGACTTCACTTGAGAATTGCACATTCTGATTTTCTAAAACTTGGAATCCTCTTTGGAACTAATGAGCAAGCTGTAATGCTTTTAACTTGGGGGATCCCAAAAGAGCTGACTGACTTGTATGTCCACATGTAAAATGCAGTGAAGGTTTTAGAGAACAGCATCATACAAAACCAGAGTAGTATTGGTTATTCTTTCTCAACGGAATACCAGCAAGAGACTATTTATTTATTACACACAGATTAGAAGACAAAAAAAAATGGCTATTACCTTGCAAAAGACCTTGTAATGTTTTACTTGTGCCCCTTTTCATGCTTGTTCCAGGCTGCTACATGCTTATCTCTGCAAGCTTGGGGATAGATAGCAAAATCCCCACAGGGGGCTGCTGAGCAGGTGCACAAACACACAAGAACTCTCACATGTTTATTAAACTTGTTTTTCAACGCAGGAAGGCTGCTTGATTCAACTTTATCTTAAGAGGGGTTGAGGCAAACAGTTATACAAGACAGACTCACCACCTGTCTCCTGAACACGATCACTGGACAGCCGGAGCGTCACAACTTGTAGCGCTCTCCAGTGCACTGCCTTTCACATGCAACGTTTGTGTTTAGTGTAGGTGGAAAACGGGACACCGAAAAATATTACTGAGTTGCAAAGCTCTGGTGCAAATGGAGTCCAAGGTAAAAGGTGTCCCAGGGTCAGGGTCTAAGTATCCTCTCTGGTAGAGAAGTCTGAAAAGGCACCTTGGACCTCTGACTGGACCCATTTCTGCTGCTAATTCTAGCTGTTTTCTTCACGCTTTGCTAGGTCTGTTGCTTCCATCTGGATTTGCCTTCTCTGAAAGCCAATAAAGTGAATCCAATCTTTTGTGCTCCTTACCTACTGAATAAAATCTGCAAGGCATGTTTAGTGTGCAGAGCAGGTATTCAGTTAGGCTCGTGAGATACTGAGGACATTTGTAGGCTGAGAGAAAGATTAAGTTTTATAATGAAAATTATTGTTGTGTTAGGTATCTCTGAATGGTATGAAAATCTGTCTTCTGTGAATAATTTGAATGCTACCTGTAAATAGGCAAAACTGCACAAAGTGTTTTAAGGAACTGTGTAAAGAAAGAATTATGTATGCAGATGAAATAATAGCGCTTACGAAGGGCTGTTTATCCAGGGAGATAAGTAGGATAGTCAACCTGCACAGCATTTTTGCCAGTATAGATTAAATTTAAATAACTATTAAATAAAATGATTAAAGCAAAAATTCTACCTCTAAAAGCAAGCTCTAGTCTTTGTCGGATTGGGAGAGTCTCATCCAGACAGACATAGGCCTTCTGCACTAACTTCCCTCCCTACCCCTACAAAAACACAGAGAAATTAGACATTAAATTTGTAGTGATTCTAGCTCAACAGGTTGGAGAACTTAGAAGCTGTGAATATGAAGGCTGTTAATTGTTTGAGTTATTTTTAAAGCATAGCTAAGAGCTCATTTACATGATGAATCAGTAAAGGAGTGGTAAAAAGTTATCATTGTGAACCTGGACTCTGAATAGTTTGAGTGAAAATAGATGAAAATTGAAACAAAAATGAAGCAGCAATAAGCTTCCCTTACAAAAGAAATTGTGACTTGATCCTTATAATTCATTGTTCTCTCCCCCAGAATCTTGCGTTTTAAACAGAGAGATTGTCCCATACAAAGGGGGGAACAACAACTAGAGAGCTAACTCTTGAGTGTTCATTTATCTCTCCAGTAGAATAATGCTTTATCACTTACTGATTTTAATAAAATGTGAAGCAACTTAAGACTGTGAAAATGAAAAAAGAAAGCTCATTTGTAACAGCAAAAAACTTTGTGCTCAATTCACAGGGCTAGGGTACTGTAATATCACTACATCTGAGGAAAGGAGGAAACGGAGTTTTGAAAGCTTTCTGCATACAAAAATGTAGAATCACAATCAGTCAGTTTATTAATAAGAAATTATCATCAATATTCAAAAAGAAAATTCAAGCCACAAATGAGCTTAGCAAGGTACTCCCAGGAAATAGAGAAAAAAATCTGTGAAAAGACAGAGATCTCTCACTAAATATACACAAATGTATAAGAAGTATTTTCTGATTTGAGCCAGAATAAATGAAGGAAACACTCCTCACATGTATTAGGGCTGCTGTGATGAAATATAATTTCATAGCTAAGTGTCAGAAGAAAGAGAATTGAATTGGCGTGCACACACATGCAAATGAACATTTACATGTTAGAATTTTCTCAGTTTGGGTATAGTGTGCGTTTGCCTACCTCTACACATAGAGTTAAACACAGTTTTCTCAAAATCTGTCATTCATTGCAATAATTTAATACTTTCCAACCTACCATATTTTATCTTCCAGATTGTGATGAAATATGAAAACATAAATCTGCTACTCTGAAAGCAGCTCTTTTCTCTGGCTTCCCAGGTCGATGTTCCTTTGCAGTGCTTAATGTTATTTTCATAAACCTCTGTAAGAAACGTGTTCCAGAGCTACTCCGTTAGCAGGGTAGGGCTATTGTCACAGTATTTTTGGACAATTCCGTAGCAAGAGCTTTGAAGTAAATCCTCCAAAAATAAGCTCTCTTGGACTTCTTAATCAAGTTCAAAATAGTTCAGATCAACTTTGGATCAGCATTTTGAACTTTTGGTTGTTTATCTAAATTAAGCGTGAATTCTGAAACTTTAGGGGTTCTCTTCTAATGTGAAGCTTCTGTTTTACTACAGTGGTAATTAATAAACTGTAATAATAATTATTATAAGTGTAGAGGTGATAAAGTACTGGCAACTTTACTGAACAGTGCAATGAAATAGAAGTCGATAAAATCATTGGTTTCAGGAAATGTAGTTGATGTATTGTGTCTGGTGATTTGAAATGTTTGTTATGTCAGCTGTATTCATTTCCAAAAAAAGGTACAGCCTGGAAAACTACTTCAGGAAGAGATTTGATTTCCATTTTCAAGTGAAACTTCAAATCGATCTGTCAAACTAATTTGGGTATATTTGATGAATTTGTCTCAGTTTCTCTCCACAGGTAGTCTCAGCTTGGATTTCAGGTTCATTAAAATGTTTTGTTTATGTGGCACTATTAAAGGAATGAAGTAAGCCAGCATGTTTCAGTGTACAAATTCCTCGTTGCTCTTTCATGAGACTTTTGCTTTTAATATTTACTGCTTGCATTTCTTTATGGTGGCCCGCTTAGAGGCTTTCCAGTTTCAAACAGTTATGTTATCTCTAAGTTGTTCATACGAGAATAAAGAATATAATTATCAGGGCTGTTTCCTAATGCTCACTGGTTTGTAACTATTTTAATCCAAATTTCTAGATTAAATGTTATATGCTTTGCAAACGATACTTAAGATAATGCCAGCATAAAAGCAGCAGGCAGTGTCAACAAGATGCAAATTAGTTTAAAAAAAGATAATCAGAAGGATGGCGGTAAATGAAAAAAGAAAGCCAGGTAGAAGGTTACCTGGGATGACTGAGTTCTTCATAGCAGTGCCTTGTCACTAAGGTTGTGGGTTCTGAAAGTGTTGGTTTTGCTTTTTCTGTACTGTTGCAGTAAAGCTTGTTTCATTATTTCATCAATTTAAAGTCAGAAAAAAAATAACATAGTAGAATTTGGGCCTTTCCATCCATATTTGCTACCTGGGTATTATGCTCGCCCCTGGGATGTGAAGGCTGACTCTGTTCCCCTATGCTACCTGACAAGGCTAAAACTATGCCTTTTATGACAAGTGAGAAAGATGGGTTCTTCTGGGAGCTTCATCATCCTGTAAATTGAGCCCTCAGGAAGCCTATGGAGCCTCGCCTTTTCACTTAGCTCTCCTAGTAAAGTACCTGCGAGGTAGTAGGATTGCCTCCAAAAAAATCATTCTGAAATGGTATACACGAGCTACCTATTTTGCTGAAATAGTTTTTGTACAAACTTTTCCCTGCTGTCTCTACTCTTTGCATCACATGATGCTTTTCAATTAAGCACTCAGCTGTTAGTGTCAGATTCTTATTTCAAAAGCAATGGGAACCTGTTGCGAACAATAGTGTCCTGCATTTTAGATCTATTTCTTATTTTATTGCAGTTAAAATACCAGAGACTCCGTTTCCAGACTTGTCACAAGCATTCCTTTCTGATGGCTTAATCTCCTTTTTCCTCAATTCTTTCTTCAGGGAATGGGGATAACTTAACGATGCTTTTTTTCTCATACCATTTTTCAGCTTGTAACATTCTTGGAGTGTGTTTTTGTGTACAAGTTAGTTCAGTAGAGCTCCAGTCTAAACCAATACTATATAAGTAATAAGGGCAGATGTGGGCTTGTTAATGATACTTGTAAGTACTTGTAAGTGTTGCACTTGTAACAATAACTTAGGTCAATGTAGGAAAAAAAATTATTTCACTGATACTTCTCCTCTATCGGAGAAAAGATAAAAATATGCATGGAAATAACAGGAACGTACAGGAATGCAATTTAAAATGGGAACATGAATTTTACTGTATCCTGATTTGGCCACAGAGAATTGAATTTGTGTTTTCCTGAGATTCAGTCTGCAAATGTGTGTCAGCTAGAGGAAGCTGATAGGTGTAAAAGTTAGTGTGTTCAGAGTCAGTTATCTTCAATTGGATAATCTTTGTAAAGTATGATGTATAAATGTATACATTTTGCACAGTTTATATTTCCCATTGAGAATTAGTATAGAAAAGAAAATCTTCTCACAGCTATTCTAGAGGAGCAATCCCGCAAGCAGGAAATGCTCTACTACAATCTCAGATTATAATAGCTATTAGAAATTCTGAAAACATGGACAGCAGTGAATGCTGTTTGGAGGGTCATAGGAGACAAGGGTTCGCTGCTTAAATCTTAGCTTTACAAAAACCATGAATGGATGTCAGTGGAGCTGTTGTGTTCTTAAAATATGTTGAAGTGCCAGGCTGAACTGGGGTGTTTTAATAATTTGTAGCCTCAGAGACGGCAGAAGCTAATAACTGTAGAAACACCTATTGCAGGATGCTTAAGAAAAAATTACTTTCAAATAATATTGTTCTTTCACTAGTATTTCGTCTACCATTGAGACCTGTACTTATGCCAGAATGCCACTATTTTCATGCACTGAGATGAATACTTTCATCTTGGTATCTAGGGAATGTTTTTTCTTAGTTTTGTGAAGGACAGTGGCAAATGCAAATGTTGGCAGTGTGCTTATCTGTTTTTAAAGATGGTTGTTCAAACAAGGGAGACTTTTTTTTCACTTATATAGAATTTGGATTTGCTTTTGTTCTGTACTGCTTCTCATCTTCATACCCTAAGGTCTTAGCAAAGCACATGGATCTGTTTTGCCTTGGCCCAAACTCCTGATGCTAACATGAACGTTACCACAAATTGATGAGATATCCTAAGCCGCAACAGCTTTTAGAAAGGCTAGTTGCTACCCACATGTCTTAGAGCTACAGTCTGTAGTCTTAGTACAGTGTGCAGCTACTACTGAGATCCAGAGTTGCTTCACCACAAAGAATTTGCTTGCATTTGCACATTGCTATTAAATGGTCATAATTTTAAAGGCATTAGGAAGAATCTGGCATGGGCTGCAAGAAAAGCAAAATGAATAGTATGATTTCTTTAAAAATAAACTGAAACGTTTTATTTGGTGTTGATGGTCATAAATATTTGTTTCTCTTCTCAGTGTTAAAAATTTATTTCCTAAATTTACCTAAATCTTTGTAATAAAGAAGATGTGGTAACAAAAAATATGAATCGACTAATAAAATAGTTGGATCTAAGATTTTTAGGTTATGCATATGTCTTATGGTAATTAGTAGAAAGTGGTCGTCATAAAGCACTTTGGTTAATGTAATTAGATGTCCCTAAGTTTTCCTTGTTGCTCTCACAAAAATATATACGCTAAATAATATCTCCATCTATCTGGAAGCTAAAGAATGCTTTCCCACAGACTTCCTTTGTGTTTGGACTGAAGTATGATGTATTTCAAACAATCTGAAAAATATTTCAAACAAGCTCAGAACAGAATGGGATGATTGCCAGGCCATTACAGTATAACCTTTATGCAAATTTTACTTTGACACATTTTTGTGACAGTGTTCAGCAATAAATCTTAGAGGCTGCCAGCGTTGTCTAGACTGCAAACCAAGAGACTGTTGCACATCAAGTTATGCATTAGTTGGATTTCAGCTACCTAAAATGGTCATGAAAGTATTTGTATTTGTACATGGTTCATGGTCACGCACTATCGCTTCACCAAAGTCATGTTAGGCATTTCCAGGAGTCAGTGCAGAGAGTTTTAGTTTCATGCTGTTAATACTCAGCAATTCGAATTTTGTCCTAGTTTGAAATAGCTGATAGGAAGAAAACTTAACATTTTTTTCTTTTTAAAATGAATCTTTAAAAAGTTCTAATTGGTAGATGCCTATTATCTGCTGTTTGAAGTCTATAAATTGCCAGCCTTAGATCACGTTGAATAGAGCAAGGACTAACCTGCTACAATGACACCTGTATTGTCATTAAATCCACATTTTGAGGGAAATGAAGTCTTGAAGGAAAATGAATGGGCATAGTATGCAAAGCCAAATTTAACACTCCACCAAATGTAAAATAGAATTAAAGCACTTGGGTAAAGCCTTTTGGATTACACGGCCACTGTCTACAACACATTTTCCTTTTTCGTTGTTTTTGTTTGTTTGTTTTTGAGGGCATTTTTTAAAGGGATTTTGCTCTCTAGAACTGTCCATCTGCCCCTTTCACAGGCATTACGTTCAATTTGAATTAACAGCCAAATGGAAATAGAGAGATTGGAGAGGCATACAAAGCTACAACTTGCATTAAAAAAATAAATGAATAAAAAGTAACCTGGAAGGTCAGTATGAGAGTACCCCTAAGGTCCCCTCTATGCTAGAAGGTCCTCTGGAGCCCGGGCCAGGACAGAAGCGCTTGTTTGGCCCGAGCCTCTGCTGCAGACGTGACCCACGCTGAAAGCAAAGGCTTTTCTGCTAGCGCTGAGAGCTGTCGGGGGCTGACGCGCGGGAGAGCCGTGCTGCCCGGTGCAGCACGTGAGCGGCGTGAGCCGCTGCTCGGCGGTGAGCGGCAGGTGACAGGTCCTGAGGCTGCGCAGCAGCGGCAGCACCTTTGCTGGTGCTCTCAAGGAGTACTCGGCCGCAAGAGCAATGTAGCGGGTAAAGGCAGGGTATCGCTTTTATCCAGCGTATTCCCACGGGCTAGTGGCAAACAGGCAAGGAAGGAGCCCCCCTGGGCCGAGCTGCAGCAGGGTGGGAGCCAGCTGCTGAACTGTTTGCCGCAGATTTTGTTATGCTTCTTGTTTCCCTCCGCGGTAGCACGTGTGATGGAAAGCTACGTAGAAATACGTTGCTCGTGCTTGTGTCCTTCTGGCGCTCGCTCGCTTGACAGCAACGTAGGAGGTTTGCACAGACAAGGGGGTCTGTGCCACAGATAGGGCATATTGAATATTGCTTTACAGAGTGCAACAATACTATTTCTGCTGCCAAAACCTAGTCCAGGCTCCAGAGGATGTGGCCTAAAATGGTTATGAATTCAAATTTAGATGTATATTCTTCCTCTTACGGAAAAAAACTAGGTGGCAGTACTGCTTCTTTCTATATGTATATGTGTGCATGCGTGCATGCATGCATACACTGGGGTAAACGTATGGCAAATGTAAACCAGGTCCTTTGCTGTCCTCTGTGATAGCTGACGTCTAATGCTTTTACAGCAATGGAATACACAGAATTTGACTTATGCAGACTGCGCTGATGGAAAATTGGCTCTTTTTAACATGAGGATGTCCTTCAATGGTGTGCCATATTACCGCAATAACTTTCTTCAGTTTCACATTATTTTTGCAGCTTCACCTTACATAAGAGTTAGAATAACAAATGCATTGTATAAAATATTTATGTAAAATGGAAGCTTGTTTGTCCTTTCCAAACATTTTTGCACACAGCAAATTCAATTAAACAAAGGTTTCTCTCTAGGATATCCTGAGGGTACCTTATTCAGGTAGTTTTGTTTAAGCATAATAAAGTAATTGGTCTAATATAACAATGCAAACGAAGAAAAGGTTTTTTAGGAGCTAATTCTGTTCTTCTACTGTATATGCTTTAATCTTTTGGGTGACATCACCATCATCCTTAAAAAGATGGTTTGCGTGCACTACTAGTCGCTAGCTGTTTAACATGAAGGCATGACAGGTATGAAAACGTTCAGCAGTGCTAAAGCTCATGACTTGTGTGGCACAATTTTAGCATCAACATTTTTTAAAAACTAACATTTTTTCACTATATTAACAGATGAAACTGAAAATGAAAAAGCATGGCCACAAGCAAAAATTTGGGTATCTCATCTAAGCTACTTTACTACAATTATTATTCGGATATTTGGAAATAGTACATTTTTTTCTGAGAAATGCTAATATGACACAGATTTAGCACTAACTGCTGAATGTGTACATCGCACCTCACCATTTCCATAGAATTTAATCCAGCACTGCGAACTCACCTGTTTGCAAATTCCTCTACCAATTAATTGCAAGATTATGTGATAGGACACGAGCAAGATCCTCTTTAGGCTTTACATTTATACTGGTGATAAAATAGCAAGAGAGTGGTTGCAGGATGAGAGAAGAAATAGGAGAAAAAGGACAGAGATACAGAGAGACTGTCATATAGGTAGGAGAAAACTGGAAAATAAGTAGGGGAAGATTAATTGATGTTCCTTTCAAAGTGACCATTCAATTCCTAATTTCACAAAGCTTTCTTGGCTCACGTAAATGACTTCTGATCAGTTTGTCTGTTATAGTGTCAAAGACTATTTTGGGAGAAATTCCTCCATATCTATACCTTGATTAATATTCTCGTGGATACGTATTCTGTAGGACTTGTAATTTAGTGCATTTCATAAACATTTCATTAAGCTTTTAGAAAAATGTATGGTAATTCTTCCTGCACGTTCTTTCGCAATATGTGCTTTAAGTCGATCGATGGCATTTTTGCGGACTGAAGCCTATGCACGGTTGTCGTTCCCCACAGAGTGTGGGGAAACCGACTTGAATCAGAAGCAGTACATTCGTGCCTGAATTCTGCTCTCTTGGGTGGTACCAGGAGCCTCAGAGTAGACTGTCAATCACTTTTTTTCCAGCTCATCCATGTTCTCAGTGAGACAGAAAAATATTTCTTCTTCATCTTATCAGTACTCTCCTAGACAGCGTGCTAAGATCACTAATCCTTCCCCCTCACTCGTAGCTTTTCAGAAGTATTTTGGTTGCTTTCGCCTTCATTTCATATATTAAGCTCAGTGTGGCAGTATTCAACTTTTTAGCTCTTTGGAGCTTGTCTCTCCTCATGCATATGTAAAGGAAAGATTACTGTCAGTGACATGAGAACATTATCTTGTTTTTCTCCTTGTAAGCGTCATAGTTACACAGGGTTTGGTTCTAAGCTGAAAGAAGCAGCCAAGCAGAGCCATGTGAATACATTAGGCAGGGGAGTAGAAAGTTGTTGGAAAACCGGGTGGGTGACTCCCGTGGCTCTTCGCTGCTTTGGAACGAAGGGCAGAGCTGTCCCAAACACCCCCCAGAGCAACGTTTCTGGTGAGAACAGTTCCTAGTCCCCTTGCCCAGCCCTCATCCCTACTGTTGTACAACGACGTTTCTGCTCAGATCCATTTGTGAGACTGTCAGACAAATACCGAACTACTTTGCGTCGGTTTTGCAACTTCAGCAGCAGTTATAGTCTGCAGCCGCTTGGTCCCTAATTCTGGACTTCCTCTCCCAGCCCCTTCCATTACGCTTAGTAACCAAACTCGCATCTGAGGAAACGGTTCGTGGAGGATGAGCCCTCGGTGTCAACAGCGTTGCCTCATGAAGCGCAACAACAACGGGTTGAATGTCAGCACAGTTAGTCACTGGTCATTGTTTTAGGGTTTAAATACAATTTTCTTATTTTCTAACCGCTATGATCAGACAAAATGTTTACTGGGAGTAAAGTAGAATTATGGAGCTTTGATCTTTGCTTTAAAACTTCTTTTAAAGTGTAAAGAAAACTCATCTATGCTGAGAATGACATTAGAGGCTATTTTTGGAGTAAGACCAGGATTCTGAAGGTGAAAGGACACTTCTCCAGTTCTCTCAACAAGTCCCTGGGAAAGTTAAAAATAAGTCTTGCTGGAAAAAAAAATTGGCAGTTGTTATTTGAGAAAATTTCTTTATTCCAGGAACTGCCTCATGTAGCAGAAATTTATTTACCATCTGTGTAGACTTGAAAAATTTTCCATCTTACCAGATACACAACTGAAATAGAAACAGATTTTCCATCCCTATGCTTTCCACTGGCCTCTGCTTTAAAAGTGCGCTGTTTTAAAAACTGAAGAAATTTTTGTGTTCTCCGAAGTGGGATAGCTCAATTATAGCCCATCTGTCAAACTCTGAAGCTCTGGTCATGACCTATAATGATGTCACCTTCCTGTTGCTAAAGCGTGGCGCTTGGGGAGGGAAGGGAGGAGTTCACAGGCCCATTAGCTGGAAACGTATGCTTATTTAATTATTGTTACTGTATTTACTGCTAATGAAAAAACAGTTGTTGGAGAGATTAATTTGTTTTTCTTTAAATGCAAATATACTTCCTTGCTTTCATAGTTCTGCAACTGTTCCGGGGGGGAAGGGAGGGTAGAAAAAAAGTACTGAATCTAGAGGTAACTGGTTCTTTAAAATGCAAAGCAACCTGGCTTATATATAGCTCTGCATGTGGCTGCTGACTACTCCCCTGTATATGCAAACCAGAAACCAACACGAGCAGCTCCTGAGAGACAGAAAGGGAAAAGAGTTGAGGAACAGATGTCAGGGTGCACAGACTTCACCTTGACTGTGATTCCTGGGGTGCGTTCTGTCATTTATTCTGTGGGTATATTTTACTTCCATGCACACTCAGGATCCTCAGGATCCCTAGGGGCTGTTCCTTATTTGAGGCTCAGATGTCTTTTGATCCCATCTACCGAAGTGATATTCATGTGGAGGACAAGCGTGGTCAAAACATAGGTGTCAAAAGCCTCCTGTTTGAAATCCACCGTTCTGATTTGCTTAAGGAATAAACTCTTTGCTTAAAGAATAAGCTAACAGAGAATAAACTAAAAGTCATTCTTATTATTTCTTTTTTTTTTCTGACCTATCTATTTTTACCTGCTTCCGAGTTCCTTACGTTTGGCTGAAGAGGCTTATTTTATATTGGGCCTGCGCATAGGCTTTTGCTTTCATAGTTCTGAGTCTTTGAACTAGTAAAATCTTATGAGATGTGACATTGGTTTAACTAGAAGTATTACTAAACCCTTTTGTCCGCTAGTTTGGCTCTGTATTTTAAACTGCATTCTGCTCTTGGACTTTTCTATGACCCATTTGATTGCACGTAGTAAGGCAAGCTATGTTTTACGTGAGAGAATTCCTTAGAGAATTGTGGAAATAGGCATGTCTGATTTGTAAACCATTCTATATGATTTCCTGTTGCTGCTAAATCGTATGCAATCCCAAAAGGAGGAAATTAGAATTTATATTCTCAGTTTGCAACTACATATGTTACTCAACAACCAAAATTTTTACATTTGAGGTGCAGTTCTCAAAGAAGCAAAAGGTTTTCCCGATTGGTTTTGGTTAGATTTGTGCTAGTGGGTTAAGGCACGTATATGCTGTAGTGGTTTGGACCAGGAGTGTGCTTTTGAAGTGAGTTTGCTGATTGATGTGGTACAAAGCATGGGCATGGTAAGTGGCCTTGTGGAGCAGTTTCAAAGCATGCAAACTGGATCCCTTCTGACGGGACACTTTGGTATCTTCCTTTAGCTGCATGGCTATTTTGACAGATGGCAGTGTAACAATTTGTAAAGAAAAACTGTACTTTAGGATTATCATTAACCAGGAAAAATTCTTCAGCTATTAGGAAGACAGAAATGATGCAAAAGGGTAGTAGATTCATATCTTCACAGTGCAAACAGCATGGATTGAAAGAGGGAAATACAAAAGCTCTGCTGCCTCCTCAGTGCTGGTCACATTAATGCACGCTCCCATCGCTTGCAACGTGATGCTGTTGCAGGGCTGTCCAGCTCTTTCCTCCATCCCTGACCAAACTAGCCGCAGGATACGTAACTGCTCCGACTGGGCAAAGTTCTGAGGACAGATTTTTAAAGCAGTCAGTAAATTACAGTTTAGGGGCATTTGGAAAATATTCCCCGGTAGAAAAATACGGTTTCATGACTCTAGGGTAAAATTTAGCCCCTAAACAAACTTGGCAGGCTCTTGAGATTTTTCGACTACGCTTCTTACTGCAGCTGTGTGAAATGTATCCAATCCAGTGTAAAAGTTGTGAAAGATATTTTTCCCCCCATACTCGTGCTTTCTAGTTCTCTCACTAATTCCCAGTAGTGCTGTGGTAATCTGTTTTTCTGTTGGCCAGCTGCTCAGCTCTCCACGAACGCATACCCCTGCCTGATGTGCGCTTCCCCGCGCTCTGCCAGGCAGTTTTCTGTTCCGCTTCAACATAAAACTTTTTTGAAAACAAAGCTGTGTAGCACTGGGCAATCCAGACAGGGAACGCAGCGCAGGTATAATCAGCCTGCATTTAAGTTGTGAATGAGGAAGTAAATATTAGCTGTTATAAGCAGGAAATTGGTCTTAGCATGTGTCTGAAATAGAAATAGAGGCCATGTCTTGCATGCTAAGGATATTTTTCTCTGACCTAATTAGCTTTCTTTTGCTTAGGAGACAGGCATCTATTTGGTCATCTAATGCAATGCTGTAGGCCCCTGATGATAGGGCCCTGTAGTAAGGTAATTAATATCCCCCAGCATTGTCCTTACCATTAGCTCCAGTCTTTGGTAAGGACAGAGTCGTCTGCTGCAAAGGTGAAGTTTGTCTATCAAAGGAAAATAGAAAGGCTGCTAAGAAGACTAGAACAGAAATAATTGATTTGTGCACTGATGCTGTTGGAACACATTGTTCACCAGACGCGGTGCCGGGGAAAATTGGGGTTGTGGGATTATTAATCACCAAGTGTTAAGAGGGCTGAAATAGTTTTATCCATGGTATTACCTAGGATCTTCAAGAAAAAAGATGAATTCAACAGCTAGAAATTCCTGCTTTCTCCTGGTCATCCCAAGGCAGGATTTTTTTTTAATATCAAAAATGAAAAGTTTATTTTAAGACTCTCTCTCTGTTTATTGCAAAGCCTAACATTTGATTCAGTGGTATAATATGCTTGTATTCAATTTGAGATTTAATTCTGTATAGATGGGGAAAAACCTCTCAGTTGTGCGTGGAATTGTATAATAGTGGCTATAGTTTATAGGAGGTACTTTGGATTTAGGCCATTTATCTAATTTGGATGCTCTTTCATTTAACACCAGTTGAGATTTACACCCAGCAATACCAGCAAATGTGAACTGGGTCTTCACCCAGTAATGAGCGAGGAAGCTCCGTGTCTGGAGGAATCCGTGGCATCTGCTTCGTGACACCGGCGGTCGTTCTGTGTCGGACTGGTTCCCATTAGTCCATGACAAATAGTGAGACATGTCTTCTCTACCATGACCAAAGCAGAAAATCTTCTACCTTTTCCTAAAGCCCCCATGTTGTATGCTTATGTGTCCTATGGCAGTGGTTTTGATCATTTCTGGCAGCGTGTGGAACAGTTGCTTTGTGATTATATCACTTCACGTGCTCTGTAGGGAAATAAGATAAGCATTCATTTGTTCTAGTTCAGTCCGCACTGTGGAAACGATCTCCATCTGTGTATTACTTGTGTTTTAAAAGGCAACATGAGAATTTCTAGAAGCATTCATTGTAGAAGCTTTTTGTTAAAACAGCATGCAAAAATATTTATTGCATAATCTTCAGTAAACCTTTTCAAATTGTTGCTCAGAGAATAACTGAAACTTAGCACAAATCGATTATCTGCTCGTATTATCAGTGCAAGCATGAATAAATCAGAATGGAGAAGTCCTGTGATTTGTTGTAAATCAAAGGCAGAGCTGGTATTAAGACTTGGGAGTTCCTGAATTCCAATACTTGGTTAAATCTTGAGGGTATACCGTGCAGGCTCTCTGCTGAACATTTTATTAGGCATATTTTCACTAGCCAGTAGAATCCTAGGAAATATGTAACTTCTAAAAAGAAATATCCTAGTTGCAATAGTATAATTCACAGAAACTATGAGAAAGAAAGGCAGCAGAAAAAGAAAAGTATGTGGCTGTATTTTAGGGATTTTTGCAAGCGTAAGCCTGTTGAGGGAGATTTGATAGCTAGAAATTTTGAACTATGAGTGAAATCTGTTAATAAATAATCATTTAATTATGCCTTTGAATTAAAAGTTTCCTCTGTAGTAAAACAGGGGTTGATCATTCAGATCAGGATATGTGATCTTTTAGGGGTATTTTAATTAAAGTACTTTTGCCAGCTACGGAAAGAGAATTCTCTTGGTAATTGCTGGAGCCGTCCACGTTTCCTTGGTTTCACTGAACGGCGAGAAGAGCACCACCCAGAGAAGATGCTTTTAAGCTAGTGATGGAGGTATTTCCACTGAGTTGTGTCTAACACCAACTGAGCTAGCTGCCGCTCCACGGGACAGGATGTGGCCGGTTTGCCTTTACTGAAGAGGAAGCAATAGCAGCACAAGGGCTGCGTATATTGGCAAGAGGCTGCAGATAGAAAAATGACAAATTTGGAACATTGCCCATTATTTGTTACTTACTGCTCTACTCTCACTCTCACTAGCCGCATAGCTTATACAGAAAAATCCTATTTTTTGTCACCTGATGGATTCATTGTACATGATAATTGCACCGTAATCTTCTCATAAGTAGTAAAGGCTTTAGTGACTATGATAAAATGTACTGATACTAAGGCAGAGAAGAGATCATAAAGAAGAAACAGATCGCCAGTGTTAACATTTCACTTAAATAAACTGCTTTGTGTGAGCCAGGGCTCCTGCAATTAGCCGGTCTTTGCTAAATTGCGCTGCAGTGGAATTTCCTAACCAGAAAGATAATCCTTGTTCCTTGAAAGAAGAACTCAAAAAGATTTGATAATTAGCTCTCAGAGGAGTCCATTGGTTATTTTACAGCTGTGGAAAAAAACAGTAGAGACTCTATTTATTGACCTAGCTATCTGATAAATCAGGAAGAGATCAGTGCCGTGGAATCTTTTTGAACAGACCACCTCCTGACGCTGGGAAAGATCCAGATGAGGTCAAAACCCTCCGCTTCCTGTCTCAGAGAGGAAAAGGAGAAAAAAAATCTGATAAACATAAAGTTACACAGAGCTGTTTTGGAAATCCTCAGGAGATAAAGGGAGGTGGGGGAGAACTTAAAAAAAAAAATCCTCTTGTTAAATGTAACAAGACAGTACATGCATTCAACAAATATCTAGAAACCTCTGATTTACTTTTTTCCAGTTTGATTACGCTGTCAGAACTGAGCCTGAAACATGAGAACTAGTAATGAAACATCCCCCAACAGACACAGTCATAGCAAACACAGTCATTACCCCACTAACCAGAGCGTTAAATTTACTTCCAAATGTTACCACTCCAGGGATGGATCAGAGAAAGCAGGACTTAAAAACAAAGGGGAACTTTGCCCAGAGGCCAGCGCTGCTGCTTAGGTTCAAGTCCTGCTCTCACCTTGGTAAAAATGCTTAACCTGCCTATCATTTTCACACCTTTAAAATGGAAATAATGTCATTTTCCCTTCTGACAGTGTATTGTGAGGTTAAATGTTTTAAAGGCGCAGAGGCACTGAAATGTTGTAGTGAAGGAGCCATGCAATTACCTAAGATACATCGGTGGGATTTCCTCAGCTGTTTTGAAAGCCTGGTTGCAGTATTGCTCCTGCTTGCTACCTCCCCTTCCCTCCCATGTTAACAGTCACAGCTCATTCCCATTGTAGCAGCGTCCATAGACTTAAATCAGATTTAGATGGAATTTTGATGTTTGCACAGTCCTCCTCAAAATACCTTGTAGGTGTGCTCTTCCTCCGCTGGGTGCGCTTTCTCTCTCTCTGAGGTCTCCAAGCAATGTTTTGAGGCGGCTATATGACGCTTTATCTAAGACTCTTTTCTATTAGACTTCCCTGTAAGAAAGTATTCCTTTCAGTTCTCTGTTCATCTCACTTCAGGAATCCTTTGTTGAAGATAAATAAGTATCGGTGTGGCTATTGAGCTTAATTGCATATTTACAGATATTTGTGTTGATAAGCATAAACATCTGTAGAAATAGAAAATTCTGGCATAAACAAATCAGTACCATTTATTTTAAAACAGGCATTTGAGCCCTGGAGAAAAGAAAAAAAAAAGTCAGAAGGAAAAAGCCTCTCCTGGGCCTGGTTTCTCGGGATGAGACGTGTACAAAGGGATGCAAATCAGTTTTGGTGAGATCCTAATTCTCTTGCGAGCAAACTCCCGATTGCTTCAACAGGCCGCAGATTTCACCCACAGTCAGGTAGTTTTCTGGGCCTGATCATAAGCTCTATTGTCACATTTTTTAAATGTAGAAGAGCCAAATGTTATTTTGCTCATGCTGATAAAGACACTGACTTAGTGAAATGTACACCTTGGCCTTTATGTGTCCCATTGATGATGCGAGTGGGAGGAAGTCAAGGTTTAACTCAAGTAACAAGGAAACTGGAGTTTATAAGTATTTTATTGGAAGTTTTGGAACAATTACGCATTTATCTTCCACACTCAGAAAGGCACATTTGATAACAACGGTGATTTTATTATTAAATTTAAATAGAGTAAGAAATATTTTGCGATTTCAGACGCCTTGTTCTTCAGTCTGAGCCGTCACTGGTCCAGCACCACATGCTATCATGTGCCTGAGCACAGGTGAGGGCTGCCAGTGATCCTCACGCTGTGCTTCCTCGCGGAGGCCAGCTGGCGGTGGCTGTAAATTCACTGCAGGGTGCCTTGGCGCTGGCTGTAGTCTGAGTCAGGTTCCTTCCCCAGACGCACATTTCTGTGTATTTCTGCTATGTATTTCTGAAGCCGTAGTCTCATGCCTGTGGCCTTGCTCATGAGTGCAGTAGCTGGGGTGTTCATATGATGTTACTTTCTTGCCTTGAGCTGATTCTGTTATAGCATGTCTTGTGTTAAGCCAATAAAAGTTGGTATACACCAGAGAGAAAAATCAGCTGTATAACTTGATATTAGAAAACATATATGTATGCAATAGTGTATGGCTGATAATTCTTAAATTCTACTGGGATAATGCAGTCATAGTGCATGAGATAATGCTTGATTAAACTGAAAAAATACTGGAGTATACTTAAATGCTCTCAAGCTAGTTATCTCAAGTTCTCTAATAGACACATTTTGATTGTATGAGGACATAGGCTAATCTGTGCCAGCTGCTCCGCACTTAAGTACTCCGTACTTGCTCTGTACTATTCCAAAAGTCTCGTTCTCCCTCCTCAAGCAATTTTTTTCGCTACGGACAAATTTCATGCAAAAAGTTATGTCGACCTTTAAAGATGTTTTAGGCTTTTGTCATAAGATGTAGTGACCGTGTTTACTTCCTTTAGTATTAGGAAAAACTACATTTAAAAGTTTAAAGAAATTGTAACAAAACATCTTGTTACTTCATTCTTTATGAAGGGCAGGCTGTATGGCTATTACGGGGCATTAAGGATTTAAGACATAGTAATGTTACTGCTTCATCATATAGAAGCTGAACTATTATTTTTAAAGAAAATTGTAAAGATTAATTTGAGAATATATCCATTCATTTATTTCCTCATCACATTTGCCCACCAGCTGGAGACTGTGGCTATTTGTGTATCCTATGAAGGAGCCTAGAAATGATATAGGTATAGAAGGAGTGTTGTCCCATTGCCTTAAACAACTTTCAAATATACAACAACAAGACATCCTTTTCCCAGAGGTTATATAATCTAAAATGTACTTTGTTCAGTGTGCTACTTTTGCTTATTGTGTTTGTTTAATGTGCGTTTGCAACTGTAAATGAGAAGGGCTTTGGCAATTTTGCAGTTACGTTTTCAGCTAACAGCTCATACTGCTCAAACTATATCTACATGAGAGCAAGGCAACACTGTCAAAAAAGGGATGTGTATGTACATATATGTATATGCATATACACACACATATACACACAGATACATATTTGGAAAAAAGCTGTTCAAGAAATAGCACATTACCAAAAGTCACTGTTAATGCTGTATTGGGAGAGTCTTCTGAGGTATCCCAGTCCTGAAGTGTGAATCACAGTAAAATCAGCCAGATTTTAATCCTAACAAGCAAAGGATATAGTCTAAGATAAAATGTTATTTCAACCTATCAGCAAACCCTTATCTTACGAAGGAGGGAAATAAGATAAAAAATACAGACACTTCCATGTAAGGCAGACTATGAAACAAATGTTTCCACTCAGTTCTGTGGAAGTTTTATACCTTTTGCTTGAGGACATGCTATTGTTACTGCATCCTAGTTTCATGATTCATTAAACTACTTTTCTGTATTTGTAAGCAGACACCTCTTACTGACATACCATAGGCTGCATATTGCATAGTCGCAAAGGGGAATGAGTCACCTGGAAAAGAAGCCTACCCAGCTGGAAACTGTGGAGCCAGCCCAGCTGAAAGAAAGTGCGCAAAGTTTATTTTGCTTTAAAGAAAAGCTTAATAATTAAAACAGCATGTGCTTGTGCATCTTAAGAGACTGAGAAACCTAAGCTAATGAGATATTTCAATACAAATGGAAGTGCAAAAGAGTAGCCAGGACTTTGGATTTATTGATTTCTGTAAGTGTAACATTTTGCTTAAAAGATTTAATGTTGAAAGTGTGCTTTCCTGTAGGCCGGCTAAGCTTAAAAACAACACTGTATTTGCACTATTCGCAGTTAAAAAATAGCAATCAGCAACATTAGAATACATATATGGGGAAGCATTAATTCATACAGTCTGCTTCCTATCCCTTTCTAATTCTTCACTATTCATTTGTTTTCCAGTTTGCTAATACTCACTGAATCTTGACATGTTCCCTTTATTTTTCAGTTCTACAAATAGCTGTTGTACATATCTAGGCAGAACAGCACCCTCATCCTGTCCTACTCGTTAACAGCTGGATTCCATCACCCTGAATTTAATTCAGTAAATCATATTCGCAGATTAATCTTGATTTCAGTAACACTAATTGCAAAGAAAGGGCAAGCAAATTCTTTTATTCTGTCAAAGTGAAGACTTGAACTCTTGCAAATGCGGCCCAAATAGAAGCTGAGGATTTGTTAAAATCACGTCAGGTTGATTGCTGGGCATTGAAATCTAACTACACAGTTACAGGAAAACATTGATCATTCCTGTGTTCTGTACTTTCTTACCCTTTAATCTCATAAAGTCAATCAGGGTATCAGACTTTTGACTTAAATGATTAAGAGTCCAGGAGGCGTAATACTTAATCTTTTTGGTAAGTCCAAGAATTACAAGAGTAGTTTCACCGCTTTCACATAGTGCTGGTCTCTAAATGCATTGAATTTTTCTAGATCCATCACTGAATGATAAAGCAACATGGGCCAGCTAATGCTGTCTAACTGATACAGAAATAAAATGTCATGAATTCTTAGATCATTTATATTTATTTGGATTTCAAAGACAATGCAGAGATACTTCCTGTGATGTTCGTGAGCAGTGGAGAAAATATGTTTCTATCTTGTAATTGTATCAGTTGTAGCATATCCTATATATCTGTCCTATCCCTTCGTAGATCTAGGTTATGGTATCTTTTGCATTGCTTGAAAATGAAGTAATGCCACAGCAGTGTATGACTCCCTTACTAAATAGCTTGGTCACTGGGCTAACTGTACCATAATGCGTCTTGCAACTACTCACTGATTTTCCGCTCAGTCTTTACTCAGATGAAGTGGAATTCAGCAATTAAATCTAGCTTTTAGACCCATGAGGGCTATGACTAATTCACTGGGTTCATCTTGCTGATTGAACCTGGCAGGAATTTTCCTCCCGTGCCTCTGATGCCCAGGTTTAGATCCCTTAAAAGTCCACTCAGCCCAGCTGCGGGCAGTGCCAGGTCCAGTTTGTCCTGCTCACAGTCTCTGTGGGAGTCCCGGGGTACCTGTGAGCAGCTTCACAGACTGGCAGTTCCTATCAGGTTACCCCAAACACCTCTTGCTCCTTGGATCTTGAGACCTCTAGGCCTCCTTTGATCTTAGGCTCAGTGTTAGCAGCTGACTATCGTTTTCGCCTAAATTATGATCTGAATCTGACTTACTTGTGTCATTGTTTTAGTTTGCCTCTGAGGGTTCATTACAGTTTCTTTATAACCTCTCTTGTCTTGCCTCTAAATCCTGGCTTTAATATGCTATTGAACAGGAGGAGACTGTTCGTTAGCATGAGTCGTTAATCAAATACTTTTTCCAGCCTCTCCTACTAATCTTCATCCGATAAGAAGTACTGAGCATGGATTACATGTTAGCCGAGTTGCAGAACTTGATAAGCTAGCCTCTGAGGACTGTTTAAGTTGCAATTCAAGTGTTTTCTATCATCCAGAGACTGACTTGCCCCTTGTCCTCTCTGACCTGGAAATCTTAGGATGTTTGGGTTATTTTTATTTTCTTTTCCTTCTTCACAGCAATTCTGCCTCAAAGTAGGGTGACATAATTGAAAAGATGGATTTACCTAGTTTAGACAATAGTGTCTGGTTATTTCACAAACTATGTTCAATCTTCAGCCACGGAGTGTCAGAGAGGACTTTGACATTATTCTCTGTCCTTACTGTAGCTTTGTGATTATAACCAGGTGTTTTACGCCACTTGGTTATTAAAGTTTTTGGAAATGTAGCAGTCTATCCTTATGTCTATACTAATGCTCTTTTTTTGATCTAAGATGAAAAGCCAGATATAACATGCCTCACAGCTGCTCTCCTATTCCCTCGCTTCATCAGTACACGTTCCTTCTTCATTTCAACTTCACATCTGTGCTTTTGTTTTTGCAATACAACTGTGCTTTTGTTACTGAAGTTTGTTAATGTGCAGTTCTTTCCCTTTCTTAATTCACCAGTAATAAACCCCAAATCTCAGAACCATATTTTCAGTGATACAATACAGACTAATGATACTGTATAACTCAGTGGAAAAGTTAGGTACTTGTGATTCGAGGAGAGAGACTTGAAAAAGAGGCAGAAATAACATTTTCCTCCAATGCTCCTCAAAATCATGTCCTCAAATTTTGTGTGACAATGATGTACTTCAAGAGAAACGTTTACTTGGAGAAACTAACTGTAGTATTTCAAGCTGAGCAACCAGAAGGAAACCTCACCATGCCATTCTTAGCCCTTACGTTTGTGATCTCTTCCTTAAAAATGAGCATGCAATCTTAGATTTCACTTGAAGGTAGGAGGGTTAAACCAGATTTAGAGAGCCATGATGATGTGATCATTGTGATCATTGCCTGTTAATCCTAGAGCTTCTTGACCACTACATTATTCTCAGCCCAGCAAGAGTGCGTGGACCATTAATGATGCATTTAGTGATCTACCGTCAATAGAATTCATAAAGTGGTTTGTGTCGGATAGGTTTATTTCAAAGCCATTAGAGGTTGGTTAAGATTTTTCCAGTGGCCTGAAGCAAGATGAATTAAGCAGCAGGAAAGCTAGCATTTCTGACAATGCTTGAATAAATTCTGTAATTTGTTTTTTGTATTTCTCTTGAGCCTGGACCGTTGATATGGTTTTCATGCCGCTAAGAAGTGGCAGTCTTGCCAAGCTAAGTTTTCCCAAACAGATTCAGATGGATATGTTTCTCCTGCAACATACCCAAACCAGCCTTCTTGGAATACCTTCTCAAAATGGTCATGTTCAATACCTTTAAAATACTCCTCACAATTTGCTGCTCATATTTGAAATTTTTTACACTCCAGTGAGCACGTTTTTACGCTCCAGTGATCACACTTCAGGCAACTATTGAAGAATAATAGAAAACCCTAAATACTGAATTGTATAGTCATTTTGCTTTTTTCTGTTCTGAAGGCTACTTTCTTCAAGGCCTCTTGCATCCTATCTTCTTGGCATGCGTGAGTTTTATTCCATCTGCTTTTTTACAATGCAGCTTGTTCATTGTCAGTAACATCCTGCTTGAATGTTTATAGTTGCATGTTTGTCCAGTTAAAATCCACCAGAAGTGTTGTGCCAAGATCAGAGCAAGGTGCTGATTGACAGCAGTGTTGTTTTGTTCATGCTGGAGCAACTTTGAATTTTTTATTCTTTTCTTTCATATCTTTTTCTTTTCATGCTCATAATGATAATGAGTTTTCCTTCCGTGTGTTTCTTTTTCACCTCTTTCCTTCTAGCTAACTTGTTGGCCAGAGTTTATTTTTACATTGTCATTCAAGAATAGTCTTTTCAAAATAAAACCTTACTGCAAATCTACAATATTTTTTCAAAATGTTACATTTACAGTCAAAGTTTTGTGCAGCCTGATTGCCATAATTATTGGAATTCTTCATTTATTGAAAACATGACTTAGGCAATAAATTCAGATGGAAAAAACTGATAGAAATTAAAAAATATTCACTTAAATCATTAAGAATACGTGCAAATTGTTTTGCAAAATTGAAATTTTACTCACCCCAATAATTCTTTTTTAAAATGGAATCCAATTCGGCTGAACATCAGGCAAGGAATCTGACTTAACCCTGACATTGTTTGTCTTTTTTATGCCATCTGCTCTTTGGCATAACTCTTGAACTCAAACCTCCCACTTGGTGGAACCACCCATGGAACTGACATGAGAGTTTGTATCCCCATATAAATTTATTCGTATTTTCTGCATCACTGTGGTGGTATTTACAAGGTAGAAGTGTTGACTCCTAGTTAAAAAGAGGATTTGTAACCAACCTCACATCCCGTTCCAATTGTGAGGCTGCTAACTCCAGGGCTCCTGGGCCCTCGGTGGGTGCCTGTGGTTAGAGACGCACTGAACCAGACGGGCCCAGCGAACAGCAGTGCACAGTGTGAGCAGCCTGCCGTTTCTGAGCGATACGCGCCTCTCCCCTCCTGTTCCCGGGAGGCAGCAGCTGCCCAGGGAAGCCATCAGTCATCAGTGCCCCAGCGTGCAAGGGGAGCAGCACACACGGGTCGTGGTTGCTGCAGGCTCTGCTGGGGGCAGGAGCCCTCTGCTCAGCTGGGACCAGTCCTGAGCACAATACTTTTCCTTCCTTCTGTTCCGGACCGTCAGGCTCTGATATCAGCTGAGCACTGCTACAGCTCAGCCAAACTCTCCGAAACAGAAAGAGTATGGGAAGTGCTGCAGCCACAGTCCAGGCTCAGCTGGACTCCAGTCCAGCTAATGACTTGCTAGTAAGCTCCTCCCTGGTTGTGGGAGCTCAGGTCTCAGACTTACTACTGTTTTAATTTGCAGTGTAAACACAACCTGTGGTTTTTTTTGATAAACATGCTGTGAATTCAGGTATGATAGTTATAATCTGCCACATTAATATCTGAAATGTTTTGTGTATTTTAACATCCTGTCCTCATCTTGTTTTATCTATACGAGATATTTTCAGACTTTACAGTAAGAAAGAATTACTTTTTTGAGCAGTTTATTCCTTAAGTAGGTGTCTTATTGTAAAAGAAAATAGGTAAGTAGATAAACAAGCAGAGGGAGTGAATGAAATGTAAACCTGGTTTTCCATCTAATACCTGTGCATACAATTTGGGAGTAAAGTATTTTTGCTTTTGCTGATGGAGGAAGTTAAAGCCTTAGACAATCTTGTTGTAGGTCACACAGTGCTCGTCATGTTTAAATTAAATTATGTGAAAGAAAATTATATAGCAATACCCCATGGAATGCTATTGGAGCTGAATTTTCACTTTAGATGAAATATATTATGGGAGCTTTTTAAAAGAATGTATACCAGTACTCAGTTTCCAAGCTATTTGTCTTGCTTCCTAAAGAGGACTGGTTATCATATAATATAGTGTAATTAGTTGGCTGGTGGGCATGACTCCAGGGTGTGACTGGCAAGCGTTTAGTTTAAAGTTGTATTCAAAACCAGCAATACATACCCAACAGCAGTGCAAATACAAAATGAAATGTAGTAAAGAGGTAAATCACTGAGAAAAATTCTTATCTGAATTCAGTAATAGTAATAATACTCTCTACCTAATCCCACTTTACCAGTAATTTTTGTATAAGGTAGTTTAACTAATTAGTTTACATCCAGTAATGGAAAAATTAAGGAAACATTAATAATTCAGGTTGGAAGAGACCTTCGGAGGTCTCTTGTCCAACCCCCTGCTCAAGCAGGGCCAGCTGGGAGATTGGACCAGGTTGCGCAGGGTCTTACCAGTTGGGTCTTGAAAACCTCCAAGGATGGAGACTGCACAACCTCTGGGGGCAACCTGCTCCACTGCTGGACTGTCCTCACAGGGAAAAAGCTTTTCCTTCTCTCCAGTCTGATCCTTTCTTGTTTCAGTTGATGCTTGTTGTCTCTTGTCCTACCCCCCTGCACCTCTGGGAGGGTCCCGGCTTCGTCCTCATAGGCACTGGGGGGCTGCCGTTGGGTCCCCCCGAAGCCATCTCTTCTCCAGGCTGAGCAAGCCCTGTTCCCGCAGCCTCTGCTCACAAGGCGAGTGCTCCAGCCTCAGCCATCCTGGTGCTCTCCCCAGGACTCACTCCCTCTTACTGATGCCGGTCTTGTATTGGTGTGGGGGGAGGATGTCCCAAAACTGGACTCCGTGTTGCAGATGTGATCTAATGAGTGCTGCATAGAGAGGGATAACCCCTTCCCTCACCCTGCTGGCCATGCCCCTGTTGATACAGGTTGTTGCTCTCCTGTGGCCGGGGCGCACTGCTGGCTCACGCTCAGCTCACAGCCTACCTGCACCCTGGGGCCTTTCCACAGAGCTGCTCCCCAGCCTGGCAGTCCCCAGCCCCTGTGGCTGCAGGGACTGGTGTCTGTCCAAGAGCAAGACTTTGCCTCTTTCCTTGTTGAATTTTGCCAGGGTCCTATAGGTCCATTCCTCCAAACTGTCTAGGTCCCTCTGGATGGCAGCCCTGCTCACAAGCATATTGTGTGCAAGCAGTTTCCCGTGGGCTGTGGTGTAACTGCCTTCTCTGCATGTGCCATCCCTTACATGGACGTAAAATACCTTCACCTACAGTGAAAGAATGGAGGAAAGAATGAGCCTGAACAGGAGACTACCTAATATGTTCTCCAAGGACAAAAAAGTCTGTCACCCCGAGGAAAGGAACAGCGTATCTTTTGTGTTTGTGCTGGGCACAAATAAGAATTAATGAGCTCAAGTGAAAGGAAGATTTTGATTCCACATTAGAACTAATTTTTAATGCTAAGGAAAGTAGCACAGGAATTAAGTGATTTTGGCCTCGGGCAGTTGGGCAGGTCTTTAAGAAGAGCTAGAGAAACATCAGTTTCTCTGATGTTTCATGGTATGACAGTTCTATCATAGAGAGGGAGACAGATAAGATGACCTTTGAAGTTCTCTTCCAGTTGTATTTTTTATGATTCTATGACTTTCTAATAGTAGCCCTTTAACAGTATATACAAATGCATAGGATTTAATATTGTATAAATTTTTGAAGCAGTTAGAATCCATCTTATGGATTGGAGAAGCTGAACTCAGTACTGAAAAAGCAGTGAATGCTTCAAAAGAAGTAACCATAACATATTCATTTAAATATTTATGGAAAATTGCTTTTGTGCTAGTTATGGGGTCGAGCTTTTGGTCCACGTTGCATGCCCATTCTAGGATTTTGGATAGAAATGCTGAAAGAAAATGTGAAATTAAAGTGAATGTCAGAGAAGAAAAAAAAGAAACAAATTTTTTTGGAAGGGGATAAATGAAATGACTCGAAAATACATCTGCAAAAGAATGATGCTTTCAGAGTAGCTTTCTCTTTTAGCTGTGTTATGCGGGCTGTGTCCTTTGATGTCAGTGGACAGTCCATTCTAAAGGCTAGCTTAGAGGTTGGGATGTGTGTCTGAGTAAGCCTTCAATGCCGTGCACTGTGCACAGATCAATCCCATTATCTAATGTTCAACAGCTAGAATAATTTTAGTGTGCAAAAACATATTTCAAAGGCATACATGAAATAGCTGAATATATTATGAAGAAAAGCTGAATAACTTGTCTGAACCACAGACTTTTACAAAATTCTAGTCAACCACTTAGCATCCGTGATTAGACACTGAGCTTTGATGAATTTCAGGCAACACTTTTGTATGGTGTCTGAGGTAAAACAAAGTTTCCTTGGTTGTTTTTAGGCAGTTTGGGAAATTAACAGCACTGCAGAAGGAATCTCATAATAGTTGTACAATTTTGGAAAAGCTGACATGACTGCAGCATCTTGGCTGTTTAATGCAGGGAATATTTAGTTGTTAAAATATGGTGTGTGCCCATTCAGAGTGATGTAAAGAATGACCCACATTGCTTTGATTCTGTAATTTCTCAAATCCTGCAATTGCCATTTATTGCTATTTTCTAAGAAGTTGAAGAGAGAGCATGGTCTAGGATGACTTTTAGAGCTACTTCGAATTAACCTTTCATGCAGCTGAACGGTAAAGATAGAGTTGCACTTCCCTTAATCAACTTGTTCACATAGCTTAATCCCAGTCAGGGAGGGCTTGATTTACAAATGACTAGGTTTTCATATGGTTAAGCTAAGAAGTCTGATATGAACATCTGATTTACCCTAAGTAACACTTTTATTGAAACACTGTTGAAGCAAGTTTTGGAAAGTCAAGGTTGTTAGATCTTAACCCAAACCTGAACTCTAATTTTGACTCAGTGCTATTCACAGATAAAAATCTTATCTTTACTCGAGATCAGGGTTTCACCACCACCTCCTCAGTCACCAGTAATAGTTCTTATAAATAAAAATGTGCTGTGGTTTGTGACACAAAATTACCCTTAGTTTAAATCTTACCATGCAGAAGTAATTTAATAAGAAAGTAAGTAATTGTCACTAGGACAATCCAATTTTCACATGGGAAAGAATGAGCTCCCTTCCAGGAAAACAAGGCACTTAAACTCCTTTCACTGAATATAAGAAATTAGCAATGGATTTGCTCATGCTATCAGGTTCTCCTACAAACTTTTAACATAAAAAAACATCTCTGGCATTTCATCAGCTGCACGGAGTGGCAAAACCGAACAAGGATATATGTGAATTGAGGGGCAAGACATGGCTCTTGACTGCTCTTTTTTGACAATACTTCTCTCTTTTAGACCCTTACCGTCTAAATTACAAAGATTCCGATTCCCTTAGGTTCTTTGTAGTGGTGTCCTGAAGAAAAAAATTCAGAAGCCGTCAAATCCTATATCTGTAAAATCAGCGTAACCTAGTCTGTAACAATAAGGTTACAGTTATATGGTTACTCTACACCAACATAAATCCAGGCTGTTGCAAAAAAGAAAAAGCTGTGCAATTTTTTTGTCCTGCCTCTGTCTGGCGCTGCTTGGCCATCACTGCCTTTTGCACAGCTGCACAGTGCAGCAGACTAGGGAACGGATCCTGCTGAGCTCTTCCCCTTTTCCAGGGACCGTGTTCAGCTAGGTCGCCATCGGCTCGCCATATGAAGACCGTAGTGCTGACACAAGGAAGGTGAGGGGTGGCCTGGAAGAGCAGATAAGGGAATTGCAACTTTTAGTAGTACCCTCAGTTTTAGACAATTAAAATGGCCAGGAGGCTATGACCTAATCAGAGCACAATTTAGATTATAGGTATTTTTTAAAACTAAGTTCAGAGGGGAGTTGTAAACAAAACAAAGTAGAGAAGTAGAGAAGTTACTGAACGATATAGTTTTGATCACACTAATATACAGGAATCTTGAAATACGAAACTAACTGTTGTTAATATGGTAGCTGAAATATATTTAAAATCATTGACTATTTGAAGATTTAGTAGTGGAATTGTGGTAGAGAAAATCAGAGTTTGTCTTGGTATAATGCACATAGCAAACTGTCAGCCTGCCAGCTATGTCTTCTTAGAAGGTATCTTTGCAAGAGAGGAAGGAGTACTCTACACAGTCCATCAAAAAGTATAGCCAAAACACATCTCATTGCTAGAGACAAGATCGAGTGCATTTATATAGCTAAGGATCGGTCATCAGACATTAGATATATAGGTGCTAGGTGGCACACTTAGATATATGGCAAAGCAGCAGTCTTGCAGCAGGATGGGGAGGCAAAACGGGAGGCAAGCCAGTAGGTCTTTGAGCTTTGGGAAGCAGGGACGTACATCTTCAAATAGGGTTTTAGCAGGACTCTTCCACTTTCTGAACATGATCCTAAATTATAGGAAGAGATGTTGGTATCCCCGTTCAAGGTCCAGAGGTAAGACTTGTTCTTGGAGATGCACGTTATAAATACCATCACTGTTGTAATGATTTCATGGGTATTTATGTTGATTAAGCCCTGCAATAAAAAGGTCATTGAGTATTACAAATGTTTTTCTCTATATACTGACAACTAAATCAGTCGTGTCATGCAAGTCACATGCAAGCGTAAGTACTGTTCTGAGAATCTGTTCCAGTGTTTTTGTTGCACAGATCATCTTGCCTCTAAAAGAAACAGTGCTATTTTGAAGTTCACTGTTTCTAAACAAATTCAATCTTATTAGAGGAGAGTTTAAATTCTCCGCTTCCCTCCACCATTTGGCACAAAACCTCTGCAAAGAAAAACATGACTCTGCTGCAACATTTGGAACTTTGTAGCAGCCTTCAGCATCCATTGCTACATCTGCCACAACACTAAAGCTAAGAAAATCTTTAAACAATTTTTTTCAGGTCATTTGCAAGGCTTTCAAAAACTCCAGTTAGCGCATATTTTTCTGACGAAATGAACCAGAAGCAACATCAAAATATTCTTGCAATGAGTTGAGCATGAATCAAAATAGTAGTATGTGTTTTGTTACCAAAAAAAAAGTTTGGATTTTTTTGATACTTAATTTTGTGTGAAAAAAAAATCAAGAAAACCTTTTCTTACAGACATTACTGTGTATCTCACAAATGACATGAACTACTCAAGTGTTTCATAGGCTGATACAGCTAAATGACGCAAAGAACAACAGAAAGAAAATCAAATTATATCTTCCATTTCACTCGTTTTGACAATGGGACTGTAAGGTATGTGCTGTGATGCTTTCTTCACTACATGAACGAAGTAGGTCCATTCTGCAGAAGAACGAATCAAGTGATGGCTCGTTTAAAGTAGGTCTCAAGCATTTGGTTTCACAATTGCTGTGCCTTTGTCCTGGGTATCCCTTCAGATTTGGGCTTGCCTGGACTACCTGAGATTTATTGTAGTCAGTATATACCTGTCTGTATCATATAGCTTTCTCTGCAAAAACTCAACTCTTCTTTCCACAGGGATTCCCCCACATCGTTCCTTCCATCAACTCTAAGCTTTGCTGCCTCTTTACACAAGTCTCTATCACCTAGTCATGCCTCAAGGTTCAGGTGAAGAAAAAATTATACTTGCATGCACCCTCTCAGCTTTCCTCCTCTTTCCCTATCCCTTCTGATGGCCTTCTCCAGACACAAGAGGGGCAGCAAACTATTTATGTTTGGACAAGCAAGCCCAGTGCACCTCTCGTGTAAATCTGATGGCTTTAGAGAATGTGGCCCTGGCTAACTTGAGCAAGATTACAGAAAACAGAACGATAAATGCAGGTTCTTCTGTCTCTATCTAGACATCTAAATAAATGACTGAATTCTCAGAAGCTGTAAGTGTTGAACTCTTTTTCAGTGAGCTGCAGAATGTTACAAAATGTTCCTAAATTCTGTCGTACAAGATGTGAAAATTCTCAGGCAAATCTCGGTTATGAGCCCCAAATTTATTTGTTTTTATAAGTCTCTCAGGTAAACTTGTTATAATATTTACTTGTATCTTTAGAAAAGAATGCCAAATTTAAACCTACCACCAGATATTCCAAATGTCCTTGCTGTGCAGATCAGAGTGTATGCATGCATGTGTGCGTGTTTATGTGACTGTGTATACATAGAAATATAAATAGACCCACAGGACTTAAAAGAATAAAGTGAAACTAAAGTAAAAGGCAGAAGCAGCTAAATATTTATATTTTTACAGAAAACAGATGACTGATAACTTGGATTTCTTCAGGCTAAGCCTTCATGTGGCAAAACTTGCAAGATTAAATAACTAGCTAAACCTGGTCCCCTCCCAGGATGATTTGTTGTAACTTTTGTGTAACAGCACATTTCTGCCATAGTGCTTTCTAGCTTTGCACAAACATTTTACTTGTAAAGAAAAAGAAATATGGGAGATACTCTGCAACCTGTCAAGTGACCAGGGCTTGAAACACTCAGTGGAACCCTCCTCGCCACAAATAACAGGCAGATTGATTAAGGTATTATTAGTAAGGGGGTTATGATTTTTTGCAGGCTTTTTTTTCATTTATTGACATTACAGTCACCCTGATGAACAAAAAACTTACCTAAAAAGATTGAGTTGACAGTGCGCAGAACCTTTCAGCCTGTCCTTAAAACATTCAATTTAATAGGTTAGCATTACAACCATCTAAGACAGGAACTTCTGTTTCTCACCTGGAAGAAGCTGGAGTATACAATGGTTTGTGGGTTTTAATTCTCATGACTTTCTTAGGCCTGATTCAAATCCCTGAAACTGCAATCACTGAAAAAGAGTCCCATTAATTTCAGTAGACTATACTGTACTAGTATTGCAGTATCTTCAAGTATTGTGGTAAATTATAGTGACACTAATAGTCTTAATCTAGGTAGTAGCCATTACCTGTTTTCCAATGTTTGCCTTGCTAAACTAGAGGACAAATTATGTTTTATATTCACTCCCCTTCCTCTGTTCTTTCTGAACTGTGTTCAGTGCAATGTAGAACTGAATGGATTGAGTTCATTTTCCATTTATAAGTAATTACTTATTACCAGGTTTAGATGCCACCTACACCTAAAGGATGTGCTAGCTAAGTTAAAATGGTACTATCCTAATAATGTCAATATTTCCATTATGAGTAGAAAGCAGTGCTTTAGATTGTTATAGTCATTTCTTCAGTGGAAAGCTTTTCCCCGTGAGAACAGTCCAGCAGCAGGGCAGGTTGCCCCCAGAGGCTGTCCAGCCTCCATCTCTGGAGTTTTTCAAGACCCAACCGGTGCAAGCCCTGAGCAACCTGATCTGGTCTCCTAGCTGGCCCTGGTTGAGCAGGGGGTTGGACGAGAGACCTCCAAAGGTCCCTTCCAACCTACATTATCCTACGATCCCAGGACAGGGACCCTGGAAGCCTTCCTCTTCCTTCATATTTTTCTATACGTGTACCAACTCTTTATCTCAGTCAGACCCTAAAACTGACAAAAGGTGAAGGAACTGGGGCAGGGGGATCTGAGGTGGAGAGAATGATTTGAGCAAGTGTCCCCCAAATCCCACATTGCTTATGACTATAATATAGTTTGTGGGTACTTTAAAAAGAATATTGTAAGAAGTGTTGTAAACTATGATATCAGGACAACTAATGTTTAATATTTTTTTGCTATATAAGATATTTTAAAGCCATGGAAAACCGTTTTCATGATGTATGTCCTTTTCTAGGAAGGAAAGAATCAGGTAGAACTGTAATTCAATTGCTTTGCTAAGCAGAAAGATAAAATAAAGGTGGGGGAGAGGGGCAGTGTAGCTTTCAAAGGTGGGTATTAAAAGCAATTTGTCAATTTTTCAAAAATGCACATTTAAAATATCAGAAGTCAATTAGGTCTGTAACATAAGAGTGGGGAATGAATATTTTTCCTCATAGGCTTGGCTCTTGCATGTTGCAGTACATGGAGGTGTACAGTGAACAAGGTAACTATCCTCACCCCTGTGTTTGCAGAAGTGACTGCTTCATCTCAAAAGATTCAGGGCCCAGCAATAACGGCCCCTAAATAAATCTGTGGGAAGCACAGCAGAGAGCATATCCCAGCCTTCACTTTCCAGATTCATTTCGGGCTGAAGGCACCTAGTGGGCCCATTTGTGAGACATATTAGGATATCTCCAGTGCTTAGGAGTCCTTCTCAGTTTAAGCTTGGAATAAGTTTTGACTCTGCCGAAGAAGCCAGCATTTCTCTCTCATTTTTTAAGGAGGAAGAAATAATAAGTAGGTTATGAAGTAAACTGATGGGTCAAATATGTGCTGGATTGGGCCAATTATATGAAGTTGGTTGTGCCTGTTAGATATTTAGTTAATATTCGCCATAAGTCTGGGGTGTGCTGAGTGCTTGTGCAGCATCAGGGATCAGGTCACCTGTAATTCTCATTCTCAGGCACTTCCAAATTGGACGAATATGGGCAGCTGGAATGCAAAGAGCTTGCCCAGGTCAAATACTGATACCACTTTAATTTCACTTCATAGTTACAAGGAACAAATTAAAATTTATCTATGATATGAAAAGACCTGTTAGAATTCATTTTTTTTATTTTCTTTCAGGATTGATTTATTTTTCTCTTATAACAGTGGGCCCTTTGTGTGCTAACCTGTACTCCAGGGCCTATCATTTTCATTTGGCAAAGTTACAAAAGAGCTTCCTTAATAATCCGCTGACCTAAAAGCAGATTGTGCCTGCTGCCATGATATAAGCCCTTCCTATTTGCTCCCCACTCAGTTTTGACACTTTTTTCTTTCCATATTTAGAATTATTACTTAATCTTAATTCATAGTTTGTGATAAAAGAACAAACTGGAGAAACTCGTTCCTAATTTTATGGAAATGGAAGTCCTCAGGAAGTGTCAGTATATTTATATAGAAAATAACAATTCTGATAAAAAAATTTTAAATATTATGAAATAATACAAAGGATAATAATAGATAAAGTTAGTGAATGTCACAATGATTTATGCTAATAATTACTTTACTTACTTAAAAGATCTCACATGCTGTTCCTTGAGGCTGACACAATTTGGCGTTTGTACAGCTGCATAAACCTACTTCCTAGTGCATTTGATTTCACTAGATATGAGGATCCATGTGAATGATCCTTGGCATCAGTTCTTCTCTCTTGATTGACTTTTGAATGTTTTGTTTGACAAATCCAAAAATGTGAAAATTAAGTTTGAACAAAATCACAAAGACCAGAACTGATTTCCTGAAAGACAAACCCTTCCTCTGATTTAATTGCAAAAGCATAACAAAACAAAACAGCTCCCCTACCTATAAACCTGTAAAATAGGCATCTAAAATATAAATACACAAATGAGTTCACTTATTTGTATATTTGTAAGACATAATCGCAACAGACACATATCAAAGGTAAATTTCATAATGTCACTGATGCTGGTTTCATTTCAGATATTTAAAATAGAACCGCAATTTTACTTGGCAGTTTGACTTGCTTGATTTATAGCATAATAGGAAAGCAATAATGAGTTCATTAAAGTATTTTCCTGTTAATTTTGCATGAAATGACCAGATCTGAGGTGTTTTTGCAGTAACATCAGAAATGCAGCATCTGTCATGTTTCACTTCTGGAGTCCTATTTAATCACGGTATTTTTGTAGTTGTATAATTAGTGCTCAGATTACTGTCATAATATTCTCCACAAAGCAGAACTCTTTCCCCTCAGAACAAATAGAAGTGGGGTCAAGTAAAGGTAAAAACTTTTTCTCGCTTAGTTTGGAAGTCATAGCCAGGGTAACTTTTAAAGTAAGTATGGTGTCAAAAGTAATTGAGTATTGCCTGTGCTTGAAAGAGCATCATTAGTTCCTCCAAACCGAGATACTGAGTTTCTTTGATTTTATGTTTTCAGTGTATTTTTTTCCACCTAATGAACACACAGGTTATGTTCATGCTATGCTCTGTGGCTCTGTAGGGTTTGATTTTGGCAAACCTTCATCATCAAAATCCTGACATGATCCTAAGTAACAAATGGTAACTGGGAGATGGATGTGATCAGATCAGCTGCTGTAAACAAATATAACCCCAAAGAAAGAGGGCATCATCTGTAATTTATGAAATTCAATTTTTAACTGCATCAGGACCAATTATAAATTATTATGTGTTGCAAATGTAAGATAATTATCTTATACATTGGACAAGATGTACCATTTATAGGTAACATTAGGTTTGGCTTTGCTTCTCTTAGTCACCTGAATTAGCTCCATTGATTAGTATTTTCATTAGTGTTGCAGGAGAGTGTAGATATTAATGTTAATGCAGTAATGAAATTCTGAAAAGTTTATGTTTTCCATTAATGTCTATCCATGGTAATTTGACATTAGCTAGCGAGCAAGCCTGCTTGACTTAGCTTTCTAACAGAGAGCTGTTAGGTTTTAAGAGTAACCACTTCATGAGGAGCTGCTGCCTTCAGTATACCCTGCTGAGTTAACGAAGTTATGTAATAATGATTCCTGGGATTGTTTTGTCCTAAGGTTTTTGAGTGATTTTCCATTCCGTGACTAATGAATAATGAATTCCTAAATTTCATTATTAAAATAACTTCTCTGCTGGATAGTTTACTTGGCTGACATGAGACATAGAATATTAAAATCAAAACTGTCCGAACAGAAATAAAATACAGCATGCACGTTGAGTATGTGTTTAGGCAAAACCAGCTGTAGAAAGGAAGTTACTAAAAAGGAATGCTTTTGTTTAGATAAAATTATTTTAAAACATGAAAGATGGCAAGTTTATGCAGCTGAAATCAGATGAAGTTCAGGAGACCCTATTTGTGAAGAGTGCATGGGTTTGAAAGATCTTGTGAAAGGTTACAGAAATGGAGAAGCTCCATCTCACTGCTAGTCCTGAAGTCTTTAGGAACCTGGCCTTAACATCTTGGATACGTTTGGATTTTATGCTCTGTGTCATTTTCCAAAACAATTCTCTCTTTTCTCCCGAGAGTGTGGCACTACCCTTGCAAGAAGGAGTCATATTTTATGTTCAGAAATAAAAAAGCATGCATTTGGCTAGGAGGATGGGCCCTTCAGAGTCTGATTTTTTGATGCTGTTTTGTTGATTAAGTTTCTCTTGTAAAAGGACACAGTGTCGTAATTGTGAATTTCAGCAGGGTATAGCAATCAAGCGCCTCTGAAGTCTTTTCCTTTGCAAATATAACTCATTTGTGGGTTTAACAGGAATTAAAAAGTGCATGTTTTGGAGTGAACTGTAAACCAGTGCTATGGAATACATTATATTTGGAAAAATTCAGTCACCTATTCAAGTTCTTGTATGAAGAATTAGAAAAAAGCTACTCTTCAAAAAGCATGGACGTGTGTGATGTCTGCATGCATGTGCATAATATGAACACCAGTTTATGCTTGTGTTACTTAGTGTCAGATCATTTTAAAGATTAGTTCAAAATATGATTTATAGTCATAGCAATATTGTTACTTTCACTGGTATCTACACCTTGTCTTGTATGGAAGAGGAGTAGAGTGCTTTAGTTTTTTCATTGTATGCCATAGTAGTCTCCACCTGCAACCCCCACCCAGTACAAGGAAGAATAGGACTCTAATATGGTAGTGCAGGGTATAAAATTTAGAGAAAAATAAAATTCTTCATTTTTTTCTAAAGTTTGTGAGCGGTTAACTGCAGTGTAAAAGGGTAAAAATTATGCATTTGATTTATACACCTGCCAGTAATAATCAACAAACATAATTCCAAAACAGAATATTTTGCATTATCCTTAGTGCATGTCCTCAGTTCAGATGAACACCCTCACAGTCTAAAAACAGGGCTTTAATAACTTTCCGTTTTTCAAAAAGTATATTTTTTAGGCAGGGAAGACAAGAATGAGGAATTTAATGCCATCTGAAATACATAACATTAACAAGGATTTTAAGTCAGTCCAGCTGGCTGCAGATCAGAGATAGCGGAGGAAACTGAGCCAGCTCTTTCTGTAAAAGCTCCCTTTCTGTTGGGGGTGAGCAAGCTCGTCTTGCCAGCCCTGCAGTAGGCTCGCCTCTGAAAAGCAAGGGCTCCTCTCCTGCAAAGCCAGGAGCATCCTGCCGCAAGACGGTTTGTGACTTTTCCTGTTTTGAGCTGTTTGTAAATCCAAGCTTGCAAATTTGTCTAATTGAGAATATCTATATGTAATATGCAATTGTGCTTATGTGCTTCACACAGCATCACAAAGAGCTTGTATGAACTTAGATTTCTGAGTATATACATGAGCTTTGTGTTTACAGTACAAATCTGGCCCCAAAAGATCTTTCCCTGCCTTAATTCCAGGGTTTCCCTGACTACCTTTTAAGAAAATATTACCCTTGTGGTGAGAATTTTTTAAAAGTGGTTATAAGTTCTTCAGTATCTATCAGCAAAGCTGTTTAACCCAGGCCTGTACTATAAGGCCCCACATTTTTTAAAAAATCTGTCATGGTAGACTAATTGCATTGTATAAAATATGGACCTTAAAAAACTTATGAACAGCAACTAATAAAAGGAATTAAGTGTATTACATGGTGCAAGACCATTAGTGAAAATGACTGGCGGCACTGGGGGGAGGAGGGGGCACGCGCCCGGCCCGGCAGCGGTGGCACACCGCGAGGTCTTGTGTACCAGCTGCTCCCTATGGAGGCTAAAATGGTATTTACCCCTCCGGCTGTGTGTTTATTTCCAAAAGGTAGCCTATGCGTCAGGCCGCCTCAGCTGAAAGGTTCGTGGAGACAGAGGCTGCAACGGGCAGAGCAGTAACTGTAGAAGGGAGGAAACGCGCGTAGAGAAATGAAAGGTTTAAGAGGCAGAGGAAGTGGAGAGCATCTGCTTCAATTGCTTTGCCCTGCCCTGATAACACAAAACAGATGTATTCAGTCCAAACCCAGCTAATTTTGTGCTGCTTGGCTGCTCTCTTTTTGCTCCAGAGTAGCCTAAAATCATTGCAGACTACTGATAATATGGGTATAGAAGCTGCAGCTTCAAAGCAGAACGAAGTAGGTGCTTAGTGTTTTTAGAAATACTCTGACAGATGCTGCCTTTGCATCGTGTTTGCGGTGACACATTCAAAATCAAGAATGTAACGTGTGGGACAGAGACCATTGTGTTCAGAAATTGCCAGGTGTCCGCAGTGCAGAGCGGTGGTGCCACAGGGACTTGGCGTTAAACAACAACCCCGGTTTGTAAATCCAGGCACAAAGGAGCTTGGTACTGGGAAGACAAGCAGGCAGCTGAAGATGCAGCAATGCACAGGGCAAAACAAAACAAAACAAACCCAATCTCCCCCCCCCCACACACAGTGTTACTCTTTAAAGTAACAATATAAGCTCCTAAATGGCAAAAATGGCTAAAAAGGGGCTGAATCTCATCTGTTTTCATTGCGGTAACATTGTGTGCTGTCAGTAATAACAGTTAGGGCTAGTGACCTATTTTCCTTGTAAAAATATTTGGATTTTGCTATCACCTTAACTTTAGGCTTTTAAGGCTTGATTTAGGAGTAATCAAAGCATCCTTTTTTCTGGGAATATCTACAATGTGTTTTGTTCTAAACATATGAATTGGTTCAGTTTTAACTAACTCCTTTATCACACCAGTAAGGATCAAACTTAAAAGAAATAGAGCTTTTCCAGTTCATGACCTGATGTGTTTCCTCTTTGTGTTCGGAGACATGGGGGAAATAAGATCTCCAGACCAAAAACATATCAAGATTGACCTGATGTATATCTTTATGATGCATTCTTGAATTGCCCAATGCGAATGCCTAAGGGCAAAAATTAAGGTTGCTAAGACCATCTTCAGCCAGGCACCTTCGAATGCTTGAATTTTGACGTTATAATGCTAGAGGTAGGATTTTTATGAAATTCTTTAAATGTAAGTTATATGATTGTATAGTAATCTTGAAAGTAAGCAGCCAAAGTTGAGGGAAAAAGTGAGAGGCTGGATGCAAAGGAAATACTATCTCTTCAAAAGAAAACAAATGAATTGTTAATATCTTGCTGGCTTTAGATCATATCACAAATTGGTAACAAGATCTAAGAATATACACACAAGGGAGATACAAAGAAGACGAATAGGCTATAAAAGTCTTGGAAATTTATTAGATAGTATCAAGGCTAAAATTCTCTAAACATAAATTAATCCTAGGATAATATTTATTTAGTGTGTCTTATTGAATTTCCAACTCAAGATTAGCTTTTTTATTTGTATATGTTAATTTTTCCTGGTATTATTTTTAGGCTTTTATGTATACAATTTAATAGTGACCTGACCAGACAGAAGGCAATTATTGTGATGTTCAGTAAATGGTGCAAATAAGAACTGTAGTCAGAATATTAAAATTTCTCATGACAAGGCTGATGGCAATGGTTTGTGGTTCTCACTGCTCCTGACAGGGATACTGAATAGCATAGCTAAATACCATCCTGATAATATTATTGTTTTCTGAAAGAGGTGTTTGCCTGCAAACCCAGTCCATTGTGTCAAGCCTGAATACCACTTTGAACAATGTTTTGCTGCTTCTTCATTTCAGCAGAGTCTTCTCTGGTATTCTCAATTTGCTGCACACTGAGCAAGCTTATAGTTATTTGGCAGAATAAGGCAAACAATTTACTTGGGTAGAACTCCAGATTTATCCAGTTAACTTTTTTTTTCCCCTTCATGTAAAGCACCTATTATCTGTCCAGTCTGCACTTAAAAAGAGAGAGAGAGAGAGAGAGAGAGAGAGAGAGATGTTAACACCTACCCAGTCACCACTACTCGTTTGGTTTTTTTTTTTTGGTGTGGTAATTCACTTGGATTTTTTTCTTTAAGTGTAAATTTTATGTTGATTAGCCTTTTCAGTGCTATATTTCCAAGTGAAGCTAATAGAAATATACCTAAACTAAATCAAATTGTGGGAGGCCCCTGTGGGAGGCTAGTTCTGGTAGTTGTACAGTCACCCTCCATAGATCGCAATATTGCTGTGCACGCTCTACTGGATGGCTAAATTGGCCAAGTCATGCCACAGTTTCACCCAGCATGGTGCACATAATCCCATCGTATAAAGAAGGCCATGTTGTCTTTGTTACCAGACACTCATTTGTTCCTTTGGACTCCTGCATCCTTGCAATTAGGTGAAATAATTGCTCTGAACTTTGCAAACCTGAGACAACAATAACATCAGTTAAAATGAAGATGAATGGAGTTTCAATGAATTGTTTGTGGCGTTGTGCTTTCAGTTTGAAAGAAAGTGCAACTTAACCCATGTTGCTGATTGCTCTCTTGTCTTGAGGTAGTACTCTCACGGGCTCATCAGGAGGTCCCACAAATGCGTAAGCTTTCAGCCAGCGGGTCCAAAATATCATTTACTACCAAAAAATGAAATGCACAAGTAGTCTTGCATTTGGCCTTTGCCATAACATTTTACATAACTGCTATGGACTAATAGGTTTATATTCCTGTTTTCTGAGATTAGGGCTAACTAGCCTTCAATCAGCATCTTTCTTCAGCAGTTGAGAACATACAGACCATCTTTTATATGACCATTTTATCCATATAGTTCCTGTAATTCTAGTGAGAAACATTTCATTGATGTTCTGCAAAGTCTTTGAAGCAGTTTTTAAAAACCTGTTAATAGAATCCTAACTAAATAGAGAAATTCCTGTATAGCTTGCAGAACAGTTTATTGCCTATCAAAATTGTCTGGTTTGGGCTTTCATACTCCCTACTTCTTGGGCACAATAGTGCAATTAAAACATTTTTGTTTCTACTTCTCAAAAGGATTTATAAAAATACTCTTTGAAGTGAATTAATGGAATTTCCTTATTGTGCAATTTCCTATTGTGGAAATCCATAAAGGAACTGATGGGGAATTTTCATACTCCAGAATTTTGAGGCAGGCTAGCTGGCTAGCTTATGTGCTGGCTATACCCTATATAAAAGGAAAAGAGAGGGAGAGACTCCTTGAGAGCATCATTTAGACCATGTAACTTAAGATCTTGCTTTAAGTTGCCGTTTTCAGGAGCTTATCTGTTTCCATTTGCTGCAAATGGAGTGTAAGGAAATAGGCTGGGTAAACGAGGTTTTTAAGACTATGATGACCCCTCACCCTCCTTCTCTCTTCCCCGTCAGAGGATTTATGATGGTCCTTACTATAGAGTTAATATATCTCATATATATCAAGAATTTTTAAAGTAGACAGAAAACTCTGCAAAGAATTGAAAATCTGTAGTTACGCTGATGAGTTACACAAGGAAAAGTAGTGGTAGCTATCCCCAGCTAGAAAATGGCTTCTCTGAACTTCCTCCTCTCCCATTTCTATCATATATTAACCTTAGTCATTTGTATTTGTATAATAAATTAATTAATTTGGGGTGTATTTTTGGAGGAGTTTTTAGAATCAGTAGCTTTCTAAATTGCATATTGGGTCAAGGAAATGGCCATGGTGCATTTGTATCAAACAACTGTGCAAGTATTTTTTTAAAAAAAGTTAGTTCTTGTAATAGAGGTATATTCAATATTTACACAAAATGCATTCCTAACAGCAAGTCAATTTGCAGTGAATTGGTGGTACAAAGAGTCTCCCCCCCCCCCAAAAGACTTTTCTGTCTATTATTCAATGTGCTTTTGTGCCAAATTAAGAAATAGCTTTTTATTCTTTCCAAGAAATGTCCTTTCAGATTTAGCAGTTGTATGTTTTGTTCCTCAGGAAATGAAAGAAGATCGGGATCGATCACGACTGGATTCTATGGTGCTGTTAATTATGAAACTGGACCAGCTTGATCAGGATATTGAAAATGCTCTCAGTGCAGGCTCTTCCCCATCCAGCACCCCAACATACAAACGGAGGCATATACCTGTAAGCAAGTTTGTTTAATCTTTCTTACTGTTCTAAGCAGAATCTGCTTTACTTTATCTTTTCTTCTTTCATTCATCACATTTATCAATGTTCAGTTTCAGAACAAAGGTTGTTTTTGTAAAGAACTTGTCTTTTATTTCTCCTTGTTTGTATGTATGTTTTGAAAGCAGTAGGTAGTGGCACCCTTTATATCTTTTCGATATCCTTTCATAAATGAGTGTAAGAGATTCTCCAGTGAAAGCAAGGGAGATCAGCAAGATTCAGGAGATGTCTGGCTTTTTTACTATCGCTTACTGTAAACAGAGAATCAGCATGGAGTCAGGATCACACCAGTCTCCAAGCATATGTGTGCGTGTCATTAAATAGTTAGGACTGGAAGTAAGTATGAGCTACAGGTCTTGTTTTTTCTACTAGAGGTAGGGTTCAGGAATTTTTTTGCAGAGACACACTTAAGAAATCTTCTGTCATGTGAAATAAAACTCTGGGCAGTATCCTACACGTTTATTTAGATCGGAGAAGCGTTTGCTGAGAGCAGTGAGAAGAAAGACTATACAGTTCACAAACATGATTTTTTTTTTTTTTTGGTGTTGGCACATAAAGAACATGAAATGGTTGAGCCAAGGTGCTCTCATACAGGCTTCCTGTTAATTTTACCTATATGTGCTGCAGCTGTACTTCAGTTTAAGAAACCTGAGAAATACCGCCCCAAAATCTCTAGGTTAAGATCCAGGTTGCTTGGTTTTGTTGATGGTGTTTTCTTTTAAGTAATGAGTATTTTTCCTATTAAAGCCAGACTTCAGTATTGCTGCGTAGTCGAGCGAGTAATTCTGTAAGTGAGAAAAGCTGTATTAAAGTTACAGTAGTTTTGATCACCTGAAGAATATATGATACCTTATTTTTAAAGGACGTAATTATATTTTAAGTCCTTAAAGTCCCTTTAAAGGACTTAACTATACTTTTGCCTCTGGTTAACAGGGTACTTACAGTATTACCTTGGGCACTGATGGGAGATGAAAGCTGAAACATGTTAATATCTATTCTCCATATTTGCCAATCAGTGCCAGCGTTTTAGCTAATTTCTTGCTGCCACATAGGGAGTTTGAGCAATCTGCATAAGTAAGCCTACAACATAATTAGAGATGGTACCTGTTTCCATGCTGTGGGGCAACATCTGAGCCCTACAGAAAGATAACATGCATGAAACATGAAATATATGCTGTTTACATATACTGATTGTCTAGGAATTGTGGGGCCTGTGAGTACTGTGAATCAGAGGATTAAGCAGTTTGATTTTCAGAGAACTTGCACATGCTGTGTTCAGTCTCCTGTTGATGTTATAGTAATGGAGCATTTGAATGTGATACAGACACTTGCAAAGGGAGCATGGTTGTGCGCTGTGGAAATGCGGCTCTGCTAAGCAGCAGCTTGTAAGACCAGCTAGACCTAAGCTGTAGAGGCTACAGAGGCATGTCTTTGCTGCATTTCCCAGTGCTTCACATTGCAGAGGACTCACAGACTCTCTGGCAGGAACTATCTGACTCACATGCATGTTTCTACATAGGGTGCAGCTTTAATTACTGACCCGTTTCAGAAAATAGCACACGTAGGTACTTGGTGCAAAGGCACCTGTCTAAGCGGTCAGACTACATTTGACAGACCAAATACTTAATTGGAATTAACGAATCAAAGGATTGCCTTTTTCTTCCAGTTCAAGAGCAGAACCCCTCCGATGTGTCTGCTCCATATTCCAGCTGTTCTGGGAACATGATATGAGGAAACTGAGGCTTTATCTGCACAGAGTTGGCTCATACCAGCTGAGGTTAACAGTTCAGGCTTTTCTGTGTGCGCTGTGTCTCTGTGTTCACACAGGCTGCCCCTCAGCTAATGAACCTGGCAGAATCTAGCTGGTTCTACGCATAATCAGCTCTTTGCCAGATACTTGTCACAATTTATATCGCTTGCGATATAATCTCCTACCCTCATCAGCACAGTGAATCAAGCATGCACTGTATTTTTAAAAGCCTATATTTACTCCCTCAAAAATAAAGCATCTTATATTTCTTCTTCTTTCTATTCTCAAGAAAAGGAATGTAACTGTTGCCTTAGAAAGGAAGGGCATTTTAACCAGAAACAACATTTAGGTGATAAGTCCTTGCTGATTCTAAAACCTAAGGAGCTGTACCTCTGAATTGTATCAGCTGCTGAATGATGATGTCATTTCAGCTGTGTAATGGTGTACAGATGTTCAGTGAGCTTGCAGTGCTGCCGGAGACAGAAGGTGGGAGCACACAGGAAATACTGAACATCAGAGAAAAATGTCGGACTTCTACAGCCCTTAACTGATTTTTCTTACCTTGCATTCTACCATTTAGGGGAATTACAGCTTTGATGTTAGTGATGATTTATAATTTCAGAACAGCAGCTAATGCAAACACCAGAATGAAAAGAAGGACAGCAAGAGAACGCGTCGGTAACAGAAAAGAATAAGGAGAAACACTGTTACAAAGAGAATTAAGCGGATGGTTGATTGAGCCTATATAAATACTTCTGTTATTTCGAAGAACTAGTTTTTTATTTTGTGTTCATATGTGCTAAAAAGACTTAAAACTTTTTTTTACAGGATGTTGAATCTGGCTCTGAAAGTGGAGTGGATGTTGCTTCAGTAAATCACTCACAAACAAACTTGTCTCCTAATATCCATGCTCCTGACCTAGCATCTCCCTGTTCAGTTGCCAGCTCTGGAGCTAAACCAAAGGCTGGGGTGAGTGCAAAGGTTATTTTTTATTAACAGCAATCATGATAACAGTCTGGAATTGAAAGAAAGATATTTTATACTGTTGGCTACAATGGACTGTAAATCAGTATGTGTGTGATGCTGAAAAAACGGACTAATAATGTTGGTTGTCTTAAATGCCTTTTGAGTGGCAAAGAATCCATAAGCAAGGTACAAGTTTGACATTTAGAAACACAGTATCATCACCTGATGATTATAATAGGCTGAGTTTTTATATGAAAAGATACACTTTAATGGACCCAATCCATTTTACTTTGGAAGGCAAGATTACCTACAGTGGTAAGTATCATGCCTCTGACAGTGAAATGACAGGAAGCTGAGTATTGAAATCTGTTTAAATGAATGATCCTGCCATGTGATCTGTTACACTTACATTGTATAGTTTGGCAAAAAGTTCCCAGATCCTGGTTAGCCCTATTGAAGGGAGAACATCGTTCCAAGGCCAGATTTGGCAAACGGTTTCACATGCTCAAGATCAGAGGGAAGCCTCTGAGTGGGCACTCTCTCTCTAGCAGGTGCTGATGCATGCAAGGAGGTGTCCCCTCCCCAGCTGGCGGGGAGATCAGGTCCAAGAGTTCAAAAATGACAAGGAGCTCAGCATTTTTGATTGCTATTGTCAAGCTGTTACAGAAGCGCTAATGCATCCTTTTATAAACACTGGTGCCAGCCATGGACAATGTACCCCAAAGGCAGCATCCTTATTATGCCATATACAAGAAGTCTTCCAGGTACTATTTCCACTATTTCAGTGAAATACTTGCAAGCTGCCAGTGGAGTCCTTATTTCACTTTCACTACGTTTTTGATACATGTTCCTGTATTTTGCGTCACTGACTTTCAGAGGTTCATTTCACAAGCAATTTGCTATGTATTATTTACTCCTCAGATGGGAGGCAATGGAGCTCTCATCCTTCTGTATTCATTCACAGATATAGATAAAGATATATCTAGCTATCAAGAGCATAGGCCTTTCCTTTGCCATTGTCCATCTACTGAAGAATCCTTAACTCTTCAGCTGTCAGCATGTGCAGAAAAGCTTGGATGTCCCAGAAACTCCTCGCGCACTGTGTGTTCCCATTTGCACTTGCCTTTTTCCCTCCATCACCAACTACAGAAATCTAGGCTTTCCTAAGCTTTGTCTAGGTTGACATGTCTTAGAGTTATTAACATTCCAGTCAGTTCACCCATTCAGCTGCTGCTGGTAACTGGACCAGCAGAAAATCTGGCATAAAATACTAAAATATAAAGTGTGGGTAGCATAAAGATACATGTTTATAACAAGTTTATAAAAAGTAAAATAAAGAGGCAAACTGTCATTTACTGCACTGCAATAGCAGGTTAACTAATGTCTTCGATTGAGGCGGTAACAGAAGTTCTAATAAACATTTACATTTAGGATTGTTCACTTGTACAAAAATAAATTCACTCATAATCTATCATCAGTGCATAACTATAGCAAATAGAGAGCTCTGCACTCTGTCATTGCGTACAATGCAGCACAAACTCTCAAATAAGTACGTATGTTATGCTAGAAGGTGATATCCCATTTTGCCAGCTCCTGAGAAGAACAAAGACACTCTCTAAGGTATTAAACATCCTTTTAAAAATTAGATTTCTCTACTAAGATTTGGGGAACTCTGATCACTGGTCTTGCAGTAATGTGGGTCACTTCATTTTGAGCTAGATACATGGTTCATTCACCTTTTATAAGTATATATTCTTTGACTTTGACTGTGCTATATATAGCATGCTGAACATATCTGAGAATATATTTTGTGATATACTTTTTAATGTGTATGACTGGAGAGTGGTTTTTTTTTTTGAACTTTGTAGAGTAACTATGAATATTCAAAAATCTCTGCTTTATGATCTATGTGGATCATAAAGCTACAATCCAGATTCCCTTTTTTTTAACATTTTTGAAAACTGAAATTAAATTTCCTCCACACGCAACTCTTTCCTAAAGTTTTGCATGCTGCAGCTTACCACGCTCTGTAATCGTATTTTGGATGGGATGTTTTACAGCAAGTATGTTCAGATGAAGACCATATTTTCACTCTTCTCATAGTACATAGTCTCCATCATTTTTGCCCAACAGAGTGTAGCTCTCCAAATTGGGGAAGAAAACAGACTGTCTCAGATACGTTCTGTTCCTTTTGGCTTTGTTCTTTCAGACTTGTGTTGCTTGTGTACCCTTCTGATCTACAAACTGAGTGCTGATGTGTACTCAGTTGCGGCTTCAGCTGTTCAACTTCAGCTGCCTCTGTGTCTGCAGTCAAACTTTATTTGAAATCATGTTTTCTTTGAACGTACTAGGAGAAAATAATCCTCAGTTCTAACCCTTGTGTATCTTTAGCCCTGTCGTTCATCTGGTCTGCACAGCTAAATACTCTACTGCTAGGTGCTTGACTGGAATCCCATACCAGTAGAAAAGAAGTGCCTGTATCCTTCTGGTCATGTTTAGTGTTGGGCTCTATTTAACATGAAAGTTTAGAAAAGGTACGTTGAACAGCATCTCCTTGAAACACTGGCCAAAATAGATATCAGAGATGCTTCTGTACAGATGATTTTCCTGTAGAGATCACCTGTGAACACCCTCAAAATACGGTGTTCTGTCTGTTAGGGAGACACTTGTTGTAGTTACTTTTTGTCACAGTAGCTGGTGTAGGAATAGGTTTGTCATACGCTGCGTTACCAAACTGCTTTTTAAAGGGGATTGTTTCAAATATTTTGCTTCCTTTTTGGTGTAGTGCAACTGGAGATCTTCAAGGATTCCAGATGCTTATTGTCCAAAGACAACTTGTTTTGTTTATTAATAGTACGTAAACAAGAGTATTATTGCAATTAGTTATATTATAGAATGATAAGTGGTATTTTTAAACAAACTATACCAAACTGTTGACTGCATCAAAAGTAGGCTATGCAAGCAAAACAAGACATCATGTGGAGACTTGGGGGGAAAATGAATGATAAGGCAGGGACTTTGAAGATAAGGGTTCAAGTCTAGTCCCTGCTGCAGAACTTATACAAGCTACATAACTTCACAACACCTTATCTTACAGATAGGAAACTGTATAGACTGCGTAGACAAACTATCCTTTCAAGATTATTAAGCTTTACATGGAGTTAAAACGAAATAAAGTTTCTAATAAGGCCAGAGTGTGCTGGAATATCTCCAAGTAGAATTTGGCCTGTTAATCCTAATAGAAATGATTTATTCATCAGTTTATAGAAAAGGAGAATATTTTGCATTTTCATGAGTAGATTGTTTAATATTTATACCATTTAGCATTTATACAAGTACTCCTTGCTAAATACAGGAATAATAAGTAAGAACACAATTCTCCTCAGAGCAGTGTATACCTTTCTGTCATTCCGTTGTGCATCATGGAGGCCTTTAATATTCAGATTTAGATTATACTTTGGGCCTATGAGAAATATACAGTTGAATAATCTTCATCCTAAATTTAAAAATCTGTTGTTGTAATATTTTATGCTCAGGGCAAAATAGTATGATGTGATCATTGGAGAGCACATCTTCCACATTATGTAGGACTGTACAGTAAGGTGTATGTTTTTAGCATCACCGTATTACTCGTGTTTATGGAGTAAGGCATGTTCATACTTCTATAATTAGCCCATCTCTGTGTTCTGTTTTTTATTCACCAGTCTCCAAAATAGACAATGATTTTTGAATATTAACTACACACTTGGCAAGCATAAGTCACATGAGAGTTGAAATCAGCTTAAAAAAACATGAAATCAACAGGCTTTTGCCCCAGTGGTCATGAGAAACACTGAGAAGTAGGAGTGTCTGGTCTGGATTTGGATAGCAAGGAATGTAAATATGCTATATGTCATTGCTTTCTACAAACTAATGCCACACATCTGGACACTTAGAACATTGTTCAACAATAAAGACCAGAAACAACTGAGCTTTAAATTTGGCTTGATTATTATAAAAACAATATGTGGTACAGAACTCTAGAATGTATTTTAATAACAAAGGGTAAGTTACAATAGCCTTGTCCAGTGTTCAGTTAAAAGTTAACTAGTTAAGGAAAGGAAAGCTTGAATCAATTATCATTGTCATTTTTTTTGTAAATATAAAAATCTGGCTAACGGACAATAGCAAGTAAAGTTGTGGCCAAATTTTTGTTCTTGAAAATCTGCTTTGCAATGCCTATCTATTTTCTGTTCAGGTGAAAAAAAAAGCTGTGATTACTTTCTCCTGCTTTTCTTGGCAGTCCTGTCATTTTTGCTTTGACAGTGCCCAGCTTAGCCTTAATCAGATGTGCAAAGGTAATCAGAAATCTATTATCACTAGAATAGCTGGTATCTAGGAAGAGATTGTTTTTCAGATTAGCTATAATGACTAATTTAAAATGCATTCAATTCTCAAAGTGATTTAAGGCACCAATTATGCCTGAAAGTACAAAATGACCTAGTCTGGCTAAGCATTAGAATAGGCTCAGGTGCTGCTACTGATTTCAGTGGAGCCTTGGATAAGCTCATGGATCCACTTTTGCAAATCTTAATACTGGGTCAGGACAGAAGGTTGTGTTATTTAGATGACAATTTTGCAAACCATTCATTTGTATGTATTAAAATAATTTAGCCATGTGCTTTTAATAAGTTTTACTTTAAAATTTTATCTGTTTAGACAAAGCCAAGTCATTCTGTGAAGAAATTCATATATTTGTAGATAATAAAAATAGAGCTCAAGTTTCTTTCTGCTTTACTGCACTGTTCTGTAAGTTGTGAAATGAGGCTAAAATAAGTAAGTACATAAAATAAGTACAGGAAAACCTTGATTTCAGCATAAAATATTCATAAAGAAAGCCAGCAACTGCTTGAAGTGCTTACATGTCACACTGCATTGTGTTATATATTAAATTCAGTGAACTACGAGGTTTGTAAACACATGCAGAATATTTCAGTGAAATCATACAGGTAAATTTTTCATGGCTATACTATGGAAAAGCTAATCCTATTTTAGTCTTACTGAATCATACCTTTATTTAAAATAATATAAAATAGTCTACTGATGTTCAAGTACTCTGATAGGGAGCACAGAATGATTGAGTTAGATGGATAGCAATTTCATCAATTTATTAAAATATCTGGATCATTTTTTAGATTTTGCTGATATTATGACATTCCTGAGCTCTTACATTACTTATTCAGGCAAACGGGGAAGTTATTCTTGTAGGCATTAGGGAGAGAGAGTCTTACTATGCAACAGTAATTAAAATATTATTTCTCTAAAACTTAAGTGTTTTCATTACTAAAAGATGAGGAAAGACTTCAAGATCTGATTGTGTTAATTGCATTAGTGTTGCCTGCCATTTTTGCTTTCTATATGGAAAAAGGCATTTTAGAAGACAAAATAATTAATTATGGAAGTGAATTTACACATGAACACTTTTTCATTTGGATTCTAACAGACTATTATTCCACAAAAAGTCTTTTTTCAGCACCTAAATTACCGTGAAGTTATGTTTGCCAGTCACATAGCAGATAACAGCAGGATTACCTTGTATTAAGAAATACATGAACCTCTCTCAAAATTTCTTTGACTCTGGACAGTCCCCAAAAGAAGCGGTGTTCTGATTTGGATATCACTTCCTATGTCCTAAATGCATTTTATTTTTTGTTTAATGAAATAAGCGGCAAGCTGCAAATGGCAGGGGTGCTTTTTGTTCTGTGGAGTCTATTAAGCTCCACAAATTTTAAAGGTGAGTACTTTTTTACAGTCAGAGTAAGCCACTAGAATTTGAATCAGAAAAATTCAATCCGGTTATGACATCTGTAAGTAGTCTGCACTGTTCAGGAACAGTCTCTCTCTCTCTCTCTCTTTCTTTCTCTCTCTCTCAGTATTGATTACTAAGTGACCAAAGTTTATGGAAATTCATGCTGCAATGAAACGTCTGCCATTTGTATAGCTGCAGTGTGACGCAGGAAATGCATGTATTAAGCTATGCACTTTTATTTCCAAGTTTGACAACCTAAATAAATACCTTCGCTTGCAAAGTGCTAAGCAGAAAGAGTTCTCAGTGCTTTGTAAGATGTGAAGGGTTATGTAAGGTGCATGCACTTTTTTGCATCTGCAAGAATGTTGATGTGTTTTTGTCTCTTCTTGCAAGCCATTTATAGCAGCTGTGCTTACATACAATCTTCCTGTCTTCCTCCTTTTTGGAGTGTAGCTGACAAATTGTAACATTGTCTTCTAACAGTCTGGTTATGTACAAAAATAGTTTTCGTAAATGGAAGGAAAAGTTAGGACTTTAGCAGTGACATTGCAAATCGTACTATTTATTAAAGTGTTAAGTACGTTTAGTCACTGTCTGCTGCCATCTGCTGCTTAACTCCTGTAAATGAAGGGTACTGGAAAGGGCATCCAGCATTTACACTGTTTCAGGCAATCGTGCTGATTGGAACATGTCGCAGTGGAATATATAGGCTGTATCATGTTTTGAAAGCTTTTCATCTCTAAATATTTCTAAGAGATAATATGCTAAAAAAGGCTGACATTTTTTCTATCGTAATGAAATTTTAATGAAAATCATAGTGGGTGGGGAAACTTTAAAAAACGTAAATGAAAAATTTTCCCACTGGTCCTAAATAGAATTGCTGTTACAATAGTGCAGGAAGCATTCAACTGTTAATGGGTATAAGATGTTTGGAAGATTTTTGGATGAATCCCTTGAACAAGAGCACAAAGAGATTTCACAACAGATGAAATTTTAAGTGGGCTTCCATTGGCACTGTGTTCAATGTTCTGTTTTATCAGCCATCGGCTGAGTTGTCCGACTGACAGCATTGAGGGCAGGGATTCAGCCTTCTTTTTTAGATATAAACCTGTGAAGGTGAAGGCAGCAAGCAAAATTATGTTTAGTGGCAATATCAATATTTACACTAAACAAAAAAATTAAGCTCTTGTTAAAGCTTACCTAAAAATATCGTTCTTCAAAAATAAATCTTTCATATAAAATCAATAGGAGAAAGCTCAGTTCCTCTGACCATTCAGAGATGGTAGTTTTGGTAGAATGACAGGTTATTAATGTCTTTCTTAACTTAAACAACTTTGATATGAAGTTGATTAATTCTTAACTTTTGAAAACTTTCTGGCATTTTCTTCCCATGGCAGAATGTTCTGAATGTTAGACACTGTGAAATGTTCACATTTGTTCTCTTTCTTTATTGCCTGATAAGTTTAATGCAAGCCTCTCTTCTCTGCGGTTCCGTGTAGGCTGAGGAGTGGAACTCTTTTTCAGTACCAGAAAAGTTAAGCTGACATGACATTTATGTTATTGTATTTAAAGAAAAATATTTTGCAAAATTTCTCTGTCAGCCTGCAATCCATATTGTGCATCTCTACACTGTAGAACTTGAATCTCATAATCCAGCTCAGAATCGTTACTGCATGCATGCGCAAAACAAGCAAATCACTACGAGAGATGATGAGTGGTAGAAGTGAGGTACACGGAGTAAGTATTTACCACTTCTTAAAACAAAGGAGAATCTTTTTTTAAAGGTTAAATCTACGTAGCTTACTGCCTTATAATATTTTTGAAGCCAAAAAGTGATTGGACATTTTTATGGCAAAAAAAGCGTACAACCCATCAGAAGGTGTTAGAACAGTGTGTTTAAGCTTCTGGCCATTACCATTACAGGCTTGCTGTCAATCATGTGATGAAATCCTGATATAAGAGTTGCATTTGACTTGAGAGCCGCAGGTTGCCAACCTCACCTGTTGAGCCTAGTGTTTGCAGTACACACATGCCTTCTAGCTCCCAGTGGGATTACCATGTTTTTATACATATCCTCTAACCTACTGCAGGTCTCAGTCAGAGAGAGAACTTTAGAGTGATCCAGTATCTATCCAGTAACCTATCTTACGCCCTTAATCATAGACAACTGGGCATGTCTCTTACATGGAGGCTATTTCTCTTGCATAGAGCTATATCATAATATAACTTGTCCTAGGGACATATACGTTCTCTTTGTTTCATGTCTGATAAAAGAGAGCATTCCAGACCAAGTCATAAATGCCAAACATTACTGGGAAAGTCTCTTCAAAAAGAAGGAAATCTAAAGACTTCTGTTAAAATTGTACTGAAAGATGTATTGCATCAGTTATATCAGTTACATATATATACTGTATATCAGTATACTTACATCTTACCATTTTTAGAATTCTGTCATTGAAAGGAAATAATTACGGATGTTACAGGATAAACTTCACCACGTGCAGAGGACTAGCATAAGTTTTTTTAACCGTATAAGTCCTTAAAATAGGGCTGAAGTGCAACTTAATTTGTTGACTTGAGCAGAGTATATTCTGCTTGAAAACCTTTAATAAATAGCATGAAAATAGAAATATTCATATGTTTGTGGCTGTGTTTCCATCATGCTTAATAATATTGCAACAGGAGATCTCAAGATCTCCAGAACAAAGGAAAGAGGTTTCCAGAAATGAAGAAGTGGAAAGATGAGAGACAGCTACTTAGAAACTTGCTGCAGAAAGCTAGGTTGCAGATTTTCTGGGAACTGGAGCTAAGGGGCTTCAGAGCTGTGAAGGGACTTGAACTTTATGCTAATAGGAGACCAGAAGGCGACAAAATGCTGCAACTTTATTCAGTGCAGCTGTGTTGCACAAGAATTTCAACTAGGATAAACTGTTGTTAGGTCATGAATTGTTGCTTGACTTGTAACTTGCCTACGGCAATTCCAGTTTTGATTTTGGATAGCTCTGTGAAGGAATCTGTTGTTTCTATCAGACTCTGTGAGTGCTTATTACGTTTCACTAAGAATTAGTACCATGAGACTGCAGTAGCTGAATCAAAAAACACAAATTGAAAACCATCCTGTGGGCTGCAGAAGGCCTTATCCCTCAGCAGCTCAAGAGAAGAGAGAGGGGTTCAGAGGGGTTTGAAAATGGAGAAGACAGTGACATCTTAGCAGTTCATTTGTAACATAATGCTGGCTTAGGGATGAGGCTGTGTCCCAAACAGTCCTGCTTCCTTTCTCCTCCTTTGTGCAACGTTTCTGCAAGGAGGGGGTTCAGATTACCCGACTTTCTCGTGCACTGTGATGCAGAGTGGATAAGATGTAGTCACAGTGTGGCAGTCATGCTGGAGCTGCTCACGAGTGACCAGGAAACCCGTTGCTTGCAGCATCTTCAGTGCTGACCTCCAAAGTGATAATAACTATTATTGGCCATTTAAACTGATATTGAAAATGCTGCCTTGACAAGAATGGAGTTGTCCTATTTATTTTCAAGTAGTGTTACCAACTGTAAAGCTGTTTATGAACTAATCTCTTGATGTTCATAACGAAGAACTCAGTGCTTGATGGGCCCATGCTGGGATGCTATGAAATTTAAATGCCATTTAGCAGGATGGTGAATGTAAGAATAGGAAGAAGCAGCCTGGCTTTAAAAGAATGCATTACTTTAGCATACCTATGTTCTTGAATCTTTAAAATAGTTGTGTCTTTTTTCTCTCTCTTTTTTTTTTTTTTTTTTTTTTTTACTTTTCTACCCTGCTAACTTTTATTCTGGATTTGATTTTCATCTTGCAATAAGTCAGTAGAGTTATTAACACCACAGTAGAGTTATTAACACCAAAGCATGTCTACTCTGCCACAAATCACACCTTGTCTTCCCCATGGTCCATGGCTATCAGACAGGCTCGCTTCCACTAGATCAGTCCTAGCAAGATCACTGGTGCAGATGTGCAGCTAAAGCTTGTCTTTTCTTCTCAGTTTTCAAATTACTTCTCTTCTTTTTCTTGTATGCAGCTGGATAGAAGTCTGCCTGTGATAAGGACAAGGTGGGAGAGACATCAGCATTTATAGCAAAGATAGGTATTAGATATTTTGCAGGCCATGGTCTGAAGGTCAGTGCCTTTAGGGGAAAACTGTGTCACTAATAATTGTTGTTTATACTGTAAGTACTGAATTCAGTCTCCATGAATACGTTTCTCCACTTGTAGCTGTAGTTATTTTAAGTGTGCTATCAGCAAAGTGAAATTTTCTGGATTTGTGATGCCTAAAATAATGTGCATTGAGCTGAGGAGAGAACATGCAAAACCCCAAGAAAGAAAAGCGCTATTAAAGGGGCAAGAAACAATGTAATACGTAAATATGTCTTTTGGTGAGAATTTCCTGTGAGTTTTATCTAAAGAATTTCAGGCTTGAGTCCAAGACAAGTAAGGGAACACCAAACGAGGGGACAAAGATACAGCATTTGAGTTGGAAAAGAAGGGAATAAACAGCAGTGACAACAGCATAATCTCTCTATCAATAGCGCAGAAAAGTAGAAGCTTGCACACAAAGGAGGAGGAAAAAACTTTGCTTAAGCTTCTTGAAGGGGAGGGCAAGACACGTGAGGAGAAAAAAGTAAAAAAGAGTGTGAGGAAAAAAAATTTTTAAATGGGAGCAAATTGGAAAAACTGTCTTTAAAAGGTAAAGAGTAAGTGATACGACCTAAATTATCAGCTCAGTCAAATCAGTTTGTTCGTAGTGAATATCTTGATTGCTCTAGATTATCTTCTTCTTTCATGCATAATAAAAGGTGTTCTTTACTCCTGGAAACAGTTTGAAAACGTGGCAGGAATAGTTTACGTTACTGGAATGGAAGAAATCCGTGTCTGCCTTTTCAAGCACTTTTCCAGACGCAGACGTGCTGTGAGTGACATCATGGAAAACCATTTCTTACTGCCCTGTACATACGCCTCTCTCGTAAGGCATTCATTCTCTTGCTCTCTGTCTCTTGCTCTGTCTGTCGCTCTGTCCCTACTTTTTTTTTCCCCCCCCTCTTCAAAGCCAGCGTGGAAGCAAGGGAATTGGTTAGCGTCTCTGTTGAAAGAGTTTGGTTTGGGGTTTTTTAATGCCCAAAATTCCTCTTAGTGAGACATGCCACACATTCTGATCTCTCTCCTTCAGGCAGTTACACGCTATTAAATATGGGGTTGGAAATGACACGCGTCTGGAAGTAAAGAAATAAAACAGCCTTCCACTTTCTGTACTGCGCTATACAATGAAGGTGTTGTAAATTGTTAGTTGAATGGTGTGGGCTTCTAGTTCGCTGGGCTTTCTATAAATAGAAACTCTACATTCCAGTGTGCTGCCACTTTTTATTTTCTTCAGATTAACTATCATACTTTGAATCTTTCCATGTTCTAATACAGAAATTAGCAAAGTTTTTAATGTGTTTTTCCCCCAAAATATAGTTTGCACACTGAAATTTTGTTCTGTTTACTTTCTCTTACCAAACTATCTTTATAATATTTTTGTACTATCTCTGTTTTAGAAGAGAAATAAAATAAAAATGACCTAAATTGGTACTTGAGGCATTCCCTGTATTCTACCCCCCCCAATAAATACTAAAATATTATTGTATAGTAAATAATACTGAATGTGTTACATAGTCATTAGTAGTTAATGTACTGCAATAGAGAAAAGCAAATAGGGTAGTGCCCAAGAGGGATAGCAGGCAGCTCCTTCAGTCTTCCAAAGTCATTCTGAAGTTTCAGGTTGGCACTCTGAGAGCACAACGTTGTCTGTACGTGAACAAACTGGACAAGACAATTTATTGTTCCATAGTAGTTTGTTAGGTGAACAAACACCTGGCAGAAGATGCTGCTGTTGGGGAGTTTGGGCCAATCGATACTGAACATTGAGATGTTCAAACACAGTAGGATTTGATCCTGGAGGAGTGAAAACAGTAGAATACAGAATTAATCCCTCAGTAATCCAAGATCGTGCTGAATATTAGTGCTATCTATAGAAAGCTGCAACTCTGAGGCCAGCATAATCCATATTGCAAGAATATGGTCCTCGGAGTGTTCCAGGCACCTTACAAACATTGAAAGTAGATGAGAGATTAGGTAGATAGAAGATTAGCTAGATGCAAGATTAAATACGCTGTTATTTCCCTAAAATGTGAATTTCAAAGCATCCCAAATGATTGGCCAAGATACATTTCCTTAAAAGCCTGAAAAAACTGTAACATAAGGGAATAATGATATTTAAAATTCAGTATTTACTGCAAATGGCAGAGAGGTTTATCTAGAACATGTAAAATTAAGCATAGACATTTCAGCTGAACAGGAACAATGAGTTTATTTGCACAAACTTACATGGCTGAGATACCGAATGAACAAAAAGTTCACCAATTCAGTATCATATTGCAGAATTAGTGGGATGACAGGTATAAAGCAGATAAGCAAAAAATGTGACAAGGTGGAATACAGCCAATTTTATATCCAGTTTCCAAACTGTTAAAAGTGAGCTGTATTGGCTCATTGCTGAGCTTTGCTACACAGTCACATGCAGTTTTTCTTTCTGATTCTTCTATTGTTGCTTTGCCAGTACAAAAGCAGCTCAAGTAAGATCCAGTTTTGCAGTTGCCAACACTGAGTGATGTTTCGACATGCTTAGGGATTTCAGAGTGTTTTGAGATCTTTGTACTCTTAAGAGAGGAGAAAATATCTTTAATGGGTTTCTCACATTGTTTAGAAAATCCTGTGGCTAATTTCTTGGAATTGCAGAAATTGCAAGAAGGGAAAATCAGAACAGAAGTGGTATGTTTGGAAAAAATAGACACTTACTTAAGAAGTATTTTTAAAAATTCAGGAATTCTAGGTACGCAGCAGCCATCCTGCACTTCAGGAGGACCTGTAATTGTTCAGAATTTTTTCTTAATTGAGCCATTTGTTTACAATTTCTGAAAATTCCTAAAAGGACAGATTTTTAAAAGCATTTAGATGTTTAAAGGCACGAGTAGGCAGCTGCTGAGCTGAACAAACACACAGCACCTACCTGCCAGTGAAAGTCGTGGACTGCATCTTATGTAATCTCAAGGACTAAGCTGATTTCTAGGAGGGGAAACTCTCTTTTGGTATATCCATTTGGGTTACCTTTGTAGCAGAACAGACTTCGGAGTTTTATTCTGCTGAGTCACTTCTGAAAATATCTTGAATGTCTGCCTGTGTATTTACTAATCTGACTTTAGACACTGAAAACCTTAACCTGCGTCCTGTTCCTAAGATCCTTCCTATATCAAAATGTTCTCCATTAATTGCCCCAGCTACGGAAGCAGAAAGAAGGAAAAATGAGATTCTTCCTGTGATATTTTATGTTGTCCTGAGAGCTTGAAAAAAGAGGATAGGGAGACAGGAAAGGGAAAGTGGATGCTAAAATACGTTACAAGTAGGACTCTTCTTACAGATAAAGGTCAAGGGAGAAGCACACGAACTATTTAGCTGAATCTGATTAGGTTTATATCTCAAAGTACACTGAAAACTGTCATGGGTCAAGTCATCAAGTATTTGAATATAAGGAGCTTTTCTCATTTTGAAGTGAGTTGCCTCTTTCCAAGGAACACAAACAAGCTTAATATTTCATTTTATGAAAACTTCTGCACCTTTTCTATTCATATATCTTCCTTCATATGTGCACCTATGTTCCCAAAGGTCTTTTCTTTAAGTATTGCATTACAGCACGGAGGCCACATCTTCTTGTGTACTGAAGAAAAAGCTGCCAAGGCAAAAGGAGTCCAAAGAGTTGTGTGTTCTCTGCCACGTACTTTCAAGGAGGAAAAACTTGTGACTTCTGCCGAATGTCCAAGTTCTGACTTTGAAAGCAAAATTTTCAGAAGTGTAAGTGACTTGTATCGGAAGTCTCATTTTGTAGGCAGCTTGGACATCTGAGAATCAGTGAGGTTAGACTTCTAAGTACTTTTGAAAGTGGGTGGCTCGTCGTCTTCTCCTCTTTTTTCAGTCTTGTGTTCCAAAGATGTTTTGTACTTTTCAGGATTAGTTCTTCCCTTCGTCCACCTGCAACACACAGCAATAGATTCAAAGTAGAGTTTTCTCAGTTACGGGCCCATTTGGCTAGAGGTTGTATATGCATTGCCTGTTAGAATGCAGATGGTTTTTCAAAGCAAACTGCTGCCATAGAGAATCTCTGAAAATTAATCCCTGCGCACACAGTATTTATAGAAATATCTTCTGATTTTTTTTATCGGCCTCTTGACACACCTATTGGAAAATGCTTAGCCAATAGATGAGATTATTTGCTGAAGGAATTTTGAAGACCGAGAATATTTGAAGAGCAGGACTGTGAGTCACTAAAACAGATCTGATCTGTCTTGTAGCTTTATTCAGAATTTCACAATCCTTGCTAAACTGCACGATAAGGGCCAAAGGCAACATAACAGCAGGAGCCTGCTCAGAATGTGCCAAAGTTCATGCAACAGTTGCCTCAGGCTGCAGTTCGCTGACCCTTAATCTCACAAGGTCATCAGTGGTTTTGCTGTGGAGCACTGCAGAACGTGAGTCTCATCAGATCTCATGTTGCTGTTTTGCAGGCTACTGGTAGTAGTGAAAGTTGGAATATGTAGATTCCAAACCAACGTTTCATGAGTGGCTGTCTGTAAGCATGCTCTTTTGGGCTCTCATACTTGTGTAACACGTGTGTTTCCTGATGCTAAGTTTCCTTAATCTCTTCCAAGGGGTGTAGGCGGAGTTAATCACAGCACATGAAGAAGATCCCTTCGAGTTAGCATACCTTTTACGCTTTCAGTATTCTATTTGGTCATTGGTTGATATAGTGTGAGTAAGTACTTACACAGTTTAAGTTCTAAAGAATTTTTTTGTTAAGTCACAATGATAAAATTGTCAAGAAATTCCCTTTCATGTTGTCTCCTTTGACTATTAGTATATCTTTAACGACATAGTTGCCATGAGTATGCTAGAGTGCTGTGAAGTAGTAGTGTGAAAGATTGCTATAAGGGAATAAATGGCATTTTAGACCCTAATCTTGCAGCAAATTCAGCATATAAACGTGCGCTAGCAAGATATGCTTCAGGCCTGTGGTCCTTTACTTAAACAGAGTAGTAGTTATTACGGAACATTAAGTAATTTAAGGATGAACACCATTCATGGTATAATAAAATCTATCTAATACACATTTTTATAGCTTCTGTCATAGATCTGGGCAGCTCATAAATCTTGACTTGTCATCCTTATGACAACCATAGAACTTTAGAACTTTTTAGCTCTCATTTCCTCTGAGCTATAGAAGCATTTGAGTATAGCTCTTCCAGCACATAAAATGCATAAATGTGTTTTGAAAATTCTGACACAGTTTTCAAAAGCTCCAGAATTTTCAGTGTTTCTCTTAACCATCTTAGAAACAACAGAGGCAGAGGACGGAGGAGCTGCAGGGACATACTGGCCTCTGGAGGAGCTGTGTGCTGCAGGGGCAGAACATAGGGAATCTTCAGAACTGGATGATTCTCTTTGAGAGGAAACTGGAAGTAGGGGAAAAGGAAAAGAGAATGCCAGTTGTTATTTTTCCATTCCTATGTTCATGCTTTGCTCCATATGAAAAGAGGCAGCAGTTCATAAAGAAAATAATCTGGTCATTGTTATGACTTTTAGTGAAAAACTGTAACATCCAAAAAAGGAAAGGAACCTACCTTTGAAAAGAATACATGTGCGTTAGCTTTTTTTTTTTTTTGGAGTGCTTTGGCATATGTTTAGGGTCATAAGATCCTAAATGCTTCAGAGAAATGTTCATAGGGTAATATTCACAATATCAGGTAAACCTGGAATACAGGAGATTGGAAACTTTCACACTTTTTTTTATCATGACCCTCCTTGTATACATCTGCAGAGCTGTCTCATTGACTCTTCCCAATGCCTCCTTTAATGTACTCTTTTGCTGGGATGTCTGCAAAATGTTTGGTATCAGTTAAGATCCCAGTTTTCACAGACTGCTGCCAATCTCAAAACACATGATCATTTTCCTTGTACTCCCACATCAGTCTATATCAGGATTTTTGCTTTGTACTGGTTGCATTCTTTTTGGTGTATGGGTGATTTTTTTTTTTACTGTTTGTGCAGGATCTTGCACAATGAGGTCCAAGTCTGTGGCTTTGAGGGCTCCAGTAATACAAATAGTGTTGTCACCACTTAAAAATAGGTTTGTAAAGTAGCAGTATGTCTGAGGAAAATGAAAACAAAAATACTTGCAGGCTACCAATATCACTATTATTGCTATTTTTTAAATTAGTGCAAGTATGCTGTTTAATTTCAGTAACAGACCTGTTTCAAGAAAGATTTCAGTCTAAAGACCAAGGTAAGACAGGGTACACTGGGAGACAAACAAAAAATTTACAGAATGGTTAGTGGCCTCCTGGGAGAGAGAAACAAACAGACCAGTGGCGTCACAAAGCAATGGCAGAGTAAAGATCAGAAGCAAGGACCGAAAGAGCAGGAATGAAGATACTGCTTTGGACAGTGTTAGGTGAAATCTGCAGATGCTGACTGACAATTTCCGTCTGAAATTGATGAGTCTTGACTGTCTCTACCAAAGTAGATGAAACTGGTTTTAGACAACAAATACAATACAATGAGTAATTTGTATTTTGCAGTGTGGAAATTGCAGAGCAAACGTATAATTCTAGGCCATGAACACATGCAATGCATCACTCTAGTTAGGAAAGTATAAGTGAAGAACTGAAGAGGCAATTTAAATGAAAGACTACTTTAATTATGCAAAATGAACTGAGGAATTAAAAAAATTGTTTACTTGTAACTTCTAGTTTTTTTTTTTTTTTAACATTCCATCTCTCCTGACTTTTAAATATCATTGGGGTTTTTATCATTAATCTATATGAAGAAATTGCACTTTTATTTTCTTCAAAAACCACACAAAATTGTTGTCCTCTACTGGCAGATAATCTTTTAAGATTTACTGGAAAAAAACCTGGCATGTTTCTGCATTCCCTGCTGTCTTGTGGTCTGACAGTATTATTATCCAATTCTGCCCCCAAAATGCCCTAAGTATCACCTTCCAAAATGATAAATGAACTCAGTTCTTCCAACCAGCTGATAAATCATCACACTGTATGACTCCATGCGGAGAATGTAACTTGTTCCATAAAATGCATGGGAAATTCTTTCCTAATTCCCATTGAGTTCTGTGTGGTTATCTAAAGTTCCCATGAAGCAGTAAGAGCTATTAAATCTTTTCTGATTGTATTCACTGAAGTTCTCAGCTCAGCTCTACAAACTAGTAATTACACAGTTTCTATGTTTTTGTCTCATGGGCTGTGTATTATAAATGGTTCCCACTACTGCAAGCATCAGTGCAGCTTTGAGCTCAGTGGTGGGAGTTCTGGTGTTTGCAAAGTATTTGTACTTTCCACCATTGTATCCCACAGATCTGATTGGACAGATTCTGGATACTCTGGGACTAACTCCCACACAGCTGAACAAGTACCTTCACAAACAGTGCAGTAATCTTGCCATTAAAAGGCAGCTTGGGAGAACTGTACCAGTTCTTTCTGTGACTCTTAAGTCCTGACATACTCAGCTCTTCATTAAAACTGTGCTAATTCCACTGCATTAAAGAGCTATTCTTCACCTATAGGATGAACTCATCTGAATTAGGGAGAACAACAGAGCATTTCCTTGTAGTATCCCCGCTTTGCTGCTAATTTTGGACTAATAAAGTTTTAAAATATTTCCATAATTTCATTTACAGGTAATAGTTCATAGTTCATTGCAAAGTCTGTATAACATAAATGAAAGCAAATCCATGTGATAAGATTTTAGGTAACGCTGAGAAAATTATTATTTTCAAGCATTACAGTCTTGAGTTGATTAACAGACAATTTGATGATTAGGACCCAAGTCAGTGCTTACCAAAACCAAAGAAGGCTTCCCATTGATTTCTCTTAATTGGTGCTGGTTCTTACCAAGGTTCTGGTGGTAGAGCTGTGACAGTGTTCACGGTACTACATGGCATCATGTTTAGTGGTTGCTCCTGGAAAACATCATTTATCCACGATTAATTCAAATTAATTACATAGCTACAGTTGGAATTGGGGTTAATTTGGTCACTTCTAGCCAAGTCTGACACTTCATGAGAAGTGAATACTTTGATAGCATATCATATCTCTGGTTCCTGGTAAGCACTTAGAAATCAGTCAAAGAATAGAGAGTGGTTTCATGCTTCTATGTAGGAACATAGAAAAGATAACTAACAGTTGGAGGGCTTTTAAGTCTTGCCAGCAAAGGCATAAGACAGTTCATTTGCTATAAATACAATTGAAGCTGAACCTTGCAACAGCATTCCGTTTCCTAGCAGAAGTGTACTTAGTTGTTGATGCTGCTTATTAGAAGAGGTCACAGATTTGAATCATTTTAAGTCTTTAAAACAAAATGAGGGTAGTGTCTAGATAACAAAGTTGGATCCATCCTTCCTGCTTTTCGTTGGGAAAGTAAGGATGGTTGCAGAGATCTTTCTTGTTCCGGTAGTCTCCATGCACAATCGTTTGTTTCTGAGGGTACAGGGAGATGAAGATTGTCTGTCTTGAATCAGTGTGCCTCCAACTTTATTGTTTTAGTTCTTCAGCAAAATAACTAAAATCAAACCTCATATTTAAGTTGATCATCTCTAGGCATCAGAAAAGAATTATTTTCCCTGGCTGGTCAGGCATATTTAGCGGACAGAGGACCAGCTATACTTCTCTCTGAAGAATTTATCACTAGTGTAGGTAGGATACAGACAAAGAGGACCAGTGATGGTATGGAGACTCTCATCTCCTCTCCTGTTTAGCATATACTTTCAGTATCAAACCAATTTTCAAAAGGACTCTCCGGACATGATTGGCAGAAATACTGTATTGTTTCCCTTCATCTCAATGTGCCCCAAAAAACAGGCATTTTTCTTGCTGGGTTATCTCAGTTAACTTACCAACCTAGTTTGCTGCCAGAACACTTACGATCTACAGCCTGAATCTCTCGTGTTCTGTTACGTTAAGCAACGTTTTAGTCTCCTGAAGATTACTTATTTGATCTGGATGAAAGGTAATTTCCTGTAAGACACAGAGGTCAGACTAGATGCTATGTTCCACTCTCCTTCATAAAATTTTTGTGATATTGGGTCCAGGCACACAAAAGCCTCAAGTGGAAGCTCTAAGCTGTCTGATAAAAAACAAAAGATCAAAAAAGAACATCTAGGAGAGAAGATAACTACATTATTGAAATTCCTTAACTCATAGAGTACTTAAATATGTTAAATAAGCTACAAAAGAAATAGAAGTAACAGTGAGTGATAACTTTCAGTAGTTTGTAATTAATAACAGTCTTAACAGAATTTAATTGTTAGCAAAACATTCGGTATTTCAAAAGCAGCCAAAAACTTGTACCTGTGGCAGCTTTTGTAAAGCTTCCTGTGAGAGGAGAGCATTCTTGAAGATAGAAGCTATCCAAAAGTGCACAAGAAGTAAATGACATTCAAAAGCAGTCTCTTGTAACGTATTTCCCCTAGTCTTACCTTCCTAATAACTAGTATATAGGATTTTCAGGTAAGGAAAAAGAAATACAGAAACTTGCTGCAGTGTATTTGTTTGTATGCCAGTTTTGTTCCTTTACATAAACAAACGAGTTTGGGATTTCTCTGGAATTAGATAGCTTCTAGCGCCAGTATCTCTGCATTCAATATTGCATTGGGTTACTCTGAGTCAGGAGCATTCATGTTTCGTAAGATGTACCCGTGATGACAGTGAGCGCTGGAATATGTGGCACTTTACGTGGTGCTCATAAAACTGAAAGCCGGGATCCTGAAAGTCCTGTTCAAATGTAGCTTTGAACTTACATGCTGTCACATTCTCTCAGACACTGAATTTGCTCAGACCACTTGGAAACACATGAAAAATTGTTACTACCTTTGGCAATACCTTTTCCTTCTGCTGCCATCACTTGTCTTCTTGATGTCCATGGAAAGAAGTACTCCAAGACAGTTTTCCTTGTGTCGGTATATTTTAAACCAACATCCATTTTCTGCTTGGATTTCCAATTGGAAATGATTCTATGATGCCTGCACAATGAGTTTACATATTTTGTTATTGCATAAAATGGACAGAGGTTTTTAGGTGGAGTCTTAACAAGCACCAAATAGAAGGGTCCTACCATCTGCCGGTGGCCATCATAATATAGCACAGGGTATGGTTGCCTTTATTTGTGGTAAAGCACACTGTTGGTTCATATTGAACCTGGCATTTCTTGTAATCCCTCAGGCTTTTTCAACAGGTCTGTTCTATGTCAGTGGCTTTCCTGCCTGACACAATATCTGAAGGTGTTCAGGTAAAAGTTTGCCCAGCAATCACACCAGCCAGCTCTTTCAGCATGCTTGCATGGGTCTCATCTAACCTATCTAACCTCACAAGTTGGAATGCATGCAGCTTTTCTGTTGGTTTCTCTCTTTCTAAACCATGCTAAGCCCAGACATCAGGGAGCGGGGCTTGCCTGTGAAAAGTGCATTAAAATGGTCTAGCTTTTGACTAGACTAAAAATACAAAATAATGGAGAAATGAGCATAAAAGGGCAGACTGAAAAAATTTTGGTCTAATCTATCTGCAAGTTATCTTTTTTTTTTTTCTCACTCTCCATGGCATTAATTGGTAAAGATTTTTTTCTTTCAGTGGCTGCAAGGTGATGAGTACCCTCCACTCCTACCATCCCTTTTATTCTGAAATCAAAACACAACTATAAAATAGAACTTTCATGCTAAACTTCTATCTTGAGAGAAGTTTTTGCAACTTGCTGCACACACAGTATATTCTTTCCTCATTAGGTCCAGCACGCAAACCTTGAGTTTAGAAGGTCTTAAGTACATGGGCAGTCAAGGGTGTTGCATTCTCCTATTGCTTCCAATAAAAAACAGGCGACAGTTTCCTAGTAAGAAAGACTGGTATGGTGTTGTTCTTTGTTTGTTTTTTGGGGCTGATTTTTTTTTTAACTAAACCGTGTTTCTATTTACTAAGCTGCCAAGACACAAGAAATAAATCCTTTTTAAAAAGCCACTTTTCCTCTCTGTGGCAGTTTGTAATTTAAATTTACATACAGAACTAGTGGGTAATGTGGATAGATTTAAGATTTTATGTTTATCCTACTCATATAATTGTCACAATTCTTTTTATATGAAATACAGCTAATTTGCCAGAAATCTACTTTGCCAGTCTGCAAACAATTTACTTTCAAAAAACACCTATTCTTTTCATGTGGTGAAACAGAATTTGTGGCTTTTTAGAGTTCTTTATACCGTAGTTAATGGCCAGGCATATTTTTAAACGCTTGTGAAATATTGATTCTAAGAGAGTTGAGTGTGAACACGCGATTCAGTCAGAAGTGTTTTTGCAGAAAATGTTTCATACTTGTAATGGTCCCTCTTAACAAAAATATGGAATAATTCGAACATTCCTCAGGGGACTGATGTTGGTATGAAAGCCAAGAGTGTACTTGGATTCTTGTGTGCTGTTTCCCGCTGGAAAGTTTTGAAAGCTTAGAAACTGTGAACTACAACTACATCTTTGTAATATACCGCACAAAGTTTGGGAGAGTTGGAACAATTCAGAAAGAAGCTATTTAATTAGGGCATGATCCTGGGGAAATACAGAAAAAGCCCAGCACTTCACAGAGTTGGGCCCACTTACTAGTCTCAGGATCTGCAGTGCATCTGTGTGAAAGCCTGAGCGAGATTTTCATGGGAATAGCGTGGGAGCACAGAGATGTTGATGAGACGCTTCTTTGCTTAGAGCCTGCCGAAACCAAAAATAAAATTCGAAACAAAATAAAGCAAAATGATCTTGAAAGAAGAGCAGGTTTAGAACTCCTGTAAGTAGAAGGATCTTAAAAGGGCTGTATTCATAGTAAATACAGCAGTTAGTGGAAGCATTGATACAAATTCTGGCTTTTAAAAATAGACTTAATAATCTTTTATACATATAGATATATGCATACACAGAGCTATGTCTTTAGAAACAAAATGGTCACAGCATACACAGGATGGTTCTGAGTAAGGCAGCGTGAACTTGAGCCTTCGCTTCCTGGAGTCATTGGCAAAGTTCCCCCTGACTTTAGCAGATTTTTGTTCTGTATCAGTAAAAATTTGTTTTTGCCAGTATTTAGAAATATGTAATCAAAAATGGAAATACTTCTATAGAAAATAATAATGTTGAGAACTATTTCATTAGATAGAGGGATGTCAATATTGGTTATATCCAACTTTTAAGTAGCTCATAAAAGGAGTTTAAAAAAATAAAGGTTTTGCAGACAGACCATATCTTTCACCAGCTGTGGCTAGCCATTGTTTGAATAGAAGAAGATTATACCTGTTAATTAAGATAAAAATTACAGAATATATTTTAAGATATAAGTAGCTGTGTCAACTTTAACAACACCTGATTCTAACAGTCACTCAAATCTCAGAAAATAGTATATGTAATAGACTACAGTGTGAAACTTCTTATTGAAGAAAATTTTGGTAAAGCAAGCTACAGAAATACATAGCATGCTAGGTGGTTTACTATAAAGAACTTAGATATTATAAGAAATTATAATTATTATATTATAAGAAAAAATGTTTATATATTCAAAAAACTAATCTTAATTGATTTATAATGTTTTAATCGCTTGTAAAATACTACACTTTTAGACATAATGTGTAGAAAAGTCTATCAGAACAATCAGAAAACTTTACCAAATTTTTTGCCTAGGTACCTCAAAGCACAAAAACATCCCACTGAATGGTTACTTCCCACTGTTACTTACATATTAAAGATGAGAAAACTGAAATGTTTGTGATATTTTTAACTGACACAAAGATTGTCCAACTAGTAGTCTTGTTCTAGTATCAGACCATGACTATCCTAAACGGTGTTGCTCTAGGAAAAGTAATAGCTAGTTTGTTACCTGAATCAGCCGGTAAGCTCATCCTAACTTTAATGTGCAATGTTTATGGCTGAGCCTTATGACAGTGAATGAAGTCCTGAGTTGGCTGCAGTCAGTTGCAAAACACCCCTCCTTCCCAGCCTTTTAAAATATGTCAGTAACATGGAAAAAACTTCACAGATACGTGAGTACATCTGTTGGTTTCTGGATTTTTATGATCTTAACCTGACAAATTGTGCCTGGGAATAAAATTACATTTCTGTCCAGAGACAAAAGATGTGCAGCAGGTGGGTTGTCTGTACATGTGGCTGTTCATGCAGGTTTGGACAGTGAATAATTAGTTCAGGCATTATTGGACTGCAAGACTCTAAAGATACGTAACAGCAATTGGTCATATCACAAACCTGGAGCAGTGCAGGTACTGATAATACTTCCAGCTGAGGCAGCTATATACCAGATGAAATATATATTTGTCTGGTTTATTAACTGTACTAGGGGAACCAAACCTATGGCTGTGTGAGCAAAAGAAATGTGATGCTCAGTTTGACCAGTGTTTAGATACTAAAGTAGAAATGGTTAGATTTTTTCCTCAGACAAAAAAGGGGATTTTGTTACAAAAATTTTAGCATAAAATTGCTTTGTGGCTGAATATTTTGTTTTCCATAGAGGTTTTCAAAGGTCTGAGGTATTTTTTAGACTTTTCATTGTTATATTTGGATTTAAAAACCTACTTTGCTTCATTTCCTTAGGCCGTTTTAGGGCTCAGAGATTCTGTTGCTTTTCCCAGTGATAAAGAAAGTTCTCTCATTTTTACTTTTATGTATTCTTACTTCTCTTTTATCTCCTTCCCATAATGGAAAAAAGGTGGTTATTTTCAAAAATGAGATCTTTCCTACTAAAAAAAAAATCAAATATCTTGAAAGAAAGAGAAATTCTTGAATGAAATGAAAAACAATCTATTTTTCTTATTTTTCACCCAGAAGACTTTATTTTACCATTTGTGTTGAAGCATGAACAAATTAAGAATCCAGGAATATGATCAAATGAGCCAACAGGGTCCAGATAGCGTATTTTAGAGTTTAATACCCTCCCTCTGCCTCCCTTTCTCCCCCAAAACAAAGCTACTATGTTGTCGTGTGCTTCTACTTGTCATTTGGTGTAAAACCAAGTGGGCTGGTTTATATTAATCACTTTTTGGTTTATGATTCAGTAAATGAAGAACACACACGGTAATTACCACATCTAGCTGACTTGGTTATAACTCACAAAAATACATTAGCTTGGCAATTCCTCTCTTATGATCACCTCTGCTGCCTTCCAAGCTTAGATGCTCTTGCTTCCGCAATATGCCACCACAGTGACTCTCCCAAAGTTATTGCTCACTCTGTCTGACACACAAAATTCTGTCTGTCCCTCCTCTCTCTGTCATCTCATGATTAGCATAGTGATTCTGTGACTCTTCAGCCTCCTGAACTGCAATCTTCTGAAGAAAGCAAAGGTTTCAGCATCACAGAAGAGATGTAGATTTGGCAGAAATTTGTTGCTCTATGTCTGGATAAAGCATAGGATCAAGAGCTTCCCTGGGGATCTGGTTTTGATCCTTTTTCACCTGGTCCAACAAATGTAACATCAAAGTCACCGAATGCACATGAGAATGCAAGCATAAAGAGTTATGCCAAAGCATACATACTGTGTTTTAAAGATTAGTTTGTTAGGTTTTTGTTTTGGTTTTTTTTGAGAGAAAGAATCCAAAACCAGTTGCAGCAGCCTGCTGCTGCTGACAATGGGAAGAGCAGCAAGGTAAAGTTACCTGCTTCAGGAAAGCAAGCTCACACAGGATCAGCTGCGTGACACTACGCTCTCCTTGTAGGTGTCGATGATTTGCTGCAATTGCTGATTTACATTATTTTCGTTTTCAGAATATGAAGCTGAAAACAGTAAAGTCTTCCCTGACCAGCATAAATACCAATCCTTTTTACTATTCCAAAAACTAGGATCTGATTTTATTCCTTCTGGCTCCACTGCGTTTTGAATATGAATCCAGGAGACTGACATCAGGAAAATTCAGAAATCTAGATAGCAACCAGTGATTGTATTTGGACTGATCTCATGGAAATAGCACTAGAATCAGACAGCTCATTTTTATATATGATGATTTCTATTGCTAATCGATGGCTTCTTCATTACAGTAGACACTAGCACTCTCAGCAATGAGAAAACCTTCCTGATTTTCCTGTCTGCACCCTTCAAAATTAGTAAGGGCAACTTGCTTTTCTTGGGATGAAGGGGAAGAGTTGCTGCTTTTTTTATTTTGAGGAGACAAGGATGGTAAGATTTTGTTGGTTTTAATTTCCCTTATACCCTGGAAGTAAGTGCTCAAAGATAGCAGGTAACTTCCAGTCAGCATGTAACAAGTAGGACTCCCACACATCACGTGATTGAAAGAATTTTTGAGTTACGTGAAGCATGCAATGATTCTAAGGCTGTGAGTCTTACATATAAAGAAATGAGAAAAGATTGAAATCACCTGGGACTCCTGTCAGCTCTGTAGAAATATTCCCGAGATTTAAGGGCTTTAAGGCAAGATCACATTTGTAGACAAGACATGATGTTGAAACAAATGTGAAACATGAGATTTTGATTATCTTTTACTGGTACCTTATAGAGCTGAGTGCCCTTTGGTTCCCAAGTAGTTCAGCTTTGCCAGTGTTTCAGGGTTTATTGATGTGTTTGTTATTGTAAAAGGTTTTATAAGATAAACATTAGCTAAACAAATGACTTCTGAGCTTGTGAAAAAGCTCTGTGTGTGTAAATGAACCCTAATAGAACCTCCGCTGATTGATGAAAAGCATGAGCACCCTTGGGGCTGCTCCGGTTTTAGTGGTAGAGTGTCACATCTCAGCTTTGGTGTTAACTTTCAAGTTCTGTGTTCTTAGGGAAGAGATACGTATGTTTGGCTGAACTGGAGGAAGCACACATTCTGTTACTACCAAAAGCTATATAAATGTTCCTAAACATTAAACTAAAAATTAACTAACCTCTTTTTCAAGTACTTTATGTCCATCCCAGTAGTTAAAGTGCAGCTCAAGTGGAGACAGCGTTCCTTATCTGGGAACTCTTGGAAAGAGTCAAAAACAAGTTTATTTTCCACCTTTGTTTTTAAACCACGTTAGGTCCCAATATGCAAATAAGCCAAGGTCTAACAATTGCTATTAAAAAGAAAAGGTTTAATTATCACTAATTATGTTTCCCAGATTGTATGATGTTAACTCTGAGGGTGTTTAGAAACTTGCAGCTCCTGCTCTGAAGACTTTAGCATCCCTGAAGAGAAAGAAGTTAATTCTATATTATGGCCAAATTCTGCTTAATGGAGTGGACAAGCTGCAAGCAGCCTGTTGTCATTATCTAAACCAGCTGTATGTGGTCCTGGCAGATATCAGAGCATTGGGATCTTGCCCTGATCTATGGAAAATCCGTAATAACCCAAACTGTAGTGCAAGATAGTTACCATGAATCTTTGTTTTGCATTCCCAGTTCAGTAAGTGTCACAACATGCTAGCCAAATGATGGAGATTCCGAAAATTACCGGACCACCCGGAGCGCACACTGTTGGCAAGTGACTCCATAGAAGGAGAAATGCCAGCCATGCAGTACTAACTAAAAGGGGTCTCTGTGCCTGACCTCAGTGGCATAAAGAGGCTCAAGCAAACAGAAATATCTAGTCAAAAAACAAACAAAGTAGTTGGGGAGAGACTTACAACTGACTGAAGGAGAACATATGCAGGCAAGGATACGACTTTGTGATCCTGCTAGGACAAAACTCATAGTGTTGTTATAAATAAGCCAGAGACCTCTGGAGGTGACATTAATTCCTTTACAAAATTTAATTAATTGATGCAGCTTTATTGGGTGGATTTTAATTGCCTTCTGCTCTAGTTTTCATAATTGTGATCTTTAGTAAAATGAAAGAAGAAAGTCCATAAAGATGAAAAACTTTGCTGAACATCCAGGTGCAGAGAATGCCCTTCTTAAGCAGGTCTGTCCCGAAAGTTGAGGTTTCATTTTTTTTCATTCCTTGTCGAGATGAAAAAAATTAAAATTATGGAGAACGGAAATTTGCTTTAAAAAGTCTTGAGGTTAATAAAATAATGTTTTGTTAATAATTCCGGATGATTGCAAATCAGATCTCTTGGCTTTTCCTCTACATTTTTGCTGTGATTTCAGTTCAATTTTAGTAACAAAAATCACTTCAAATTGATTACTTTTCCCAAGTTTTTTTTCTGCATGGGTACTTTCCTAATCTAATTCAGTCTCACTAAAGGACTTGGTTTCAAAAAATCAGAATTTGCCAGTAAAGATATTTGTTCAATACTTTGTTCAATACGGCTATAACTGAGGAAATTTCAGGTCAAGGACTGCAGTATTTTTCTAATTTCAAATCGTCCACGTGGTCTTGGATTTCTTTCTTCCATAGAATAGTCCAGTTAATTTAAACTGTTACTTAGCCAAATTAAATAAACTAGAGAATGCGTTTTAGAAGAAATTTCTGTCTAAGGACTCTGGATGATACAGAATGTACACTTATTTCAAAAAAACCAGAATGCTTAAAATTTGTTTTCTGTCTGAGCTTTGACAACATTGGTTTTCAGGTACAAGATTTTGTTATGCTCTTGTCTACAGGAATATGGAGTTCTCTGTCATTCAGTCCATTAATCCTTCCCTGGTATTTGTATATGGTGTTGATATTACCTTCTTCCTTTCTTGTAAGTAGCTAAATAGATTGATCCCTTCAAAGGGTTTTAGATTTTTGGGGTCTTTTGATCCTCTGAGCAGAAAGAAGGCACAGAGCTATATCTTAGTCTGCATGGTTGCAGTAGTTGTTTCTGGTCTCAGAATCAATGCTCCTATTTAAAGACTAAGATACAGCATTTATTTTTATGTTTGCGAGGAGGCTGGTTTCTTTTCTGCTCCTTATGCAATATACAGCTTTCTAGAAAAGGAACATGTTATTTTGTTTTTTAAGCAAATCACTTCTGTAAAAAATACAATTCTTACTAAAACTGCTTTGCATGAAAGAAATATCCATTAAAGTGAGAATTTAGACCTTGACTTTTAATTGCAGCAGTAATAGGTGATTACCAAAAAAGTGCTTTCAAAATAAAAAGGACTTGGAGGATTTATGACAGCTTGAGCCCAACAAGAGTCACCTGACCACAGTTATTATGAAGACTGGGTTTTCTCTTTCTAGTCAAATCCCAGTATGCTAATATTTACTCTGGAATTTTTACTTTCACCTTAGACAGCATAAAACAGTATCTCCAGTGGCAAAACTTTTTCATGGATATATCAGTCATCTACTACCTGGTTTTCATTTAAGGGAACATAGAAAGCTTTGAGATCCTTTGTGAACCTAAACCTTTGACAAACCATTGACAGTTGATCGGGAAACAGTCTACTAACTTTTGCCTAATTACAACTTTTCTTAATTTAAATATATTGCAAAAAGAGCATCTGGAAGTAATGAAAGTGTGAGTGCGTAGGGCTAGTTTTGTATTCACTGCCAAATTCAGTAAAAAAAATAATTTTAAAGGATAATAATTTCTATATAAAAACCAGAGAAATGCTTGCAAATAAAGATGTATCAGATCACTAGCAGGAAAATTTCCCAACATATCTATTCAAATACGTACCTGAGAAAGGACTGGATAGCCGACAACCTACTAGAGTGGAAATATTTTATAAAATATCCGTCATGGCTGGATGGCAGCATTGCAATTATGATTTATGTGATGACAAATGCTTTTCATCTTCTGTAATCCAAAAAAACCTAGCAGTATTATTCTGAAGAAAAAGCATTGATTTAAACAGCTTTAAATAAAGATGTTGATACTCAGCCTCTATTGTACAAAAATCAGACAAGAAGCTATATCTTGTTGGGAAAACAGAAATATAGACTCACTGCAGTTGGTTTATCAGAGACTACAAAAATAAAAGATGTCATTAGAACCTCACTTCAGAAATTTTATGTTACATGCACCTTAACAGTAGCTTTTCCAGTTTAATCAAAGTTTTGCTGTCTACTTTAGCTCTTTGCACAAGAGTCAGTCATGATGCAGTTGTTCATGTTTTGCAAGTCCAGGAAAGCAAAAAGATAGCTCCTTTAATTTAATTCATAATGACTTTGTCTGCAGGTTTAGGTTAAGTATAAACATACAGCTTTACACTACAATTTAGGGAAAGTCAAGCCATGTTCGGGCCAGCCAGGATGTTCCTCTGCTCTTTGCAGTGGAAGTTTTGCAGCATGTCTTCACTGGTGCCCCCAAAGACACTCAACCATTTATGCACATAATGCCTCCGCCTTTCACTGCCAAGATGCTGCATATATCTACCTACCATACTGTCTTTATTCTGGAAAGCTGCTGTACTGATCGTTTTGCCAAACTCAGAGGCAAAATTACCAGAATTCTCACTGCTGTGGAGGTAGGCTAATTTGGGAAGGAGGGGGGGTCTTTCTCTTTTCTCTTTCCTTAGTGAAGAGCTGTAGGCAAAGTTCAGTCCACTTCACATTACTGTCCAGAATTATTTGTTCAAACATCTGCTATCCGTGATGTTCCTACCCCAACTAATAAACAAACAGACAAAAAAAGTCTTTGTGTCAGTACACCCAGAACAAATCTTTCTTTGTTGCAGCTTGAAATCATGGTATTTTTACACATTTACTGCTCTTTCATTTTAAAATACTCTTAAAAGCTCAGAAAAAGCTAGATACTTAGTTTTGGTCAAACAAGACTTTTCATTTGATCAAGAATTTTCTTTGTTTTGATTCACCAGAATTTTCTATCTTTTTGTTTCTAGACACAAAACAAATTTTCACCTTACTTATAATAAAAGTCAAAAGAAATGGTTATTTAATCCAGTATTTCATATAATCATTTATATCTGTGCAAGGGAACTGCAACTTTAAAGAAAAATGTTGTCCCTTCAAAATTGTATTTTACATGCACTTTACAGTTATATTTGCAGGTGTCATATATTTAGAGGAAATCAGTCACAATGCAGGAAGGACACACAAAAAAATTTTAAAGATGACATTTCACATCAGCTTTTCTTAGGTTAAAACCACAATCTGTAGTGTAAAACAAAATCTTGGGTCAGCAAGCCATACCTGGTTACCTGTCTAGAGTGATTTCCTGCCTGTTTTTTTCCTGGGTGGTACTAAGAGCACATGCTATTAAAAATATAATAGAGAGTAGTATGATTCTGAGGGGTGTTTGTTTAAATCTGTGAAGGGTGTAAAAAGGAAGTTTGTCTGATTTTTTAAAAGGTGCGACCCAATCATGTGGAAATTGCTAGTTGAGTTGTTTAGTTCTGTGAGGAGTTAGAAATGATATGAAGTTACAGTGAACCCATCTGGCCAAGCAGGAAAATCCAATTTAATTGCTCCATTGCCAGAAATGTTAAATCACTTCCTGGGAATGCAATTGATTTGGAACATATGGAACTCATTGAAGAAGGTCACCAGTGAATTCAAAACTGTACTGAAGATGAGAGCATTTCTCATAAGTAACAGTAAGTCATGTTTTCCCGCTGGGGAGCATGTAAGCAGTGTATATAGCTGTGTTACCAAAAAGCTAAACCAATGGTAGAATTGTCTGAGATGTGGTTGAACCAGGTTTGCTCGCTGTTTGCTTTATTTAAAATTTTCAGGAAACACTATGTTCTTTTAGGATTTTGTTCTCAGCTCTAAAGTGACAATAGAGCATGCTGACAGAATTTTTGACTTATTTTGCTTCTTTACCAAGAATTAAAAAAAAAAGGCATCATGACTCAATAGAATTGCACTGTGGCTGGAAAACATACATATTTGAAACTATTTTCCAAGATGTATCTTTATCCTTTGTGGATAAGCATTTATTTAATTTTTGTTTAAATCAATGCTTTTACATTTACTATATACCTTAGGCAAATAAGCCGGTTTGCAATTTTTATAAAAACTAAGCACTCTAAACCATTGAATAAAAAATATGATATATGTACATATCCTCCTTAAATTGTGAAGAATTAAAGAGTAAGATTTATTTATATACAGAATTTTAGGGAAAGCATCTTTCATCTTTCATATCTGTTTTAATGGATTCAGAATTTCTGAGTATGCCAATGTCATGTTCTGAGTCAAACATTCATATTATTTGTAGTCTTTACAATAGAAAGTGTTGATATTCTTTGAAAAAATATGCTTTCTGTTCTGTAGAAAAAGTTTTACTTCCATTCCTTTTGATGTTGCTATAAATGTTTTTTAGAGATTTTTTTTTTTTACTTTTATTCACATGAATTTGAGAAAATATTTGATTCCTGGAAAATACTATGCTTTCTTCTTTTCTAGTCAGTGAATAAGAACGAATCAGAGAAAATGTGATCTTCTAATTTTAGAAGCACATTAAGGAAATGGAAGCACATTTTACTGAAAAAAGAGGGCTAATTCTGATAGGAAGAAGAAAAATAAAGCAAAAAAAAAAATCTTTGTATGTCCACAATGGATTACGAGGAGACCTGAAGCAGGTGAAACAGGGTAGCTAATCACTATTGTAGGAGGGCCTTTGCCTTACTGTGCTGGGAAAAGTCTTATATGCTTTGTGATGCTATCATTTGAATGTAGTTCTTTATCTGTATGTTGATTTTCTTTATCCTTGCACATGACTTGATTTTACAGTTCATATTTTGTATACGTTATGTAATCTACATTAGTCTCACTAGCATCAGTCCTAATGAATTGCTACAAGATTACTGTAGTGAACATACGTGCTTCATCTGCAAACCTCACTCTACCTTTAAATTACCTAGAATTTACAGTGCTGTTTCCTCCTAGTTAACACAGGTACAAATTTTGTGATTTACCCATCTGTCCTGAGGCGTAGAACCATAGGTATTCTGTGTATTTTCAGCCACGGTGGGCTTTTTACCTAGGCTAAACCCACTTTTCTAAAGATCTTTAGGTCTATTAGCAGTCATGCTACCAGAGAACTGTAGCTCAGCTGTATGTCCCACGGTATCGTCCAAGCTTCTGTCATATCTTAGATCTATCATTGCTGACTGTTGTTTTAACAAGTGTTTATACAAATCTAACACGTTTACTAAAATTTGTGTTAGGTTGTAAATCAATAAGTTTTAGTGGTCATCAGATAGTAAGATGGAGTATTTCAGGAAATAACTAGGAACAACAAATGACAATTGTGTGTGTGTGTGTGTGTGTGTGTGTGTGTGTATAAAATGTGTATTCTCACATTGGATTTTTAAGAGTAAACGACTTTAAAAGGTTTTTACAACATGTTTTGAAGAGGGTTTTTTTTTCTCATTTTCTTATTTTTCTCTTAGGAAGATCAATTTGGGAAGAAGAAGAAAATTACATGTTGCTTTTCAAAATGCCATCAATTATTTTAAAGATATCTATACATAATACTTTTTTTTGTGATGAATAGCTTGACTCATTCGATGATTTTATTATTTCTTTGGCATGTCAAGTTTCTTCAGTCTATGAAAGATAATGCCTTCATTGTGTCACTGGAGCAAAGCGCTTCTTCCAAATAAATACATGTTTGCACAAAACGAAGGAGCTGCTTTTCAGACAAATGGCTGCTGTTGTTTTAAATAGTAGTAGTTTGATGCTATGCCATTTTTTAATGTCCAATTCAAGCAACAGATATTTTACTAGGCAGAGTGCAGATGAAACAGAATGAATCAGAAAAGTAATTACGTGGCTGTTGCCAATCTGTGAGGTATGTATTAATATGTGTTGTCTAAGGACTTTTTCTGTTTGAAATTGTGTGCAGCATATCATCCAGGAAATGTTATAATAAAGAGCAGCACAAATCAAATTCTGAAATGACATTTTCAAAGTCTTTTTCAGGAACTCTATAAAAAGTCTGAAACCGACTATTTTGTCATTTCTGTTCATCGCTCCCCTCCTGTTTTTTCTTTGGAGTGTGCTGCAGGAAATTTTGCTGAATGGAGACTGTACTGACATGAGCAAAAGGGATGTAGAAATGATACGTTAACTCACATGGTAGTTGTGCATACATTGCACGTCCAATCTGATTTCTCATCTGGCCTTTCCTCCCTTTATCGCATCTGCATATTCTTTAATTCTGTAGTTATATGTACCATATAAATTATAACTTACATACAGTCTGTAACCTATTTATTCTAGGAAAAATACACTCAGAAAGTTCTTCTGAGTTAATCTGAGAGAAAGGCATGATATAAAAGATTTGTACATCCAATGCTTTTATTTCAAAAGCAGTTACAGCCAACATGAAAACTATTTCTGTTACTTGCCTCTCAAAAGCTATGTACAGAGTAAGAAATCAGCATACTACAGAAGTAGGTTTGAGCCTAAGTCCTAGTTCTATGGAGTCAGTGGCAGGACGTTTACTGACTTCTGCAGGAAAAGATTTGGCATTTTAACCTCATTTTCAGCCACATGGTTTTCAATACTCTCTCCTTCAGAATTCTTCAGAAGTTTCCCACTGGAATTTCAAGGGCATGTATCCTAGGACGATTGTGTCAAAATGCAACCGTTACAATATCTCATTAACTCCATCTTCTCCCTTCTCTCCTAATCCTTTTTTTCTGACGGTAATATAAGCCATTCAGATAGAAACTGCATGATTCTTTCCAGAGTGCCTAACGCAAGGAGACCTCAGTTCTTCTCAGACCTTCTGGAAGCATAAACATACAACCTACATTGATACATTATAATGTTTTCTAATACGCTTATTTTCTAATAGTGGCATCACTTTTTTTTTCAGGCTATGCCAGTTATTTCAGAAAAGGAGAAGGCTGGTGAGTAAATATTTACTTGTTTTCACATCTTCTTGTATTTGTTTCCTGAACTACAGCATAACTTATCTAACTGGCAAAAGATTGGCTTTAACTATGTGAGGTTTTCAGGGTATAGGATTATAGACCTGACAAACGTCTGTGTAAATATTACGTATTATTTCCCCAGTAGAATTTGTTGGCTTTCTGAAAAGTAGTCCAACTTTCTACTTGATACTAGCAAAGATGTTTGAAATTATCCTACGAAGCACCCAGTAAAATTGCAGCAATCCCTTATATGTCGATTACCCTCTAGACACTAACTTCCTACTTGGTGTTAAAATCTATTATGATTTGTTTGATGTCTTGATTAACAAACACTGATGCCAGTGGGAGTGTTCGAGTCAGCAGGAGTTGATGATTTAGTGGGAACTTTGTTGTCTGTCTATTAGTATGGAAGGAAATTTTCCTTTGCTGGAGTATTTTACTGGAGATAAGGGTTTTTACTTTGGCAAAGTACCTGCACAATATTATGAGGCTGTTCTTGTACTCTCTTCTCTTCTGTGAATATTCTAAGTACTTTGATATCGTTATGTGGCATATTAGTGAGCTTAGTGAGAAATATAAGCAGACATTGCGGAATGGATGTATTGTTGCTACAAAGACTAGAGAACACTCCGACTATTACTTCTGTGTATCTCACAGTAGAATTTCTGTTGGTTTGTCATTTATTTTAATTGATAATTTGCTAACGTATGTCAAATAAAGCTTCACAGTTACCTCAAAATGTTTGCACAAACGTCCGAATACCGACTGGCATTCTGATTTGTGGCATTCTGATTTGTATCTGTTATTTGCTGGTGACGTTTTCTTCGGTTATCCTTGTTGAGCTTCTTTCTTTTCTTTTGCTGATTGAGAGGAATACTTGAAAAAAGCTTCAGAGAGAAAAGCTACAGTGCTAATTAGCACTGTCAAAGCTAAGTAGCTGTCTGGTCAGGATGCTGCTATTATTTTAACTGTTGAGGTTCATAAATAATTCCAAACTGTGTCCAATGTTTAATAAATATTTTCTTTATAGAATTTACAGTTGGTATTATTTGATATTTCTTCTTCCGATGCAGTTCAGGTTTTGCCACATCTTTTAAGTTATGTCCAAGAGTGCAAACTGAGTATAAGAAGGACTACTGGTTGCAACTAATTTTAAACAATTTGTCAAGCAGCCATCCAGCATTATAGGCTTTTGTGCATCATTAAAAATATGTGCCATACAAGTTTATAAGCTAACTGAAAGTTATTAAAAAAATATTCAGGGCATAGAAATATAATGACCCTCATTTTATACTAGGGGAGTAGAGCCATGACAAGTGTGTCCCATCATCATAAGTAATTTCCTGTAGAATCAGATATAAAAGTCAAAGCTGTGTTCACATTTTTTCAATGCAAAATCGGTCCTTCATCTCAGTGTTGATGGTTCAAAATAAAAGCAGTTTTGACCTAAGTTTTGTAACCTGTACATATGCATACAAATCTCTCTCTCTCCCTCCTTCCCCCTAAACTTCAAATTTTATTTTTGTCAAATATATTATATTTAATATCACAAACAGTAAGTAGAACTTGGTTCTGTTTAGAGTCAGTTTTCTCATGTGGTTGCTAATGTTTCCGTGCACATGAGCACAAACTAGACTGTAAATGGAAATACAGTTGCCTTGTTTTCAGTTTCAGCTTTTAATTTTTTTGCATCTCAGGAGGACATGCGGGTATGATTTTTAATGGAAATATTAAGCATGTGTTTAGGAGATGAGTATTTAAACCAGGTCCACTGACTGAAGTCACACCTGGTTCTAGTGGTAATTAGCATCATTTTTGGCAAATGCATTTGGGTCTTGACTCGGGCATTCAGGTCTCATGTTTTGCAGTCTAGGTAGCCTTTGTTTGATCACGGCTGCTGGCAGCTTAGCAGACACATGACACTGCATAAAACTAATAGAAGACAAAGCCGTAAGAAAGATGTACAGGCCTTCACAGAAGAATGTAACATATTTAAATGCTGGTGTTTATTTTGAAATACTAACCGAAATGAACCTTTTTTAGTTTATCTTATTACAAACAGACTGAAGTATAGGAGAGAATATTACAAAACAGAAAAAAAGGGTTGGTATATTTTAGTACTGACAGTACTAAGAGCACAGTAGGTAAGGAGACTGGATTGCATTTTACTAAAATTAAAGTTGGATTAAGAATGCACTCAAAATCTCCAGTCGAACTTCTTTTCTCATTCTGGGAGTCTATAGTAATGTCTTAGAGCTCCCTCTTTCTTTCTTAAGATTATTTGGTTTCATCTAGGACTGGAATTAGAAACACAGGAATGTAGTAAGGCTGTTATTTCAATTTTTCTGGTTCAGAAATTGTAGATATAAATAAAAACCCTGTTTTTACAAGGCTTCCTATTCTGTAGATTCCAGATACTTGGATACTTTCAAATGCAAGCAACTAAAAAAAAAAAAACGCAACTAAACATTTACATCCTTAAATGGACCAAGCTGCTTAAACCCTTGGAAGTTCACGCGTTACTGATTATGCAGTATATGATTATTAGCAGTTGTTAATCCTCAGAATTAAATGTTTTCTCAGTTTTATACATTTTTCCAATCCACAGTAAATTTCAACTACATCAAATATGGATTTTCAGCTGGAGCACTTAAAAAAATAATGAAACTATTTTTGGTTTTAGAGCAAAGCCTAAATATAATCTGAAAACATTGCTGCTTTTGTCAATCACAAACTTGAGAGTGGCATAACCAGCTAAATTTTTTTTACAGTGGAAAGTACAGTAAAAGCTGCAATTGCAGAATCCCTTTGGCCAAAATCTATAAATGCTCGGTCTCTTGAGGAGAGCACCAGCCATGCGTAGCTCTGTCCTCTATTGCCTCAGCTTGGGTCAGTTATGAAATTGCAAATGGAGTACTGTGGCATCAGACATTTGTCAGAAGTTCTTTTTAAAGAAGTCTCAGTTCTTCCAACCTCAACCGTTCTGTGATTCTGTGATTCTTGACGCTTCTGGCAATGGTAATTGTTCAAATGAATTCTTTAAGGTAGACGTTAAAATCAAGCAACACAGTCAGGGAAAATGAGGAGGCCAGGAGATGACTCAGGGCTGAGACTACTAGCACCTCAGTCAGCTTTAATTTCAGGATCCACGTTTCAAAAATGAAGGTGAAGTGCCTATAAGCATAGTCTTACCTATATCCCTTTGTGGACCTACTTCATGGTCACCCAATTTATCCTTAAAATATCTGTAGGGAATAGAGAACTCTGTTTCTGACTTACTCATACAGAGCCAGCGGGAGGGGTAGAATGAATATCCACATCTGGTCAGGAACTAACACAGCCTATTTCTACTGAGGTGATGAAACTATGTGCTATCGTATAAACAGGGCAGAAGGTTTAGTCTAGCCCTTCATAAATATTAATGCTATTGGTCTATAATATTCACCATTATAATAAATAAATTTTTCCTGTGCATAAAACAACTGCCCTGTGGTATTTTGGTTGCAAACACATTTAGAAAAGAGTTGCTGTTCTGAAAATAAAATAAGCTTTTTAAAGTTACTGAGTATTATGTTTTAGCTGTTAAATGCAAGCTTGGATCAATTCAAACACAGAAAACAGGACTGGATATGAAAATGCAAGTGACACTACTCATCTGTAGCAGTAAACGTTCCCCAGCAGAATAGCAAAGTGAACAGATTGTTCAGAGTTTTATTGATTCTACCAAAATATTCCCTCTGATTTTAAAATATATCACAGAAAAACAGCTCATCTTTGGGAAAATCTCAGTCAGTACATTGCCCCATCACCACAGCACTCCTGGGTTACAGAGGGGTATTTCAGCACAAGTAAAAGTGTCAGTCTTTGGCACGGAGTATAACAGATTTAGTAGCCCATTTCTTGTCTATGTATCAGAGGATACAGTATTGATTTCAGTCAGAGACAGCAGATGCATTGAATTCCTGGCCTATATAAAGTGTTTGAAAGTTTCCCAGTATTAATATTACAAGATATTTAGGTTTCTGGTAAAGGCAATCTTTAATAAAGTACAGACTCAGTGCCTTTTGGTGTTCATTTCCCTAGCTGACTTTGATTCACAAGGAAGAAGAATACACAGATAACAAAAAGGGACCTTAACTGCAGGATATTTCCTCTCGCAGCCTCTAAGTGCCAGCGTCAGGCAGCAGAGAGTGCTGCCCCATGATGAGAAGAGCTGCGGGATAGGCAGTGCTGGAGTGATGACAAGGTGGGTCAGACCCGGGTGTGAGAATGCTCAGCGGGAAGACCTTTAAAATTCAGTAGTAACAGGTTCTCCGCCAGTAAACAAAGCGCATAAAGGACCGACTGCTTGGCGCTCTAGGTAGAGCCCTTTTAATTTAATTTAATTTAATTGGAGCTCTAATCAAAAAGAAAAGAGTTCTCCACAAGCTTTTATAAATATGTTGTAGATTCTGAAAATGTTATAACCCACCCACAGCTGGTCCTGAGCAAGAGTTCAAAATTTTTGTCTCCTATGCACAAAAACATAGACTCTAACAGTAATATTTTTATTTCTAAATTTCAGCAAATGCATTCTTTCTGTGAGCAGTACGCACTGGATGGTCTGTTTTTATGAAGTCATTAAAGGCTCACCCATACATAACTTGTTTTAAAAATAGATCAAACTTTAAAAATTGAATCTTTTTGCCTATGGGCCTTCAGTTTCCACATACCCTGAAATACAACTTATTTGGCACAGTCACTAGTTTTCTGGCTGCTTTCTAGCACTTCTAGCCAGTATTCTAGAATTGACTAGCTAAAATGAAGTATTACTTGTTCCTTTTCATGAGTTAGTAAGTATTGTATCTGTTTTTTATAGAACAGTCGTACGTTAATTGCTGGGTTTGTGCGACCTTAATATGAGGTACCAGTTCTTAGCTAGATAACCTTTCTTTTATTGCTGACATTGCAGGAGTTACATAATTTTAGTTGGATGTTTGCTTTCTAAATAAAAATGTCAGGTGAACACTCACATTTCAATCTGTCATTCTAAAAAACAGTTGCAAAAATGCTGATGCATAGATGCTAATAGATAAATTTCTATTCCCCTGACATTTATCTCATTGCTAGAAAAAAAAGTTGTCATGCCAATAGATACTGAAAGCTGGTATTTCATGCTAAGATTCCTGCTGATGTTGCTTGTTGGGTTCTGTTTGTTTTTTCTAAAAGCAGTAAAATAGGTTATGTCATAGTTTTGCAAATTTGATTTTTAGTATCTTACTAACTGGTCATTTCTGTAGTTCTTCTGAATAAATTGCTTCACTTTTAAAAGTCATGCCATATTCACTGTATGTATGTGGATATAAACACATGAACTTTGAGGTAAACAGAGCACTGTTCTGAAGCTGCAGATTGAAAGGACTTGTTAATCTGCAAGCTGCTGTAGTAATTTTCTTCAAGTTTTAGGGAGGACAGTAGAGCCTGGGACCATTTCTTTCCTTTGAATGTCCATTGAATGTCATGTTACAGGCAATGGAAGTGGGGAAGGATCTAAAACTCCTCATGATTCTGTTACATATGACTTCCTTGAATCTTAAAAAGTGGGCAGTGCTTATGCTGGTATGGTTTATCAAACAGTTGTAGGGTAGGGCCACGTTACATGATGATGCTTTCAAGGAGGAGCCAGCAGTCAAAGGGTATGTACCGTTCAAGAACACAGAAGTTCATGTCTCATGCCCAAGCAGGCAAGAGAAGAAAGAGGAAAAGGAGATGAATGTTGATAGTATGGTTTATGGAAGAGAAGCAGCAGTGACAAGGAGGAAATCTGGCTGGAAATTCAGCTAAAATGAACTCCAGTACAGCTCTGAAATGGACAAATCTGAAGCAGTCTCTGAGCTCAAGAGAAAGCAATTAGCATTTTTCATATTCTTGTAATTTCAGTGATTGAAAAAATCTACATCAGCTTGTTGATAATTATTGCCAAAAGATTTTTTCTTTTCCTGCAACCTCTTAAAATACAATATTGGGAAAAAAAGATCAGGAAAAACAGGCCATAAAAAAATCTCTGTGAAAGTATTGCATAATAATGAAGTAAATGTGACGCATCTGAAAACTAACAAAACCTCTTGGGGACCAAATTCTTAAAAAATATTTAGCCAGCTGTTGTTTTTTTATTCTACCTGCATTAGTACGGACCTCCTCTTCCTAGGAAGAAATTTTTTAATCAAAATCTGCTGTTGTTATACTTGAAGACATAATTTTTTTTTTCTAGAATACAGTCTCATCTATTTTGATCTTGAAGATGTTTAGACACAGAGAGAAAAGCTTAACTGGATTATTTTAAGCCTTGTAACAGGAACAAGGATATGTCATTATTTTTACATCACAGTGGTCCATTTCATGCACTTTAATGCTTATATCAGTTATAGCTGTGATATTTTTCTATATTTCATGATGATTATGTTAGTTGTGGAAGCAACTTTAAATGTTTATTAACAAATACTCAAATGTGGGCATTCACATCAGAAAAAAAACAAGCAGTGCTTCAGTGCCTTATAGTCTGGTGGTGAGCATATTGAAATTTGATTTCTTTGTTGTTTTACTGTCTTATTTTAAGCTCTGTAATAGAATTAGCTTATTCTAATCAACATATTTTCCCTAGGGGGATAAGATGTACTCTAGCTGAGTGATTACCACTGCTGGCCATTGTGCTAAATCTTTCGGCTCTCCTTTTGCTGTCTAAATCAACATGTGTTTTTAAAGCAATACAGACTGTCTTTGTTATAACAAGATATTTTTATTCTAGAGATTATGTGATTAGAAAAAACAAGCATTGTCACTGAAATATTTTAAACATATTTTGACATAAATAATACAAGTTTCATGACAAATTGATAAACTGTAAGAATCTCTCAAGATAGACTTCATCACATATTGGTTAAATACAATCAAAGGATAACTCAGGATAACTGTCTTGAAAGGGACCTTTAGAGATCTCTTGTCCAACCACGTGCTCAAGCAGGGCCAGCTGGGAGATTGGACCACGTTGCGCAGGGTCTTACCAGTTGGGTCTTGAAAACAACCTCTGGGGGCAACCTGCTCCACTGCTGGACTGTCCTCACAGGGAAAAAGCTTTTCCTTCTCTCCAGTCTGATCCTTTCTTGTTTCAGTTGATGCTTGTTGTCTCTTGTCCTACCCCCCTGCACCTCTGGGAGGGTCCCGGCTTCGTCCTCATAGGCACTGGGGGGCTGCCGTTGGGTCCCCCCGAAGCCATCTCTTCTCCAGGCTGAGCAAGCCCTGTTCCCGCAGCCTCTGCTCACAAGGCGAGTGCTCCAGCCTCAGCCATCCTGGTGCTCTCCCCAGGACTCACTCCCTCTTACTGATGCCGGTCTTGTATTGGTGTGGGGGGAGGATGTCCCAAAACTGGACTCGGTTTTACAGATGTGGTCAGCAAGTGCTGAGTAGAGGGGGATAACCCCTTTCCTCCATCTACAGGCCATCCTGTTCATGCAGCCCCCTTTGCTGCCAAGACACACTGCTGGTTCATAGTCAGCTTGCAGTCTGCCAGCACCCCTAGGGCCTTTTCCACAGAGCTGCTCTCCAGCCAGTTTTTTATCATTTACTTAGCCACCCTTCCAGACTGTAAAACCCCAACTTGCAAACAAAAATATGTGGGAAATAGTGTCTCATAACTAAGCTCTTTCTTGCCATGGCTAAAAAACAGCAGAAGTCTTACAAATTAGTTTTTCAGCAAATTCTGTTAGTTTTGCATTATAAGTAATCATAATATGCCCACATTTTAGAACACTTATCATACAGACCATAAACTGGTACGATCTGTATGCTGGCTGGTACCATGTTTAATCCTAATCATGTTGCTTCTCATTGTAAAGATAATCTTTAGTTACTAAGTGGTTCAATACCATTTATATCACCAAGCTGAAACTGTGCTCTATTATTGTACTGGACACTAAAAGCATTCTATAAGAGGTATTCCCTAGCCAAAAAGCATTTTCAAATCAGAGCAGGCATGAGCAATTTCCTTTCCTTTTTTGGCTATAGCAAGAGCCACGGACAATGGCAATAACCAGTTAATCAAGTTTCTCTTAGACTATTCCCTTTTGAACTGAGTTCTTGGTAATGACTTATGTTGATTCAGATGAAATGGAAACTAGTTCATTCATTCCCAACTGATTCAGGCAAGTAACCATGAGTTCATAGTTTCTAAAGTAGTGATATGACTGGTAGTTTGGGAATCAGATGGTCAGGTTTCTTTTTCAGTGTTCAAAAATAGAGTCAGCTTCTGAAAACAGGAGGTTTTCAGCTAAACTTTAAAGCTAAACTTTAAAATGAACTTTTGGATACATTTTCCTAAGTGATTTAGGTACCTGAAAAACAAGCTGTCTACTGTCACGCCTGCTAATTGTACACTGATTTGCAGTAGAGGTTACCTATAGACAGTGAAATGTTTCACAGAATCATGAAGGTCCCTAGTCATTTCTGAAAAATTTAATAAGCTCTTTCTTACCTCTTTGGGTACCTAGATAACATGTAAAACATCTGTAAGATCATATTGTTTTCATATTTGAAAATAGGACATGAGTAGTTTCAGAGTTGTTGAAGATGGACCAACAAGTTCAACAATTTTAAATCACCTTTACTTTGAGGAGCTTGGATCATTTAAGAAAATGTAGCAAGATAACTTTTCTTTATTGCATCTCTTAAAACTGAAGGGTAAGAAACAGTTTCAGTGTTATACAGATCACCTGGGACATGGGTTCCTCCGCCCAAAGCCAGTACAGCATTTTGTTTTTTATATACTTTAGGTGCATACATGCACACTTTTTAACTTCTCAGAATAAAAATCTCCGTTTCACAAGTCTTTAAGGAAAAGAGAAATCTCTTTGATGTTTGATGAGAAGTCATGCTTATTTACATTCCTATCAATGACATACTCTAAACTCAGGTGAGAGGCACCAAAAAGCCCACTTTGGATTAGGCATACCTGGAGGAAGAGTGTTTTCCTGATGTAGGACTCTCCTTGGCAGCACAATGTAACTATACAGCAGTACGTAACTGCAGTGTCACAGGTTGCTCAGACCGTTTTCCATTTCCTGAAATTGTTAACTGGTGCTCCGAATGGCTTCTCGTATAGCAAATAGTATTTGAGAGAGCTGCTATGTCTCAACGTAGCTTGTTCAGCCTGAGTGACTCAGTCTTTCATTTTGTCTAAAGTCAAAGATACTAACCATATCTGACAAAAAGTGTAGCTCTTAGCTTGTAGATTTTAAAATGCCTTATGGCATCCAGTCAAGTTTAGCTATTGTCTCAATCTCCTTTGCAAGTACTCCTGTAAAATTAGATTGACTATGGTTTAAAAGCCCTTTTGTTCATATGAGGAAGTGGCATGTGTGAATCAAATATTCATTTTCTAGCAAATGATAGATCCATTGGCCTTCATAATGCAACAACATACTTTCCTAATGTGCAAAGGTTAGTGTTTCGTGTGATTGCTGAATTATCATCTTCAGCCTATATTTGATTTTGGCTGTTAGTGAATATCCTCTTCATGACCTGTTAGGAAAGAATTAGATGGAATGAGAATCACTGCAAGGATTAGCCCATGTGGATCATTTTCTCAACTATATCTTTTGAATTGAATTGCCATGGTACAATAAGAATAGTAAAATAAATCTTGAATGCATTTTAACCAATTTCAGAATATTTCCATGAAATAATTGTTAGCTTCAGGAAGTATTCAACAATTTACCTCATGGTTCTAGCAACTTTTTGAGTTTCCAAACTGTATGAAATTGTTACTTAATTTTAGTGTGTTATAGATAAAGAACTGAAACCCAAGCTTATTGATATACACAAGGGCTAAATGGATGATAAGCTATAAATCTTCAGAGGCTGATTCCTGCAGATCATCATTTCAGCTACCTGAGCTTGGACTAACCTTCTAAGTAGAAGTTTGCCAAATCAAACTCTAAAAAGGTTTCTCTGAAAGAATCTCCCAGTGAATAGCCTCTGTAGTTCAATCAGTTGTTACTCACTGAAAGCTCAATTTGCCGTGGATGCAACTGCACCTGCTGCAGTACTTTGGCCTAACAGAAAAATAGATATTTGGTCGCCAGTTTCAGAGTGCTAGCTAGGTGCATCATCCCTCAGCAGCCAAACATGAGCAGAATTGGGAGGCAAAGAGGAAAGCAGCCAGGGATTTTAACACATTCCAAACTACAGGCCTGAACTTAGAGAAGAACAGCAGTTCAAATATCCTTTCAAACTGCAAGGGGAAAAAACAAATCAAAACAAAATTAAACAAACCACAACTTCCTCCTGGCAGGTTACCTAATTTAAAATCTTATCCTGCAATGAATGTTTCTTCGTATTAGAGGGAAGAAACAGAAAGGCTGAGACTTTTGTCAAGAACTTCTGTCATCAATCTGTCAGTTGACTTAAGTAGAGCACTGTTTACAGAGCACAGCCCATGTCTACATTAGAAAGATGTGCTGTTGTAGTTACCGTGGGAGGCTCTCATAGTGGAGATGAAACCCCAGAGTGTTTGAAGAGTGCAAAGAGTAATTCTGGTGGGATAGCTCATACCAGCTCTTTGAGTGGAAAAAGTCATCTGATCCAAACAACTTTTTTTGTGTTAGCCCAAGCGTGTCTTCAGCAGGGCAGTATTTCACGTTCATAGCTGATATGGCTGGTCTGGCAAAACTTTGTGTGTCAAGGCAAACTTAATTATTTTTAATTAATGTTATCATTTGCATCATATCAGGGCATTTATGGCTGCAAAATGACTGGAAAGTTGAAATGGACTCACAGAAAAGCAATTAATTTTCCTGAAATTCTTGTCACCCTTTTAGATCTAAGACTGCTGCTTTTTGTAAGGATCAGCATTACAGTTTCATTGTAAGGCTAATTCCATGTTTTGAAACATCTATCTAGAAGCCTCCCATGGGAGACTAGCATTTGTAGGAAAAATGCCAGTTTGCAGGCAGTGGAATATCCCTGGCAAAATCAGGCTGTACCAGTGCTTCTAGCACACAAGTTACAGTGGCATTCACTGCCAGCATGGAAGCATTACCTGCTTTTTGAGTCAGGGATTAAATACCTGCTGTTCCTTTGGGCAGTAGAAGTTTTTACACCTCATTTCTTTTTTTTTTGTCTCTCAACACAGAAGTTGCCCATGTTTGATTACCTGGTGTTGATAACCACTAGAAGTTTATCTGCAATCACTTGTCTTTTCCCATAGAAGAATGGGAGAACACCAAATGAAGGTGACAAGTTCAAAGCAACAGAATGAGGCATTTCTTCATACAATGACGAAATAAATTGTGTAGCTCCTTGCCTCAGTATATTGTGGATGCCAACAGTTTGCCTGATTTTAGACAAATTAATCACAGAGCAATGGGTTAGTATAATCCTTTTCTCACTGAAATTAGCAACACTGATTTCCATAAGATTTAACCAAATCATAGCGCTGCCTGTATTCAAAAGTTGACCAAGATGTCAAATCAGTCTTGTGACATTTCCAATGGAGAAGTCACTATCCTCCAGGAAACAGTATCAGCTATCCGTTTTCAAATTAAGAACACTGTATAGCCTATCACTTACAGCAAAAGCAAAAGTCCCTTCAAATATTAGGAAATTTTCTAGAAATAATTACAGGGAGCTCAAAATTTGCAAAAATAAATCAATTAATCAGTCAATGTTCTGAATACATCCTAGTATATATATCCATGCATTCCTTAGCAGAATAAACCACAAAAGAAAAAAGTTATGAGCATATCTCATAAAAATACATATACAACACAAATATAAAAACATAAATGTAATAACCAGACACCATATGAAAACTGCAAAGATGTATGTATTACGGTTGTAAGCAAACATTTTTTTTTAATGAGGAAGCATAGCTGGTCATTGAAAAACTAGCCAAGAGAGGTTCCAGACTAAGAAATTGCTACTTATACTAACTTCTGCAATACATTTCAAAGACATTTCCAAAGAGGCAATCTATGCCACATTGGACAAACTCTGAGAAATAAGAAGCAGACATCTTTTCATAAAGCAAGTCTAGATAAAAATCTTCAGCAAAATAAATTGCATGTAGTTATATTAAAAGACTGAGAGATAAGAAATGAGCCATATCTTTTTTTTTTTTTTCCAGATTAAATGTTATAGTTTAAGTAAGTCAAGCTAACTCCACTGATCCATAGGAAGCGTTCCACATCTGGAAGATCTTTACTACGTCTGTGTTGGGGTTTCATGCTTTTTGGTGCCTTGTATACCAGTTCCCATGACTCTAACTTACCTTTGTCTTATTTTCTTAACGGAAAACTGTGTTGTTATATAAGTGCATGCCAGCTCAGCTAAAAATGCAGTGATCATTTCATTTCCTGAGATCTGTTATTTAAGCTATCTGTCTTACCTGTTTTCCTTAAACAAAGCAAAACAAACCCTTAAAAATACAGCAACATAATATAAGACAAAATAAGTTCCTCTGTAGTAAACGGTGTAGTAAAGATATTGTAGAAATTGTAAAGATAGATTGACTAGATTCCTTGCTTAGGGGATTCAAGTATGTTCAGCCTTGGGACTGAGCAAGTCACTGTCTTGGTGGAAAGAGCTTTAGCCTCCTGCCTCCCAAATAAAGTTTTAGAATTAAAATGCCTCGTGCAATACATGGTAAATACGCCCCAGTGAGTCTTCCAGGATAAGGGTTTGAACTACTGCTTTCACCTTACTGTTCATCCCTCCCCTTTCTCTCTTTCCGACAAATTATCTTCCAGGTTTTTATTTGAACTTTTACTAAAAGGAGATTCTGGAATTTAATTCTTTTGGCTACAGAAAAATGGGCCAGGTCATTCTGCGTTTTTGCCTTTTAATTGGTTAACTGTTATCCAACAGTAATTCATTCAGGAAGGGAAAAAGAAAAAACTGAGCCAGAAAATCAGCCGCACTGCTGCTCTGTTCAGCGCATCCAGGAAGTGGGACACAAATGACTTCCAGCTGCCTTTATGCTTCCTTGAACTGCAGGGCCAGGCAATCCCCAGACTAACTGTAGAGAAGGGGTATGGTAGACAGCAGGCTGGCAGACAGTAATGGCTGGCCCAGCCTGCGCTCACTAGCGCACTTTGTAGCAGACACCGCGGACCCAGCGCTCCCCCTTCTCTGGGGCAAGCATTTGGAACGGGGGGAATTATGCCTGGCAGCATTTAGCACTTGGTGCTTATATATCAGTACCGAAAGTATTTTGGACTGTATGCTGAGTTCTTAGAAGGGGTAAGTGGAAGTCGCTGTAGCCATAATTATAGCCTGAACATCAAATTGTTATCCACGTGCTATGAGCAAGGTAACTACAAATTGATGAATACGCAGACAACCTCGCATCTGCATAGTAGAGAATAAAGAACCTCAGGGACAGAGCTGCACATCTATTTTGGCGAAAAACAGCCCTGTTCAGCACCCCAAACATATCCACACTGAGCAAGCAATGCCCTACTCATGTTCTCACACAGCAGGAGTCAGGATTTGCCTTTATTTCTAATATACCTTTTGAACAGCAGATCTCATTGAGTCAGTCCAGTGAATATCAAGAGAACTCAAAGGCCCAATATCTTCCTGAGGTTTCAGCAATTACACACTTATGTATTAATAAAACATGCCTTTGAGAAACAGGAAAAATGTCTTGTGTGCTGGGTAATTCTGGTTAACGCTGTAAGTAGCAAAAATTTTGGAGTACGCAGAATTAGGATATCATCTTTCTCATATACCTGTCCCATACCATTCTTAAAGCATTTTCGTTTTCAACATTTTAAAGAGTTACACAGCCTTTAGCCAGATGTGTTCTAAAAATCTGATTTGTATTTATTACTAACTCTTTTTAATTATTGGAGTGAACAACAGTCATAAATCATAGCAGCTACTTAGGTGGACTGTAGTTTAATTCATGAAGTGTTAATGGCCTTCATGTTTTATTAAACAGAAGATAAAGTTGCTACAGCAAGAAAAGGCTAATTCATATTCACAGACAAAAAAAACATGCAATAGAATGGAGAAAATGGATCAACTGAGCCTACTTATCTGTAACTAAGGGATAAAGCTCATTTCAGAGGAGCAGTTAACACTCAACCAAAATTTACAAGCTGCAGAAATTTTAATTAAAGGTTATTCTTAAAAAGTATCCAAATATATTAAGGTAAGAAAACCAAGCAGCCGTAACTCTGTTCTTCAGTGGTGTTATAAAATAGCTTTACCATTATGATTAAATTATCATCATATTTGTAATACCTGATTATAATTAACTGGTTTTGAAGGTGCCATACAAATTTTATTTTTTCTTTAATTACATGGTCCACATCTCTTGAGAGAACCATAGTGGCTAACATGCAGACTGAAGCCTGTCTGGGAGAAAATTGCTTCATATCTAACTCTGAAAGAACATGTGCTATTGTGTAGCTTATACCATAATACTACATGTTGAAAGCAGTATAAGTTCATTAAAAAAAAAAACGCAAGCCCTTTTAAGTCACCCATTCATTTTTAATGAGACTCAGTTTCCTATGCACCCTTCAAATTTTTGCTGGACATTATGGAGCTTTCCATATTTAATTCCCGTATGAGTCTTATTAAAAACCCTGGACTGCATTTTCTGTTTCAACAGTATTTATTGGGATGAGCTAGATTCCACTTGACGGTGCCCCTCAACTCTGTGCTTTGCTCTAAGCCTTTCGATCTTCACTGCCCTACCCAGAGCATTTCCTGAATGTGTTTATGGGCTCTTTCAGTGAACACCCCGTACAACTTCAGGCATCTGGGTCCTGAGCTGACCCCAACTAGCTTGCCAAACATCTGGCCATGAACTCATGTTTTCATTCTAAGCTACAGTTGCACTTTTCTGAAGCACCTAAAATTTTTAAGTAAATTAACCACAGGTTTGCACATTTTTGTAATAATGTTCCTTTTTGCTTAATTACACGACAAATGTGCGCACTGAGACAAAAAATAACAACTCCAGCATTCATTTTCCTGCATAAGTTTCTTCAGCGTTCTGGTGTACTTCTGGCCTAAGCCTGGCCTTTTGGGCGGTCTGTAGGACCGCCCTGTAGGTCATGTTTTTTCTTTTGAATGAGGGAGTCTTTCCAGCTCATTTTCCTAATCCTTAACGCGGTCAATAGCAAGCTGTGACTCAGGCCATGAGAAACTGTCAAACCCAGTTCATCCCTTCCATCTTCTGCTAAAGCTTCCTTGACACCTATTTGGCCATTCATTTGCTTCATTGTTTTTCTTTGATAATTTCCACTACTTCAAGCCTTTTCCTCCCAAATAGGAAGAAAATCTTCCTAGTTACTTCTCTTAGTTCTACTTGTCATGAACCATGACATACCATACTTGTCATACCATACTAGCTGCCCAAAAAGCAATTTATGATCTAAACCAGAGCCTAGAATGAAGCTTCCTTATTCAGTAACACCTTCCAGGGCTCACAAGCCACAAGCACATTCCTGTTAGCATATACACTAGTTAATACATTATGCTGTTTCTCCTACAGTGTATGTAAAGTGTCTGTAATTGTATCTCTTGTCTTTCTTTCTTGTATGCTTTTAAGGCATGTTTTCATTGGTCTTTTAAAGTGTTTGTTCAACCTGTAGCCAGGTGAGTATGGTTAATTATCTCAAATTGCATAAGAAGTTAGGCAATTACAGAACCTTTAGTCAGAATTGCATACCTGTGCTGCGTTCTTACTATGTCTGTACCATTTTTCCTTTCTTGGTACTACAGCAGTCAGCTGTAGTATACTCTGTATGCCCTTTACATACCTGTATGAGATCTACCTACTTGCAATGTTGACAGAGGGATGTGAATCCCTAAAAGTTGTAGTTCTCTAGCTATGGATCTCAGCGTGGATTCACATTCAAATGTATGCTGTAAATTTTTAAATGTGATTTATAGTTTGGCTTACAGTTCAGGCAACAATTCCTGGTTTTCTTTATGCATGAATGTGCTATACTTGCAAAATACGTATCCTTCTTTGTGTACTCTGTTGGCCAGATTATGATTCACCTTTGCACAGACAGGACGAAAGCTGTAATTGCCTGAAAGAGAGCTTTGTGCTGAAAGTGAGTCACAATGGTGCAGTCCCAAACTCTAGTTCACTGCCTCCTAATTTCAGGAGTTAAAGCGTTTGCTGTAAAATAGATCATTGAAATGATCCACATTAAGTATATCCATTTTTTAACCTATATTGTCTTAATGACCTGTCTTTACACAAGGCCTGCAAGCAATTGAGCCAGAATAAAATGAGAGAACAGTGAGCTGCAGTATGGGACACAGGCAAAAAAACTGTGAAGGAAGAGACGAGACACTTCCGATGTTAGCTTTCTACTGCTAGTCTCTCAGGTAAAAAAAACGCCTTAAAGGAGCTGCGCAAGACGTAGATAGGTGTAGAGAATTTGACATGGAAAAGCTCCTTAAATAGTGAAACGGTGCAGTTCTTCTAACTAACCTAGAATTAGGGCCTAGAGCAGCCACATAGCTGTTCAAAAGCTACTGCAGTCTCTGGTATGGAAGAGCAACTATGAAGTCCCTTCAGAGATTTGAGACAGTTACAGACTGTCCATTTTTAGATTAAACATCTTCCTTCTACCTTTGTCTTTGTTGTGGTAGCATGAACCATGCAAATGACTTTGCATAGTCCTCATCTGGACTTTTGTGGTGCAAGGCATATGAATTGCGTTGGTTCTGCTGCCTTTCGGGACTGTCTCACCTGGACAATGCCCCCTGGATTATTCCCCTAATTTGCTCAGGCTAGACTGAATTTTCTGCAGATCCTTTAGCATTTCTGAAAGTATATGTCATAGATCCACAGTGCATACTATGTCTTTACATAGACTGTTGGTATATTACCATGCTCGAGGCCTTCCTTCTGTTACTTAATGCCACTATTCATAAACAAAGGTTCCCACCATTACCATCTTTATTTCCTGCCAGGAGTCTGAAAGATCTTGTAATCTCAGTGGAGAGAGAGCTCTGATAGGAATTGTAAAAGCACCAAGTGTTTAAAGTAACACTGGGTAGCAGTTCAAAACAAGAGGGCACTCTTTGCCGAGCAGGAATCCAGCATGTAGGTTCTCGGGAGAGGAGGGGTAGAATGGATCTAGGGTCAGCATGTACAGCATTTCTCCTGAACATAAGCAATTCCTGCATGCACTTTTTTATTGAAGTCCATACACAGCTCAGTTCTTTGTTTCAAGCTCTAGCCTCACACTTACTTAGCCTTTTTTGCACTTCCTTGCTTGTTAGCTATTAGGAGTTAACATCTGGTCTTCCATTTTCTTTCCAAGGTAGTTTGCCAATAGTCATTGGGCAATAGTCATTGATAGCTATGTATTGTAATTATAAATATGTAGATGTGTGTGTGTGCGTGTAGTTATATATAATAGATAATATATAAATATATTATGAATATATAATTATGTACAGTAAATTCAAACGTCTGCACGATTCACAGGCTCACTACATTCCCCACATTCAAGCTTGTGTTTATACGCCATGCAAAACAATGCAAAAGTCACTTTTTCCATAAAATGATGCCGAAATGTCTAATCTTCTCCAGAGCTTAAAACATTGCAACAGGCATAAAGTTAAATGTGACGAGTGAAAGGCGCATAGTGTGGAAAGATTTAAGAACGGATGATATTCAGAAAATTCTAGATAACCTAGACTTTCTTTGTAGAAGAGCAAAGATTTAACTGGGGATGTGCTGAAGTTTACTTTGCATTGCCTCTTACAGATAAAACAATATGACTGATGAGGTTCCAAATATATAGAGGGATTTGGTATGATGTATGTTTAATATTTGATAGGGAGGTATGAGAACTAGATATAGACCATGCTTAGGCTGGTGATTAGCAATACTTTACGGAAAACAGTGCAGCGAGTACATGTGCATAGGTGTGTGCAAAGAGCTTAATTTGATGTTATAGTGAAAAAAATTGCGTCGTATTCTCACTTCCAGGCACAGTAAGCTTTGAAAAGGGCATAAGATTTCCCTAGATGGAAACTAATAAAAGATCTTTAATCTTGCAAGTCCAAAAACCAGGATGTAACTAAAGTATAATTTCTGTGATCTGAATTAATTTTCCATGTCTGTCAGGAAATATATCTGAGATCTTCTTTTGAAAGCTCATGCAAATTTCTACCTCCTTTTAACCCTAGCTGCCAGAATTTGTTGTTTAGTAGATTTATTTTCCAGATGTTCAAACCTTATATCTCTTGTTAGAGGAGGGGAGGCGGCTTGTTATATATTTTTGTTTTCCGCACCAAATAACTAGGTTATTTAGGCTGAAATGAGGTTAATTAGGTAACTGAATCTAATCCCATTAACTGTTACTCAGAGCTGTTACGATTTTGTAAGGACTGAGCCTGTCAGAGTTATTTTAATATTGAAGGACTTGAAGCCTGTATTTTAGTTGCTCCTTTGATTTTTCTTGTATATTTTTCATATACAGCATAGATTTAAGTTTTGACCGTTGGGAATATATTTTTGTTTTATTTCTGACTTTTATGACCTGTTAGACAAGCTCAGATTTGTTATCAGTACACTGACAGCTGCTCATTCCACAACCAACTCCAATTTTCAAACAAGCAGTCTAGAATCAGTCTTATTTTAAGAGAGGGAGGTAAGCCAGGCTCAAGAGTACACCACTTTCTCCTATAAACTATGGTGGAAGTTTTCACATAACTGAAGTATTTTATTTTGGCCCACCTATGTAATCTTTTTAGTACTTGACCAAAGGGGTAGTATATTAGGATTGAAGTAATCTTATCAGCATTCTTGTAAAAATGCCACATTTTGATATCCTTTTCTAAAGCACTTAAATGTTTTTCTTTAATTTGGTTCCTTACGGTTAGAGTATTGAACAGTATCCCCGATTTACGAAGAAGTCTCCTAGTTTTCCTTCAAATGTCACCAAAAGTCACACAGGTTCCACAGTGGTGCCTTTAGAAAGCTGCCACCAGGAGCAAGCAGGGTCTAGCCGGTTTAGCGTATGAAAGAGCATCTAATGAGTTTCTTCTGTCTCTTTTTCTCTCTTTGGTTTGTTGTGTACTCAGGCAATGATACCTGTTTTTAGCTTACAAACCCTTTTGGTATGTGAGTATCAAAACTGAGTACAGTAGGTACCATATCTGTGTGCACTGTTTGTGCAAATAAATGGTGGCTGATAAGAGAAACAAGAAGTTACGTCTTTGGGAAACAGTATTTGGACTAATGAGGGAGTGTGTGAGTGTATGTATAGATGCATGAGTATGTGAATGTTCTGCAGTTTCTTTTAAGTATTACTTAAATAATGTGTGGATTCATCCATGAATCATTTAGGTTTTAAAAGATCCAGAAGCACACGATAATATTTGTAAAGGAATGTTCTCTGTTTTTGTCCGCACTTTAGACTGCACACTGCCCTTACTTTAAAGCAGATCATGTATACGGAGAGTAATATATAGCCTTAGAGGTGAAATAGTTTGCCAGTAAATTTACAGAGAGCATCTGTCTTCACAAAACACTAGAATTCCCCACATATGAAATACAGGAAGAAAGGGAGATGATATCTTTAACTGTCAGTGTAAACTGATGAGGTAAAAGTCCAATGATAATGTTTGCTTGAGCATCTTGTCTGGCCATCTGCTGATATCTTTGTGCTTTCATGGTCTCAACTAAGTCCCAAGTTTTGTGATGTTACATTTCTTTGTCCAGTTCTCATTTTAAATCAGGGTGAGACCTGAACTAAAGACCTTAGTGGTTGTGATATGAACTTTGTGGAGATTCTGCTCTAGATCTAACCTGGGAGAGACAAGTGAGGCAAATCAGGACTGCTGATATTCGGTAAATGTCAAATCTGCTAAAAAATTTACTGAGTGATGCAACCCTACTTTCAGGGTTGGTGTTTTTTTAAAGATACTGTGAACTGATTTTTTTATTATTTAGCTGCATTATTTGGGTATTAATGTATGCTTCCTTTAGTAACTTGCTAGTTTATCATATTGGTTCTTGCTATTTAGATTTTGATCTTGTTAACTTAAATGCTTAAATATATACTGCATTGAGGAGTTGTGCCATAGTTGATACATTCTTCACTCTGTTATGTTCCTTTTTACCTTTGTACTTTTTTCTTGGTTTTGTGTCTTTGTGTTCTATTTTGTCTGTACAAAAGCTGCACAAGTTAATGAGTCCTATTCACACACACAAACACAACACTGTCTTGAATGTCAATTCAATGTTTTTAAACCTTGTGCCACCTTAAACACTTCCACGCTCTTCTTGGTGTGCTCACGCTTTAAATACTTGCAGGCTGTTATCATTACTCTCCCCTTGCATTATTAGCTGTCATTTGGCTAAGCAGAACATGTTTTAATCTTTCCTCGTAAATCAAACTCTCCAGCCCCTTAATCATTTATGTTGCTGTTATCTGAATTCCTTCAAAACGTGTTGACATCTCATGGTACTGGAGAGAGGCTAAATCTACATGTTGCCTTTGAGAAGGGGTTTCATTTGTGTGAAAAAGAGTATGTCTAGTTGTTCTTTTTGGAAGTATTGAGAATGTAAATAACAGCTGTTCTTTCTACTATAAAGGTGAGCAAAAAGATGAATATTACGTTTAAAACATCAGAAATAATAAATACAACATGCCATGCATTTTTATCACACTAGTCTTCCATCTGAGATACATACCATTTCACCATTATTGAATTATTTCATTTGTAATAGGTACACCTCAAAATACTAATTGAACCTATCATTTTCAGATGTGGGCTTTTTCTTCTTGTTTGTTTGCTTCCTTGCTTTCAGAGGGAGTGTTTTATTCTGTTGTTCCAATTACCATATTTTTTCCCAGGCAATTCTGCATCATCTACTTTAATATGACATAGATTCTCCCTTATTTCACCAGTTCTTCATTACTTCCCTCACCCGTTCTGTTATAAAGTACTTGAAGAAACATTTGCAGTTACTTTGCTTCTACTGAACTTACTTTGCTTTTAGTGAGGTTTTGTAAGTAATTTTTCTATATATGTGCTACTGCTGCTGTTTTAGATACTCAGGTTCTTTAAAGGCCTTTAAAGGGATTTTGGTTAGTGCAGAGCTATTCCTATTTTGCATTGAACCTGAGTGCAAGGTTCGTATTTGCTTTTTTCATTAAGAACTGTATAAATTCAGTAGTGCAATAATGCCTTTGAAAACTGAATCTTGGATTTCATAGGAAACAATATACTTTTCTTGTGTGTGGAATTTTAAGGTAACCTACCCCATCCCCTAGATTTTTTTTAACAGCAAGGAAAAAAGATATTTTTTAACTGAAGACCAGAGCAGATAGTCTTCATTCCTGAGCACCAGTTAATATGAGAATGCTACTATATATCTCTTCTTACCATTTAAAAAAAAATTACTTGAGTGGACCATAAAACAATATTAGGTCAGATATAGAGCCAGGACAAAATATAGGTGAGGCTGTTAGCCTACAACGACAACATAGGGTCCACATTTTCACCTTGTTCTTGAGTTCTGAAGTGCACAGTTTGCCACACATCTAATAATCAAATGTCCTCCTAAAACAATTTAGGGGAACTACCCAACCAGTTGCAAGCAGTCTCAGGACTTGAAAGTGAGGCCATGAACCACTGTATCCTCTCAGCTTCCTGGTCCCTAAACCAGCCAGTCCAAGCTGGCTAGTCTTCCCTAGCCAGTCCTCAATACAAGAAGTGCAATAATGTGCTTGACTCTATGTGAAGATTTTCCATGCACTGTAGTACTGCTCCAGAGGGCAGATATGCCGTGTCTAAAACCAGACGCCCACAGGAACAGCACAGTGCATGCACAAGGGAGTTTTGCTGATTATCTGCAAAGTAAATTAAGGAAAGGTATGAAGAAATCCAATTCCTAGAATAGCAAACCAGATTGTGTCATGAAAACCTCGTTTAATAGTGTTGCTAACTTCATGGAGTAAATATGAAACATTAACCTCTAGTAATAACCTTAGCTGCAGTTTTGGATTTCCTTTGTATGTGTTTAAGGTATTCACAAAGGCCTTACTGTAGATAACAGAATAAATTTTTCAGTTCATATGATGACTGCTTTAATCTTCAGGATAATTATGTTTGACATTCCCCAAAAAGCTTCATCTTGTGTCTGTGATACATTAGGCTTACATAAAGGAGAAGTGAAACACTAGATTCTTTATCTCTGAAAGATTAGGCATTAGAACTTGTAATCAGCAGTTACTACAAGACTTTGGTTGAAATAATGAACCCAAGAAGAAAGAGGTGCTATAAAATAATGCACAACACGTAACGCGGTATCATGGTTTAAAAATATAGAGAAAGAGAATTGTTGTCAATATCCTGAAAAATATTCTGCAGCAAGAAGGACCTTAAGACCTCCGTTTGGAGCAAAGACCGTAATTGTTTAAAGTGGTGCTTATTCCATTTATAATTTTATACACCAAAACAGTACATAAGAAAGATTCTTGCTAGCTAGGTAATAGCTGACTTACAGTTGCCAAATGGATGCATGCAGTGAAGACGACAGTAGGTGAAGAGTACGCTTTCCCTCTCCTCCCCTGCCCTGTCTCCCTCAGTCCCTGCCACTGCTTCACAAAGCTGTCTATATCGATCTCCCTCCCAACCCCAACGCCAGCATGACTTTCTCCTGCCTTATTACAGTTGATGAGAGTTCCCTCATCTTCTGCCTTGTTGTGAGATGGAGCAGCGAAGGTCAGCAAAAGCCCAGGCAAGGCAAGATGGCTTCTCTCATCCCTACAACCTGCCACCAGCTGGCAGCAGCCCAGAACTGTGTTTGCAAGGATTTGCAGGCTGGCCCCTAGGCCAGGCCAGGCCAGGCAAGTCTTCCAGTTCTGCAAGTATCCAGTTCTGAACATGGATGAACACCATGAAATACAGTTTTTCAGAGGCTACACCAAATAGCCCTTATCATAGCTACACCAAATGGACTTCCAGAGAGATTCAGAAAGGAATATCCCTACAAAATACCAAATTCCCATACCAAATTGTAATAAAGTCTTTAAGGAAAACTTACTAGAATTTTTCAACGTCAGTAAAACAATGCATTCTTTCATTTATTTTCCTCTAAGAGCAGGATTTAAAATGAACGCATAAATAAAGCACCTTAAAGAAGTTATGTCAGGTCACAGACAATTCCAGGACAAACTTTTCAAGCATAGTAGATGCCAGCAACTTAAAACAGGAACCTGAAGAAGTTAGGCAACATTCAAAATAAAGAGCATAAAAACATTAAAAATACATAGCGCTGATAAATATTCTAATGAAAAATGGAGCGAGGAGAAATTAGCATGCACAGACTGTTCAAACTGCTTTATTTAGTGAAATCTCGAAATATACTGAGAGTCGGAATATTCTAATACATATACAAAAGTTTAGGTTCAGTTTGGATCCTTCTTCCCAGTGTAAATGTCATCACTTGCTATGAAAATTTCATTTTTTCTCCTGCTTTCGCTGCCTTTGAAACCACAAATCAGCGATTCAGTTAGGGCTTACATTGTACCTTTTGTATTTTTCGCTATGACAAACCTTCTGTATAACACAGACTGTATTTCACAGTGATAGCAGTGGCAGCGGCAGGGATTATTCAGCCTGTTTTTACGTCACTTAATAAAGCACAGGCAGTACTAATGAAGATGACTTACATGAGTCCTCCAAATCTCACTAAATCTTCTCAGGAATGAGCCTTTTCCATCTTGCTCTGCAAACACTTGGAGTTTCCCTTTGGTTTAAAATTTCTTGCTGTCCTTTGATCTCTCTGCTGAGAATGATCTCAGCCCGTGCTCTGAAGTATCTCCCTGCTCACCCTCTGGTGCAGATGAGTCTGCTGGCTCGTGTGACACCCCCACACTCATGTTCTTGTCCCTGCTGTGTGCACAGACACCAGCCAGCCAGCACTAGATTATTTTAAACTTGTTGAGCCATATTTTACAAGGAAAATGGTTTTATTCACAAGCAGTGTTTTTGTTGACTATTGTAGATAAGCTCTCAGATATTGTTGCTTTAACATCTTTCTTACATTGTGTCATTTTTGTGCAAGGGATGGCTAAAGAGGAAAACCTTTAACCTAAGGAACTCCCAATCTCGGTATGATAGGGTAGATATGAACTGAAGAGAGAAGAGAGAAAAAGATAGAAAGGGAGACAATAGAAGAAGTCAAGGAAGGAAAACTGCTGATTGGTAAGATTATAGAGAAACAATTTTAATAAAGTGTAACAATAGTGATGTGTTTGTTTGGGTAGTGTTGGGCTTTTTTCTATGTGTGTTTGTGGATCTGCAGTTTTCTATGATTGCATTTTTATATGCAGCCACATTTGCAAGTCCGCTGGAAAGAAAGAGCTACGTTAGGCCATGAAACTTGTTCTATGAAATTTTATTCATGTCGCACTAAAAGTACTGATGGGACCGCTCAGCTGGAGTATATTACTCAGCTGATAAAAAGATATCTTAGTGTGGTCCATGGTGACCTTACATTGCATTTCAGGTCACGGTGAAGGAAGAAGAACCAATACTATTTAATAGTATTTTGCTTTGGTAAAGCGTAACAGATGGCTAATGCTCAACTGTTCCTAGCGCACAGCCTGTTGCTATCAAGTATTCTGTATGAAAGATACAATTGGGAAGGTTCTACAGCTTAAGTTACGTAGTTGAGGTGTTCGGACACCACTGTGGATTGATACTTCCACAAATTTCTCTGAACACGTGCCTCACATATGGCTCAACAGAATGAAGTGAAACAGATTTAGCACTTCCTTTCTGACATGAATTCTGAACTCTGGCAACAGCGTTCACTAAATGTCCCTTTTTTTTCTCTGTAATATGCAGTATTTCAAAAGCAGTTGGCAGCAATTTGGGCAAGTCTAGATTTTCTAGTAATGTGAGGACAATTTATGACTAGTTGCAAACAAAAAAGCAGGTTAACTTGGAACAATGGAAAACTGAAAGTGGAAATGCATCTTCATTCATGCTATTCAGTTATTTCTTTTTGTTTAGTATTTAATGGCTGTGATTAGAAATGTTTTATATTTTTCTGTGTTGGTTTATTTTTAATTCTGTAGCACATAGTGATAATGAGACAGCAATCCAGAAACAGCCAGATAAGCTCACACTTTGAAGTACAGGGAACTCCGATTAAGCTATGGGACTGCTTGCAAAGCAGGGCCATAATCAAATCGAGAAGTTTGCTAAAGGTTGCTAGTGTTTATTTAGGGTCATATTTAATTTGAAACTAATAAAAATATAATTGAAGGCCTGAACTACTCTACTGGGTTTACATAAAGCCACCAGCATTTATTTATCAGACAGCGAAAGGCAATGAATGAAGAGTCTTCCCAGGTATATATTTTGACAAGATCCTCTCAGTGTTTAACCAAATTGTGTAGACATTGAAAAGTCTGTGAAAGCAACAAAGGTTATAGTCAGTGTGGTCTGCACAGCTTATAAAAGCAGTGCGGACAGAGGCGAGGCCAGTCTGCTTAGAGAGGGTACAGATGGTCCTTGGGGCTCCCCCGCATCTCTGCTGCTGCTGGTCGGTAGAGGGAAGCAGAGAGCAGGCAGCAACTTCTTACCCTCCATGGCAGGAGATCAGGAAACTTTCTCCATCTGTAACATGGTTTACTATCTCTTCTCTGGAATGTGTCCATTTAGGTCCTAGGCTGTTAAAAGCTTAACTCCAGGGTGTTGACACTGGGCACAGGGAACTTTTTTGAGAGCCAAATATCTTTGGTAGGACACACAGTAGTATGTGGTTCAGTTGCACACTCCCATCGTCAACACCTTTGCAGCAACCATCACTCAAACTTTTATTATTATCTTACATGGAGCTCCCACTGAACTCAGGGAGCAGAGCAACTCCAGCCAGTTTGCCCAGTGCAGCGATGTTCCCACTGACACAAAACTCTCTTAAGCCCTTGCCTGCCCCAGCAGGGGGGAATGAAGGAGAAACACAGAGCAGAGTGGCTGGCAATACTGACCAGAGGTCAGATGATAGAGAAAGGTGTAGTGGGTACAGGGACTGGGAGGAAAGTGTACAAAGCGGAATGGAGTAGGCTTTAGAAGGTAGAAGAGAGAAAAAGCAGAAAAGAACAACATGTAAAGGAGTTTGGAAAGGAGAAAAAGAAATGGAGATGCTGAAGAGGAGAGGATATCATGAAGAAGCCAACAGACAAATCCAGTTCATGGGCTGGAAGGACTCCCTACCTGTTTTACACTTCCTTCCTTCATGTTTAATCTTCATTTTTATTTTCTTTTGTCTATATCATGCATTGACACTTGACACAAGAAAAAATCCTAATGTTCTCCCTCAGTACCGTTTAAATGGCAGGCTGAAACCTGAGAAGAGAGAATACTATTCCTCATTATAATCCCCATCCTTCCTTCCTTCCAAATCTGGGAGCTTGGGCTTCCATAACTTTCTGATTTTCACTCCTAGTACGATAAACAAGAATTTACCTTCTACAGGAAAATAATGTTATTCTGACATTTTAATTCTCAATTTGGAACAAAAAAGCAAAATTTGGCATGGAAGGAATTATTTGTTAAAATGGCTATTTGGAAATACTGCAGTGTTGCATACTCTCCAGCACATGATGGGAGGGAGGTAACTGGAGCACCAGGCATGCCGATGATGGAAACTGGCTGCCACTGCAGGGTCAAGTTCTTCCACCTGAAGCCTGCTCCCTAGGGTGCTCCAGGCATGCAGAAGGCTGAACACCAGCAAGTGTTCCATAGGGCAGATGAGTTGCCCAACAGTTTGCACCCTTCTGAAGGGACACCTACATGCTAAGTGAAACTTACATTTTTACCTTACGTGTTTGAAGAATGGAGAATTTTTTTTAGACCAAATCAAATTGAAATAAAGATATGTCTATGCCATAGAGAGCATTTTGTTAAGACTGGTGAAGTTTCTGTTGAAACTTTTCTATTTCAACAAAGTACAGTTTATTTCTTTCTATAGGAATTTCTTTACAATCTGCTCTGACTGGTGGCTCCATCACATCTAAAGATCTGATACATCAGATCTCTCAGATACTGCAGATGTGGCAGTGCCATATTTTCTGTTGGAAAGCAACACATGTAAAAGCAAAATTCAAAGGGCTCCTTTCCCAGTCTGATCTCCTGGATAGCCTTTGGAGACATCTAATGAGGCAAATCGATGATCATTGACACATGCTGTGTGCCCAGCAGGCAGTTTTATAAGACCTAAGACTCGGTGTCCAAATCACTCTTTTGCTTTGTGATACTTTTGGAGAGTTACGACATCACTTTCCAGGTTCTGGAACAAGGGGGAAGATGGTTTCATATATCATATCAGGGAAGCTGCATAGACCACCAGAGGAAGACGGTCTGAATTTGCCATACCGTTTGTTGCAGCCCACACGGAAGTTACAGAGCAACTCACACCAGCAGCACAGTTAAAAAATGATGCGCCTCTGACTGGCTGAGCACATTTTGGATGCACACATCCTTCCCAACTCAAGAGGCCAGAATCACATAGATGAACCAAAGAGATAAACTAAGAATTTGCACTTTTGTAAACACTCAGAAGGGAAGTTGATGCATTTTGGCCAAGCCTGAAGAGAGTTATGCTTGCATAGCTAGGTTCACTGTTTACTTCCTAGAAGCTGGAAGTTGCCAGAACTAAAACGGAGATCATCACTCCCATCTGTCCTTGTACCTGATGCAGTCGGTCTGTTCTTTGCCTTAAAGAGACAAAAGGATTTTTTATTGTTATCTCAGCAGACTGAAGTATGGATAGAACCACCTAAAGGGTTAGAGAACAGATGCATTTGGCAGACTTAGATCCTTGCATTTGAACTGTTGAGGAGTGATAATGTTATAAGGATTTCACTTTTGCCTTCTGGCCTCGGTTGGTCTTAAGAATGATGTCTTTAAAGATGAGCAGCGCTTTGAAAGTAACAGCCTAGAGAGGAAGATTAGAGAAGCACAACTTTGCCTGTGTTAATAAGACATTTCTAAAAAGAGAACTGGAAGACATCAGTGGTTGCACTCCCGGAGGAAGGGTAGGCCTGGGTAACGGAGAAGATGCAGTCCTGGCACAAGTGATGGTGGAGCTCTTCTCAGATGGCAGAGACGCTCCGTCAGGGCAGGGCTCTGCCCGCGGCCAAATGCTACCCAGCTCCCAGCTTGCCGAGCAGGCGGGTGGGATCTGGCCCATATAAATATTTGCCTCTGGAATTCTGCAAAAGCTGTTCCCCGAGCACGCATGCTGTTCTGCACGTGTGTGTTGCAGCTTCTTTCCCCAGGGTATGCTGTAACCTTTCTCCCTGAACACTGACTACTGCATTCCTCTCTTGTCAGCAACAGACCCCCTAGCTCCCTTAGACTCTCCTTCACGTTATTTTTAGTCCAGTACACCTCTTTGTTGCCCATCCAGTTTACCTTTTGACCATAACTATTTCTTTGTTTCTTTATCTTAGCCATTGAACAGGCAACACTGAATAAAATAAAATAATTCTGGAAGATAGCTGAGTACTAGCTATGTGCTGTGACTTTGAACACCATGAGTATTATTCAAATACAAAACCTGTTTCTGCTATTGGTCTTTTGATATAGCGAAGCACAGAGTTAGAGCTGCATCATCAGTTTTACCTCAGTGCTAGCTGGGGGATTAGCACTTTGTATATTTTTGCTTGCATTTTGCTACAATACCTGTATACAGCTAATTGAACTGTGAATGTAAGATACAGAAGGGTGCATAGGCCGTTTCCCAACTGAAGCAAGATGTTTGTTTTCAGAATATTTTCTGTACATTTTTGAGTATGACAGCAAAAAGCTTTGCCATTTTCTTTGAAAACATTTTCTTTGCCAGTCCATAAATCTCACCATTCAAACCTTTTTTCTTTAATGTCATTCCCAGTCCTCTAGTTTAACTGGTTTAACAGCTTTCCTCATAAATTAACCTAATACATTCACATTGACCTACATCAGAGGTTTACCAACTGAGGTCTGAACACATTTACCTGGCACCGGTGGCATCCTCTGCCAGGTCAGACCATGAGCATGTGTTTAGCAGAGTAATGGAGTAAGCTTTTCCGCATAAACAATCCGAGGGAAACTGCAGGCGTATAATTCAGGCAAAAGTCTCCCCACAAACAGCCACATTTGCAAGGGGAGAGGGAATATATCTGAGCTGTAGGAAAATTACATCTACGTGAGGAATTATCATTCTGGTAGTTACTAGCTTTGTGCAAGTCCAGTAACTTTTCTCCAAACACATAGCAGCGTTTAGGAGTGCAAGCCTTGTATGGAGAGGTGTGCCTGAGATGCAAGGTCTCAGTAGGCATGGTTAAGAGCCATCAGCTAATTATTAATACAGCAGCAAAGGCAGCTGCCAGCTTTCTACTAAATGTATGGATGTTGCCCAGTACCGAGCTAAGAGCTGCTGCCACCAGGACCACTTCCAGTGCTACACAAACTCCCTGCAGCTCCCACTGCTGGTATCCAGGCAAATTCAAATTCTGAACCCCTTTTCAGCATCTTTTGGGTAGTGAGAGGTCCAGACCAAAACTGAGTGCATTGTTTCAGGTCAAGTGTTACTTAAATAACAGAGCAATAGAGACTGTGATACAGCTCTGCTCTGAGGCCTCCTTTTAGCGGAATTTAAAATTATTTTATACTTTCATATTGCATGGCAAACTCTACCTCATTTTCTGTCCATAGTTAGTGTCACGTATCTCTCTAATTTTAACACTTCTCAAATTTGTTTTCTTTGAGTGTTTCTATCTCCTTTTAACTACTTTTCCCACTAGGTCACTCGTTGTAGGCTTTTGTAAAATTAATGACCTTTTACTTCCTCTTCATATTTTCAGCCTATCTATATGAAATTGTTTTCCTGTCCATGGTTCATTAAAAATTTTCTGACGTTAATTAAATTCTCTACACAACCTTGCTTAGATTATCCCTTATTATGTAAAGTAACATCAGACAAGCGGACTCCCTTTGCCATCTTCCTCTGATGTGTTATAGATCATCTTTACTCCTTCTGTGCCCTTTGTTGGGTCATTTTGACATTTTCCGGTCCATTTTGTTGAACTGGTTGCACAGGCCATTTTAAATGTTTTGAGCTGTGACACGTCTACGTATGTAACAACCCACAAAAATTCACAAAGAACTGAACCCTGATCATATATATATATATTGCTCTTTGGTTGGTTGAACTGCTAAAATGAGTAATGGTGGGTGTGTCTTTATTAATATTTTAGTTTGGATTGGGAGGATGCTTTTGAAATGAATCTCTCAACACCACCCTTTCATTCTGCACCAAGCAGTCTTGCAGGACGTGAACTGGATTGCATTCAGATGATACTAAGTCAGGGGATGCAGCCTGGCATTGCACCAGTGATCTCCAGCTCCTCGTGAGGATTCATTCAGGCCACGCAACCCACGTAGACCTAATTCAAAGTAAATCCCCCTGATGTGTCTGAACGTTAGTACTATCCATTCCACTATATAAAGCCACTCTTTTTGGGCTACGTTGTTGTTTATGTAGACATAACCACTGATAGTTAAAAACCCACTGAGACTGCCTCCTCCCTTGTTGCCTTTTGTTCTTCTCTGACAGTGGTATTCAGTTCCAATACAGAGGTACACACGCTGGGCTCCAGATTTAGATATTGCCTCTTCGCCAGCCTACTGCATCCTCATTTAAAAATGAACTAGTGTCTTCTGAACTGGTCGCTAATAGAAACAATGACAGACGGATGTCATCTAAATAGGGCATATGTGTTTTCTAGGTTTCTTTAGATAGATGACACTATGGTCATAATGCCTGTATTTGCCTGTGTTAGCATTTTCACTTGCTACACAAGAAAATTTTGCCAGGATAGAAAAGTAAAACAGATTTGAGTAGTGTCTGATCATATCAAATTTCTCTAGAAAGTTGGCTGCTTCTTTCTCCCTCCACCTCCCCAGAATTAGGAGGGGTATAACTGGGAAAGCAATTGCCAGCTCTAGAGATCCCTTGTTGCTTTGGTTTTGTGCAAACGTATATACAAGACATCAGCATTTGCAGATGCTCTATAAAGATAAAAGACAAAGGCCTAGATGGGAAGAAATTATGATTTTGATTAAGTAAGTAACTACTTTGGATTAAGTAGTGAGCTGGTTCTTCTCTCAGTTACACTGTTGTAAACCCTGTAAATTTCTTTTCGTTGTCAGAATGAGATCTTGATTTGTCTTAGAGGAAATGGGGACTAGTGAAAAGGAAGGGGACTGAGAAGGCACAGGAAAAGTTACAACAAATAAGAAAATGTGAAATAAATTATCTAGTATAGAATTAAAAGAAAAACTGTTTTGTTCTTAATGAGTTCAAAAGGTGGAAAAACACAGGCTGAAACTTGTGATCCTGTAATTTGATCTATGTGTGCTGACCTTGTGAGAAGTTATCAATCAGTTTTAATGATAACATCATACTTCTCAAGACAATGACACCATCTGACTTTAAACGGCAATTGTTGCTGTAAAAATAAAGGACTCTGGCTTGACTTAGCGCTAGGACAGCTTGATTCTATAGTCCTTGCTTTCACTGATACCAAAGGGGATTATGTTTGTAGGCTGGGCTCTCTCACCTCTTCACACATCACCACCATAGGTACACAATACACAATATTGGAAAGGGAGAGAGAGGCTCCGCTACCCTTTTATTCCTTCCTTCCTCAGGGAAGTCACAGGCCACGGTAATCAATTAACAAGGTCAATATAATAAGCAAGGTCAAATGGTTTTCTTCAGTGTGGCTACTTTTGTGGAACTTTTTTTGTGGGGAATCTTATATTTCCGCTTAGCAAAGATATGAAGACCTAATTCCCTTTTTTCCTTCCTCCTTCCCTCTCCACTCCCCTTTTCCTGCCAATGTTGTATTTCTCTCCCCTTCTTACTGCACTGACATAAATTACCGCACAGAGAACTCAGAATCAGGCCCTGTTTTGTGCCACAAACATGCAAGAAAAATACGGTAACAAAATAAAATAACTCTATCTCTTTTCTATTTCTTACCTTTTTCATCTCAAAACATGAAAGATTACCTGAAATATCAGTTAAGCAGGGAAATATCCTAATAAATGAGCATGCAAGTATGTGCCCAGTAAGTTATTTGATTAAACAGGAAGCTAGAATCCTATAGATATCCACAAATAAAGCCCCAAATCTAAATGACTGTATCGTTAGCTCATTTGTAAACTGTTCCAGATGTAAGATTTTGGCAGCTTTCCAGTAGGCTGGCTGCAGTCTGAGCTTTCCTGCATCCGCAGTGAGAACTGCAATGCCTGACTCTTGAAGGAAAAGCTCCACAGGGCTGACGACAAATTCATGTAAAGTAACAACCTGCCTGGTGAAGAGAATTTCAGACAGACCTCTGGGCAAAGAATGCCCCTTTTCCTGGGGCCAAGCGACAGCCGTTTCACTCTGGATGTGTGATCGATCTGCATTATGAATCAGCCAGTGAAAGCCCCTCTGAGAAGATCATTCAGTGATCATATCAGGGACTCCACTGCTAGAGCCTTGGATGTTATCTGGAAAAATACACGAGACAGACGACTGGCAGGTGAGAAGGAGGTTAAATAAGCATATTTTAAGATTCATAAGGGACCATAATCAATAATGGTAATTAGAGGTATCATTTGCATAACGTAGCAGTGTTACCTCTTAAGTATTTCTCCAGCGTTTTCTTTCTGTGCCGTGTTACTTTGGTGCTACGCCTACAGTGGGACTGCGTCGGTTTTGCTAAGTACATGAGATAAACATCAGTTAAAGAAAAGGAACAGTGAATTTTGCTCTGCAATTGTGGTGCAAACTCCTCACACTGAAGTGTGCTGAAGCATTTTATTTTGCTGTTAAGTGAGACCCTCTGCTTTACTGCTAGGATGTGCTTCAGCGAGTTGCGTTACGGAGTGTTTTGTAGCCAGGGAGTGTGTCAGCTGGAATATCTGGGTTGTGTGCTGAACGATTACTGGTATTTCCTCTGGCAAGGATTTCACTGCTCTGAGCTCCAAGTGAGTGTCAGGTATGCCAGAGCTAGACTTCTGAGATATAAATTAAGAGCAACTGTATGGTTACAGTTCACATTTTTATTTTGACTTGCAAAGTCTCCAAACCTGAAGCAAACTGTAATAGAGGGCTGGAGGAAAAGATATTTTAATTGTTCTTTTTTCCTCTTCTGTTATTGTCTGTCTGCTAGACCAAATGCTTCTCATTCATACTTTTGGGGTTGTTATTTTTATTATCATGGCATTTAGAGGTTTCAGAAAAGGCAGCAGAAATGCACAATGGGCGTGACGTGCCAGAGAGTTTGGTTTGTTTGTATACTTACTCTGGGGGTGGTTTATCTTGGAGGGAGGGAAGGAGGGAGGAGAAACGTGCATAATGATAAGATCGAGGATGAGATGACCAAGATGCGGACATTATGGCCCACTAATGTAAACTGAACTTTTACATCATTTTCCTGCACTTATCTTTTGGAGAAATATGAGCAGCTAAGTAATAGAAGACATTTGTGAGGGTGCACTGATTCCAAACCTGATTACCTCAGGTAATTAGGCAGTGATTGACTGTGGCCTATAAAGACAAACAGCTTTAAATTAAACATCTGTATTAAAATCTTGAGGAAAACAGTATTAAGATAATTTTTTTAAAGTCTTCCACTAGCACTCTTTTACAGTAAGTTAAATGGTGTTATAAGGAGTAGTTTACAGCCATTAAAGTTATTAATATAGGGATAGAATAGGGGGAATAGAAGTGTGCTTTAAATCAGAGCAGCTTATAGAAACCTTGTTCTGTCCACTGTGTTAGTATCTGGGCAAATTCTATGGCTGTTCTCACAGATGGCAAAGGATAGTGAGTTTCCTAGACCTCAGCTTTACCACTGTTTTACAATAAGGCCTCATGGACACATGTCACTGGAGATGGGGACGTGACATTTACTTCAGTGCTCAGCAGTTAAGACAAAATTGCCAGTGCTGTGAAAGTGCCGGACATTAACCTTTTTCCCATGACTAATTGAACGGGGTAGATAGTCTGTTTCACGTCTCAAAAGGTGGGTTAGAGTAAGAAAACTGGGCTTTTGTGGTAGCTTAAAGATTGTAGGGCATGGATCAGCAGTCAGAAGATCAGGTCCTGTCTCAGTCAGAGCAACTATTGCAACATGACAAACTCCGTTGGAAGGGGAAGTGAGAGGAAAGAAAGTCTGAATAAAAAGGCATGGATCTTATGCAGACCTATAATAGGGAAGCTAGTGGGGCCAAGTGGACCTTTGTTTAATCTGTTTGCTGCCTGGTCAGCTGGACACTTGTTTACCCTGGAATTAGTTTCCATTCCACCTGCTAGAGATGTTTATGTGAATGCCTTGAAGTAAGCTTCTTAATTTATGGTTAAATTCAGAATGGCATTCACATCAACAGACTCCGAGAAGCTCTGTCCTGCTTCCAAATAAGACAAATACCAACTGTCTTCTATGAAATTGTTTTCCTCTCGCCAGTTCACGTAGAAAAGCGTATGACGATGTATAATTTATACCTTCTGTATGTGACCTACGTATGAAAATATATGGGTTTTATCAGGCTATAAAAAGGCCTTGATAAATGTATATATTTAACCTTGCATATGATTGTCAAATATTTGGGGGATAGACAACTGCTAATTATATTTCTTGAGTCTCTGTTACATTCCTAGAAATGAGGAGTGGACATGAACCCTCTAGCCTCTTTAAGTGCGCTGATAAGGGCCAGCATGTTTTTATTCTACTTGGCAGATGGTTATGAGCCGTCACAGTTTTTATCGATACAAGGCTTAGATGTTAGAGGACCCTTAAAAGTAGTGACAGTTCCATTTTCCAGACTGTGCCGGTGACGTAGTTGTTGTCAATCCACTAATATATTTGGGCTGCTGTCAGTCAGAAGGTCGTGTAGTCAGCAAGCTGCAGCCCAATAAGCAGTGCGGTATGTAAATAGATAACACATACCAGGCCGTATTCCTGAAAATATTTCATAAATCAACAGAGATTCAGAAAGAGAAACAAAGCATCAACAAATTGTGTCACCGTTCTGTTTGTTCTCCAGCATATCAGCAGTTTAAACTGCTGACTACCTAAAAATGGTAAAGGGGGGTCACGGCACTGAAAAAAGAACTTCACTTACATCAGCAATGTGTGTTATCAGGACATACCTTTAAAAAAGCACATGATATGAGCAAAAGAAGGAAGAAAATGTGAAATATGCATTCTTTATGGCATATACAAAAAATCTGAACAATATTTTGCCTGCGAAAGTGTTATTGTGTGCACAGGGATAGCAAATCACACAGTACCATCTGATATGCAGTAATGTCTACCTCCTATTAGCAGAATACCCTGGGAAAATACCATGGAAAATGATTTTCCAAAATGTCTTTACACTAGAGCATGTGGTCTTAATGACACAGAAGAAAGATAGCATTATCCATGGACCAAAAGTGTCAGAAGTTGTAAAGATACTATTCAAATTTCACAGAACTAAAAAACTGTGGTTGAAGGTGGCTCCATTTTGAGCTGGAGCAGTCAGGGGATGAAAATGAGCATAGACTCAGTCCTTGCAGCTCATCTCGGCTCATGCTGCTGCCCTGGCCATGGGGGAGAGATGCAGAAGGGTGTCCTCCTGTCCTGTCTGAGAGCCCTAGCGCTGGGGCTGCCCTACTGCATGCGCGGTCGCATCACGTGGCCGCACAGGCTGTGGTTCGGGCAGCTGTGGCCGGGCATGCTTGTATAAATATGAGAATGTACTGTAGTAGAGCCACGTGCAAAATACCTTTCCTGAGGAGCAGCAAGTTGCAGTTCGGTGTAGTCACACCGTGGCCAAGCTGCTTTGAGGGCAGCGTGGCTCATCACTTTCCACTCAGTGCCTCTTCTCTTCCTTAGTTTACACAGACAAAGAAAATCTAGACACATGTTTATAGTCATGTCTGGTGATCTCAAAATGTGGAAAATGAATCACTAAACAAATCACTAAACACAATGGAAGCACTTTCAATTGCTGGGACATCAAATAGGTCCAGTAGAGATGGGATATAATTTTGGGCAATGGAACAAACAGCAAAGAATAAAAGGACAGAATGAGACACAAGTTGCCAGGTTCTCTAAATGGGTGATACAAAAATTATAACTTTTCCTGTGACTACGTTCATGAGAAACAAAAACATTTCCTTGGGAATTCCAGACGCAGTTTATTCCCCTTACTGATGTCAAACCACATCCTCAGCTGAGAAAGGAAGCATGTTCTGCCTTATTTGGCAGATGGACCTACCCAAATGCAACCAGGATTTTATGCACGTGGGCAGCAGCATACTGTGGGTTTTTGCAGAGTGTGCTAGCAGCGCTCACAGCTCCACAACGTACATCTCCACAGAATATTGTAGTTAGATGTTGGCTAGTGCCTGCGCATGACAGACTGTAGATGACGAGTGCAGCATTTATCTGCAGGGTACTGAGACCCATTGTGTTCACCATGTGACATAACTAAAAAAATCCTTTTTCCTCATTTTCGCCAGCATTTTTAGAAAACACTGTCAGGCACTGAGTCCAACAGACTATTCATAAACCTCTTTTAAAAATTAATTTATTTTTCAGTGAAGAAAAAGCTAAGTTGCCTTTGGAAATATCTGGTATTATGGACAAAAAAGGGAAGTATTGATCCACTAGGATTTTGTGAATTGCTGCCAGTTTTGCTGAACTGGCTCAGTCAATGAAAGTCCTGAAGAAAACATTACTTATTTGATATTCTAAAAAATAAACCTTGAACTTCTCCATTTGTAACAATATTTATCATTTCTTTACTTACATACCATTTATTATTTTTACCATATCCGTTTTTTCTTAATTAAAAGTTCACTAAAAGCTCACAAAATTTCATTCACCACAAAATTAATTTGATTTTATACCTTTTAGTTCAATGGAAATTTTTCATTTTAGATAAAGTGGGCTTTTTCCACTTTTTTCTTTGTTTTGTATTGTTTAACTTCCAATCAAATGAAAAACCTTTCATTTGCAGAAAACTGCACATTATTGACCACGTTTCACTATGCCTACTTAATACTCTTTGGATCATCTGCAAAGATTATATACGTCCTTACAAGTTACTGCTAAAGATGCAGAAGAATACTGAGCCACAGAGAGAACTCTGGGACTGCAAAAAAAGTAATTCCATCAAGCAATTATTCTCTACTTAGATTTCTTTTAGAAGACTATCTGTCAGCTTTTGTCTACTTTTCATGCATTTAATAAAGGCTGGGTGAATTTTGAATCTATTCATGAAGATTTTATCTGCAGAATCTTTTGGCTAGACCTATTTTCTTTTAAATTTATGTTGATTAGTCAGAATTATGTCGATATTTAAGTTTTCCTTACTCCCTGTTATATCAAACCTCATGACTTTGCCTGGGATCACCTGAGGCATCCTGTTTATGCTTGCAGGTGGCTAATTTGTTCTCCCTTATCAACATCCCTCTATTTCCATTTGTTTTATAACTGCTACATATCACTTAACTATGTTTCCTTAAAACACGCCTTTGTATGGATTGCAAAATGTGTGAGTATAGGACTTCCTCATTCTTAAAAAATTCCCAGCTATGACTTATTCTTGTAGGAGTAAATGTTGGTTTGTTTGTTTGTTTGTTTGTTTGTTTCCTTAATTTTCATTCTTGGGAAATTTTTAAAGTCCCTGTTCAATGTAATATGCTTTGTAGTATATTTTGCCTATCCCTGAAACGTACACTCACGCAAAAGCGAACGCTCCTGTAAGTGTTTACTTTGTTCTCAGATTGGAGAAATATGTTTTCAGTGTCTGTAGGTAAAATAATGTTTTAGGAAATATCTATACACTGGATACATTGCAGAACCTGAGACCACATGATAATACAGCCTCGTATATATCCCTGCTCAGCTGTATCAACACTTTCAGGAAATGACCAACTCCTGATCAGAGGTCAACTTCCTATAGGTTTCGTGCTTTATTCAAGCTATTATATATTTAAGTATATTTTAAATATTTAAATAAAATATTAAATATATGTTGTATATAATTAAACAAATAATTTAAAAATATATAATTTTTTTTTAATTACCGTCAAATAGAGAGTATTTAGCTGTTGATTTGATACGTTCTTGTAAATAGACTGTAATTTATGGAAAACTAACAGCAAAACAGTACACAACTTTTGTCTCATAATAAAAGAAACTATCTGTATAATGAAGCAGGTATAGCATATACAGGGCAAAACATAATAACAATTTATTTGGATTGAATGGTTAAATACTCTTTATCAAGTTACAATTTCCTCCCTTTAGGAGTCCTCAAAAGCTTTGTTGTTTGTCCATGGAATTACAAAACAAGCTTGTTGTATAAACAGTTTTTTAGGAGAAAATATTAATTTTAGTGGTGTGATTCTTCACATCTTTCAAATTTAGACATTAAATAAATAATGAAATAAATCTCTATCCACTTTTCATTCCACTTAAACTTCATACTCACCATATGTTTGTCCGTTTTTTGAAAATGTTGCCGCAGTCAATTTCAGATAAGATATATAAAAATAAACTATGTTACGTTTCTTATGGCATTGGTGTTTCTATCATGGGATGACTAGAGTTTTTTTAAAGCAAAGTCCTTCAGTCAAAATTCTCATTCAAAATAGCATTGGGAATTAAATGTGTTGTCAGGTTCTCATTCCCTGTTGGTTTTTTTTCGTTTGTCAGTCTCCATATAAAAATGTAGAGGAGTGTTAGAAAGATCACAGCAACTTTTAGCGTGGTTCTGGTGTTGTTTATTTGCAGCCTCTGGAATGTCTTGTTCCCAGCGCCCATGCGCTTCTAATTTGAAGTCTGATAGCAAGGGAGGTCGGAGCATTCACCACAGAGGGCACATACTCTGTCACCTTGGGTATTTGCAAGGGGTATTTTCATATGGCAGAACTAAATTCCAGTGTTGGTGGGCTGGACCATCATAAAGTTTTATTTATGACTTTCACATTTTCCTCCATCAGTGAAATTTAAAACATCTATTTCATGGGGTTCCACTGTCATTCCTGCAATCAGAATACAACAATGGCTCTGTTTTGTCCAAGCTGACAAAAAGAAGTACACAGTATGCTAAGCACATTATAAAAGTGCTTGCTACAAAATCCTCATGCATTCAATTTACAACAGCTGGAGGGGATTATGGAAATACACCCTTTTTTCAGCATTCTATTTTTCCACAGGCATCTTAGCCAACTCTAGGTTGTAGCAAACAGCTAGCAGCCCCATGGCCTGCCCTGTGCCTGAGATTTTAGGGATGTGTTTAGGAGGAGTTCAGTCCCCAGGACGCTTCAGCAATTAGGAAGTTTTAGAAATCACTTTGCTGCTTTCTGGGGGGCTCCAAACTGATAAGCATGGGCCAAGGAGGGAGGGAAACACACCCAGAGCAGCCTGCGAAACGTGTCTGAGAGGAACGGGGCAGTAGTGCCCCTCAGCAAACAGAGAATGAGCGCCTAAATGTGAAAAATATTATTGTCCCATTAAGTATCTTGCACATGAGAGGAAAGGAAAAACAATGCACCTGGCAACCACCTGTTAGGAAACCAGCCTCATCATTTATACCTATCAGCATCCAAGGCTTGTATGTGGTATCTGCTGTCAGACAGGAATTAAAAATGAGTGAGAAAAATGAAAATTACAGTTTGTTCTCTCTGGGTTCATAATTCATCATTGTGGATACTGTTAAACTCTAATATTAAACACGGGATGCTGCAGGATGAGCATGTTGTCTCGCTGGAAGTCTCCTTGCGATAGATGACCGAGAGGCCTCTTGTTCCCTCGTGTTCTTTGAGCGCTCATCTGTGTTTCTCAAGAGCTGGGGGCTGCTGATTCCCAGAGCCGGCTCCCAGCACTGCATATGTTTTCGGCAGTGAGTAGACATTTCACACATCTGAAAGACGGTTATATATTCGAAACATTCCTCAAAACTGCTGAAAGAGCTGAACTGCTTTGCATCTGATTGTTTGGAAGAGCCTTGCTCGAAAAAAATTACAACTGCTACAATTTTGCTAACATCTGGACATCTTCCTTACGTCAGAGGTGGATGATGAGATCCAGATGTTACGACTTACTGATGTTTTCATTAACTTCTTAGCAGTTTTGCCTTTGTTTTGTTTACCAACTGCAACTTCTTAACTCCAGCTCACGTATGTGAGTGTTACTGGGGAGAGCAGGGAGAAGAGCTGGGAAGGAGGGGGCAGCCAGAGAAATGAAATTAGTGTTTGGCATAGACCCAAGATAACTGATTTCTCTTATTACAGTATGCTGTTCCAGGCTGTGGGAAGGTCAGTCCTAGATGATAGGAAACATATCACTGAGTTGCTATTTTCAGTAAAAATGAGCTATATGATTTGCTAATTTTGTTCCAATTTAACAGTAAACATGTAAAGCTATGAAGACAACAGGAAATACAGGACATACATAGAATATTAATTGAAGCCTCCTGAACTTTGTATTTGCAGTCAAACCTAAACTAAATTGCCGTATAGAGAATATTTATTGCTCTGAAGGAATGCCACTATTGCAGGAGACAGAAGAGGGAGCCCAGTTGCACTGCAGGTTTCACATTAGGAACTATCCAAAGACTTATTTTAAGGAAGATGTGGCCAATAAACAGAACATAAAAAAAAAAAAAAAGGCAGATCCAACCGGCTGTCTAGTATCTCTGTTTTACATAGATGTTTTATATGTTTGCTAATTTTATATGATAGAATTCCAATTATAAGAATTTGAACAATTTCCAAAGATTAGCTCCACCAGCCTTTTCCCACTGAAAATAGAATTAATGCTAGCAGAACAGATTATCTTGCAAGGCACATCTCCTTAAGCGACTGAGTCAGATTTTCATAACCGTCTAAACTTGCATTTTATATTTTTAAATTCCGCGTGTGTGTGTGTGTGTGTATGTATATGAGAGAGAGAGGGACATCAGAGCACCTAGACTTATTGATGCTATTATTTACTGAGCACTGCAGCATGCTTAGCACTGTATAAGAAACTTGAGATCAAGAAAGCCCCGTTCTGAAGAGATTATAATTTGTAATATAATTAATGTCAGTGCTCAGTAGGAAGAGATAAATTCATGTGCCATATTGCTATCTTTATTATGTGCAGAAAAAATATGCAGTGGTCACTTACAGCAGCATAGGCAGAGAATTTATCAACCCACTGAGTTCCCTCTGCAGTGCCAAGTTTACCAATTTGCAGGAACTCATAGAGGCCTGGGACCCCCTGAACTGAGGAAAGAAGAAATGGGGGGGGAGGGGGGGGGAATTGAGAAAAGAAAGAAATGGACTAAATTCTCCTTATACAGGAATTATCTCACTGTACCAGAGGTTGCTCAGTGGTATCAGTATTTTCACACTGTAAAAGGGTCAGTTAGCAGTACAGTTTATTTATGAAGTATGGATGTTTTTGTCTCATTGTGCTCAGTATGCACATATCTGGGTTAATATAGAAAGATCTAATAAAAATAACAGAGCAATGTTTAGGCAGATTCTACTTACAAGGAGTAAATCAAACATGGAAGTATGGATGGGAGTTTTACACGTTCCTCGGAGGGAACCTACCCAGTAAAAAGCCTATTGGTGAAAAGGCATATGGACAAAGGAAAAATCTGTTTTTTCCCATGTGCTTTCTTTTTGGGGACGGGGGCGTCTTCGCTGTCAAGCTTCATTTGAAAAAAGAGATGAGAGAGAACCAACACAAGGGTACTTCTGTCTGTACGTTCATCTGTAGATTGTCTCTTTTTGTCTATTGGTGCTCCAACAGACATTTAGTCTCTATCATTGCTTTAAGAAGCACATCTTAAAAATTGAGCAGCAGTCTTTAAAATGTGTGCTATGTTACTCTTACTACATGATGTTCTAAGGTTGCATTTTGGCAGCTATCCTAACGTAGCATAGTATCTGCCACCTGAGCTGAAGAAACAACTGAATGAGCAAGAAGGCTTTGGCATGTGCCTTTGCCTGCTGTTGCCGGTCATGGCAGAAGATTCCCAAGTTCTGGTCCATAAGACTGACGAAAAGTTCAAATGGTCATTCAGTTTATTAGTATGGCTTTCCTCAAGGCAGTTGAATCCTTGAAAAGTATAAAGGCAAGTTTCACTTTGAAAGGCTAGATAGTTACCAGTTTTGTTCAGTCATGATTTTTGTATAATGTGTCTTCCACACTTGTGCTGTGCTCTGTCATTGGACATCTTTGCAGTCAGCGTTCAGAGCCGAGAGGACTTGAGACATAGGTGACAAGTGGTCCAGAAGGCTGTGAAGTGAAGTCTGGCCTTGGTCTTTGTTTTCTCTCCGTATCTGTCATTTGGCAAATGTCTCGATTTTGCCAACAGATAGGTACACAGCTTCCTGGTTTGTTGTGTTTGCCTTGATATACTAGCTCTAATCAAGCCTACTTCTGTTCATCCTGAATACTTTCATTAAAGATGTCAAATAAAAGCATGTGAGAGTGATCTGCCATGATGTTTCTGCTGTTCACTAGTTTAGTAAGCGTTTCCATTTTTTGTTGAACCCCACACAGAGTTGAACTTCAGTGGGCACTGGAGTTGTACATTACACATGCATGTACTAAAGTGATTGGATTTATCTTAACATGAAGTTTTTCAGTGCAAATGAAAACATTGTCTTTCTTGAGCAGCCTGGTAAAGAAGAGGTTTATTTCATTTTCAGCTGGCCTGTTAGAGATCAGTAACTTGGAGGGGGAAAAAGAGTTTTCAGTGATTCTGGACAGAAACAGAGTTCAGACTCGCATTAAAGTTTTTTAGGTTTCAAAAGGAAGCAAAGAAACCTTGGATATAAATTGTAAGGACAGTTGGATTAGACTAGCAGAACACTGATTTTTGTCTCCTGCTGCTTTTCACTGATGATGCAGCGACAGATTCATGCAACAGATATGAAGAAGCAAAATTTCATTTTAACAAGAGATGGTGCTGCCCCAGAATCGCTCATTCTGCAAAAACAGTAGAAACCAGACTGCAATCAAGCATTTATGTTGATGACTTTGTTTGTTTTGCTGCTCTAAGAATTTGCTGAATGAACATACTCACAATTCCAGCACTTTAATATTAAAGTGCTGACCATAGTCTTCTGCACACTACATGTTTTAGGAACTTAAGAACCTAATGAGAATTACGCTATTGATAAAATCCTGACATTCGGTCTGGTAGCCAGAATCAGATTTTTTTTTTCTTTCACTTGTCTGGAAGAAGAGAAGGAACATGATGTCCCTGTGTGATTTAAATAAATTAGTATATACAAAACACACATACACACACAAATATATGTGCAACTCCTGCTATGTTGATTGGCCTTTTGCCTTTCTTTAGTAGGGTAAAGTGAATGAGATGAGAAATATTCTTAAGCAAGAAGAATCCTGCAGTTGAAAATTTTAAGATTCTTTATTGCTCATTGTGTCTTACCTCTAAATCTAATATTGGTGTCAGTTCAGAGCCCACTGAGAGCTTTGTTGGTGGATTGCGAGTTGGTCTTTTTACATCTCGGATCTTATTGATAGCCATGGTTCCTTTTCTAAGGCCAAAAAGACTGTTATGATCAGCAAATCTAACCCTCTGCATTATACGTGCTATAAAATCTCACCTAGTAACTAAAGTCTACAGTATTGTATACTATTTGAGATATATATATATATATATAATTCCAATATAACAAGTTCTGATAATAAAGAATCTACTCTAAGTATTATAATGTAGATGCCTCTGTCATGTAAGCAAGTAGCCAGAAGATCTTACGATGAGTATTAGCTTATTTCATAGATATCCACTTTCTAAATCTTCACACACTAGTAATAGCTTCTATAATTTGATTTCTTTGAGTCTTTTGTTCGTTGGAAGATAAAGTTATCTGTAGTCCATTAGGATTCTCAAGCAAGCTCTTAGATACTTTACTTTAAGCAGGAGGGAAAATGACTGCGCAAATATTTATCACTGGCATCAGCATGAGTATTATACAATGCAGACTCCTTGGCTTATTTCCCAGCCATGGCAGCTTTTAGGAGAGCTTTAGGCCGCTTTTCAAACTGATTTTGTTCTTTAAAAGTACTTGGTAAAATCTGTTCTATGTCATATAGGCATATGTTGTCACCTACAGGCTTGAAGAGTTTGGCCTGCAACCTGACATAGCAAAACATGACATATCTTCTCTTTGTCTGATTATGAAAGAAACCTTCTCCTGTACCTGTAAGAAATGCCGAAACTTCATGAAGTATATGCATGGTTATGTTTCATGATATATTAACCTTACTGAAGTTGGCTCGCATATTTCTATGGTATTATCCGCTGAAGATTTTTTCTTTGACTGGCCAAATACACAGAATTCAAATAGTTGAAAGAACAGATACTCAGTGAAAATGAAAAAATGGGAGATAAGATTAGAAAAGAAACATCTCGATTTGTTGATTAATATTGTTAAGTTATTCCATGATCTTAACTGGGGAAGATTTTGTAGGTATCTTGTAATAGCCTGTTGTACTTGAAGCAATAAAGTTAGGTGATCTCAAATGGAAATACTTTTTGATTGCAAACAGTTTATATCGACTATATCTTACAAGAAGCAAGGAATTTTGCTGATATGAAAGCAAAAATATATTTGCTAAAGAAAGAATGTAGGCCAACAAACAATATGAAGATAGGTATTCTGATCAGATTTTAAAGATCAATGAAAAGATAACCAACATTTCTCCATCCTTGTGGTTACCATGAGAGGTAGGCATAGTTCAGCAAGCCTACAGAGAAAGTCTGTAGCTTGTACCCTTGCACTTAACTGCCATTACAGAGTTTATGGGTGACTATAAAATCTAATTCCTTTCCTATTATCCCATTATCTAAATGCTGATATTGTTCCCACTATCATCCTATCACATCTATGTTCTTAAGAACAGAAATAACAGCAATTTCCTCTCTCCATTTTTGACTCAAACTGTGAAAAGTAAAAAAGATTACCAAGAAGCTTGTTTTATTTCTCCTTTTGAAAGTCCATGTTCTTATTCCTCATTTTAATTAGTAATATTTATATTAATCCTTTTGCTCATAAGACATCTTATATGGTAATGTCACTAGGGTTAGGATCCTCAGACAGCCCATTTGAAAGTTGAAACCAGTAGTTTCTGATCTGTGTACCCACCGCTGCTTTTAATAAGATTTACTGAAGCTGTTAAGAATTAAAGGTCATTACAGCTTTGTGTATATTTGGGCTATTTGGCAAAATTAGCTTGCCTTGGTGGCCTGATGGGTAATGATGAGCACATCTGGTTCCATTTCTCTGGAGCTACCACAGCAAGATGTAATTTCAAACATGAGGTTTCAGTATCCACCACCTGGGGAAATCTCCACAGGGATTTAACTCTTCTCTGCCCCCTGTATTTAAGATCATTCACTCCAGTGCTCCCTTTGTCCTCAGTGCACCATACCATTTCATTCCCATCAGTTCAGTTTTCTGCCAGGGGCCAGTTCACAATATCAGACTACAGAATTTTTCAAGACAAGGATTGGCAATAGCCGTGTGTTTGTGCAGTGCCTGCGACAGATCTATGCCTGCAACAGGTGCCGAGCACCCCTGACTAGTACTGTACGGTAATGTAGAAGAACAGAGCTGTAGGTGAAATTTGATTTGAGGGGAGATCGCTCATAGCAGTAAGAAAAATCATTTATACTGTGCAGTGTGTTGCAAGCAAAAGATTAGAATTAGATCAGGAGGAAAATCTATCTCCAAACAGTATTTAAATAAATTAGCTAAATAGAAATGATAGGGAAAAAAAAAAAGACTGTTAGGCATTACATTTGTATGGGACTGCATTTTAAACACAGTACAGTTAAAAAGTCAACTCTTGTGAGATAATGGACATAGGAAAAAACTCTTACAGGAAATCCAGCAGAACTGTATTTGCAAAATTCAAGCTGTTAATTTCCATCAGCAATCTCTTATTGTGCATAAGAAGCCCTTTGGCTCCTGGTGAGGTATGCAAAAATGATGGTGCTTCAGCAGAGAGGCACCTACCGCTGCTATGTAGAGAAAGCCTGAATAATTTGAGAAGCCTGATAACTCTCTATGAAAAAGAAGATATGGAAATTAAACTCCTGCACTGAGATTGCCTTTCATCTGCCTGGCTCAGATGTATTCTCTAATTCATCTGAAACTTTTAAGAAAACTTCTAATGAAACATTTGCAACTTCTCAGAAAAACAGCAATCTCAGAGAAATTCAGTTCTGTCATTCCGAAACCACTGTTTGACCAGTACTAATAATGCAGTATACTCCAACCAAGTTTTAACCAGAAAAGAATCCTACTTGTTTTTCTCTGTTTTCAATGTCAAATTGATTTATTAGATGAATTTGTTACATAAAGTGGCCTAATATTTTATATAAAGGTACCTAATTAAGATGGACTACAAGGAAACCACTGAGGTACTAGAACAGTGCTTTATGGAGATGAGATAATTATTACCGGGAATTAGTAAATAAGGAGTCTTATAAAAGTAGGAAATAGGTTTCAAATAGCCTTTTCATAAGCAAAACACTAATTTCAATCAAATGTGAATTTTCTTTAACTAAAAGTGTATTAGCATAATTGACAGTCTAACTGGCAATTGGAACACCAAGCATTCCAATATATGATATTAGATATTGCAGAGAAGTCCTGCTCCAAAATATTTTTTCCTTTTTTTCCACACGCTCAGTATGCAGCTCACTGTATTGACTAAACTGTGTTTTTCGTCAAAGAGAACAATATTAACTTTAATGGAGTTGCTCCAAATATTCCTCAGCAAAACAATAACAACACTAGGGAAAACTGCAATTTTACTTGTCTATTTTTCAGAATTTACGTAGGATAGCTTTTCATGTTTGAAGTTGCATATGTACTTCTACTACTGTTCCAGTATGCTACATATGTGGACAGCAATAAGTCTTTCAAATTCAGCTGTTCACAGAAAGGCAAAGAAGCAAAATCTGCACATCCTGCAGTTTTCACCTTCTACAGCTAACATAAAACTGCCCTTTCCAAAGAGTGTTACTTGTAAAAGCCATCCTGTTCACGTAGGACAGCAGGACTTCCCTTCTAAAAGCATTCCCTTCTGAACGCTTTCCCTGCAACGTGCTTTTGCAGTAACGTCATCCAGTAAAGACTGACCCAGCTCCAGTCAGCGTCCTGGTGAGGTGTGCAGGGTACGAGCACAACCTCAGCTCCAAAGAGCTCACAGTCACAGAGGAGGGCGGAGGAGATTTTCCAGCTCTTTATCCACAACTACGTTCTCAGTAAATAACAGTTACGCAAATTAATTTAGAAGAATTTGTCATGTGTGCAGTATATATATGTAGGATCCAGTTCTTTTTTTCAGTGCAGGGTTTCAAACTTTATTCTCATTCACACGTAGAGCCCATTTAACAGTGCCTTGGTAATACTCTGCTCCTTTGAACTCCCTTTAAATTCAGTATGAAGGGACTGTGGTATAAATAACAATAAAACTGTGTGCAGCTTTAGAAACCATGCTTTCCTTTGCCCAAGGTGAGGATGAGTAGTGGTGGCAGTGGCTGGAGGCATTGCTAACAACAGCGTGCCAGGCAGAGAGGTCCACGTGTCACCAGAGCAGTCATTTTAAGAAGCAAGAATAAATGCTAAACCTCCGCAAGAAGTCATAGATCCACTCAGCTGGCAGCAATCACACTTCAGCTTTCATTACTGCTCTCATGTGGTGCCAAGCACATGATACTCTGGTCTTTTGACCTTCAAGCAGGAGGGTGTAAAGGTAGGGATTTTGTCAGTACCCAAGAAGTCAGCACAAGCAGAAGGGTTTGCCACTGAAATTCTTGAACACAAGTCAATGCACACCCACTCCACTGGGTGTGAGCACACATGCAAAATTAACTGTGGAAAGCAGTCTAGCATAAAAAAACAGAGTAGGGTTCAAGATTTCTGGGCTCCCCAGTACAAGAGAGACATGGCACTCCTGGAGAGAGTCCAGCGGAGGGCTACCAAGATGATTAGAGGGCTGGAGCACCTCTCCTATGAAGAAAGACTGCAAGAGCTGGGCTTGTTCAGCCTGGAGAAGAGAAGATTGAGAAGCGATCTCATAAACGTGTATAACTGTCTGAAGGGGGAGTGTCAAGAGGATGAGGCCAGACTCTTCTCCGTGGTGCCCAGCAACAGGACAAGAGGCGATGGGCAGAAACTGAACCACAGGAAGTTCCATCTGAACCTGAGAAAGAACTTCTTCACTGTGAGGGTGACAGAGCATTGGAACAGGTTGCCCAGAGAGGTAGTGGAGTCTCCTTCCCTGGAGATATTCAAAACCCATCTGGATGTGATCCTGGGCAATATGCTCTGGGTGACCCTGCTTGAGCAGGGGGGTTGGACTAGATGATCTCCAGAGGTCCCTTCCAACCTAAACAATTCTGTGATTCTGTGATTCTGTGATTTTTGTAATCAAAATGTAATTCTGTTATGCGGCAACACAAAAAGCTTCCAGAGGAAGCAAGATCTATGTCTTTTTGAGTTATATAACCCCTTTGCCATCTGTAGCTTAATTTGAACTGGAGGCATGCTTTAAATATTACAGTAGCATTAAATAAATTGCAGCAAATCGAAATGTCACTGCTAGAGGTAAAAAAGAAAGGAATAAACTGTGCCAAGACTTTTGTATTCAACAGGCAGCTTTGCAAATAAAGGGTATAAAGGCAAATTAAAGAGAGAAGCTCAATATGGCATACTCAAGAATGCAAGGCACTTCAACAAAAGTGATGTAGCATGACCTTCATTAGAGGAGAATGAAAGGAGCTCACTATTGAACTTTTTACTTGCAATAAAGCCTTGTGAAATAACAATAAAACTGAGAATCTAAATAATCCAGTATTTCAGCAACGGCTAGTAAACTAGATAAACAGCAATGTAAATTAATCTTATTTTACCTGTCTATGGTATGCCTGTTCACAGATTCTTAACAGCTGCTACAGTAAATAGTCCTCATGAGAGAATAACCTTTAAAGCTATGCAAGTATCTTTAAAATTTTAACTCTTAAGATTAGCAGGATTTAGGTACTGACTCTTCAGAAAGCATTTTATACACCTATCAGAACTGTCATGAATATGCGACTCTTATCTGTGGTGAATTGTTAAATTCTTGTTAAATCACATAGACTGGTGAACTAAATGCATGCAGCATATAATACTGATCTTATAGGTTTAGAGGAGTAAATAGAACCCCCTTGATTTGTGCAAATAAGACATCAATAGTTTATTAAGCCATTTGGTCTGATCTGTGTGAGTGTTTCTGAGGATACCGGAAATGAGATTCTCTGTGGTGGACTTAATGTTCAATTTTTTGCAAAGTGATTCTGAAGAATTCTGAATCATTCTAAAGAATGACTTCTTTCTTCTACTGTCTTAGTCCCTCACTTAAAGATAAGCAAATACTAGCTCATATAAAGATGCATTGCCTCTATTCCTTCTCACCATTCACATTCTTTAAATATCATCAAGCAGTTGTACGAAGTATTTACGTATATATCCTATTTATTGGCAATAAGTGACATGAGTGCTTTATAGCTCAATATTTACAAGATTTCAAAGTGGTTTCTTAGAGAGTGGTGCAATTTCCCTCCTGGTCTGGTACATGAAATCAGTGAACCCAATAAACTAGAAAAGCTTCATTAATGGAAGCAACTGTCCTTTGTGAGTGAGCAGCAGAAGCCAGGGAGATCAAAGGTGCCCTGTTTCCTTTAGTAGTGTCTGCACATCTGTTTTCTTTAAACTGAATGTGTGATTCAGCTTGCTGGTTGACAACAACAAAGCTTTTTGCTGTTATTGTTTTTCAAATACCTGCTGACTTCAGTTTTCAACCCATCTTTTTCTAAGCCTATTTAAGCTTTGTAACATGAAGTTACTGATCTGACTGATATAAGCTGTGTCTTAGTTTAACAGAGGTGTTGAGATGAGATGCTTCTTGTCTGCCTAAACTAGATGTAAATCAAAAGATTAGATAGCACTTTGCTAGAGTTTAACTTTCATCCAAATTAATACCACAAGTGTTGGGGGAGGGGGGTTCCAGATATGTTCTACAATAATAATCTTTCAGTAATGCTTTTTCGCAAATAGGAAAAACTCTACCCTACCAAATTAAAACACTGCCTACCAAAAGCATTGCTATTCTTTTCTGTATATTTTTCTACAAAAGATTTTGCAATACATTTTTTCCTCTAACTATGGCAAATTTGGCTTTACTCGTTTGACTGAATATTCATGTAGGAACATAGTATTCGCATTAAGACACCTGCGCATGTGCACCCAGATACATAGAAGAGGGCATTTTAAAAAGCTAAGAAATTAATAGAGTCTCATATAATTGGCTTTTTCATACAGACTAAATGGATACAGCATTATCATGAGTGTCAATGAGAAAGAATAATAGCCGACAGATGCTTAATGCATAGGAAGAGTTTTTGCCTCAGGACAAATTGTCCATAGTCCATGAGCACAGACTGTCACATGGCAGTAGACTGGTAATTGGAAAATGTACTAGTAACTACTTTATAGACAAATCTCTTAGTACTGAAAGTGACCATACACATATGGCTCAGCAGCCAAGTGACTGCCCATCAAAACCATAAGACTGCTTCTGTTTGTGATGAACAGTAATTGTGATGAACGGTGGCAGAAAATGGGAGATTGGCTAATCCAGTAATGCACTTAGTGAAATGTTGTCTGAAATGCTTAGTAACAGCAATCCTCTAAATCCTCTCCCCAGCCCCATCTGGCCTGCAGAGCTGGGGAAGTTAATCAAATAAAATGAAAAATGCCTCATATTTTTACACAGTGCTGCACATATGTGATTAATGATAGCACTGAGTGTCTGAGGTTGGCATGACCCACAGTCCACTGGAGTCCAGTCGATTCCTTCATCCTGCTTTGGCAGATTGGTGAAACACATCTTACAGGCAAATGAAATACTGTAAATCCTTGAGTCAGCTCCACTCCAGGACGTTATGATGAGGCTTTTCAGTATACTTCACTCGTTTCTGAGGGATTGCAGTATTCACAAAAAAGATGCACATTTACCTTTAGAATACAGGAGACATCTGAATAATTCGAGAAAAATAAATCTGTCATTAAACACGTCAAGAAACCTTTCTCTACTCAGGAAGGAAAACAGTTAATTTTAAATCTAGTGTTTCTATTTGCATCCTAACATATTTCTTCAGTTAAAGAGGACAAGCAGTGACTCTAAATAGGTCTTCTTGTTTCCTCTTGTTCATATCACTCCCTAAAGTGCTCTCCACCCTATCCTTGTTTGAGTGATATCTTTATTCATTCTTATTTATGAAGGTTAGGTCGTCCAATTCAGTTACAGAGTACACCTTGCAAGTTAGCCAGTGCGTTATACCAATAGCAAATGTTAGGTATTGTATGCCCAAAGTACTAATTGTGAGCAGTTCAGAAGTTAGCATGAACACTTATAAAAATATTCAAGGAAAATGAGCATATGAAGAATGTTCATTTATTTGTTTATTTAGCTTTAATTTATTCACATTTTCACTTGTTACTTGTTTAAAAAAGAAAACTGTTCAACAGTTTGCCTAATACTAAGTTTGGATAACAGAGAGAAAGTGTACATGTCAAGTTGAATTTTCCTTCCAAAGACAGAAATGGCAGTTAAAGACCTTGCGAATAGAAAATTGTGTCTCCTCAAAATTTATTTTTCACAATATGAACCAGGTATTGCAAGTACAAGCAAGTAAGCCTAAATTTTGCAAGTTCTGGTTCTAACTGTACTTCATTTTATGTACCTGTCTCTTAATGAGTCCAAGAAGGGCTGGGTGAAGAATTTAGGCTAGCATCTTAAAAGCAGAGAGCATATCCTAAAAATACATTTTAGTATATTCTGCACGTAAAAGGCTGCTTACAAACACTGCAATTAAATTTGCATATGTAGTGTTGGTAGAATCAAGCCGAGCCTAAAGGCATGAGATGAAGTAAATCGGCCTTTCATATGTTAAAAGTACGTGCTTACCAATCTATATGTCATCTAATAAAATGAGTAGTTTCTTTTCATTGATATCATGAGTATTATTTTAAATAGGTAATATTTCTGTAATCTACTTTTCTTTTCAAAACTGATCATTGTTCTTTAAACTTAAAGGATGGTGCTAACAGATATTATGTCCTTAGAACAGACTAGTGAATAGCAAGACATTATTGGGAGGCTTTCAGTGTCCGTGGTTGTCACCTAATTTAGGCTACTAATCCCTGTGACAGATTAGCAGTCTGTCTTGGATAGCAACATAATAATAAATGAGTAAGAGTAAATGAAGCCAGCTGACCTTTGACAACTTATGACACCTCTGTTAGATGCAATCTGTAACTTGGTAAATATTACCTTTTGTCTCTTGTTATTCCACATAAAAAGAGGGCTCCTTGCTCTTATTAGAGTAAGGCTTCCCAAATGCCAATGCCATTGAGTTGACTTTGGTGGAGGAGAAGTTCCTAGATCCACATTGCTGAACCACATGTCCAAAAAGAGGTATTCAGCTTTCTGGGGCAGCATCCGAGCATCACTGTAAAGTAGCTTGCATTCTAGTACAGATACTTAGACCACAGCTTGGGAACCCCTCTCTTAGGGAGTTTTTTCATATAATTTTATGAGAATTGAAAAGCAAGTAAAGAATCTGAGGGGGATCCCAAGTCATATACTTAGGAATGTTTCGGAGAAGGGATGATGAGAAGGTGTCAGTTTTTCAGTGCTACTTATGCTCCTCTCTTCCCTTGATCTGGTGAACCTCAAGGTTCACCTTAAGGTGAACCTTAAGATCAATTCTTACAGGTTTTGCTGACTGCATACATAAAACAAGTAGTGAGGATTTGTGGTGGTTAAGAAGAAGAAGGTTTTAATTATGTTTCATTTAATACACTTTCAGATATTAAGGTACTTCCTCTCCACTCAGTCACACTGCTGTCCAGAGATTTAATACTTGCATTAAATGAATGTGAATAACCAGATCTTTTAAAGTCTAAGCAACTAGAAAATTGTAATAAGCACCCATGATTTGTTACAATGCATGTAGGTAGTTATGTGGTGTGCCTGTATGTCAAGACTTTCAGCTAATCATTTCAACAGCTTTTGAGAAACTGAAGAGACTTGAAAGGACAGGAGATTTGTCTGAGCTATGAGAAATCAGAACTATTGATGAGGATTTTGAGAGCTGAGGTATGATTATACATACAGAATGTGTGTAAAAATGGTTTATTCACAGTCTCTTTAACCACTATTACTTTTCTCAGTTAGGGAAAATTGTTGCCAGTATCTAGGACAGAGTGAATAGGTATAACTGACAATTCATTTGTCAATTTGCACCTTTGTTTTTATTTGTAAAATACGGAAGATGAAATGATGATTTTCTGAAATATAACTGTTTCTTGAAAATTTTTCCCAGAAGTATTCACCAAGATTTTTTGTCCCATGTCTTGCTATTAAAAACTGAAAAAATGATTTTTTTTTTTCCATGCTAGGAAGAATGGCTGGCCATTGTGTTTAGCATTCCTGACTGCCTGTTTGCTAGCGGGATGCAGATGATCAGTGTCCCAGGCCTCACCTAGGCCTCTCTGGGACATATTATTCCAAGATAGTTTAGTTCAGAAATTATTTTATGTCTGTCAGTCCAAATGTGATTTTGTTGCAACACATTCAAGGCTCCCAGCAAGGGAAGCTTTATATGCTGCCTTCTACTCATGTGCCAGCCTAGATAGCACCTGACAATACTGATTTTAGACACAGAAAGTTTCCACCCTTTCTCTAATGAAACACTGTGTGTGAAACTCTACCCCACTTAAGTAAGTGGGAATTTTGCCAGGACTTGATCGTAGCTGTTTTCTGAGACTACCCATGAAAATGTGCTATGTCACATGACATTCTTAACACAGTGTTGGGGTAGGGTATATCCTGCAGAAAGACATCTCTTGTAAACAAGATTTAGCAATCTTGGAGGGAATTTCCTGCTGCTGGTCAGATTGTTTTGAACACCATTGACCTTGCTGCAGAATTCTATTCTAAGAGCGGCTATTCATCTCTGTCCTAAAATCACTTGCTTTGATGACAGTAACTGCTGGGGAGGTGGATAAGGAAATCTAGAGACACTCGTTCCAGTTGTGAGGCCTGCTGATAACCAGCCCAGACTATGCTCTGGCTAGTCTATACCAATTTAAGCACTGTTTGGAAGGAAATAGCTTCACTGAGAAAGGAAGCAAGGGAATGCGGAAAACAAACCAAAAAAATTCCAAGTATAGCATTAATCTAGGACCACATCATGTTGCCATCGTACTGCCAATACTGTGCAGCAAAAGACATGTCAGGAATGCCTCAGCTTGCACCCAAAAATATATTTCTAAAATGCACTGGCATTTGTAGCATTCTCAGACGCTCTTCAGACTGCCAGTCTTTATTAAGCAGATGAATCTGCACCATTTGTTCCTACTTCACAAAGAATGTCATGTTCCTCAACAAGAAAAAATATTCCATAGACTTGGGAGTGTAATGGCTGATTCATGGACAGTTTTTTCTGAACACATTCTGAGATCTGTGCACAAAAACCAAAGCACAGGGAGTAAAACCGATTTTCTTATTTACTTAGCTTCATGTCTTCTAAGTCAAAAACTTTTCTGGGTTTTTAATCACTCCCATGTAAAAATATTATAAAAGAATTATATTTTAGTGGATTAAACAATTTATGAGAAGTAATTGTTTCTTTCATCTCTGTGAATGGTCTAACTTCACACTCCAAGATGTGTGTAACATAAAGTTGTTTTCATGTGTCAGATAACTGATACCTCTCCTAGCCTGACGCCCTTCCAAAAAAGTAAGTAGTCAGATCACGGGTGTTTAGGGTAAAAGAGAGACAATTAAAAACTGCTTCTTGACCATACTGCATGAAGAGTATCTTTTCATAAGGGTTGATTCTACAGACAGTCTCAACATTTCATAAGAAATCTTTCCATCTTCGGTCTGTTTTACTCTGCAGTAAAGAACAGGCTATGTCGTTCATCTGAAGTAATGATTAGAAATGGTAAAAAAAAGAAGTAGTGTCTGCATAATGAGGATCAATGTTTCATCTAAAATAAATATTCAGTGTCATCATTTAATATTGAAAATACCAAGTGTATGGCATCATTTTCAGTAACTGAATTTTTTGGATTCTTATGTAATAAATCAAGTTTTTTTGCAGTTTTACTAATTCTCCCTTCCAAGATTGTAACTTTGCAAATAGAGCATAATAGTGAGATTTTCATTAAACACCAGAAGAATGGATAACAGTGTGAATTCTTTCTTTATAAGGCTTCTTTTTGAACATCCTTAACAAAATAAAATAAAACACTGCTCAGATATCAGTTTATATAGGTAGTTGGAACTGGAGTTCTGTGCCATATAAACTAAACTTTAGTTGACTACCTTTTCTTTTACTATGCTTAGTGAATCACTGAGTGTGAACGTTTCAGTATTTCCTCAATTGAGGTGTTTGATTTCAACAAAAGTGTGTATCTTACTATGTCTTCCTACAGTTGTGCTTTTTAGTGACAAAATTTCCAATGTCTTCAGAAACCCTTCACCAACAGTAATGCAGTGACATCCTAACCTTAATTTCACATTCTGTAAGGTCTAGTGCAAAGGCTTATTAAAATCATTAAGCATCTTTCCATTAACCCATCATCTTAAGCTAAGGGCAAAGTTCAGTCCTAAAAAAGTCGGTAGTGCAATTTCTGCTGAAACTGAGCAAGAATTTTTCACGAAACTGTAAATGGTCCCAAATGGTGCTCAAATCTGAAACGAAAAGTAAATTAAGCAAACAAAACAGCCTGTACATTAGTTTGAAACTGATAGGGTACAGCATGCAAGACAGAGAGGGGGGGAAAAAGCATTTGATATTTTTCTTCAAATGTTGAAGAGTAAAGGGAAGGACAAAAATATGAGGATAAAATACTATCTGGAAGGTGAAGGAGAATATTCCATTATTGAAAGCAAGTATTTCGAATTTATAATCTGGATGGTCTTCTCTCATACATAAGAAAATCAGGAGAAACGTAAAATGTGAATTTGGAATCCGGCTATAGCTCAACACTTCTTATGAAAAGTTTGTGTTGATCAAGGTCAACATGAAGCCTAATTTATCCCTAACATACATACCTGATATAAAAACACTTCCATTAGACAAGGGCGGCTGTGTCTTTTAATGTGTTTGTGAAATAATCAATTATATTGTTTGTGAAAACTATGCTAAATCGGCTGCTCCTTGCCTTTAGTTGTTTCTGTAACTATTGGACGCAGACAGTGTGCTCTGCCCATTGTGGAAGCAGGAGGAGGAGTAGCCAGTCCCCCTTTGGGCTGGCAAAGCAAGGAAGCACAACGCAGGCACACTAGATTTGATTGCAATTTGCAGTTTGCCAAAGAGTGCAAGTTCCTTTAATGAACAAGTATCACATGCCTTTTTTTGTAGAAGACTTTCTATAGATGGCTTTGCAGAAGGATTTTTCTTTCTAAGATCCAAATGAGCACGTAAATCCAGAGGATAGTGAGGGAGATGTAGCAGTAAAGGGAAACACAAAGCAAAAGTAGCCCATTCCACTGCCCTGTTCATATTCCAGCTAAGAGTCAGGCATTGAGGCTGTATAACGTTCTCCCGTTTTGCTTTGGATAGTAAGAACCACGTTTTAAACCTGTATCATGGATGTTTCAGATTTTAAACAAACATATTCAGGAAAAAATTAGTCTAAAGAAATCCTTTTGGATACAATGCAGATTTTCATGTTGGGTTGGCAGGATACTCAGCAACAAGCATGACTAAGCTTTCCGTAATAGCGGAGTGCCTGTCAGGAGGAGAGTGCATAATCTCAGTGTGAACAAACGAGTGCGAGTTAGTCATGATAAAGAAATTTTTTGGCAAGATTTTAGTCTGCATTTTATAAAAGGTATGACTAGACAATTTGATGGGCTCATTTAAAATTACTGACTCTATTAACTCTTTCTTTATTTTCTTCCGCAGTCAACTGAACGGTCCTAATGTAAATACAGGAGGTGGTCAGTGTATGATTTTCCTGATATTAGTGTTCAGAAAATCTGGTTATTTTCCATCATTTTTCATACTTCTCCAAACACAAGGCTAAGCCTGATCATTGCATATGCTGGTCGTGTGTTTAGCTGCCATTATATTGTTTACCATAATACAGGTTGAGGTGAACGAAATCTAGAAGAAGTGGCAATATAGTGCTCAGGTGGATGTAGCTGTATGAAGCAGGTCCCCTTTCCACCGCACTCTTATTCTGATTACCTCTGACCCTACCAGCGTCATCATGGGATTTATGAAATGGGGAGTTTCCTTCTTGAGAATCCCTTATCCTGGGAATAAATGGCTTTCCAGATATCTTTCTTTTAAGAGACCTTCTTATCTCCCATAAGGTCAGGCTGCTGAACGTTTAAGTATTTTGAAATACCTTCTACTGTTAGTATGTACTGCGTATGTGGAACAGAGAAACCAAAAGACACGCACTGCGCTTGCTTCTGTGACATTTCCGCCCCAACATAAAGCTCTCTGTTGAGCTTACACATAATCAGCTATCACCTTGCCCTGTGTTTCTGTATTTTGTCAGTCAGCATCCTTCTGGCCTCGCTGACACCCGCAGGCACACCTTCCCTGCACTCACTGGCGCGTCAGGCAGCAGCTGCTTTCTCACGCGTCCCAGCCCAGTTGGCCAGCCCGTGAAGTACCAGCACAGGGTGTTGTCTTTTTTTAGGCTTCCTGCATTTTAGAAAGAAGTTTAGTAATATAATCAGTCCAAGGTTGATCAGACACTCATATGTGTATGCAACGTTCATCATGAATTGCACGTACATTTAATACCCTGTTTAAGGGATGCAGGATGGGATTCCTATACCATTGTTATGGGAAAAAAAGGTAAAAATATGAAACCTCAAACAATTATTTGAGCAAGTGCCGATAGACATTTTTTTCTAATTTTGGAAGTGCCTAGAAAGGGCTGTCACATAACTGCACATCTATACATTGAGTAGATTTGATGATTTTAATGCAAGCAGAAGGCATAGGAGGTCAGAAGTGCCAGAGTCTAATATTTCTTTAATTCTGGTATTATTATTTGTCTTTAAAGTTTTTATATGAGTAAAGAAGGTACGTAAAATATAAATAACCAGGACAGTGGAGAGCAAACATTTGGGTCTTGCTTTTGATAGGTAAGAGACTTGTTCACCCCACTCATCTGCAGGCACCTTAGTAAACTAATTTACCCAGCTGGTACATCAGTGTCTCTTTACTCAACAGAGGCAGAGGCATCCCTCCAGAGGGTAGTTTGTGTTATCTGTATGGGCTTGCCCACTAGAGCTTGGAGCTCTCTCTCTCCCTCTCTCTCTTCTCTCTCTCCCTCTCTCTGTCTCGGCATTTGCATTTGGCACCTTGGAGTTACAAATGCCTGTTCTCAAGCCCATCTACTCTTCCCCCTTCCCTTTCAAGACCTTTTCCTATTGCCATTATAGGCATCTAGCTTCAGCATTTTCCTCAGTGCTGGATAATTTCTGGTGTCAGTAAAAGAGCTCTTTTCTTAATTTCTCTTTTTATATTCTACTTTCATTCTATTCTTAATTTTCTGTTGATTTGTACCTCATGATTCTAGGAAGAATGAGAAAATTTCACTCCAATTTTGCATTGTCAAATGTGTGCTCATGTGTAATTTTGTGATTAATCCAGCAGACTCACTTCCTCATGGAGGATTTTCCCCTCTCTGCTTATTGTTTCTGCTACTTTTGCTTCATTTAACATAACTAGGTTGTGGCTTTTCCTTTAATACATTTGCTTTAACAAATTTAATAAAAGCTAGCTGTTTCAGCCCACTAGTCAGAATGACAATGTCTTCCCCAATGTTTCCTCAGTCTTCTCTTTTTAAAAGCCTGTCAGAGTGTCAGTATACCCTACCACTTCAGCAGAGATCAGAAATTGTTCTTCCTACTGAATTAAGTGTTACAATGAGGCCAGAAACAGCAGCTGAAAACGGCACACCAATGTACATGTATGTTTTTGCAAAAGGAAAGTCACCATCTGCCTGAAATCCAGCTAAGATGCTTCCTATTCCCCCCTGCAGGTGAGATGAGATACCAGTGCAACCAGCTGGTATGAAATCAGGCTATTTTGTCTAGCAAGTTGTTTACCTAACTCGAAGAAGCATATGTTTATGTGTTATGTAACACTGGCTTGCACCCAGTCAGTGGACATTTATTTTGTTACACCCACGTGATGGTAGGTATAATGATGGAAGTGATGGTGTCATTCTTTTTAGATCTACCATGTTGTATTTGGTGATGTACATAAGAGTGGCTTTTCTTAGAAACGTAATAGATTACAAATTACAGGTTTTTGAAATAACGATTGTACAGCTTATTGACCGGTTCTTTAGGAGGGTGTAAAAGAAAGTAGGGAGTCAGGAATAGATAAGCAAATGAATTAAAACAATAAAAATATGAACCAAGAATGACTGAGGAAGCGGAAACGGAGCATATATGCTATCCTAAACCCCAATTGCAGAAGATGAGCGGATAGGTTTTTTAGTACAGAAGAGGTGCCAGCCATTCCAGCTTGGGGAAGGACAGAAGAGAAAGGAGGACCTTATAGCTCTGTGCCCATGAAGGAGGGGTCATCTTTCATGACAACAGGAAAGAGAGATTTCTGAAACTCCATAACACCTGAGAGAGTGTGGGAAGGGTGAATGCATCACCTAACAGCTAACAGAGACGCTGAAGGGCTTAAAAAGATCTTAATTGATAATCAAGAGCAGTGTTATTGTCAGTGTTGCAAATTGACATGCTTTCTTGGTTAGTGTTAGCTGGAGGAGCAGGAAAGTGAAGAAACGGCCTATAACTCACCTCGGACTTGACATGCTGTGTTTGTTCAGAGACCGTTGACTTGGAAGATTACTAATGCTGGTAAAACAGGGCCCCTGCCTGCAGCCCTCCTGCCCCTGCCTTTCTGCTGCTCTAAGCGTTCCTGCTGCCACGTGCTGAGCTGGAGCAGGAAATTGTGATAGCTGGAAATTAATGAGGGTTTTTGGAGGCAGGATTGGTTTGGTTTTTTGTTTGTCTGGTTTTGTCAGGTTAGTTTTCAGCTGTAGCAGTTCTTGATCTAAGTCACTGTGTGGCCTTGTGAACATTTATGCCAGAACAAAGGCAGGGATGGGAGTGCATGGTGGGGGGAGCGGGGCTCCTAACAAGCCACTTTTAAGGTAATTTGTCTGCGGAGAAGGATGATGTAAGTGCATTAAAAAAAAAAATTGATCATTGTAATCCCTACCCCCCAAAAGTGGCAGTTAATCAGTTGTGTGGTACCCAAGCATCTCTGTGCTTGTATTAGAGAAAATATTGCCAAATATGTTCTTCCAGTGTGCACCAAATAGTACAAGGCTCTTTAATTTTAATGCATGCACATGCACACATGCATGCGCACACACTGCCATACCAAGACAGGAGCCCTGGAGTATTTGAGACACGGTGGCAGCGCCACGCAACAATAGTGTAGCTTGTACTGCTGGCAGTACTGGCATACCACTGGCCAGCACTTCAAAAGTGTCCAAAAGACCAAAGAAACTGCTGCAAACAGAGAGCAACTTTAAATGCCCATAGAGTGCTTTGAAGTGATTTTTAACAATGCATCCCATAGCCTGAGGCATGCAAAAAGTATGTCTGCACACCAAGCTGCTGAATGGAACAAGATTTGTTTATCAGCTCCTCCATCGAGACCACAGAGACTCCCTCTGAAACAATTTATTCTTTTCTGTTCCTGCAGCTGAAGGTGCCACAGGCATTTTCTGCGGGACAGATTCCGCTAATAAATGATCCGTGCACTGGAAGTGGTAGTAAGTCCCATCTGGAGAAAACTGTAAGCTATCTTACATGCCAGTGAACAAAAGAGCCAAAGACAACCTCCAGCGTTTGTGCTCCCCTCCTTGCAACACTGGTTTGAGTTTTGGTGGCAGAGTGCAGCTTCCATGTAACTGCAGCCTGGTGTAGGTGTCTAGGAGAGATCACTTGTGCTGTCATGAAAGGAGCGCTAAGTGGCTTCCACTGCTTAGTGTAAGACCAGTGCAAACAATTTCCCTTCAGCAGGCTTCTGTTTCCATGCTAAACTTGTTTTCTTGCTGTCACCCAAGCCCAAATGATGCCTCCATCATTCGTCCATATTGTCTGTGCATCTCTTCCTGGTACCCAGATAGTAGGCTCCCTGGTACCTATTTTGGCTACTCTAGCTCTTTGTTTACCTGCTCTGAGGACATCTTCAGCAAATATAATCCAGCTCCAAGTTAAAAAAGAATAACGATAGTTCTGGCTAGGTTTGTACCCTCTAAAAGCACATTTGAGTAATTTGAAGTTAGGGTAGAATTTTTGCCCGAAGTCGTCTGTTCTGTGTATGGCTAGGAAGTAATAGTCGAACATGGAATAAGAAGATGACTGTAAAGACGATGACTTAGGATCTCACACAACGTGAATGTATCTCACTTCAAAGCTTAGTGAAGAAAAGAATGAAACTAAGAAACAGGATTGATTCCAGAGGCTGAGATATAAAACGCTCATTAATGCCAGTCTCTGTTTTCCTATGCGTCTTGGATATGAATCCATAACCATGTTACCCTATAGAAAGATAGTGTTATCAAGAAGTTTTTGGCTAAAAGATATGACCATGCCACAGAGTTGCACTGCAGATTTCAGGAAAAGGGGAGTTGGTTGCATTTAGTTGTCCAGAGTTTGTCTCTCCTATTTTTAAGACTTGTTCAGTTAGATAGAAATAGAACCAAGTTTTTTCAGCTATTACCCATGTATTTCCATGTATTTCCAAGGGCAGTGAATGGCAAATGTTTACACTCTTGTTTTTTAACAGGAGAAGTTTAATTAAACAATTAATGCTGTTTCCATCTGTGGTGCTTCACTGAGTTCTGAACTACCTGAAAAGATTTGCCAAAATGTCAGCATTTAGTTTTGTTCCTCGGATACTAGCTGATATTTAGGAGTATAAACTTGATTTTGGATGGAGATGTCAACTGCACGCTCTGGCTAGAAATGAAGCTCTGACTCAGAGGGGTAGAAAAGATATGAACATCAAAGTTTCTCAAGTTCATTTCCTCCAGGTAGGGAGCGTCACCAAGGTGGAACTCATCCTTTATCCAGTGCAGTATTTCTGCAATGATAACTGCCAGGTCTTCCTAAACATCAGCGTATACCACTGCGAAATCTTTCTCCATACACTGCTCTTCTCATACCTGGGCTAAAATCAGCTTCCCCCACCACTTCTTTTTTCAGTGTTTCTCACAGCCTTGCAGACCTCTATGATTTTTAACCATGCAAGCAAAGCAGCAGGAAGACGAATTTAGAATGAAACAAAACAACAGTGGAGGGGGGGGATCTGTTTTTATGCTAAAACAAAAAGACTTTTTTAACTTTGAATCAAGGAACACTTCTGATTCTGGTGCAGACATTTTTAACTGTGTTAGTGAAAAACTTAGATCTTAGGCATCAGTCGCAGGAAGGAAGCAAGACAGAGAAGGAGAGTGGCAGTAATACATACGCTTTCAGTTAGTAGGCCAGCAGTTGTGGTGTTAATCCAAGTAATTTAAGACATAGGTACAGCTTCTTGCACTGTACCATGTGAATGCAGCAGCTCAAGAAAGCGTTGGTCACACCTCTCCACCAGTTCTCTTTTGCACTTCATTGAACTCCCAGCCTCCTGGGGAGAACGTAGATAGATGAGAATATTTCAGAGCCAACAGGCTTTTAAGTATTTTGAGCAGCTTTAATCTTCAAGTAAGTCATGCAGGCTGTAATGGGAAAACTCAGGCTCAGTGGTGTTAAGCCTGTAGGTCCTAACCCCTTCAGGTAGCACACGGAGAAGTACGAGCAGTAATGAGTGAGGACTCTCAAAGCTGAGACCCGTTCAGGGAACGTTCATTTCAATGGTGGAGATGGATGCAAATGAATACTGCTGGGTTATATTATTTTTGTAACTCTCAGTACAAAATACTGATTAAAAACTTCTCCTGAGATGTGGAGGACTAAAACGCAGTAAGAAGTTCTTTTTCTCAAATCTGTAACTTCAGAGGGTTTATGATGTGGGTTTACAGAGATTCTGCGGCAGCTGCAACTATTGCATTTTACTTGGCTGTTGGTGCCATGTATAAGGTTTGGCCTCTGACTTTGGTTATTCCATTTTATATAATTATTCATTTAATTTTTTCAACACCAGGAATGATATTGTATGATATGGATGTCATATTTGGAGTGGTAATATTAATCCTATTTCGCTACCCCATAGAATTCCATGTGGGACTGATAGGCACTCCTATTTTATTTTGAAGCTAACTATTTTTCCTTTGAAAATGAGTATCAGGCAAGTAGCAGTCTCTAGGTTCGATTTGTAGCTCAAAACCAACCAAATCTAATATTTAGCCCCAAACAGAGCTTGGTCGTCTACACACCTGTTTATGCCTCTGCTTCCAGTCTGTTTAAAGCAAGGGTCATCCCAAACTTAGCTCCTTATAAAGCCTCTGTTCCTTTGAATGGTGCTACTTTTATTGTTGGCTTAAGTGTGACTCTAACTCTAGCAAATGATTAACAAGCACGGGGTTTCTTCATATGAACTTAGGGTATGGATCCCTTCAAAGGACTTTCAGTTCTGCTTGATTCTCAGGACAAACCCTCAAAGGCCAAGTCACCAAAAGATGTTTTTGTCTTTTCTTCCCCACCCTTTTCCTTTTTTTTGCCAGTTCTAAACAACCATGAAATATCTGCTACACACTTCTGTGATGCACTGAATAATAACCAGCCCTGGGCCAAGTCACGTACAGAAGCAATAGAAGAGGATTTTAACTGAGCAGGAATGTTATTTATCTCTAACTACTTACGTTTAACTGCATTTAAAAAAAATCCTTTTCTTTTGACCAAAACAAACCTCCAAACGCAGATGTTCACTAAGTATCCAAACATGAATAAAAGATATTCGGAGAGATTTTTGGGAGAACAGTCAGAATCTAAATCCCAAAATCCTTACACAGATTTTCTTCAGGCAGAACTCCCTTTTAATTAATTGAAGCTGAAGAAGGAGTAAAGCTTTCAGAATTTAACCATCTCTTTACAGAACTATAATTTTTTAAGCTTAGGTTTTATAATTCTTACACTTTTATACAGCATTTTGCCAGCAAAGTCACAAGCTATAACTGATCTCCTAAAAGCAGTGAAATTGAAGCCAAGAGCTTTTGACTAACTTGAAATTTGCTGCTGCAAGGGATAAATATGCCAGATTGCGGTATATGGGTCATTTGGTTTGCCAGACCATCCAGTGTATGAACAGGCTCATATCTCTTATTCTGAGGAGAGAAGAGAATAAATAAAAATTTTGACCATTTTCACCTTTTAGTGTTTTCTGGGCAAATGTATTACAATTAAAAACAGGAATATGGAATGAATTATGTTTAGATCATTGATGTAAATTTGCTGTTTCTTAACATCTGTGCTGTCATATCCCACCCTAATAGTTTGCAATATCTGCCTGCTGCCAGAACAGGCACTAATTGGTTGAAGAGAAACGGATTGGTAAATTAAGCTACTGCCAAAATAGATTTAAAAAGAGTAAAAGACTATTTGCAGGGCATTCTGAACAAACATACATAGCCACTGCCCCTGCTTTTCTTTCCTGTCAATAAATACAGAAATTCATATACCAGAGCTGTCAATACAATAAATTTCATGAGTGATAAGATAAACAAAATAAGCATGTTTTCAGTTTCTTTATCCTCCATGCATCACACTAGTTCATAGTCCAAACTCTGCAATAAAACTTCCTTAGCATCATGAAACAATAATATAATTTCTTACCCATATGATACTGGAGCATATTACTTAAGGATATTCTCTGGAAAGTGTATTTTCTGAATCAGGGACAGCATAATCAAATGACGAATAGGCTAAAAACCTCCATAGCTCAATTACATAGGTAATTTTGCTTCCCCCCCCCCCCCCAATTTTCTCTGATTAATTAATTCTGAAGTTGCTCATTGGGTGTAAACTGTATTAAACACTTCCTACAGTCAGACCTTAAGAAAACAAGAAAGTAAAAGATGTGGAAGAATCTATTCATTGTGATCAAAGAACAATTTATTCTGTGCAAAAATGGATGAAAATTCAGTTTAGTTAAGCATATACTTATGGCAGGTTTACTTTCTGTTGCTCTGTTTGAGTGAACTTGTCCCTTATTGTCTGTCATGCACGGGGCAGCTGTTCAGATGAATAATTTTTAGGCTATGTTATTCAGACATGCTTTTTTTGTTGTTTTTAACTGCAACATTTCTGTGCTTTGGCTTTCTAATGTACAACATGTGATCTTTGTTAAAACCCTGCTGTGGAATGCTGACATACACATAGGATTATTTTCCCTGCCAGGATTTCATATAGATTTATATGAAGTTTTAAAAAATGCAGACTCAACTTTTATTTTCCATTCAGAAAGAAACACAGCTGTCATGTTGGTGACAAATAGTTTTTAATTTAGACCGTTTGGATGAAAGGAATAGGCATCTTTCCTGACCACACTGTGGCAGGATGTAACTAACTACATCCTAGGAGTTGAGAACCCCATATACTATCTGTAGGTAACTGAACATAAAATTTTACCAACTGCCTCAGAAAAGAGCTATTCTCTCTTTCAGCTTTTCTAAACACAGACAGCGCAATCTCTTTGACTCCTTCCTCTTACAATAGGGATTAACTGTATTTCTGAACCTATCTGATATTGCCATCTATGGACACAAAGCAGAAAGAAAAATACCTTTTCCTGGAAGGATGAAGGTACAGTAGGAAGGGAAGGAGAACACGTGAAGATCTGTGCCAAGGTTGGCAATAAGACTTAACATTTTTGTCAAAAGCTAATAGGAATTGAATGCTTTCTTCACAAAGAAATGCCAGGTTAAGATAATGGCAGTAGAAGCATGAAACTGCGCTTATGTTCAAGAGAAGGAATCACTTGCTCAAACCGTGTATTAAGTGCAGGGCCAATCAATAACCCTTGCAGAGAGAATGGTCTCTGTAGCAGCATATAGCCAGCCTGAGTTAACTGACACAATTTCTGGAGGAATCCCCTCAAATCTTGCCCTTGCTGTAGGGTTTGCACCTGTAGGGTGCAGTATTTCTTTGTTCCTTCTTTTAAACGCCTACCCATTTAAGTTGTTCAGACAATGCAGTGATGAGACAGCTAAAATATGGCACCAGGGAGTGGAATATCGAGTGAAGAACATGTGTAAGCCATCTGTAGGGCATTCGATTCCCGAACATCTACTCCCTGCATTCCTAGCTCTGTGGCCGAGATCTTCCCCCAGGATGCATGAAGGGGCTGTGTCGTTTGTCCTCGCGGAAGAAGGGAACGCATCCGCCGTTGGGCTCCCCATGGCTGCAAGGCTGGACAATATATTTGTACCCTTCCCACCATAGAGAAACACTGTCTCTGGCAGTTTGTATTGTTTTCCTTTTTGTGGTATGAAAACTACCTTGATGTGGCTTTAGGGTTACCACACTGGGAGTGTCTCTGGCTGCAGGGCTCTTGGAGGCCCACAGCAAGATGAGGAAGCTGGGCACTAGCAAAGGGACTCTGCCCCGAAGCCCTTCCTGGCATCCTTGCTCCCCAGCAAATCTCTCAGCACCCTTACAAGGAAAATTTGTCTGTCTGCCCACGTGCCTGCCCACCCTCACCTGTACTCAGTCTTTCTCGTCAGTGAAGGAAATCAAAGAGATTTCCTGGCTCAGGATTTCAATCATTATAAATAAATGTGCTTTGTTTTATGTTGGTGGCACTTTGCCAGTTCACAGCAGCTGAGATCTGAGCCTGCTACTCAAAACAGATACAAATGTTTACACAGTCTATTCCCAGGCTAAGATTTTAGAATATAAAATGAGTCTGAATGTGTTAAAAATCAGGTCTGAGAGAGGATTTGCAGGGAGTTTGTCAGGAATGTCCTGTGTTGGTTAGAAGAGATTGCTCTGTAGACGTTTTAAATACTATTTTTGTTATGGGGTGTTACAGATTTTTCCTGCCTGATACATGAATGTAATGTTATTAATGAAAATGAAATGTAATTAGTGAAGACATAGTGTTTTCTTCAATCTTGGTAGAAATGGTCTTTTCCTTCCCTCCCCCATTTCATGTTCCAAATCAAAGCTAAAAAGATGAATTTCCATGGTATAATGCAAATCATGATAGCAGATTGCCTACCTCAGAATAAAAATACATTAAGAAACTTACTACCAGAAGTCAATTAAACTATCACACTTCAGTAAGGCTAATAAATGAGGTAATCATGTGCATGATTGAATGTGGTAAACAATATGAAATCAACATAACGTATCTAATAGCACTTTAAAAACTTTGCAATTTTCTAAAATGCCATTGCCAGATATGTTATTCTAGTTGTAAAGTATTCTAGCTGGAATGCAATAAGAGCTTCAAATCTTTGTACCCTTCATGTAATAAAATATTTTATTAGTTCTAAGAACTGAGTCGAATATCTGTAATGAGAGGAAAATATTGCTCTGAAGTTACTGCATCTCTGTATATTTCTAGGTAAAAAGTCAAAGGAAAGGAGTTTGAGCTTTACCCTATCTAAACTTATCTGCAAAATATACTCAGATGCAGTTTGAAAGACAGAGACAAATAGTGTGTTTAACCTTAGGAGGTGCTTGGGCTTTCCCTAATCTCGACCTGCCACATAGCTGAAAGTGGAAGCCTTTGAAATGTTTTTACAAAAATATTTACTTTTTATTAAAATTAGGAATGAAGAAGATTAACAGGGCTTTTCCTCTCCCTTTCTTTTTAACCTTGCAAACAGTTTAGTCATGAACCTCTGCAGGTCGGCATGTTCTGTTGTGTTTATCTGATAGTGACAGAACAAACTTCAAATATCTCAAGGGCTCAGTTTAATCTGCTGAGCTTAGAACAGCCCTTTCTAAAGATGTCTAATTAGAAGACCACTCATTCAGCAAGGAGCTCTGCATCATGTTAGTTTCTGTGGGAATCTTTTCTTGACAATTACACGTTAAAAGAAGAGAGGGAAAATGCACATAATGAGTCAAAGCTGCAGAATTTGGACTTCCTGAAATCATTTGCTGCTTAAAGTCTGCATGTTAGATGCATTGTCCATCTGCTCCTCTTACTGACTTACTGACTAACCCTGTGAGCTTTTTCTATTGAAAACTAGGGTAGAGAAGTCAGGAAAAGAACTAAACATCCAATCCTGCAGTCTTATCCAGGGAAAACTCTTTTCTTTCTTTAACAGAAGCAAAATCTGTTGGAAGCAAAACAAAACAGAAATTTTGTATCAGTCCCAGTGCATCTTCATATACAATAAACACACCACAAATTAATCACACTGAATATTTTTTGGCTCTTCTAGCTCTTTTTCATAGCCCCACTGACATTTCCATAAGCCTTTTGGCAGTTAAATAAACTTTTCTGCACTCACATTTGCCCCAATTTATATTTTCCTGTTTCTAATCATCCACAATCTCTTGTAACCTTCACTCATTATAGCAAGCTCCCAACTAGCATTAGCTGTTCATGATAGTGCATGATGTGTGACATCTCCATGCTTTTCCTGCATGGAAGAGCCTTGTTGAGTCCTAGCCAAAACAACAAGTAGTAAAATGACTGACAGAGAAACAAGGAAAGGGAGGATTTGACACCTGGGTAGGCCACTGAACTTTGAAGCTGTGGAGCAGCCCTTGAGATTTGTAAACAAGCCCTGCTCAGTTTATATTATTTAACATCCTTTTCTTTCTAATTTAATTCCTATTGATACATGTCTACATAATTCTTTGTGAAACAAGAAAGATTTTATGCGGAGCTCACTTTTTCACAGAAAAACTTGATTCTCTGTTCAGTGATGAACGTACAGGTGGCTTGTGAAATGTTTCACTTGGAAGCGCTATTAAGCTGGCCCAGTTTCTCTGAGGACCCTTGACCTGAAGACTCTCTGCTCCAGCAGTTTGAGAAGGAATGCATTTTCTAATGCTGTTTTGATAGTGTTCATTTTGTTGATGCGGCTGTTGAATTACAGAAGACAACTTGCACTGCAAGTCAGCCGTGGAAATGCTTGTCTTAAACATGTTAACTCATTCCCACAGTCTTGACAAAAGCCCAAGCCAGCTGCTAATCTGTATTAAATAAAGAAAAGACAGGTGGTTGGGGCTTATGTTCAATTTATACATTAGTTTATTATGTGGCTTGAAAGTCTGAGATGAAATTTAAAAAGGTTTTTTGTCTCAATTACGTGGGTTTTAACACTAAATGCATTCCTTTCTACCAATAATAGCAATCATGAAATGTTTTCAAGCTTTCTCTACATGTTACTTATACAAAATATATGAAAATGAAATCAGTAAGTCTGGCCAAATACAGAAGCAAGTATGAATTCTCTGGTATGTCATAGCAGCAACAGCAGCATTAAGATTTAATTGCCTTGGAGAGAAGGTTATGGTTGCCAGTGGAGATACTAGAAGTATACTTCTTTAACCCAGTTTTCTAAAGAAATGAGACTTATGAGATAACATTGTGTTTCCATACATCCATGTCCTTCTTCCCGACTGTAAACAATTTTGATAAAGAGGTAGATATTTCTGAGATATTACACCCCTGATAAGCCTTGTGAAAATCAGTTTTTAGAAGGAGGACACACCAACTGGTGGGTGAGCAGAGCAGCAACCTGTCCTGTTGGCTTAGCATGTGGCCAGTCAGCACACACAAGGCTGAGAACAAGCCAGAACAGATGTTCTCTGTTCCTAGGTGGTCCTGAGGCGATCTAGGAGTGAACTGAGATAAACAGAGGTGGAGAGGAAGCAGCAGATGTCATGAGGATGTGACAGCAGACTTAAAATGTATAGTTCTCAGAAAGTGCCCATTGCCATAACTAACAGTTCGCTTTCTCTGGTTGCATTTGTAAAGCAGGGCAAGTCTTCGTGGTGCCTATATGGAGGTGCATCAGAGTTAGTATCAACTTTGACTAGCTAGAATTGATTATATCAGTGGATAAAAATACTTGTATAAGAAAACAAGATAGCTCTTTAAAAATGTGGTTGCAGATATTGGTCCTGCTTTATGTCCTCTCTCTTCCTCCTCTCTTTCTATATTGTACTACATGCATACAATTTCTTCACTGGTGTCTCCCTACAAGATTAGAAGCGCTAAAGGAGGAGTTTAGCTAAATAAGGACTGTAGGCAAAGTAACGACTCCTGGACCTCTTCGTTGGCTAGTTAGGGCTCACCATTGCTGTCGATTTTCTACTGTGAGGCTCCCATGATACCTGTGAGTTGCCTGTTTGTTTATATCATCCGCGTTCATTCAGAGATACCTGTAGATTTTGGATCACCACTTGGATGAAAGGCTTCCGGACAGCTCTTGAACTGTTCTGCAAGAAATATTGTGGGCTTGGTTCATAGTAATGAGTCAGTGACAGGGCAAGGTCTTAGGGAATCTTTCCTGTTAAAGGCTTTAAGCAAGACATGATGACCAAATCTTAGCACAGCTGGAATCACTAGGAGACTTACAATTGTTTTAGCTCGTAGCTTGTTAAACTCACAGCTTCCATCCATTTTGTGTATTCGTTATTTTCTATATTTACAAAGACAGGATTTCGCTCATATCCTCTCACTGCATTATCCTTCTACTCCTTGTGGCCTCCAAAGAAAATAATAGTCTGTTTTGACAGGTTATTTACAAACAACATTAAGGCACAGCTCCTGCCCCAAAGAGCTTACAATGGCCAAGAGAATGGAAAAGATAAATCATGTGATGACATTACTCTCTCAAAGTTACACCTAATGGCAGGGGTGAGATGGGAGTAGAAGCTAAGCCTCCTGCTATTCAGTACACTAGCCTCTTTTATTCTTTCTCTCTCTTTCCAATTTCTACCTTGGTCCAGCCTCCAGTCTAGATTTTTCTCCTTTGTTCACTTTCTTGTCCTGTTATGGAGTGTCCCTCATGAGTAATGAAAATATCTTTGGCCTCCCTCTGAATGGGCTGTGTCTTCTCTCCAGTGATTTTTCAACTGTTCTTGGGTGCTACATGACTACAGAGCTATCAATCCCCAAGCTAGGTAGTTTAAAGCTTGCTGAAGTATGTCTGCATGAGTCACAGCAGTGATTGAAGTTCCAACAAATCTGGAGACAGCCGACTTAGGCTGACAGTAGTAATGTCATGTTATATATTTATGCATTATTCTAGATAAAATTATCTGTAGAGTCCTAGGGACTCCATATTCTCAGTATTATATTGAAGTGAAACCTAACTGGTAACAGAGTAGAGAACTTTCACAGTGCAATTTTCTACTTTCTGTATGCTAACAGATCAGGTGGGTAATAGCTTAGATAATTAATGTCATTACCACTTTGCTTGAAATGTTCCTTAGGAAATAACATGGCCAATGCTGCATCTGAAGAAACCTTGTAGAAGCTGTGGTATGTTTGTCTAGAAATCTAAAGCAGAGCTGGACTTTTATTTTTAAAGGAGCAGCATTGTGTTATTTTGGAGAAGTAGGTGATTTCTTTCTGCACTTGTGAGATCGATTTGCTCTGGTTTTTAATTAATTCTGTTTTGCAATATTAGATAATAGATGACATTCATGAAGAGCTCCAAATTCTCTCTGGCTTTGAAATATTAAGAGCTCCATCAGCATATTGGTCTAGTTCCCAGTGTGACCAATTAAGTGGGAGGATACAACACTGGGAAGATACAGAGGTTACATGAGCAGTTTCCTTCAGGCATTGGGCAGAGTTTATTTGGCAGCCTCTCTTACAGCATGAGGAGAAAGTTGGAAAAACTTGGCAACAGCGTGCCAATGAAAAAAGAAAAGTGTAGTGGCTGACTCTGTTAATGGCTGGCCGTGGGAGAACAGAGAGCTCAGCATTTCCAAACCACTGCAAATTAAACTATCTGCTGTTAATAGCTAGAATTTTCACTGAGGAACGGGCTGCTCTTATTTGCACATTATATTATTGCCCATTCCTACGCACTGCATCAGTAAAGTTTTCAGTGGGGTTTACATTACTTCTATGCTACATTACCTGTATGCTAACTTTGCTACTATAACTGCACCATGTTCTGCACCGTTAAATTTCTGGTTCTGCAGAGATTGGCAGCCATTTTATTTTAAGGTCAGAAACCTACACAATGTCATGGACATTCTGATCCTTCCTCGTTGTGGACTTAAAATAAGCCGTTCAGTTAAAATGCTGTTTCTGCTTTGTGTATATGAAGAAATAGGTCATGCAAGAGAATATAGGCCTAGCCCTGTAAGCCATTATTCACATGAGTTACTTCCTTCACTTTACTGAATTATTCACGTCAATATATTTGCAGAATATAGTCCTACTATTTTGGGGAAAATAATGCTAATTATAAAAAAGTTAAAAGAGTGTTTCTTGCTAAAAAAAAAGCCTAAAAGAGTTTATTTTTATTTTTAAATGTGCAGTTAATATAGTTTTCACAAGAAAGACTGAAGTTTCAGTTTCAGCAAGAAATGGTTTTCTTAGTGCACGTCTTTTGGGAAAAGAGAAACTTTAGGTCATGAAAATTCCTGTAGTATCTTGTATTAAAAGCGTTAAAAACTGAATTAAAGAACATAATTCAGATGGAGTTCTACCGACTGTGCCAAAGATGACATCGTTGGCTGCTGAATGTGTCCAGATTTTTAGAGCAGGTGTGTTGACTCATTCTCTGAGAAGCATGAGGAGAAACGTTGGCCCTGTTCCAACCCTATAATGCGGGGCTAACCCAGTCCCATTACTACTTCGGGACTATCCACTGCTGTCAGATGGAACAATCTGCATGAAAATGCTAAGTATTGTTTTAACATGATATTCCAGAGAGATTAGTAATACTCTGTCCAAAGGCTAAGGGATGATTCACAGCCATACATCCCAAGGTCTAGTCATTCTACAGCTAACGCAGCTTATGCACTGGGAGGTTTATCATGATGGCAAAAGCAGCAGGCCCTCAGACAGTGGTTTTTCCCTGATAATGCTGCTGGATGCTTGGCCTGCAACTTCTGACTGGTTGACTTTAAATGACTCTAAAAGTAAGACTTTTCCAACACGTTTTGAACATTGCTGCAATCTTTATATGAAGACTGTCAGCGTTTGCTTTAGTATTTAACAGTGCTAGTGTTAGATACAATAAACTTCATTATATTTATAATCTTTCTAGTAGCTACTTAATTATCTTTTTTTTCCCCCAAATGATGTGCATTATAGGACATTTATAGCAGTATATTTTAAATGAACTCATGTATTACAGATGACGTACTAAGGATTTTACTTTCAGGTTTATTTCTGTTCAGTAGTTATATACCTTTTTAGTAATTCAAGGAGCAGATTGGTACAATGACATAGTGAGTGCATTGAATATGTCTCCCCACCCCTTCCTCCTGTCCACTTAGCCATTTCTTTAAATCTCCTAAGAAAGTTTGGAAGTACACACAGACCCTGCAGAGATACCCCAGACTGAACAGTATCTAAGCTCTTGTGAACAATGAAAGGAAGACACCTTTACTGAAAACTCTTTTCCTATAGCTCTCCCATGACTAAATCCAATGGTTATTAGGGTTATGGACTCAATTACTTTAAAAAGCAACAGTTGCATCTAACAGAAGTGCTAGTGTCTGAGATATCCAGTGCCGTAGCCGTCAAAACCTTGTAAGTTAAAATGAGCGCTTCCAATTGCACGCAGAAGTAACTTGGAAACCACAAAACCACTCTGGACTGGTTGAAGTTCATGGACTATCTTTCCGCCCATGTGGAGAATACAGTCTAGAAGTAAGGAAAGCCCACAACATAGTGTTGTTTACATTTCTTTGTAGGTGGCAAATGCTTATTTGTGTAGTCTGTTGGCAACTGGCAGAAGGAAATTAGGAATTTAATCAACAGACCTGTCGTGTTTCCTGATAGCAGTAGCTAACATCTTTGTTGCTAGTATCCAAATGTTAGGGAGAGACTAGGCCTGCTCTAAAGGACCAGTGCAAATATGGAGCAGCTCCGTTGAAGTCAGTAGAATTATGGCAGCCTACAAACTAAATTAGCTTCAAATATGAGAGGCTGATCTAACAGCCTCATGAAAAATACTGATTAGGACTGCATTTTCTAGGAAGGCTTACTCTGCCATCCCATATCTGTTGTGTGAGGAAACAGGACTTCATGCAGAGCTTGCAAGCATCCACCTTTCACAGACCCTTAATCTTGATAATAAAAAAAGCATCTGGAAATCTGTCACTGAAATCTCTAGTTATTCATTTTGAGAGTTTTGAATTTCATTGTGGAAACTATCCTTTGAAATATATTTTTAACTGTTGAATGCCTGCGATTATTTTCTTCAAGGCATCTGTTTAGGCAATGCTTTCCTACAAAGTTTTGTATTTTTGTAAAGCCAAATAAATTATAAGAAATGTATTTATTTAACAGCATGATTCTACATTAGGTTAACCATAAACACTGGTTCTGACTCTCCTCTCTTTTGCTTCTACAAGTGGTTTTCTAAACTTGACAGGGATATTTGAAATGGGAAATCAAGATGTGAAGGAAGATGCTTGGTGTGGTTACTGCATGGCAACACACATTCCAACTCACAGCTAATTAAAGGCAATGCTGACATCTGAGAGCTGGGAACAAACTGGGATGTTAGATCTGCTTCTTTGTACAGTAAAATCTTTTCCACAAAGTATTATTTTACTTCCCAGAGCCAAGGGCAATCTGCAACATCAATGTCAGCAGAAGCTTAATGTTTTATTAATAAGGGATAGTAAAAAGAGAGGTAGCTCTCTTTAACTTAGCATAGAGATATACCATGGACCAAAACATTAATCATAAGCATTCCTCTATTGACCTCCTGAAGGGCCAGACCCCTCCAACTAGGCTTATTATTCCCCATGGGAATAATAATATCCCATTTCAACAGTGAGAACCAAACACTTGTCTTGGATTTAGTTGATGGATGGGCTAACTATTTTTATTTTTTATTTCTTTAAGAGAAATAACATCCCTCTCCTTTTTGAGATCAGACAGCATAGTAATGGGCAGAGTCTGAGAATCTCTGCTATATGGGATGACTGGTGATGTACTAAGTACTCCCTCTCATAAATACCAAGTTTTCTTTCTTTGAGCAGCTTCTTTTCATGACATTATTTCCAACATATGGAAAGTTCATTGCTTAATATAATACAGGCAGTGCTTCCCTCTTTTCTGTGTTGTATCCAAAAGTGACCTAAACATAGTGAAATAATAACTCCACATTTATTAATATTGTAAGATTATCAGCCATCTGCAGCAGATTTTCCAGAGGGTGTATTGACAACTTGCATATGTGTTTGCAAATGCTCTCTTTTCAGCTTCTCTGAATTATATGTGTTCATGGCTAAGTTTTGTCAGAGAAAACACTGTTGGCCTGATTATTTTTGCCAGTGTATAAAAGGGAGTCCTTGACTTTTCTGGAATAACTTTGATGTAAAATTAGAAGAGTCAGACCCTGCTTCCTCTGGAGTACTTGTTGATTTATTAGCAGAGAATAGCCTCGCAAAACTGTTCAGTAACTTTTTCAGTCCAGTTTTTCCAGCATCAGTCTGTTTCATAAGATAAGAAAACAGAGATGTGGAAAAGAGAGCCACTATGCTAAAGCATTTACCATCTCAGGTCATTCATTAAAAGAGTTTCCTCATTAACTTTCTGGGATCTTCATTCCAGAAAAATAAATTCTTGTTTGTTTTTTTCCTGGTAAGTGTTAGCTCTTACAAAAATAGTAAATCCGAACAAAAACTACAGCGTAAAGTACTTTTCTCCAGAAAATATTAAGGTCAGCCTTTTCTATTAGCAAGTGTATTTTGTTCCCCCTTTCTGAGGTGAGTAAAACCACTATGAGCTAGATCTGCTCCCAAGCCAATGAGACAGAATAGGGAATGTAACTAAACCCCTTACTTCTGGACTTTATTAAGATAAAATGCAATTGTTTGTAAGTCCACGTGCATTTTGCTGTAGCCCTCAGAAACCCACATCAGCATGATTTAGCAGCAAAAATGGCTACAGCAGATTTCTTCTCTTTCCCTAAGCTGTTACCATGCAGTTCCCAGCTTCTGGTCATCTCTTGGCCAGTCTGCGAGGAGGGTTTGATGACCTTTCCCTTTTTTTTTAAAAAAAAAAAAAATCTCAGTTTTAATTTGAATTGCATTTACTAACTGGGGTTGAGTGGAGTAAACAACTCAGAGGTTAAAGCTGGCGTGTTTGCACTGAACAGCAGAATAATAATGGCATGTATTTAATTTACTCTGACTTTTCCCAGTCAATTGTATATATGCCCCATGCCACTACACCCAGTTGGAGAACAGACATAGTTGTATTGATTTTTATGTATTGGCCTCCACACAAATCCAGCTGTGCAGCAGCCCTGACACCAAGCTTTTTGTTGCTGTTGTTCTTGCTATTTTCTCTTTATGCTGGAGGCAACATGTAAAAAATTATTTAGCTAAAAGTGCCATGAAATGACTTCATGAAAATCGCAGGGCTTCAGATGTAACCCTGAGAACATGCACAGTAAAGGAGAAAGACATTCCTCCTACAGTCCAAGTTTTGAGAGGCTGGAGAGTGAAGGCTGGGAAATACAAATCCAAGATGTGGAAGTCCAAGATCAGTAAATCAGACTGCTGTGCAATCTCTCTCCTTTCTCTCTGTGGAAGTCTTCTGGCTGAAGCAGTCCCAAGGGCCCTCAACCAGTCGCATGGGTCCCAGGACCTGGGGCAATGTTACAGGCTCTTGGTAGGCACTCTCAAGGGCTCTCTGGAAATTGCAGAGTGTCAGTACAATCTGCTTCAAAAACACAGTAGAATGTGAATAAGCCCCTTTCCTTCTAACAAAGGAGAGGTTCAGAAGTAGAGAAGATTTTTCCAGCAATTGGACTCAGAGACAACTCAATGGAGACAGCTTAAAAGGCAAACACGGCTGGGCAGCACAGCCTGGAGCTGGGAGTTTGAGTTTGGAGCAAATTAAAAGCCACATCCATGGTAGGTCACTGAGGCAATGAAGGCAGAGCTTGTTATTTCCTACATAATTTGAAGGCAAAGGGCAAGAGGGATAGCAAAGAACCTCTGGTTTGTTTGAGCTTACACCAAGGTTTCTTTCATGGTACTTGGAGCGTGCTTAGCAATGACAGGAGAATATATACACCGCCTGTAACCTCCTCATTGGCTTTTTCTTCAGAGTGCTGCCTGCATACGCTTTGCGCTTTTCCCAAGAAAGCGTGTGCAGGTAACATTGCATGACTACTGTCATGGCTGATCCTCATACACAGTCTCCATAGCCAGTGCAAGTGTAAGAGAAAGCCGTGCTTGTGCTACAGGAAGGACTTTTGGGATGCTTCCTTATGTCGTTAGACTCTCCTTTAAAATTCCTTCTGTTGTTTCCATCATTTCTTTACCCTTTATTTCACCCTATAGTGTTTCTGCAGTATTAATTCTGATTGCTGTATTTATATTTTGGTACTGCATAATCAGCTACTTTCATGTCTGGGAAAAATTCGTTATTTGTGTTTTCACAAAATGTATGCGATTTTTTTCACTAATTTATTCATATGACTGACTGGCCCTGCCAAATATTGTAACAGTACAGGAGGTAAAAGTGGTTCCACTTGGAAATCTTATGCAAAAGTCAAATCATACACTGACTCTTGAACAAAATATCAGCTGCAAACTGCAAATGACACAGGCTTTAAATGCTACCATTGGCAGATTTTAAGGAAATAGTAATTTAATTATGTTTAGTTATCTTCCATTAGGAAAAAAATCTGCTACGCAGCATTTCAAATGTAATTGCCTCAGTAAGGAAACTTGATTATGAAAGTGTTAAAATGTCAATTATACATTCATACACCTGTGCTCAGGAACCAGTTCATCTATGCTTAGTCGTGCAGGAAGGTGTACTATACTGTGTGTGCAAAGGAGATAAAATCAATCAAAACAAATGAAATTGTTTTGCTGTCCCACTCTTGCAGAATGGAACAATTCCCATTTTCCCAATATTTGATACTACTGAAGTTGTTTCTGAAACACCTACTTTTGCAGCCTGTGTTTTTCCCAGTTGGCATGGCTGAGTAGTACATAACAGGAAGTTTTTTGTCATTTTAAAGGCCAAATGAAGTCCCTTCTGTTCAATTGTCTTCCTGAGAAATATGACAATTAGGATAAATTTGAAATATGAATCTCTCAGTAGTCAGACATCATCAAAGGGCAAAATGTTTCTCTTATTTTACATGCAAACAAGCCTTTGGCATCAGAATATTCATATAGCCATAAATGAAAGATGCGGACATTTCAGCTGCGGTCGGAGAGGTTATATGGAAGAAACTGAGAGTAGAATTTCATCCTGAATATGTAAACAGCAGCAAATACCGAAGTTGAAAAACTGGGTGGAGAAAAGAGAAAAAAGAATAGGAAAAAGAAAGGAAATTTTCTTTTGGTTTCAAACGGAGCTGGGCCAGTTCTAGCAAGTAGTAGAAAGTTTTCGCTCTGCCATTGTCCTTACTAGAACCGTTACCCCAATTAGATGGCAAGCCTGGTTTTGTAGTCTGAGAAAACTGAGCTCTAGGAATCTGAGTTTTGGATTTTTAGCTTAAACTAAATGGACCTACAAATCATTTGGAGGGTTACCCACCACTGAATGCCAAAAAATATGAAAGTGATCCATGGTTGAGAACTCTGTGTTCCTGCCACAGGGAGTTCTGAGGACTCGCTGTCTTATTGCATAATGCTGGACTCTCGTAACAAAACATCTGTTAGCTGTGAACGCAAGCTGCAGATAACTGCAGCATTAAAATGACAAGCACGTATCCTTGGACGCTTAAAATTACTTACCTAAAGGGGTACAGAATGGTATAGCTACACTGGCAAGATTGCTTCTTACCTTTAGGATTTCAAATAACGTAACACACCCACAACTTTTATTCCCAGATAAAAAGACCACAAATGCTAGTGGTAAAGTAAAAGCAAGCCACAAGGGATGCATACATCCCTGAGTAGATACTGTACACCAAATACAAATCCATATATCAGATGCAATCTCTGTTTTCTCCTCCCTCTCCAGAACAACGCAGAACTTAAATTCTGTCATGACGCCCTAGGTACAGTCATGGCATTTAATCTCAAGACATTGACTTGTGTTAGGAGCATTGTCCAGCCACTCAGGTTAGCTCTCCTCTCTGGGATAGAGAAGATACTCCCTTTTCTGGCCCTCGCAGCACTGGCACTGTGGTTGAAAGGTAGCAGTAGTTCGATGGATGCTGAGGACAGAAGGTTTCAACCATCCTAGGTCTTGCGCTGGGGCTGCTTGATCTTCATATTATCTCTTGCTGCAAAGGTGAAAAAGCGATGCACAAGTTGGCTGCGTCCTGCAGGGTTGTAGGATGCTGTGAGAGGTACATAAGGGTAAAATGCAGGAAAGTGGAGAAGAATTCCAAGTTTTATTCTCATTTTTTTCAGCCAGTTCAATATATAGCTGTGGAAGACGCCTATGCTGTCCATCTGCTTCAGTGTCTCTGACTGTAAAATGAGGGTCTATGCTTTAAAATTACTTGGAGACTAAATTCATTGTTTGCCACATGCTTTGTGAACCTCAGTTGAAGGGCATTGCGGTGAGCCAAACAAATGTGTTTCCTCATGCAGTATTGTGGGCTCCCTAGTCCTGTAATAGCACAAATGGAAATGTCCATTTTCATAATCCTTTGCCGTTGAATTCATAATTTGCAATCAAATACAAAAATACTCAATTTTCTGAACTCGAGCTATAATTAATTATAAACCACACAATCTTTCTGTTTTTCTTTTCCATATGAAAGCTGTAGAATACTTAGGTAGATCGCAGCAGTTTGATTATTAATGATCTCTAAGAGATTACTGGCAGTAATTAAAAAGGAATGTTTTACTGTATCATATAATCAGTAATCAGAAACTGCTAGGAAAAACAGTGGTGAAGTGAAATCAGTCCCTGTAATGTGTTTTGACAAGTCTCCTCATTAAGAAAATAATTACTCAAGCCACTAAGTATGTAGGAAAAATATATCTTGCAACTTTGGCAAATGATGAACATGTTCCTTCTAATTTTCATCAAATTTTTCTATGGAATGGAAGAATCTTCTGAAACGTATCTGTAACTGCTGCTAACCCTCAAAAGGGAGGTATCCAGGACTGTAATTTCTAGTGCCAAAACAAAACAGATAGTTGGCAGTCAAAGCACACCCACCCATAAACTACGTTTTGGTCAAAAGTAGCCAATTCCGTTTCAACTCTAAGGCTCGCATCCCATCCTTAGCTCATCACAGATGGGTGCCTCGTCTCTCACAGCTGTCTGAAGCATCCACATAGCTCCAGCACAACTGGGATTGATGAAAGGATGGTCCACCTTGTTTAGAATTACTTTGTGCCACTCTTTGATTTATTCCTTCTTCCCCTTCCTGTGTGATTTTCTCCGTAGGAGTGATTCCTCAATTTTTTCTTCACTTCTTGGTATAATGAAAAAGCAAAGTGGTTGTAGTAAGGTTGGTTATTTTTGTCCTTGAAATGTCCAACGGAACAGGAATGAATGAAGTAGAGGTTAATGTTAACTAATAAAACAGAATTTGATACGAACTTGAAGCTGCTCCTTTTCCTACTGCAGATGCTATCAGTCATCCATATCCACCCTTAAATCTATGGAGCCTGTTTCAGAAGGTCTCTTGCATGCACAGATGTGATGCTTCACTGGGTCTGCCTCTTCTCGTTTTCTTCTGGCAGCACTCAGCTCAGTCATAAAAGCACACAGCAGCCCTATCCCATGAAGTCTGCAGCTGATCTCCCATCCCAAGCAGCTTTAGATTCTAATTAGTAAGAAGTTGAGAAATGAAAGAATCTCAAACAAAGTAAAAGAAAATAACGGATTGGAATACAATAAAAAGTGATAAAACAATCCAACTAACCAACAACATGGGAACAAAACCTGGTCAGGGAAAAAGATGCCAGTAACTGTGTCAAGGCTCAGTATGAGAGAACAAAAGGACTCTTAGCTACTAGTGTAGCAGTAACAGAGCTCCATCCTGGAAGAGTTTAGAAACTGCAGATTATTGGGCTAGTGCAGAAAAGCTGTTTCTAAGAAGATGAGATGTCCATGTCCGAGCTTGAAATAAACATGCTCCACCCAGAGCAAGGATAGCTATGGGTGGAGCATATGCCAAACCCTTGGGAAATGCATAGCAGTTGTTCCTCTGATATGGATTGCCTGTGGCAGTCCCATGCATATCCTGCTTGTTGTTGCTATGAAGGTTATGGTAGTACGCGCACATTTTTTACATAGTTTCCTGCTGACTTGGTAGGGAGAAAGAAGAGACTTGTAATCACGACTTGGTACTTGCCTAACTTGCATTTTAGACACCTTTCACATTGACTGTAGTTAAAAGTATTGATGGGTAACAGAGTTAAGTTATGCAAGTTGCAGAAGTTAGATATGGAGAAGGCCTAGTACTATCTTCCATTCTCCCAGCAGTGCAGGACCACCTCTCTTGCTCCTGTCCTATCCACTTACCGGGTGTCATGTCCAAGAAGTGTTTCTTCTACTTTTTTTTGTGGGATTATCCCACACTCGCGTGACTCTGCATGTCAGGAAGTCAAAGTGAACTCAAACTGAACCAAGCTAAGCCTTTTCTTAGGGTTCAAAATAGTTCATTTGTTTTGTTTTGTTTTTTTTTTAATTTCCGTGCATCTCTGACCTGCTGGTATCTTTCAGAAGCAGAAGTCCCAAATTTACATATAAAAGACACTTTTCCTGGTATTTCTGGCCCATCAAAAGCAGAATATACAGGAAGTTGTATGAGAAATGTCCATGTTGCTGTCACCCTGATTTCCAGAGTAGAAAATGGGGAGAAACTTCATATAAAAAATAGAATTGTTTCTCTGAACAGATTCTTTTCAGTCTCATGCATGGAAATGATACTCTAAATAGTTTTGTATGTGAGTTTTGCAGTTAAATGCTACATAGGGTTACTTTGACATTTTAATGGTCTGTTTTAATTAATTGAAGCAAAATCTGCTCTTCTGAGTGAGTCATTTATCCTATCAACCTTTCTATTTTTGTAAGATTAAATCAGGAAGTTCGCAATAAGCTTCCTTTCCTGGAATTCCAGTTGAACGTTATTACCCTTTGTTTAGACTGCATCGCTTATTCAGCTGATAAGAGTAGAGTATATTCCACTGGAGATGTAAAGATTCAGCAATTTAGATTCTATATTTTCCAGTAAATGAAGTTAGTAGAATTTTAGGAAGTCACTAAAAAGACATTCTGTAAATTTGCAGGCATGAAACTGTATACCGTACCATATACCATTACAAAGATGTGTCTCAGCAAAGCATACACATATTTTTTGTCCTTGACACTAGAGGCATATTGTAGCTTTCCATCATGTAATTCTTATGACAATCACACAGTTTGACCATGATCTTTAGGACACAAAAAAGAGGCTACCAGATGACTCCTTGAGCTAGCAGACAATGGAATAAAAAGATGTAATGACTAGATACTGATTCTAAGAGAATCACAAGTTGGGTTAAGGCACACGTTGTAAACTCTGAAGTAATTTGTCACTTGAAATCTTAAAATCAAGGTGGCATAAGACAGGCATTGTAAATGCTAGAGAGCCAACTTCAAGCAGGACGCCTGAGCAAGATTTGCAGTTTAGGCTATTGCAATGATCCTTAAAATCTGTGAATGGACAAGCATGTAAAAATACACATACACTCCTTAATTCTGGACACTTTTTCTGAAATTGCAGCTTGCTGTAGACCACAAATGAGTTTGCACATAATCATATTTGCTGCCTGCATGCTTTGGATATTACATTTGTCTTACTCTGCAGTGTTCTGACTCCTACCATATTTGTCAAAATTGCTTAGGCATGCAATTTTTTAAAGTTTTTAGATAATTACAGTTAATTTTGTTTACTTTTACGTGATGGGTTTTTTTGGCCTAGGACAAAGTCTTTCTTTCCAAACAAAGAACATGCTAACATTGTTTCTTAAGCTAACACCCAAATTTCATCTTAGGCTCAGCAGAGGCAGGTAACATTACAGTTCTACTTCTAACATATTCCAACGGGAGCCCAAATTCTTATTGCCCAGTGTTTCCTTTACTGTTAATAACAGCAAGTAGTTTTCATTCTGAGTTTACCCTCAACCTTGGCTGTTTCTATGGCTGCCTACGGACAGTTTCCATTTTTACATTTATTTTCATCTGTTTTCCACTCTTTCTCTCATGGGAAGAAGAGAACCCAGTCAATTTGTCTTCCACCATGAATGAGAGTAACAACTCTGCTTCTCTGTGCAGACTGACATCATGTTTACGTATACTCCTGAGTGAGGGCACCAACCTGTAGCCTTACACAGGGGACAGATTTTCCAAAGCATCTAAAATATACGGGAACACAGGGAGATAGGTATTCTTAAATTGAACCTTCCCCTCTCCATCCATTGACAGATAGTTAGATAGATCTATATCTATATTTATATAGTAGATAGATACAAAATAGATATAAAGCAGATAGATAAATAGGTGTTATATATTTATTTGTATTTATTTTTATATATGTATGCATTTATAAAAGATACAGTAAAATTGTATCTGCAGGAAAAATATTCTTCATCTTCTCCAAATCTATCAATATCTAGATCATTTAAGTATTAGGTAAAACCTCCATAAATAAATCATAAAATAGTTAATTAATGTGGGTGTTCACACAGGACAAATAATTAATATGCATATTAACTTAGAGGGGGGCAAACTTAAAAAGCTTCTTAGATAACTTAGTGTCTAACCCTAATTATTGCAAATGCAGATCAAAAGAGGTGCTTATCAAAAGTGGAGACAGTTTATTTCCATCTTGGAACAAAGGACAAAAGACACAGTGTCTTGTCCTTTCCTTTGAGGTTTCTCTGTCTGCTCCTTTCCACTCCCTTTCCTGATAGGCTGCGATGTCTTGATGGCTGATCTGTCACCTAAACCACAGTAATCAATTCTAGGGAACATGTCAGCTACTTATTTTTATAACAGGAACAATGGAAATAGCATCACATTGTTACTAGAGGGTAAAAGTGATTAAAAATACTCTCTTGAGTTTTCCTTTCTAGCTCTTACACTCACAATGCACTGGAATTGATCCAGAACAAACTATGACTTTACAGACACACATTTTTACAGGAATCAGAGAAGTTTGATTCACCTTTAGTCATTTAGGAATGCTTATGTTTTAAAACTGCTGCTGTATGAACCAAGAAAAACTAGTTAGCCTTTTAATATATATATTTATTTTTTCACATCACTATTAAAGCAAAATTGAGGTATTCATTTCTAAATCAGACTTACACTGTACATTCATATCTGTACAATAAGGTATATACAGAGTTTATGTCATACTAGTGCAGTGAGATCTGATTAAGAGCCTTTATTTGTTAACACAGAGTAAATTACAGAGCAACATTCACAGCAAATTTGTGGCCTCACATAGAGTTTGCATAGTAATATGCTCTGAAAATTATACTGATTAATTAAGTTTAGAATTAAAAAGACATTTCACTCATTATAGGTAGCATCACTACAAAAATACATGAAACTTGTGCATGGAGAAAGTTACATAATATTTGCCTGATTTTAAATAAGTAATTCTTAATTACTTTAATTAGCAGGAAGTTCTCCAAAGTTTCAACAAGCACAGAATATAACATTTACTGTCCAACAAGGGAACACTATAAAGAACAGCAGTGCAAATTGTTACTAGTGTGTTTTCATTTCCTTAATTGAAAAGAAGAATCTCTCTGTTGATTTTGAAGTTATCATATCCAGTATAAGCTTCCAGATACAAGGCTAGCTAAGACCAAAATAATTCAAATAGGCGAAATCTATTTCAGGGTTACAAAGATCAGATAAACAGTGCTTTGTGCACTCCTTTGAGACAAGTCACTCATTCAGTGCCAAGTCTTATTAGAAATTCATTTTCTCAGCTGACACATGGACTATTCCTGCAGAGAGACCATTATGAAAAGCCTGGCCGTTCTGAGAATCTATACTTTGATTTCTGGCATTATCAGCCAGATCAGAAATAGTAGGTACAAGTGGCCAGCAGATAAAGCACCAGCTTTTCCTTCTTGAGAAGCTATTCTTAATGCTTAATGATAGGAGTATAGGAGTTTCAAATGAAGTGGGGTCGAGATCACAAGAATGGTCTGCAAAACAGCCTGAAAATCCATCATCTGAAAGGTAAGGCCATGATCCTGCAAGCATTTATGCCCTCAAATTTCAGTATACCCTTCAACCTAAATAGAGTTGCATACACTATAGGTTAAGCATTTGTAGGGCCGAGGCATATATTCCTTTTCATCCTTAAAAAAACAAAGCCCTTTCTAATCAAGGAAGGAAGTAATGCAAGATGAGAAAAAATATTTCAAGACAAGTAGACCCATCTTTCCATTATGTTCTGCATTATTTTACAGAGTAGCTATAAAACTGTGGGTACCTCCCAATTATTTTTACATTATGCTCTGAGTGCTTTGATGAGTTACACCCTAGCATAACTAATTGCTATATAAAGCAACTCTAGCAGAAATTCAGCAGGATACTTGGAGACCATTCTCTTCCCTCTCTCATTTACCACTTTTGTTCCTTTCCAAAGGTTCTGAGCGTTGCGTATCAACTGGCTTCATGGAATTATTAAAACAGTTGTTAAATTTTCATTAGCTTGTTGTAAATTGCAGATGTGGTTCATTTGGTAATGGTCAACTAGCTAATGGTCTAACCATGATCTCACGTCTCTCAGCCTTTTCCATATTTCCTTTTCTAGCTCTGGATTCCCAATTCCTCCTAGAAACTAGAAATATTTTTGTTTTGGTTTATATCCTTTTTGCTCCATTGGGGAACGCTGTTCAACAGCTCTTGATCGTCCTGGTCTTCACTTGCATTGGCAGAGGAAGAGCAGATGAGGAAAACAACTAAGGAGGGCACTTCTATGCCTTATAATCATTGGTAGCAGCCAAATCCTTATGAGGAGAGAAAAGAAGAAGAGAGAAATGGGAGGAAAAGAAATAGAGGAAAGAGATGAAGAAACTGGCAGCAGGTTAAAGAATGTTCCCAGCAGAGACAGTCACATAAAAAACTTATCTTTCCTGTAAAAACAAAGTTTCCAAAGTGCCTTTTTAAAATCTGTTACTTTCAAACCAGTCTATAATTTTGGGGTATCTGACCCATAGTTTTTGCATGTGGAATTCACAATATACAAATGTTACTTGTACCTTAGGCCAAGTGGTTTATTTCCAAATAATTTCCAAATAATTCTATTGACTTCCTCAGCTGAGAAATTCCATATCCTGGCTTTTTAGAGTCTAACTTTTCAGGATGTTTTGTGTTATCCTGTCAGGCTTTTTCATAGTGCTGCCCCTGATTTACATTAAGGAGCTGAGAGGCAGGCATGTGGTTTCATAGAGCTTAGGTAATTAAGTTTGCAAGGTCAATATGACATGCATGACAGACTCTAAAGAGCTACTGGTAAATCAGATGGAAAGTTCTGCATGTACACCTTTCAAGTCATTGTTTATACTTCCTGACTGAAAAATCAGATCCCAGCAGCGCTGTTAATCTTCGGGTTTAATAGACTTTCTGTATCTGGAAGAAATAAAGATCCCCAGCAAAGAAAATTGACACTATTTCTGTACTCTGATGCTGCTCATGAGAAATATAACTCTATTGAGTGATGTAAAGTCTCTAGTTTCAAAGGAGAGAAAGTCCTGGTTTGAGCATGAAAGGTGCAGGATGTCCTGTCACTTAATCACTTGCCCCATTGATCCTAGCGCAGGTACGTCCCAGGCTGCCTTGAACTCTCTGAAGCTGTGATCAAACAAAAAGCAAGTTAGCTGAATCAGACTTTCTTCTCGAGTTATTTTTCTCACAGTAGAAGCTCTTTTTACTTCTTTTTTTTTTTAGAAGTACAAGACCAGAAAGGATCCATACCCTTGGTGGTACCCCATCCTATAAATAATACTGTTCATTCAGTTAACTGGGCTCCATGAAAAAATAGTTAGGTTCTCTATCCCTTCTAAGCTGACAAGAAGATAGTCTCTCTGTTTTGTACTATTCATCGTATATATTCATAAATCTTCAGTAAAACAATTAGATTTGAAAGATCCAAAGAATCTAATGGCATACAGTTTTATAAAATATCTGAGCTATTTCTGCCCTGTGTATGTAATTCGCTGGATCCCCACAGGACGCACCATGTCCCCAGAGGAGCTGGACACTTGGTGCTGTTGGAGGAAGAAGGGCGTTCTTCAGGTTTCATTTGTGGCAATACTAAAGGCTTTCTATAAAAACATGAATAGTTTGCTGTAGAATTAGTAACCCTGTTATCGAGAAGCTAAAACTGCATTACACTAGAATAAATTGTTGGTATGTTATGGCATTACATGAGTAGCTCCTTCTCTCTCACAAATTACTGTGGAACCACAGACTTCGAAAACAACCATCTACGCCAGTATAGAATCTGCCTCATGATGTTCTGGACTTATGGAGTTATGGAAAGCGAGAGAAGGGTTTGCACCTTTGCTTTAGTGGGAGAACTTGTAAAGTTCAAAAAAACAGTCAGGTAAGCTTGATTTGTAAGGTGTACTGGACAAAGAGATTTAACTAAAATATTCTCCAGTCATGACTATATCTCTTTGCATTTTAAGATCTGAAGAAAAAATGGCATTTTAGAATATGTGAGGATCCTGAATTTTTCAGCATTATTAAAAATAAGACTTTAATATATTCCCAGTAAGAATCTATTTTTTTGAAATTCAGAATTTAGATATTTAAAACCTACTCTGGGCTAAGGTTAGATATAAGAGATTTGCTCTCTCAAGAACAAACTCATTTACTATGTCTCTTTGTAAAATGATACACAGGTAGAAGTAAAACCTCAGATATAAACACACTAAAAAAGGTAGCCATTCATAATGTGACAGTGTTGAAGTATTAAAGCAAACCAACTGCTTTCCATGTTGTTTTTTTTTTTTTGTGGTCACGTAACAGAATATATATCTTTGTTTTTAACAAACACGCAAGCTCCTGTTAACTTGTCAGTCATTTCTGCATATTGTATCATGCTCACAAATAATACCGTACAGTACTCTAATTCTCTGTAACAAGCTGGCATAAAAAGAGAAATGTGGCACGGAGAAGGAGGAGGAAGCATTTCTTAACTAAGCTAGCCATCCATTTAAAATTCATATTCCTAAATTGTAGAGCGAAGAACGAACACCCCAGCAGTTCTCTTACTCCTCCAAACCTCTGTCAGATCTTGAATCTGTTGACGAAGGCCGAACAGCCACTTCTTTCTGTCTGACCCTCTCCCCTTGCTATTGCTGGCCCTCATTCAAGTCAAAATCACATTCATCTGGGTAATATACGCCTAATAAATCTTGTCCGACTCCGTTTGTTCTTACAGGCAAGACGGCTAGCTTCCCCCTCCACTTCTCTCGTCTTTCCTCAGACATCATTATGAGCAAGTTACTTAAGGTGCTCTTAAGTAACTGTCTGCATGTATGCATCTACTTCACCAGTAAAATGCAAAGTAATTGCTGCTTTAAGCTGTTTAGCAGATGCAATAGGCAAGAGCATGGACATGGACAGTGACAGCGGGAAGCCTTCAGAATGGCACTCTGCAATAGGATTTTTATTAGGCCCAGTATCAGTATAATAATCTCATACAGCACTTTCCACAGTACATCTCAAGGGCTTTGCAAGAGAGGCACTTACTCCCTGTTTTATCTACAGGAAAAATGAAGTATGAGAAAGGGAATGGATAGACCAAGGTTGCCCAGTAAGTTAAAATCTGGACAAGTCGGCAGATATGTTGAGTCTCAGTCCAGTGTTGTGTCACGAACAGAGCAGAGAAGGATTAGAAAGCTGCCCTGACTTACGTCAGGCCTGAATTTGTTCTCTAGGCTTATTAGCATATGCTTTGCTTCTTCGTTGCCTCTGTAGCTTCACGTTACATTCACAATAGCTGCTCTCCAGACTATAGGCAGTACCTACCTTGACGAATGCTGAGATGAAGTTAGCCATCACAGTGTATGTGTTCCAGTTGCCATAGTTATCGTGCTTTATTGAGTCATGAGTTTAAAATGATTTCCTGAGTCCTGGAGATTCCCCAAGGCTAAAACAGCAGCAGTCTTTCACATAATGGGTCAAATGGTCCAGGTGGATGCATGTGCCTATTTCCTCCAGAGGAAATAAGTTTAATGAAAATGGAGCTCATTTAACTAAAAAGCCTTGAATCACACAAGATGGAGGATGAAAGTAAGACAAATGTTGTTCTTGACAGGAAATTTGTCATTGTTCATAATATTTTTAGTTACTATTAATAAAAAAAGAAAACTCTCTTTTCTTCTCTTCTACTCCTTTTAAGCTTAGCTGGGCACTGCAGGGCTGGCGTGGCCTGTTCCAGGGTATCATGCTGAAAAGTCTAGCATCTAATATGGATTATAACAACACGACTGCTTCATAAGCTAATTTTTCATCACCGTTTTGACATATTTAAGGCACCAGTCCCTCAGTTCCCGTGTACTTCAGTGGACAATTTGCATCTTACATCTTGTTTTTGTGGAGGATACACTTACTTGTCTGTGAAAGCTGATGCTTTTTCTTGATCAAATTGGGTATCAGACATGAGCACAAAATGAGATAAAAGGAATGCATCCTAATGCTGGAATGCATGAGAAACTTGAGAAATTTCAAAGGTGGAAGATAAAATCTATTTGCTTAAAAATGAAGAGAGAAGAGCTGGTTAATTTAATAATAATATAGCTGTTGTCACAGGAACACAGAGTGAAAATAAGAGCAATGGTTTAAGGAACCCTCTTCTTTCCCATGCAGTACAAAGCTGAGATACATATCCTGCCTCCATTATACTCCATCATGAAACTGTTCACCTTTTGATCATTCTTTAACATATACTCTGAGTAAAAGCATCCTTTCTGCTGCCTTCCTCTCCCACTTAATTGCACACAGTGACTTATAACCATCACTTATCACCACTTACAAGTCAGCGGAAGAGAAGCAGAGGTGCGAATGCAGCCGCTGCCCCTGTCCTCTGACTGACATCCGCGACAGGGGAACGGCCACGGTTGACTGCTGCTGCCACAAGGCCACCAAGGCAGCTCCCACAACTAAACGTAGCAAAGGTGGCTTGGCAGAGCTCAAGTTTTGTTACAGCTTTCTCTGATGGACTGCGTTAGAGTAGGTCCCCAGAGACCTGCCTATCATTAGGACTAGCTGACACTTCCACCACCTACATGCAGAGGTAGCTTGAAACTGGGACTTCTGCCCTTAGGTGTGTTTAATCTTGATGATTTCAGGTGCAGAATCCTTGCTGTGAAGCAGTGATCGATTATGGGTACTGTCTTTGTCAGCAAATTAACAGCTATTCTGAATTTTTGGAGTTAATGGAGGAGGACTTTTCCTATGTGCCTGGATCATCTCTGAGCCTCTATCACAGGCTAGAAATTCTAACCACCCTCCTGTAGCACTTCTAAACAAGGGTTAGTTAAACCACATTTGTTTTCCGTACTTTCCTGAAAGTCAAAATCAGTTTGTTATTTTTCCAAAGCTGAAACTTTTTTTTTACTGTAAAAACGGTAGCTTTTAATTGAATGGAATTGAATGGAACAATCTCATTAAGAGTAGAAAATTCTGCAGCCTTCAAAAATAAACCATCATCAGTGACACTGAGTCCTGAACACAATATAGAAGAGACACCCCACAACTAATTTCCCCAGAGCAGTGCTCTTCCACAAAAGCTAAGGATCGCACCCTCTGTGCTTAAAATGGAATGAAAATATATCTCTCTCCTCCTACTATTTCAGTTTATTTGTATTTTACCAAATAGTATCTGTCAAACTGCATCTTCCCTATAATTTTATTTCTCATCCTTTTGTGCCTCCATTTAATACTGGCTTTCCTAAGTACATTGTGAACCTGGTAATTTCATTGTCAACCTGAACTATTACAGTGTCTGAGGACATTCAAAAACAGACAAAAATATAATACTCAGGGATCTCTCCTTTTAAAATAGTTAGTTACAAGCATCACAAAGAATAAGAGAATAAGGCAAATTTTTTTTAATTATTGATGCAAAAAAAAAAAAAAAGAAAGTAGATGCGGGCTGGGATCAAATATAAGTAAGAGCCCTCCATACAGAATTTAGTATTACTTAACAACCATGAGTTTTGTTATTAGAAGCAACCATACTGGCTATTTCTAGAGGAAGATTTCCAGAGCAAAGACCCCATCAATTACAAGCAGTAAAGCAGTACCTACGTTTATGCAACGTATTGAGTTTACTATATATTTTGTTAAGAAATGCTTTGGAAACACGGCTTGCTTTCATTTTGCAGTTCTTTAGTATGTGCAACAATAGCTTTCTGAAAGCAAGGTGCTCTTAATAAAGCTTATCTCTGAGAAGTGATAGTGCAAACACTCTTTGTCAAGAGGCCTGAACAGACTCCTTTAAATAATTACTTTTCAGTAAAGTCAGGTGCTAGAAAATGCAGTCTTAATTATTTCACTGACAATAGCTGGAACATGCAGGTCCTTTGCACTGTGGAAATACTATATGTAAAGACCCCAGGCAACAGTGAATCCAAGTCTGGAGGCAGAGACCTGGTAACTCAGGCTGAAACTGCTCTATAATCTGTCATCCTGTTGCTAAGAGGATATTAATACTAGCGTTTAGAATTGCAATCATGTGTCTGACAATCCTGTGCTTGTATCAGCAGGGCAGCTGACTAATTACAAATCGGGGCTTCTGTGTACTGCACTATTTAGAAGGAAAAGGATGACCAGGGTACAGTTAACTATTAAGGCGTTTGGGCCTTGGAGGGAAAACAGAGGACAATCAAGTCCTTATTATTAGATGCCATCCTGCGAATCACTCCCTTATGCACTTACAACAGAAGGGGGATTCACCTTTTAAAGTGAATAATTGTGCCTGTCGGGCAATCCTTTACAATTACTTTACCATCCAGCTATAGCACATTGATTGCATTAAGGATAACAGTACCCCTCAGAAACAATCCTCTTAGGCAGGCTGCTTACAAAATTCTGGGTCTCTGCTGGGCGGCTGCCTGCTATTTGTATCACCAGTGAATTAAAGAAATAAAAATATTAAAGGCCAGAGCTTTACTGATTGTACAACGCTCTTGAAAGCCGAATGAGTGATTAGGGCGGTTGCAGCCTGCTAAACACCCATGCCTCAGGTGGAATGCTCCTCTGAGCACGTTTCACAGCTAAAGCGAGACTGGTGCCTTGCTTTTCAGTGCTGAAAATACGTCTGCTTAAGCAGCCCTGTAGAATTCCAAGTTAAAATGCAAGCCAGAGAGACTGGATGTCTTCAGGGGTTGATAACAAACTAGAATCAAAGCCCTTCTCTTTCAGATTACCAGCAAGAATCTAATCCAGGTCAGTGATTATCCTCTGGCATCTATTTAGTGGTGATCCCGGCAGACAGGCTGCTCCATCACAAAAGTCACTGGTTCTGACATTGCTGAGAGTATCCACAAAGACAAAATGAGCGTGGAGATTTCTCCTTCACTGTGGGAGACTACTAGCTTTGCAAGCAGAAGAGAAGAGCTAAACTAGGCTACAGACATAACATTTTATAATCATCAGCATTCATTTGCTATTTTACAAAGTGGTAGAGGTGAGCATGATAAACCTTGGCTTAAATACTGAGAGCTCCCCATGTTCTGTGTCTGCACGACATTTGTGCTGTATCCGCATATCTCTTCACTCGCCCCTTCGCAGAATCCTCAAACAAAACTCTCTACTCTGACTTCAAACTGTTGTTTTGCAGTGCTGGGGTTTTTTTCAGCGCTCTTTCGCATTACCCAGTCCTTCAAACCTTTCCCATTTCTTTTCTGCAGACTAGAAGTCCATTCTCTCCTTCTTCAAAAGCTTCCTGTGGGTCCTGTACAAACACTTACTACACAGAGATGCAGGCTTGGTCCAGGAAGCAATCCAGGCTTGTCAGTGTGGTGTTACACCTACATAATAATCCCAGCTTTTCAGTGAGGGTATTAACCTGATTGTTGGTTTCTGGTGGGCTTGCAGTTACCAGCATTACCATTGTAATGGGGACATCTTAGCACCAACATGCTTTCTCACATGTTCTGGACAATTTCAGTTATATATTTATTTACAAAGATGCTTGTTGGAGAAAGAACTTAATTTCTCTCTTTTCTAGAGTTCAGGCTCTAAAAATCACACACAATTTGCACCAGCCTTTTCCATCTCGTCATGTTTATTCTGTCACTTCCTAGTCTACCAAGTGCTTAAAGGTGTGGACAATGAAGGCAGAAAACCAATTAGACTGGGATTACCTTGTCTGTTCAACAGCTGGGACTTAGCATACGTCTGTCTTCCCGGCGTTAGCATGAGGAATTTACATTTTATGGGCCTGACCTGCCTTGTAGACATGTAACTTGCTACCTTGCGAGAGCTATTCAAAAATGCAGGTAAATCTGACTGTGCCAAAAAGCTGGAATGAGTTTAGATATGCAGAGGTAATTGATTAAGCAGGAAAATTATGTAAAGTCGAGTTCGAAGATGCAGTACAGTTCCGTCCTCTTCTGGACTATTACAGTAAATTAATGACCTGGAGCTGTGTAGGGGTTTCCAGAAACAACACTGTAATAGCCAACTTGCCACAGTTTGCAGCCTATAGAAGGGGGAGATGTTTATTCATCAGCGAATTGCCTGCTCAGGCACCACACTATATATACTCTGTATCTGACAGATCGTAGTGCAGAAACAACAACTGAAACTTAAAATAACAAAAGTGAGTGCAAAATATGATGTTGGCTTAGAAGAAAACAAACCAGTCGTAATCCCTGATGGTACCCAGACATTTTCAAAATTTCACAGTACTCTTTTCCATGCTGATAGCTTGGCAATTGCTCAAGAGTAGCTTTGCATGCTTTGTGCCATTTTGAAGCCCTGAATATGAGGGTCTACCAAGAAATAAGCATTTGTAAAGTCGTCAGAAAATATACAAGGGAGAAAATAAATGGCTTAGGAGGTGACTCGCAGGCACAGAGCTACGAGGTGAGACTTTGCTTGGCTGTCCGAGTGCTGTGAACGTGGCTGTGCTGACGTCCCACTAGGGAAAAAATGCTCCCTTCTGCTCCCGTCGCCAGGAGAGCCGCTGGCGGTGGGCTGACGCTTTCCATGTTTCGGAGAGCCCTCCGGCACGCCGACTGGGGAGGGGTGCGCTAGCACCTCCCAGCCACCCTGCGCAGCTGGCATCGGGCTGAAGGCTGGGCACCCTGTGCGCCATGGCCTACACCACCCCAGGGCGTCCCCGCGCCGTGCCCCGTGCCGGCCTGCAGAGCGAGAGCCCAGCTGGGCTGGCTGCGCAGGCCAACCTGCACCCTGCCGTCCCGGCCCTCGCTGCTACGCCGGCGGAAGGAGCTATGCCACTTTTGCAAGCAGCGCTCTTCTGATGAATGACACCTGGGAAAAGCATTGTTTGTTTGTAAGCTTTTCAGATTGATTTTTATAAAGATCACCATCACCTAAAAGGTGACCTTTTTAATAAATGCCACCACAATAGCCGATTGCCATTAAACACCGCAAATTAGTAAAGGGGCCACAAGCCACCAGGCCAGTTTGCACCGCATTAGCTTCCCTTTGTCAAAGTCGCTATCCCAAGAGGTGCCGCGGAGCCCCCAGGCGCAGGGCCGGGGTGGGGGGGGGGGCAGTTTATGCCTGCGTTTGGTGGCTTGGGACTCCTGGCACGGCTGTGACAACGCCGGCTTCCCCCGCTCGGCGGGGCGTGCGCCTCGGCACGGCGCGGGGCGGCGGGGGGCGCGGGGCGGGCCGAGGGGGCGGGGGGCGGCGGCGCCGCCGCCTGAAGGGGCGGGCGGCAGCGCGGCTCCTCGGCTGCGCGCCGCGCAGGCAGCCCGGCAGGCAGCCCCCGCGGAGGCGCCGCCGCCGCGCACCATGATCCTCACACGTAAGCTGCTGCGCGCCTCGGGGCGCGTCTGCCGGGCGGTGCTTTGGGGGGGGGGGGTCCCCTCTCTGGTTGCCCGCAAGGCTCCCCGCGGAGCCGCCGCGGGTGGGGAGGCCGGGGCATGTGCGGGCGCCGCGGAGCTGGTGTTGCCGCGGACGAGTCCCCGGGGAGCGGCGGCGTTTGCGGCCGGGCTCCGCGTTTGCCTCAGCGCTGGCGAGAAGGGGAGCGCGGGTTTGTTGGGAAGCTCCCGGGAAGGAGCCCGCTGGCCCCCGGCTCACCCTCCCCTGCTTTGCGAACAGCCCCCGAGGGACTTACTTCCACCGTAACTGTGAAGTTGTTGAGCAGCGGGTGTTGCCAGCGGGCTAATGAGCCCTATTTCCAGTCAAGGGTACTGTTAGTGCGAAAATCTATCTTCTCTCCCTTCCTCCTCCCCCCCCCCCCCGCCACCTTCTCTTTGGAAAAATTCAAGTATTTAAGACGTTCCTACGTTTAAACTATGTATGTAACTGGGTCAGAAGGTTCCACCTGATGCGTCATAGTTTTTAAAACACATGAATTAAGAGACTGCGGAATGTGACTTTATCTTAGCCGTCAATTGGAGATGCGGTTTTTTGTTTGGTTGGTTGCGGTTTTTTTTTTTTTTGAACAGGAGTAAGGGTAACTTATTTGAATTACCCTGTCCTGATCAAGGAATTCCCGGCAGCAAAGCAGTGACAGTGCTCTGAGTCAGGTTATGCTTTAAGGCTGTTCGTAGTGGACTTCAGGAAAGCTAATAGGCAAGCAGGTTTCGTACGAGCCTCTACATACGAATCTGTCTGCAGTTCGGCGTCTGACTGATGCAGGCTGTTGCTGGTGGGCAGCATAAGGAGTTGGTATTAGACACCTCTTAATTCCACAGATGCCATCTGCCCTTTCAGGTATCCTGTAGGTAGCCTGATCTGCATCTCCAGTAGGAGCCAAAAAAAAAAAAAAGAGAGAGACAGAGGTGGCCAGGAAATGGGATTGATGTCTCTTTAACAAATGGGGTCAGATTACAGCTTCAGTTTGTCTGTGAGATCCTGATTAAGGGTTATGGATGTAGTCTATGCAAAAGAAGGTGTGGATATTGTTTTGATAAGACTGCTTTTATCTACAGGTTCATAGGAATCAAAGCATTTGGAGTTTGGGTACCTTTTGCACTCTTCAGGACTTTCTGATCTCTTTGTCTTCTTTTAAAAGTGCTTCCTTTGTTAATTAATTTTTTTTTGTTCAATAGGAAATGCAAATCTATTTTTAAACTATGTAGAACTATCATTACGTTTCTTTTCTAAAAAGTAGTTAAAAGCAAGACTGTTCATGCTCTTATTTGTTTTTTTTTTTTTTTTAAATCTCAGCAGTATAGCTTGAGTCTAGGATTTTTAATTCTCAAATCATGGTTTTCCTAACCAGTACTATGGCTGCCTCTGCTGGACCAAAGACAAGGCAAGATTGATGCTGGTCTTGGAAACTCAAAAGTCCCCTGTGCGCGTCACCTCTGGGGGGTGAGGGGGAAGGGTACCACAGTTATCCCTTACGTACTAATCAGGAATGTGTATATTTATATCAGGATTCCTAAAAGAAGGAGATGAGAGGTGACTGGGTTTTACTTTTCTGGTTCTTCTAATCCATTACATTCCAGGCAATGGTTTGTTTGAGGCATGCAAGTTTATGAGTTCTGCAAATATTTAGAGATGCAAGCTGCATGACAAGTTTTTTTTCTGGTCAGAACACCACAGTGTGTTATGTTTGGGTTTCTTCAAACTAAGCTTCCAATTCCCTTCTGATTGGCGTTTTGCTTCAATAAAAAAGCACTGCACCCTTGGCTAGTTAAAAGGAGATGGAGGAAGAGAACTCATGTGCTTAACAGGATGGTCCTGTACTGTAAACAAGCACTTTTCATGCCTAACTATCTTTCCTAGCAACAGGAAGAAGGAAATGAGGCTATGCAAAAGGACCCTGACACATTTCAGACAATGCCAGACCCACCCTAGCATTCATACAGTATAGCCAGAAGACTTGGGGAAATAAAAATAACTTCAGATGTTTCCCCTTCCTTCCTGTGCATATTATAGAAACACAGCAATGAAGTGAGTTACACTTCAAAAAACTTGCTGGTTTGGTCTTTGCTAAGGACAGAGATAACGTCCCAATGTAACTTAGGTATCTTTGTTGGGTATCATACTGTTTTGTGTGCTGTCTGATTATTGCAGCCTTTAAGTACTCACTCTTTGTTTTAAATGAATGGAGCGCTCAAGTATGTAAGCTTCAGGTTTGACAGAACCTGCAAAGTATGACTGATGTTGCAGGGCAAATACCCTCCTAGCTATAAAGTGGCTGTAGATGTCCAGTAATTCTGGTAATTTCAGCAATTCCAGGTATATTTCTTACTTGTCCCTGTGCTGTAAGTAATTTTAATTGGTGCAGAATGTCAAGATTGTCTTTCTTTTTGACCCCTGTGCCCAAGAATAGGAAGAAATATGGAGGTTGTTGCTGTGGAGACACTGGATTTAGTTATGAGGAGGACTGGAAAATGAATATAACCTTTAACTTGTTCTTTCTTCCATCAATGAATACCCTTTTTCTGTTTTTTTTAAAAAAAAAAAAAAGCCTTTGTGTCCAAACTGCTACTTTTTTTTTTTTTTCTTTTTTAAATCCTTCTCTTGTTTTAAGGAAGAGCCACAATCTGTGTTAACATCACTGATGAGCAGATGTTATGAAAAGGGCACAGGACTGGACCTTTGGATTGGAGTGTTCTTGTTCTTTTCACTGGAACCTTTATTCTCCTGTACTTGCTGATACCGACTAATACCTTGTTCTGCCCAGCATCACCTTGAAATCAGTAGGTCTATGAGTACAATATACCACTGATATAACTGGCAGTAGTGAAATGCTGTAATTCTGTCTCGGCTTCATTATCTGAAAGTTGCAGGTAATCCTACGCACCTTTCTGAAGCACTTCAGTGTCTTTAGAAGAGCAATCTTTCAAATACGGTCAGGTATTCATTTCCCTTGAGAATGAGCTAGATGAGATTAGAAAAAATATTAACCAATTGCTCTTCTAATAAAGACAAACTACGATGGCCTGCTTATTACTGCTGGTGGAAGATTTTTCTTCTTAAAGTCCAAAATGGTGCAGAATTCTTTAGACTCTGTTTTAAACTTATTTGAATATATCTAAAACTTTCCATTAAAATGCTCTGCTCAATCTGTATGCAAAGAACACTTCCTGAGATGCGTGGAAGAGATTTGCTGCAGTCTTTGTGGACCCAGTTTGTCCTCCCTGAACTTACTCTTGCCATTTACTGAAGATTCAAATTTAACAAATATACATATGTACACCCTGCATTCTTGCATTTTGGAGAAGTCCTTTCTGTGTACCTGTGTATCCACAAATTTGGGTGCTCTACTGACCACTGCTCTGTCAGTATGTGTCACTCATACCAAGCTTTCCTGTGCACGCTAAGGCGCAAGAAACTTCTCAATGTAAAGCTTCGTAATGTGTTGTTTAACTCTGTGTAGTACGTGGAAGTAGAAGGTTGATATTAATAATGAACTTAAGCCTAGGCGACTATGGAAGTTACTTAATTTCAGCCCTGAATTGGCTTTTGGGAGTATGCCTGTCTTCCACAAACTGCACCTGAGAAAGTTTCAGCATGGTAATTTGACTACTGTGTCCAAAAGCTTTTATATCTGTAACAAGAATTTCTGCCATCAAAAATGAGTCACATTTGTCCTAAAACAAGAGTGGAACTTAACTATAACATCTATTAAATTACTGATTTGCTTTTAAAAAAAAAAAAAAACCTCTTATCAGAAGAAATTTGAAGAAAAATATGTAGAGAAGTCGTGTGAAATGAATACCGGCCAAGGGACAGAGTGCAGATAATGACTCTTCCGATGCAAAACACACATTAAAAAACTGAAGCTGAATGTATGTGTGGCTTTCATCCTATATGTCACAGTACGTTCCTTACTTCAGCTGAACTTGCCTTACCCTCTCACAGCGGGAGAGCTGCTGTTAAAAATATCCCATTAATTTAGGGAAATAGTCTTTCAGCTGGGAGTTGGGAGACCATAAGCTTTATGCTGATCTGTTCCCCTGATTGCCACTGATATTTCTGGCCTCTGGTAGCTAGTGTTGCTGTGCCCGGGGTGCAGTTTGGGTCATGAATGAGCTGAGCTCAGGCTGCCAACAGTGCAAAGGCAGTCCTTCTCCCATGCAGTGCTTATGCGTGCTGATGGTTTTGAGGTTGAGGCTTACCAAGCTAGAAGAAGTAGCTGTCTGTACAAACTATTTTCTGTGAACCATTATTTTGCATGAACCTCTGTATGAACCAGATCAGCTCTTACACCTCTACTATTATATCCTAGATCTGAACAGGTGACCCAGACCTTGGGCGCTTTCAGAGGAAGTGTTTGTCGTACTGGACCTACTTGTTTGTGCCTAGTGTGCAAGTTTACTAGCTTGTAGATAGGGTGCAATGGGCAGTTGCTAATGCTGGGTTTGAGAGTAGCAATGGTTAATGTTTGCCCTTCCGTACATGTTCAAAGGTCATTCTCACCAAGTCATTTCTGAGAGAAGAGAAGTTAAAGTCATCTTCTGTTTCCAAATCTTTGGAGGAGGATTCGTTTCTCCCTCTGGAATCTGTCAACATGACCTCCTTCAGAGGATTTGACTAACTGCTTTCTCTGCCCCAAATAATCCTCTTCTGAGACCACCCTGTGCTAATGAGGCCAGATAAATAACCCCCATGTCCAATTATTTCTTTGGATTTTGTCTTTGTTTTTTTTGTCTTTGTTTTTTTTTTTTTTTTAAGTCACTTGACATCTTGTTCCTCTTTATCTCTGAATCTTTTTAAAAATTAATGGTGGAAGACCATCTTTAATGTTTGAAGAGTCTTTCTTTAGCAGGAAAACTGCCATATGAAGCTCTAGTTTTGTATTTAAACAAAGTCAGATTTTACTTCGGACTACATTAATTTTCTGTGTAGTGAAAATGCAAAAATCTTTCCAGAATAAATAATGATCCTAGTTTACAGTGTACTTTATGGTGAGTTGTGACATTTCTTTAGTGTCCCAGACCATGCTTTCCCAAAGTTTTCAATACTTGAATTGAAAGTTAAGCTAATAATAGAGTCAAGCTTGCGGTCTTCCTGCTCAGCCTTCATATGCAGAAGTATTTTGTATGGGTCAGTACTCTTCAAAATACCCAGCAGAGGTATTTTCCATCTCTTCTCAGGTATCAAAGGGTTAACTAGCTTTAAAAAAAAAAAAAGTGTTATCCTGTTAGGAAACTGGGAAGTAATGCAGCTAGCTTGGGACAATACCAGGTAGAAGCATCTTTAATAGCGAATAGGTAAATAGTAATTGCGATCCCTTCAGGGTAACCTTTGTTCCTCTACCCCTGTATTAAATCCAGAAGTGGTGCCGATATTTTCTGAGCATACCAGTTGCTCCGGTTCCTCCCAGTTACTCCTGTTCCTCCCAGCCCAGGCCGGACTCAATGGCAGTGGCCATTGGCTCTGCCCTCTCTTCCGCTCTCCCACCATTGTCCTTCCTGGGCCCTGCACCTCCTTTCGCTCTGAGGAATCCCTATATTTTGGATGTGACTTAAAGCATAGTTGGGCTGTGAAGAGAGAAAGCAAATTTCTGATTTCAAATAGCTTTTTTGCTAAACCAAAATAATGAGGGGAACAGTGGAACTAATCACTTTTCTTCCTGAAGAAGAGACTCATGGATCTATTTCCTGAAGGGCTTAATTCCTGTCAAGTTCATGGAGGTTCCCATTGACTTCAGCAGGCGTTGGCTCAGTCCCTAAACTTTTAAAAAAGCTTTATTCAAATGCGGTTCCCCTTTTTAAGTTTTGAGCTGAAAAGCTTTTGGAGTAATTTTGATATGTTCAAGACTATGAAAAGGACATTCAAGTTAATTGAATTTTGATTCACGAAAGTGGTATTGTGTTTCCTGTGCTAGCCAAGAGGATTGATATGCAATAAAAGCTATTGTATAACCTGGTACAGTTGGTGAGGAGAGAAATTAAATACAGCCAACATACAGGTACTTTGGAAACCAATCATACACTTTTTTTTTAATTTAGCTTTCATCATTAAGGGAATGAACAAATTTAAAGCTGATGCGCATTTAATGGCTTACTTCTATTGATAAGCAAATGTAGTTGCTTACTTCCATCAATGGAAGACATTTTCTTTTACCAGAAGCTCTGCTGAAAAATAAGGTTCAGGCTTCCTGATTTTTTTTTTTTTTTATTTTTAGAGAAAATATCAATATATAATCTTAAACATCTGTTTCCTTTTTTTTTTTTAATCTGTTCTCACACAAATTCCACACATATTCTGATTCTTCTCCCAGTGTCCTGTGGCTTATAGGTAACATCAGCAACATAGTTACTGTTTTGCTACAAGGTTCGATAACTCGAAAAATCCATTCCCATGTTTAACCCAAAGCCAGCAGTAACACAAGGAGCATGTTTCTTTCGTCGTCATCACATAGTTAGAGAATCTTCAGTAACATTCCCTGCCATCACCTCTTTCTAGGGTTTTATGACTAGAAAGCAGCGTATATATTTGGTGCCATATATAGCTTCTTTCAAGAACTTTCTTTTTTTCTGGGAAACTTTTTTTTTTTTTCTGGGAGGAAATATTTTTAAAGCTGTGCATGCATCCGTGTTTGCTTGAATTGACTCTTGAGGCATGCAGAGTTAATGGAGATCATAGCACATAGCATTTGACTGTAGAAGGTAAAATGAGGAACGTGAAATACAGGAGTATGTCAAAATAGGCTACTATTGCAAAATTTAAATTGCGCTTTAAAGGTGACAGGACAAAAAGGACCCTCTTGGAAGGGTGTTTAGCTTCCACTTCAAAACCTTGCAAACAGTGCAGAATCCATGCCTCTTATCTCTTTGTATTAACTTAACTAAGGATTCATCTCTAGAAGTGAGACAATAAAGTCAACTTAACAATAATATCTTAGAATGTGTTATAAGATTAGATTATTCTGTTAGAATAAGAAGAGATTCCAAATGTATTAAGAGTTTGACAAGAGTTTTTAAAGAGATTTTCAGACTTACCTAGCTCGTATTTTTTGAGTCTTTATCAGCGGATTGGCCAAGTTTCAGTGTTTGTCTTCTGGGCATTATCTTTATAAAATGTTGTTTTTCATTACTTACATTTTTTGCTTTCTTTAGCACTTGCTAAGTGCTGGTTTCTTGAAAGATAGGCAGCACTAAGTTAATAACACTGCCTAAGGAATATTTAATTATATAAATTTGAGAAAAAACAGACTTCTGAAAAAGAATTTTGTTATTTTCAAGCTACAGTCTCCTATCTTCAAAGTGAAAACCATCTAAGGCCATGGACACATGAACAGGCTAACTCTTAGGAAAAGTCGTACTGTCCCTGTTCTAAAGGCCTGCAGGCATAGGACAAATTGCTTAGCACTAACTTACCATTGTCAGTGCATGGCCTGCTCACTTGTACGCAGCTGCCATAGTACAACTTGCTCCAGGTTTGTCTCAGATTTTCCATCCATGTTCATCTACATATATATATACAGACACACATACACACACCGAGTGGAAGGAATAGTTTGATCAAATCTAGTTTTGGGACCGCAATTCATATGTCAGGAATGCAATTAAAGCACACGGAAGAACGACTGCTTGTACTCGGGTGGTGGAATTCTATCCCAAGAAGCTTTCTGAGCTCTAAGCCACAGCTAGCATTAAAAATATGATCCAAAATGACCTCAAGCTTCTTAGCAGCTCAGGAACAGTGTTTTAGAATTGACCATAAATTTTTGCAGAGCACCAAAAATTTCAGAGGGGCACTATATGTAGGGACAAGTAATTTCTGATGCAATTATAGCAAGAGGACAAGCTTCTGAGCTTCTTTTCCTTTTCTGAAAAAGAAAGACAGTGAATTTCAACTACAATGAAAAACCTGGTCAAAAAATAAAACAAAAAAAAAAGCCAACCTGGTTGTTAGAGCATTAGAATGGGACCTTCAGCAGTGAAGCCTATATTTGCTGAAATTTTATTTATTTAAAACAGCATTGATTTGAAAAGTCTCATTACAGACATTTCAAATCCACTGCCTGAACACAATAAAAAGGTGAGATCAGTAGAACTGATGTGTGTATGGAGGTGTTAATATGGACATAAAGGTGTCTGAGTTGAGTCAAGAGGAAACCATCTCCTGGAAGAACTAGTTGTTCATGTTGTTTAGTACTTAGGTGAAAATGAAACAAATGCATGACTGTATGAAGATGCGTCTGGTTTGCACCTTGTCCCGAGGACTCTGAAAGTGCCAGTGCTTAAGTTGCTTACTATTTCATGGAAGCAAAAAGCAAAGAAACAAAGCGAAACGAAACAACCTTTTTACCTTTTGAAGAGATCTTTTTATTTCTGCTGAAAACAGAAGACAGAGGCTGACTGCTTTTTCTTTTTTCCGTTCCCGAAAGGACGTTAGTACAACATCAAAATGTGCAAGTTTTTATTTTTGTTTTATAGTAAGTACTGTTCAACCAAAGACTGTATACATCTTGAGTTTTCTCAACTGTAATTGCAGTATTGACCAAGGTGTATTTTGAGATATTTTTGCTATGAAGTTTTAAAACTATAAGCTTCCAGCTGAAGTTAAACAAAAAGAAGGTGGTTAGGAGTTCTCCAAACTATAAGTGAAAATGGGAAGAATGGGTTCATCCTAACCCCCCAGGAAGTGGGTAAATAAGGACTAATGGTTCCCAACCCTGCACAAAAGGAACTCCTACCCTTCTTTTAAACATGTAGGCCTGCTTTGTGAAACAGGCTAGCAAATAAAGCTGTTTCCAATAAAAATTTCCTGTTTCCTCTTTAACACACTTGCCTGCTGTTTGCTTATACAACACCAAAGAATAAAGACTTCATTGTATTCCTTTTTTGTTTTTACTTTGTTTTACCTTCTAAGAGAATTTCTTGTATATCAAGACATTTGAAAATAATAGTGTAATTTCTTTCTTGCTAGAAATTCTTTCATGTAAGAGTCTGCAGCTGGGGCACAGGAGACAGCACATGATATACATCTGTAAAGCTGCACATACGTTTCTTGCCTGGAATATATACTGAACTGTAGTTTATTGTAAAGGTTTCAATTGACACTAGGAGTTGAGTCTGTTGTTGTGGCTAGCTTTAAAAAGGAAGTGGCCCTGCAGGAGCAAAGAGGAGGGAGTGAGACCAACCCCTTGGCAGCAGCAAGTTGCATCAGCTTAGCTGCCAGGTCTTTGTATGAAGTGTGCCCGTGACGGGGAACGGCTTTGCAAATCATGGCAGATGCTTAGGGCTTTAGTAGGGTTTCCGTAAACCAGGCTGGAAAGCAGTTTAGAAGTCCTTTGCAAGTGACCTTCCCCACTCCCTGAGAGCCCTGACCAAACACACGCGATGCAGAGAAACGAGTTCGTAGCTCAGGTCATGATCTGTAAGACAGATCCATGGAGACTGCATGAACGTTTCCAGGTGTCCTGTCCCATCTAAAACTGTATCAATACAGTAATGGAGAAAAAGATTTTGGAAGGTCTGTCCTTCCTCTCATGTTTGTCTCTCATTATCCCAAATGCCATTGATTCAGATGATGAGGACCTGTGCGTGCTGCTGATGTCCACCTGCATATGAAACCAAGGCTACTGGAAAACCAAGAGTTGGAGGGCTGATGCTTCTGAGCTGGAAGAAAAGCTGATACTTGGGAAGTGTGGGAATGAGCTTTTTCTTCCAGGCTGGCTTAAATGATTTGCCTATTACCTAGCCCTGTTTTAACTAATTTAGTTTATTCTCAAAGGCAGATTCCAATTAACTTCTGGGAGTGAACTTCTTACCTGTCCAAGCCTTCAGGTGTGTAAGTCTAAATCTCTTATTTCAGGAAGCTTGTTCTGTGTGCTGAGGTTACTGTGCAGTCTACTAGGCATAGACTCTGCTGGATTCTCGCTTTAGCTGTATTTGGATCTGCCTAAATTTCACATGCATACACATTTTTGTTCCTATTCTGGCTCCTCTGTAACGAGCAGGGCTGAGAGGAGGGAGCTGGGTTTGGAGTCACCTTTCTGTTTGTCTGGTCACACTGTATTGATATGTTCTAGGAGCAGTTCTGATTTCGGCCAGCTGGAGTTGAGCTAAGGAGCTAGGTTTTTTTTATGTTTTGGCTAGGCTCTATGATCTATAGGGCTCTGCAGTCTCCTACACCGCTGCCATGTCCCCTTCTGACTCAGGCGTGGTGTGGAAGGAGGTGACGCGCAGCTGCTGCTTCAGGACAACTTCCTAGACCCCCTGCGCACCTGAGTGCTTGCACCAGGAGCCAGAGGTTGGAGCTGTGGGTTTCCCAAAATGTTTGAGACAGAAATTGGCAATGGTGTTGTCTGTTAGCAAGTTAATACTGCTTTCAAATGCTTGATGCTGTCTTGTACCCAGCCCTAGGCATTGCATAATCTAATTGATTAGGGGGTACATTGGTGTTTTATTATTCTTTGCAACTCTTGTGGCCAGCCAAGAATAAGTTAGATACTTCACTGTCTAAAGATCTAGATAGGCTTCTTGTAGGATTCTCAAAGGTATTGTGAAAGGCAAATATGTTTCAGAAATCCCAGAGGCACCTGACATCTGGATGCCCATAAAATATGACTGCCCCATAACTTACACATGTATTTTCAGAAAAGATACCCAAAGTTGCTATTGAGAACCTTCAAAAAAAGTCTGATAAATGCATATTTATAATTTTGTAGCTCTGGAAACGTTTTACAGGTTATACACCTGGGGTGCTCAGTAAAGGACCTGTGGACAAATATTTAAAAACGTTTGAGAGCCCTGTGGTAGGTAGGAATCTGACACTTCTGTCAATTGCACTATGAGCACCTAGCTGCATTTTTCAGCAAATAAGTACTGGTTATCAGGAATCATTTCTTCAGTTTCTAGTCAAGTAGAACTCTTTATTTGAAACAGTGACTTCCACAGGACCTAACCTGTAAAATACTGCATTTTATTGAAAGCACTCTTAGAAATTAATTGCAGAATTTTTTTAGCATAATATTTTCATTTTATCCAATCTAGTAATATTCTGTTGTTTGTTCTCGCTGTTGGTAGTACAAGTTTTCTTTTAAATATATTTTATGCTCCTTTTTTGCCTTCTTCATTATCTTTCCCACATACTTTCAGAATCTACCGAAATTAAAATCCAATTTTGAGCATAACTTTACAATTCCTTGCAGCTGGAATTGAAGAATGCTTTTTCTTAATGAGTAGCTAAGTAAATATGCCTGTACGTGCTTGCTCTCATGTGGTCCCATAACCCAAAGCTGAAGCAAACACAAGTTGCACAAACGCCTGCTTGTCTCGACTGCAGCGAGAGTGGGTTTCGAGCTGTTTATTTATCTGGAATGCTGTGCTTTGGCTCACCTTAACCCCTTGATTTGGATATGTATCTTAGCAAAGCAGTCTGGCAAAGCACAACTCTTCTAACCCTGTTGTAGCTAATTGGAAAATTAGGGGAAGACCGCTGTCATTTTGGAGACCCTGAAAGTTCGCTGTTTCATCTGCTGTTAATTGTGTACATGTACCTCACGGGGAATATTTCATAACACGTGCCAAAATCCTGAGACGTTTTATGTTTATTTGGCTGTTCGCTGCCCTATATGCAGTAGCTTGTATTCTGAGCAATCGTATTAAACTCACTGCACATAGTTTCTGCAGCAAGTAGCAATAGTATCCTGTCCAAGTAGGTGGCAAAATTGTCTAGTCAGTTGTACGTAATTAAGCTTTTCTTTTTCTGGTCCATCAAGAAGAGTGAATATAATCAAAGCCAGATGAACTTTAAGAGTTTCTGATTGCTCACTGTCTGTTTGATCTAAGTAGGGTGCTAGATTATTCACAGTTGCACTTTCTTGAATGAGCAAAGTTGTCCCAATCGGTTTCCTTAACACTTAGAAAATACTCTAAATATCTTTTACATTTTCCTAGTTTGCGATCTACTGAGATAACAATTTCTTTTTTTTTTTTTTCCTGCTTGTATTAGGTAGCAATTTTTATGTAGGTTCTTCACAAGCTAATATAAACCATGTTCAGAATAGTACCTTTCTTTTAGTGTCATGTAGATATATGCGAATTATTTCATTTTGTGGCAAGTTCTTTTGGGCAGCGTGAGGGAAGGTTAGCTGGATTTCCTGTAATACACCAGGTAACCCATAAATGCCTTGAAGACCTCCAGTGTAACTCAGTTCTCGCTGGGTAATAAATGTATGCTTGAGTGAGCTGCAGTACAGTGTGCCAGTTGTTCTTATGCTTGGGTTTATTAGTACTGTCTACAAGCTGTTAAAGCACACAGTATTATAAGCTCTACTAGGAATTTCTGACAAGACAAAATAGTTGTGCCGGGAGGATTGTATGACTTAATGAGCAAATGCTGCTCATGTTGATGGTAGCAGTGGTTTCTCTAGTGTTAACAAAACCTTCACAGAATAATCCATAACTCCTGCAGTCTTCCTCGATGTCTATTTCTCCAGCTATTAAATTGATGAGCATTTGATAAATCGCAGGTGAACGCTAGTGGCATTCCAGAAACTAGATATGTTCGGTAGCGAAAAGCAAAGCAGACTGGGAACAGCAAACTTGTGTTTCAGCTGGAAGTAGCTGAATATCTCTCTGCTCATTTGGCAACAGGAATAAAAGAAGTGGTAGAAAGGAAGTTCTTGCTTTGCAGTTCACTAACTCGTGGTGCCTTGTTTCTGTTCTCTTCCAGAAATTGAGGCCAAGGAAGCTTGCGACTGGCTGCGAGCCGCAGGATTCCCACAGTATGCTCAGCTTTATGAAGGTAGGCACCTGAGGTTTCAAGGTGATCATTCGGTGGCATCAATACCAAACACACACACCTATCTGCAGCTGTGGGACTCTGAAGCACTTTTGCAGTCTTATGTTTGTTCCAGGTTTCTGTTTTAGTGTGAATCTTCCAAATATTCTTATAACACAAATCATATGTTAGCAACGTTGTATTTTCCCTGTAATTAAAAAGCAAATGAACTATATTTTCTTGCATATAACTATCCATAGCTACGAGCCCAGTCTTACAGAAATGAAGAAGCTGTAGCCAGCTGAAGCCAGCCAGCTCTCCTAGTGGAGAGCAGGTAGGAAGTTCTGCATATGTGTGGGTGCATCTGTACTCCTCATCATACCCAAATCCGGTATGTTTTTTCAGAACAGTTTGGTTTGATGTTAGACACGGGCTCACTGTGAAGGGAAGAAAAAACGTACAAGCCATTGTTACAGTGCAGGCAAATTTGCAGTAATTCCTTGAAGAGACTGCTGACTCCTGCATTCACCGTATTTGTCCTTTTGTGGGATGGACTTAGTTTTTGTGTATCCATTTTTACAAAGCTTTTCCTCAAGCAAAACTGCTGTCTTTGTTGTCTCTCTAACATACCAAGAACTTGCAGTTTTGGCTTACGGTACTTAAGCTCTGATGTACAGAAATATACAGAAGTTTGTTTTAATGATTTACATCCTAAAGGTCCTTTTTTATGTGTGTATTACTGTTTCAGGTTTTTTTTCCCCCTACTTAATACAACTTGTGTTATAATGAAACTATTAAGCACGCTCTTATCTGCCTCTTCATTTTTATAAAGCAAACTCCAGCTGCTGCTTGTAAGAATGAGCATAGAAAGTCCATTATTTGCAGTGAATAACTGTTGGAAATTGCAGCCCATTGGCTGAGCTGACTTTCTTGAAAGATGATATAGTTGAGCTTTGATTTGCAGCTGCATTGGCAATATGAGATGGTAACAGCACTTTCAATAGCAGCATTTGGTGAAACTTTTGTTCCCCTGTTCAGAAATTAAATTTCATTTCATTATGTCTCTTTTTCTCCTTTTTGATACCATGAAGGTGCCAAGGACAGATTTTCTTGGGTTGCATAGTCAGGACTGTACTTCCAGTCTTTGTTAAAACTGGCGGCAAGACTTACAGCTTAGTGTGTAGGCTTGTGGGTTTTACACTGTGCTGCGGTGTAAGTCTCATGAGAAATCACTTGGTTCAGAAAGCACGGCCTGCCTATGGTTACCGCTGCTCTATCTACAGACTCTAAACTCGTATGAAGTTCTAATTCAGGACCATGTCCTGCCAAACATCAAAACTGCAGAGGTGAGAGCAACATCTAGCCTCACGCAATGAAAAGATAGCTGTCCTTACATGAAAACAATATCCCATTGTCCTTTTCAAGCAACTCTGGCAACAACGACAACAATGTAAATTCAGCATAACAAAAATAGGATTTGTACAGATAATCAACTTCTGGTCACCCCTCTCACTTAAGTCCTCCCATATGTTTTCTTGTGGGCCCTTTAAGGTATTAACTTTCTCAGAGGAAAAGCTTCACAGCATCCGCACCGGTGGAAAATGCCAGCAGACTGTGCTCGCGTTCTCAGCTTGCAGTTTGGACTCGTGAAAGGGTGACCTATCGATCGATGAGGCACACTGCAAGAGTTCTGAGAAGTCACCTATATGCAGTGGTCCCATGTAATACCCGTTTAAAAAGGAGATTTCAGTGAGCTTTTGTCAGTTGCAGTGCTTTGATAAAACTACAGTTTTATATAGAAAAGCCAATATTTCCTGTGTTTCGCAGAATATGTCATTATTTGTTTATTCCTGAGGCAAAATTAGGGAAAAAATCATTTGACAGATTAACTGTTGGTCTAAAAAACATAACGTTAGCCGCCTTTCCTATCAGTCCTATTCTTTTCGTCATTGTAACTGACTCTTCCCTAGTCCCTGGAGATTAAAATCTTTCATAGTCAATCACTTGGACCAGGAAAGTTGAGTGCAACTGCAGCAGTATATTCAGAGTTTGTTGTTGTGTTGCTGTGTGCCTTGAACACCCAGTGGCTTTGGTGGGAGTTTTGGCTGTGCAAGGAATGCAGGATCAGGACCTATATGCCAGTGAGGAATCTGTGGAGGACAGTAAATAATATATATCTGGTTGCTCCTTCAGAGCTATAGTAAATTTTCAGCGCTCTGCCAACATTGTTTCCTCCTCCTCGCTCTCCCGGTTGTTTATCTAAATAATCTTTTAGGGAAAGGAGGCAGTATGGGCCTCCGAGCAGCTTGGCTTTCTTTCATTTCAGTCCATATCTCATTAATGTTGTTATAGTGTTAAACATCTAAATAGCTTGATTAACAGCCAAGGAGTTTTTGTTTTTCATTCTTTTCCAGAGATTTCGGCTTCACTGACCTTTTTCCTTTAATGTGAGATATTAGTACTTTGATGGAGATTGTATATTTATTTTAAATAAAGCTAGCCTGCATCAGTTTCAGCTTCTGATGTCAGATAGGGGGATCCCATTTGCCTCGCTCCCCGTCACAGTGTTTCATCTTTATTTTGCTCATTTTTTTGACCCGTTATGCACATGAACTTTCCGTCATCAAAGCTGTGTGTCAAAAGCTTTTACATGAAAAGTAAGCATTTCACTGGCATTTGTGACGCTATGATGTGTTTATTTTAGAAGTGCCAGTCACTTGCATCTTGCTGAGCTGAACTGGAGGCATCTGGTTGTTTTGAAATAATTCACCACTGGGAATAAGAGTCTTTTTGATTTCTCGTCTGTCTCTATTCCTGCAGATCTCCTGTTTCCCATTGACATCACTGTAGTCAAGCGAGAGCATGACTTTCTGGACAGAGATGCTATTGAGGCCCTATGCAGGTAGGTAAAAAAAATACGCACTGGATTTTGAAACAAAGCTCTTCCTGTTTAACAGGAAGCATAACCTTTGAAAAGCCTAACCGCAGCTGAATTACGTATTTACTAATCATTCACTTAAGCCTGTTTTATTAGCCCCGGAGTGTAAGCATTCTCTATTTAAATAATATATTAGGCTAAATAACGTTTGAAGATCTTACTTACAACCAAACTGGGAAGAAAATGGCAAGTCTTTGTGACAAGTATTGCATAGTCATACTTTTTATTAATATTCTTTATTTGTTTTCATTACTGATTCCCAAATTAGTAAACCACATGGAAGTGGAACTGTTCTGGGCAGAACCACCTGTAAATACAACTGTAGCATCAGCCCCATGCAGGAATTATTTTTTGAGAGCAGTGGTAGCAAAGCCATGCTGCTACACTCTGTTCCTCTTCTTTCTTACGTTGGAGAGCAACTGTGTAAACGATCATGTTGACCTCTGCATCACCATACGAGCATGGTGTTCACCAAAATGAATACGGACATGCTTGCAAGGGACAGTGTGAGCGAATCTGAGAGTTTTACCACTACCGCAAAGACTGACCTTCCCCCAACTACACACTCCCATTACTTGTCTTTGTTGTTTACGGGCTCCTTCCACAAATCAGTTTGACTCAATCACCCAGCAAAAAAGTCTAGGTGGTTCCTTGCAGGGTTAGTAAATCGAATCAGCTCAGGGAGACTTCTAATGAGCTTCAGAATTGGTGCAAAGGATGAGGCAGGACCCCAGAGCCAATTGCAGGGACAGGAAGAGGGACAGATAGAAAAAGAGGGAGCAAGACTTGCCTGTGTGTTATTACAGTCAGCGTGTTATTACAGAACTACAGCCTCAGCATTGCCAATTTTATTGTAAAAGCAGTAACAATGACACTGACGCTGGTCCACCCGTCAGTTACCTCCTCTAGCGTGAGTCCACAATCTCAAATTGCATAAATACCTTAAGTTTTCTTATCTTCTATTGCCTAGATGTGAACGGAGTTTTCTGCTTCTGTCCTTCATTATGGCAGCTTTCCAAATTGCCCGCAGAATGAATGTTTTTGAATCCTACATGTATATAATGTCTGCAGTTCTAAATGTCAGGAATTCTAAAGAATTGCAAACTCCTTTTAAGAACGGCTTTAAGTTTATAGCGTTCTCATGCCATCACGGCCATACTTGGAAGGAAAAGAGAGGAACTGGAATTTAAAGTTCTTCAAAAATATTTACAAGATTTTAAAGCTAAGAAAATAGATTCATTGCCCAGTCTTTGGGAGGGGAAAAATCTCATTAATTTTAATTCGAGATGTGGTGCAAGGCATCTACTCCATTGATACTAAAATGTGACACATCAGTCTGATTATTTGTGTGCTCTGAAACTTGTGAAGTTATTGAGCAGAAAGCTTGATGGTGTGAAAAAATGCTGGTTCCCAGAAGAATGGTCTTCCCTTGCCAGGAAAACAAAATGTAGTCAAGCCAACTTATTTTGGATCTAGTGCTCTCCTGCAGGAATACTTTTTTTTAACCTGGGATTTTTATGTATATGAGAAAAAAGGCAGCTGATTGCTTCTCATTGGTTAAAGTAAGAATATGTGCTGAATATCTCTCTGAGATTTGCTGCTAATAGGAACCATAAAAGCAGTTACCACTTTTTCTGAAGTTAGAGGACAGTAAAAGGATATGTCTCCTAAAAATGGAATCTTATTCTGTAAGTCTTTAACCATCCCAAGAAGATGTACTTATATACGTATTTTGTGATATCTGTTCACTTCCTTCTTCAAATTATAATATGCTGTATAATTTGCAAGAGAAGCCACAGGTCGTCTTGTAGCTTGTGATAGGGCTTTTAAAGGCTGAGCTGTATCATTTTGAACCCTGTGGCCTATCTGTCAGAATTATTTTCTGCAAATTAAGAACAATTTTAAAACTGAAGCAAAAATTGTCACAGAAGCATTCAGATCCCACCTCAAAATAAAAACTGAACTTATTCAGTTCATCATCTCTGAGGTCTGATTTGGCCCTTTATCATTAGTGGGAGACAAGCAGTATGTTATCACATTTTAACCTTCAGATTTTTTTTTCTCCACATCTCCTCATTCAGTTTTGTGAACTCATTAAGGAATGTGGAGAAGGTGCATCATTCGGAATGCTTCTGTGTTTCTTCCTGAAACTTGGGTTTATTTTGATTGATGCCATGGTCAGCGTGTAAACAGTAAATAATTGTACTCAGTAAAAGACCTAGAGCTGTTACACAACCATAAGTCTGTTTCTGCTTCGTGACTGAAAATCATAATAGCTTAGGGGTGCTTTTGCATTTTCAGCACAGATTTTAATGAGTAGTCTATGCAGCTGATGGTAGCAAAGTAACAAGTCCTCTGTGCTTGACTTCCTCTGCCCTGTGCTGAGAATCTACTTTGCTGTTGAGCAACCACTGTACTATTAGCAATTCTAATTATCTTGTTCTAATTACTGCATCTCCTATAGAAGGAAAAAATAATTTTGAAACAGACCATAGAAATCACAATGAAAGGGTTGTCTGAAGTTTGAAGCGTTTTGAATTATATCTGAACATCTGTAAATTATTGTTTAGTAATCTAACCATTGTGAGCAGGAAAAGTAATATAACTTTCAATATAGCTTATTAATAAACATGTTGCAAAGTTCCTGTCTAAATGGAAAAGGTGTCAGTAGCCATCCTGTTCAGGATTTTCTTGAAAAATTTTAACTACAATGTAGGTTGAGACTTGGATTACAGAGATAGTATATGGTACTTGGTAACAATAGAAAATATATGTCATTGTGTGATCTCGTCATGAAATATAGGGTTAAAAATGTAAGAGTGATGCTAGGATGCTTCACATAGTGATTGTGCAAAGCACTAAGACTTTATGTAAATTAATGATGGGTTACTGGCTGCCTAATGTGCTGATGAAAGTGAGTACTGAAACATGCTTATCCTAAAGGTTGTTCATAAGTACAAATTACGTAGCAAGCCGTGGTGGAAATCCTATTTAATCTTCTTATACGTAACTAGAAAACTGCCACATTACTTGAGCAAAAGGTTTCTTAAATCTTTTACGTTCAGGATTTCTCTTCCAAGAAATTGATTGTAACAGATTAGCATGGCTCCAGCCTTGGCTCCTCGTATGGTTTGGTTTGTAGAGAGCTGGCCTGCTTTGCAGGTTAGAACATGCAGATGGACCCCACGAGCCAGCATAAAGACTTTCCTCTGAATTGAGATAAGAGAGCCCTTGTATAATCACTTACCGGTATAATGGGCTGGAATTTGCCCTGAAATAAGGAATTAAGAATTTAAATCCATTGCGAAAATACTTCAGACTAAAATTTAAAGCTAGATCATATGGTTATGCAGATTGAAAATGGTTATAGCTGATGTAGAGCTGACTGGTGTTTAGATTAACTAAGAGTTTCTATTACAAGGCCATAATTTATAAATATCTGTTTAGGCTGGTATTTTTGACAGTGAATGTCTTGTTCAGGCTGCCTTTCTTAAAAGAATTTATAGCTAAGCCAGTTTGACCATTTTGGAGAAAAAGACTAGGAAAAATGCCTTGTTTGCTCATATCTTAGAGGTGCACCAGTGCCTCATGTTTTGGGTACAGTAGCGTGGAATTTTGTGCAGTGATGAATGCTGTGTCAGATAACCACCTCTTACCATTCCCATGAAATCTTGGCTTGGATTTCTGTCTTTGACTAGAGTATTTCCTACATGCTCTGTAGAAGATGACTGGAAGTTCACAAGTGTGCTCTGTGCACACTAAAAATACAAGTTTTCCTGTACTTGCAGTTTAGGATGGATGCAGGCCAGTCAAGACTTAGGTACTGGGACCAGGTACAGTTGCATCTGATCACTGTCAGGAAGAAGGGTTTTGCAGAGCCAGGATGAAGGAGGATAAGAGCCTGGATAAGAGTTCTGCCTGTGTGGAGGACTAGGAAAAGTGACATCTTTGAGAAGTTATGCAGAGATACTCTACAGGGCTGAGATATAGTTTGGATCTGAAGACCTACAGAGAGAAGTCTGACTCAAAGATGATTATCTAAATGATGAAGAAGATAATATTCTTGCCCACAGTCATCCAGAAAGAAAGTGGCCGGGATAGCAGTTGTTATAGAAATTGAGCCTGAGATAGCAACCAGTCTAAGTGGATGTAGCTGCCGACTACAGCAGTCCTGCCCCGTTCCTCGTGGCTTCCACGCAGAGATGTCGCAGAGACAGGTTGGGGCAGAGTGAGAAAGAGCTAAAGAATGAGACACAGCTGATAGTTGTCGGTAGAGAAGTGATAAGTTGAATTTATACTTGGGAATGAAATTACCGTAGATAAGGTCTGGAGCTGGAAGAGAAAACTGCGGTTTATTCACAAGCATCATTTTGATGAGATCTGTAGAAAATGAGTGTGTGCTTAAAAGTATTGCAATGCATATGCAAAGTGAAGGTTAATTAAAGTTCTGTAGGTAACTCTCATCCTGGCAAAGCCTGAACTTCATGTGCTCAGCTTTGCAAACTCAGGAATGTGTTTTGAGGGCACCTTTTGCCTATTATACTGTATTTTCAATATAATATAGCTCAAAGAACTACACACCTTTGAACTAGAGTCCTCAAGTTAAAGTGGGATGTGTGATACATACATATATATATATATATAAATAATGAAATTTATAGACCTGAAGCAATCACTGCAGAGTATTTAGATTTTAAAAAGGAAAGTGGTTTTGTAATGAAATCATGTCAGATCTGTAACAGAACCTATATGTGCCTGGCTGCTGCTGTGTTTATTCTTGCTCATTGGGGGTTACCTCATCTTGCCTTCATATTCATTTCTGTGAGGTGCACACTGGGAATCTTTCCTGCAGTCTTCTTTAAGGACCTCTGTGGAAACAGTCTTTGCTCTTCCCTCCTTCACCTCTTTCTAGGTTTTAATTTGAGTAGGAGAAAAGTCTGTGAATTTAATCTTTGAAATCCAAGACTGTCTTTACTAGCAGTTAGACAGGCTAGTTAAAGGCAACAGGCGGGAGCTAGATAAAACCTGATACTAGGAATCAGTGGTAGCTTTTTTCCAGGTAAGTCAAAGGTTCCAACGCTGTGAGGTGCGTAAATTATTACACAATGTGGAACTGAAACCAAGTTAGGCCCTGCTATTGAGGCCCAGGAGTTTGAAAACAGAATATTTTTAAAACAGAGAAAGGAAGACACTTTCTACAGTGTGTGGCCTTTTATAACCAAAACAAACAAAATACCAGTTTTGTTGTGTAGCGCGTACATGGGACAGGTGATCTTCACCCACGCAGTAAACAGCTCTTCTGAAATGCGGTAGACTTGTGCATGTGTCCACCAACTGCAGCCAAAAAGATTGTGCCTACTAGGTTTTTAAGACAGAGAAAACATAAAAATTGGGAGATCTGGATAACTTTCCTAACCTGCCACTGGCCTACTGCGTGACCCATGGCAACTCTTGTTTTCCTTCTGCTGTGTTGTGACTGGGTCTAATTATAGATCAAACCATCTTTTTTTTTTTTTTTTTTTTTTTAACTTCACAACTGCAGCAAAAGCACCAGTAGGAGCTTTTCCATTTTCTTTGATGGCCTCAGGATCAAGCCCTGTGTAAATACCATCTGCAACCAATCCTGCGCATAAAAGGAGAGAGGAAAGGGAGGAAGCTAGTAATTCTTCCTGTGCACACATTTTCTAGCTTCAAGTTACGGGTTTCATGAATCTGAAGAGACTCATCTGAGGCAACAGAACAAGTCAGCATTTTTTTTTCCAGCTTTTCAAAACTGCTAATACAGGCTCCCCTTTATATTTTGTTTGAAGGAATTATGTGAAAATTATACAACTTCCCTCAGAATGAAGCTGGGCTTTAAAAGCCTAGTTTTGCTCCTGGTGAGTTTGGGCTGCAGTCCCACTGTATAAAGGGAGCAGCTCTGCTACTCTGCCTCCTGCCTCCGCAGACAACCATTCATGCAGCTCAGGGAACGGATCTGGGAGGAATTCAGCCCAACAAAATACTGAATGATTAGCTTTCAGCTCAGTTAGTTCCCTCATGCAGCCTGCAGCACAGCCTCACAAATGCAAGTATTAGCACGAGGGAGGCATGAGGAGCAGGGGCCGAAGAAAGGGCAGGGCGTCTTCTTTCGACCTGTTGCTTTTGGCCGTTATCAAACTGAACCGTAGCTTCCCCGGAGCAGCTTTCGCGTGATGGCTGCAGTTCCTTGACTTCAGCATTTCTCCCTTCTGCATCCGTCCCAGCCTGTCACTGCCCTTTGCCTTGCCCTAGCACTAGCATTTCTCTAACCAGTCTTTACCCGTATGTGGTTTTGGGCTAAGCCATATCCTAGGAGCAGTTTTTGGATTGTTTCAGGGTTAGGTATAAAATGATGTTTGACATTTAAACATAATTATTACAGTTAACTGATTACAAGGCACTTCTCAATTTAGCCTAAGTTTCTGTTCACTTCTCTTAACTTTGATTAGGGGAAAAGTGATAAAATAGTCATCCATCCCTCCTCCTGTAGCCAGAATACAGCCAAATGTAATGGGTTAATTATTAAGTATAATTAGTGCTCTAATGGAAGCTCTGCTTGTGGCTATTTGTATGCAAAGAAGTTTGGGCATAGCCTTCACAAAAGCTTTTGAACTAGAATAGCCTGTGTCAAAAAAAATGGATTATTCTCTTAATATGGTTTGCTTTGCTTTGCAGGCGCCTAAATACTTTAAACAAATGTGCAGTGATGAAGCTAGAAATTAGTCCCCACAGGAAGAGGGTAAGTGCCTTTAACATCTTCTGTTATAGAATTGTACATTAAAAAAACTGAAAAAATCTAGTAAATTGTTGATCTCTGGTCTAGGATGATACCTGTGTAGAATCTGCCAATGACGTAGTCAAAACTCTGCTCACATCTCATTTTGCGTTCTCACTGAATGAAAACTGCAGTGCCGGGCCATGTATTAAAGTTATTTGTTTGGCTACCTCTTTCATAGGATGCTGGCTTTAAATCTGAAATGCTCTGGGCACCCTCAATGCCTGTCATTGAGATCACGTGTGTTATGTCACATTACCTTCTGTCTGTCAGGACTGTGAAGTGTAGGCTTGGTGGAGGGGATTCTGACCAGCCAGAAAGAGCTGAATGTTAAAACATCATCTTGGCATAATATTCACTGTTTTGGCTCTTTGCCATCACATTAGAGTTGTATTCTCTTTTTATAACGTAGGCAGGATCAATGGGACAGTTCTTGGTCTGCAAAGGAAAGAGACAAAACTTTACAGGATCGGGCATATTGTTTCCTTGTTTTTTTAATTGCAGCTCAAAATTAAGGCAAAATTTTTACAGACTGTATCAGCTACTTTTTACAAAAAGTTTGCATATTTCCAGGGAATTCAGCAGGAATTAAAGTTTCTTGGCTCTTCAAAATTACTCTGGACCGTGGTGATAAATAATAGAATACCCAGTGTAACTTCAGTAGGGTAGTACTGATAGAAAGCTGAGTTGCTAGTTTTTGCTAGTAAGGTACCATTCAATAGCTGTCTTGAAACTGTGTGTGTGTCCTAGGAGGGATCAGTAGTTGATACCATCCCCTGGGATATGACAATTGCAGATAAAGATGACTAAACGAAGGCAATACAATGCTGCCCTACCCCTAACAAGAATGCATACAAGTGCTCTGAGGTTGTTTACCAGGAATTAATCCCGCTTTTCCCTATCTGTTTGTGGTATGTTGGAAACAGCATCCAAGCTCCAGAAGATAACAGTCTGAAGCAGCATATATAGGAATTCAGTCAAATAGGGCTAGACCACTGGACTGCCGTTTATGAGCACCAGAAGATTCCTGCTTGTTTCTGAACCTTGTTAACATCAGAATGATCGGTATTGCTATTAAAGCAAACTGACCTTCACGTCCAGACCTCAGATCTTCCGCAGTCTGGATCTTCCGTTCTGTTTCGATCTTTTCTGATTTTTGTTCATCGCCTCTGTTCTGGCAGATGGACTTGGATCCTATTCTCTATTGTTATTGACTTCATTAAAACCAATATGTAGCTGGTAAAGCTTTCTAAAACTAGGAAAAAATTGTGCTGACACAAACATATGCTTTCTTATATTTGCATTGGACCTCTTTGCAAATTAAGATCGTTTTACTCTTTTTTTTCCTGCTGAAAACTTGAAATGAGCAAGCCAGTCGTCTTAGCCAGTCTCTGAGTCATAGACAGAAAACTGTAGTAGCTTGGAAACAAAGAAAATGACACTGGCTCTGTGTCCCGGGAGTATTTGATCATAAAAATAAATATGGAGTTTCACTTATTTTCCGTAGCTGATGAAATATGCTATAAAAATAGGAAAAGATTAGGAGTTAGACTACACATGAGTAAAATACTTGAAATAAGAATAATTTATTTGTTTTTCAGAGTATAAAAGTTTGTGTTGCTGGCATACAAATAGTTACAGTTTGGAGTATGCGCATGTGTTTGTTTTTCAATTAAAGCAGTCTAAACAAATGAAGTGAAACTTTGGCACTCATGGAGCTGTGTGTCAAGTAGTGTTTCCTACTTCGAACAGCGAAGGTTATTTTGTGTTTTTGTGGTGTCATACTAAGATCTTTCTCATTGGCTTTATTCTTCCAACTGTGTGCAACTTGAAATTTTCTGGATGAGTGGAAGACCAAATATGTCAGTTCCAAGATCATTCCCTTTCAGGATTTAGATGAAAAGTTTGAGACCTAAGTGATATGCATGTAATTATGCCCTCAGGCATTACTCATGCATCAAACATAATCAGTGGAGATGTTATTTATAATTTACTTATGTGCTGCACTGTCAGTGAGCTTTTGCTGCTCACTGTCCGCGAGTGTTAAAATTTGCCTGGAGCAACGCTGAAGTAGAAACTTCACAGGACATTCTTAAAATGTTAGCTGTTAGCCTGTGGGAGGAAGAGTGGACCAGGTAAGAGCCTGGAGGCATCAAACTGTTGCAGTGCAGGAGTTTCTTTTACTGTCTCATTAGTCACAGTTAGGAGACCTTTTAAACTTCCAGAACGGGTAAGGAATTAAGCTACTACAAGTGAGAATGTATGAGAAACATCTCTTAATTGCAAAGAGGAGTATAAACAGAGAGCCACTATCAACAGAGTGTAACTTTGGAAGGAGTCCAGAGGGACCCCTACCCCTCACTGACTCCAGTTTAAAATTTTATGCATGCCAGGAATTTCCATTGATCTGAAGGCTATCCACTGTGACCAATTAATTAAAAGTCTATGGATACTGGGGTTTTTAGGAAAGAGTAATTAAAGCAGATTGTATTGTTTGTTTCTTTTTATGAAGCATATATCTTTGGTATTTAAAACCTCTTAACATACATTGCCTGTCCCATGTTATCTTTTCTTGTGGTGGGCTTTACGGCCTAATCTTCCTGAAGTAAAAGACTGTTGTCGTTTTAAATTCAGTGAGAACAAGAGGATGCTTAAATCCGTTTAGTAGGCATTGTATTCAAATGCAACTGCCTTTGCAGTTTTCGACAGTTTGTAGCAGCACTTTCAGTGTTCTCTTTCCTTGCAGAGTGAAGATTCGGATGAAGATGAACCTTGTGCAATAAGCGGCAAATGGACTTTTCAAAGGGACAGCAAGAGGTGGTCTAGGCTTGAAGAGTTTGATGTGTTCCCTCCAAAACCGGACTTGAATATCTCCTCCCCAGAAGCCTCTCATCTTACAAATGCGACGAGCCGTGAGAGTGTGCTAACAGACCTCAGTGAACGCCAGGAGGTGGCTTCTATTCTCAGCATCAGTAGCACTAGCAGCCACCAACCAACCCTGCAGAGTGAGGCATCTACCACCAGGACAAATTCAGTTGTGAGCGTTTGTTCATCAAACAATTTCATAGCAAATGATGACTCATTCAGCAGCCTGCCCTCACCCAGGGAGCTGAATAGCTTCAGCTTCGGTATGAAAGCCAGTGAGAAGAACGCCAAGTCCAAAACAAAGAGCCTACTCAAGAGAATGGAGAGCCTGAAAATCAAGAGCTCTCACCATGGCAAGAGCAAAGCTCCTTCAAAGCTTGGTCTTATTATTAGCGGGCCCATCCTGCAAGAGGGAATGGATGAAGATAAACTGAAACAGCTTAACTGTGTGGAGATTTCTGCCCTCAATGGCAATCACATCAGCCTCCCCATGGTACGAAAAAGGAGCGTCTCCAATTCCACCCAGACCAGCAGCAGCAGTAGTCAGTCTGAAACAAGCAGCGCTGTCAGCACACCCAGTCCTGTCACAAGAACACGCAGCCTCAGTGCGTACAATAAAAGGGTGGGCATGTACCTGGAAGGCTTTGACCCCTTCAACCAGTCAACGTTCAGCGACGTCATGGAGCAGAACTTTAAGAACAGGGGAAGCTTTGCAGAAGACACTGTATTTTTTATCCCTGAAGATCATAAGCCTGGCACCTTTCCCAAGGCACTCTCTAACGGCAACCTCTCTCCAACAGAAAGCAACGCTTCTGTGAACTGGAGGACAGGGAGTTTCCATGGACACGGCCATCTTACCCTCCGGAGGGAGAACAGTGGAGACAGCTCCAAAGAGCTGAGCATGGGGAAGAGGCGCAACTCCTCCAGCTCAGTGAGCAGCCGCCTTAGTATTTACGACAATGTACCAGGCTCAATTCTGTATTCCAGTACAAGCGATCTAGCTGACCTTGAAAATGAAGACATATTCCCAGAACTAGATGACATCCTGTACCATGTCAAAGGGATGCAGCGAATAGTGAACCAGTGGTCAGAAAAGTTCTCGGACGAAGGGGACTCTGACTCAGCACTAGATTCAGTTTCCCCATGTCCTTCCTCTCCAAAGCAGATCCACCTTGACGTAGATAACGATCGGACAACACCAAGTGACCTTGACAGTACAGGAAATTCACTGAACGAAACTGAAGAGCCCTCGGGGGTGCAAGACCGAAGGGACTCTGGGGTGGGTGCATCGCTGACACGGTCCAACAGGTGAGTTCGCAAGCACTCAGCCTGCAAAGTTGGCCCTGCACAGAGCAGGCGAGGTCTCCTCTGGCCTGAATGACTCCAGCTGTGCCAAGCTCAGTTAAGGTCTTGGTGCAATAGAAGTTGTGGCAATTCAAGCACACTCATGCTGTTCCCATCGCTTTCAAAAACAAAGCTGGCCAACGAAAGTGTTTTTATGGTATTTTTAAACAACTGATTCCCACACTTTATAGCTGTATGTTTATATGTTCGGCTTGAGTTGTCGTTGAAAAACAGCCTGCTCAGCAAGTCAGTTTTAGGAGCAATGTTAAGGCAGTTTTGAGGGATGGTAATTCTTCAAATTGAAATGATGTGTGGGAGGGAAAGGGACCTACAGCAGGATTATTCCATTTTTAAAATGTCTAGGAGAGATAATGTAAGTGTGGTCTGTTTTGTGTCAGCGTGTAGGAAAAGCCTGGTCTTTAGACTGTTTCAAAACAGGGCACTTTGCAGTAGCAGGCTGTTTCTTAATAACATGGTAGGGCATTAAATCAATGGGGAAAATGAAGCTTGTTTTCTTTCTCTTCATTACAGTAGCGCAGTAGAGGTTTGGGGAAGCTGCAGAGGCCTCCGAGTTTGCGTTAGGAGTTCCACTCTGGGATGGATGACTGTGTTTTGTATTGTGATTAGAGCAAGGATTTGGACTCTTTCAGGCTTTATTTCCAGTTTTCCTTTAAAACTGGTGCAAATCATTTAGGGCCTGGTTTCTGCTGTCATTTAGTTGCCTATAGCTGGTTAAAAAGGACTTTTAGAAATCCTTAACTCCCATTTGGTGCGTCTTAAGATTTTGGGTCTTTTTTCTTACAGAGTTTATTGATTCTGACTGACTTAGTACTGAAAGGGGTTCTGAAAAACGTGGGAGGAGCACTCTGAGGGTATCCAATAGTGCAACATGGTTGCTGGACAGCTCAGAGTATGCTCCAGGTGTTGGAAACACCTGTGTGCCGCATTGCACCTGGTGAGTCAGAGACATTTAACACCTGATGCCTCTGAAATCTCAGAAGATAACGGCCACTGAGGGCAATCAGTTTAGCAGTACGTTTAGGGTAGTTCTTGCATGTATCTTGCAAAGACGCTTCAGTGACCAGCCCTTGCTCTGTTCCCTATCTTCTCTGCAGGCACAGGCTGCGGTGGCACAGCTTCCAGAGCTCCCACCGGCCAAGCCTCACCTCAGCATCGCTACAGATCAACTGCCAGTCAGTGGCCCAGATGAACCTGCTGCAGAAGTACTCCCTTCTGAAATTAACTGCTCTCCTAGAGAAGTATACGCCCTCCAATAAGCACGGCTTCAGCTGGTAAGGGCACAGAGCCATGTGTAGACAGGCCATCTGTTCAAGCACAACAGTTTTGCTAGGCCTAAGCAAGTTTTGGAAGCATCCAACTAAATCCCTCCGTTCCTCTTTTTCCATATTTGTACTTCTTCCTCTAGCCATGTGCTGGCAGTGTTTTGTGGTTTCCTAAGACAGTGCTGTAATCACTAACCTTTTGCCTAAGTGTAATCTTACTAGGATGGAGAAGTATGTTTCTAGGGAACATGTGAAGGAATAAAGCAGTGAGGTACAGGCCAGCTTTCTATGCGGGAAGATGTCTGCTATCCACAGCAAAAAAGGAATATATATTCAGCAGTGGCACAAACATCAGTAGATCTTAAGATGCTTGCTTTTCTTTGGTTATTCTTAAATACTTGCATTAGCTTCCTTGTATAATTATGTCATTAAATAACGCAAGTTTCCTTTAGTTCTAGTGTCTCGTTATCTGACAGCTACCTCTTCTTTTTAAAGCACAATAAATCCAGTTAACTTGCAATGAAAATGAGGGGGGAAAAGGCAGGTTGGGAGAATCATGCAGTTTTTCTGTAGCCAGCAATCTCTGCCGTAGCCAGGTGTTTGTAACCAAGTTGAATGTTTTTTGTCAGATTAATGAAATAGAAAGCTCTTTTATTATTTTGTCTGCAGTATAGCCTGTGTAACCCTCAGGACGCAAAAGACGCCATAAAATTTTTCTTCTCCCTACCACACACCAGCCTCCTCCCTTCCCCAGGAGTCACAGAGAGTATTTCACTTCAGCATCAAAGTACCTCCTGTTCAAAGGCTGTTATTATGTCAGCCTTTCTAAATACAGAAGTTGTTTGTTCTGAAAGACAGAAATAAGTATTGACCGGTTATCCCTGCATGCTTCAGATTCTCAGTGGAGATCGCAATGTGTTTTTTCACATTCCATTGGCATGTTTTTTGACAAAGCAAGTATTATTCATACGTATATCAATAATGCCCTAAACTTAACTACATGGCAATACAAATTGGTTCTGTTTTTCTATGTAAGAGATTAGTCAGCCATAAATCTTAATGTACTGTTTTTATAGCTGTACTGTATATTGAAATGTTAAATGGGTCTCCCTGTTTTCCAGTGCTACTGTGTCCTATTAGCTGTTGTACTGTACTTTAACTTTTCTTCTGTTTAGGAAAATGATCTCAATATTTTCACATTTTAATGGATTTTTTTCCTTTATGAAACGAAAACTCTTGGGGATCTAGGAGTAAATCTTTTTTTTTTTTTGTATGTGGTAACTTTTTCCTTGGAGTCAAAAGCAGATGGAAAGACTTCTCATTGAAACTGGAGTAGGAGGTGGGGGTAATGACAGTAACTGGCTGACAAGGAGGGGGGTCCCTCAAAAGGGTTGTTTATGGAGCTGAAGTTTTTAGCTGACAAACTCAAATGTATTACATCAGTTTCCTGCTGTTATGCATACTGGTGGGTGGTGGACGCAGTTTGAGGACTTTGCAGAACAAGTAGTTGACATACAAAAGCTCATTGTTCAAATGCCCATCTTTCCTGAAACCTAAAGAAGCAGTGTTATAAAGGGTCACTGACCACAGGATTTATTTTGACTCTTGTGCAATTCAATCTGGCCCCTGCAGTTCTACCCTGTAGCTTTTATCCTACTAATATTGATAGAGTAGCACCACATTAATACCTGCAGGAAGCATACCGCCCTGAATGTCAAGCCCATCTCTTAGCGAAACCGTTTTGCATCCTTCTCTCCCCGCTCCCAGCCCTAAATGAATTAGCTAGTTTACGTTCTCAGCACTTTTCTTATTATTCAGCGTTACTAATGTTGTTGTTTCACTTATTTTCACTGACTTTTTTGAGTTACGGGAAATACCCGTAAGATAAAGAGGTTTAATTTAGTTTTGTCATTCCCTTGGCTTAAATAGGGCAGTACCAAAATTTATGAAAAGGATAAAGGTGCCAGATTATAAAGACAGAAACGTGTTTGGAGTACCCCTGCAAGTCAATGTTCAGCGCACAGGGCAGCCTCTTCCACAGAGCATTCAGCAAGCCATGCGGTACCTCCGCAACCACTGCCTGGATCAGGTGAGTTTTGCTGTACTCCATGCGTTCGCTGTCCGAAACCCAACATTCCATTAACTTTTATTGTTTCTGGGTCAGACTGTAAAAGTAGAGTCAAAACAGAACAAAACAAGTAATTAATTGAAGTAAAACTTTCCATGAAATTAGAACCCATAAATAAGAAGCTAAAGAATGTACTTACCTTTCAGATTTGCTAGGCTCAATGTGAATGTATTTAACTTTCCATATACAAATATGTTTAGGTTGGACTGTTCAGGAAGTCTGGAGTCAAGTCAAGAATTCAGGCTCTGCGTCAAATGAATGAGAATTCAACAGACAGCGTTAACTACGAAGGCCAGTCTGCTTATGATGTAGCAGACATGTTAAAGCAGTTCTTCCGTGATCTACCTGAGCCTCTCATGACCAACAAACTCTCTGAGACCTTTTTACAGATCTACCAATGTAAGTACTCAGTTTTCTAAGGTTAGACAGCATTTGTGTAGCCAAGATGGAGCTGTCTAATATTCCTTCTCTGGGCACTACACATGTTGTTCATGTGGATTGCTTGTGGAATTTGATGACAAATCAGACTATCTTCTTCGTTATGTTTCAGGCAGCATCATGGAATTGATTTTTTTGATGTTCTAGCTGTGTAATGATTTATAGTACAAGTTCTTTTTGTTTCACCTTTCTCTGTAGTTTGGGAACAAATATAGAACCTCTGTCACATTGCTCTAAAATTTCCTCTTTTCTGAGCGTACTTGATATTACTGTTTGAAAATAAACCACACCTGATGTGGCTGAGTAGAGGAGCTATGCAAACACTGCATGGACAGAGTTTGGGGCGCTTGAGGGGACTGTAAATCCACTCCCAAATTAGCGAGACTTTTTTTGAGATCAAGACTGCCAAAGGTTTCCATTTACTTGTATTTCATATTAGTTCATCTTTCCCCACAACTTCTGGAAACAACTTCTAAGTTGAAAGTTATTAAAGCTAGGAGCTACGTTACTGGTTGGTACTATAAATAGCATGTGCTTAGAATAAATAACATAAAAATGGAGTTTATCAATGCATCTGAAAAGAGATAATTAATCTTTCTAGGATGGCAGGTTCAGCTACAGCAAGGGAGGTTTTCCTTTCTGTGAGGTAAAGAAATCAAGTTCTATATGGATGATTGCTTTGTGCCGAATCTTTCCAAACAACAGGTTGCCCTTCAAAAGTTGTTTCCTTCCATGTTGTTTCATTGGGAATACTTATATGCTCTCACTTTATGAAATGGATACAGGTAAATTAATATTTTGATGACTAGAAATCCTAGGTCTTTTGAAATACTCAGGGGGTCCAAACTGACATACTGTAGGCACCTTTCTTATTCTGTGCTTTCTCTCCCTAACGCTGCCCTGGCTCCCTTCCCATGGTAGCACAGCTCCAACAGAGCTTACTGCAAAAACACTTTCTTCGAGCCCTTGCTGTGTTTTGTGCCTTCCTTACGAGATGGTGCTAAGGCCTTATATCGTCCAGGGCCTTCCTTCAGAGCTCTGTAGGCGACGGTTTAAAATGAAAACATGCATACCGCTATTTCAGTGCACACATTTTTTTCCTTTGTTTGGATTCCCAAGACAGTTTATGGAGAAAATGAATCAGGCTCCCCATACATATTCCTTGCATATTATATGGCAACCCTTTCTGGATTTAGTGCCAAAAAACGTTTAACGCGGTATTGCAGAAGTATCTATTCTTTTCCTTTCACAGGTAATAGGTGTAAGAAATTCCCAGAAGTGGTGGGACAGTGTTATTTGCTGTGTAAAGAACTTTAAAGCAACTGTAACTTTGTTTTCCTGCAAAGGCCAACATTTCCCTTGTCTTTAGTGTTATGCACTCAGCAGCACACTAGAACTGTCTGTATATGGCTTATACATGCTTCAAGCTGGTTGAGGGGAGAGTATGGAAAATAGTGGAGTTTTGCATATAACTGCATTTTAAACTCATTTGCTAGCCTTACTAAGTGGCTGAACCCCAAAGCAAATACAAATCAAATATCTGGTTAGTAACACATGTATTAAGAGACATGCAGTCAGGTTTGTGTGGTGCTAATGATGATATAAATACTCTAAGACTCAGACTGTCATATTTTCTTCGGAGATGGCTTGTTGGAAATCCCTTTATAAGAAGCAGATCTGGTCTGGGTTATTTCATTATTTGTTCCCTTCAAGTCTGGAGAGGAGGGCCTCATATGAAGACACACGTCAAATTTTTCCAATGGATGTTTGTTGTTAGTAACCAAGGAGTTGTTTAATGGTATGGGGCTTCACATCATTGACTTTCTTTTTCCACCGCGTGACTTTGAATGATGTGCTCAATAAAGCAACCCTCTGTGTTTGGTAAAGCACTTTCTGGATATTTGATGACATCATTGTTGAAAAAGTTTGCTAGCCAATTTATTTAACTGATTCACCTATTCTAAAATGCGTTAATATTTTAAAATTCTTTGAAAGCCAAAGAATTTTTGCTAGAGTCTAAATTAGGCTGGACTGTGTTTGCTTGTTCACTGCCTGAGTCCAGGCTTCTGTCATTTTAGTGCATCCGCGGGAGCATGTAGCTGTTGAAATTAAATCTAAAATTAACTCTGGCCTAGGCACAACTGCTTCTTGCTTGCCTTTCTTGTGAGGCAGGAAATAACTGAGGGTAGTTAAACTAGTGGGTTAAAAAAATTCCTTCATGTTTCCTACGAATGGTATGCATCCTGAAGGAAATCGCTTCAAACTCGAGTCAAATATTTGAAGCTGGAGTTTGCTTTGGGATGTATTCATGCTGTGTGTGTGGAAAATCAATGGGCTGATGAGAGAATTACTAATATTATGCAGATGTGCCAAAGGATCAGCGTCTCCAGGCTATCAAGGCTGCCATTATGCTTTTACCCGATGAGAACAGGGAGGTCCTCCAGATTCTTCTCTATTTCCTGAGCGATGTCACAGCTGCAGTGAAGGAAAACCAGATGACACCAACAAACCTGGCTGTGTGCTTAGCACCTTCCCTCTTCCACTTAAACACTCTCAAAAGAGAGAATTCTTCCCCAAGGTATGTCTCCAGAGAGCACAGCTCATTACTGCTGTTCCTGTACCACAGCTAGCTTCCTTGTGTCACTTAGCAGGCACTGTGATTTTCCTCCCATTGACCCTACCAGTTTTGATCACGTTGAAGACCTCAGAAGATACCAGGTTTAGAATGCTTATTCGATCCTGCGTTTTTTTTGTTTTTTTGTTTTTTGGTACAGATTTGTTAAAATATAAACAAGTTCACAAAGGGGAAGAAACAGAGGGATTCCAAAGAAAAGTTTAGTGAGAGTAGCAAGAGAAGTCTATAACGCCACGCCAAGATTTTGTCCCTAGCAGCACTGCTCTAAATCACCAGCAGATTTTGGAATCCTACTGTTTTCTTACCAAACAGCTTTCTTGATCTGTGTTAAATAACTGGATTTGTATGTGTGTGCTTTCTCCTTTGTGAAGGGTGATGCAGAGAAAACCAAGCCTGGGAAAACCTGATCAGAAAGACCTAAATGAAAATTTGGCTGCAACCCAAGGGCTAGCTCATATGATTGCTGAATGCAAGAAGCTCTTTCAGGTAAAAAACCACCTATCCGCAAAAGTAACAAGTGGGATATTGGCCATCATGGCTTAGATCTGCTATTTAATAGAAAGCTAGGAGTGTCCCTTTATTTTAATTAAGGTTAATATATCATAAATAGATTTGCATCCTGACCTGGGTGCATATGTGAATGGTGTGCCACCATTAGTGGTGGCAGAAGAAAGGAAAGTTGTTTTGATGACACTGGTGCTCAGAAGTCATGAGACAGTTGTTGTGGGGTTTAGGGCTTTTTTATTATATTATTATATAATATAATTTTATTATATTATTTATTATATTTATTGTACTTTAATTCCCAAGAGTTAGCAAGGCTAGGCCACAAAAACCATCCTAGAAGGTGACACTATCAGACCATAGGTTGAAAGATCTGTAACAATTAAAGCATGTTCTCACTAGAGCCTGGAATGGAGAACCAGACGAGTCTGAGTCCTGGTTTTCCTCACTGTCATCAAGTCTTCTCAGAACCCACAACGAAAGACGTGCCTGTCTCTCTTCTCGCAACTGACCCCTGCTTCACTCAGTCTGCAAGATAAACTGTACTATAGGAATCAATCTGAGTTGTGTAGCTAAGAAAGGATGCTGCTTAGAACAATGAAGAAGACACACCATAGCTGAGAGACTACTCTAATGAATATACGTGAGCAGGTCAAATCAAGGTCACATACACACATTTAATTTTGATATTTCTTCACGCTAAGTGCTTGACCTGACAAATACATCTATTTAAAATACAGTTTGCATGTGTAGGTAATTTATAGATGTAACTGTCAATTACACACACATACTTACCATAAACCTCTCTAGGCATCTCATTTTCTATTACGGGCTATTACTACTGACAACTTTGTATTCCAAAGTGAAGGGAGTAGGCAGTGAGCATTTGTCAGCAGGAGACTGCTTCAGTCTCAAGTGTATGGTTGGTGTTTAAAAAGGAAAAATGAAAGAATAGTTGACTGTGAGAGCTGCACGCACCCCATGGCTTACAAAGCTAGCGTACCGCTAGACTAAACTCTGATTTGGGGAGAGAGAATTTCAAGAGGATTACTTCATCCTTGTCACCCCTAGATCCCTGAAGAAATGAGCAGAGGTCGGAACTCGTACACGGAGCAAGACCTGCGGCCCCTCAGCCTGGAGGAGCTCAGGGGCAGTAGCAGCACAGAGCCCTCCGACTACCACTGCTACCTCCAGGACTGCATGGATGACTTACTCAAAGAGATGAAGGAGAAATTTAAAGGCTGGCTCAGCTGTTCCACCTCAGAACAAGCAGAACTGGCCTACAAGAAGGTATGCACACTATGTCTTACTCCGTAGCTCTGTTTCTTAGCCCATCTTCTTTAGCACAAGCCACCCTTTGATGCAGAATATTGCAGAAGGTTCAGAGTATAGCTGCACTTCATCTAAAAACATGTCTTTCAGCAGTGAATTGTGTTCTTCTGTTTATCCAGCCCAAGAATGTTCAATGTAATGCATTTACAGGCCTTCCTTCATTCACTTGTGCAAAGCCCTAACAGGCTGAATAAAGCCTCTAAGCACTTTCCTTACGCAGGCAGCAGGAAAGAAGCAACTTGCACAGCTTGGAGCTAGCACAGGGAGGAGTGTTTCAGCAACATTTGAGTTAAGATAACAAAAAAATAGACGTGGAAAATGAGGACGTTTTCCTGTAATATTATGATTCAGTAGTGGTCCATACTGGGAAAGATAACTATAACTTAAAATTAATTTGGAAGTCAGCATGCAGATGCCTTTAGACTATTAAAAAAGCCAAACAACCTCAGTGTGAACATATGACAGCCGTAGTGCAATGTAATTCTTCTTGTAATTTGCTGTGTTTCTCCAACACTAAAATAGAAAGGAGAAGAAAGTGTAAAGAACAGTGAAACTGAGGACTCTGTGCTGATTTTTCCTCAGGTATGCGAAGGTCCCCCACTCCGGTTATGGAAAACTACCATTGAAATCCCCGCTACACCAGAGGAAGTTTTAAATCGTTTACTTAAAGAGCAGCATCTTTGGGATGAAGATCTGATAGATTCTAAAGTAATTGAAACTTTGGATAGCCAGACAGATATATACCAGTACATCCAGAACAGTATGGCACCTCACCCAGCCAGAGACTTTGTCGTCTTGAGGTAAATTTTCACATACAATTGTCTTAATTGTCTTAACATCGCACACGCTAACCTCACCTATAGAATTTATGTAGTAAAGGATGTTATATAGACATACATCTTTTTATGTATGATTTGAAGTTTATTAGATGTTTGAATTACTGTTTATCAAAGACAAAACCACTTTTTTTCTTTTTCTTTTCTTTCTTTTTTTTTTTTTTTTTTTTTTTTTGCTTCATAGAACATGGAGAACAAACTTCCCGAAAGGAGCTTGTGTTCTCTTAGCAACCTCAGTGGATTATGACCATGCTCCAGTGGCAGGTGTTAGAGTCAATGTGCTGTTGTCTAGGTATCTGATTGAGCCCTGCGGGTCAGGAAAATCTAAACTTACCTACATGTGCAGAATTGATTTAAGGTATGGACTTCTACTTCTCAGGTGGTAATCTTTTCTGTCCTTTTCTGGTGGTAATTTCTCTTGTATAGTTTTGGTGCAGTCAGTGCAAAATTCAAACAGTCCAACTGTCCAGTACATATTTCTCAAATGCTTATACAGAGGACTCTTGAGATGTCACAGAAGGTCAGCTTCCATGCACATCTAACAGCAGGTTCAGTTTGTTGCATTGGAAGCCCCCACTATGTGCTCTGTCTCTCACAAAACAGGAAACATCAGTTTCACCTCTTCTTGTGTCTTACTGTGGTTAGGTTATATGGTCTGTGGCAGAGAGAAGAGAACCTTCAAAGTTACTGAATAATGGCCACTATAGCTACTGGTGTATATAATCCCCTCCCATTTCCTCTGCCAGGGGTATTTATTTGTATGCAGACACATATGAATTTTACGTTAATAATGGAGACTAAGTTCTCACAAAACTTTTAATACCTTTGTCTCACTTAAGCAAACTTGGTTTTGAGCAAGTCTGTGTATCAATAAGGCTGGGCCGAGCAATAAGCACTAATAAGGAGATTTCCCAGTCAGACATCTAACCAGCCAGCTATCTGTTTGATTCTGACTAAGGAAGCACGTGGAATGTTACTGGTACCTGTTTCACATTCACTTTTTCTCCATGCATCAGGGGCCACACGCCAGACTGGTACACCAAGTCTTTTGGACACTTGTGCGCATCTGAGGTAGTTAAGATACGAGACTCTTTCAGTCATCAGAGTCTTGACAGCAAAGAAGTAAGATCCAGGTGACTACTGAAGAGGAACAGCTGTGCGTTCCACACCTCATCAATGTATGTTACCCGAAACTGAGGATCATCCGCTGCAGCCTGGACTAGTGTGCAACCTACAAGTCATGTCATGAAAGGATGACAGTGTAAGAATTTGACTGTGAGCGTTACTATAGGACTGTGGCCATACCATACAATTTAAAGCTGCTTCCTGTCTGTGTAAGGTCTATAGTGTAGGCCTTGACTGGAATACATAGGAGGACTGTGCAAAAAAGGTATTGTACTGTTAGATGGTTTGAATTGCTTCTGAGAAGCAAAAGTCTTTAAATGCAAAATATATTATGAAATATGGTGAAGGCTCATCATTCCCATGTGAAATATTTAGCTTTATGTACATACCCTTGTCATTTTATTTGTAATGCGTTGAGGGACTGGTGTATCCACTGGAATAGTTGGTACTCTTCAATGTGTTCTCACTGAGATAAGCAGAGAAAGGTTTGCACAGAGATTAAAGTGTGAATGAGTGTGTTGATGGTTGAAAGGATAGCAGAAGTCGAACTTGAAATGTGTCTGGTACACTGATAGGCAACCAGAATGGATTTTAGCGTATTGGTTACAGTTCAACCTAGAATTTGACTCCCCTGTGGACCAGAAAGTAGCCATCCTTCCCATTTCCCAGTTCTACGTTTTCCTCAGCTCTAATATTGTTAAAATCTCTACAAAGATATAATAATAATAGACTTGCTCTGATTACTGCTCACTCTTTAGCCAGATGATCTTTTTAGGAGTGATTAGCAATTCTATAGCAATTTTAAGTAAATATAATTTTAAGCAGCATAGCAGCTTAGACCTGAAATGCCTTTGCAGTGGTCAAGAGAGTCAGTAACGTCAATTGTTGTATTTCCTAAAAAAGTATTTGTTGCATTTACTCCTAACTGCATTAACTATATGTGTTTTAATGAACTTTTGTATATTTTACTGTATTCTCATGGCTCAAGAGGAAAAAGTAAACACTGGAGTTCTTGGCGGGACTCCTACAGAAGCAGATGGAGTAAGGTGACTAGGAAGATCATGACAGTTCTCTCTCTTTCTCCTTTGCTTGTTTTTCTAAAAGCTACATGTTAACGTGAACAGAACCTGAATATGAGCAATATGGAGGGCTTTATTTGGGGGCAGAGAGAAGGGTGGGATTTTGTCTTCTGTATTGTTTGTTTTTAAACCTTTTGGGATATGCCCCATTCCCCCAGCAGTAATATTATATGAACTGTAGGAAATCTTGAGGTCCTCTGGAAAGGTGTCTTTCTGCAGGTTTTACTGTAAAGATAGGGATTTGCTTTAGAGGTGCAGTATTAAGTGCTAAGTGTATTTCGTGGCTAAGGTATGAATGAGTTGCAAGATGGAAATTTGACTGAGACATTGTTGCCATTGTCAGTATTATTTTAAGCTTTTTGATGAAGTTTTTTTTTTATTATTATTATTATGGCAAATAATGTAGTACTTCCAGTAACAGTGTTCCTCATGAGTAGGAAAAACTTGTATATTCTTTTACATCAAACATTTTTGGATTTGTAAAATTGTATGTTGTACATACCATTCTATTGTAAACATGTATACTTGCCCACAGTGTACTGTCAAACATAGATAAAGCATGGTAAAGATTATTTAAAATATACCTGTATTTATACCTCAGATATTCTTTTTGGGTTTTTGTACCTCAAGTAAGTTTTCTATTGTAAATGTGCTTTACATGACTATGGTCTAAGTGAGAGAAAGGAAAATGTTTAACTTGCTATATATGTCTGTACAGAATATAATCAATAAGTGCACTATTAAATGTTTAAAATTGGAGAAGTGTAATGTTTTTATTTATTCTGCATTCTTCCTTCTACTGTCGAGTCCACAGTCTGTTCCCTGAGAGGTGAGCAAAGCTAGCTCTGCTGCTGATTTCTCTAGACATATTTGGGACTCTTGACTGCTTGCGATGGCCCAGATTGAAAGCGTGCAAAGAGAAATTCACATTGATGGGAGGAAGTCTCAGATGGTATAAGATCCCTTTACTACTTCAAGATTTTTCCTGGTGACAGGTTAAAGGGAAGTCTTTCCTCAACAAAACTTGTTTGGGACAGGCTTTGCTATCTTCATATACCTAAGTTGACCTACACAATCCTAACTTACCCTGGTCTGCTTCTTCCCACAACAGGCCTTCTGTATTTAATGAGCTGTAGATACCAGGGTACAGCTGCAGCTGATTCATTAACAAGGCTAGTGAAGTAGCTCAAAAACATTTAAAAAGTAGCAGTCAGTAACTAAAGATATTGGTTTTCTAAGAGAATAGATGAATGAGGAAGATTAATTTTGAATAGGTCCGTTCTGGGATAGGCCAGGCTAGCATGGTTAAGAATAGCACTTGCCACAGGTTTTTTTACATATTGCTACCACCCTTTTTAGCTCGCCTACCATCTCCTAGGCCACTCTTTATGATTTTTAAAGTTAGGTGCCGAAGCAATTTCAAAATTTTCAGAAGGCTAGCCTTCATGATGGTAGGCAGTTGGACAGAAATGCTCCCCAATTAATAGCTTCCTGTTCCCCTTTAAAAGAAAACAGAAACATCAGTTTTGCTACTGTTTCGTTGAAAGGTACTGTTGAGTTTAACAGGAAATCAAGTCCTATTTGATAGACAGTTCTGTGCAATGCTGAAAAATAATTCACTGCTTTCCTATTTTCTGCAGGGAGAAAGAGAGTATGAAGAGTTCTGGAATCATAAGGTCTCTTTTTAAAAAAAAAAAAAAATTACGTGTGAAAGTAATTGGAGAAAGTTAAAGCATACACAGCAATGAAGTGAAGCCAAAGAGGAGGCCAGGAGGATATACAAACAACTGACTAAGGTGAAAAATGAAGCCAAAGACAGCTGTTAATTCGAGCAACTTTAAGAAGTGTTTAAAGTCTTAGCCAACAGAAATAGAATTTGGGCATCTGAAAGAGCATTTTGATTTGCAAGGCTTTTCTGACAGGCAGTAGCCAAAACTAGACTTTTTTGCCTTCCAGTTAGGAGGATCATCATACTCTTTCTCCACCTGAGCATCGTGAAGTCCTGATCCCTATCAGGTTCTGTTGCTTTCTCTGGGAGGAAGCCAGAACCTGGCAAAAATGAACCTCTTGTTGCTGTAGAACCAGTTCTCTCACACTAAAGAGTCTTTTAGAGAACCTTTCTGATAAGAGCCTAATTTGTTTGGCTCTTTATCAGTGGTTTTTTTTTCCCCACCCTGAGTTTAATACTAAAAGATAAAATATCTTCATGATTAAAAAGCTGCCAGGTTTGGTCACAGTTTTGGGCCCTGGTAACAAAACAGAATTAGAGGTAATTTTTCTTCTCTTTAATGATGATTTTGTTTGGATTTTTGAGAACATTACTGCACTACACACTCCTCGGACACTTCAAGGCTTTACTCTTGTTTAAAATGTATTTAGGTTACTTTCAAATCAGCTTTTTTTCTAAATACTTCTAAAATGGAAGTTAATTTTCGTTCATAAAAATAAGTACAAGCTTGTTTTCTTGGCTTCTTCGTTTGCAGGTGTCCATGTTGTAGCTGGACAGTACAATTCAAATTTAAGTTTTGTGTCTGTGTTTCTTATCAGCAGTCACTCACTGCAGAGCTAGCTCTTGCTCAGACGACCCCTTGCTTTAGGTAGTTCTTGCTGAACAGGGAGTGAAGACAGCGTCCCAGTTCAATCCTGACAACTTGCTATATAGCTAACGGCATGCATGGCTTCTCTAACACAGCATGAATCCAGCCTGCTGCATGCTTAAGTAATGCTGAAATGCAGTACTGCCTTCTAGCAAATTCAAATGGAAAAAGTCATCTTTTACTGTCATTCCTTAAGTATTACACTCCACAGTATTTAGATATTTATAAAGCCATAAATAATCAGTGGCCTTCATCTTAAAGGCCAGAAGGCAATGTCACTAGCTAACACTGTCAGGCTAGAAAAGGGAGACTGACTTGGAAAGAATTGAAAACAGTACCTCTGCAGTTTGGTGTAAGACCTTGGAAAGAACAAGAACTAGTAGACAGCCACATGATTCTGTGCCAGGAGGTAGTTGATAGGAAAATACTGTTCGTGACTCAGGCTACATAATGGCAGGTAGATATTTCCACTTAAGACATACAGATAGTAAGTGTTATACACTGCTCTTCCCACTAAGTGCTAGAAGCAGTGCCCTACAACGGTAGGGAGTGAAATCAAAATAATGGTTTAGTTTTACAATACATTAAATTTGCAAACACAAAATGCTTATTTATTTGGCTCTGTTATACCAGTAACTGTCAATTCAGCTGTTTACTGCAGCCATTATACAAGGAGACACTGAACACCTCTGAAAAATAATTTTCAGGTATTTCTCATTTGTCAGCTCTGAGCTGTTTTGTTTCTCTAGCAAGAAAAATTATCAACATCTAAAATGAGGACTGAAATAATACTGAAGGTGAACATGCAATGCTATTTTTTATTATTAATGCTAGAACACAGCTGTTGTAAATCTGTGTTTTACATTGAGCACTATGGCAGACACTTGAGGCTTGCTTACTCGCCCCTCCTCTCCCCATCCTACTAGATTTTTCTGTATTGCCTGAGGCTTCCTGAGTGCTCTCAAGAAATGAATCTCCAGACTGAGGCTATAGACTGTAAAGAGTGGTGAGGATGGGGAAAAATTCAAAGAAGGAAAAAGTTCCAGCAAAAGAGATTAAGGCATTGAAGGGATGCATTTATATAGAAAGATTCAATACACATAATCTGGCCACTAGACAAGAGGCATGTAGTAAATGTCTGTTAGCACTGGAAGGTCATAAAAACACAGAAGAAGAGTTCAAACAGGCTGTGTGGGTGTACAGTTTGGGATAAAAAAATTGTTAATGGAAAATTTGAGGCAGAAGGAAAGGAAAAGACATTTTTTCCACACAGCAAGAGGTCTCTGAGGCTGTGGGACAATTTCTCCATGAGAAGCAGCAAGAGCGTAAGTCATTTAAAATTGCACTGGTTAAAAACTTGAAATCATTCCTGCATGAGCTTCAGTAAAACAAAATGATGATCTAAAAGAGAGCCACTCTTCCTCTTTTGATGTGATTACAGGATTTACAGGCCTCTAGTTTTCACCTGTAAGGAAGTGCCAGGTAAACTTGCCTTGCCTAGTAAGAAACAATTTGGCATCAGAAGTAAATGCTACCAGTAGGTAACCTTTTTTTTTTTTAAATTGCTACTAAGTCATTCTCCAAGAATCATATTGCGAGTTGTGGTGTGAGCAGTTTGCTTATGTTTTGCAGAAGTGGGCATTTGTTTAAATGAGAAGATACACTGCCTCCATGCTGTGGGTGAAGAACATGAAGATCGACATGGGGAGGTTACCTGAGTATTGGGAGCGTCTTTTACTTTTCTAACAAACATTTGCTCAAAACCCAGCCCATTTAGGAAAACATGTTACTATGGTTTGTTTGTATCCTCTAAAGGCTGGAGAGCTAAATGTCTGTCTTCGACAGCTCACACTGAGTCACATATGCAGTAGGTGCCATCTCAATCTGGTTTAATCTAGGCTTAACAGGAGTTTCCCTGGCACTGTCAGCTCAGTGGTACGGTGCACACACAGCAACTGGAAACAGAGAGTCTCTCCTCACCATCTCTCTTTTCACCCTACTAGAGCCTGGCAGTGAGGGAGAGAAGATGTGAAAGAGGCACAATGAGTGCAGGGAGAAGAACCAAGAGCAGGAGCTGAGAATGGACACAAGAAGATATATAAACTAATAAGAACAATTTCCCTACAATATCTGGAATTAAATCCATTATTCTTTAGGCTCAACCTTTTCTTGTTTCCAGAAAGAACAGAAGCAGCCTAATAGCAAGCATGTTGCATGTGCTCTTCAGGTACCAATCTTCTACTAGTCACTTGATTAACACGAGGAATAAAAGGGTGGTGTGGTGGGTCTGAACATCACAGTAGCTACTGACTCCTGCAGTCATTTCTCAAAACTTTGTTACAGTAAAAACAGGAAAGTCCTCTAGGAACAGACTTCTCAGGGCAATCCTCATGTCAAAAGAATATGACTATTTCAAAAATCAAATATTCAAAGGTAGTATATTAAAAATGCCAGTACAATTGAATTACGTTGGGCACGTGCTCCATGGAGCTAAACTTCCATGATACGACAGCCAGCTTGCACAATGCACTGAGATAAGCCTGTTTTAAACATGAATTCGGGACTGTATAGCAAAGATGTCTCCGGTTTGAGGGAGCTTATGCCTCCTTTATTAGAGAAGTTAGAAGCACATAAAATGGGAATTTCAAGAAAGGATGGCCTTGCGATTGTCACTTGAATGTTGCTCGGGAGAACTGATGTCTTTAAAATAAGCCAGCTAGTAGCAGGAGAAGCAGAGCATGGTCAGAACGTGGCCCGGAATAAGATGTTGACAGGTTGCGGGTAAGAGAGGAAAGCTGCTTCTAAGAGGAAGAAGAGATCCCACTGGCAAAGCTTCCCACATTTCTAGCATCCCCATTAGTGGAACAGCAGTCAGGAATATCTATTCATAACCAGAGGGCACCTGGTCAGAATTCTCCTTTGTCTCAAAAAGCAGTTCAAAGACATTACATTTCAAGGCATTGCTGTAAGCGGGTTAAATCTGTAACCTTCGGCAAGACAGTAATTCAAGTTTATAGAAATACTGACAGTATGGTTAGCAAAGTTCCTATATGCCATTTTTTTTCCCCTACCACTAGGGAAAATTGCATGTAAGAGCACATTTTAAGTAGTTCATTTAAACATTTCAAGAGAATTGCTAAGACATTAAAATCTTTAACTCTATCTTCTAGCCTCCAGCAGTATATACTCTTCTCATTTCTCTAAATACCTGCCAGCACAACAGCACTGCAGAATCTCTATATAGCACATGTGTTTTTTTTAACCGGGCTATAAGAATGCAATTTTTTTTTTTTAGATTGGAATGTAAAAAACAGGTTTTAGGGAATTTTGCAGAGTCTTTTCCCTTAATGTTTCTAAAAATGTACAGTCCTGACTAGCACTACCTATGGAATAAAGTTATTATTGATGCTTTTGTCATGTATTTCATCTCTCAAATAGGGCTTTTAGGATGTGCAATAAGTAATAAAGCGTTAAGTAATGCATAATCTTAACTAATTTTGAATATCCCAGCTGCAAGAACTGCCTACAAAGCCAAATCTACATTAACAGCAGTACTTAAATAAAAGCAAGAAAATGGTAAAAACCTTACTACCCATGAAGAATTTTGTTCACCAGCAGTTAACAACAGTGAAAATTGCTTTGTGCACAGAAAAACAGTTTTTAAAGCCTTATTAGACCTTCTTAGAAAGAAAGAGGGGGTCCATTAGGGTGATAATGTTTGGAAAACAGCACCTGCTCTCCCTCTCTGTACTGTGTTCTGTTACCATTCCTGGCAGGAGCACACACATCATAACACTGCAAATGCAAAATGCTGGTACTGCTTCCTGTAAATCCAAAGCAGCGCTACGGCACCCACCACCCGAAACGAGGCAGAAGTCCACGAACTCAGAGGGTGCTCAATCTTACATGGTAAGAACTAACTCCTCCTCCTCCTCGGCAGCCCTTCTCTGCGCCACACTCCTTATCAATCAGCTCAAATGTTACATACAGCATAGACATACTCCTAATAGCATAGGGGAAAGCAGTTGATTAAAGTGGAAATAAACCACTTTTAGAAGGGGTCATAACCATTCACGAATTCCAGGACCGAAATTGGGCGCTCAGGAACATTAACACAAGGCAGTGCTTGGTCTTCAGGCTCCTTAATTTGGCTTTGGAGGCCTCAGAAAACATATTAAAATGTGTTTGGAGGCCTATTAAAAATGACCTTGAACAAGTACAAAAGCAGAGGTTTTTCTGGCTTCCAGCTAAGTGCCTGAACCGATAGCCTGAGAAATTCATGCTTGCCCTCTTCCCCTTTCCAGCTTATAATAAGACTAAATAATGCTTGCATTTAAAAATAGCATATAATCCTCTAGGAAGAGCGCTCACCTTGTGGTGTTAGTTACAAACAAGATCAATCAGAAAAGTAGTTATCGAAGTAGGTTCAATTCGTCAGCCTGCCTGGGCTGGGGACGGAGGGACGGCTGCACGGCAGCGTGGTGCTGGGCAAGGCCGAGAGGTGAGGGTCTGGCCCCTCGCAGTGGCGACCGAGGAATGCACAGATTTCAGCGGGCCAGGCATGGCTAACGCGCTCTTCGGCGGGTTTTTTTTTGATTAAAAATCTAAGCAAGCTGCAGTCCTCAGGGAGTTTTAAGAGCCTAAAGTTTTAACCTTGGCTAGAAGCATAACACTAATTTACTGCTAGCAATAGAGCCCAGAAAAACTGGTTCAAAATTGCACCAAGTTGTCTCAGGAAAGAAGGGCAGGCAAGCTGATTTCTGGAAAGGCCCACCATCAGCCATGTTCCAGAAGCTGTTACTTTTCAATACGTCATTAACATTTGCAATTCACTGCTAAAGTTTTCAGAGGTGGGTTTTTGCAGAGCTTGAAGGCAAGTATATTTACAAAAGTAGCAATGATAAAATAGCAATGCTTCATGCTATTTTTCCCTCACACTTTAAACTCTGCACTAGCCACTAATTACTTGGGCTTATGTACGAACAAATTTTCCCAAGAGCCCACAGGAAGTTTCCCGTGCTCTTTTCTGAAGCGTCGTGAAGTGCTGCTGTCAGAGGCACCACGTGGCTTTAGACTGATCAGAAACACGATCTGGAACAAAAGCCGCTACTTATTATGTTCCTGTTTCTAATACAGCATGCAGAAAGGCAATCCCAACATGCTTTTCATTTTAATTACTTGTTAAGCGCTATGTATTTTTGATTGCCCAGCCAGCGCATCTTACTGCTTTAGAGGTTCTAGACAATTTTTTAAAGCCTCTTTCCTGTGCCTTCTCTTCCGCTTTCGTTAAATCGCTAAAACAGTTTGCAGAGCCAGCTGCTCCATGCAGGGGTTTGCTGATGAAGATGCCGAGGCCAAATTTCATAAGGAATGTTCCCTGGGGCACCAGAGCAGGGGAGGCTCCTTCACCGCCTCTGTTTTCTTCCCACGTTGTTTAGCAAACAAGCAAGCTGCCCGCGGTCGCCCTGACCCCTGCTTAGCCGTCCCCTTTCAGGCAGTGACACAAATGAGCTAGGAAGGAAGTGCCGTCTCGGCCTTTAGCAAAGACAGAAAGAAATAAAGGCAAACGTTGTTTGTCTAAACAAACAAGGTCGCTCTTCTCTGCCCTCGTCTTCTGCCTAATCCATGCAGGAACCGTTCCCAAAAAGTCGCAGAACTCGGAGCAGGCTTCTTGCGTGGCTTAAACCCATCCTGCCTCTGGCTTCCCTCTGGGGACCTCATGGCCACCTATGCCTCAGTTTCCCTCGTTGCGCTTTGGTAATCGTAAAGAGAAAGTGCAGGTTTTTGCAAAAAAAAAATTGAAATAAAAATACCTAGAGGCCAAGCTGAGGACAAGTTTTCCTTTGAGCTGCTTCTTGTCTTTACACAACCCCAAAGCACTTTTAAATCAAATTACTTTTGATAGACAAGAGATGAAACAGAAGTGCTATTAACCCCATTTTTTTTGTTGGGGAGGCTAAAGGGTAAAGGTGAAGATTTTGGAACTAGAGATGCAAGTAGAGAGATTTGAAAAACAACTTCAATATTGCATGCTAATCACAGGAACAAGTCTGGACACCTCAGAGCTGACAAACCTAGTTTAAAGCATACTTAAATACGCTGGAAAAAAAGGAAATGCAGTAATTTAAAAGATTATGAGAAAGATTTTTAAAGCATTTCCACATTTCTTTGGTAACTTCCATTCGTAAAAATCCCAACGTACTGAAATCACAAATGGTTAAAGTCTGCCGTGCTGGCCAGCTGTGCTGCTCACCCTCCACTTTGGCTGCTTCAGGTGCCCCCTGCTCAGCACATTTCTGATATACCAAACCTCAGGGTCACGTGCGAGCAACCATCTATCTTCACCTGACTTTAGCCTGGCCAAAAGAAGCATTAGCTTCCCCTCAAGTCCTGCAGTCACAACTTCTAAGCCTAAGATAGAGAAAAAGACGCTCGACGCCGGAAACTCGTGATGTGGAGGCCAAACCACCGTGCCCACAGGGCTCTGCTCCATCCAGGCAGGCTTCCTGAGTGACTGGCACTGATTTCTAGACTTTGTTTAAAATCTGCCAGAGGAACGCATAGGAGAGCAACACAACGCATACATTTGAGAAGGATTTATCAAGAGCATCGCTTTGCCCTTGCCCGTCGCTCTCTGTCAATAGCTCCGTGCAGAAGGTCGGACAGAAAACAGAGCTGGCTCTGGTCGCCATCACACGCAGACGGCACTACGCACACATTTGTGCTGGAGGAACCACGTCTCCCAACTGATATATGGCATCACATTGTGCGCGCTCCTTACACGGATAAGATTCTGCAGGTTTCTGCTACTGATTGTGCCCAGATTTGTACTATTAAAAACAAAATTAGATTAGTATTTTTTTGAATAAATCAGGTTGATGTTTTATACCCACTATCATACTCCAGGGAGTCACAAACTAGGATTAAAAATATACACATATTGCTTGCAGTCATTTTAAGTCATATTTTAACAGAGAACAGACTACAGACACTCTTTGTAAGGAAGTATTTTCTGAGGTGCTGCTGCCTAGGGCTCACCACTCTAAAATCCTATATCCTTTCTTTACCTTTTTCACGTTAAGTCTATTCATCAGACATACTGTCGGTGATTTAAAGATGCACACAATGACTAAATTTCACAAAAGCACTAAAAATTCCCCAAATACTTCCCAATCACAAATAAGATTTTTCCCTGTTGCTCCTTATAAAATGCCATCGCGCTGCCACCGCAGCACGCCAAGGCAGGCAGCTGAGGCTGAGCACTGAGAGGCTTAGGAACTGTTTGCTGCTGTTGCAGCCCTGCTGGTATCTGTATTTCCGCTTTCTGTTGTGCAGCTCTCCCACTACAGACTGCGAGCGCCCTTTTTTGGGGCAGTTCCCCAGAGCTTGTCCGTTTTCCCTGGCTGCAATGGCTGCTCCGTCCTGCCAGCACGCTGCAGCCAGTTCAGGCTCCAGCCTCGGCATCTCCTTCCTCCTCCTCCTCTGGGAGCCCTGAGCCCCTGCAAAACCTGTTGCAGGCGCACACACGGCCCAGGCTCGGTGACGTGGTCGGGTTAGAGATTGCATAGTGTCTAGCAGCACTTAGAGGTAAGGAGCCTGTTGCCACCCTCGTGGAGAGCCAGTACTAAACAACCAGCTGTTTCCCTAAAATGCACAGGTTTTTGCTAAAGGGCAGTTTTTGCATGGGTTTTAGCCATTCCCTTAAAAATATGTGGGTTTTTTTTTCCCCCCAGAAGTTTGCCTGACTGGGACAAGAAGAGAGTGGATCAGAACTGACAAGAGAAGCTTCACTAGTTATTTTCAAATATGGACATTAAGTGACTAACCATGGTGCCCAGAAGTTCAGGGTCATCAAAAGATATTTGTCTATTCTTGTTAGCGAGCAAGAAACCGTTCGTTAGCTTTTGATGTGCCCTCTGCCAAGGCTCGGCTGTGGCCGGGTGAACTGAGACCTCCTCCGGCAAAGCACTGGCTGCATAAACGCTTTTGTCAATCTGGAAAAACATCTGTTATAATTTGTGTCTAAATCTGGTGTCTTCGTAGAAGACAGCTGCCTGCCAGTCGCTATGGCTGTTTGCAAGTATCGCAGCCAACAGTTTCAATCAAGAGGGGGGAACTCACAGAGCTTGCAATTAGTTTGTATTTTCCAACCTTCCCACACACTTATGTGCAAGTGAGCAGTGATTGGCACTAGGTGCTGTCAGCTCTTGCTTTTGGACTCCCACTGAACAGCAGAAAACATAAAACCGTATAAATGACATGAGAATCGCTGCACAATTAATAGAGTAACTACCCAAAGCCCAACGACGACATCACAGCCTTCCTCAGGAGCTGATTTATACTGACATCGCATATCCACGTTTGAGATGTTGCCCCAAGGAAATGGGGCACCCATGTTACAAACTGCTTGAACTCATCCGCTGGGAAGTTGGCCACTGTTCAACATTGAATATCACATTCATTTTTACTATGCCCAGGAATACAGTCATTTATTTGGCTGTCACATCTCCCCAATGCATCTGTGGGAGGATGGGGGGAAAAGTAGCTACTTTTTCAGCAAACATGACCAAATCTAGGCCTCCTGTTCTGCAGACAGAGATAATCCTTCTTGTGGCACCCACATGACCTCTTTCCTCCTGGACTCAGCCTGTATTTTTGCAAGCCACCTAGTGATTTGCTCAAGGTTGTGCAGTGACCTCAGGTAAACAGTGACAATATTGATCCCTCCATTAGGCCTTTCAAGAAAAGAGGGCAAAACATGGGAGAGGCCATTTAGCACCAACAGCCCTCCTCGCAGAAGATACTCTGCAACAGCCAACCTTACATTAAGTTTAACGTGTTTTCTGCCAGAGCCTCACCCATAGCCCTAGTTTTGGCATCATCAGTCCATCCATCAAGTGAGTCTGACCAGCTTGCTTTAATCAGGTTGCTCTCTGCACACTCCAGGTCTGCATTTTGCCGCACTGCCCTGCTCTCTTCTGACCCAGAAAACATCATTGCTGCAAGTCAAATGAGTGCCGGGCCCCAGCTGAAAGCAGGGTTATCGCTCACAGGTCCCTCCTCCCTCTTTGCAGTGGCATGGAGGGGCTCAAGGGCTGCCTGATCTAGGTTGGACTTCTAAAAAGTCTTATTATTTAAAATCTGCCCCACAGAGCGGGGGACGTAGCCGTTCGTTCACCCCCCCCCCCCCCCCCCCCGTACTGTGGTTCCTGAGCAGCTAAGATTTTGCTGCAGGAGGAGAACTCTCCTCTGTCTCTTAGTTGTGAGACTGCTGGAAAGCTTGCCCAGGAGTACCGAATAGCAAGGGAAAAGCTACTCATTAAAAGATATCCCAGACTCTCCCTCAGTCATTTTCCTTCATCTCTGGTCCACAGAGGACAAGAACTGTGCCCCCTGTGACTGGAAAACACAACTTCTACAAGCTACTCCTAGTCCAGGTAAACCCACTGGCTGAACTCAGAGGGTATTTTCTGCTTCCTTAGGGAATTACAATCTCCAAATCAGCACAGCTGTTTCAAAAAAATCGGAGCAAAGCATCTTCTTTCTCCTCCTCAGCTACAGTGAGTTCCTTTCCCCACAGAACTGCAGGCATGCAAGTCGCTGTCAAATGCAACCGACCGGCTGAAATAACTTCTTGTCTGCACAGCTGTGAGGCCACGTCCAGCAAACGTGACTGTCACTGGCTACACAGCCCTATTCACATGACAAAAATACTGCGGCATTAATAACTTGCGCTAGCATGCCTTCGCGATTGTCAGGGCTTCACATAAATATAGAACTTATCTATAGATTTGTTTCAGAGCCTTTTTATATCTGATTATGGCTCCAGGCAGCTCCTAGTCTGTACAGATGCAGTAATTACAGATCAGTAAATTATGGATCTGTCTGGTGGCCAGTGTTCCCTATAGTGGGAGGCGGATGATGGGTTTCCAGCCACCAGGCATTTTGGAGGCGCACTGGAAGTCAGCTGTTGGAGAGCTGTGCTCTGCAAGGACAGAGCATTAACGCTGAAGGAAAACAGCCAGGAAGCCTTGCCATTGCAACCGCATAGCGGGAGAAAATAGTGCACTGAAGACTTCCAGGAGAAACAGATTTACTTACATAGCTCCACAGGTGTCAACATAAAGCCACAATTCCCATGGGTGAAACCAGTGACATACCTGGGCACCAGCAGTTCCCTCAAGACGCCCAACAAGGATGCTGTCACTCTGTTTCTCAGGAGCGAGCTGAACACACGCAGGAAAACAAAGGAAGGTTCTTGAGCTTCTGAAGTGCACGCCATATAAACAGTAACTAAATAAAATATAATAAATGAAAACATTTTTATGGAATGATTTCACAGAGATGAGAATTTCAACAGCAAAACTATACTGACTGTGGTGGTTCTCAGGTTTTATTCCTGCATATAACAGCCAAAGTTTCTGTGAAGTGGGAAGAAAACATGGCTGAGCTAGAAGTCATGGATGTTTGTGAAGAGCAAGAAGAGAGTGCAATGTATTGACAGCATGGAAGACATCAGTCTTGAGTAGAATCACAGTTTTAACCAGATCAGCTAATTATGTTGTGTTTCAGTTCCTGTAGGCTTGTTATGGGCCAAGCCACATCCGGTCAGGTCGGCCTGAAGCCCCTTAGGTGCTCTCAGCTCACCCTGCAGGAATCACACGGCTTCTCCCGCCAGCCCTGGCTGATCACAAACCAGCATCCTCCCATCAACGAGCTCTAAGAATCTTTTGGCTGAAAAATCTGTATGGGCTTGGTCTGAAACAGAGCACATTAAGAAAGAAGACTGAAAGAAGAAGTATGCAAGAGCTAAATAATTTTGTTAAATAACTAACTAACAGCCGATAGGGAAGGAAGACTCTAGTGCTGAACGCTATAGAGCTCATAGGGAAGAAGACTCTTCCATAAGACACCAGGGACATTCACGTCCCAAACCTGCCACATTTACACACGTCAGGAAAAATAACCTCCCATGGAGTTTCAGACGAGCTATTCATAGTACAGACTGAGACTTACATCTTAGCAGAAGGATGGCAGGAGCCAGTTCCCAATGACTTCCAAAGTATAGTCTATATTAGATATATGGTTTTAAAAATTGCTAGCATAGCTCTGCTATTAACAACAACACCTGCATGTATTTCTTGGGAATAAAAGAATAACACCTTCCAAATCAGCATGGAGTTTTATGTTCCTGGGAGCAGCAGAATAAATCCTAAGGGGAAGAGGTTTCTCCCTTTGCCTATCTGAACCAATAGGGGAGCTCAGTGTTTGCTAGAGTACTATAGGCTAAAGCAGACAAGCAACAAACTTCAGTTACAGTTTTTGTTATGCAAATGAGATACAGCTCTGGGTATTTTAGAGAGAAAACCAAGCCCAGGAAGCCTGCAGGATTTTTGAGACAATAGCTGCATGTGAGCCTGTCCATCCTGTGCATCTCGCAAAGCTGCGCAAACAGCCCCTCCCAAAATATTCTCGCGTTCTCCATTATATGTAGCCAGGTCAGAAAACAACACTTCAGACAATAAGGAAGAAGAACAATGTGATAACAAATACTCTTTTAGATTTCTTTGTAGTTTATGTTGGAATACATCTTAATAATTCCTCTACCATCTTATTTTGGGAATATTCCCATCACTGCAATGGCCTCTAGGAGAAACCTAGCACCGTGGTGGATGAGACGCACAGTGAAGAGGCCGCCCCAGCATGCTAGACTTGTACCATAGCAAATAGCATAGACATAACCCAAGAAGCAGAAGCGAAGAGCATATGAAAAGATTTTTCTGCCACCTGGTTTCTGCTGAGCTAAGAGACCTCAGTAGATTACAAAAAAGTCAATAGCAGCATGTGATACTATACTTAACATGTTACTAGAAATGATAGATCGGGGACACAGAGTTAGACAAGAGCTGGGCTGCTCTGTTTTAATGCGGCCAAGCTGAATCGGCTCTATTTGCTTTCCTTCCTCTTGTGCTTGCTGTAGCATCCTCTGGTTCAACAGTGTAGTCAGCTCAGCTTGCTCGGTACAGTTATTATTCTTTTCCTCTCCTACTTGCCCTTTGAGCAGCTGCTCTCCCCAGGACTACCCCAGTCTGGCGCAGCCCGAAGCAAGGAGCGGTGGCTCATGTCCAGTTGCTGTTAGAGCCACTGGCTTGTTAGGGAAAGCCATGGTCTCTGCCGTCCCTTTTCCAAGCCACCTTTACATGCTCCTCTCTGTACATCTGTCTTTCCTTACTTCCCTGCTTGGACCGCCACCGCTGGGTTTGCGCTTCGCCCCTCTCGCAGCGCTCTCAAGAGCTCTCCCAGGGCCTCGGCGCCCTACAGCCCTTTCCCTGCCTTGCCTTGCTCTGTCTTTCAATTGCAACAAGCAATAGCCGAGGACCCCTCCCTTGGAAAGGGCCAAATCCTGCTCCTGTTGAGCCCAGGCGGCATTTTGACAGTGATCTCTGGGTGGCTGGGATTGACATTAAATACCCAAACGGTGTCTCTTTAGACAAGTCAAGGCAACCCCTTCCCCTTCTTCCTACTTTGTTTTCCCAAATCCTGCTTGTTCATGGCCTGGCTGCAGCAGGCTTGGAGGCTGTAGCGATTTTCCTGACTGTTGTTAAATGAAAAATGTAAAGCAAGTAAGAAAACATAGAGGCACAATTAAAATACAAAGTCATCCATTAAGTCTGAGTCTTTCAAAGTACTTCTGGTTAGTACTCACAAAAATAACTATTTTTAGAGCCGTTCCACATCTGCCTTTTGCTCTGTATTTTCTTCTGCAAATAGGTCCCATTTAGCCTAAGAAATAGATTGACTGACACCTAGTGGAAAATTGAAACTCTTCTTTTTCTTATTCTGCTGAGTGTGGCAAGATTTTAGGGAGTATTTAAATGGTCTTCATACATATTACCATATTACCATTGTAGAATGCATTAATATTGCCAGGTCGCCTGTATTTTATCCCTAAATAACTTATTACTGCATACATATTCTCAGTGTTAATATAATCACAGGCAGAATAATAAAACAGCATTTCATTTTAGACATATGTAGGTTCTTTGGTTAATGAATCTGGTATTTAGACCACAGAACATCCCTTCCTCGCCTTGAGCAGATCAGTAACATATAGCTCTGTGAGCCCATAAAGTGAGAATAAATAAATATAGATTTATTCTCAAAATTGATAGTCTTCTGAAGTTATTGTTTCTACTAAATCAGAATTATTGACTGTCTTGTTGATGCCTTATAGATTTAAGAATTGAAAAGTAATTTAAAAGGGTTTTTTTTGGAGGGAGGGGATTTGTAATGGCCTTAGAAACAGTTATCATATGGTATGATTTAGTCTAACTAATGACAAGAATGCGAAGACGATTTTGCCTTCTCATTAGGAGTTGTGTATGCTTTGGACTCTTGTCTCAGTGGTCGTCTAATGTTCAGCATCTGTGAAGGGATTTTGCAATGGCAGACAAATGCCAAACATTGCTTCGCTGACTGCAGCGTTCCCACAGCCTGATGTAGGTACCAGCACCCCTATGTGCTTGTGACTAATACAGTTGACTGGTGCAACGCTGTGCTTTACAAGCCTTGCTGAGAAATCGCTTTACAAGATCCAGCTGGAGAAGGATTAAACAGTGGGGCGTCTCTTGCAGACAAATCTCTAAATACAGCTCCCTGCTACTGACAGACTTTTGTATTCGCTTCCCTTCCTCCAGTACCTTCCTCCAGCACCGCCGTCCATACTTCCCAGAGTTAGTCATCTAAACTGCCACATCCTGACCCAGCAAATCCATATTCCTGTAAATGGTTCCCTCTGTCTCAGCCAAGTGCGACATGGGTGTTCAGAGGTATTCTTGCATGTGTTTTGTGATTAGGACTAGGTCTTATAATAAGTAGCTCAGAATAAAACTTAATTTTACCAGCAGTGGCATTCACCCACAAATCCCAGGGAGCTGAATGTTAGGTTTGACATGAAGATCTAGAGAGAAGCAATGCAAACAAATTACACAACTGGATCTGAATAGTCAGTTTACCTAGTATATAAGTAGGTCCTGAAAAATTATTTATAAGCCAGGCACGTTTAAGGCAGTGCTACCCAAAATTCTAATTATCCTTTACAAAATCCCAAGCTAATGAACCCTTAAAAGCTTTTACACGCCAACCACGTAGTGATCCAGACCTTTCTTCTACTATTGCCTATCAAAATAATTAAATAATTACATTACACTATAGAATAAGCTAGTTTTCACATTCTCATTGAAAATGTATTTACCAAGTATATATTACTTTTGTCATGTATGATTTTAATAACTTCAGAGAGTGTGCTGAGCATTAAACTCTTCTGAGTTTTTTATAGTCCTACAAAGAAAAGTAAGAACTTCAGATCTTAGCTGTAGATCCTGTCTTTGTATTCTGTCTTTCTTAATACTTAGCTACTTTTAGTTGGCCTCTAGCTGGATATGGGAAAGTCATCAATTTCTACAGTGTTTTTTTTGTTTTTATTTCTTTTTCCAGTTTGGCATCTTCGCCAACTCTGATTTTCCTCTGTCCCTAGTTTTGGTCTCTGGGAACAGTAGAAACCACAAAATGCTTTTGATTATCCAGTTAATCCCCTCAGGCAGTGCAGTGTCTTTAGTCTAGACTTCAGTAAAACTACATTTATTTGTTGAGCTTTCAGTTCTCAGTTTAAAAAAAAAAGTCAGTGAGAAACTTCCTGTGGTTCCTTGTATAGGCTCTTGGCCAATTCATATAAGGAAAACACTGCCTTATAGTTCATATTCATATTTTTTTACTCCTTTCCCTTAATACTTTTTTTAACCTAGTTTTATTTAATATTTTTCTTCTTCATTGTGGCATTCCTCTGCACTGTTAGGAATAGCTACTGCTTTTCCTAGCATTGCTTTTCTTCCTCTAGCCCATGTCGGAATCCTTCCGACTTGTTCATTCAGAAATTTGCACTAGTTTTTGGGGAAGTTGGCACACACGTTCAGGAGACTTTTCTTGAACTTGTCCACAGCAGGAACACTCATTTTGTAGGGTGTCTTAATTTGGGAGCCAGAGGTTAGCCTTCTTGGGGTGAAAACCCGCACAATATGCCCGACAGAGCAGGCTGCCACAGTCCCGCAAGGCTGAATTGAAATCGATGCCCGCAGGTTGGCACCTCGGTAAGGACGGTGACAGAATTAACCGCAGCCCGGCCAAAGTTTACTGAGTGCAATACCGGTTAATTAAAACAAACACATCGCAGAGAAATTATGTATTCGAAATGGATTACATTTCCACCTCTCTGTCCTGATATTTTGTAAAAGGCAGAGAGGCATCCGATAGCCTGTACCATATGGGGAACAGCCCTTCTGACCCGAGCACACACAGATGCCGCCTTCCCATACTGTTATTCTATCTGCCAGTGGTCCTTTCCCATTCAGTCATCTTTGAAATTTCCATAGTTATTATCATCAAGTGGATATCACTGTGCAGGACTTTTTCTTTATTTCAAGCTTCATTATAAGAATATTAAAAATATTTATATAACTGCTGTATTAAATCATTTTTTGGTATTTATCTATCTACTTAAATCTATTTTCTGAAACTCTCTCTCCAGTGAGTTCTCATTTATGCTTTTTTAGTCGCAATAAGCCAGAGCCTAATATGTTACCACAGAGACATGATCCAATGCAGACTGAAGCGTTCATGTGGGCAACCTGCTCAGAGGCACTAATGGTTGGTTTAATATTTCATAGAGATGTCAATTATAAATTCAGCTCATATTTGAAAGGTGTCTTTGCACAGCAGTAAGTCACTCCATGTTTCCTGTAAAGCTTTCGTGCGAACTGAAAGGCAAAGGTGAGTCTGAGGACACACAGGGTTGCGGACAGACGCTTCCCTACACTGGCACAGAAAAACCTGCATCCCAATAGCAGGCACTCTTGGTGGCAGAGCTCCCACTTAGGGCTTGATCCAAACCCCAGCAAAGTCAGTGGAAGGAATTCAGATCGAATTCAGGTAGAGAAACATTTTTTTCCACAAGTAAATTTGAAAAGTCTCCTTTAATTTGGCATCTCTGGCTGAGCTTTAGGTACTTTTCATGGTATGTAAGTATATGGATGCCAGGTGATTACCCAGCTCCAAGAACTGATCAGAACATGCTGCCGCCCCAGTCTACCCTTCATGGGCGGATATTTCTTTCCCCCGTGTTGAATCTCAGGTAGAGGCTGGAAAGAGAAAGGAATTAAGGTCTCACTCTGCAAGGGATAAGAGCATGACTAGATGCACATGCCAACACCACAGCTTCGAAGCACCCCTGGGCATTATCGGTCACAGCCTATGAAAATGCACCTCCACAATTAATGGGCAAACATTGCCCCACAGTTGAACTGTCTGAACTACCATATATTTGAGCATGAAGTAAACCTTCCAGGGATCTTTGCTTCTCCTCTGAAGAAAATAAAGGAATATTCCAGGGTAAATAGGCATTTCTGGGCAACAGACACTAAGAAGTCAACGGAAACCTTTCGATTTTGCTGTAATTAATCCCAGAATCAGACCAGAGTTCTCAAGCAGGCAGGTTTGACCAGTTTTCTGATATTCTCGTAATGCGGTTCTCCTAGTCCCCTCCCTCCACCCAGATAAGCCCTGGCTGGCAGTAGGTTTGTGCCCATGGTTGTTAGTCCTTCCTTCCTCATTACTGAACGGTTTGTTTATTGTACCAAGCACTAGCTGCAGTTGCATTGTAATATATGTTAAACCTTTGTTTTGATTTTTCTACATGTATTCAAAAAAGAAAAAAGTTACATCAAAATATTATGCATACACGTATACTTGTGTTCCTTCCTTATTTAAACTGCTACAGAATTTAGAGTAACCTTTTAAAATGGTCTGATAGTCAATACTGGAACAGCCAGTCTTCCTAAAATAGCTGGATCCCTAGGGGCAGTGAGCACTCTTGCCTGCTATTACTGTTGATAGGAGTTGCTACTGCTCAGCCCAGGAACAGGCCTTCATCAAGCCTTGTCACTGAATGAAACATCGATGTAAAGCAGCCTGGAGATGCTCTATGCGACTTGCTCGCTGTTAATTCCATCAGCGTCTCCTCTCCATCATTTCACACTGGACATGGGCTTTGGCCAGTGACCCACAGAACAGTCTGAGCTGCCTCTTTTTTAAGGTAGAAAGGTTTAACCTAGAGTTGAGCAGCTATGCTTACTCTGTGCTGGAGCATTTGCCCTTTCCAAACGGCTAATTCCTCCTTTCACAGGAAACGCACTTTATTTCACCCTGTCCAAATGTTCATTATCAAATCTACCCGTCCTGTCGGTCCTGCGGTAAGGAAACAGACGTATGACAGCTCAATGTATTCTTATTAATTCTGACACGTAGCATCGTGGCTTTGATAGGAACGCAGAAAAGAGGCACAGAGCAAAACATGATGTTGCCTTCCTGAAAAGACTCCCATGACCGACCCTTATCACTGGGAAAGTGGAAACATCAGCTTTCAATCTGACTGTGCATGAGTGGATTTCTTTGTTAGCACATTGATAAGATGTGTGGTATTATCAGGGAGAGGGTGAAGAGCTGCTTGTTTATGTCCCCTTCTTCATCTCTTTTAGTCACGGCAAACTCAAAACTATTAAACGAGAGTCTCAGGGCCATATTTTCTTCGTTCAGTAAAGTGTATTTCAGATGCTGTACAAACAATCACAGCAACTGCCATCAGTATTCTGCACAAATCAACCTACTTTGGCACAACAGAAGAGGGCAACCTAGTACTGCCACAGCGGGTCCCGCAGCAGCCAGGGCACGGGCCACCTCCTCAGCAGCGCTAAAGGGGTGGGAGAATTTGTGCCCAAGAGCCTTTTCAAAACTGGGAGCACTGCTCCTAGAACAGCTACATCTTCTGCTGCATTTCCCCTTCAGTTTGGATATGATCACAGCTGCTGAGGCACCCCCCTACTAGCTCTTTTACATCAAATTATTTGGATATGATTTAAGAGGGCCTTTCTCTGTGAGAGACGCTGATGTGTTTAGGAGAGTCAGAGATGCTGGTGAGGCTTGGGAGAAACTGCAGAGCTAGTGCCAGGGGCCAGGGCTGGGCTTTCCTAGAGGCAGTGCTGCAGACTCACCTAGGTTTGCCACATCAGGGACAGAGGCATCAGCTGTCATTAGGGACCTCAAAGAAGATGTAGGTATAGCTTAAAGACCTCGGAAGGTAATGGAGTGCAGACAATGATAAATAAATAACAGCCGAGAAAGACACATTAAAAAAAAAAAAAGAGAATTAATAGTAGATGATAGCATTATTTATCGCCCTATTATTAATTTAAGTGATCCACAATCCTCTAAACTGGTCACTGTGGGACGTTTGCTGTCTACCATAATGCTCTGAGGCATCAAAGGGTCATGTTTTCACTTTTGTCTTCAGCTGTCAGAGGTAGGAGCATGAAAACAACCTGGAAGTATCATGGCAAATGGAGATTTAAGAGTAGAAAATGAGAATTTCCAGTAATCTGCAGCATCACTGCTGTATTTTGTGTTTGGCTGCTTCTGCCTAAATAGGAGAGAGGGTGGCTGAAGTGGAAAGTCTTTGGAAAGAAATGCTCAGTAAGGAGAAAACAGAAACAGAAGCGGAGCCCTTGGCTAGCAGTCAAGGAAAGGGTGGCTGTGCAATCACATTCATCTGCATGCTGAAGGCTAAATACGTTTACTGCCGGAGTAGTAAACCAAGTACCAAGTAAAACACTCAAAAGATACAGGCACATGCCTGGTACAAGCTTCTACAGCACACGCATGCTCAATGCATTAAGTGAGAGGCTCAGAGTAATCATTTCTTCCCTCTGGATGATATGCTTCAGTTATTGTACAAGTACTAACAGCAAGTGACTGGCATCCTTTGACAGCTGAAAATCTGCACCTTTTGGTGCCTTAATACTTTTTCAACCCAACCCTATGACTCTTTCCACATGCAAACTTTGTACCAGTGCAGCTATACTGGTAGAGCAGTTAACTTAGTAAACCAAATGCAACCCCATATTGTGGGCATAGTTAAGGAAGAGCACATTAACCAAAGCAAACTGAATAATTGCTTTATTCAGCAAGAGTAAAAGGAATCAAAACAGAACATGCCACAATGAAGCAATGGAAATAAAGAGGAAGGAAAAATGGTTATCTTGAACCAGTCTTCCTCTGCACACGCCCAGCCCTGGAAGCTCATGGGAAGGAGTGCAGAGCTCAACGTGGTGGGTCCAAGGTGCCTTCCTCCCGCTGCATGTGCCCTCGAATTAACGCAGCAGGGAGACATCAGCTCAACCCTCCAGTAAGCAAGAAGAATGGGTCTGCACATCCTAAGAATATCCAAGTGCCGACTGCAATTTCTCTGCTGCAATTGCTCTAATCCTTGCCTTTCCCCTTCATTTCACTGTGTGCTGCCTATATTTGCCCCTTTTTCCCTAGCCCCTCTCAGCACCACACCCAATTCACTCTCTCTGCATTAAGACCATTCCTTACCCTGCTAAATTTACATTTGTTACCATCCCACTCTCTACTCCATGTTTCTACTACTTTCCCCATAATCTTACTAATATTAGGTTACACACTCTTTGTACTACAGGGCATGTACTAATCCTCATCTGTATAGTGCTTAATTACTACTAGATCCTAAGCTATTACTATGATAAAATGTATCACCACAATAAACAAGCACTGTAATTATAAAAATAGTTATGGGAAATGATCATTCTAATTCTAAAAACACTTTTAACTCAATGTAGCTGTAAACTCACCATGTAATTCCATAATTTTAATTACATTCTTTTTTCTTTTCGGATTCAAATTGGTGCAAAAGGAACATTGATAATCCCAAATAAATGCTTCAGTATTATCCTGTGCCAAAGAGCTTAGTCCTGTAGTGCTGTGACTAGGTCAGGAGGAGCAGGAAAAGTCGCTCTGATCCAATTAAATCTACTGGTCCATCAGGTGTACCCATTTCTATCATCAACAGAACACCTGGGAGTGATGTGGTCAAAAAATCACATTTCATCACCTTCATTTACATAGTTCAAATGGGCACATTTATGGCTAGCTCGACTATGGACATCCAAAGTAAAGACAGAATATCTGGCTTCATAGCAAATTACTGGGCTTACCTGCTCTACACGTGCCCCGCATGTTCTGACTGTTACTGAGCAAATAACACTAACGGAGGCTTCTCAAATTTAACATTCATCAAGAACTTTCCCAGACACAGAGTTTCCAGTAGCTAATATCATATTTATTAGCTAATCTTAAAGCATAGAAGTTCTGTAGGAAACAATATTTTAACCAAGAAGGAATTATTTCCCATTAAATACTAGATAATATAAGAGAGTCCATGTGGAGACAAAGAGCTAATTACAAAGCAGTACCTAAACACAGTTTTGTCCAGCAGATTGGAAGATAAAATCATGGGTAGCTGCCACAATTACTACACTATAAGAATAAGATATGCTAAACTCACGAAATAGATATACAATTGTATGTATTTAACACTGACACACCTAATTTTCCTGGAGTAGTAAAGTGGTCACAAATCCTGTAAATGTGCTGAGCAAGAAAATCAATAGATCAGTAGAACGAACACAATGTCGATACTAATGCGGCCCAACACAGGCATGACATAGCAGAGCGGTCACAAAACCAGAGACATTATTTCTATTCAAGATCTATTGAGGTGGTTCGCCAACAACACTCTGCTGATATAACATACACATCTCTTCACCCTGCATGATTTTAAAGTGTGCACATAAATAACTTGTATATAAATATATATCACAAAAGATCTGCTAGAGTATTTATGGTTTTCATATCTCTCTTGTGCTTTTAAAATTCCTACACCATGAGCTTGGAAGAAAGTAATTTAGTTGCCATTTGTAGAAAAAAAAAACCCAATAATTTTTGCACTTCTAATATAAATATTTTCATGTATTCAAACAAACAAAAAAGATGAAATATCATTTATCAAATATTGCAGTTGTACTAGTCCTTCAAAAATAACTCTGTTTAATCATATCTTTTTTATTGCAGTTGTCCATTTGGATTATAGTCTAAGAGTTAATAAGGTAGCAGTTTGTGTTTAGCTGGTTCAGCCTGACAGTGATATTAGTAAATTAAATTGTAAGGAAACAGGGCATCCTTTCCTGTGCAATCACATCACCATGTGCCAGTAAAAGATAGATGAGCAACTCAGTAGAAATCCTAGCCCACGGAAGTCAATAGAAGGTTTGATATTGGCAGAACCAGGGGGGACAATTTTGCCCTTCCGTCAGAGAAGAAACACAGGACTATATTGTCATTTTTACCTTGAAACAGTCAGATCTTGTAGCCTGGACATCACTGTGATTTTCAGCATGTAAGGACAGCTGGAATTTATTTATCTATTCAGTTATTTGTTACAGGCTTTTCAATGGCAAACACACTTCTCTGAGCACATTAAGTATATCCGCAAGGTAATAAAGACTGGGATCACGTGGATTCTTTTGGAAATGACATTTTGCCTAAGATGGGCCACATCAAAAGAGAAATCAAGCCAAAGAGATATTCGCAGTGCTCTGAGTGAAGTACGCTGGCTTCTCGGGAGCTGATAAAGCTGCTACAGCAGTAGGCAGCCTCCCTGAGATGGGAGATTGAACAAAGGCATGACTCAGATGCTTGCCGTGCAGACCTTTGATTTCGTGACCTCCTCTGACTGATCCTCAAGCTGTAACAATTGCCTTACATGGCAGTTATATGTCCTCAGAGGAAAACTGAATATTTAAAAACAGAGTGGTTAACGGACCCCACCCTGCCCCTTGATTTATAACCGTGCAATCCAAACCTTGAATGTAACTCAGCTTAATGGCATCAGGTCAAAACAAGAGAAAATCCAATATAGAAATAAATAATTGTGGAAAGCATCCCCAGTCAGGAATCTCAAATCAACCAATGCATGAAAATTACACAAACAAAAGCACTTCAAATGCACCTTAGTGGCTTTGAGATGACAGCTCTTACTCATACCGCTAACAGAGCAGGAAGTCTTTTCAAGAGCCTAAAACATAGGTGCAGCCTTTTAGAAGGATAATAAGTCTCCGTTGTAAAGAGAACGGAAACGTTTCCTTCCTTAATTCGCCCCAAATTTATCAGCCTGCTTGACTACATAGTGAATACTCCATGGATAGATTGCAGAAGCACAGATAGCAAAGTATAATGCCCCTTTTCCCAGTTAACCAACCCTGGCTTACAGCTTACATTTATACATTTTTATAAATATATTTGCATATGCATAACGGAGTTCCTGCATGCTGAAGTTTAAGGACACAGTTTCAAAGTTGGATACATGCTGAGAATCAACTACCTCCTACCAAAATGTGACCCAAAGCCCAGGGCTGCTGAATATCCACTAACACATTTTATCTGGAAGCAACTGGGTTTGCTTCTAAAATCCTCAAGCTCATCCAGACGTTCCCAATAAATGAGGCAGGTCTCCCGGTAGGGTATGAGCACGTTGCAGATGAGGTGTTGAGCTCAGCACAATCCATGCTGGCTCTGCAATATGCCCACGTGGAGATTTTTGCACTGGCTCTATAAGACTGGGGTTTGCCGCTACAGCGGGAGCAGCCATGGGGCTGTGAGAGCGAGCAGCCAGATGTGGCAACGCAGGAAACATTGTCGGTTTTTTCTGAAGCGAGACGCGGACACAAGAAGAAGCATAGCCCCTGGCTGTATTGCAAGTAATATTTGGAGTGGAATAATATATCAGAAGTCTCTGATGCATGGTTCTTTGACCATGTTTTTATTTTCAAAAGGCAGTGGGGAACACAGGTATTTCCCTCATGCACCTGGCACAGTCCCAGGAAAGATAAAGTACAAGGATCCCAAATGGTGAGAAAGACAAGGATGTTTGGTCTACAGGCCACACTTTGGCAAACAAAAATACAATACATTACCATGTAGCAATTACTCCTGCGCAGCTACATCTAAAAACAGTCACAACCATCAGGGCTTTCTACTGAACAACCCAAAATTCATCTCCCTACACTGCATAGAGTGGAAAAGTTTAAAAAGTATGTGCAGGAAGTTTGATATTTCAGTGGAGTTGCTTTGTATTTCAGAGTTCTTTGCTGAATCTTAATTATGTGGGCAGACATCTTAATTATGTAGGTCTCTAAATCTGTTGTACCTCCAAAGGGGTTTGGGGTGAATCTGCATAGCTGCATTAAAGGTCCAGAAATCATGTCAATTGACCCCTGCAGAAGACATGTCCTGCGCTAAAACCACTGACTGCAAGTAAAGCCTAGAAATGGAGTAACTCAATGCAAAAAAGCAGTTAGTACAGCCCAACCTAGCTTCCACTGAAAACAGTTACAGTTTTATTACTGATCTTCATAAGCCAGAAGCTGACATTATTTTATCCATGCCACATATAACTTCACCTCAGAAGCAACCCCATTGAAAGGGATCAGATTATTTGAGTGTGAAGGACTATATGAGTGACAATGATATAATCTGGTACAATTGGATGATGACCGGACGCAGTGCTCAGTAAAAATTATGTTTTACAGGGAAAGGGAAAACTGTTTTAGCAGTCAATTTTCCTTTAGGTCTCCAACACCACGAGACATCAGGAACTTCAACAAACTCATTTAAAGTGCAGAAGATAGGGATTTAAAATAGTTTGTAATCTGATTTGCAGTATTTTATTTACAAACTTGACTTGTATCCTCTTCCTATCTACACTGTTTAACAGACCATTTAGTAAATATTCTCCTGTGAGTGAGTAAGGAGAGCAAATACGACAGCTGATCAGATAGGTACTGGAATTTTATTAATTTTATCTTAGCTTCCCAGGCTTATGAAAAAGATATATATGTGATATGTATTTGACAGCTTGCAACCTTTATGTAATACTGATACTCTCACTAACCTCTCTGACTTCTCTGTACACATAACCAGAGAAAAACTACAGCAAAGGAAATTAAGATAAAGTATTTGTGAGGGCTAACAGATAAAACTTACCTTGCACCTGAGACACCAGTTAAATGGCTTTTTAAAGAAAAGATCAAAATACTGTGCAAAATCTGTCCTGTTACTTTCTCACAAATAGAAACCTCTAATGGCAGAATATGCAGAGCTGGTTTTGTACACAGTTTTGCCCATTAACAGCTCCACTCTGAAATAAGTAGGACTGGGACCATGCTTTCTCCAGTTCTGCAGCACGTTGTTAAGCAGCCTACATTCAAGTACATTTTAAGATGCCTCTGTCTATAGTACTCTGAGGTTCAGGCTTCTATATCAGAACAGGGAGTAATGTGAGACATATTTAAGTTATGTTTAAATGGCTGAAGAACCAAACCTTAACTTTCTACTGAGAGGATATTTCTCACAAAAGATGCCCTGATCCTTTCCTTGTCTTATAAAAAGTTTTTATTTTTCAATAGAAAAGTGTATTTAAAATCACAGTTATCTGCTAAAAGCAATATAAAACTCTCCAATTTTAACTTCATAAAAGTTTAACAAAACATAAATAGTGTTAACTAATTACATGTTTACATTTCTATATACAGAACTTGCATCAGATAGCTAGATAGGTAGATAGATAGTAAAACTGAAAATGGATGGCACACAACTACATGAGATTGAAATTCCTTGTCATACCGCATGATCACAGGAACACAAGAAGCATCTTATTTTTTAAAATTCCCCGTTACTGAAATTCTATTTTGTTCTTCTTACAGCTATTTCCCTTTTTTCTCTGCAATAATGCACCAGTTTCCATGGTCATAGCAGGAAGAAAGTATCTGAAGCTCAGGCACGTTCTCTTCTACCAGCGAGCACAACTCCCCTTCCCGAAAAACATGGTAATAACGCATGAAGGCTTTTGTATCCGGTGTGTCAGCAGTCTGGTCCCCAACAGACACTGCTGAATCCAAAGCAGAATCAGTGGAGTCAGTTGTTGACGTTCTTCTGAAAAATTTGCCGGCATTAGACTTACCAGCATCATCGTTATTATAACTGCAGCTGTTGTCCCCGTCTTCCACTGGGCCACTCAGAAACGAAGTTTCTGCACTCTTGCTCTGAATTACACTTTGGTGTCCTCCATTTAGATTTAAATCCTTCAGTGCATCTGTGGCTGGTGACCACTCTGGCTTTTTGAGAGACAGGTTTTCCGCAAACACCTCGTCATCATCTAAACTCTGTTCTTTTAACAGTGTCCCATGAGGACCTAAATCCAAACTGCAGTGTCTTGATTGCTGAATGGATATGGTACTGTTTGCCCATTCTCCTTCACTCTTCAGAGGCTTCATCTTCTCAGCTTGCTTTCTCAGGGCTGATTCATCCAAGGATCTGGAGAAAAACCATGAACGGAAAGATCTTCCTAGAGCACTGCAAAATCTGTTTTCTTCTTCAGAAATTTTCATGCAGCAGGCTCTGGACAAGCAGTGGTCCGTGTTGTGGGAATGTTTTGAATCAATTTCTGACTGCAGATTGGTTGGATAGCTGCAATCAGAGATGACTAGCTGTGCAGGGTGTATATCCTGGCTTCTTACAGTATGCACAAACTCACCCTTATCTCCAGATTGATTTGATTCTGAAAAATGCCGTGAGCACAAGGCCTTGTTCCAAGGAACAAATACATCTTGCTTCTCAAAGCGGCGATTCTTTTGTTCCATAGCCCAAACATAAATCATCATCTGGCCTCCGGGTATCAATACCCTTGCCATTTCCTTTATTGCTTTGATTCTTCTTTGTTTAGTTGAGAAATGATGGATCACTATGAAAAAGGAAAGGCATTATGTACTGAATATTAGCATTATGTATTGACAGAGCATATCCTGATCTAATCTATTCTATGTATTTAATCATTTTAGTTGCCTTATCACATGCATCAGTCACTGCAAGCCTGCAACAGCACCAAATTTATTGGTAACACAGTGCAAGTTTAAACTGGACTGCTTTCTTTCATAACTAACAGGATGTGTGCAGTCCTATCCAAGCAATTCATTTTATAGATTACATATTCTTGGTGGTTAAAATTATATAATCACTTTGGTGATTCTAAAGAAATATAAAGCCTATAAACAGGATTACACTGGCAAAGCCAAGAAGAGTATTTGGCTATTTATATGAGCATTTGTCATTCTCTGGAATGTGATGAAAAACACTTTATCTAGAATTAGATGGATACAGACATATCAAATCTCTATTTAAGAGGGATTAAAATCCATTATTGTTAAATGTACAAAAATGCCACTTGAACTTGTAGCCTGGTCAGGCCTCTAATTGGTATAAATACCACATACATAGGCTATCATTCAAAGTGGGTTGATCTGATAGCACTGAGATTATGCTACAATTCCTGAAATACGGATATGGCTCACCAGTGAAAATGAAAGAAAAGTAATGTAAATCCTGCTTGCATATTAATAACCCTTTTTTGGCTTTAAAATTTTGTGCATCTGTGAAAAGTACTCTTTAAAATATGTTTGACATACTTTGAGTAGTTTCTTGATTGTCACCAATAACAACTTTCATGCTTTATAATTTTGCTCATACGATGAAATAGTCTGAAAGGAGCTCAGGGAAGCACAGAGTTAAAACGCAGCCTGTAATTGGATTTTCCCTCTCTCTCTTTCTCTCTCTTCCCCTTTCCTCTCTCTCTCCTATTCCTTCTCACTGACCCTTTCCTCACTTTACACCTCTCAATTATGAATAGTATTTTCAAAAAGAGGGATCAGAGGAATTAAGACCTTGAGATTCTTGACTCATTTTAGATAACAGGAACTTGGGCGGCTCTAAATTCTTACTTCTATGACTTTCTAAGACAAATTTGTATTCAGTAACATGAGTTTCAGGTCCTGGTCTACACAAAGCAAGTTTTCGTTTCAATGCATTTGCTGGTCAAAACAGATCCTAAGGAGGAACCAAGAGTTTATCTTGACCACCTAATGTGTTTAAACTATAAGCAGCATTGTTTATACTAGTTTTTACTTGTTTAAAATGCATGTTGGAAAGAAATCTTTTCTCCACATGGCAGACAAGGCCACATATAAACAAACAAATGATCCACATATTTCCCTGATCAACAGCACCACTGTGCAATGGACCTATTTTTTTTCGTGTTTACTACACTCACTTCAGGAATATCTGCTGTGCTTCTAAGGGAATTATTTCAAAACAAACCTAACTGAAATGGAGACACATGGAGAGAAAAGGTTCCATAAGATTTCCCATTTTCTATGGGACCGAATGCATGGATAATCTCTTACCTCCAATGGAAATGACTGCATTGAAGCACTGATGCCTAAAGGGAAGGTTAAGGTTGTCACATACCAGAACTTCATCACCTTTCTTCCTTGCAATCTCTACCAGCGGTTCACAGTAATCACAGCCGAGATTATACACCTGACTGTTGACACTGAGATACTTTCCAGTTCCACAACCTGAAAAGACAAGAATACTCTTTACTAGAACAGAAGTCATATGTTATGAACACTTGCTATCCCTTCCAAAGCAGTGAAAATATTTGGGGGGAGGGGAGGATAAGTGGGGTGTCTTTCTTAATCCAAGCGTTTCCTGGAAAACAAAATGTCGGTTTGCTCCTACTAGCCTCACTCCCAAAGGATTCATTTGGACTATTTGAAATTCTGTGTTACACCATTAGGAGTAGCATGACATAAACATCACCAACAAAAATCACTTTGCGTAGCCCTTTGTAATACCAGGTTATGCATGTTTCTTTGGGGAAGAAGGGTGAGCGCAGGTGGCAGGTACTTACAGACCCTCGGTAGCCACTATTGCGTACCTCAGAACAAGAGAAAAGCCATGCTGGTCCAGACTGACGCTATATAGCCCAGTATCTTGTTTCCAGCAATGACCGTAAACGGGCATCAGGAAAGAGCAGGAACAGGGTGAGCATCTATGATCCTTTTCCTCCATACCATCCCAGTCTCTAACTACTTTCTGCTCAGGGGATTTCCCAAAACTAATAGGGTTTGTCTTTTTAGTGACCTGCAATAGATCTCTCTTCCAGTGCAGTCTCTGCTAAATCCCACACACTACATCCAGAGCATCCTATTGAGAGCAGATGCGAGGGAGAAGAACTAATGAAGATGTGGATCGATTGGCCCACACCTAGGTCTCCATACTGAAGCCATCACAGACCATGCTTCATGTCCTGTTAACAACCCCACCCAGATCTACAGCCAGGCAGAGCTCTGTGATTGCAAAGCAGAGGAAAAGATTTCTCTCCAAGAAATGCTAAATGACAACTGTGATTGACACAAGTCAGAAAGGAGAATTTTCACTTCAGATATAGAGAGAATAACTGTGATTCATGAAAATTTCTCCCATGTGACAGGCACATTCTCTTTCTGTCTCTGTTTCAATGCATTATGAACATTATATATCATACATATGAATTTAATGAACAGTTCCAGAATGTCTTCCACCTAAAAGTGTGTCTCCTAAAGGACCGTGTTATACTAAATTGAAATCTTTCAGAGTGTTCTTCAATATTTTATGCATAACGGGCACTTTTCAAAATTAGATTAGGAAACACTCACTGCAGTTATGGGTCAGTAGTGAAGAATAATTTCTGAAAGTTGACAGCCAAGCAACAGGGTAGCAGCTTGGCAAAGAGAACCATCTCAGCATTGGAAATTCAATTTAAAGGCCTGGAGTTATCTTTAGAAACATCACTGCTTCTTGCAGCACTGCTGCTCTTGTTGATGTTAATGGGCACCATTATCTACAGAGACAGCACAGGAACTGTTGGAGAGCAGCACAACACTTCAGTAGTGAAAAAAGAGCACATTTCTAAAGCAGAAAGCGAGCATCTTTCTTTGAAGTAATACTTGATATAAATGAAAAAGATTAATATTCTTAATGCAGTTCAAGAATGGTATGCAATACAACATGAAGCTCTACACATTACTAAGAAGGTGTGAGTTTTAAAATTAGCATAAAACATTACTGGTTATTGTGTTTGTAGTAGGAACACACTCAATTAAATATGTAAGTTATGCGTATGTTAATTTAGACGTTTCAGCCGCTTAATACACAGCTTTTGGCAGAGTGTATTTTAATCAAAGTGGGTACTCTGGAGTATGGGGTCCATTCTGGAATGAAGCCAAGTAGTGATAACACTCCTGATACTCTGAAACTCTACATTTACAGGAGATTCACTTTAAAGTGAGTCAACAGGAGGCTGGATGCCTTCATGAAGCTATTAACCATTGCCATGCTACTGTCATTTATTCTGACAAAGAAACATTAATAAGGCAATTAGGCAAAGGGATGTTTTATTCTGGTACCATTATCACGCTTCATGTAAAGCTAGCAAACGAAAGTATTTTAATGTTAGGTAGTATTAAACAGAAAAGGAAATTATCAGTTGATAATCTCATTTTCAAAATTTTGGTGCAACCAGGCAACCCCTCCCTGAAATGTTATATTCAAAAATGAATGCTATAGGCAGATTCCTGTAGGTCACATTACACCTCATAAAAGTAAGTACCTTTAGTGCCTGGATAGGAATATTCTTATTGGCAACCTGTAAGCATCTACCTTCCCTGCAGATGCATCAAATATGTGTTAAAAGTATTTCAGCTAAAACTATAAAGGGGTGATCTTAAGCTTTCTGCAGTCACTATGAAGCCTGCTGGTGCAGCCTCGAAGAACGTCGGCAAGGCTTCAAATAATTCCTATAGAGGTGACGAAAAATTTTGGCTGAGAAATATCCTGTTAAGCTGACTGCTGGATGAGTGGACACTACAGGATACTTCTTGAGATGGTTAGTCAAAATGTTGCAGATACATAGAATAAGATACACAGGCATAATAATAGGAGCCCAATAACTTTTGAGAGGACTAGGCTTGATAGCAGTGGGAGAGCTGTCATAATCTTTAGATTATGACCTATAAGATCTTTGAGGAATACTTTCCTCTGATAGGACTAGACAGATGTGTAATGTATTTATACATATATTATAATTTGCTGTGTAAAAATGCTTTATTAGGCTAAAGAGTAGGGAAAATCTAGTCGTGCAAAGGAATATCTGGTTTGGAGTGATGTACTCTATATGTGTGAATTCATAAAACACAATGGAAACACAACAGGATCTGGAAGCCCCTAAAGAGTCCGTAGGTTCACCAGTTCGTCAAGTTATAAAATGAGCATGTAGAGAAGACAAGGCCGTAGCAAAAAAAATGAGGTTTTGCTGTCCATATTCAGGATCATAGGGAGATTCTCACATTATCATTTTTTTTTTAACAGTGCACACATTAGAAGATTTCTCTCAAATTAAAGCCTGGATAGGAGGTGTTTTGGAACAAATTAACAAATGAAAAATGAAATAATTGACCTATTAACACTGTTTTTTATAATGTCTCCAGGGAAACCACAGCCCACTAGGTCTAGGCTGGGGAAACCAGTAAATTAAGGCTTACCTCAATCAAAATAATGTAAAAATTGTATGTATCGGCTACCTGATGCACTATCAAAGCAATAAAATAAGTGGTACATGGCATCTAGTATGATTTTAAAAACAATTTAAAAAAATTTTTTAAAAGATGAATTAAAAGGTTTTAAAAACAATTGTCTGGAAGATACATACAATTAACATATAAAGTCTCTAGACAATATTTCAGTGCACCAAAGGAATGGTTTACCTATGTCCGCAACAAGACTGCCAGGCTTCTGCTCCAGCAGAAAGTGACGGACGCGAGGCCACGCTTTGCTCTGCAGCTCATTGAAGTAGGCAGCTGTATTTTCATATACGCTATGCACATGCTGCTTTTCTAGCTGGGTAGCTTCTTGTTCCATCCTGGAAACATAATGAAGAACTATTAGGTACAATAAAACATGAACTGTTGTACTGTAGACTTTACATTTCATAGATTTTTATAATTCATGACCCTGTAAGCTTACATTTATAAAATCATTAGATTCATGTAACAAACATTGTATTTATAAAATGCTTTTAATCAAAGGGTCTGATTTTATTTTACTAAAGTCAGAAAATTTTTCAGCATAACATCATGCCTTAGGAGCAGTATATAACTGCATGTGCCCATTCAATAGTGTGCACATTCCCAGGTAAATTCACCAATGTAGTTAAAAAACCAAAACAGAGCGGGTGTCCAACAACAATGCAGAATGATTAAAAACAGGAAGCAAAGAAGAGATTTTCCAGGTGAACCTAAGGTAGGTAGATAGACAGAACATAATTTTGTTCGGAATATAGCCTGAACCCTGAAACCAAAGTCCCTCAATCATACATTAATTATTTGTGGTTTATCTAATCTCTAAAAGCAGTGAGTTGGTTTGAAATTTTTCAGTAATACAATGCTTCAACAAAAATCACAGTTTCCCTACCACCACTCCATTAACTTAATTTCTTAGCAGAGTATTTTAGTTCAGTGATTCATTTCAAAAGTGGCATCTTCCATATACTTCTAATATTACCCCTAAGCTCTTGTAAAACACCAAGTGGGTACAGACACTGAATCCTTTTATACAGAATCTTAAGTTTTCCTTAAGTTTTCCTCTCGTCCAAGATCAGTCAGGTCTGGCCTTCATATCTCATGGAGGCTGATGAAATTACATTTCAAAGTGTTAACTCTTTCTTCAAACTAATTCAAACAACTGCCTTTTTCTTCAGGAAGTATTCCTTCCCATTATTAAAAAAGAATTGATTAATTGTCCAAATACTCAGCAGAGATTAAAGCTTGCTTCTAAACTCCTTTCATGATATAAAGTAATATATTATCAAGGTGAAATTATAAGAGTGATTTATTTGGCTGCATTTGAAAATGTCAAAAGCGAAGATATGAATACACAGCAAGTTCTTCTTTATTTTCCTTTGCTTTTCAAATAACATACATTTCTGGACTCACAATTAAAAATGTTTCTTTCTATCTTTTTTACTATTGAAATAAGTTATTATGATAAATGATTTAAATAAAAAATAGTATGTATAATAATAATGTGAGTCCTTTAAAACATCTGTCCTATAAATGTTCTATAATCTTCTTAACTTAGAAAATCTCAGTGTCTACAAATAAAATATTCATGTGCTTTAAGTTAAGTGCGTGTGAGTGTTTGTAACAACATGGTCTAAGATGCCATCCATTTCATCAGTGTTATGTAGAAGGTCCAATCAAATTGCCACAATGGTCTGTTCCGACTGTAGTATCTGAATATCTCTCTTTAAAGCATTTAAATGCACTATCTTCAAAATCCTTACTTTCTTCCTTTCTGGCATGATCCATAACTGTCTTTCATTACCTCTGCTTTAACTAGCAGTGCTGCTGAGTATATAAACAACTTTGCAGTTAATTCAGTAATAGAATAACAAGTTCAGTGTCATTTTGAGAAGCGGAAAACTGTAACAAACTGACTCAACAACAGAAGTGGATAGTACTGAAACAAGGACTTGAAATGGTATCGCATGTGTCAATCAGAGCATTTCTCAGAATGCCATTTCAAGTAACACTGCTGAATAGGATGGGTTAGTTGCAGAAACTTCAAATAATCATTCATTACAGTCACTGTGAAATCCATTCTTTTTTTCTTATTTGACCTTTAAATAAAGCAGATTGGGTGTTTCATGCCTACAGCTATATTTCCTCTCTGCCTCAAAATATACTGTATTTTGTTGTTCTACTGCCCAGAAATTCTCTCTCCATTTATAAGCAGAAATTCCAAAGACTAACAATCCTTTATCTTCCTTTGTCATCCAGTATGCTCCTTGCTCTAGCTTATATTTCAGCTTTGGTTACTATGTGCTTCTGTGTTTCCCAATGTTTGTATCTTTGTTCTTGAAGCTCTTTGTTCAAGCGTTGCAATTCTAAAAAAGAAAAAAAGTACAAAACCAAAAAAAAAAACTGCAGGGAAGAATATTTTTAGTCATTCATACTGAATTCCAAATGCTACAGAAATTCCAGGTTCTGCCAACCACAGGATTAGTTGGCTGAATTGAAGGCTAATTTGGATGTTTTAAATAAACACAAAAAAACCCTTGGACTTAACTTAGAAGACAGTAAGAATTTTTCCATTTATATAATATTATATTACATTTTCCTAAAATGTCTTCATTAAATTCTAATGTACGCTGAAAGTCAGCTTAGTTTCCTACTGAATCACAAGACCATTAAGTTTTTGCCTTCCACTTTCTTATTCACTCAATCTGGTACTGAATCTTCTACTACACTGGACATCCTAGAGATTTCCACGTATTACATTGCATGAGATATTACTATTTCAGATATGCTTAATAAACATGGTCAAGATAGTAATTTGGTTATAATCTTAGAGAAACTGTGGCTTATTAAAATACAAATTATTTCATTCATAGTTTCATTACAATTTCCATTCCTGTTGATTATTTTTATTTTGTAGATAATTAAGTTAAATGATGAAACTAGACTTGCCAGTTTGACTTTCTACTCAAAACCCATAACTTCGCAGCAGTTTTACTTTGCAGCACAGTAGGGAAATATCTTAGCAGTAAACCTCTACGTTTCAACGTTTAACCAAAGGCAAGAAATCTGTGGAATCTCATCTGCCCTGCAGTTGTACCAGTTTCGCACAAGCTCAGTGTCACTGAAAACATCGGAGTGAAGCATCAGAAACTTAGAACTATGTTACTTTACAAGCCAAACACAATACTTCTATCTTACATTAAAAAAAAAAACAAAACTATTTTGCCTTAAAAATACCAGACAGTGTCTCCGTTGTACATAAATTGGAGAAAATGTTCAGTTCATCCAGCTTCCAGATTGTAACTTCCAGAATAATGGGAAAGTCTGCATAGCAAAGGAGGTAACAAAAATCTAAGATGTCTAGAAATCCCACTGCTCCAGTATCTGTGCCACTTCTCATTTAAGTTACCTGGAAGCGGTCCCATAAGCCAGGAAAGAGGAGAACAGCAGAAGGTGGTAATTATGGACACACTTTTCCCACGCTCAGTTCTTCTTTTTTGTGTGATAGCTTATGCTCCTGTCAGAGGGTTACGCAGAGACTTAGTGCAGAGTAGGGAGTGTGCAGTAAATTGGCACCCAGCTGTTCGGTCACTCCCCAGCAAGCCTTGGCAAGTCCCAAAAATGTGGATGCAGCTTAAGAAATGCAAGACTCCTGCAAGTAAGCAGCTAGAATAACAAATGAAGAACATGAGCCTCTTCCCTTTCAGAGCTTCCTGCTTCGGCTAGGTTGGTGTTTTAGACAACAACAGGCCCTTGTTACAGCTGACCTATGAAGAGAAAGAAAACCAGATGAAAGCTAGTAGTGAGATTTTTGCTGATTTCCTGGGCAAACGGATCACCAGTCCATGACACGTAATTGTGATACAGGAACAAAATATGTTGAAAGTAAATAGGCTATATTCCATTTTCCTGCATTGCTGTTCTCCTTCTTTGTTAAAAAAGCATAGCAAAACAAAAAACAAAAACTATAGCTTTCCAGGAGTTAAAGGAAACATACAAGCATATACTTTCACACATTTTTTTAGCTACACATCTCACTAAAAGTTCTCCGAGTCCAAGGGAATCCAATTTCTTCTTTTTCCATTAACATTTTGAAACCTTTTAGACAATTAACTTTTCAAGGATACTGCTTTAAAGAAAGTCATGCTGTTTGGACTTATTCTATCACTGATGAAGTAACAGATGCGTTTTACGATGTGACCTTGAAATGCCAAGAATGAAAAATTAATAATCCCATTTTCCAATGTTTTAAAAGGATGGGATTGTTATTTATTTGCTTTTCAGTCAATCTTTGTCCTATTTTTGAAGAGTCTGACTTAACAATTTTGGCTAGCTTCTTTAAATATCTCAGCCCCAAGAGGACAAAAGAGCCAGTTACTGGCTCTGAGGTGCGAGAGCTGCTCGAACACTGAAATGCAGGAAGCAGTGTTTAGTCCAAAATCTCTTCCTCTACCACATCCTACCCAAAGCTTTCCACATCTTCCTGAAGTCTTTCTGAAGCTCTTGTACCCCTCCTTATCCTCCTCAAATTCACAGAATTTTAACACAGAATAGTTGGGGTTGGAAGGGACCTCTGGAGATCACCTCCCTCAACCTGCTGGCGATACTTTTCCTAATGCAGCCCGGGATACCGTTGCCCTTCCTTGCCACAAAGGCGCATTGCTGGCTCGTGTTCATCTGGTTGTCCACCAGGACCCCCAAGTCCTTCTCTGCAACACTGCTCTCAAGCTTGTTGGCCCCCAGCATGTACTGACGCAAGGGGCTATCCTTCCCCACAAGCAGGACGTGGCACTTTCCTTTGCTGAACTTCAGGATGTTCCTCTCTGCCCATTTCTCCAGCCTGTCAAGGTCCCTCTGAATAGCAGCTCAGCCATCTGATGCATCAGTCGCTCCTTCCCGTTTTGTGTCATGAGTGAACTTGCTGATGTGCATTTGGTGCATTTGGTTGCATCATCCAGGTCATTAATGAAGGTGTTAAACAGTACTGGCCCCAGTATCAGGTGCTAGGGGGCACCACTATTGACTGGCCTCCAGCTGGACTTTGTGCTGCTGATCACAGCTCTCTGAGCCCAGCAGTTCAGCCAGTTTTCGGTCCACCTCACCGACCACTTACTTACCTAGTCCATACTTCATCAGCTTGTCTGTGAGGATGCTATGGCAGGTGTCAAAAGCCTTACTAAAGTCAAGGCAAACAATATCTACTGCTCTCCCCTCATCCATCAAGCCAGTCATCTCAACATAGAAGGCTATCAGGTTGGTTAATTTCCAATAGTTGGATGATTTCCCCTTCATAAATCCACGCTGACTACTCCCAGTAACCTTCCTTTCCTTCATATGTCTGGAAACGGTAGCCAGGATTAATTGCTCCATCGCCTTCCCAGGGACTGAGGTGAGGCTGACTGGCCTGTAGCTTCCTGGATCCTCCTTCTTCCCCTTTAGAAGGCAGGCATGACATTTGCTCTCTTCCAGTCCTCAGGAACCTCTCCTGATCTCCATGACCTTTCGAACATAATCAGGAGTGGCTTCACAATGACATCAACCAGCTCCCTCAGCACTTGTGGGTGCATCCCACTAGGGCTCAAATTCTACTTATCTCTTCCAACTGCCAAAAATTTTCACATCTTTCTCCATCTACCTTACCATGTTCTAAGCCACCACCACTATTTTAATTTGATGCATAACACTGGGAAGCCTTGAGCTGGCTCATGTTTTTAGTTTCTCCTTGCCTCTATTCCCAGGTCAGTCACAGTACCTAGAAAGTGATCCAAAATTTTTGTTAATGGCCTTCTGGAAGCATCACATGATTGTCGCCATCAAATCCTGCACCACTGCACCATTCCTTTTTGCCTTCAGAACAATTAGTCTTGATTAATCTGAGCTATAGACTTTCCTTTCCCCTTCTTTCTTGCAACTGCCTATTTCCCCTGTATCCATTTGACCAGCAGCAAAAAATTACTCCTCCTGAAGCTGACTTCAGTTTGAATTGAGTTTGAATGCAGGATTACAGGCTAGTCATGAGGACTACTCGTATCTAACCTCGTCACACACTGACAGCAATTCTCAATCCTATTTTGGAATAGGAGACCTGCTACTTCAAAAGTCTATGAAATTCAGCAGTTGTATCTCATCTTTAATCATTCCCAAGTGCTACAATAGCAACATAAATCCTGGTTACACATGCAAAATCTGGAGCCTTGTTCTCACTCCCGCCATGGATGCAATAATCTGTTTAATCACTGACCTTAAATTGAACCATATAAACCACAAGGGCCACGTCTACGTCCCACAATATCCTGCTCTGGAGCAGCAGCAAGATCAGCTGTGGCTGGTATTAATAGCTAGGTAAAATGTGGGGTAACCCAACTTGTATTCTCTCCCCTTGTCTACAAAACAGGGAAAACTAACTCTTTTGTTCTATACAGGGAGCAATACTTGCAGTTTGCTTCCAACTTGCTTAAGATTGGCCATTCTTTTCTCTCAAGTATAAATAGCCATGGAAAAGGTGCAAGTGTACAGTTCTTATAGTCACATAGTCTCAGTTTCCAAGTAAATACAAAAATCTGATCCCTCTGCAAGTGCAAAACCCCTTACAGCTCTTCTCAACAGCAGAACTAAGATTTTTCTAGAACTTTGCTCCCCCTTATCAGTGAATTTATAAATCATAGTAACAAAGTTAGTTCTGTTTGACAGTACTCTCCCTTTTCATTAATAAAGTCAACAAATAGGAACATGACGACATACTGAATTGCTTCCAGATATGAATCATTACTTAAAGCAGCTTTATTAGTAAACAGAGAATACGGAAACAAAATAATAGTAATCCTGCAGTGAATGGTTAAACTAGCTGCAATCCAAGTTTAGCAAAAGGATACAGTAGGACGTAATTTGCTCACCTAAGGCTAACAACTACGGTAATTAACTTCACCCACACCTGAACTGCAATAATCCCATGAAAACACACAGCCTGAAACCAGAGCAAGGGGAACTCTACACAGTATATCTAAAACATTACCGAACTGAAGTCCTGATTCCAGACCCTTCCTTCCACAAAATTTGAAATTTTGCTGAAGACAAGAAAGACAAAGAGCTGAGCCACCTTTAACAATCATGACTGTTATTAGAAGCACTCATTGTGAATCTAGTATTTTAAAATAATGTCATGAATTGAAATAAGGTTGTTGTCATTATATTTTTACTTACTAAAAGAGGAGAGAATCTTGTTCTAAAGAAAGCTTGAAAGCACTGAAGTTGTTCTTTCAAGCTCTTAGACTAAATGAAAATTTATGGTTCATGCACTGTCAAAATGACAGCCATTCAACATCGCACTTACTTTCTGTTAGTTTTACTTTCTAACCCAGGCAAAACCTAATACTATTCACTGCACATCCTATTCTTGAATCAGTTAATCATTTAGTATGCCCCTTGCCGTTGTGCCCTGGGGGTTATAGTGGTTATAGCTGAAAGGCTGCACTGTAAATAGATGTATTTCACTAAGCACATAAACTCCATTCTATACATAGGCAACTTTCCGCTAAGACGACAATGCACAAGCACAGACTCTTTGCTGTTTAAAAATACTGAAAAAGTAGCACGCTCACGTGCAGAAGTTGCACAGTCCTTTAAAGTGTCTGTTTATCAGCAGCATTTACAGCTTTTCAGCCGCCATGGACTAAAGGAAGGGGAGCAAAGCGCGGAAAAAGGTTAAAGCAGAGGGAAGACATGTAATAGCAAGTATTGCAGCTGTAGAGCCAGAGCCTTCCATTTCACTGTAATTTCACCAAGCATTTCCATTTCAGTATAATTTTGCAGAAGGTGAGTGTGTGATTTTTGTATTTCCATGTGCTGGAAAAACGTTCTGAGCTTGTATGATCTTACTGATTTTGAAGGTAAATGTAAACTGCCTTGTAATCATTCTTCATTCATGGATATATCTTGGTCCACAGAGGCCTTCTGAGTAAATATGATCACTTTGTAGCAATCATATATGCACTAGACCCTACACAAAGGCATGAAAAGTCATAGATCCTGGTCTAAACTGCTCACAATCTAAAGAGACATCATTAATAGTAGTACAAAGAAACGTTGGTACTTTAGGGGGTATTTTTAATTCATGAAGAATATTGTTTATTTGCAGCCCTCCCACTGCTTGAACTGTGTGAACCAAGTACCTGCCAGTATCTTTACAGCTAAGTTTAAGGCAGGATTTGAAGAAAGCAGGGTTTCAGCTACACAAGAAGATGATTGAATTTGAAGCATGAAAAGCACAGGTAACACGGCTGGAGTAAAAACTATAAAAGATGATTTTAGAAACTGCATTTTATATTCACCCTTTGTCTGACAGATCAAAGATTATAGTGATCGAAAAGGGGCTGGTTATGACTTTTAGACACAGAGACTTACAGAAAAGTTTGAAGCGGGGAAACTGAAGGAAAATAGACAAGACTTGAAGACAAGCAGAATCTGTAGGGAAAAGGAGATAGGACTGGTGACTCTTAAGTCAGAGGCCTTAGTGAAAGGATTGTGGAGATGCAGCATATTATAATTACAGTTTTTGATAGGCCTGCCATTTAACTCAAATCCCTATGACTTACTATTAGCTTACTATACCCGCTAATGTGCAGTATCCTGACTTTCATCAGTCTGCTGATGTAACAGTTAATATGGAAAAGTTCCAGCACCTTTTCGCTACAGTTAGCATATTTAGGAGTAAGGAGTTGAATTTTCCCCTTCTCTAGGCACAGTCTCCAACATCAGTTTGCAATGTCAATCCTCATGCCATATGGTGCTTATCTCCTCAAATGCCCACATGACCATCAGTGGCGCCATTAACATCATGATCTATTCACCCAGGATAGCAAAAATGACCACAACACAGAGGACTTGATTAGCAGTCTAATCTATTACTAAACAGAGATACCTTTCATGCAGCTTTGCAAATATAATTTCCCAAGAAGGAAGAATTTTTCACCAGGAGTTGATTTAGCCTGTATCCTTTCTTCTCTGAAAGTGGAACTCCTTTCCTTCACCCAGGGTTGACTATGAAACAGAAGCACATCAGCTGATCTCTCCTGTAACAGTAAAAACTATGGAGAGAAGAGTATTTTTATAAATAATCTATATACTGATATGTATAAACCACATTTTTAAAGTCTACTAATAAATATATATATTAATTAAGTTTAAACAACATAGGCTGCAAGGACAGGCACCAGTGGGCTCTTATACACAAATCTTCCATTGCTCCTTAGCATTTCAATACCAATTTAGCAACAAAAAAGGACCATGAAAGCTGTAAACGTGTCCACTAAGCAGCCTAGTATTAACACTGGTTAAACTAACTGCAAATGCTAACCCTTCTGATTATCTTGAAAGGCAATAACAGAAGACAATTTTATATATCAGGAAAGAGTAGATGCAAGAGGTTTCTGCTTTTCTTCATATCAGAAAGTTTCTAAAACATGGTCTGCAAAGTGGGATTTGAACAATTCTTTTGTGTTATCACAAAATTATACATGAAGTAAATTCAAACCAAAGTCAGATCTGCTTAGGCCCAACAGTGGATTGGTGATATTTTAGGCTTCCGTGCGTATGCTATTTGTTAAATCAGTTTCTGTAATATTTGAACATACTGGCACTGCAGACAGATTTAAGAATGGAGTGAATACACTAATTTGTCTACTGGTGTTTGTCAAGTCCTTGTCAGGCCTCCGGATTCCTTCAAAGACTGACATGACTAGTCCAACCTTCAACCAGTTCTAGAAATGATTTTGTGTTATAGACAATGGAGAAGCAACAAGAAGGATTTTTTTCCAGATTAGACTGAAATTGAGAAGGAATGTTGAGAATGTGGAGGTAGAAGGCAATTTGAGAAAAGATCACAAAATAAGAGTTCATTAGTCTTACGTGCAGAATGAAAGAAAAGCAAAATCATACATATCATACAAAATGTGAAAATGTATGCAAATTAATGAGTATAGAATAACAATACTTATAACAACATGAAAAGGCTAAGGCATGGAAAGAGAAAACAACTATGATGAAGATAAGGAGTAACAAGAAACATTCTGTACAGACATCAGAAGACAAAGGAGGACCAAAAAACATTTGGTCTATTCTTTAGTGGGATGAAAAACTTAATAATAAATGATTTTGAGAAAATCAAAATTATTAGTAGCTTTTTTTTCTTCTTCTTCACTATTAAGGTTACTTGCAACTAGGCAGCTAATACAATAGTATTAATACCAGTGACAAAAGGTTAAGAATTTAGGTTAGAATAGGAAAAGAATAGGTTTGGGCTTTTTAAGTAAATTCATTGTTTTCAGAACAACCAGCCTAATAAACAGGTCTTTGGGAACTGACTTCCTCAGCCTCAGATTAGCCAATCCCAGAGCTACAAATTAGTTTTAAAGAAACTGTTGGCAACAGAGACAGTCCCTAGTCTCATTATATTCTCATAAGCAAATTAGAGACAGCTGGCCTACATGAAATATCAGTGTAAACTGGTACTGTTTAGAAGAGAATACTTAGAGTTGTAGTTATGAGCAACATACTATCACACTGGAAGCATACCCTAAACAAATCTGTACAGGGGTCTGTCTTGGATACTACTCAGTGATTCCTTCGCATGACAGATTACAGAGTAGTATTACAGTTGCAGATGGACCAGACAGGCAAGGGTTCGAACCTGCTGGATGATGGGATTAGAATTCATTACATTAGAACTGATGAGATTAGAATTCTGTCTTGACAGACTGAGAAAGACAAAAGCAAAGTATTTCATTTAGATAAGATTAATCCACAAATAAAGGGTGAGGGATGTAGGATGGGATGACTGGCAGCAGTTCTACAGAAACGCATCTGAGCATTATAGCCTTTCACAGATTTAACATCATACATTCTGTACTGTTGCAAAAAAAAAAAAAAACTCAGATCAGAACAAAGAAATAGGACAGAGAGTTGCAAACTATGTAAAATAGTCCTTCTACTACATTCAACACTGCTGAAGAATCAGTGTGAGTGTTATGTCTACTTTCAAGCAAGAACTATGTAGACCCATTGGAAAAATTACAGAAGGGAACAACAATGATCAGAGATTTAGAAGTAAATCTCAAAGAGGAAAGATAGTTGTTTCAAATTGTTTGGCCAGAGCAAGGGGGATCCAGGGAGCACACAAAATCATCTTCCCGTAACAGAAGAGCTTGTTGCAAAGGAGGGAATAATCTATTCTCCACTACGGAGGGCAGACAAAAAACAGTGGCTTAAGCTACAACAAGGAAGAAACAGGTGAGGTATTTTAAAAACAGAGATAAGGATAGAAAAACTGTGGAAATGTTTGTGGAGTGGAGGGTCACGGAGCCTCCATCACTGAGGTCTTCAAACCCCACTGGGTAGTCAAGCACTTGTCGGGAAACATATTGAGATAATTGATGCTGCTTAGGGGAGGGAGATGATGCCCTGCTTTAATATCTAGCTTTGTGACTCCGGGTGTCAACGATCTCTGATATTTGCAAGTATAAAACTTAAATTTTTCAGGTGATAAGATTTCAGTGAACTGCTGTAGAAAAGCAAAATGTATAGGTAAGTTACCATGAAAGGATGTTTTGCTATGTTTATTACCCATTTACACAGGGGTTGCTTTTGCAGCTAAATTAGTAAAGACATTGAACTAACTCTTCATTACTGCAGGTTTATTTGTTCCCTGAGAGCCCTGCATCAGTATCTCAAACCCCAGGCCATGCTACACTTACTCGTAAGTTATTCCAAATAAGTTATTCAAATGTACTTTCCCTTCTTGGCCACTGTATCTCTCGGACACTTGTAAACAGTTATCTTGTCTTCTCTCCCTTATTTACCATCAGTTGACCAAGCAATAAATATTTAGTCCTTTTCATCCTTCCTGATGAATCAATCTAGGTGGTCTTTTCAAAGTACTGTTGCCATTCTCTGCATTCTCTCCATACATCTTCATCAGTCATGCCAAACTATGTCAAATACTCACAGAAATAATGTATTCCCTCCTATCATCCTACGATTCTCCTGGAATTACTGCTTTCTAAATTCCTTCCATTTCCCACACTCCGAGTGTGCTTTTAGAATACTATCTCCAGATGGATTAGTTTTAATTTATGCAGTATAATTTTCCATTTTTTCCTAACCATAGAGCTCATCACTGTTTGTACTTAAATTGTACTTGGTGCTACCTACAAAGCCTCCCAAACTAAAACAATTTACAAATTAATTTAAGTGAGACTTGCAATTACTTGAAGATACTTCTTCTGCTGAAAGAGGAAACTTAATTTCTTTGTTAGTGACAGAAAGATAAGCAGCACACTACCAAACAGGACCTTAAATTAAGGCTGACAATGGTTAGCTTTGATCCTAAGACTAAAAATAAAACATTACACAATCAATTTGAATATACATTTGGTGGCAGATATGCTTTCTCTTATTCTTTCTTAATCATAAAGCTATTTTTTCTTGCTATGTAATTCCCATGGCACTGGCAGGACAGCAGTATATCTCTTGCTTTCATGTGTCAGAAGCTACCAAGTTGTTGTTTAATAGTAAAAGTTTATTTCTTTTCTTGCACAGATCCGTATTAAAACAATTACCATCAAATTCAGTTAAGAGACCATTTTAATTTTACTTGATTCATTTGTATATCCTAATCAACCTTATCATGTTAGTCACAATGTTTTGCCCCTCAGACTTTTCTGAACATGAAAATCCCTGGGAGTCTTTTAGCTTACTCTGAAAACGTTTGAAGTAATTACAGAGCTACTAAGTGGATTCTTTTGGTGTCTTTTATAAATTGCTCTTGATTATTGTTTGTTTATTATAACGGAATATATAATTTCCTATCTTAAAACATTCACATTTGTGTTCAGTATGTCCAAATGCAGTACCAGAGTACTGCAAAAGAACAAATCTTGTGGAAGAGGACATTTTAGGTAGTAAGCTGGTGTGAGTATATTGCTGTAAGAATGAGAGCAAAGACAGTATCACATTTTTGTTGGTCTACAACACTGAAAAATCTGACTGATTAGCTTCTAATTGTTAGTTACAGCAAGTCGCATTTACTTTTGCTTTCCTTAAAAAGAAAAGATGCGCTATACATTTCATTGAGGTTAGCGTTCAAAGACAAAACGTACCTGAAGTACTGTCTAGTAGTCATTGGGTACGTTCATAGCTGACAAAGGCATCTGAAGATACAATAGCCATCCTATCTGGATTCAGAGTTAAACTTACACACAGAAAAGCTGTATTACGTAGCAAGCTCAAGGTGTAACCCTCCAACTTTTTACAGGGCTTGGTATTTCTGAGCACTCAGTTTTTAAGGCAAGTTTTAAGGCAAAGGCCTTTACACAAAGTGATTTTTCCAATTCAGGATGAAAGGGAAAAGCTGTGGTCATCCATGAGGGAGCTGACATTTCATATCCACAAGTGCTCACGGTCTCCATTAGGAAAATACTTGATTACCATGCCCTTTTAGATATGTGATTTTTTTCTTAAAATTAGCATCTCTTAGGGTTTTGTATGATGGGGAACAAGGTTCAATACCTACAAAAATCAATGTTTGGACAAAACATAGAAATATTTCTATATAAAATATAGAAATATAATATAAGCAAGAAAAATATAGATTACTATGGAAGATATCTATCTAGATATATATTCTCCTGAAATGATTATGTGTAGATCTGAATGTAAAGCTTTGTTCAAAAGGGAAGATTTTTTAAAAGCAAAAGAGAAACCAAAAATACACAGTGGCTTTGATCCAATAGAGTTTGTCTAAATGTTTTTGAGGGAAAAAATCAGGACTATGTGTTAAATGGATTTTAGTCAATTGCATAAATCCTGGCTATGACACAGATATTTATTTTATTTTTCAATGGTTAGTATTTTTGTCTCCCAAGATTTCAGAGACAAATGATGCTGATATTTCTATCTTCATTTATGACAATAAATATATAAGTATTTTGAAGGACTGGCATGTCTACCGTTAGGAACTTTTAAAGGTTTAAACAGAAGTTCATCTCTGCATCTGAAAATGATAAAAATATCACTTTGTAAGCTTTATCTAAAAAGTCAGAAGTATTTTTCAACGTACTTGCTTTTAAACTTTATCAGCTAAAGAGCCATGGAGACCTCAAGCCATGGTCTTCTTTCACACAGGATTATTCTGTATCTATTATTAACTCTAAACATGCTCATGTAGGTCCTGGTACTGCCAAGATATGGATATATATTTAACTTTACACTCTGTAAATAAGCTTACTGACTTCAGGTAGCCTATTAGTAATAGCTAAAGGCAGAAAAATGCACAAAACTTTTTGCAGGACAGAGGCTTATGCTGTTTGTGCCACCCCACCATATTCTGCTTCAGCAATCCAGAATGGATGGCAGAATATCTGCAAATCTAAATGTTTGCCTGGGAGGTGTTCATCATCTGCCCCTTAATGCATGCCTGAATTGGCTTTATAACTTCAATTGTGGAATTGAGTTTGTTTTACCTTAGAAAATGCAGAAAATGATGAAGAGTTATTTATTTTTTCTGCTTTCCAAATCCTTTATATGTATGTCTGAAAGTGTTTTATCCCTTTGAAGATCTTCTTGCCACAGGCAATATGAAAATGCACAGCTGCAGTTACCTATGTCTACATTTTTCCAAAATGCACATCACCGTAAGTTGAAGAATAATAGCGCCACTGAAACGTTGCAGTGTACAATCCATTACAAGAGCACAGCATGAGAAAGAAACCAGTAAATAAAAATGCACCAGTTCAAAGAGATACTCTATAAATAGCACATATGACTGAAATAAACGTTTATATATACTACGCTGAAAATAAATTACAAAAATTAAACTCAACTCCCTCCCGAGCTGCATTAAAAAGTCCTATGAGGACCTTTCCTGATGCTCAGGTAGAGATTGCTGCATGTTTTTCTCCTCTGTTTCTCGAGTGTCATGCTCCGAATCACAAACTCCAGAAGCATACTTCACCTGACCAACTGTATCAGCAGGGAATTTCACCCCGGGCACTACATCGACACAGCAGTGCTGCCAAAATGATTCTGCTTCTCCTTTCTTTGTGAAAGAAAAGCAAGGGATAACCTGACCCCCTGAGCACTGGCTGCTCCCACTGCCACTCAGTGGGATGCTGAGCCCGCTGAAAATCCCTTTACAAATATTCACTGGAGAGCGAACGCCTCGCAACACTAAGGGCTCTATGTGGATTTACAAAGGCGATACTTTGGTATCTTGAATTTTCTGGGAAAGGAAAAAATCTTTAACCATTATGATTTAGGATTGCTTTAAGATCACTCCTTAGGATTGTTTTCAAATTCATAGAGCAAACTTAATTTTTAATTAATCAGAGAACCACGGAGAGACTTATTATTCCTGTTATAAATTCCTTGCACATCTATTAAAAACTACCCTTCCTAATCGCTATGCCGAATTCAGCGCTAGCATCTGTGCTAGTTACTATGACTGACTGCAAATCACAGCTTCACTCAATTAAATTGCGGGGGGGGGGGGGGGGGAAGGAATGGAAGAAAATAACTTGCATCTTGCAACCCTCCACCGTGGGGTACCAGCGCCCCATGGGGGACTGCCAGCTACGCAGACTAGTCCCCGCGGCGTTTTAGGAGGATCACCTCGATTTGCAGAAATCGCCAGCCCTCATCAGGGGTTGGTTTTTTTTTTTGGGGGGGGGGGGTTCCCCCCCCCCTCCTCTCCCTGCTTTTTTTCCTCCCCTGCGGCCAGCCCGGGAGGGGCTCGCTCCGCACCCCGCGGCCGCCGGCCGGCCCCGCTCCTTACCTGCACCCGCCGGGCGGCGGCTGCATCCCGCCGCGGAGGCGGCGCCTGGCCGCGCCGCGCCGCGCCGCGCCGAGCCGCGCCGCGCCGCGCCGAGCCGCGGGGGTGGCCCCGAGCCGCGCCGCGCCGAGCCGAGCCGCGCCGCGCCGCGCCGCGCCGCGCCGAGGCCACCCCCGCGGCGGGGCCCGGGCCCCCTGCCCCGCAGCTGCTGCCGCGGCAAGGTTAAAATGGCAGATGGTTTTTATACTTTTTTAAAGATTCCCCGTGTGTTTATTTTTATCGGACCGGCGGGCACGACGGCAGCCGCCCGCCGGGAGCCCGAGCCTGTCAGCGCTATGGAAACACCAAGTGAAGGGGACAGTCCTGTCCCAGGATCCTGGCGTTCAGGCCGACGAGACGGCAGACAGATGCAGGGAGAAGAGCACAGTGAAACAGTGTGTGCCAGCATGACAGGCAGGGAACTTGGCACAGCATCGCACTAGCGGCTGGTAGGGTTACGAGGAAATATGGGTGCAGAATTGAGGCGAATTTCAGAGCTGCCAGAATGACTTGGGTACATGCGTTCCACTAATTTTGATAATCCCACCCAAACTAAAAAGACAGTAACACAGGGAGACTATTTAAAAAAAAAAAAAAGACTGAGAAGGACTACATTACAGACATATGAAGCAACCATTGTACTAAATATATAGCAAACCCCTGGAGTAACATTGAAACTCTCGGACTTTATTACCAAGGTATTCAACGGTCAGGGCTACTGGCTAATCATAATTAATCTTCTTAATTCCCTCAAAGAGCTGTGACTGATTTATAAGACACAACTCCTTTACAAAGATTGTGATGATTTAGCCCTGTTATTCCATACTTATGAGTATGCCTACTAATTTTATTCTGTAATACACTTTCAGTTAATTTGCCCAGTACCAACTCTTTGGTTTGTCATTCCCAGGTTCTCTCAGAGACCTGTTTCATGAAATGCCATCCTACTGGCTGCAGTCTCTCTTTGGGTACCAAAGCTGATTTGAGCTGCACAGAATAGTTAATAGTTCGCTGTCTTCAGTAACTTCATATTTGAGTTCCCTAACAATTCCCCAAGTGTGAATAACATCTGGTCCATGTTACTTATTAATATAATTCTTGATTTTAAACCTCTTCAGATTGAACCAGCTGCCTCAAATTTATCCTTATTAGAAAAAGTTTCTGATGTAGAATCTCTTAAAATTCCTCCACAGGGAATTCATGCAGCTTTTCTCCTATGACCTTATCTTTTCTGAATACTCTTTAAAACCATGAATATCTGCTGGCCCTATAGACTCTCTGGCAGACTTCCTGCTTCTGATGCATTTGAATTAGATGTTAGTCATCTAGCCTAATGCACTTTAGGAAAAAAAAAAAAAACCCACAGGTATTAAGGACTCAGCTCAGTACACAAATTTATGCAGAATAAAAATAGAATACCTTTTCCTTTGAAGTATTATGCATCTACAACTATGTAATAAATCACACTCCTTAACAACCCCTCCTCTCTAAAGCAATTAAAAGACCTAATCAAACTCAATTTTTTTCTGCATTAAAAAACATTTAGGTAGCGAAATTCAGTCACCAACGTTAGCTTCATATGTCTTTATGTGCTTGTCTGCAGGACACCAGGCTCCATTTGGAACACCCGAAATTCTGTAGTGCCAAGCATGGGAGAACGGCTCATCATGCCTCCTTCTGGGTTCCCGGTCATTTACTCTGCCACTTTCTAGGGTCTCTTTTCTAATCATCCTTTGTCATCCCCTATGTGGAAACGTCTCTTTTCCTGGTCTGTTTGAAACTCTTTCCCTTAAATAGCCATTTTAATAGCGAATCATACAACATTTTTTACGTTAGGGTCATAGAGATTACTAATTATTCTTTCAAAGGTTATTTGTCATTTTTCTCCAAAGGTAAAAGGGGGAAGAAACAGAAAAGAGAGAGAGAAAAGGAATGAAAACAAAGGCAGGAAGGAATAGAATGAAAAACAAAAAAGCAAATGTTTCCAGGCTGAAGCGGAAGAAGGGAAGTAAGGAATTGAGGTCAGTTTTCATGATATCATAGAGCTGCCTTCTTACAAAATATCAGCTCTCAAATTACAAGCTTTACAACAAGAGAAAGCAAAAGGAAAGCATTACATTCCCACATGTTTTGGTCAGGAAGGGTCATACAGTATTTATAATTAATGCCGCACTGATATTCTGCAAAATTGATGACCATTTCAATTTGTGACAAAAATTGTAGGCCTCCTCTAGTTCTCTTGCCAGGAGGCCTCGCCAATCAAAACCACTGCTTCCTTTGTATTCTGGATATTACCAAGACCATATACTTTTCAGAGGTTTATTTTCTGTGGAGATACTTGAGATATAATCATGAGCTAATAATTTAAACGTTCAATTGGTGATTTTGGTCTTCAGATAAAATTATATTTTTACTTCAAATTGTAATGTCATTTATAAAAGTTTTTCAGCAGAACCAACAAAAACTGGAACTTAATGGGGTTTGTGACATTTTGAGATGTAATTGGTTAGCATTATTACAACAGACTAAAAGCAGTATTTCCACTTCATCAGAAATTTTACGGGAAAAAGTATAATTTAGCCTGAAGAACAAAGAAAAAATATTCAATATTCTATTTCTAGAACATAAAAAATTCAAAGAAATTTTAAGCTAGAAGAATATGCTCTGTTTCAAAATAGGAATAGGGCCTCTGAAGCCTAAAGTTTCTTAGTGAATTTGAGTAGTAGCATAATTTGATTCACCTGTCACTCTCAAGTATCACTATCTTTTCAAAAGTGGCTATAAATGTTATTTATTCTTCCAAGAGCTTTAGCTGTTAGAGACCTTCTCACCCTTCCTCAAACATTTTCTTTGCAGTCATGAGCATTGGAACTTTGATTTCTTTAAATAACAGTTAAGATTTTCCCCTCCTTATGGGCTTCCAGGAGCATTAGAAACTATAAATATCCTTAAAATTATGTGTGTGCTGAGCCATACTGATTTTATTTGGAGACAGAATTTATGTAGGGTGTAATGGATTTACCTCAAAGGGGATAAGAAAGCAGAACTAATTTATTGAAAGCAGAGCAAGTTACAGTCCAGTAAAATTAAACACGCATGACTTTGGGGGCATAACTGTGCAGATATTTTTTCTCATAGATTTAGTATGCAAGCAAGCTCATGTCATGGAAGATTTTCAATGTGTGGCCTTCATAACCTACGATGCCGAGGTGCTGTGGGGATTAGCTAGTTAAGAACTGTAAAGAGCTTTGAAGATTATAAAGCATTAAGTTGCATAAGTGCTAAGCACTATTATTTAATACTTAAGTATAATAACCAAGCTTTACAGGCCAACTCATGTTCACCTTACTAGCCTGAGTCTTGTGATTTCAATACAGTTATTGCAAGGGGTTTAGCAAGCAGAACTGACCTTGAGGGAGTGAAATTTCTTCCTGGTTTCTCTCTCAGAGATTGAAGTTAGATACAACTGTATTGGCGTTGCAGAAAATCTAATTGAAAAATAATTATTGTGAAATACAATAGTAGATCAAAGAAATTCACAAAAAAATGCAGTGCTCCGTAAGGCTTCCAGTTCTGTCATCCTTACTTATGCTATCTCCTATCTTACCTCAACTGACCCACTGACTGTTCTCCAGGAAGTACAACTCCACAGCTCGGATCCACAGATGGTACAAAATACAGCAATGATATCAGCTGAAAATCTTGCCAAGTGACAGTAAGGATGGGTAAAATCTGCGCACTAAGTTGTACTTCATACATATTTTAGCTTTGACTTAAATCAGTCAAAAATAATATTTAAGTCAAAATTTTGAAAGACAGATAAGCATAGAGAAACTGTTGTCTTTGTAGATCAAACAAACTGAGAACATTTTTGATGGTTTCTTTGCTGAGCTCTGTTTTGGTGTCACTCTTCCTCTCCTTTGTTCCACAATGTCAGTAGCACTAGTAATTACAGGCTTTTGTGGTAGAGAAGGGACAGAGCATGTGTTAATAAAGTAACAATGGCAAAAAGAAACCAAATGAAATCATTTTGTGCCTAACTACGTCAGAGACAGAGGAACACAAGTGTTTCAGGTCTGCTGATACCCACACACTATAAATGTTAGGCTTGCATATTGTCAGACACTGAGCTGCATCCCAGCATCCTGAAGCCATGAAACTCTATTTGGCGTGCAGGGAAGAAGAGCTGAACTTATTTACCTTACAGGGACTAATTATTATTCAATGATAGTTTCTTTGCAGGTCAAAGCACTTGGATAGTGTTTAAATTTCTTGCCTCTGCAAAAGTGGTACGGACATTCCGTAATGAGAGACTTTTCAAGTTTAAGCATTTCCTTTCTGTGGTTAAGAACAAAGGCTAGTTTCCCATGATGTTTTGACATTTCGATCTGAATTGAAGCCTACAATAAAAATGCAGTGCACTGAATGTCTCAAGCACGAACTGTAAACAGAGAGTGTGAATAGTGCACTTCTATAATAAATGCAGATTCATTGCCTTTCCTGGCTTAAGGAAGCTGCAGTCTACTACTGCCACTCCTACTTCTCTTTGGAAGGCATAAACTTTACTTCCTATATAAGTTATTATTAATCATTGTGTCACAGGAGATCATATTATTCGCTGCAAAACACACACGAAGTCCATGAAAGAGCCAGGGCTCAGCTTAGCTTTCAAACCCCTGGTCCCCATCCCAAACTGCTCTAGCCATTCAGCCTAGAAATAGGTTATACCAAATCTGGTTCAACACTGCTAGAACAGTGCGGTGAACAGTGCTCAGAGAAAAGGTTGGCTACATACCTTGGCAAATTTGACTCCACACAGCAAAGCGTAGTCCCTGTGAACAAGGTCTTACCAATCTTTTGATCAGCTGTCTCTGAACCTTGGGAACCTGGCGACAGTATACTTCATTCAGATGCAGTTCCTTGGGCTAAAAACTGTTCACACAGAGATACAGAGGTTCTTCGTTCAGGTCACGTCTTATAGGTTTTCCAGTTCTTTATTTGCAGCTGTTGATGACTCCACCTTCCTCCACCGTCGATCTACCACCTCAGCATCACAGGTATGGCAAGAAAAGCAGCTCAGGTGTAACGTTCCTCTCCTTTGTCTTTTCAAAAACATTTTTCTTGGTTTTATTTATTCCTTTCTGTTTTGCTTATAAATTCTTAATCACACGGTGGCAGCTACTCATTATTCATTTTGGGTTCAAATTATGGGTTAACTATGTTGTTGCTCACACCAACAACAAACTACTTGACCTGCATTAGTATTCTTAATGGTTATTTTATCAGAAGTGAAATTAACTGAGTTTCTGAAAGGGCAGAAATTTACCAAGCACATTACAAATCTAGTTAGAACTTCAAAAAAAAAAAAAATCAGCCAGATCTTTTGGCACCTGAGTTACAGAGTTTTAAAGATAGAATGACGGCTATCAATTTCACATTCTTTTGCTGACTGTGATAAATGTGACTGTAAAATAGGTGTACATGGCTCAGTTTTCATGTGAATTTAGTAGTCTGAGCAAGGTTAAAACTCTGTAAAAATAGAACCATCAACAAATGTTTACAAATACTGCTTAAATCCAGTATCTGGTGCACAGGACAGAAAGGCTTTTCTGGTAAGCTGCCAATATGGCATTTATGAGGGATTTTATTGTTCAAAAATGCAATTGATAGCAAAGATAGTGTTTTGTCAGTTAACTAATTTAATTTGCCAATTTTCATTCTGCCATCCACTAAGCCAAAAATAAACAATGGATGCTTGTCTTAAATGCTATTTGGTAATAAACACTGGAGTTGCTGAGTGCAAATTACGAACCAATCAGTTACATCTACGGTAAAATTGTCCAAAAAAAAGGCAAGCAAATTCTGAAGATCAACCTAAGGTAGGTTTCCATTTTGCTTGTGACATCACACCTACTATAGTTGTATTACTATTCCTACTTCATTTAGAAAATTGTGGTAATTATGAGAATGGTATTAGACTAGATGGATCACCACTCCAGTCCAGCACAGTAAGTCAATCATTCCTTCTCTGCTGCTCTGGCTCTGGCAAAAATTGCCTCATTATTGCCACGGCAGAATTCTTCAGTCTTTACAGGGACCAGTTCAACAGAAAAATGGAAGACGTTTTTGACAAGACTTACATGACACTTCATAAACAACCATCTAAACCTACTCTGTGAGCAAAAGCTGCTAACACGGCTGTTATGGTCATTCACATGGAGACAAGATACAAGGCAAGAATACAGCAAGAATTAATGCTACTTGTTTTTTTCTGAAAGTTTTATTGTTTGTTTATTCTTTTCACTGTACCTAAACTTCATAGTTGGATATACAGTTGGATATCCATACATGAATATGAAACTTTTCCTAAATTCTTAAGAATTTTATATATTCTATGAAGACCTCTCTGGGATAGGAGGACCTTCTGTTTGGGCCAACTTTATGAAAATTCGAGCTGAAAAAAGCTTAAACCTTGCTTATGAGCACTCTAGAGTAACTCTACTGTTCTGAAAAGCAAAAGCATTTATCCTTTGTAAGAAAATGTCGCTTATGACTAACAAATGCTGGTTTATCCTGAGTGCTTTTGGATTTTTTTCTACAGAATTATTTTAGCTCATGCACTCTAAAATCATTGAAATTTTAAAGGGGGATTATAAACGCATGTTTACAGCATCCCCCTAGTAGGTGTGTTCACAGATGCACAGTGGATGAAGATGACCACGTGCACCTTTTTCAAACTTTTTGTTATCTCAGACGATAGGTGAGTAGAAGTCCAGAATGTGCTGGGCCTTAAATATTATCCTCTGCTAAACTATCTACCAAAAGTACTGTAAATATGTCAGACTCCTTCCAGTCTCCTGAGTAGAAACTGTTTTCCTGAGGATATAGAGTCCTCCCTCTTTTCTGCTTACCTACATCCTACAACTGTCAAAGAAACCAAAACACTCATCTCAACACGATGCCTCTGGCTCTGTATTCCCATCCATCATCCCAACTTATATCAATGGGAGGGTTAGTCTAATAGAATTTGTTCTGGCTGCCAAGGAGCAGAAATTATCTACAATGTATCCTAGTCAGACCCCCTCTCCTGGTCCAACCTGCAGCAGAGCTAGGAAAAAAGGCTGCATACATGTACAGGGAAATTCCTTCCCAGGTAGAGAAAAAAGGCTTTTGTTGGCGGGGAAAGCTGCTAATATCAAGGAGCATTTGAATTCTTAATATTTCTAAACGTATTCCCACTACCTGCCCCCCACACACTGACCCCAGGTAAATGCAGAAAGTGTTTCTCCATCTTCTTTGGATTTAAGAAGGTATTGATAGCAGGGAGATTTTTGAAAGTGGTTCTTACGGAGCTGAGTTGCTATTCCACTGGCTAGAGCTTTCTCAGGCTGTGGTTTTTAGTACCAGCAAAGGGAACTATGGGACAAACGGGAACATTTTGAAGGGAGTTGCCTGTAATTTCTAGTTGGGTATTTACCACAGGTTTCCACTTACTGGTTGACAACATTTTTTTCCTCTTTTTTGAACAAACCACTTTAACTTTCTGAACTTCGTTTTTCATCCTGAAAATGCACCTTCTTTAGTTTATGAAAGCTATAAGTTCACTTTCCTTGTATATCTCAAATGAGATCCTAATACCACTAAGTCCACCCAAAATACATAACAAAACTTCAGTAGATTTTGAAACCTGTAACCATTTTAGACTTACCTATCCAGCTCAGGTTCCAATGACTTCCAGCTTTCTCTTTTGGAAGCAAACTGTTGTTATATATTCAATGCCACCAAAGTGGGGAGAAGTTAATGTGATTCTCTTCTTTTGATCTCGGAGCTTTTAGGCCTTCAGAGTGTGACCACTAGCAAAAAAGGCACTTGACATGAGAGGCAGAAAGATATCGTTAAAGTGTAGTCCCCCGAAAGGCTTTAAATCAAAAAGATGTGTGAATTACTGTTCCAGACCATTAGTAGACTTCAGGTTAGCACCTCCACGCTTTGATAGGAATTGCAATGAGGATCTCAAGGGAAATGGCTGATCTGTGCCAGGCAAGGACAGAAGTTAAAGGACTGAGGTATGCTACAGTATATTCAAACCAATGAATTAAACAGGCCACAGCACGCCCATTCCTGAGCCATGATGCTGAGTGGTATTGCACAGCTTATGCCACATATGGTTAAACTCCTTTCTCCTCAGAACAGGAACTGCCTTTTATGAAAAATTCCCAGCCTGTGCTGTCCCCCAAGCCAAGCTCAGGAATTGCCTGGCCAAATCCTAAATGACATCAGCCAAAATATTGCAGAAAGTGTGCTAACAGTTTGGGCAATCGGAGGACAGTGGTTGAGCCCAAGTCCCTGACTTTTTTCCTTGCTAGTATGGATGTAGACCTAGGTCCTGTTTACCTGAGAAGGATCCTAAGCCATGTTATCATTGGCAGTGACATTTCTGGTACAGGTTCAGCTCAGGCATGCCCACCCCTCACAAACAAAAGCAGTGCAAGACCTGGCACAAGACAGATTTTTATTTCCAGGTCCAAAGAATGCTCCTGAAGCAAATCACTTAAGAAGATGACAAGTTTTGAAAGCTGCTCACCCATGGAAGTCAATAAGTCAGTTGAAAACCAGAAAGAGGAAATGGAGGTGGGTTAAAGCCATTGCCTTGTGCCTAAAACACAGTGTAGTGAGATGAGATAAATGTTCCAGCTCTACTTTCCTATTTTCTATAGGAGATATGTTTCTGTTTTTATAGCAGTGTGATCCTGTATCATTCACCATGCTCACACCTAACTCATCACTATCTTCACACTGCAATGCAGCCTTTACCTTCTCTGGATATGCTTGCACAATAACTAGTTTTACTTCTACCCGTTTTAACTACTGCTAATCACATTTGTAGCATAGCTGTAACACACTAATTCTGCATCCACAGTACAGATTTTTAGAGCTTGGTAAGCGCATCCCTGCTCTTACGCTTGAGTAACTATATATACAGTTCCCACTAAATCAGACAAATGGATGCTGCTGAGCCATCTGCTTAAATTTGCCTTCAGTTATATAACCTGAGTTATGAGTATTTGCTCACAGATTAAGATATCTCAGTTTAGGTGGCTACAAAGAGGGGCCTGTGTATCAGAGATATCCCCACGAGGCTGGAAAATAACAATGCAGGAACTGAACAATACCTGTGTCTTTCTGCAGCAGCCCATGGAGGCCTGGCAGGATCCCCTAGATCATCACAAATAGCATTAAAGCCTATATACTTACACAACTGAATTGAGCACTAGTATCTCCATGTGAGTGAAGTATCTAAGCTCCCTTTAGTCAGTATGAGATCTACTAAGATCTGTTCAGCTGGAGTCCAGAGAGCAGATTAGCTGACAAAATACAGGGATGTTTGAATTGTTTGTCTCAGAGTAAGAATCACAACCACTGCATTAGTTAGGATGACCACACTTCACCCCCAAACTTGCACACACTACTAAGGTGAGGAGATGCCCACTAGGAAGTTCTTACACTGCTTTAATAAATGCTTACAAGCAGCCCAATGAAAAGCTTGACTTTCTGTCCTTCATGTACTACATACAGATGAACTTTAAATATTTGTGGAAGCATGCTGCTTGTTGTTTTTGAATACACTTTTAGCTATCTCTGTTGCAGCATTACTAGGTCCTGTGCATTACTGCAAACTTTGCTATATACTGTTTTTTTATTTATAATAATGGAAACAAACATTCATCAGAAATTTTCAGTGCTCTTCTCCAAAATTCATGATATTTTGTTTCATTTCTGTTTGGTTTCTATTGTTACAAACAAAAAATCATACAAAAATAGGACCCTATATATTCCTATCTTATTCCCCTGGGGAAAAAAAAGATAGGTCTGATAGATTCATTTCTGCTAACTTCATATCCAAAACTTGACTGACTAGGTAGACTTACCTACCTAAATATCTAGTCTGGACTGCCAATCAGCAAAGAGAGAGGGGGCGGGGGGCGAGATGCATCTCCAAAAGACAGTTTGTTTCATTCTAAAAAAGATGGGATAACTTGCCTTAAAGGAGTGTCTAATACTCTCTACTAAAAGGCTAATTTAACAGGCTAAATTGGCAGAAATGTTTAACTTTCAGACGGCTATGGTCAAGTAGGAGGTATATTGAATCCAACAAAGTGATGTGATTTGACTAAAAGAGATAACTGCTGTTCTATACTTATTCCAAAACCAGAATGATACAGTGTAAATGCAGAACCAGATTTCACTAACGCCACTCACATTCAGTAGTGCTTGAGTGAGTCGTTACCGGCTACCAGTTCAAACCTGAAGAAATTTAGCAAGGTTAAGTTAAGCAAAATCAGGCTGTTTGTGAGTGAACATAAATTACTGACATGTTCTGTCCTTGGATGATTAGAGTGAGAGGTCAAAGTATTTACCCAAGGACCAAATTTTGCCCCTATGTCAATAGCAGTTGGCTACATATTACCTTTGATGATCTGGAAACAAGTACCTAAGCCTCCCTTGCTGCATATAGTGCTACATATCTGCCTGGTTAGAAGCCTTAAAATCTATTTCAGCTGGTTTAGGATTTTACATTTTAAGTCCAAAGTTCATATGAATTTGTAATATGCCATGGAAGTCTAGGGATCATAAATCATTTGCAATAATGAATGAAGGTGCTTTTTGTCAACTCTGACCGATTCATCCCTTAGTTTTGGAGTCAAACTCTTCTCAGTGGTGTCCAGTGACAGGGCGAGAGGCAATGGGTACAAACCAAAGCACAGAAATTTTCATCTGAACATAAGAAAATATTTTTTCATGGTGAGGTGGTTGAACACTGGAACTGGTTGCCCAGAGAGGTTGTAAAGTCTCCATCCTTGGAGGTATTCAAAACCCAATAGGACGTGGTCCTGGACAACCTGCTCTAGTTGATCCTGCTTGAGCAGCAGGGCTGGACCAGACAATCGCCAGAAGTCCCTTCCAACTCCAACTATTCTGTGATTCTGTGATCAACAAAAATCCTTTTAGAACTTTGAGATAAACTAAAATACATGTATTTGCAAAATATGCCTCTATAAGGACCCAGAAGAAGAGCTGGCTCTGCTCTGTAAGAAAAATTTATATAGGCTTCCAGACAAGAAAGACAAGGAAGAGGTACATATATGCTTTTGAGGAAGAACCATCTCAAAAAAGAAAATACAGCAACCATAAAGGAGAGACAGAGGAGGTTATTCTCCTAGACCGCAAGAAGGATGGTGCTGCCTGACTGAAAGAATGGTCTTTGCTATCCTTACTGTTGAGGTGGCAATTTTAACCCTACTATTTCATTGGTATGAAAAAAAAAGTGATCGACAGATTTTTCTTTTTATGAAGAACAAATACATGGGGAAATATCACATTCTTTAGCCATTATTATTCAAAGCAGTTTAATTAGAAAGATATCACCTTCAAAGCTATCTACAAACGCATGACTAATTACAACGTTGACAGCTATATTCATTAAGCATAAAGGTATCAATGACAACCAAAGAAGCAAGAGCATCAGTGTGTGAATTTTCTCATCTTCTAGCAAGTCCTCACATTTCTCTAGGAGTTTTCAGCAACAGTTCTGGAAACAGCAGCAACTTCAGTTGCAGTTGCTGGTAAAGCTGTTTCTAGGCTCTAGCACAAGAGCTCTGTTATAATTTCCCCCCCTCTCATGGTTTCTGAGGAAGGAACTCTCTGCCTATGGTCTCAGGATGCTTTTTTCAACCCTTGCTACCATAGATGTGCAAAATTGCCTTTTCATGAATGGTTGTAGCTCTTGGGACCAAGTAATTTGTTTTTGCCTAGTCAGCCTGTCAATGAGTCTGCAAGTCCATAGGGACTGTGATATCCGTGTCTAATCTCTTTGTTCATCATCCTGAACATAATTTCAGTGCAGAGGTCTTACTTTACCAAATAGATCAACACTTACAAGTAGATTGCATTTAATACTTGAGCTAGCCCACTTAAGTCCTAGCCTAGGTAACTGCACCGAACCTCAGTGGGCACTATAGACATAGGAACAATGCTTTGTTTTTGGCTCTCTGTGGCAGAGGAGAACTTGTAAAGTCAGCTTTATTGAATTCCTAAATATGTGGCTGAATTTTTGAAAGAAAGGAATTAGGCATGTTCAGGAAACAGTTTGCAGATAAAGCGCCAAATAGTCCAGATCTGGAAATCTACCTTCTATGGAAAGGTAGAACTTTTTCTGAAGCGACACAATGCACCTTCACATCTTCTCCTAGCTAGTTTAAGATGAGATCCATGTGTTATCTGCTATGAATTCCATTCTTATGCACTTAAATCTCATCATATAGAGGAGCTTTGCCAGATGCCAAACTGCTAGCACCATCAGACAGATGAATGTCTGAAATAGCAGGTCTTTCAAGTGATGCACATGCTGACACCTACATCTCCCCTCAAGGAAGTGAGCTCTCTGTTCTTAACCAAAGTCCCTTTGTTAAAATATGTTTGCCTTCTGTCTTGATTTCCTACTGTTTTCTATTATTAGTAGTATAAATTTCCTGTCTTGCCCTATTTTATAAGCTCCCTCTTCCTTTAAAAAGCTGAAAGTTTTAGCTAAAATATATTTTTTATAATTGGTATGCAACAATTAGAGTTTTGCACTTTAGTCTTATTTTCTCATTTCTGTAGAACTATCTCAAACGGTTAATAAGACTAAAATATTTTATATAAAACAGGGGCCATTAATTATCTGCCTTATTTTATGCTAGAAATTATGAATCTAATTACAATGGAAAATTATCTAAGCGTATCTATCTTTGCCATTCTTCGTGATGTTACCAAAGTTAGTGGCAGCCTTACTTATTGTCCAGGGAATAGGGAAATGCTAATTATATTGTCTGGCTCCGACTAGTCTGATAATACTTTATAAAAACAAAAAGCTATTGTATGTAGCCTATTTAAATCTAACATAATTGGACTGCATGAACAGAAGTTTAGAAGAACCCTAATACAGTGCTCGTTATTTAAAGAATTATATTTTATTTTTCCTTTAAAAAGTAAGAAAAAAATCATATCTTCATCATCTCCCATTCAAGCCACTCTTTCCTTTGCCCAGTCTCAACCAAAGCAGCTAGAATTCCTAATCTGACTTATTTCTCTTGATAGCCTACCTGCTGCATACACAGCATTTTTCAAAGGAGAGAAGCAGTGAGGAAGATTTTAATTGCAATATTGCAATATTTTTGCACATAAGCAAAGAGCAGGACAGACTTTTCTAGAGATATCCAGAAATGTCCTGATATTGGAGTATGACAATTACCAGATATATTCAGCAGCTATTTCTGAAACTGATACAAAGTGTCTCAACAGGTTATGCCCAAAAAAACACTGCAACTGAGAGAATTAGAGGGCAAAGAGGTAAAGAAGGTTATAACTACCGAAGGTAATGACGATGCTGTAGCTGACTGATGGAAAACTGAACTGTGCAGGGAGCTAGGTCTCAATATCTATAGCATACCTTGGGTATGAGCTATACATTCCTGTTTCCTGGCAACTGAGGAGCTGCTGGAATCCTGTTGGCAGTGAAGACTACTCAGACTCTTTGCTTTTAAAGGTACACTAAAGTACAAAATGTACATGCTATATTCCAACCCTCTATCTAAATATGTCACAGCAAGAAGAAAGATGTCAGCTTCACTGTGGTTTCGGTCTCAAAGTTTTTGCTAGCATTCTAAATGCTTTGTGTAACATTTGATCTTATTCTTTTTTCAACACTTTCATTTTAAGAAATTCTATGGTTCTCTTCTTTGGAAGTTGACTGGAAATTAATAACTACTTCTTATCAAAGTTTTATTTAACATGCCCTAGAGGTTTATTAAAAAGTCCTGAAAGAACTTTTGGCAGTGCTGAAGCTAAGCTGCAAGGTAGAACCACAAAGTTGCAGTGTCAGCGGTCATCTACTGCCTTACCAGCACCTTCTTTTGTCTCCAGAAATGTAAGGAAATCCAAGGGCAATGGGTTCGTAGCAGAATCTCCTTCCATTGATTTCATTGCCTGGATTCGTGAAAAGCAAGGATCTTCCACACAACCTCCACACAGAAGCCAACTTCGCTATCAAACTCATACATAGTGTTTAAAAAGAATAAATACATTTATTCTAAAATTTTGTAGTTATAATCAACTATATCTTTTATCCTGATCCACAAATGATATAACCACTAATCCATTACCCTCAGTTGCCGTATTATAATTGCCTCTTTAATTGCCCTTTATTTCTTTCCTATCTAGGAAATTTCCTGGATATCCTCAGGAGTACAGGATTTGGTTGATTGCCACCTCTTTTCTGTCCACAGAGACTGGAACACTGCCTGTTCGTTCTTGTGCCCCTCTGAGTTTTGGGGCTGCCACTGTTGAAAACTGTTGGCAAGCCTGCAAGGACCAGACCTGAACTCCAGCTAACAAGCCAAGTAGGAGCTAGGCTGAGCTTGTTCAAATACAGCTGGGTGTCTCCGAGCAGCACTCCCCAGTATGCCTGGCGTTGAGAACACATTTGCCCAGCATGGAGCCAGCTAACATTCAGCTGGGTCTCGCAGTTCAGGCTCTGCTCCAACTGAAAACATCTGTTCTGTTCAGGCTGAGCTGTCCCTGAAAGTGGAATAGCTGGGCTCCTGTAATGTTACCCTCACCTAAATCTCTTGCACAGATAAACTACAAGCCAGTCTACGAATAAATAACCGAGTCAGTTGTAACGCATCGTTCATCCCAGCTCCCTGCTGTCGTGTGCTTTTGACGTATACACTCTAAAAAAATTAGCCTCAGGCTACCTTACACAATTCAGGTCCCATTCTCCTGTCATATCGTAGGTTGTGTCTAAACTCACTCGTATACAAATAGTAGACTCTCCTGACCTGCTGCAGAACGCTGTATGTCATGCAGTACTGTGTTTTCCCCGACAGACCCAAGAAAACCTCCCCGTCAAAGCGAGGGAACTCACAAATTGGAGTCACATTCTGCATCAGACTTCAGAACGCCTTCACTGAAGAGCTGGGCAGGAGGTGGCAGATTCCTTTCCACCGCTTGTCTGAGATGTCAGTCTACATTTCTGATAAATGTCGTAGGTTCCTACAGGAGGGAGGCAAGGCCACATTTCGTGACAAGAGGAAAATATTCCGAAGCCAAACACATCAACAAACATTTTGCTGCCTTTTTTATCTGAAAACATTACGGAACGAGTGGGCTTAAACTTTGAGAGTTTAGATGTACTCTCCGTTCCTCTTTAAAACCTGTGAACTAACTACCAACAAATAACTGCCAGCATTAAAGAAATACAGTGCCTCAGATTCATGATCTTAGTTCTGTAAGTGCTGAATGATAGTCGCTGCTCAAGGGAAGCAACTCGTGTGCATAAAGAGTTTCATGTGCATACGTTCTGTGGAATCCCAATTTGTTGAGTGAGACATCACAGCGAATGAGCATCTCCTGTTAAAGTCTTTGTTAAGCAGCTGCGTGAATGGCTGTTAGTATGATGAGAGGACAATTCCTCCATGAGCTATTGTCAGTGTTATGCAAAACAGAAATTATATTAAAAGAAGATAGTAAAAACATTGTGAAAATGAGTCATTAGACCTGGAGTTGGAGTTGATAAGCACTGAGAAACATTTTGATATATTCCTACAGGGTATATCATGATTATTACTGTCTTCCCGGGGGAAAAGGTGATTCTTGCAGAATAATTGTAGCTACAAGAATTTTAGTTACTAGTTCTCAGATTTCTGTGATTCTCCCATATGAGTTTTGAAAATACACAGTATTCTATCCAGCTATAAAAAAGTCAAAGGACTTACTCAGATGGTAATCTGTAAGAGATTTCAAGGGAAGAAGGGTTTTTTGAAGTCTAGGCTTACAGTCATGAGAAATGTTTTGCCTCACAGCCTTCTCGTACCCCTGCTGCCTAACTTCAGGGCTCAATGCTGCTCTTATCAACTAAATTGCATATTATATCTACTTTAATAAAAACAAAGAAACCTTCTGGGGTCAATATGTTCAAGCATCTCAAAATTATCTAAGGGCTTTGTTCTCGTTATGTTCTCAATGTGGTTCCCTTGAGCCCTTAAGCACTGAGAAGAAATAGGGCCTATTGTCTGATATTCCTATGAGCTAACCCTGCAAATGCAGCCCCTGTTCCACTCCTCACCTGTCCCACCATAAATCAGAGGGAACTGCACTGAGATCAATGAGGCTGGAATCTGACCTTCCCCTGCTTTTATTCTATCTGCTGAACAACATGAAATGAGATCAAACCTATCCTTGGCAGCATGAGAAGAAAGGTAGAAGAGACTCAGGCCCAGTGTATCTCTCTGGTGCACTATCAACTTGACAGATAAAGTCTAAATATAAAATATGTAGGAATCCAAGTAGTTCTGCTTTTTTTTTTTTTCCCTAATCAGGAATGGAGGTTAATGAAGAATTTACCTTCAGAAAAAAAGGTCTATATATCCAATCCACAGGTATCTTGCATTTGTCACAAGACCTAATACAATCAACACAAATAAATGTTTTGAGCAATAGACAAGTAAACGCTCAGCTGAGCTGCTGGCACTTCAAAATACCTTAAATTCCATAACAAAAAAATGTCAAGAGATTTATTCACTGTACAACAGTTTCTACATACTACAGCTGATAGAAATTTGATTGTCTTCAGTTCCTCCACTGGTAAAATGATTCAGTTATTGTCATTGATGTAGCTAAGAATCTTTAATAATCAACATAAATTCTTTAAATCCTCAAAGCTTCTCTATTTTTATTTTCCATATTTGATAGTATTGATAATATGTGTAAACACAGAAATAATCAAGTCGAACTCAAAGTAATGTATTCTTTTTGCCAACAGCTTAAAGAACGAGTTCACTTTCAGTAGACTTCCAAGCAGACTTCAGATAAATATAATGAACTGAATACTTCTAGACACTACAACCATTGTCAATAAATGCGATTTCAAACTGAGGGGCCACTCATTCCTATTGTCGATGCTTGGCTGGAGTCAAACTAGTGGTTTTATGACCAGACTGGAATCTGAGGATCATAACTTTCCTGATGCTTTGTCAGATTTACAAAATTTCTCTAAAACAGTATACATCTGGGTCAAATCTGGGTCAAATTCTTTTAGATTGTCCATGCCTTCCACTGAGGCCAATAATATTTCTAAATGTGCTTTAAGATAGAATTCTACTGTGAAATGTATTATTTCACCAGAGTATGTGTAAGAGCCTCTGCATCTAGATTAACTTAGAAACAACAGGATTGATATTTCTTTGGAACATTGTTTCTTTAGACACTTTTTAAAGCCCAGACATTTATAATTTAACTCTTCTTAATATGTTTATTATTTTAACAGAAAGACAAGCCATTTTGATATTTCAGTTTAATTTGCAATTTTCACATCATATGGATTCAGCAAAATTAACAGAAAACAAAAACAGACAATATGTAATCTTGAATTTAGCACCATTCAGATCACCACTAGATGAAACAAAGATTTATCTAGGTAATCCACATTCTGAAATCCAACTGGTTACAGCAGAAGTTCTGCATGTGACAGCACTGGAGGATTAACTCCTCCTCTGCGTATCTGTGACATACTTCCCAACCATGTGTATTCCAAGAGTTAAGCATTTTCTTGTTATTACAAATTTCTGTTTGTAGCATGTCAGAAAGATTTTAAGTAAGGCAAGGCGCTTAATTCTCATTTTTTCTTACACAAGTGTAAATCAGAACTACTGAAATGAAAGTTATATCAGTGGAATGAAGACGGATAATACTAATAATAGTGTTATTTTTTTCTCTTAATAAACCACTTAGCAAAATTGGTTTCTAGTCCATATGTAAACCTCCTAGACTTTATGACAGAAAAAAAGATGAATATAAACCAATTTATAAAGATTGAAAGTGCCAATAAAGCATTTTGTATTAGGAGACAGATTCAGTAGATCAGTGCTCAGTAGAGCATTGTTTTTTTTTTTAACACAGTAGAATATTTTAAGATTATCTTGAATAAAATTGTTTTAAAAAGAGAGCCAAAGAAGGTTTTGTAAGGACAGGGAGAAAATTGTCCTAAATATTGGGAACTGTATTGAATACAAATCAGTTCTGTCACATTTTTTAGCTTGAAAAGGCCATTATCTGGCAAAAGCAAATTGCATCTTCAAAGCACATATACAGCATTGGGCTGAGGGCACAGTGACTAGCTTTCTATGGAAATCAGAGACAGGCTCACTTCCCTTTTGAATTTTATACCCATGCTTTGCAAAGCCTAAGTTATTTTATCCAGAGAAACCATAATTGGTACAAATGTGAAGAATGGAGGCAGAAATGGCTTTAAATATACTAACATGAGCAAAAAAACCCATTCATTTTACCATTGTTTCTTAAAATGTCAGCAATGCTAATAATACTATATAATTCTAACAGGTTATTATAAATTATCTATCTTCTTCAAGTTCAACACACGATTTTTATGTCTTGTGGGTGTAAAGAAATTAACAGGCACTATCTCATTCTAGCTGCAGATGACTTGGTCCACTATTTACAGCCTTGTAGTTAGTAGCATTTATTTTCTTCTGACAGGCAGAAAAATTCATCTTATTCTTTATATTAGTTTAAATACATTGGCTAATATTTGAACAAGATTATTGTCAGGGGGAAATTTAAAGCCAGGCAAGTCAAAGAATTAAAATCTAGCAGGTCACAATGAACTAATTCCTTCTACAAGGATTCTTTAATGTTCTACAAGGAACTTTGGCTGATCAAAAAATTGCTAAACCTTTCTTTCCCATCATAAAACTACTTTAATGCTCCATACTGTGCTAGGAATGACTCGGATACTAGTAATAAAGGAATTTGCTTCAGGATACATAGCTTTTTATTAGAAACTCACATGCTAACAGGAAGAGTCCAATTCAGCTTAGATTATCATGCAGTATTTGAGTGGAGGAGAAAACCATGCATTTCTAAGTCCTAGTACAGCAATTTGTTTTATATTTTACACTCATTGTGTCATATATTTTTCATTATAGATTTTAGAGGGGTCCTAGATGCCTAACAAAAAAATTATTTCTAAATATTTAGGGTTTTTTATTTAATTTTCAAAAATTAATGTATGAAATGCTGCCTGCGTTGAAGTACAAAACTCTCTTGACTTTAAAGATGACAAATTTATTTTTTTGAGTATTTATTTACACTCAGAATCAGTTTGGCCTTTCACCTATATGCTTTTATATATCAATTTATCATTTAAAATAATCAAATATAATAAATAATAATTTGTTCTGTATGTTCAACAAATTTGTTTGCCCTGCAGCAATTTGCAAAAGGTGAGAGAGAAAGAGACTGAATAGACTCAAAATAACTTTGGAATTAACACTCAAAAGGGAAAGTAAGATCAAATTAATATAATACATAGATATCTTACAGTTACTTCAAAGTGAAGAGGCAGTTATGCCCTACAAGGTTTATTTAAGATTATGAAGTAGGCCTAAAATATGTGTTTAAAAAAAGGGGGACGGATCTATTTGCTTTTGGCATTAGAATTATAAGACATGCTCAGCCTGTAAGGATCATGACATTTGGAGAAATAATGAAGATGCAAGAATCAGTGGAAAAGAGCCGAAAAACTGAGAAATGGAGGTTTAGTTAACATCATGGGTATTTTGTAACGGTTTTATAACTTCTGGGCTTCCATTCAAGTGTGAGAGTTGATGACAGCTGAGCTAGCCAAGAGATTGTGCCAGCAACCTTGGATTAACTGTTTCAAACTAAAACAGAGCATGATTTGTAACACCATTTACCATGAGATTTCTTTTTCTTAATTTAAAAGCCGACCCCCCACCCCCCCACCAAAAAAGGGACAGGATCAATTTCAAAACAAACCCTTTACAAGTCACCTTTAAATCCATCATCAACTCTCGTTCTAACATACAAGTTTCATGTTAGCTTAGCTTCTTCGATCAGCTCTCCTAAAAAAGTTCCCCTCCATTCTAGGAGAACAAGGACAACGGATGCTTATATGTCCAGTGATGATTTGTCCTGCAATTTCATGGTGGGGAGACTCTGAAGTTGAAGGTATGGGACCTGTGGCTTTTAATTTGGTTTGCAAGGTAATGGGTATATAACTCTTTACGTCTTATAAAAACTAATTGCAATTCTTGTATAAGTGGTCACACAAAATGCATGTTCATGGTCAAAAAAGAGCATCTGAGCAACACTTGTTCGTAGGCCATGAGATGTGTAATATGGCAACACTCTGGCTGAATTGTTGAGGTAAAATAATACAGGGCCTGTCTAGCAGGTCCAGAAGTCTTCAGTTATGCTCTCATGTTCACACCATAAAACAGTGCTGGATAGTAATTACCTGATATTCTCTGCAGGTTCCATCTACCTTCATGATCAGATTTTTCGTCCCCTGCCAATAGCATATGGACTAGTTCCAACAGGAAATAATTCAGGACAGTCCTGTGACCTGTTTTATCCAGCAGACCAAACTACATCATCATAATAACTTCACTGGCTTTATAATCTATCCAAAGTCACCTATTCTAAAAAAGTGCTTAATTTAACTGCTGTAGCAATTACTATCTTGAACTGGAAATGCTTAGGCTGAGCTAGAGTAAGGCATTTAATAAATAGCATCACAAACTTATTCTTTTTCATTTAGGCATATGACATTTAGTAGTACAGTTTAACCACCATGGTTACACTCGTTCGGAAATCACAAGCTGTAAAATCATGAGTCTATCAAAATAGAAAATTAATGTTTTCTTATTTATTTTAATGCATTTGAAACACAAGATCCTCCTCAGAAGGTAAATTTAAATAACTACATAGAACTTAAGTTCCCAAAGTTGCCATATTGCATAATCTGCCAAGATTTGTCAATCATTTACACAAATTTTCAACAGATCTTTAACAAGGTAAAATGTAGTTACCAAATTCAGATTGCAGGATTTTGAAACTGTTTATTTAGACCTTAAAATGATGATATCGACACAACAGTACTTTTACTCTATTTTAATAAAAGATATTATCTCAGGCGATTGGTACTGGGTCCAGTCTTGCTCAACGTATTCATCAATGACCTGGAGGAAGGGACAGAGTGCACCCTCAGCACGTTTGCTGCCATTCAAAGGGACCTGGACAGGCTGGAGAGATGGGCGGAGAGGAACCTCCTGAAGTTCAACGAAGGCAAGTGCAGGGTCCTGCACCTAGGAATAATCCCGTGCGCCAGTACAGGCTGGGGGTTGACCTGTTGGAAAGTAGCTCTGCCGAGAAGGACCTGGGAGTGCTGGTGGACGACAAGCTGACCATGAGGCAGCAGTGTGCCCTTGTGGCCAAGAAGGCCAATGGTCTCCTGGGGTGCATTAGGCAGAGTGTTGCCAGCAGGTCGAGGGAGGTGATCCTGCCCCTCCACTCAGCCCTGCTGAGGCCTCACCTGCACTACTGTGTCCAATTCTGGGCTCCCCAGTACAAGAGAGACATGGCCCTACTGGAGAGAGTCTAGCGGAGGGCTACAAAGATGATGAGGGGACTGGAGCATCTCTCCTATGAAGAAAGGCTGAGAGAGCTGGGCCTGTTCAGCCTGGAGAAGAGAAGACTGAGAGGGGATCTCATCAATGGATACAAGTATCTGAAGGGAGGGTGTCAAGAGAATGGGGCCAGACTCTTCTCCGTGGTGCCCAGTGACAGGACAAGAGGCAACGAGCATAAACTGAACCACAGGAAGTTCCATCTGAACATGAGGAAAAACTTCTTTACTGTGAGGATGGACAGAGCATTGGAACAGGTTGCCCAGAGAGGTGGTGGAGTCTCCTTCCCTGGAGATATTCAAAACCTGGATGCAATCCTGGGCGATGTGCTCTAGGTGACCCTGCCTGAGCAGGGGGATTGGAATAGATGATTTCCAGAGGTCCCAGGGGTGGGACTAGATGATCTCCAGAGGTCCCTTCCAACCTCAACCATTCTGTGATTCTGTGACCTCACTATAAACTTGTCTTTCTTCAGCACCCTGTCAAGCGCTTTTCACCCTTTCTTTCTCAGCTGAAGCATAACTCCTGTAGAAATCTTTTATAACACAGATTGCTGCAGTGCTAAGAGACCTATCGAAGTAGTCTGATCTCACCCCTCACAGGCTAAATAATTCTAACTATCTGCTTCTCTAACAAATTCAACTATCCAAGCTACCAAAGCTCATATTTCACAAAAGCATCCAGTTTGTCCCAGTAATTCACCATCCACACTGGTAAAAATAGGATTTTATTTCTGATTACAGGTTTTCCTGGTTTTCACTCTCTGATATTGTCTTTTGTGATACAATTTTTTTAGATTAGAAGAGCGTATTACTGCCTAATGATATTTCCCTGGAACTTATATGCCATAATCAAGTATCCATTTAGTTGTCTTAAGCTCTTTCTTACATTATGCCATTATAAGACATTTTCTTTAATTTTCAAACAATTATTGTAGTTCTTTTTTGTGGCCTCACTATTTTTTTCCATGTAAACACTGTAATTTCATTATCAGTTTACAATGGTTTTACCTTTCAGGTTGGCCTGTTGACTTTACCTACGGTGACTCTTCTCCGCTACTGTATGAGCTCCTGGATGTGAAACTGGCATGAACTAATCTGAAACAGCATAAATGTGTGGCAAAAAAACAAAAAAACACAGTGCAAAATAGTAAGGTGCACTTGGTCAAATGCAAAGGGATATTAAGAGGGCACATAAATCAGCAACAGTAAGAAAGTGGCATATAGGTTAGATGTAAATGCTTCAATATGAATAGTCTTCAGTAAGAAGCATTCATGACTAAGACTCTTACAAAATTCATATCCCTCTTTCCTTTCTGGGAAGTAACAAAATGTCACATATAGAAGTCATATCACCTTTCTATTCCTACTCATTAGTTTACTACTCCAAAATTTCCATTAGTCTTTTTCCACAGCATCAGACCTGGAGCATTGATTGAGTTGATTATCTGCTATCTTTTTTAAGTGCCACTGATTTTCACACTACCATGCTGTAGAGTAGGTCTATATCATTTGTACATAGATATATGACCTTGCATTTAGTTGTATTAAACATTTATTTTCTTGAATAGCCCACTTGAGCAAATAATCCAGACTATTCTATACCAATTATTGTGATATCTGCTAGTTTTGTTAGCATTTATTTCCATATCATTGATTATAATACTAAGACTAGTACTTACCTTCAATGAAGCACAATAGGAAGAAAACAGATTCAACAATGATTGCTGTCAGAGGCAGTTGAATCCAGTGGACTTTATGATCCAGCGGTTTTCTCCTATCCCAGCCCAACAGATGTGAGGCTGCTGCTGCATTCCCATGTCTCAACGTGCAGCCAATAGCTGGGCTGAGCCTGTACTCCCAGGGGGCACACGTACACATACACACACGCACAAACACTCTAAAAATTATACACACACACACACAACCGGCCACATAGACCAACAGAGAGAGCAGTGTCTTTACCAGCACCCACATGAACACAAGCAGTGCTCACACAGATGTGAACCGGCCAGACCCTGCTCCTCCTGTTTGGCCGATCCAGACTGAAATTCGCCGGCATTCACATACACACACAGCACAGATCTCCCCGGAAGCTGGCCTCAGACACTCAGCCTGCGCAGCCGCTGGCCCCCAGACCCTAGCCTGCCCCAGGCGGCTGGTGCCCAGACCCTCAGGCCCCGCAGGTTGCTGGTCCCGCTCCAGGGCTGGCACTGAGACCTCCCCTCCTACGCGCCAGCTAGTCTGACTTGAAGCTCGTTAGCATTCACACACACAGGCTCAGAATAGAGAGCACACCCACACAGAAGACAGTTAGGAATAGGATTAATGAGAAGATAGGACAGACTGTGATGATCAAGTGAAGGGCTCAATCAGGCAAGGCTACTGACAAGCCACGCACTCAGCTGGCCCCTATCACTCCCTTTTCCCTCTATTTTCCTACATTTATTCGTTCCCAGCCCACCTTGATCCCTACTTTTCCCTGCCTTCTGTCCTTCCCCTAAACAACCCAAAGGAAGTTTCACACATGCCCACAACCCCCTTAAAATACATGTTTTATACAATCCCAAAATTCTCTCCCTCTGTAACCCACAGCAATTCCCATACCCTTTTAGGCAATCGCTCCATTTGGCTTGCATCGCTTTCCAGGAATAGAGTTGCTTTGGTTGACTCCTCTCCAAGGGGTTTCAGGCCATGGTCAATGGGCAAATCGTTCTCCTTTGATGGTCTTCAGGGAGCAGCGGATGCAGGGTGCTCTGTTTCCACTGATCAGCATACTGAGGTTCCTCCACTGGTCACTACTGGTCCTCTAATTTTCACCGAGTCTTTCTGTTTAATATGATTAGCCTAGTCAGAAAACCTGAAGACTACCATTTGTAGATAATCACTGTCACAATGACGACTGCATTTTGAGCTTTATAGCACGAAAATGCATTTCCAGCTTACTCTCTTTTAGCAGTAAGTTTCCAATGACCTCCAAGGTCATTGATTTTCTCAAAACTATCAGGTTGGTTCTACTCTTTTCTGTTTTTTGCCAGAAACTCTACAAGGTTTTCCACCAGAAGAACATAGCAACAGCTGGAATGTAAGAAAAAAAGAAAGATAAAAAGATGATTTTACAGAGCTATGTAATTCTATTTCAGTCTGTTCTACTGACTTATGAACTTGCCACAGCTGATAACGTCTTGAGTTACAAGTCACAATGGATCCATTTCTGTCCCACATGTCAGACTAAAAAGGTAGTATAAAATTATATACTGACAATGAATTCCAAAATTCTTTTATTTTGAACAAAAAATGTAGCAGGGTAGACTAATACGATTGGGCAAAATAGCTTTGAATACATATACTATCAGAGGCATTTTTAAAAATATACAGCTTTGTCACATTGCAAAAAAGCAAGAATAGAATGAAGGGCAAACTACAAGCTTAGATTTTACTGTCCTAGACTTTTAGCAAACTTTAACAAAATGGGGTAAGCTAAAATTAAGGCTGAAGTAAAATCTACTGTTTTTTTCCTACAAACACCATAGTATAAAATGGAAATGATGGAATGCAGATAAGCAGGAGGAGGGATGCTAGTCTCTATTTTCCTGCAGTGGTATTAAGTAGTTAAGGAAATTAATATTTTTGGATTTATGTTTCCATTTCAAATTATATTTTTCTCCCTGTTCCTCTACCCTCTGCATTTCTTGTCTCTCACTCTCCAGCTTTTACACCCTTCTCCTCTTCCTATTTATCTTTCTTTTGCTTTTTTCTGCCACTCTCTTCTCCCATTATCATCACACTAATTCGTTTTTCTGCCCCCCTCTTCTTCTATAGTGCATAGTTAAATATCACAGAGCAAGGAGGGACAAACATGGCCCAGAGCAAAGGGACTGATTCTAGTCCTTCCACTCTCCTAGATTTCATGATAGTGACAAGGCTTGATTCCATGAAGTGTCATGCAATAAATATATGGCAATGTAATTGGAAAAATAGCAAAAACTAATCACCGATACCCATCAATAGTCTGCTGACACCCTTCTTTTGCCTTTGCCTATAGCTTCTTCATAAGTTATTCTCTGAGACACTTGTACTTTTGTAATTGGCTCTGCTTAGACTTGCAGTTCAGAGGGGCAAAAAGTAGTTCAAGCTTATCCTAAACACTGAATGAAAGCTGTGTGATACTGTTTGGTTTTACTGCAAAATGTTCAAGATTCCTTGCCTGTGGATTTCTCAGGGCTGGGGATATTTTTTATCGGAAATTCTTCCACTTCTAGGGAAAACATCAATGGGAACACGACTGATACTCTGGAAGAGGAGCTCTATTACTAGGCCACTTGTGTGCCAGTTAACTTTTTAAGTCATGTTAAGTGGTCTCTGCTTCAGTTTTCTCATCTGTAAAATTGCATAAGAGTACTTCCTGTCTTCAGTGTACTTTCAGACAAAAAGCGTCGCATTTATAAAAAAGCAATGTTTTATATCTTCTCTAGAACTCCCTTCCTCTAATAGCTTTGCACGCTGGCCTAGAATGAAACAAGAAGTGACTAAAGGAAATACACACACACACGCACAAGAAATTTTTGTTCCTTTTCAGGGCTACTGTAAAATCCTGTCCTTTTCCCTCTCTTCCTTAGAAATGGGTAAGAAGGTGTAGAATTGTACTGGAAACAGATTAAGTATATACATTCTATAAGATGTTTTCTATGCAGTTTTTTAAATCATGTCCAAATCATTCAACGTCAGAGCTGAGTGACATTCTTGCCATCCACGTGCCCGTTTGCCCATTCTCCCAATTGCTTCAATGGGTGACTGATTTTAAGTTCAGACTAACCCCTATGATAAAACCTCCTATTAAACCTCAGATGATTTCATGAGTGATTGATGTCTTGACCCCTTAACTTCTGTGTATTCTCCAGAATTTTGACAACTTTGAATTTTAATACATCAGAATTCAGTTTTTGCAGCTTGCCTGAAGAGGAATGCTTCTTGCATTGCACTAGACAGCACAGCTGTCAGAGATATAGCTCCTTGTATTTCTTTCATATTGCTTTGGTGCTGTTTGTGTTCTGAGGTTTCAGTAGAGTTTTGTTTATAGACTTTAACAGCATCAATACATATCTAGTGTCCCAAAAGCGTTTAGCTGCCATGTCCCACATTGTGAAATTAATGCCACACAGCTGAAGACTTGCCTTGAATTTGTCCTTGTAACATCTCACTGGTCTCCCTCTTGTTTTAAGGTCATGGAAAATAGTTCTGGCAATCTGTTACTTGACATATGCACCAGCATAGTTAGCAGATGGACTAACCTAGAGGAGCCTTCTGGAGCATTATTTTTATGCTGAGTATTTAACAACGTTCTAAGACTTTACTGCTCAGGATTTTATCCTGCCAGCAACAGACAATGCAGCAGCGTATTTTGTGTAGTCTCAGTAAGAAGTTAGAGGGGCAAATCCTTTTAAAAGGCAAGCTTGTGGCTATGGAGCATCAGACTGTACTGTGATCTAGAACAATGGCATTACTTGCTTGGAGGACATTATCCTCCAGAATTCACTCCCCGTCTCCTAGCGACGAGGCTGCTCTCCCTGCCTTTGCAGTGACCTGACAGAGCAGTGACGCTAATTCTCTTTATTTCCGTCTTGCAGTAAGGCCAGTGGAAATACTGTAACTACTTCTCCAACTTTATTTTTCTGCAAAAGAAATAGCTAAATGCATCACACAGATTTTATTGTACTGTAAAGCAGAGGAAGATCTCTTCCTCTTCTTGCTCTATATCAAATGATGTGATGCAATATCTCTAATTGTACATATCCCTAATTATATTACGCTTGTCAGCACCAGCTATAACATAGGATAAGGCCTGCTGTTTTCTGTCCCACTTTGCCTTCAAACTGACATTCAATATATGTCCGGGTTTTCCTTATTCCCTCTTCACAGATGTTCATATCACCCATCTAATCAGAATCTCCAGTCTGTGGGTAAGAAAGTGCACCAGATCTCTAATAGACTTGGGAGGCCAGATAAAGGCTGCTGAGTGAAACAAGACAAGCAGATAATCCTGTGAGAGGAGCAGGAGCAGGAGGGCAGAAAGAGGAGCAGCTTCCCTGCTGATTCTCTTGAGAGTGATTTTGAAGCATTGCTGGATTTTTGGTTGGTTGGTTGTTTTGGATAGCCCTCTGCGCTGTATTGTCCTAACCAATAACAGCTGCAGCACTAAATAGGCAAAGGGTACTGAAGCCTTTCTGCCGCTGTGCAAAAGCTTAGAAGAACAAAACAAACTGATGATTATGTCAGTAGTGTTTACTTACATAATTTTATTTCCTTGCCAAGGATAAGATTTGTGGCTCTTCAATAAGCTCACGGGCCTACACCTTGAATGTTTTTCTTGTTTTCGTAATAAAGAAGGGAATTGCAAAAGTTTTCTTTGAAAAAAATGACAACACAACTCCCTGCTCAAAACTCACAAAAACCCAAGAAGCTAATATATACTGGAGAAAAGCCAGAATTACCAGAATTGAGAAAGTGATTACATAATTTTCTGAGAACAGCTCTGTGAAGTTCAGGCCCTGAGGCCATGCCATACATCAGTACAGTCGGAGATAAGCTGCCATGGATCCCGGTAAAATTCTCTATATCAATATTAAACTCTTCTCTGTTTATCTCTGATATATAAAAATAGCCTCAGCTCCCAGGACTGTCTTAATAGCTCTGTCAATGGACTGTTCTCACTTTCTAACAATGCTGTTAATACAGAAGACACTAAATTCTACTGCTAAGTAACTGTATGTACATCAGCTGAAAACAAAATGCCCATGTGCTAGAGAAGAAAAACATTGGAAATATACATCAGGGGTTATAGAAATAAGTATATGATTTAAGAAATATTTTCTTTAAAAGCAGATCTACTGAAGGACCCGGACGGAGATTTGCATAACCTGCCTTCACGATTTATCAATATCGAAAACCAGACACTATTGCTGAGCTTCCTTTGCATTCACAGTAAACAGCATGAACTGAAAAAATTCCTATAACTGCTTATGATCTTTAAATGCCATGCTTTTGGGGGAGGGCTATATACTAGCCATAAACTTCAGCATCTCTGAAAATAATAGTTTGCAATGTGAGTAAGAAATTACAGTCTTCCTAATCTTGGTGAATTCCCCAGGAATCCAATTTGGAGCATTGAGGACAACTTCAAGGACAAGTTTCCACCCAGACAATGTAAAGCCTTAAAATTATACTTACTTTAACACTTTCATCATCAAGCACAATCAAGTACATTTCTTAGATACAATCATTGTTACTTGATCAGTATATCAAATATGTACGGCCGAAATTCTAGTCTGAGGCCTGCTTTCACAGTGTACAAAGGTATTTTCCAGGTCTGGGTTAAGCTGCACAACTACACAAGCAGTGTCAGAAACATGCACAGCCTTTTACTTTAACTGCTGGGTTAAGAGCAGGAACAGGAGGAAGTGGTCAGCTGTTAGAGTAGCACAAAGTGCCAAAATGGCCATTCCCTAGCTCCTCTGAGGGAAAGGCAGTAGTTCACCAGCTGGACCATGCTGACCTAGACTACAGTAGAAGAAGGTTATTGAGATTGCCACTGCTGCATACAAGCCAGGCACAACCTAAAATATGGCATGTTTCATACTCATGTGACTATGCTGCCATCAAGACACGCTTACCTGAGGTTGCCTTCTTCCACAGCAGACCCCAGCCATGCAACATTACCACCATGAGGTATGGAAGATGCAATGAAATTACTAACTAGGCAGGCATGGCCAGAGTGTGTCCATACCAGAGAAGTGCATACGGTGAGCTCATCATGCTGGTGAGCTGATTGAAAGTCTGCCTGTGTTCAGATAACATGACATGACATGAGTGAGTCTGGGCTCAGATATGGGCTGAAGGCCTACACTTCAAATCCGGTACAGAAAGAGAATGTGCTGAATGTCCCCAATATGAAGATTTTTCAATTTAGACAGCCACAAAGCTAGATGATCTCATGCAGAACTGGTTCCCTTTGTTATGTGCCAGGTTCCCCAAATTCACTGCTATTTGCAAAATTGCCACTCACAGCCACATGAAGTCATTTCAAAGAAAAACTGTTCTCAATTTTTATTAGTAGTTAAAGGGAATCTGGAGAGATGAACACTACAATCATCCATTACCTGCAGTTGTCAAGGTAACAGCTGCTTTAGGATTAATGCCCACAAGATAGTTTCAGTCTTTCATCACAAACACTGCAAACTCCCATGTGTTAGTCAGCTGGATACTTGCCAGGCCTTTCTTTTTGGTGTTCTTCCTGGGACAGTGCTTCTGTTAGCTTTTCAAGAGGAATATACTGGCCCCAAATCACGAGGGACTTTTAAAATTGCATGTTTATTCTTTTTTTTAATTTTATTCTCCAGCAGGCATAAAACTATTGCTATTTCACCTCTCCCATGTCCTTTTCCAGAATGGCCCATTTATCTACCATGCTAAATATATCACTTTTCTAATTTAATTCTGTGAAAATACATTGCTCCTCTCTATCGTGAGAAATTTTTAATGAACTTTTTTCATAGTCCCACTACATTTTTTTTTCCGTTTTATACCCCTAAAAGAGGGCATTATATCTTTTCTTAAAATAGGATAGATTTTCCTCAAGAAAGGATGTCTGGCACTAAGAAATTAGACTTCCTAGGATTTTCCAAGCATCCTACAGGGCATAGCCCTCAAGGCCGAACAGAGATTTGGAGAAAATTGCCCTAGAAACAACAAATTCATTTCTGTATATGTACTAAAAGGACACCTCTGGGGCACAGACATTGATTCATATAATAGAAAGACATCCATCAGACATATTGGCAGTTGCTATGAACTCTGCTAACAAAAAAAGGCAGTCTCTAGGGACTTCCTTTTTATTTTATTTCTCTCCTGAAAGGATCCTCCATTAGTCTCGCATAGCACTGTCATTTTGTACCTTAAGAATTGTCAGTGCTAAATAATGATGCAAACTGGTGTGCCTATGACCTTGCTTCTTGTTATACTGCTTCAGAAGATTGCACTAGACTTAATCTATATACAGTGTAATCCGATATCAGTCCCCAAGTAAAGGAATACCATCATTTTTTTAGAAGAACACATGCAGGAGAAAGACATTAACTTCTGTAAGCCAAAATAGGGTTACAAAAGGTGCTCAAGGAGTGTATTTGTCAAGAAAATTCCAATCATGGGAGGCATCAAACTTGGCACATATGGCATTTTTTCCTCTTCTAGGCAAGTTTTGTGCATTAATTATTCCTTTCAACACCCAGCAGAGAAAAGTATGTGTTCAGGAGATTCTGGCACTGACTTGCTGTCATTCCACACTTGGACTGCTCTATGTAAGCTGAAATATTGCATGTATGTGGCAGTTCCTGGCTTTCTGTTTCAGAGTCAAAAAGTCTGTGACTAGTGATAGGTCTCTAGTGTAAGACCTTCCACTGAGCACTTGGAAATATCACACATAATCCCCCTAAATAATCACAGCAAAAGCGGGGCTGTCACTGATATCCTTAAATTATGAACTGGTGCACTGAACGCTTCTTTTCTTTTTCTTCACTTTATGAAAGAAAAACAACGCTGAACCTACAAGAATATATTATTTTAATCTAATTGCTCAACTGAGCTCTATTAGATTGGAGAGAGCTCACTTCTCTTCCCTGCTACATAGGCTGTGCAGCCATCATGTTGACATGAAATTATGCAAGAGATGTAACCAATTACAATGTCCCTAATAGGCATAAAATTAATTAATCACTTCTGTCATTGATCATATTAATATGATGCCTGAAACATCAACTTGAAAAGATAATGCTTATTGCTCAAGATATAACCCCTTGTTTGTAAACAATGGTGAGTAAATCGTGGTGACATACAGACAACTTTCTGAAATTCATGCCTGATTATTCTGAATTACGTTTGAGGATATGACCTCAATACTTCTCATAGTCAGAGCTATTTCTAAAAATAACATGAATAACCATGGCTCCTTTTACTTTTCTTTAAATTTGATGCTAAAGAACAAATCTTAGGGAAGCCCATTAGATCAGAAAACTTACTAGATAAATTTCAGAATACAGTAGAAAGGATGGAGAATGTTTTAGATCTCCTACAGGGGTTCTAAAGGCCAGTTTCCTTGGGAAGTTAACATTCATAATCTAGTTTACCATTCTGCCCTAACTCCTCCTTGAAGGTTTTCTTGGAGCACACTAAATGGAGTTAACTACCTGATACAATGGCACTTTTAGTTGTATACTCTTGGATTTAATGTTGTCCCAACCGGTAACAGGACCTGCGAATACATGGAAACTGCAACGTACAAGCTAGCCTGCTCGGCTCAGGTACGTGCTAGCTTATACTCTTGGATTCTGATTTTAGCAAGAAACAATTTACTACACTGTAATCATTCTAAGAGGCTTTTGCATTTTCAAGACAGCCTTCATTATTAAACAGATATTCAGATACTGCAGATATGAGTTCTGGCTAAAGCTCTAGATAAACAGCATTTCCTTCCTTTTATGCTAACTTATCATAAAGATCAAAATTCTTCTTCATTTCCTGCTTTAGAAATAACATCCCTACGTTCACAGCTGTTTTATCTGGAGCACCAAGGAGAAAAAAGATGCCAACTCCTTATCATCAAATTTACATGACTTCTGAATATGCCTCTGGGTGAAGCATTTAATAAAACAAGGACAAGAAGTATGATATTTATTCTTCACAGGACATTCCTCATTAAGCTAGTGCAAATAAATCAAGTACTGAAATGAGCGACATTGCATGAGGCAGTGTCCCTTTGAAACAGCAAAACAGTTGCCTAGGGATAAAATTTGGTCTTCATTGTATTGACTTGGTTGCAGCTGAACCGGTCTATCTAAGTCTGGAAGTTTGTTTCTATTGAATAGGTACCCTCATTTCACAAGTCACTACTATCATGGAAAAGCAGTTATGCTGGCACTGGACACAGTCACATAATACTGAGGGGTAAAAGAGAGGGCAGAGGGGAAGAAGGGAGGGCTACATAATGCTGTGGTCTCTTTTGGTGCCCCTTCATCTAGAGGTGCAGATGACTTGATGGTCTTTCTAGCAAATCTAGCCCTGCATATAATATCACATCTTTACATTGCACTCGCTAACCAAGTAAGATATATTTTCTTCCTATAAAAAAGTATAATCAAAGGTTGGAAAAAAGGAAATACTTTCAAAAAGAAACAGATTACCAGTTACTGAAAAAGAGAACTTGAAGAGACTTCTCACAAGAATAAATGGTCACTGGACAAGCATGTTTCAAGGGGGATTTTAGGGAGAAGAGATGTGAATAAAATCTAGGAAGAAAGTTGGAGAAAAAGTCTTCTGAGGTTTAGGGACAGCACACCAGGAGATACAAAATCGAAATCACTAAAAAAGGAGACAGAACCCCACTTTCTATGACGAAATTCACCCCAGTGTGATTGCCCTGATTAGGGTAGTAACTATGTCTACACAGCAGAGTACGCCTTCACCTGAGTCCCCCAATCTGCCTAGCCTAGTAACAGACTCCTCATTTTAAGGCCCTGCACAAATAATCATATCCTCATTGTTTCTGTTCTTGCCCATCTGTGTTATGGGCACCCTGAATGGTCTTTTGCATTGCAGTGCTCAAGCTTCTTTCCCAGTGAGTTGAGTCAGCAATAACAGAACTTATTTAGCCATCTGGAAAACAATATGGGAAGGATGTCAGAGGACTGGCAGATTTTTAGGTAAGGTGAGTATGTTCCATCCTGATTTAACAAACAGCTTTGTGTAGCTGAACCGGGGGTAGTTTAAACTGTACTGAGAATATTTTAATATAGGCAAGACCTTGACGGATGAGACATAGTCATAGGTATCAACACCTTGTGACAGTGAGGACACAGAATGACATATGCATATACCTCAATAATTGATTAACTGTTATTTACAATCTTTTTTACCGTTATTGCTTAGCTTTTTATTAATATAGATTTGCTTCCTTTGTCTGATCCTTATGAACGCTGTGCTGTCCATCTCAATTTGAATTTTCTGCTTCAGTGCCTAGGATCTTAGAGGTTTCATGTAACTAAAGAGCAAGAAATAGAGCATACAAGCTGAGATCCTAACAGCACTGTATTTGGTTCCTCATTTCAATGGAAGTGTAATGCTTTGCCTTTATCTGTATGACAGTTCCTAAAATGCCAGATCTAGCCTTAAAGAGCAGAGGATGGATGATAACAACCCCAAGTCTCCCTGCTATCAAGCCTCCTTGGGTTGGTTGACTCTATCCTTAGCTGAAACAATGGTTATAGTAAGTGGGCGGGAACCTTATGCTAACCTTACAGAATCCGTGTAGGTCAGTTCTTGTCAGCAATCTGACAATTGCACAAACATTACATGTTTTCTTCTATTCTAATCTGGACATAAAAAAAAAGGAGGGTACATAAGGCAAAAGTTGTTAAAAAACATATTTCAAGCAGTTTCTTGCCACCTGTATCACTCCGGCCATTCTGAGCTTATGATTCTTCTTAGAATAACTGTGATTTCATACTTTTTATCTATAGTGAGAATAATTTTTATGAAGAGACACATTGTATCTCTAAATTGGAAGAGGAATAAGAAAAAATAATGCTATTATTAAGGAAACAAAATTTTGTTAATGTTCTGTTCCTGACAATAAGAACCAGGTAGACTATTACCATTCTCAACCCCCGCAGAAATTTTACCACTATGGCAGCAAAAGACTACCGAAAATCTAAAGAAGCATCACTGTGATTCCATACATCAAGAATTATTTCATTCTAAAATATGAATCCCCTCAAGAATTATATGTTTACAGTTTGCAGGTCCCTGGTGACGGAAAGGATAAATAGAAACGACATTAGACACCCACACACTCCTACCAACTTACTATCAAATATATTATCAGGAGAATACAGACTGTGAGCTAGTAACTTGCTGATATTAAACTTCCAGATGAGAAGAGCAGAGTAAATTTTCTAAGCTTAATAACATCCTGCTACTTTTATTTTCAAACTCTTCATAACAATATTGGTCTTTCAAATGATACATGAATATTGACTGACATTAGTGACATTTTAAAATGTCCTTGCTAATACTTCTGACAGTCTCTTCGGCTATTGTTCTTTAATAGATTACACTACCATAGCAGCCAAAGGACCCAATTAAGATCAAGGGCCCTTTTGTGCTAGGTACAGTGCAAACACATCCTCTGCTGAAGAACATATAAGCCAAAAAACGAGAGATGCTTGATGAGTGTTGATGAAAGAAAGGTATAACCCAATATTTAAAAATTATTCCTGGTACATTAAAGATTGAAAAATATTCACATCTGCTCTTCCACCTGCCATCATTCATTAAAACAAACATTTGAAAATTGAATTTGTTTTTCATTCTATGTAATATTGGTTCATTTGTTTTTCTTCAGTTTGATCAAAAATGATAAACCGCTCACTCATTTTTGCTTTGGCACAATGCTATTCTGTCTAAAGCAGTGCAGCAGAAAAATCGGGATTATTTCACATATTTTCACTCAAATGTAAAGAGCACATGGTGAAAATGTTTGTTTACACAAAAGCGCAGTGAACCCAAAGTGATTACTTTGGGACGCTGGTGAAAAGTAAAGCATGTTTAAGTGCCTTGTTCAACCAGGATCTTAATCCCATTATACCAGCAAATTAACAAATTAACCCACAAATGCCAACTAGTTCTGTTTTTCCTTTTTCTTTGCCTCAATGCAACCTTAAAGGTGCCCGCACATTGCCCCCATTGCTAATGCAGGTTTGAAGAGTTTTTTTAAATGTATTTATTATTTGTAGGGTAATTTTTCACCTGGGTCAGCTCACTTCTTTTATGTAAAAGAAATGTTATGATCAATTACATCCCTTGCCATATCTATGAATCTAAATTATATGCAACATATCAATTACAGTATGTAAGCACTTCCTTAGAAACCACTCTAGGTGCTTAAAAGAATTTATTTCTGTCATAATTTCCAGTTTCTATATTAGGTAAACCTCACTTTCACTTTTTTAGGCACTCAAAAAGTGAATTGCAGCTTTTAATAGTGGTTGATGAATAAGCAAGATCTTCAAGTCAAGTGGTGTAATTTCTAAACTCTTTTTTAAGATGGTTCTCCTTACTGGAGTAAACCAGAACCTTGCATTTGTCCTTGATCAGTGAACCTGCATTGATTTTATTTAAAAATAGTAAGATTGTAAATATTTTATAATATTAAAATAATTAATATGATCATATTTATATATGTGTATGCTGCTATGATATAACAACAATTCATACAATATTAATAATTTATGATTAATAACTTAATAACATAAGAAGATGTAATGATCTTATTACAATATTCATTTTCTATGAGTGAAAAAATTAAGCTCCTTTACAGAAGATGGTGGTGGCCTGACTTGGTGGTACGGATGGGCTGCCCCTGCAGACTGGAGGGGGGCCTGGAGGGGCTCCCCCATAGCTGTGCTCGTGGCTGGACTGTCATGCTATTATGATCAGCTCTAGCTTCAGCCTTCCTCAGACAACCCATTCCCAAAGTCATGGACAGTGGTTCTGCTGCTGAATAACCAGCACTCACTGGTGAGACCATTATCATCCTCCAGCTAAGGAATACCCACTGTGGGGCACTAATGTACAAGCTGTCTTCATGGCCTTAAGTAATGGGCTGGCAGTAGTTCTTGTGCAGCAGCAGCACACTCATTTTTACAAATCCACCCTGTCCCAGAATTGGGTCAGTTTGACTACGTGAAATCTTTTTATGTCGCTTATCTGAATCCCTGGCACAAAAGCTTTGTGTCAGTATAGCCACCACCAGGAACGTCACAGCGGAGCTGCATGAAGCAATATACCATCTGGTATACCCTGTCTGGGGTTTCAAACCTGTCTGGGGGTCCTTAGACCAAATCATATGCCTAAACATGCCAAGATCATCAGGAAGACAAATTTTCCATTCAGTGTTCCCCAGAAGGGGGCTTCAGTTATTGTAATCACACACAGTAACATTCCTTTACCTTCCATGGCCTCACTAATCACTGCAAGAACACCACAGGGGCCTGTGCTCCAACTGCTTCCAAAGCTGTCTTCCTGGTGACATTGCATCTGAAGTAATGCACCCAGTTTGTGCCTCCCAGGTACAGGAAAGACATTGGAGTGAGCTCAGCAAAGGCTAGGAAGACTGCTACAGGGCTAGAGCACATGACACATAGTAAGAGGTGGAGAGAACTGTGTTCGGTCAACATCAAGAAAAGAAGGTTAAGGATCTAAGTGCTGTCCTCAGCTACACAATGGGGTGTTGTAGAGAAGACAGAACCAGATTTTTCTGAGATGCACAGTGGAAGGTGTAGCAGTAGCAACAAGTTGCAGCAAAGGAAATTCCGGTTAGATGGATGGAAGAAATAATTCATTGTGAAGGCAATGAAATACTTGTAGTTTCTTCTTTTTCGGTTGTGTTCTACACCTGCCTACCAGGAAGATGGTAGGAAAAGGTTGGTTTGTTATACCTATTTACCGCTATTATCATAATTATTTCATAAATTGCTATAGTTATCCAATGTGACTTTAGTAAGGACTTTAGTAAGGCTTTTGACACCTGCCATAGCATCCTCACAGACAAGCTGATGAAGTATGGACTAGGTAAGTAAGTGGTCGGTGAGGTGGACCGAAAACTGGCTGAACTGCTGGGCTCAGAGAGCTGTGATCAGCAGCACAAAGTCCAGCTGGAGGCCAGTCAATAGTGGTGCCCCCTAGCACCTGATACTGGGGCCAGTACTGTTTAACACCTTCATTAATGACCTGGATGATGCAACCAAATGCACCAAATGCACATCAGCAAGTTCACTCATGACACAAAACGGGAAGGAGCGACTGATGCATCAGATGGCTGAGCTGCTATTCAGAGGGACCTTGACAGGCTGGAGAAATGGGCAGAGAGGAACATCCTGAAGTTCAGCAAAGGAAAGTGCCACGTCCTGCTTGTGGGGAAGGATAGCCCCTTGCGTCAGTACATGCTGGGGGCCAACAAGCTTGAGAGCAGTGTTGCAGAGAAGGACTTGGGGGTCCTGGTGGACAACCAGATGAACACGAGCCAGCAATGCGCCTTTGTGGCAAGGAAGGGCAACGGTATCCCGGGCTGCATGAGGAAAAGTATCGCCAGCAGGTTGAGGGAGGTGATCCTTCCCTCCTACTCAGCACTGGAGAGACATGTCAGGAGTGCTGGGTCCACTTCTTGGCTCCCCAGTCCAAGAAAGACATGGAGCTAGTGGAGTGAGTCAAGCAAAGGGCCACAGAGATTACTAAGGGACTAGAGCCTCTCTGATATGAGCAGAGACTGAGAGAGCTGGGACTATTCAGCCTGGAGGAGAGAAGACTGAGGGGGGATCTTATCAATGTGATGGGACACCCTCAGAGGAGAGGGTGTCAAGAAGATGGAGCCAGACTCTTCCCAGCTGTGCCCAGTGACAGGGCAAGAGGCAATGCGCACAAACTGAAACGCAGGAAATTCCACTTGCACGCAAGAAAACACTTCTTCGCTGTGAAGGTGGCTGAACACTGGAACAGGCTGTCCAGAGAGGTTGCAGAGTCTCCATCCTTGGAGATATTCAACGCCCGACTGCACCTAGTCGTTGGGCAACGTGCTCTAGTTGGCCCTGCTTGAGCAAGGGTGTTGGATCAGATGATCTCCAGAGGTCCCTTCCAACCCCAACTATTCTGTGATTCTTTAAGTCTGTAATATCTTAGTTATCTCACAGTTATCTCATTTGTTCTCTCACAGGTATCTCACAATTAAGTACTGGTAAGACACAATTTCATTTACTATTGCTATGCTTGAGTTATCATACTTACATGTTACAGTCTACCTAAGCTGTTAAAATTCATGATATATATAGCACATAGTCACCTTCTCTTTCCTTGCTGGAAAATACCACTGCATGTTCATGTTCCTTCCCAATAACATAGAGGTATCCAGTGTGTGAGGGAATACGGGAACCAATGCACCAATGTACAATGCATGAAAGGGGTGTTTTCAGCTATGCTGTGTACCCATTGAGGTGCTGGAAGACTGGACATTCTAGGTGCAAGCACTCCTGAATCCTCGCTACCAAATGTGCAAGGGTCCTGGAAAGCACATGCACTTGAAGGAATACTAGGTGGGTGCTCCTATGGTAAGACTAAAGATGTTGCAACTAATCCATTTGGAGAGCAGAGGAACGGGGACTTAAAAGCATTGACAAGGCAATACTCCTACAGGACAGGCTAGTGGCAGCCCTTACATTCATTTACCAGAAGTAAATTCCATTCCAGTAAGTTTCCATGAGAGGAAATAGTCATGAGAATCATTTTGCTAAAAAAGAAGTTGTATTTTCAGAAGGCCAGAGTTCTTCCTTTATTTTCATGGATCTGCTTTTCCAACATTCCTATTTTAGTATCACTTAAATTCCCGTTTATTATACTGCCACTTATCTCAGACAGCTGTTTTTAACACAGTCTATGCACTGTGCACCAATTCTGATAAAAAGGGAGTAAGTGTATGGAAGAAGGAGCAATGGAACACTTCCAGCATCTGAGACTGCTAATGAGACTAACAAAGACCACAATTTCTGTAGGCAGTTTAATGAAGCAGCCGTTTCTAAAAATGTTTGGTTTGGATGCAGTCATGCAAAAGACTGACTACAAGTTGTTGCCACCTGCTGACGCTCCAGTAATCCAGATGTGGCAAGCTGTTGAATTCAAATGAGTTCTTCCCAATGGATAGGGATCCAGTTCATGCAGAACACTACCACACCAGTCTAACTGACCCCTTTTCAATCATCTTGGAGAAGAACTAGAAAAAGAGACAGAAATGTCTTCTGAAGTCTCGGGTGACTGACAGGAGAACTAAGATATAAAAAACAAGGGAACGCTTTTATAGGACTGTAGCTGCTGGATCATTCTTTAAGGTCATTTCACTGAGCTGTATGTAAGCCATAAAAACCCATGCATTATTCCATTTTGCATGCTAAGTACATTTTTCTGTGAAAATTCCCAGTACTTCTATTTGTACTGTGCTGATGAAAAATCTGTATTCTGTACTGATAGAAAATCTATTCACTTCTGAGAAAGCCTTACTAAACTGACAGACACTCTAACGATTCCCAACAGCTCATAGCTAAGGGTTCTCGCTGCTTTACTATTTTATGTTGCGTTACTATTTCATGCATATGGAATATATGTTTGTTCCTATAACTTATTGAAGAATGTTATATAGGTCTCAGGAAGATGGAAATTAAATACACCAGGCTAATCAGGACTTTTTCTTCTGGAAAAATTGTCCCACATTATCAAAAGTTGAATGTGTCATTTCAAAGAAATTCTGCTCCAGAAACTAAAAGAATTATTCACATTTTCATTCTGGGTTAAATTTCAAAACTTGTTAGATGTGTCCCATTTTACAATGCCAAAATTTTACAGAGTTGCTACATTTACCATACTATAGAAAATCTAACTTCTGCCTAACACCACAAATAGACATATAAACAGCTTTGCTAATTTTTTGTTCTCCTTTTTAAGGAAATGGCAGTCTTGACCAGAGAAGTATTTGTGGGATACCAGTTACAGAAAATAGGAATTGAGGATCAGCTCATATAAGAAGATTCTTCTCATCTTTTTCATTTGAATAACTCCAATGGCTAGTAAGTAATAGTTTAGAGAACATATTCAAAAGCACAGTTTTGCACAGTATAAAAATGGTGGGTGGTACAGTACTTAAGGCAATCCCCTAGATTCAAGTAATACGAACTTAGTTCCCTTTCTGTCGCAGATTTTCTCATGTGACTGTGTGCAAATTATTTGCATTTCTCTGTTCTAAGCATCTAACGTATAACAAACCACACAAACAGCGGGATGAGGAAAATACATTAATGACTGAGGAATTTAGATGCAACGGAGGCAAAGGCCATACAGAACTTGATGGCAGCGTGGCACTTACCTATCACTAATACCTTTAAAAAGTGGACTTTTCAGATTAAATTTATGCTTTGAGCACAATAAAAAATGTACTACCTTAACAAATATCACTAAACCTTATTATGTAAAAGAAATAGACTAGTTGTCTGCATACAGACAGTAATAAACTATGTATCCTACAGAAGCTGGAACAACTAGCATTATTTACAAACTAAATTTGTGACATTTAAACTATAGAATGATAAAATGTACATGGCCATTGAAGTGATAAAATTCTCTTCCTGGTTATTTATACAGCTGCTCTTCTGCCCGAATTCATTTTTGTGAACTTACGTGAACAGAGCTGTGCAGCTTGTTTAACATTTAAACTAGACAAATTCAGCCCTACTTCTCCCTTCTGTTGACCCAAGCATTTGTTTACAGACTCACTCAGCTCTGAAGAGATGTGGATCTGATTGTAGTTGTTATATGTCTAAGGGAAAAACACACCCTGAGGTCTCAAACCCTTGGTGTATTTGGGTTCTGTTGCAAAGCTACTTCTGAATTTTACAGGTCTCTTTTCTTAAATTAGTATTTCTGATACCAGAAATATATTGCAAAAATATACAAATTAACAAGAATGTAATCAATATAACGATATAAAAGTATGAAACGTGGCTGCTGTCATTGAATGACAACTAAATTTAAAAGATATTTGAAAAGGTAGTCTCTAGGTAAGTGGTTTTGGGGTTTTTTTTAAGCAAGAGGGAAGGGATCTATCCTGCAGCTTGTCAGAATAGCACTGAATACTGATAAGAGCATTTCTGTTCATTTAAACAGCATAAATGAATAAACATGTGAAGGCAATGAGCTGAGCTGAAGAAAACGATGCATTATTTATGCAGCTAACGACACCTACTCACGCCTAGTATAAATTGAAACCTAAATTGCAAAACTAGGACACTGAGAGGATTTTCAATCATGCTAAGTTATATTTAAATTTAATCAATGCCAGAAGTTTTGAGTTTATTTCATGTTTTCACATCACAGCAGAAGCATTTCACACTGTAAAACTGCCTCTCACTGACTATGCTTTGGAAAACAGCCTTCTCCCATAAATTATGAATGTGGCCATTTTTACAAATGAATGATAAAAATGTTAGGTTGGCTTAACTTGAGGTGTAACAAACATGAAGTGAAGTGAAATGTATGGAGCTGGCTACTAGTTTAATCCCTTCTAACATGCTTCTGAAGAAAAATATTTAAAGAAAAACAAAACTAAAAAATAAACAAGTTGCCTAAGAAAAATAAGGTTGTAATTGAGATATCTATATATATATATATTTTTTTTTTTTTAATGAAACATTCATATAACACTGTTTATGGTATGCTCTGTTAACTCTATCTAGAAATGGAAGATAATAATTTCTAGTTTATGATACCATGTTTTTCCTAATCCATACTGGTCCTAATCTCTCAGGAGTTTTTATTTTCAAAACATAGAAATCACACTGACCTCCTAAATTGAGCCACTGCACAATTTACTCCCAATTGCAAAGCAGAAAATCTTCTTTTCTGTTTTGCCAAATATGACCTCTAAAATGATACCTTTCCCAAAAATGCACCCCAAAACTTCAGCTACTCTTAAATACCCAAGGAACAATGTAGCTGAAAAAAAATGAAGAAAATAGGTACAGCTACTGTCTTGAAAGAAGATTTTAATTCAGTGGGGAACAATACCTCTAGATCTATAAATTAGAGCAAGTAATTTCATGTTTCTGTAATTCTGCTTCTTTCTAACCCTGCTAGATTTTCTTATTTGGATTTTAAGACCATTTGGAGGCAGAGTTGAACTAGTATAGCACCTGTGATAGCAAATCTCTTGTCTCTTTTGAGGTCTGCTGGCACAGCTACAGTATAATTCTTATCAGTGTGAGCAGTTCAATCATTTCCCACTTGTCCCTAAACTATGAAACAATATGACCCTGACATCCTGAAAAGGCATGAGGGTGCTCTCTATCCCACCATCCAGACCATAAATGAAGATGTTAAACGGTATTCGTCCCACTATCAATCCCTACGGTATACCACTAGTGACTGGCCACCAGTTGGACTTCCAGCCACTAAAGACAGCCCTTTGAGCCTGGCAGTTGAGCCAGTTTTCAGTCCTTCTCACCACTTACTTATCTAGTCCATGCTTCATGAGCTTGTCCATGAGAACGTTATGGAAGATAGTGCCGAAAGCCTTGCTAAAGTCAAGATAAACAACATCCATTGCTCTTCCCCCATCCACTGAGCTAGTCATTTTGTCCTAGAAGGCTATCAGGTTGGTCATTTCTCCTTCATAAATCCAGGCTGACTACTCCCAATCACCTTCTTGTCCTTCATATGTTTGGAAACGGTCTCCTGGAGGATTTGCTCCTTCACTGTCTCAGTGATCGAGGTGAGGCTGACTGGAATGTTAAGTTCCCAGATCCTTGTTCTTACCTTTCTTGAAAATAGCAGTGACATTTGCTTTCTTCCTGTCCTCAGAAGCCTTTCCCTGATCACCATGACCTTTCAGAGATTATCTAGAGTGGCCTCACAGTGACACAGTGACCCTGGCCAGCACCATCAGCACTCGTGGATGCATCGGATCAGGTCCCATGCACTTGTGTACGTCCAGTCTATTTAAATGTTCCCTGACCTGATCCTCCTCTCCTGAGAGTAAGTCTTTGCTATGGACTTCCCTATGGTCTCAGGGGCCTGGGGTTCCTGAAGGCAAGTCTTACCAATAAAGACCGAGGAACAGAAGGTATCGAGTACCTTGGCCTTTTCCACTTCCTTTGTCACCAGGTCCTCTGCCCCATTCAGCAGATCCACACTTTCCCTTGTCTTCCTTTTGCTGGTGATACACTTGCAGAAGCCCTTCTTGTCCTTCACATCCCTCACCAAATGCAACTCTAGGTGGGCTTTGGCTTTCCCTGCACACTCAAGCAGTGTCTCTGTATTCCTCCTGGGTCACCTGTCCTGGCTTCCTCCTCTTATACGCTTCCTTTTTACAAGAGTTTTGTCAGGAGTTCCTTGTTCATCTATACAGGCCTCCTGTTAGTGTTGCTTTACTTACTACATGTTGAGATGGGCCTTTCTTAAGCTTAGAAAAGGTGACCCTTGGAGCTCAACCAGCTCTCCTGGACCAGTCTTCTCTCCAGGGCTGTATCCCATGGGATTCTTCCAAGAAGGCCCCTGAACAGTTCAAAGTCTGCTCTCCTGAAGCCCAGGGTTGTGATCTGCTTTTTGCCTTGTTCCCTTCTCTCAGGATCCCTGACCAGTTCTTTGTAGTTTGTAACTATTAGCTCCAGCAAAGTGCCTGCCCTCATCAGCTCCTCAGTCACCTGTGTCAGGAAGTTATCATCAATGCACTCCAGAAATCTCCTGGATTGCTTGTTTCCTGATGTGTTTCCACATGTGTTGCCATGGCCAGCAAACATGAGCTTTCTTCCAGCTGTCTGAAGACTTCATCTACTTCTTCTTCCTAATCATGTGGTCTGTAGTTGACACTCACTATAATGTTGCCCACCTTTGTCTGCCCTCTAATACCTGTAACATAAGCTCTCCACTGGCTCATAATCGGTCCCAAAGCAGAGCTCCATGCTTTCCAGCTGCTCTCTCAATAAAGGGCAGTTCCCCCTCCATAAGCAAGAGACCTTAAACAGACAACTCTGAATTTCTCTTCCATAGACAATTCCTACACCATTGAGACCCATTCCAGAACCTCTTTGAGATCTGAAAGGATGTGGTGAAAATATTATGCCACATTTTCCTTTCTAAACAGCTCCTACGCTGAATTTCATCTGGCCAAAGATTGTTTGCAAGAGTGAATAAAATTCTAGTGGTTTTACAGGTTCCTCATGTCTAAAGAAAAGCACATACTGTGGTAATATGATTAGAGAACTTCCAGCAGCTAGAATAGCTTTCAGACAAGCACTTTATAGGCAGCAGCTGCTCAAACAAGTACTCACCTCATGTATTCACCATATCCCAGCAATTGAGGGAGTGAGAAATTATGTCAAAGACATAAGCCTTTGCTGAAAACTTGCTGTGCTTCTATATCAATCCAACTAATTGCTGAGCAATTAAGTTTGCCAGCTTGACCAACTATTTAAGGGTTACTTAAATCTATCAAGGTTATTTGATCACTGGAAAGAAAATATCTTAATAGCCTGGATATTACCAAGGTAGCACTTAAATCACTAACCTGCCAACCTGCTAGGTATTTTCCGAGTGAATGTTATCACGGAACCTAAAAGAATAAAGATTACAGCTGTGAAGTATTAAGCTCAAACTTTTGTGAGAATTAGTCTGCCACAATTTAATTATATGTGTACGTACGAGTCTACTGTAGATACAGTCTAACAAAACAGAAGAGAACACAGCCTAACACAATAGAGGCTTAACAGCATCTCTCAAAGAGTTTTCTCAAGCATCCTTTCCCTTTTTTCTGCATAACTGGGTATCTGTTTTATCTTCCTGCTTTAAAAAAGGTTTCACCTTGTTGGCCTGTTTTCCCAGCCTGTAAAGAATTACATATGATAGAAAAACAAACACTTGAAAAACATATTCTTCTAGTTTTGCGCATTCCTCTTATATAATCATAATGCAGATATAGTTATTCTGAATTATTATTCTTATTCTGTGTTATTATTATTATTATTTATTATTATTGAAATTCTTAATTGTGATTTCCCAGTTTATACATATAAACCACTAGCAAACGGACATATTCCAGATTATTTGAAAGCATGACCTCAGTTTTGATGCATCTTCCTTACTAACAGCAGATCAGAAAAAGCTGTTTATCAGCTTTTTCTCACAGCAATTGTGGATTTTTAAAATCTCATTGTCCTCTGAGAGCTCTACATGCTGCATGCTAGCATAGTTCCAAGTAAGTCAACGCAGTTACTGACTCATATCATCTGAAGAACTGACCCCTAAATCAGTGGTGATAACTCAATAGGTCTAAAATTCTGCCTCTTCATGGCCCGCTTATATGTCATAACTGCCATAATTCTGCTGGGCCAACACATCAAGGTTTCATAAAAAACATACTCATATGCCATCCCACAGTAGGGTCTCCGCTGCGGAGATACAAGAAGAATGACCATAACAGGAAAATGGCCATGATAATGGCTTCAGTAGCAGTTTCAGTGACCAGCAAGGTTCATAGCAAGATCTATCAGACCATTTGGAAACCTCAGGCCAATCCTGGAGTTATTTTTGATACTAAAATAAACCTGCAAACTCAGACAGGATGAAAAATCAAAATGGAAATAAATTCAAATGAAGAACCTTTCCCAGTTTTTCTTCCTATTCCTCAAAATAGGCAATTGCATTAATTCAATCCAAATTTTAAGATGAAAATGTTGACACTTTTTCTGAATCTTGACCATTTTTTCACTGTAATTAACATCAAAACACTTTCCAAACCAGTAATATTGTAAAGAAACTGAAAAGTAAATAATTCTAGAAAACAACAGAACCATTCTCTTTCAGAAAAAACTTTTGATTCTCATGAATTAGTATTATCTGATGATAAAGCACTTGCCATAGAATTCTGTTTGACAGGGATTTTCTATAGAGCAATTCTGCCATTTTGGATAAAAAGCTAGAACCACAGAATTTTTTGATACACTAAACTGCAATTGTATGTTCTCTGCTCAAATGATTCACAATTATAGGACCTCTAAGACAATCATAGCAAGTGCAGGATTCATGCAAGGCGTAAGAGCCAATTCATTTAATTATTTTGCCTGTTCAGTTTCGCCCTATGAACTGAGTGACTAGAAAAGACCCAAGTGATTAATTCCTTTCAGTGCTATGTACCTAATGTTGTGAAGCTGTCTTTGAAGCCAAGGAAGAAAAACACTTTGAAGAGGACACTCACACCACGAATGGGGGATTAGTCTTCAGCAAGAAACTGTCTGGCTGTGTAGATGTAGATATGTATCTACTGACTACTTTTACTCTTCCCTAAAACTTTTGGAGTGTTCAAATAAAAAATCTTAACTTTCTCCCTCTAGTATGAACAGGTTCAAGGTGAGGGTGACAGAGCATTGGAACAGGTTGCCCAGAGAGGTAGTGGAGTCTCCTTCCCTGGAGATATTCAAAACCCGTCTGGATGTGATCCTGGGAAATGTGCTCTAGATGACCCCTGCTTGAGCAGGGAGGTTGGACTAGATGATCTCCAGAGGTCCCTTCCAACCTAAAGGATTCTGTGATTCTGTGATTCTGTGAAGTTTGTTTTTCTGGGTACCTAGAACAAGAATAAAGAAGCTCTGTTTCTGTTGGATGAGGTGATGAACTTGGAAGAGAGATACTGAAAGACCAGAATCCATAGGAGAGACAAGATTCTTGGAAATCATTAGGACAGAGGAAGCCTTCTTACGTGGGAAGAGAACACAAACATCTTCTAAGACACCTTGTAAGACATTGTAGGGATTGGTTTCATTTTAATCAGAAGGTGATGATGTCCTAAAATTGAAAAAAAAATAAGCAAGAAAATGAGAATGCTGCTCATGTGTTTGTTTTGTAAACGTAGGCACATGTAAGCCTCATTTAAACACTTAAATCTAAGATATCTTCTCTTTACCTAGCAAAGGAACGAGCTGTGACTAGAAGCACTATTGTATGCTGGCTAGATATGCTGAGTGCATCCAACACTATCAACGTTCTTCTGCTTCAGCAATAGCCAAATTACTTTATTAAATTTCCCTGGCAATAGTTTACAATGTATGAAAAATGGATGTACTTGGTGCGCTTCCAAATCATTAACCAACTGACATGTTCTTATGCTGCTCTGAAAGGTTTCAGAGGATAAAGATAAAGTCTGGATCTTCAGATCATAAAACTAGCAGACTAGGCTGTTTTTGCTGAGTAAAATATATTACATAGACTAATTCAGAGTCTGGACAAATTGCTGGTTTCTCAGATGAAGACATAGTGTTGGCCTGTGTGGCTTTGGAGAGATTAACAAAGTGTGATTCCTATGCTGGCCACATATGACTCTTAATAAATCCTCAGCACACTGGTATTTTTTATAAAATGTGCAACTATTTCCAGGTGCTATTTCCATCGAGTATATTTCACTCAATGCTTCTTTGGGGGTTATTGCTGCTCTGTCAGTGTAATAGCAATAACAACATCAGCAGACGTGTGCTGAACAACCAACGCAGAAATGCACTCACGACACACCTGTACTTTACTAGACTGAAGTGCTTTTATTTTCTCATATTTTTATATCTTTTCTCATAGGCAAAGTTAAATTAAAATTTGAAATGTTAGTCAGAACTTTTGTGAGATTTACATTTCACTTAAGAATTTGAAAGCACATAAACTTTAATTTCCTAACTCAGTCTGACATTATCTATAATAAGGAAACTGCGCAGTAGCAGCTTTAACAATCTTTGTCAGTGTAATTACCTAAGCTGAACCTGAAAGGTCAAATCTCGAAAATAGTGTCCAGGCTAATGAGGTAAGTCAATCAGAACAAAAGGATTTAGCAGAATAATTTTCAGTTAATCACGTACATGCTCGTACATTACACGGCTATCCAAAGGAGCTACTACCTAATAGCTCAGAATTCTGACTTAACAACTTGAGTTTTAAAATGGTTTCTCCTTTACAGATGGATGGAGGTGGAAAAGTAATGAAGAAAGCAAGGTGTTGTGTGTTTACTGGTTAAGAATGAGAAAAAAGGTAAGCAACAAAAACACACATATACACATAAAGTCGATTGACTTAAAAGATTGACTACAAGGATGCACCAACTGCATTATGTACACAGAAACTAATTTCAGGAACTTAAGGTGACAGCTTCCTTCTGGATTTTAAAAAATAAGATATACTAATTAGTCTGAGATCTAATTGGTTACAAATTGCTTCTTAAAACAGCTGATCAGCACTTGAAATTTCCACTTCACAGGAAGCAAAGGCATTTTAAATTTTGATATCATTCCAGACCAGAACAAATATGAATACTCTCAATATTTCTTATGAAATGAAATTAAAATGCTGTGCTAAAATTCATTTTTTCACTTTTATATTTATTATTTTATGTTATTCTATGACAGGTACATGCTATATATGATATTGGTTGTCATCAATGCATAATATGATTTGTATTATGTCAAATTGTCATATTACATCATATCTTACTAATTAAAGTAGTCTTTTACTCTGTTTTTCTATTATTTTCATTTAAAAATAAAAGCAGCTGCTACCTAGCGTACAATGAAATAGTTTATTTTCTAAATTCAGACTGCTTAGCCTCATACTGAGGCTTGGTACGAGTTCTGGGAATCTTTTAAGAACCAACTTCATCATCTCCTAGAAATGACGGGCTCAGCAGTAGTTTGCAGAACTAAATGCCCAGCATACCTGAGGTCATTGAAATTATTCAAGTGTGAGACAGACTCATTCTTTGGACCAGACAGTTCACAAGCCAGCCCTACAGTAACACTGCTGTAAATCAAATTGTTTTCTATTCGTGCTGCAATGAGCCACTGTGATACTTTGATGCAAAATTCATTGTTTTACTTTCAGTACCTAACAACATCATGAAGAAAATAAGCTTTTGATCTTTCTGAATATTTCCCTAGACATTTCTTTTTGAATATCCTAGTCTTCATGAAATTAGCTGTTACTTTGTCAGATGTTCTTTATTAATCAGTCCTTGCCCCCACAAACAAAGACTAGAGATACTTCTCATTGCTGAAATATATGCATAATGGATAACCAGAGAAGAACATGGAGTTCATTTATATCATCAAATGACATAGCTCCCAGCTTATTTCCAGAACTTGGTCCTCTGATTATCCACACCACATGTATGTGAGTTCTTCTTAGGCTCTCATTTGGAAAAAGTAACTAGTTCCTCTAAAATGAAACTAGGGTGCAGTGCAGAGACGACTTTTTTCCAAGGACTTCAACCTAAATGTAGTACGGACAAGATCGCCCTAGGCTCTTTCTCTTTACACAGTCCTCCAACACTATTCCAGTAGTCTCGCCCTCAGTAGTCCAGTGCCCTCAAACATGTCTCTCCTACCCTCTCATATCATGCTGCAGTAATGTGGTATGTATCCCTGCTATTATCTTATAAAAATATTACTCCATCAGTCATGATAGAACTCTTAGAAGACCGTAGGCATTTTCAGCAGAATAACCATACACTAAAAAAAATTACTTCCCCAGAGGGACATCACATGCAGCCAGTGAGATCCAGGGTGAATATTATTCTACATGGATGTAGACAGTCGATTCTAACGGAAACTACCATTAACATCATAGTTCACCATTTGGCTTGAAGGACAGGAGGCTGCCAGGGATATTAACCATTACACACCTGTCAACATGGTATCTATTCAAAACCTGAATTTTCCTCCTCCAGTGTTTGCAGGTGCATTTGGAAATGAGAGATGCTCTCTTCTAGAGATAAATGAGCTTGAAGACTAGCTACTGGCAGACTGCGGTCTCTGCTGGTAAACTAGGCATTTTCTGTGCAAGATAATGATAATTCTAACATTAACAGAGAGGAACATACCGTGGATAAAAGAGTAAAGGTTATGTTAAACCTCATTAAAAATAGAGAACATAAATTGTTGTTTCTCTTTTAAGAGATTTATAAGAAACTAAAGTGAGGGCCTTCACTGGATATTGCTTCAGTGAGAGGGAGATGGGAAAAAAAAAGCACTCCAAAAGTAGATGGAAAAGGTATTATCAAAATGCAGTTATACAGGCCTTCAGGCTACAATGTCATGCTAAAAGCATTCCTGCCTTGTTTCTGCTGCCCCCAGCTGCCCATTCCTGTCCGCATCTTTGTTATAACTCATGTACCCAGCATGGCTTCAGAAACATAATCTTGTGTTTACGCAACTTAAGAGGGTGGTGAAGTGCAAGAACCCTTGAAAGGGCTTTTCCACCAAATAAGGATATTGTAAAATTATGATCTCATTGGATGACCTCAAGAAATTACCTTTTTTAGTTTAAGAATTGACTATACTTCTTGAAACCCTAAAGAATGGATTTATCTTCTTGGAAGTACAGAAATAAGTTTTCGTAAATTCTTTGTCAATAAACGGGAAAATTACCCTTAACACATGTGATTTCATGCCTCTCCTGACAGAGACAACCTGCATGGATCTGAATTTTGCTTCAAAATAAGGTAATAGCTGATATTGTTCGATGCATCAACTTATTTTTCCTTGCTTTTGCACATCTGGATTAAGCATATAATACATAGAGGAACCTTATTTATCTCATAGCCTGGTGTGTTTTATGAATTGCAACTTAAGCGCAACATGCTTTAGCTGGAAGAGATGATCTTCCACGTTTCATTAGTGCAAAAGCAGTTCCGTATCATCTTTGAGGTGTAGCTCTGTTGATTATAATTTTCAGTATATTCTGTAAAATAAGTTAATGAAAAGCCTAATCAATTCTTGCTATTGGTTTGAACTAGAATTTGTAGACATTGTCCTTCGATATTAACTCCTTTAATAGGCTTTAGTATAAGATAATGATATGGATGGCAACTTAGTAAAGCAACAACAAATGCTGTAGGCAAACAGTGTCTCAGTTCACTTTAATTACGCTAACAGAATATATGATGGCCAAAAAAATTCAGAGACAAGAGGAGTCAAAAGAAAGAAATGAGCCACAGCTTTCTGTATGTGGAGGCCAAAAGCCACCTTGATTGCAAACACCAGTATAGATATTTGCTGTCTTCTATAGAATAAGATATCTATTTGTAACACAGTTAACATCCACATGTCTTCAAGATCAAAATAATTTACAATTAACAATATATTTTTTTCAGAATGCTCAAGTTTTTGTTCCTGATAAGGCTCACTTCCATGTTTCTGACACCACTACGACTGACAGAGTTGCTGACAAAATGATAACTGTTGTTAATTCTCAAGAATGCTGGGATCCCCTTAAAGGAAAGAAATAACAATGCTTTAGCTTCTTAAATATTTTTTTCTAAAGGTTTTTCCTAAAGAATGAGGCTGATTGGAGCAGAGCTGAGATTAGCTTCCTTTGCTGTTTATAAATCAGTTACTGATATTTCAACTCCCAAGATCTTCTTATTGTATCCCTAATTACTCTCCCTCTAATGTAATTCAAGTTAAAAAAAAACTAAAGGGCAGCTGGGAGTTTGAGCACCTTCAGTTTCATTCACAGCCTCTTACTGCTTCAACGTTTTTCCTTCATCTCCTTTTATGTACTTCAGCCAATTTGTTGGGAAATAGTAATTTTCTGAGCAGAAAGATTCCAGCCTTTACTAACAGAAAAATTTAGAGAATAAATCTCGATGACTTCTGACTGAGTAATGAATCCAGTGGTAGTTGGAGCAACAATAGGGACACCAGTCTCTATGATTTTACTCAAGTGCATGCACCAGTATGTTCACCAAAGAGCTATACAGCCATTTGCATGAAAAAATGACGCGGTTTTTGCCACTCATAAATGTTAGTGGAGCAAAATGCATGTATAGTCTGCAAAATATAAAAGAGAACATGCATATCTTCAAATTCCTGTATTAGGCTTACAATAACCAACTGATTGCTGTCACTGCAATGGGTAATTACAAAGTGTAGATCTTATTAACATTTTTATTTAGTCAGTTCAAAAAGGGAAAAATTTTTCCTCAGTGAAAAATTGGAGATCAGTGACTTCAGACAATTGAATCAAGGCATCACCATTAAACTGGGGCCTAGGGATTTCTTGGAATGCTTAACTTAAAAGGAAGAGAATCCCAGAAGCATTTCCTTTTGAAACCTCTGCAAACTCCTGTTGCTTGTTTTCTGTTGTCAGATTTTCTTGCTCAGAGCCCACACTTCTCGTCCAATCCAGCCTCCAGTCTCCCTTGAATAAAGAATGTCTCTCATAGCCTGGGAGGAGGCAGAAGAAGTCAGGAGACTACGGTACATCCCTGTGCTCTCCTGCCTTTTACTTCCGAAGGCTCTGGTTCTCTCAGCTATGGTGCCAGACTTTTATAAGCTGTAGATCCTGAAGCTGAATTCTTCATGCTTTAGAACTAGTAAATACTTTCTGATCTATAGGAAAAATATAGCAATCTCATTCTTTATTGAATTTCATTTTTTCCATGTGTCTATGCAGAGAATAATGGTTTCCAAAAGGAATCAGACCTGTCATACAGAAATAGGAAAGGTTATCAAGAATTTCTCTAAGCTTTCTGCTTTCTTTTTCTATAAAGACAACATATTGCTGGATCTATAAGGTAGAGTATTTGAAATTGTTGGATGAATTTCTACAGCTTTTAAATCAAGCAAGATCAAGAGGGAACTTCAAAAAGAGTCAGCTGTCAGGGATTTTATTCCTAACTATGGTAGCATTAGTAGGCCTTTGTATAAATTTCCTAGAAAGACCTGAGTGGAAATGAATAGAGAGATTTATCAAGAAAAGTGTCAACTTAAAAAAAGATTGTTCCCATTGTTACCAGAAAGTACTCTTAATTGAAATGGGAGTGAATGATGTAGTGATAGTATAAATGCTCTTGTTACAAGTCCTTTTATACTTCAATAGAAGTGCAATAAAATCTCTGACAAACAAATGTGCTTGCTTTATCATATAGTATTTCGCATTGGATATGTTTGCTTGGTTTAGTTGATTGGTTTTAACTTACCATACCCTGATCCAACATGAACTTCCAAATAGCATTCAAGATGAAGAGCCACTTAGTGTCAAATTAGTGGGCAGATGAATTAAGGTCGTTACTGATTAAATATCCCCTTTGATAGGAAGTGCATTTGCAGAAAGACAGAATTCGCTGGGAATGTTTTGACAGTAGTTTTAACCTAGCAGGAAAACCTTCTTTTGCTCTGATCACTAACTTGCATTTTAATTGATGTTTAAAAGTTGCTGTTTCTAGTGTTTATGCTCATAAAGGAAAATGTTTGGGACTTAACTTATCCCTTCAGTATGCACGCAAAGATGAGCCACCCAAAGTAATTTTTAAATCCTGAAATGGCGTTCAGTGCTGAACTGCTAGCAGTCACTGCTGCTCAGCAATACTGGCTGGATCCTAACGCTACTCAAATGTCAAAAGACCAAGCTGAATTACTTCATTTCTTATTAAACTCACAATGCTTTTAAAGCTTTTCTAGGTTTTGGTCAATGGCGGTTTTTCCTCCTCTGATATTATATTAACTAAAAGTATATGTCTGATGCAGTTTGTGATCTAATTGGCAGAAAATCTAATTCACTGCAAAATTAATTTATTTTAAAAAAATGGAAGGCAGGTAAAAAACCCACAAACGCCCCATAGCCAGTTAGATCCGTTTTGGATCTAATATGCAAAAGCTGAAGAATGGCAAGGCAAGGAGCAAAATACTGTCCCCTGTGGCAGTCAAAGAAGCCTGAAAACTCGGCGACTGCTCCAGCGCTCAAGCCGCTTCCGAACGTGGGAGCGGCAGCCAGCTTCCTTTTACAGCATGGCTACCAACTTCAGGACCAACAGAGACAGCGAATCAAACATTTAAGAAAAATAATGGTAGAAAAAAAAAGGGGGAACTATTGTTATCAGGTATTCTGATAGTCGAATTCTTCTGAAGTTCATGTTGGAGACCAAATGCAACTACCAGAGCATGCTATTTTGGGCAGTAATACATTTGTCAGTAATATGATGAAGAAAAGTCAGTATTTTTGTGCTGTATTTTAGCTGTCTTAAAGACCAGCATATTATCAGAGCTCAAAAAATGGTACAAATAAACCAGAAAGCAAGTCAGATGAACAAATAAAAGAAGAAAATGCTTGGAAATTAGATGACCGAGTAATATTTCTGGCTTAGGCAAAGCTGCTACATAATCTTAGACAAATAATTGTGGATAAAATGTCTAATGCTACCAATAAAATTGAAATGTCTACTGGCTGAAAGATAATCAATATGATATTTCATGCAAATCAAATAAAGTTTTACCAGAAAGGCACTTCTCTTTTATGGGGTCCAGTAATCATACTCAGACTGACCTCCACATGAATTTTAATTTTTGCCATAATAAGCCTTTTGATTCTCTCATCCAGTATTCCAAACCTATAATAATCATGGTCTCAAAATTAAAAATTGATTCTGGGCATGTACAAAGATTTCTGAAGTCAGTTCAGAATACTGACGTAATAATCCAGGAATTTAATACAAACGGGGGCAAAAATTCCAGTTATGTATCAGTCATGATCTGGAAAGTAGGTACGAAGGACTATGAACAAGTTATAATTTGTCATGTGGACCAGTACAGCTATTACTCTTCCCAAGAAAATTTATGAGGTAGGTTAAAGGATATTAGAGAGGGGAGGGCAGGGGAGGTGAGGGGAGGTGAAGGGAGGCAAGGCAAAGGATTTTGTATTACCTCACATAACTGCTGCAGTTATGTGCAGTCTATTTTTTCCATATCTTTTGGTAAATTTATTTTCCCCCACTGAAGTGGAGAAGTTTCACTGTGAAACATAGAATCCTCAACTTCAAATTCCATTTTTTGCATGCATGGAAGGCAAAATATTATTACTCATAAAGGTAATTGGCTTCCAGTAGTAGTCCCTGCAGTGTTATCTAATTAATAGAAAGAATGCAGAACATAAAATAAATGCACTTCAGGACCAGGGAACTGCTTATTCTTTGATTTCAACAGATTGCATTAAGATTAAAATTTCAGGAATTATAAATATCTGCAATTTCAATTTTTGGTTAATTTTAGCTGTGCTTTGTTAAAAAACAGGATTTATCAAACAGAAATCCATACTGTCCTACTTTTAACATAATGATATGTTTCCTCACTTTTGGCATTTTAATTAACCAATACAAATGAATGCACATTCGTACTAATTATTTTTCTTCAGAATATAAACTATTTTCTGTATTGTTAAAATACTAGGACAGCTTCCATCTTACTCTGTTCTGTTGACAGATCAAAACTATTGTATACAACCAGAGAATCCAAAAAACCCTAAGATTTCATTAAATGACCTCCAAATTTCATACATTTCAAGAAAAAAGGAAAGCACAGAAATTACTGCACGTTCTACTCTATCTGGAGTGGAGCTGGCTCACGTTGAAAAATCATTTGGGAAAGTAACATAAAAGTATCATATCCATTTCAGGTATAGTGGTAAAGAAGGAAGGAAAAATCTGTAACATTCAGCATTTCAGAACTTTATTATTTGATGAGAGCTAATACAAACTACGTTACATAACTGATTTCTCTAATGAGCAATTCAGAGAAAATATACATCATCTCTACTCTTCTGTATGCCTTAGGAAATCATTGCAAGGTCTTCTTAATTTCGAACTGAAGAAAATCCCTAATTTTGTTAAAAATTAACTTCCAACAAATCAACAAATTCTTATCTGGAAGTGTCACAGACATACATATGACATCCAAAGTGACAACTAGATGCCTAAAAAAGGAGAAATTTGAAAGCTTGGTTCAACCATACTTCATCCTAACCATAGTCAACATTATTTGAATCAAAACTGCAGAATACCTTGTCATTTATAGTTCACAATCACTACTCCTGACACTGAGATGTCTATATATTTATTATTTAGTGATACCGGTCAGATCAGAAAGACTCAAGCCAACATTCCACAAAATTTAAAAGTCACTCTTGTGAATCTAGATTTACTGTATCCCATTGAAGTATATTATTAACAAGAAAAAAAACCCAACACACCAGTTTCTTGACCTAGTTACCTCCAGTGTTCTTTTCCAAAGGATGTATAATGTAATGGAATAATCTGCTACCCAGAAGGAAAAAGCTCAAGTGAAAGAACGATTGAAGAGTTAATCCATTTATCCTATTTATAGCAAATCATTTCCCCAGTGACTGATAATACAGCCTATTAATGGGCTAAAAAAGAGAAAAAAGCTGCAGAGTCTCTTCCCTTACCCACTTCTCTCCCCTCGCCATACACTATATCACAGCAATAAGTATCTAACCGCTCTTTTGTCCAAAGGAGAAGATGCCCCTCTTATTTTAAGGCTATTCAAAACTCAGACACTTTGCAGTGCTAGGAAGAACCTTGTAACTATCCCAGTGGGTCTCTGCTGATTTGCATCTTCACTCAGCACCACACGGTGGGGGAAATGCAATATTGCAGCTTTTCCTTTGGAAACCCGGAACAGCTTGCAGCTATTACCTTATATTTCTTTGGCACATTTTTTTTCTGTCTTTTCTTCTTATTTCCTTATGAGTGGCTTCTTCCACTGCTCTTTACACACAGACACAAAAATAGACTATATTCATTCAAAACAGCCTCCTTACTATTTCCTGTCTTCCAACCACAGTATATCAGAATCTGTTACCTGCACTATACCTAATTTGCAAGATCCACCAGCCCCAGAATGGGACCCAACCATGTGGGAAACACCTTGATTTTCTTTTCCCCCTCCATTGGCACAGTCTGGTGTGGCATGCAGCCCCACAGCTAGGGCTGGAGGGCTGCACAGTCCCTCTGTCCCCCTTCCCTATTGCCCCTGTAGCCTAGCCAGACCCAGACACATTCATTGTGCAAGACTTTACTACTGATGTCAGTAGCATTCAGTGAGAGCATCAAAGACCAAGTCTCTTTGACTGAGATGTAACAGATTATCACACGTAGAACCCGATCCATTTAATCTGGAGAGCAGTAAGTCAGTCTGCCCCAGTTCCGTCTTGAACTCTTCTACTCATATGCTGAGAAAATTTTAAACTTGGTCTCCCTCCCTATGATGCACTGAAATGAGGCCAAAAAGTTCATTTCAGTAGAAATTGAAAATGTTATTTTCATTAAATGAAAAAGTCAATAATTTATCCACTGACCTTCACCTCTGCTTTAGTTATTGTACAGAAACGAAGATAAAGGACACTAAAAATCTTGCAGTGAGCTCCCTAAAAAGAAAAGGATTCACTCATACATATCTCTACGCTGGACTGTATCCTATTGTCACTTTACTCTTTATTAGATCAAAGCTGCACAGAAAATAGCATCACTCTGCGAGTAATTCAATTTCCCAATCTTTACTTCTACAGAAATATTCTTTCTTAGTTTCTAGAAAAATCGACTGTTCATCTTCATATCTGTTTCCTCCCATAACAGGTCATCTAACAAAAGAGAGCTCTGGATGTTTATAACATCATCTCTGAGATAGAGAATATCATGAAATTCCATACAGACACCACAGCCGAAACATTAAAGGCAACAAAGTAGAAGATAGCTTAAGGTTGCTAATCAAAACCTGGCTGTTTATAATTAAGATACTTAATACTTCATATTTGTGTATAGCTCATTTTTAATCTCCTTTTTTTTAAAAGCAATACCTTAAAATGTGTTAAACAACAAGCAGCTACAAAGGTTATATATATGCTAAAGTTAAATAGATGTGCATCTATGTAGTAAATTATATGCACTGTAACAAAATACTCTAAAGAGCAATTAAGGCCTAAAATGTTTCTAAGTGTCACTGCGCTGCAACATGACACCGGGGTCCAGCCAAATCTTACTCAATCTACAAACAAAAGAGATTCTGGCAGAGTGCTCAATACAGATGCACCTTGATTTTGCAATACTTTCACTACACAGGTTCAGAACAGGTTGACCTTCAGAACAGGCTGCCAAGCTCATCTGTTTGTGCTGGAATTTAGAGGGACTGAGGCACCTGAGTAAACAGAAGGGCAGAGCAGCTCTCTGTAACAGCTAGAATACCATTATCGGGGTCTGACTCCTATTGTTTTGATCTGAGGGGGATTTTTTGCTACTGTCTAAACATTGATTAATTCATAGTGTTTTTAATAGCTAAGTGATATTTTATATTTATACATAAATATAACGGATAGATTTCAATAAGAAGCCTTTTACAAATAACGTCTCACCAACCCAAACACATACCACTCTAAAAAAAATGCAGTTATTGCAACAACAACAAAAGGAGCAAACCCCGAACAAATAAAAAGAAAACACCAATCTGAACACTTCTCAGGGCTATCTTAATGTACTCTTGTCAGTCAGGACTATAGATGTTAATCAATGCCAGTGTTCTTCAGCCAAATTATAGTTATTCCCTGCATAATTCCAGAAAATATCACCCACATCTCAATTACTTAGCTTTGGCTCAAGTCTTGAAAACATTTATCTTTCCCCCTACGTTAATCAAAGGCACAGGTTGACACTGACCACAATCTTGAAAAACCTTATCAATGTATTTTGAGCAATTGCACTGGTGTGGGCCCTATGAAGCCAGCTACCTGCCTGTTCCCAGAGCGGCAGCGCAGCAGCCCCCCAGAGCAGCCGACAATGCCCAGTGTGACAAGGAAGGAGAAATGATAATCGCCAATCACACCGAAACGCCAGTGGATGGCAGCACCTACACAGCAATTAGAGAAAGGGAACACTAACGCGATAATGACAAATGTTATTTCTGTTTCTTGGGTAATTGTCATAATTAAAACATATTAAGGCTCATTATAAATTTCCCTCCATCCCTTTGATTATATCCTCCTTTTGTAATTCCAACAGGATATGCACAATTTGCATAAGTGTGCAGTTTGATTTAAGCTTTATTAATTGTTTTTTCTGGACTAAGAAAACTAACCTTGAAATGATCAGGCACAAACATAAAAAATACTAGCGCTTTCAGTACTGCTACCAAACTCACCTTTTCAAGGCAACATCTTCTGAGGAAAAATATACAGTTCCACAAAACATATTTGCATTTATTTGCATGAAAGCTACCATATCCCTATTTACTTTGCAGACAAAACACACAAGTCAGGACTCTTCCACAAGAGATGGAGCTAGATCTTCTAAGAGGGTAGGCTCCAGAGAAGTTGGAGCAACATACAGATTTCTCAGTAGGTCCAGTAGATTCAGGAGCCATTATTTTTCATTTAGTGCTATTAGTTAAATACATAGTGTATACAGTTTCAGTACAGATACATAGAAAGCACAAAATGAAGCATTTCATAGTTTAAACTCAAGGAAACACAGAAAGACATTTAATTTAAAGTAATTTTGAAACAGATAGGAAATGTGTTTCATTTGTATACATTTGTACGTATTTGTAGTCCTTTAATCGCTATCAGGCTAAACCAGCTTCAGAGGAACATTCCTTTTGCACTGCACATCAAACTTGCCCCTTCTATAAATATCTAACTTGCTGAGTCTAAAATAAATGTTGTTCAAAGTGTGATTAAAGGTAGCTTTTTCATATAAGCAATACAAAATTCATTGCAACAGGCTGAAAATTGAGCAACTGTTTCAAAAACTTGAATCGTAAGTTATTTATTTGCATGTATGCTAAACTCCTAGCCAGGATCTTTACTGACAAGTTCAGCAAAACAAAGAAGACCAAGGGACAAGTTCCCTCACTCATATATGCACATTTATCCCCTGCTCCGTCTTAGCTATCTGTCCTCGGCACAAACACTATTTTCACTCATTTCTATCCTAATTTATATCCTCATTTTCCTAATTTCTATCCAAGCCTTCCCAGTCAAGAGAGGCTACAGGTACTCCAGGCAGCAGACCTTAATTAAAGTCCCCAAACCAGAAGTGGAGCTCACTCACAAGTATAAAATTCCCCTACAAGCTCTCCCTGGTTATCGAGCTAACAGACAGGCAGGCAGAACAAATATTTAGCCGCAGACTTTTGAGTTTAACCCTAGGTAAGGTCTTAAATTCCAGTAGTGCAACACAGTGGGACTATTAGGAAGAAGATATGGACTGAATTAGACACCGATGGGTGTGCAGACCAGGCAGGAATCTGAGAGCAGAAGTAGATGAATGCAGTGAGACAAGACAGGAACAAAGAGGCTAGAAAAGTTGAGAACAGCACTCTGCCTCTGAGCCTGTCTGCAGGCCTCCCCGTGACTCCTTCATCTCTACCCCACCAAAATGTCTGTAGAGATGATAATGTCCCTCTGTGCCATGGTTGGGTGCTCACTGATGGCTGGCCTAGCCTCCAACACCGTGAACAGTCTGAATAGAAGCTCATTACTGCTGAAAGGAGCTAGTTTGCTCCCTTTAGATCATTAGATGGGTTAGTTCCCCATAGGATTTCCATGATCCTCTTCAGGTGAACGAGGATAATGCCTCATAAACATATTGTCGACTTTTGATACTGCTGAGCATATTAACTGAATATTTACTGCTTGTAGAGGTGGTCAGCCTTCCTCTACTTCCCGCGGTAAAATACAGACCTTACAGGCCTGTCTCCCTCACCGCTGGTGGCAATGCTAGCTGGCTGGCTGGAGCTCCTGGGAGAAGGAGCAGTTCCACCATAGCACCGGCAAGGAGTAATAAGCCTTTGGTGGTGCTACTTTTCCCTGAGCTCTGGGTAAGGTCGGGCTCCTGCTCATGCTCTGAGCTGGCAAGAGCTGACTGCACAGGGACTGCTCAGAGGCAGCAGTTACGAGACGGTGGAATCTCTCCAATATAGACATCAGGCTTCCTCTTCTCTAGCGGGAGGAAATATTTCATCTACTGGCCCGGGGATCCTTATGACTTTTCTGAGAAGAGTGAAACACAGACCACCTAGGTCAGTAGCTGCAGAAGAGCTGTCAGGCACTAGTGACAGGTTTGTTTTCTTAGTGATAAAAGAGGAAAAAAGAAATAACTGTCACAGAAAAGTGACTAGAAGTATTTTGGCTGACAGTGAGAGCAAAGCCGTAACAAAGTACCAAAGGATTTCTAGTGTTCGTGACTAGCAGACAGAACTGCAGACTCTTTCTCATCCGTGCTGGTTCGTTGTAAAGGGCCACCTTTGATTCTGGCGTTACTGGACTGCCAACAGGCCATCACAGCCACGTACTGTTGAGCGGAGAGCTGACCCAGTGTCCAGAACACCTATGCGTGTGGCAGGGAAGGCAGGGAGCAAGACAGACTGGAGAAAAATGGTCTCTGAAAGAGAAGGGGGAACCATAAATAAATAAAGGGCTTAAAGTTTCATCAGTCTCACTGAAGTAATGCAATGAGAACGTGATTTCGTATTTTAAGACTGACCTTTCCACTGTATGCAATGGAAAGTGTACACTCATTGTTATAATTAGCATTAAAATAATTTGGAATTTTTGAATGTTTCATTGCTAATTGCTGTGAAAAATATAACTACTGGCTGTAAAGCGGTAAAAGCTTAATCTGCCACTGATTTAATTATTTGTTTTCACTGTTTTTCAACCACACAGATGACAGGGAGCCATCCTCTGTGATGTGACTATATCAGTTTCATCACATTCTTTGTGGACTATTTCCCCAAATCACAAATTCATTTAACATCCACTGTTACTCATTTTCTGATTGCCATAGTATCCATTTCATAGTAATGAAACTGTCAGATGTTCCAGATAGCACATGTTCATAGCTATGATTTCTGAATAGATTATCAGAACTGGGGGGGAAAAAAAACTGCGACTGAGACTGATTTGCCAATTATATATTGAAAAGAAATTGTTCCATCTTCTCCATACTTGTTGCAATAGTTATAATAGAAAGCTAATCTGTTGGTGACACCACAGATTTTCTGCTAACTAATATTAACCCTAAATGTGCATTAAACTTAGATTCAACTAGCCGCATAGATTCAAAATAGATTACACTATTTACATTTAAAAGGTAATCCATCTGACCTTTGAGCTTCAACACATAAAGTCTGCACAGAGCCTTAAAGGTCTACAAACACTCTAATTAAATACATAGTAAACTAATTAAACACTAGCAACTGAAAGAAGAGGGGAAAAAGAATCAGAAATTCATGACAGAAAATAAGCAGTTCCTCTTAAATGCAGAAGTGGTGAAAAGGAACTGAATGAAAGTTGATCACATCTTTCCTCCTTGAGCTTTTGATGCACAAAGAAATGAAAATGCACGTGCAACTGGAACGGCCACTGCTGGCCCAAAGATTCTGCTCTTGAGCAAACTATAGATGTGGGTAACCGTTTTTTGTGATTCCTCCAGAAATGCCTGAGAAAGGTAACAATCTATGTGAAATAAATTCTTGAAGTTCAAACTCAGTTTAATCAAAAAGAGTTAAAATTACGAAAACGTTCTGATGAACTACAGCCTTATTTTGTGGACAAAGCAGACTATTAGTTAAACGTGCTTCTGAATACTCATTTCTAGTTCTTAGAATTCTGGCTTCTGTGGATAAAAATATGACTATAAAAATGTTAATCCACAAATCTGTTTACACATTGGTACTGGTAGATGCATTATCTTCTCAAGCAGGAATTAGCAGCAATGCAGGAAAAAAGGACACTGCTGTGTAATTATACGATATTTAGGGATACATGTAAAATCCTCACCTTAGCCTTTCCTAGCTCACTCTCCACAAACCCAATGACGGCTAGCAATATAGCAATTTAAGACCAGATTTTAAAACTGCCACTGCCGATTTACATATGCATCCAGTGTTTTTGAGCCACATTTTCTAGTATTTGCATACGATAAGAGAAGGAGGGGAGGAAATGGAGGAGGAGCAAGAGTAGAGGGAAACAATTAATTGGTAAGCCTCCTTTCTCTAATGGGGCAATTTAAAGGACTGACTAACAAGCAAAAATTTCATGGGTTTCTTTGCCAAGTTTGGAAGCAGCTTGGTTGAAGTTACTAGCAAACCCTCATTCAAAGAAAATATTTAATTGGTTAACAGTAATTAAGCATTTTAATTTTAAAATATGTACACTTTTGATAGGGAGACCACCTTTTCATAAGATCCAATATACCTTTATTTGCTATGGGCTTGTATTTGTGGTATTAGCACTTTGCTTGAAGTTCTTCATCAGAATTCAACAAAGAATCTCAAACAAATGTCTGTGTGCCACAAACAATACTCCTATTCCCACAGTTAATATTTTTATCTTCCTTCATAAAATACACTCTCTAAAGCTTTGCTTCTCAGGAGTATCTGAAAAACTCCATGGTTCCCAATGCTTTTCTCCAGGCACAGATACTGAGTGAAGGAGAATCCAGTCCTTTTATTTTGATTTCCATCCAAATAAATGTCTGTACACTACAGTGCTATGATAATGTAAGATCAAAAACCAAAAGCTTTTCTCATCATTTCCTTTGCCATATGACAGCATCACAGAGGTCTCTGCATCATGAACTTGCAAACTGATTTAGATTTATTTTTTCTAGTAATGATTTAAATTGAATATATAGATGCAAATATGATTTTTACAATTTTTCTTGTTAAATACTTCACTGTGCGTTTTTGAAAGAGGAATATCTAGTAAACTATGACAAATAAGAGATCAGCTATGACAATATGAGAGCATTTTTGAGCCTTCCAAAAAAATCTGGCAGTCCAAAAAAGTTTCTGTCAGTTCTGAGAAATCTTCACAATGCTTGGCAGAATACAGGTTGTAAAATCCTTTCTGATCTCTTCCTTAAGACAAGTATTATGAAAGATGAATGTGTTGTAGGGTCTATCCTGTTCGCAGTACTTTGTGCAGTAGCACCAGCCGAAGCAATGTGTGACCTTAAGGCAAGCATCATGATTCACTTTTGGACTGCAGGAGAATATTTAACCTTTCCATACTATTGGATATAAATGAGTGCATAATAATGGCTCATTTCTAGTGTGCTCTTCAGTTACCAGTACATAAATCCGCAGATACTGCAGCCAGTCTTGGATTAACAGTTTGAGGAAAACTCAAACTGCATCAAATAGCTTCTTCGGTATCTATCAGTGGAACTCAAGAGTTTATTTTCCCCATGAGAGTTTTGCTCGCAGTGACAGACATTTCCTGCCGCATGCAGAAAGCTAGCTCAGCCTTTGGCAGACTTACGGACTGAGCATGGAATCAGCGCTGCAAGCATTGTTAAACAGGCACAAAGCTTGGACTCTGCACAGAAAGGCACATCCATCAGTGGAAATGTTCCCCTAGAGACACATTTATATCCCTCTGCAAAGGCCCTGAGAGCATCCCCTTTTCTGGAGGTTTAGCTGCCTGGGCTTAGGGCCAACATAGAGCTAACACAGCTGAGGGTAGCCCCCTTCCCGTTGGTGACCTTGGACAGAGTGCTCCCGGGCAGCACTGCAGAGAGGCCTCTGCCTGGGTGACCCCTCTGCCCATGCAAGTTGCTTTTAAGCTGGGCCTCTACCGTTTTGCCCCGGCCTGAGCTACAGCTCCCACCACATTGCAGCGATGCCTCTGCCTGGCTATGGGTCCTGTTGATTTGGACCTGGACCCTGACCCGTGGACTGACTTTCTGGCCTGACCTTGGCTCTGCCTCATCACTATGGACTTGCCTGGTGATCACTGGGCCATGTCTGATTCTGGTTACCCTCACTGGGCCTGCCCTGCTCATCTCACACGGGTACTGTCGCCTTGGCCCTGGCTGGTGAGGCCCCTGCCTGTGCTGGCTGGCCTTGTTATCGCGCTTGACTCCTGCCTCACCTTCCCTGGCAGAGCAACAGGCCCTTGCTGCTCTCTGACACCCTCTTTAATTGAAAGAGCATAACAAGGTAACTAATCACAAAGTAATTCAAGATTCAAATTGTATTTCTTTAAAGACATAGGTCCAGCTGTGGGCCTGGATTTATAGCTTGAATGGGTGATATGTAAATATCCAACTTGTTCTTATACAACAAAACAAAATATGAATATAAGATATGTGGTCTCTTGATTGAGGTGCAGCCCAGTGGCCAGCTTTTCTCAGATCTGAACTGCAAATAAGCATTGGCGAAGCAAGATATTTGTACAAAAACAGTGGTACCTTTAGGCAGCAAATGTGTAGGGCAAAGAGAGACCCATGATGATGACAGTGGCCTCAAGGCAGGCAAAGAATCCCATATGAGTGACAGTGCGAGTAATATGCTTGAACTGACAGCAAGAACTTTCCAGAGTTTCATATCATGCCTTGAACACTACAACGTTTTAGCATTTTGCAACTTGGAACATATTTCGAGCTCCACACATGAATGCTCTTCTGAAGGTGTAATACCACAGTGAAAAAAAGTTACAATAGCAGTCCATCATGAATCCAAACTGACTTTCCAATAAACCTGCAAACTCTTCGCATACCTAGAACGCCTGGTTTGGCAGCTTTCTTTTTTTTTTTTTTTTAAGACTGCAGATTTCTCAACTTTTAGCATATCGCAGTCAGCTCCACTCCCCTTCTCTACACACACCTAGCTTGTATCTGGGGAACGCTCCACACCGAGTCATGGGGCAGAGGAAGAGCATCAGCATTAGACCATAGCCAAAGGAGTGCTATTAAGAACTTCTCCTTTGTAAACATAGATCTTTGGGGTGTGAATGTCTCCAGGAGTAGCCTGCAGCTTCTCTCCCACATGGGCACTCCACATGCTAGTCTTGCTATATATCAAGCACACAGAGTTCACAGAAAGTAAGTGTGTGTGCACACACACGCTTTTATTCTAACTTTTTTCCTGAAGCATTCCTGTTAGCTCAGCGGGACTTCAGCAAGAAGGGTGGAAGGTGTCTCCCTTACCTGGAGAAGCATACGGTATGGTGGCCACTGCAGTCTCCTAAAAGACATGGCTTTGAGTAAAGGCTGAGTAAAGCACTGGAACCCAGTCTCCAGCTTCCTCAATCTATGTTCAACCCAATAAACTGCTATATAAGAAAGTCATCACCATTTTCAGTCATTATCTCATCCTATGAAGAAGAAAAAACCTACAACTGCTTTCTGGGAGAGAACTGAAGCTCTTGGTGTTCATGTGTTTTGAGTCAGTACCAGAAGGAGATCCTCCAAGGTGCGATTCTTCTCTGTCTCTGGGACCCAATATGTTTAGGAAGGAGCCACACATCCAGCTGCTTTGATGAGGGTTTCTAGGGTTAAAAGGGGCCATAGAGGTTCAGAGGAACAGGCAAACAGGACATTTCATTCTTACCAAAGGACAGAACCAGGCTTGCAGACTGTTCCAGCAGTGTCCAGCCCAGCAATACCCAGAAGGCGCTGTTCTCTACAGAGTTACACTGACTGCTTTGGGAGGCAGGTATTTAAATTGCCCATGTGGAAAAGACACTGTTCAGCGAATGGAGGTTAACTGGCATATGCTAAAGCTTCTGGCAAAACACGTGGAGCACTTAAGTGTACCCAGTTATGTTGTAGCAGGAATCTACATCTTTTCTTTGATCCGGCCTTTTTTTAATAATTCAGTCTATTTTAGTTAATATTTACCAGTTAATATTTACTCTCAAATGGATTTTTAGATTGAAAGCTATTTATATTTTCCTATAACTTTGCAATGCTCATGTATAAAATATCTTTCTGAGCACACAATAACTATGAGATTAGCAGGTTAGAAGGCATACATTTAGATGCAAAATATTTTTTAAAATCTCAAGATCTCAAAAGAAGATTATGCTATTTTAAGAACTACTTTAAGTAAATAAAGTGGAATGTGAAGTCGATGTTACTGACAACTTTCTAGTACATATATCTCTTCCTTAATATTGAAGGGTTAAGACTTTAGGGCAAGACTTTCCAAAGTTTTACTCATGGTGGGACTCTTAATGGGTGGGTAGTCGAGCAAGGGGATGCCTAACAATTTAAAGTGAACAATCAACACAGTTAACTCTAGAACAGGCATTCCTGCATTTTTTTGTTGTCATAAAGACTAATAAGAAGGGCTGGAGAAGCAGCTGAGGCCTGGAAGATATATCTCCAATCTCAGGACGACACATCATGTCAGGCTGGCTGCTTCTGACTCCGATGGCTGACAGCTCCTGCCCCTGTGAGGAACCAGGCCCAGCACCGCCTGGGTTCTATCCTGACAATGGCTTGAAGAAACTCTGTTTCAAGAATCCCCGCCTAGTATATCCATTAAAAATATCTCCTCCCTTTTTTTTTTCAGAGAAAAAAACTGAAAACTCATCTTTATGAAATAAAAGACACCGCGCAGCATAATTTCTCATTAACCCTGAATTGAGCGTTCTCATGGTATCACCAAATGTGTTTTTTAGAGATGGAATTTGCTCTTTTACCAGATATATAATCTAAGTTTATACAACCTACAAATTCCTCTTAAAAACTTTAACAAATAACAACTAAAGCTCATCTGCATCCTTTAAAAATATTATACTGAAAATATAGAGAACATTAATATAATATATACATCACAAAGCTGGTTTGAGAGTTTGACAGCAATCGACAGCAATCTCAAAAAATCAAACACATTTTTTCCTTTAGGTCACTGATCCCTTTTTCTCTATAGTGAGATGTATCTGTTGTTTCAAGTAAATAAAACGAACTGAAGGGATATCCAGTGGTACTATTGTTATATAAGTCGTCCTTATAAGTTGAGTTCAGATGTTTCTTCATCATTTTTCCCTTCCTTTATTCTCTGATTCTATTAGCTAGTCAATTTTTGCACTAGTTAATGTGTGGAAAAGATTATATGCATAAACCACTTAGAGTATTGGAAGTGCTTTTCTTCTGTGAGCTTGAAAACCAGTTTACTAATGGTGAATGAGCTAACTGAGTACTAACAAGGTGGTAAGCTTTTTATATACCACCACAGACAACTAGAATAGGCAGGCAGGGAATCTAATCTATTATATAAGCATTATGCAAGGACATTAACTGGTTCTTTCCTGCAGCAATGCCAAATTTAATACAGATATGCTCTAAGTTTCATTCTGGCACATTCTGTGTTAGCAGTTAATATGTGAGGCATAATTGACACGAGTTATGCTTTAAGTACTTGTTCCAAAGAAAGCATATTTCTAAAGAAGCTGTCAAGATACTAAAAGCTAACATGGTAGTTTAACTACATTCCACCTGAGGTTAAAAAGCAATAGACTCTCTTTGAATACCGGACTTCCTTCATGAAATCTTTACCAGTGAAAGTGTTTACTCTAATATTTTAAAAAACAATAAATACTGTTCTAGAAATTGGCAAACCTCAAAGGACTGAGAGATTTAGTTTAGCCTGGAGCTTATTGTCAAAAGATTAGCTGACGTCTCAAGCTCCCATTTAGCTCCTGCCTAAAGTGAATCTTCCTGTGATAAGTCACCAATATATTAACAAGTAGCTCTTGCACAAATGTTCCTCCTTAACCTCTGCTAAACCCTGCTTATCCTGGGAGTATATCCCTGATGGCAAGGTTGAGCAGTTGGACAAATGCTGCATCTCTTTTTCCCTTTATATGTACAGGTTTTCAAAGGGATAAATCAAACAATAAGACAAAATGGGCATATTTTCCTGAAATCTACGGGATAAAATCTTAACTCTATCAATGTCAAAACTAGGGTTCCCTTGACAAAAATCATAGCAGAGGCTACGGGAACAAAAGCTAGATTCAAAGCAGAAGGGAGAGGAAGCAGCCTCCTACTATGGCTGTGGTATCAACAAAACAGATACATTGTCCACCCTCTGCATGCTGGCTTTGGAAGGTCCTAGATCCTTATGGAGTTATAGTGAATAGCAAGTGAACTGGATAGCGCTGCTTCAAAGACCAAACTTCCGGGATGGGAGCAGGACTGGTAACTGGGTTTTGCTTTCACCTCTTCTTCCTTTTTAATTTGTCATGTGTGCTTTTATTTCAAGCCATTTACCAATCAGGTTTCCAAAGAAAAATTTAAAAACTTAACCCCAAAAAAAAAAGCTTTTGGATTAATCCTATTAATCCAGTGACAGGAGTCTCTAATCTTCATTTGATGTTAAGAGATCAGACCTAATGTACGGATCTAAGTGTCCACAAAACTTGCTAGCCAAAGAGAAAGGGAAAGAAAACAGGCAAGCCAGAGCTTCAACTTAGCTACAACAGCCTGAAAACTCACACAGCAAAGCAAGACTAAAGCAAAGCAAAGCAAGACTAAAAACACAGAAAGCTCAAAGAAAAGCACCATAGTCAGTCCAACATGCAACCGGCAGCAAGCATGGTTGCTCGCTAAGGCTAGACTTCAAGAGTAGGCATCATTCTGGTTCCTTAAAGAGTGACAGCACTTCAGCTAAAGGCAGCAACAACAGAAATGGCCACATGTGAGCTAACCTCTCTCTTGAGCGATGATCATGCTGGATAAGCAGATCCTAGTGATTACATCTGGTTTAGATCAACAACAAGAGACAAAGAAATACCCTGGTGCATCTAATGGGATGTGCATGAGAGGACATAATCCATTCCAGAAGCCTTACAGCTGCTTACATAAAACCATTCAGCAAGGAATTCGGTGAGTTTCATGCCATACCGCAGTGTGATTTTTGAGAAGGCACAGTTTCAGGCACACAGCAAAATAAAGGCAAGTCAGTAAATAATTTCAGGACAGCCTTGTACATTCTAATCGTCATAATCACACACTGTGATTATGTGGAGATGAAAAAAAATATTAACAGAAATAAGGCAGCTTGTGGGGCTGAGAGATAAGCAATTATTAGTAATGTCTCCAAATGATCTAGTAGACCTGGAGATAGAAACATGATTCTTTAAAGTCACTAAATAAAGAAACATCATCTTTTCAGGATGCACAGATACCAAAAAAAAAAAAAAGGACAATGTCCAGAAACAGTATCTTCCTAAACCAGTACAAACACAAAAGGATCCACATGTAATGAAGAAAAGGAATAGAAAAAGATCAAAAGAATCCTCAATGGTATTACAAACCATGACAGCAAATGGCTTTGTCCGGTAAGGGACATGTCATACCAGAAATGCCTATAAAAAGAAGGGTATCATGCAATCTGCTTGTGTGCGGTGTAAGCACCCCACAGAAGCTGTTTTCGGGAACAAGTCTCAATTGCACCTCCTCTGAGCCATAAAAGGTGATCAGAAAGAATCAACTGTATTTCTTAGGAAAGTATGAAGCAGATGCCAAAACAAAACAAGTTACTTATAGAACTGTGCGATCAGAATCATTTTATAGGAAGATAAAAGTACCCACACTTCCAAGCAAAAACAGATAATCAAAGTTCCAAGATAGTATGCATTTAGTTTCAAATTACAAATCTAGCAAATCTAATTCTACATTTAGAGGAAAATATATACACATATATACATACACACACACACACACACACACACACACACACACACACACACACACACACACACATATATATAGATATAGCCATATCCCAAGCGACCCAGCTCCATAGTGGCTTTTGCCATCTTGATGCTTTACCAAGATGCTGAATAATCAAAATGTTAGGTACTCTTACAAGGAGAGAATCAATCAAGATGGCTCATAAACCAGAACAAGATTTCCAAAATTACTCTAAGGTCTGTGGACACTAGAGGAAGATTTAAAGGAACCCCTTTTTTCCTGTCAACACCTAAGAAAGAATCCTTCTTTTAGGGCTGGAATGAAAACAGAAACTAGTCACATAAATCAGATATGCTAAGTTTCTTTAAGAGGCAAATTAAATCAGCCATGTGCAAGCACAGTAGTAGTCACAAAAGCAAATAGTAAGAGTCAGGACTGTGTTGAATCAAAGACAGCTATGCATACAGAAAAATCAAGTACCATCAGGCATAATCCTGCAGAGTATGCCAATTCTGAACTTACAACCCCTCCCACCCCAAATAAATCCACTATAATTTCTGCAGATTCCTCATATTAAAACCCTTGGATATTGCAGAGCTGGATACTAGTGTCTAGTACCATATGCCTTAAAAACACTCTTCAAAACACAGCAGCTCTGAGCACAAACAGAAGAAGAAACTAAATCAGGCTTTCACATGTTTTGGGCATTTTCTAGTAGGCACTGAGTTTCAGATAGAGACTGAGCTCAAACTACTCGTCTTTTTTCTAGATTCAAAATTCTTCATGAGTCATAACCTAAGATAAATCATTTTCATAAGAGATGAAGTTTCGGCTCTCAATTGCTTATTTATCTAAAAAGAACCTCACCATGGTGCTTTCCACCTCTATGACTGCAGACGTTGTAAGAGCTGGAAGAGAAAAGAGTTGTTCACGGAAGATATGGTAAATGCATTACTTATATTATTTTCATAGTACAGGAAAATGCTTACAACTAAAAAAAAGCAAGAGGAGATGCAATACTGAGCCAAGTCCTGAACTGCTTCAAGGAAAACAGAACACAGATAATGGTCAGATTAGGACAAAGAAATTTCAGAACCAGTTCTGAAATTCATTGGCCAAAATTCATTGGCCAAATTATAAGCTGAAAGGAAGGATATAAACATATTAGTGGCCTGGGATGAGAAAAAAACTGTAAGAAAGAATTAGGAAGCCTGATGTTTTCGTTCTCACAAGAGTCAATGTAACAGAATTCTTACTAGCATTCTCTCAGACAGACCATGGCAAGAAGTCTAGCTTGATTTTTTATCAGTCTGGCTAGCAAAGTTAATTGTCATCATAACTAATATGTATTTTTTAAATTGCTGCAGTGATCAGGCTGTTCAACAGTGTTGATAATGAGATGCTGATAATGACACTCGTCTTTTTGAAGTCTTTGATCTCTTCAGCATAAAGCTTTTGACAGTGTTCTTCAATTTTCCTCTCAGGTCATTGATTTTACATATGCCACATCCCATTACACAACTTCCCTGCGTATATACAACACATAAAAACAATAAAACAAAAGAGAATTATTTATAAATCCTCATATCCTCATTTTGCCCTGTTGTCTTTCCACCTAGATTCTTGTTTGTCTGATTTCCCCACATCTAAAGAAGAAAGAACCTTGACATAAAGCTTTTCTGAAAAGGAACTTCATTAAGCAAAATAGACTCAAATGCTTTAGAAAATCCACATGATCATATTTGAAGGAAAGACTCTCAAGAAAAAAAACTGTAGTGTCTAAGTACGAGGTATGACATTGTCCTCCTTGGTTAATGACCAAATGAGAATTACCTGTCAGAATAGGCATTGCTTTGTGGCATCTTCAGATAGATTTTCAACTTATCTCTATCTCTGCCATGAGTAGCTTGGTAGGCACATAGAATCGCCAGCATGTCCTTCCAATCCACTCCCTGTAAGGAGATGTCCAGCTAAAGGGAAATGGACTCCCACATTCCTGTGAGTCTACCGTGATCTTGAAAAGCTAAAATAGAAGCAGCTAATTCTGAAGAATAAAGTTTCATGCAATCTACTCAGACCTTTGTAAAGCTGTTGGGTTTGTAGTTATTTGTCACTCTTGAGTGAAATGCTAGGAGCAGGGTTTCATCATTCTTTCATCAAATGCATATCTGTGTCAACCAGGAACATTTAACGTGTCTTTTTTAATCAAGATGATTGCTAGGTGGCATTGCTCTAATAGAAGAAGAATCTAGGAAAACAGGAAATATAAATAGCTTTGCATTCATTCAAAACTGTTGCACACATCCCCGACAAACTCTGTTCAGTTCCTCCAGGCCTCACTGCCTGCAACGCTCTACAGGATTTCTACTCACTCATCTACTGTTCTGCCTCTCTTCCCAATTCACTGGCTGCAAAATAAACTTCGACTTAATCTTCATGAGATAATTCAGAGACATTCTGGAAAAATCCAAATGGTGTACCTAAAGATCTCAGAATCCAGGCAGCTCTAAAACAGAATGAATGGAGCAGCTCACCTATCAAATCTATGTATTGAGGTTTGCACCTGCAAGCAAACAACATTACAGCAATTTACATCAGATTCTCTCAATATCTGTTAAGACTAGAAACAGTTTTTTTGTAAGTGGAAGGCTAAGCAGTTCCCAGGACAAGGGGACCAGCTGCTAGAGTAGACACTTTTCAAACTGCATATTTGAAGTAGTGACGTGAATGAAAAAAGAGGCTGATGAGCCAGGGATATCCTAAAAGAAGTATTTATTCTTCAGATGCATTCAGATAAGCCCCAGGGCCATTGTTTCTGCTTATATGAAAAAGAGAATCATCGGGATATCCTTAATAGAGTTCTTTTAGGGTCCTCACAGTGGATGATTATGTAAGCTGTATACTGTACTACTGCATTTTTAATATGGACCAGACTGTTACCAACATCCTTTTAGGCAACAGACTATAATCCCCAGGTAATGTACAATCTGCTATTCCCACCAATTTTCCGCAGGCATTGTGGAGCAAGCTAACTTGGAAACTTCGACCTAGTGCCTAAAGGAAGATTCTTCTTGCAGCTTGCTTCACGTGTCTGGTAGGAACACAGCTGAAACCTGGGAGAAGCAAAAAGCTGCTGATTCGATGCTTGCTGTTACCTTGCCTCTTTGCTTTATGCTTATGGATTGTCAACAAGGCAGCAGGGATTAAAATCATGTCTTGCTTCTTTTCCATGCCTTTGAGAACTATGATTTTGATACTTTGGGTTTTGACATGACAGAAACAAACAAATATTTGCTTGATATTTTAACTCCAAAACTTTCTCTCTGCATAATCTACAGTGTGAATTACTAGTAGGTCAGCTGTTACATGTTATGCAACTCCTACCCCATATTTAAAATAATTTAAGGAATTTTACACCCATTAAGGAGGTCTAAACTATCTGAGATTTACCTTTGTGGGTGGGCTTTGCAGCGGTGCAGCTAGCGTACTATAAGCTCATAGACTAGGTTATTTCTTAGTAATTTAAATAAACAAATCATTACTCATTACTAATGCTAGAATATTATACTTGTCTGATCATCCATCATCTGCTACTCTATCAACAATATTGAAAAGAATAACTAACAACCATTATTAGTTGTGGATATCGTGATGGAGGTCAATTTCAACCAGTCAAAAAGGATTTCATAATTAATGTATTTAAAGAGCTGTGAACGAATCGTAACACTTCAAGAATCCTAAAATGATGTGCATAGGAAAGGTTAGAGATTGTATGCACAGGTGATGAGGTGTTCTCTTTCTCTGTATAAAAGGTACCTGAAAAGCTGAAGATGACATAAATGGACTAGGACTGCTGGTGATTCCTTTCACATCTGCTTTGTTTGGAGATTTTACCCTGCTGTGATGTCAGAACAATAAATCAGAATGACTCTGGTCAGCCTAGTTACCTTCTCTTGCAAGGCAAATGTGTGCTAACCATCTCTACACAGGGCAGAAAAGAGCAAAGCATCACTGCAGCAAAACATCAACATAAGGGATAGATGTTTTAACACAAACTGTGTAGTCTAGCAGGAACTTCCAGGATCCAGAGCGGCATTTTTCACTTTCAGCATGACAGAGAGCATACTGCCCTGTTCTCAAGCACTCATTTAACTTGTATTATGGAGTGCCAAAATCAGAACAAGCTGTCAACCACAGTTTTAAATCTACAGCATTTACAAAGTGATGTAACGTGAATTCCACTTTGACTTAGGCTTCACAAGATACAAGAAGTTTTTGTATATTGTCTGCTTTTAGGGTAACAAAATATTTTAGGTCATGACAGTTCTCAACATACACATCATATGCTAGAAGAAACAGTATGGATCTTAATGTATGCACTAAGTGCTCCACAATACGCTACTCCAAGAGGATGCGCTGTAACAAGTTACCTACCAAGAAATAAGCTATAATGGCAAAACACATGTTGTAAAAAGCTGAAAGAGGGAAGGTGACAAGAAACATGGAGTGAGAGATAGATTTTCTCCATAAATACTTTCACTCAAAAAGATCCAAAGATCTGAGGACATATCAGCATAGAGTAATACTGATCAAGATATCAGTTATTCTTCTATGGTTTTTACTCCCGAGTTCCCTCATGTTGTTCCCTGCCCCAGCCCAAGGAGGGAGATAGTAAAAAGGCACTATGAGGGAATTAACAGCCGTATAGCCGCTAAGGCCACCATAGCTGGGTACTAGGGAAGGAAGGGAGTAGTGGTACAAGCCAGATAGTGACAGTGCAACAAGTTCTAAAGCAGGCCATTTGGAAATATGATGGCATGGTTTTGCTCTCCTATAACTTTTCAAACCTTATCTTTGCTTTCAAATTCATTTCCTTAGGTTCATCATTAAGAAACTCTGTTAATGGAATTTCACAATCGTACCACCTCTGGCCTTCCTTATATAAGTAGGATAAGACATTGTAATTGAGTAATTCTTCACCATATATAACTACTACTCCACTTAGTGCTATATATGTAACGTGCAAAGGAATGTTCATGATTTGAATAGAAACAGTTCAGCAAAGCTGGACACCAGTGAGATCCTGAGATATTTAATTAGAAACAACTTTTTGAAGAGAATACAAAGTATCTGGGCCATGAGGGCATCACAAGCTCAAAAGCATCAATATCCTGAAGTGATGGGGGTGGGGGATGTTATAGGCCACTTAGCCCTGTAGTTTACTGGTACCCAGATAAAGAGAATTAAATTATAATGTCCAAGGATCTCTCCATACTAAAGTTTATTTCTGGCAGGGTGAATTAAACCTCATGAGCTTCTTGCTGCCACAGCTGGAGCACTTCAGATCATGAAGTGTTTTGTTTCAAGCTAATTTAGGTGCTACATACGACACTGCCTTCTGGCATAAGTTATGAAACATAGATAATAATAACAATCATATACTCTCAGCCTATGCACAGCACTTAGAGAAAATGTCAGCAGTTAGTTACTATAGATACAAAAGCAAACTCTTGTCACTTGTGAGAAGCGCTTAAGTCATAGCCTGCAGCAGTAAGGGTGTAATGTGGCTCACCTGCAAGCAATACTTAGGGGCACAATTAAAACGGTGCAAGTCATAGCTGGCATTAGGGCAGGCTAACATGCCCTTGCCCTTGCCCTTGCCCTTGCCCTTGCCCTTGCCCTTGCCGCATTCCCTGCTTTCTGAGTATCTCATGGACATCAGTGTTGCATGAACACTAATAACTGACCATGACTAAACATGTACTCAACATTCCTATTTGTTCCTGTGTTGGTGATTGATTCAAACTAAGGCTATATACTGGAATTGAATATTATGTGATGGCATATAATTACCTTAGAACGTTTCCTTGCAAAAGGCACACCCATATCCTTGCCCATTATACAGTAAGGACTTCTGTTACGGTTCTATACAACCTCGGCTTCTCTACACTGTGTTTTTATTATCATGTCCTCTCTATATCACTTGAGAAAAATTTTCTAGACGTTATAAAATATCATGCTGATTTTACCACTCTTTATCACCTCTTGTTGTTTTGTACCTGTTTCCCCTTCACTGAGGGATGCGTGTGTCTTGGCAATTCTGCAAAGGAACTTAATAGAAAGAGCCCAAAGTAAAAGTATAGTGTATGCAAACTCTGTTGAATGTATCTTATACCACAACAAGGTATCTATATTTAAAGAATGTGGCAACTGTTTAACTTTGTAAGCATCAGTACAGGCCAGCCTTCAGTAGAAATTAAAGACAACATTATAGGCTTGTAATATTTAATTCCCCAGGTACAAACTTGGTCAGCAGACCCTGATTTGAACATTTTTACTTAAAAAATATAGCTAAATTTTACTACTCAGAAGTCAGCAAGTACTACATTTAACAGCTCATCTAAAGGAAGGCTATCATTATTCTTTGTTAATTTTTAAATTTCCAAGTGATCTCAGTATTTCGCCATAAAAGACAGGAATATAGAATTCTATCAGGTTAAAATATAAAATAAATGGGAATATACCAGAGTACACTGTCATTTAGAATTCATTTCGCTAATCTACACAGTATCTTCCAATTTTTCATTCATCTTTCCATCCTTAGATCTTTATGAAACCTCTCCAGAAATAGTTCTGTGATTGTGTTTATTCTGTCTGTTGGAGAAATTGCCTACAGTCATTAAGAGATGGGGTTAAAGAGGTAACATTGACAACAAGACATTTGAAATTAGACAAGAACTGCAAATCTGAAACATATCATGAAAGAAATGGGGGTTGCAGACATAGGAAGTATGGGTAGGATGGACAAATAATTAATAATTGATTAGGATAATAACAAAATCGTTCTAAGGGACCCAAACCATTTAACTGTCAGTGCAATTCCTGGTATTTACGGTATTAGCAGAAATACAATTACTGATGAAATTAGCCGATCATTTTTGTTTAATCAGACATGGCTCTACTGAACTACTGAAATTGAACTACTGAAATAATTTGTAAATAATTGATAATTAAAAAGTTCTGTCAGATAAAACATACCAGTGCTATGCCTGCCACAGTGTTCTAAGTGTTTTCTGTAATAAGCAAGGAAATTCATAGTTTAATTTAGTAGTGTAACATGCCCTGAGGGGAGCAAAAGTATTCTCAACAAAAAGAAAACATCTGCAAAGACATTTATAGAGGCATGTGATAAGCAGACTCATGTACTCATGAAGTTAAAATAACATTCTTTTCTCGTGAATTAACAAAGCTACCATATATCGTAACTTAATTAATCTGAGTTTCAGGATTTCTTACTTATGTGTTTGTTCTGCTTTGTTTTTGCTTTTCTATATCAACCTTTCTCAGTGATATAACATAATTCAATATTATGGTATGAAAAGTAGCTAGCCAATTTTTAAATTTCCAATACAAGTCAACTAAGCTTTGTTAAACTGCTAGATTTACTTCTGTGTAGTGTTTTTTAATCAAAGGTTTTCAAAGGTTATTGTGAGGATAATCTAGGCAGTGAGAGGACTGAAGAGCTACAAATGGCTTTTTTTTTTTTAATTTTCTTATGTAAGTACGATGGCTGAGATCCAGTTCTCCTATTCTGAAAGCTAGTCTGAGTCAACAACACAGGAGACATTTTGGAGAAGTTACAACAAACCAAAAATATGAATTCTTCTTGCTGCCTTTTTTGCCTTATAAAAAGTTTCTATTTTGAAAAATCTTACACTGAAAATTATTTCAGAAAATGACTTGTGAAAGCAGAATAACGAAACATATTGTTTTTCTTTTGACTTTTCTGGACCTCAAATATGCTGTCACAAGGCTACAGGCTAAGCACAACAAGTAATGGTCATAAATGTTTGCAGAGATAGCATTTAGGATTGTAGATGAGATAATAACTAGAAGAATTCAATAAATAGATAATTTTTAGTCTGAAAAATTAGGAAAAAAATTATTACATTTTTGGACTTCTGCTAAGAGATGGTTTCTCAAAGAAACAGTGCAAATCTCATACTGAGACATTTAAAACTCAAAAGTTGAACTCCAAGTCAATGTGAAGCACAGCCTTACACTGGCAGAGAGACGGACTGAGTAGCCCTACGAAGGATCACTCTGTCTTTCATGGTAGTTTACTGAATGTGAACTCCCACTCCTCTCCCAAGTTTAACAAAGAACTGGAATCAATTGTTATGTAATCACCAGTTATTTTAGTCACATTGCTCTTTCAGTCATATTTTAGTCATATCATAGCATTGGTGAACACAAATCACTTCACAGGTAAATAAGGCAAGTTTATTGGATGAGTAGCACCCTCTATAAGACCAGCTGATGCAGCTGGAAAAAAGGACAAGTTTAGGGTGCATAGTTACTTATTCGAGTTTGAAATTGAAGCAGCAGTAAAGGATAAATGAAGGTTTGAACAAACTGATCTCAGTTTCACTTAATTTTAAAAATTAGACAATTTGAAAAAAAAAAAGATGGTTCCCCTGTAGCAAGGGAGAGCCAGTGAGGTCATTAGTACGGCAAAGAATGACAGGAAGAAACAGTGCTGCTGCTGGTAATATAGAGGCCCTTGTGAAAGACAAACAGAGAAATGATGTGAAAATGATCAATTAAAGACATTCAAAAAAATTAAAAATATTTAAATAACAATCATGGAATTCAAGTGTCATCAGAAATAAAAAATGATTCCTCTTTCCAAAAAACTTTCACAAGAAATAACTTCCTTGGTAATTTCATTCCAGAGAAAATAGTGAAATATTAACACTGAAGAACTGCACAGTAACCGAGCTCTCAAATCACTCAGTAAATCATTTAACAGATTTTGGCAGATAATATCAGGAAATGTTTGAAAAAAGTCTCTCCCCCATGAAGACACAAATCACTGAATTATGAGTCTGAGACACATATCACAAATCCTTTGTACTAGCTTTACTGTTAGAATGGTGAAATATTCCAAATCTATCTGATTAAACTTTGGTTGTTCAAACTTTTTGTACGTCTTTCAATTTACATCTTGCAGTCTTCTTGTTTTCTTAGCTATTTTTCCCAAAGTTAAATAGCTGATCATATACCCAGCTAACAGACCTAGCATATAAATCCAAGATGCAGCTGGAAGTGGCATAAGTGACCCTGTACTCTGACTGTGTACTCAGTCATTGTCACAGGGTGACATTTCTACTGAAAACATATTGCATAAAGCAGCACCCTTCCAATGAGACATCAATTCTTGTCAGAACAACTTCCGTAATTTTGAATGAGTTTTTGGAAGAGGAGAGATGTTCATTTCAATGTCAAGAGATGTATCTCTTCTGAAGATTTAACCTTTGCCTCTCAAAGCTTTCCACTGGAATATCAGCTAGATATTGCTCTTTAATTCTTGTCCTAACAAGTCATGTTGCTGCCATACAGCAGTTTGTTCCACCCAAAAGTGGAACAAAGGAAAAAGCAAAAAGAAGTGTAACTTTTTGTCAACTATTTCCAATATGTACCGATACGAGCATAACTAAAATCCTAGTTGTATCTTCAAAGAGTTAAGTCATACCAAAAACACTCCAAAATGTCCTTTTGCACTGTGATCGAAAGCTGCATAATGGATTTTTTTCAGCAAATAATATATGTACAGAACTCGGAGATTATTTGAGGGGCGTGATTCAGATATTGAAAGACAGGGAGACTTCTGATCCAAAACTTTTAAAAGTCAGTGGAAATAACACTTGTCCTCACTGGGCTTTGAGTCAGGGGCTATCAATGTACTCATGCTATAATGCAAATTCTGACTGTATTTATATACTGTTGCTATTAATTGATTACACTTAACTGACATGAAAAGTTTAAGTTTTTTCTATTCTGTAACAGTGTGAAGAATTGAGAGACAAAACTACAGACTACGTTACCTCAGCCTTCACTGAATTATGAGGGGAAGTTGGGATTTTTTAATACAGTTTTAACTGTTCAGAGTTCTGGACTGTAATACAGTCTAGACTAGCAAAAGAACTATACTCCTGCTTCAACTTCAGATGGAGCATGGGCAATGTTTTCATGTCATTGCAGCAATAAAAGATTTGGTAAAAGAAAGTCTGTGCCAGCATAACAGTTAATACTACTGCCCTTCTATATTTTAATGCCAGTGCCTCTTTCCATCCCCCTAAGCACAGGCAAGAAAATTGCATCAAATCTCAAAAGGGAAAGGATTAAATGGAGAGCTAAAGAAAATATACATTGCATCCCCTTTTGTACCCAAAAGAGTTCAGAGAGCAGATACAGAGTAGTTTAAAGCTATATTAATTTCTACTCTCTAATGGCTACTCTCTTTCCACAGAGCTTTTCTCAGGCAGCCATTGGTCCATTACTAAAATTACTCCACTGTAACCATATTATAAAGGCATAAGCAAGAGCTGCCAGAAACTGAGGATTTGCAAAGAGGCTCTGGGCTTCTGAACAATGGGTTCTAGTCTTCTATAGCCCTAGGGGAAATCTCTGAGTAGGCTGTACGGGAAGACAAATTCCACAAAGAACAATTATTCAATGAGGTAAAACTTCAGGTCTTAAAAGTTGGTACGTCTGAGGTAGTGAATGCTTCTTGAGGATACATATCTCTAGGCTTTGCTTAGATATGATAACCTTCTCTGAGAGATAGCTTAGCTATGATATTTATTATGGTAGATGTTTGTTTTACAAAAATCAAATGTAATACATGTATTGATTTAAAAGAGTTCTTACTACAAGTATAAACTCTATGTTCATACTACTTAAATATTATATTAAAATATTATTTTCTTCACTGAAAGCAGGGTACAGTAAGGCTTCGGTAAAGCACTAGACATATACCTCAACAACTTAATTCTTCTCTTTTTTTCCCTTTCCAATTCTTCACTGAAATGACCTTGCATCTCTTCCTCCTACTTGCCATCATTCTTGTCTTTGGTATACGTTTTCAGGTTGTACATGTCTGTGTAACCGAGTCAACTGGCAACTAATCCATAACTATTCACTAATTTGGCAGTCCTGGACAGTCACATTTTATAAGCTTCTGGAAAGCTTTGCGTTTTTGATTACCCAGCATTCACCTACGTTTCCTTTGGCATTAGATATCTAACCATAACTTGTTGGATAGGTTTCCAACTGGCAGAGTGAGTTCATATTGCAAAAATCACCTTCAACTTTGTGACTGGTAGTTTGCATTCAATACACGCTTGAATAGACAGTATTTGTGTGGTGAAAATAGTTCACTCATTTGGCACAAAAGAACTGATAACACCATTCATCAGAAAAACAGACAGATAGATAGCATTTGGATTGGCTCAGCAGGGGTTCAAATTCTTTATTTTCTCTCTCAACTAAAGTTGTCTTGTTTATTTTTCACGATGACTCACCTGATGCTGCCTAGTGGGCAACGCTGTGCTAGAGGCCTAGTGGGCACAAAGAATAAAGGCTAGCAGGTGTTCCAGTACCTCTCTGCTGTCCAATGTTTTGCTTTGAGTAAAAGCTAACACATTTCTAAACACATTCTTGTCTGTTCTGACTTCCTCTCCTGAAATCGCTGTGACTCCTTTCATTCTGTTGCTGTCCGGAAACATTTTATGCTTCTGTTTGAACATCAGTTCACAAATCTTTTTCAAAAGAAGGATCATGCTGAAGACATTTCTTGGACTCACTGTGTCTGCTCTCTTGCTTTGTGTACGTTCAGTATTCGATCAGGAAAATCTGTGAGACTGAATGATGGACAGACAAACAGACAAATTCTGTTTAATCCGTACTCACTGGATTTATCCAGTCATTTTCAGCATTCAAGTGTTCCAGCAATGTAAAATTTTGCTTTTCTAATTCTAGATACCTGAAGATTTGCCTAAGCCAAACAGAATTATTCCATGACATTATGTCTCTCATAATGTCTATAAATGTGACAGTCTTGTTTCAGTCTGAAATGAAAATGCAATGCAATATAAACTGCACAAAACTAAGCATGAGATAAATAAGAGTAGATAAGTAAGAAAAATAACGTTAGGGAACCCAATTTTCATTCTGGAGGCTACCCAGCAAAATTCAAAATTCAAAACTGTTTGCAAATCATACAAATAAATGTCTAATTTAAGATGAGTTCACTTCAGAAGGTGTTGATTACCATCTGCACTACCAGACCAAACAGGAGGAAAATCCTACAAAAAAAAACAAACCAAAACAAAACCTTGACAGAGACTTCCTCCCAGGTACTTCCAATCAGAGATTCTCTCCCTAAAAGAGAAATATTCACAATATTCTTTTAATACACTGCATCTTCAAGCCATACAACCAATACATAACCTACCTACCGATCGTCCTCCCCCTAACACTGCAGTGTTTGAATATCCAACACAAACACACAACATTTGCCACGTTTAAGACGGAATTTGAGCCACAAAGATTAACTGGCTTGCCCCAGACAATACAGAAGAGCTACAAGAAAAGCAGAAATAAAACTCATTTCTTGCAAGCTCCTGTGTTAACCACGAGATTGCCCCATTTAGGAATTCCCTGCAATAAAGAAATTTCTTTGACACAGCTTTTTTTCTTTTTCAAGAAAAGCTCTAACATAAGAGTCAACACTACTCTGATTTTGTTGAAATGCTTTCAGATTTATGCTGGTCTAAATGTGAACAGAAGTGGCCCTATAAGTTTTAGAAATACTTGGCTAGACACCAAACAAAGCGCTTATGTAAGGCTGTATAATCACCTGACACTTGTAGCTGCCTTGCTGATTTTCCAAGAATTTTAATCCTCTTTTCCCGAAACTATCCTTTTAGCGAGCAAATATGTTTAGGCTATTACTTATATACTTGCTTCAGAGACATACAGTTTCGCATTTCAAACAGGACAATAATACTACCTGCTCTCAAACATCAGAAATCAAAAACATTTGTCTTGTACAGCAAAGTACCAAGTGTGACTTCTCATATAAGAGGGTCCACTCCTAGACTGAATACTTCCAGTCTGCTTCTACTCTTTAAAAGCATTTCTTCAGAAGAATAATGAAGCTTCACAGCTCCTCCCTCCCGCCAAACAGAGGGATCAGCATGCCAGCAAGGCAGGCATGTGGCTTGTGCGTGGCAATTTATTAGAGTGCGCAAAGAGCAACCAGAGAGAGATATGTACAGCTTGCTGGTTGGAGGCAGAAGCAGCTTGCCTCCTAATGTCACAGGCTATGTTTTTATAGAATGTTTGAGTAGATAACTACACTAGTTAATTTGCTTTAGTTCCCATCTTATGCCAGATATAATATTTACTGGGTCAAATCCCCAGCCCCATGAAGTCAATGGAAGCTTTAACTACAGACTTCAAAGAAACCAAAATCTGTCTCTATTGCTCAAAATCTTTCTAACTAGTAACTGCAAAACTGGGTCTATTCATTAATAATGACCTTCATGTGTGGTTTTTGCATGTGTAACTTGCATTTACATCCTTTGTAATAATTAAGGGTCCCTAAAGTGAAAACAGAATGTATTAAGAAGTCCCTGAACCACAAATGACAGGCAGCCAGAACAATATTCTGGGGAATTACCACTTTCTTTGCAGTCTTCCACTTCACAAAGGATGACTGCATGCTCTTCTTCGAACAACAAAATCACAGAATCGCTGAGGTTGGAGGGACCTCTGGAGATCATCTAGTCCAAATCCTTGCCCAAAGGAGACTCTGCCACAGCAGATTCTTCAGGGCCATGTCCAGTCAGGTTTTGAATATCTCCAAGGATGGAGACCACACAACCTCTCTGGGCAACCTGTTTCAGCGTCTGGCTACTCTCACAGTAAAAAAAAAAAACAAAACCAAAATTCTGATGTTTATGAGGAAATTCCTGTATTTCAATCTGTCCCTGTTGCCTCTTGTCCTTTCACACCTTTGCAGTGGCATCACCTTGTGGGTATATGTATAGTGGGGGAATATTTGGAGAAATTCTCCACTGTTGCTAAATCACCAGCGTAACTCCACTTAAGTTATACAAAAGGTCATTAAAAAAGGTCACTCACTGTAAGTCACTAGTGTGTCAGAGCAAATTTAAATTCCCACCCTGCCCCTACATAAGCACTTCACATTACTTCTCCTGCAAGCAGTCTTTCCCTCAAGAACAACACTACCTTATACCACTTCTGCATCTTCTGAGGTTTCAGGAACCAGAAAGGACCTGCCATAGGAAAGGGGTGGAGGTTGGAGGAGGAAATGAGTTGTGTCCAGAAAGAAAATTTCCTAGAAAACAAGTTTTACTGATCATGCTGCTACAGAGGTATACTAGAAAAAAAGGAGGAGGAAAATGTGGAGTTACTGCTGGAAGGAGCCACCAATGACTCCCCTAGCAGCTGCCATTCTGCACTTCCCAACTCTTCCCTCCTTTGGAGTTAGCAAAGCAGCAACAGGAGTGGACTACGGGCTGCGCACAGTGCTGCAGCTCTGGCAGACAGAAGGACAGCAACTGCTCCCACAGCCTAATGCCCTTGCAATCTGTCTGCTTTGCCTATGCCTAAGGCTAGTCTTCAGTGGCAATTTCTCTAGTAAAACCAACTGGTAGTTTGGGGCTATACCAGGCATTTGGTTGTTCTAGCACTAGTGCAGATATACCCGTTGAGGTAAGAGTAGAGCAAAAAGAACAAAAAAGAGCACAAGGACTTCTACTGCTACCTCTTCCTGTTCCAGTCTCTCTAACACAACGCAACTGGAGGCTGCACACCGATGGAATATGTAAGGACGAGTATCAATCAGTCACTTGAAAGAAAGTGTGACTGCAGGAACACTTCTCAGTGCGGGCATAAACGACCTGCCTCATGCCTGAAATGCCCACAGTCTCCAACAGAAAGGAAGCTTTGGAGATCCTGAACTTAGCTGTTTTCTGTGGGGATTACACAACTTAAGTGTGGGAATTGTCCTATGATACTCATAAATTTCAAACTGTGACAACAAACTAAAAGGCGTTAAGTATATAGTTGCAGTCGTTTATTAAAATTCCTGCCTAATCAAAACAGTTGTGCATAACTGAATGAAAACAGTTAAAGAATGAATCTGTTGTTCCCTGTTACTAGACTATAGTTTAATTTTCTGTTGTTTCAATAAATAAACTTTTCAACTGAAAACTGAATCTCATCTATAAAAAAGGCAGCTTTTAAAACTTCACTGCTGAACGTACCATACTAAATAATTATTTGAAAGGCTAACGACCATCTCCATATTTGTCTTTATTTGCTCGCTCCTAAAAATGCAGGTTTTTTAGACCCAAACACACATTGCTTCTGGGATACATGATGCCTGATGGGAAGAAATTAGAAAATTGCTTAAAATCTTAGCTCACCAATTTCATGCAAATAGAGCTGACGTCACCTTTTTGCCTGAGGCTTTTTTGGACAAATAATGTAGTTTGTCAATTGTTAATTTTCTAGTGGGAAAACTGGAGATAATTTCAAACTATGATATTTTGTTTTCTCCATCTAATCTGAAACACTTTGTTTTGGGACTAGTTTATTAAACACTGAATATATCTCCCTGTCAGCACATTTACCAGATTAAGCAGGAATTCAAACTTCCATTCCTTCTAAGGGCCAAGCCTGCAGGAAAACAACATCTGCCTGGAGATCTATGAATTTTCCTCTGCATCATGGGAAGTACTTTCTGGCCAGAGAATCTGGCTTGTACAGCAGAATAGTCACATCAAGCCCTTCTAAAATTCCCACGTGGTACTGACCCAAAATGGAAAATGCTGAGAGATAAATTTGCATGAAATAAAGCATGTTAGGTCAGTTGTTAAAAAAAAAGAAAACCAGTTTTAGAGATGTGTGTTTTTGTGACTGTCTGTATGCATTGCCACTGAGTGGGGAAAATTTTAAATGTTAACTTTTATTCTATTTGGAATGGAAGCAAAAAAATGTATCTTTGCATATTGCTTTAGAAAAAAAAATCCAAATTGCATTCAGCACTACCTGTCACCCTCCACAAGTAATAGCGCAAGTTCTGGTATGTATCTTGGAACTTGCTTCACAACTAATTTTCAATTGCTCTTGAGCATCTTCAGAGACTTCTTCCACAAGACCTACTCTTAAGTCCAAAGGCCAAGTAGGATCTGGTAGTTCCACTACTCGCAGGACTGCAGCAGTGACTTCTCAAAGCAATATGTATGTTTTGATAGGGTTCTACTGGTCTTTGAAGAAGCTCTTCAAGTCTCCCCAGTTTGTGATATTGGGCAAAGCAAGAATAATACAGGCATGCACAGGTAAGGCTTACAAATGAAACTAATGCTGGTTTCCTTGGAGGGAAGCTCATGCATGTTAAAAAAATAGTGCTTTTCTTTCCTTTTGTCTGTGTTATGCCAAGTGAAAAATCTAGGCAACCTTCTGAATTCCACTCATTTAAATGAGCAAGAATGATCACAACTATGATAAAAGAAAAAAAAATCACAATTGTGATAGAAGAGTGATAAAAGAAATTTTCATACAGATTTTGCACAGATGTTCTATTCATATACAAAAAATAATCAATAGCCCTGGCTCAAGTGAAAATAACTTTGCAAACGTAAAGTCACTGGCTTTATGTCCCAATATTTTAAAATATTTTGTTTTATCAAAATGCACCAGCTGTTTCCAGCTTCTTCTAAAGAAGGCTTTCTTATTACTATCATACAAAAATATTTATATCTATAGGAGCCTTAATATTTTTCTATACTTTAGGGAAGATAAACTGCTGCAATTTTTGGATTGCAGAAAAGCACCGCGCACCCCGTATCATTTTTCCAGACAGAAGTAGTAATAGGGACAAAAGTAGTAATATATTTTACTTCTACTAGTATTTATTATTCTCTTCATTTAAAACTCTCTTTGTTTAATTGCTTGAGAATGCACCAAGCCAACACAAACTGTTTTTTAAAAGGGTTGTAAATACCTTGTTCACAGGGATATATTTTATTCTTAAAATTTATGATAATGATATGAGAATTGTAGAAATTAAGTACGTAGTGCATACTGCAGTACAGGCACTCCACAGATAAGATTTCTGAATGCCATAAATAGTATTTATCAGATATTTTCAAGCACTTGAACAGTGTAGTTTAGTGTGTATTAACTTTTATTTTTATGTATTTTTGCTTTTCAGACTACAGTGAACAGATTCATTTCAAGTACATTTTCTGGACTACATCTGAACCTGTGCAGACTGTGTGGACACCTGACAGAATGGTGTGTCCACTACAGAAAGCAAGGTACACACCCTAGCTGTCTCCCACCAGCAATGACACAATGGACATCATTTGGGCACAACGCCATGCCTGAAAAGGACTATGAAGATTCACTTGTTTAAACCATCACTGTCTGCGATGTTTCTATGCCACTCGGTCAACACAAGTCACTGATCTCCATTCTCCTCCCAGCATATCCCAACAGTCTAACGCATATTTCCTTTGTATTTTCTGTGTTTCTGTTTTACCTGAGTTATCAGGTATCAAGTATCTATTTCCAGATAAATGAAGCCTGAATGCATTTCCTATTTGGACTTTGGAACTAACATTATAGAAGCAATTTTAATGACTGGTTGCATGGATTTTACCAAAAAAAAAAAAAAGCTCGAAAGCCCGTTGCTGAATGACTGCATAAAGAGTGTGGGATCCTCTCTGAAGTCTGTATATAAAAGGGTGAAAAAGTGAGGATGTTGTCCTGAAAATCATTTTTCATTCAGGCAGTACTCATCTCTGTAAACTTATCTGAATTTCTACTGTGTCAATTACAGTTACTTACATGATTTAAATTTGCATGACTGGACACCAAAACTTTGGAGGAATAAGAAAAGTGTAAGAATGTAATTTTCTTTCCATTCTGAAATAGCTTTCTTGCTTTCTTTTGTCTGCATTCACAAACAGCTTATAAAATCTACACTGAATGTATTTCTGAAAGAAACACAGAACAAAAAAACTGAAGGAAAAAAATGTACTTCTACGGGGGGGTGGGGAAGCAGAAAGCCCAGTCCCATTTAGATGTAGGCATTAAAAAACTTTAATACCTTTCTTCCTTCTTTTTATTGCTGTAGAAGAACAAATCATGTCCTTCTTGTATTCCTTAATACAAAGCTGAGAACACAAGATACGATTTGAAAGCGTAACATACAGTGCCATATGGGAAGATGAGTAAGGTCTACATTTTAATTCAGGTAGTAGAAGCAGTGTGGCCATGTTAGTTTGGTGTTTTGCCTAGCCTAGTTCTCAGCACAATTCACTAAAGGGAAGCACCATATAAAAGTTACACTGCATTAATTACCCAAGCTAGCAAATATTGTACAGAGCATAGAGGCTCAAAAAGTAAAACACACAGTTTACTTGTCAGATATTATCTACTATGATAGAGGATAAATTGCCATATGTTACAAAAATAACAGCCTATCTATATTTACATAAATACTGTACATAGGACACTTAGGTAGTTACAGCATAACTATGTCTGACTTGAAGCATTTCTTCTGAAATGACTTTAATGGTCTAACTTAACCGGAGTTTAGAGAAAAGCACATGGGAAATAGACCCAGCACACCAACAAATCCCTCAGAAACAGCAGGATGAACTGTTCACTTTAAGGACCATGATTTTTTTGGTTCTAGAGGTACAAATGTGAAGATCAATAGACTATGAAAAAAATATGTGATTAAAAAGCTACTTTCACATGTATGGGCTTATCACAGTCTTTCAGCCCTTGCCAAACCTATCCTGGACAATTGCTTGCAACCAGTTGCCACTCCAAAATCAGTTTTGTAGGTGACCGGCCAGCAAACGGTGGTGCACCCTCTCCACACTTAGTAGATGATGAAATCTCAGCATTTGCCTTGGCTTTTGAATTGGGAAGAGGCATTTGAGTTATGTGGTTTCGTCTGAGTTTTCTTTCTCCTTACGATCAACTTGCCTGTTTCTTGGTCTGGAGTCCATTTCGTACCATGGACTCCTTTATCCTTCTGCCATCTGTTCTATAGTACTGCTTTTTTACTCTTTCGTTATTACCACTTAGCCAGGGACTGAAAGGTATAAGCTTTTAGTATTAGAGCTGTCAGCATGTCTAGTAGTGTGGCAGTTTAGGTAGGCAGCTTAGGCATATATTGTGGAGAAACTTAGGAAACTGTTCCTGTGCATCTCAACTATTCAGAGATCTTCTGGATTAGCCAGGCTGACTAAAGGCTGCTACTAAAATATCTTGGAGAAAGAAGGTGGACAAATTACACTTGCAAGAACCTTAAGAATTTTTAAAGAAAGAAAAAATCCAATTCCTATTAGATTCTGCACATGAAAAAGAAAAATCTCACATTCTCTAAATCTCTCTATTGTGAACACTATGAGGCTAGAATTGATCAATACAGGTAAAGTAGAATCACTTTGTAAATCTCTGGCAGTCCTGTAGAGGGTCTCTTCACTCAGAGGAAGAAGAGGTAGATGAGTAGACATAAAAAGCCTAAATATCCTAGTGAAAGAGATGATTATCACAGCTAGGCAATAAATATGTTATACGGATACTTATAGGCATATTACAGAAATCTTGGGTTTTTTTAATTCTGTTATTGAACAAGAGTCGCGTGGATTCTACCAATGGAGGGATACCATTAAAAATGATCCCTAAAATAGCTTCTGTAATGTATGGCAAGAACAGAATGCATGATGGGGAAAGACAAGGTTAAGTAGAAACCATTTGGGATGGGCTACTTAGCATGGAGCCACATGTGAGAAAATGTCATCAGCCCGGACTCACACTACTAAAACCGTATCACTGCATGGACAGAGTCTCTCAAACATATGCCAGGAAAACGTATTTCTGATTCTGTTGTTTCAGGAATGGAATCTACTTGAGAAATGAGGTGTTCTTCCTTTGTCTCTACATGGGTTATTTGTGGACAACAGACAAAAGACGACATTCGGTTATCTTATTATATAAATACGGTAAAGGAGAAAGAAAGGTAGGAGAAATGCTGACTGAAATGCTAACTGTTCTTTACACAGTCATGCTAAAATTCTTCATTTATGAGTGCTCTCTTCCTTCCTGTATGATCCAGTGCTCTGCTGAAAAAACTAATGGTCTCTAAATTCAACCATGTCATCTGCTGTCTTTGGCAAAAGTGACACAGAGGTCACATTTCCTGCACTATGCCTGCAGAAAAGGTTGAAAGGATGCAGCTGTGATATCCCACCCTGTAACGCATGATGTGCTGTATGATGCTATTACTATCTAGGAACCAAACAGGACACTCATTCGACAGAAAGCAGATATACATGCCAACTGTGGAACTCTATGCCTGAGAAATATCTGAGACAAGGAGCAGCTGCTCCCATGATCTTAAAGACTTAATCTAAGAAGGAAACATAAATCCAAATTTTTATATCAGTTCCTTTTGAATTTTTAAAGGCTGGAAAAGTAATCATTAACTATCCAGAAACTCATTGATATAACTAGCACTAGCAGTACTGAAGTACACTGTCTAGTTGTAACAGAAGGTTCTCTACAATCATGAGCAACAGTACTATACACTATTCCAGCCTTAAGTCTAGTACAGTAGTAAGATATGCAAAATATAAAATCTTTTTTCACATTTACCACTCTAAATGGGTTGCAAAGTACTTTCTGATTTCTCTATGCATGCCTTAAAATCAATTTTAATTGACTGAAATTCTGAATTTAATTGCACACTTATTATTGACTGCTCAAAAAGGAGAGTTTTTTTTCAAGAGGCTGGATATCAAGATTAAACAGCTTGTCTCTTTCCTTCTCCCTCATTTTAAGATTGGTTTCCAAAATACAGGCATGCTTTTGCTGCAAATAAGATGTCTTGACTATAAGATGTTATTTTCTTCTTTAATTGTATCAGAGTGAACAGCAATAATTATTAAAAGTCAAAAGAGAAATTTCCTATCTGACAAAACATATTCAAAACTTAACATATTTAAATATAATATATATCAGGGAATGATCATGAATGGATACAAAACATCCAACTTGATAGCAAGAAATATATGAGAGAAGACATACAGCTAGGAACATATTAGAAAATATTAGAGAATATATAAACAGGTATCAGAATAAATTGTTGTATAAACATCACGTTGTAATACAAAACACATATATTGCAATCATTGTCTTCAATTTTTGCTCTGTGTTCTCTGAAAAATAACCAGCTTGTCCTTTTTCTTTAATGTGAACCCATTAACACTCAGAAAAAAAAATATTTTCTCTAAAAGAAAGCATCCTGATAAACTGAAAAAATGTTGACTCTTCATTGCTTTTCTGTAGGCTTTCTTAGAAAGTAAGTTTTCTATCATAGAAATTCTTTTTTTACGAAAGCTTTTTTGGTACTTCTTCAGCTACTATCTGCTTTTTATTTGCTATTCAGTTATGGTCCTACACTAAAAGCTTTCGCTTCAAGAATAAATATAACTGATTATTTGGAGCTCTAAATCCCTTCAAATCTAATACTGCAAGCTGTAAGTGCATCACTAATCGAATAATTACAACGTATATTAATAGGAACAAATGCACATTTTTCCACTGAATATTTAGCTGTTTTACAAATCTGCTGATTATATGTGACTCTCCCACTGGGCAACAATGGCAGAATGGAGGAGTCCAATCAGTCCAAGGATTCTCCTCTTAAACAGAAGACAAATATGACTCATGTCATATCTAGAGCTAAAATACTTTTCTAAACTTGAGAAGCTTAAAATAAAACCTCCTTTATAACATCTATAAGTATGTTCTCCCGCACATGCAGAAACATTCAGCTACCCTTTGCAATATACAACCATACATTATCATACATGGGAAAAGAAAAAATAAAATGAACATGAAAACAAGAAAATGAATGACTCACTGACATTTGCGGCATAGTCAATGTATTTACACAATTACAAAGGGTATTTGCTGGATTTACTGAACCCTACTCATTAAAGGCAGTTAATACCCATATTAAGATATCTATACATATCCATACATATCCAAACATATCCATATTAAGCATGACAACTGTGCAGCATTTTAGAGGACGTTACATTCAGTCCTGGTACAGGCAATGGAATGAGTTACCTGGACACATAAAAATTATGCGATTGTAAACCCCGTTGTTCAGTCATCTGCTTCCCCCTTCTCACCAAAGAATCTAGAACCTCATATAAAATGCCCAGGTTCGCTATTCAGTGTGTATATAGACTTTTGGTACCATCCTGAGGCATCACAGTTGTCTAATGCATCCACAGGAAACACAGCAGACGAGAGTGTTGTTGCAAATCCTTAGAAACTTGCTCAGGCCAAGACACAGACCTTCAACGTACTCACAATTCACAGCCCAGAATCCTCCCCTAACAGTAGGATCCAACTACCGTTCTGTTAAAAAATGGAGCAAGGCTTGCTGTTTTCTGTTTAATCACAGCCAGGGTAACAGAAGGAAGGGAGAAAACAAACACCTGTCATATAGCAACCTACTGTTGCTGTGTATCCCCGTTAACTCACAAAGGTTCAAATAAATATATGGCAGAAAAGTGCTCCTACCCAGCAAAAGACGGGGCTGCTGAGAACAAAAGACAATTCTGCTCCTTTTCTGGTAAAGTTGCGCCACTGAAGCAAACAATTCAAAGTCTATAGGGATTGAAACAGTGTGATATTTACCCCAAGGAACAGGGCATTCAGCAGGGAGCAACACATCCTCATCTCTAATTCACACTCCCGGGATTACGCAAATCCATGCCGTCACTCTTTAAACTAAAATACTTGGAGGGAGGAGACAGGGGTTTGATCACTCTCTGACCGAACCGAACTGCATCTTCCTCTTCTTACGTCAGTAATCTAACAGCGAGGCTATTAAATAAAAGGTTATGCAATCTCCCCGTCTTTCAAGCACATGTTAAAAGAAAGCAGCCACACCAAACTTCAGGAATCTCTGAATATCAGCGTGTGACTGTGCTCGGTGGGCCCCGAGAATACTGACAAAACAGAGCCACTTGGGCACTTCAGATGAGGACTGTAATCGGCTGAATGAGAGACAGGTACTAAACCACTTTAGCTGGTGTGTACTGAACATGCAGAGAAGCAGAACCCTTGACAGTCTAGGGTGACAAATTAAAGTCAAGGAAGTGTTTTGTGATTTTAGGCATCTCCTGGGTTAGGTAGCAGCCATGTGAGATTTCTTAGATTGCATTTTTGGACTTAGGCTCCTGAATTCTCCCTAAATCCTACTTTAGGCAGTTAAGCCCTTTATTAGATCTAGCCAAGAAACTCTCTCTCCCTCCCTCTCCCTCTCTGTCTCTGGTAAGTATTTCAGATCCTATTATGTTTTGCCTCCCTTTTATTTTTAATGAGATCCTTATCTCTCTAACATGTACTTAACTATTTATCCTATGTGTAATTGCTTTTTTATATCCACTAGTTCATACATAATTACTAAGTGAAGTTAAATAATTTACTCAGGGCCTTATTTCAGAAGTACTGAGGACCCCAAAGCTCCAATTACTCAAAGGGAATTAAGATCCTTTGAAAAACCCATAATGCAGGGCCGTACAGAAACGCCAGAGATACTCGTTCCAGTCTAGCCTTGTTCCGCCCACATTAACTTAACTTTTAAAAACCAGCTGCAAAAGCAACTTTGTGAAACCTCGTATTTAAACAAATTTGTTCAAAGCCAACTTTTGCCCAACACCGCATTTCACTATGTAGACGTATTCTTAGCTCACTGCATTAATTCTTCCCCTAAAAAAGGGCTTTACGTTGTCTGCAATCTACTTTCCAGTCATGTTTGCTACTAAGACTTCTATAACATTAAAAGTTACTGAACTGTTTCTGCAACAGCAATGTCCGTTTCATCTGCTCTTTGCCTACTGTAGTTTCTTCATATTTTAGATGTGAAAGCAGCACTTCAGAATAGTTAGTGCTCAGAGTGAGGCAGTTTTTGACAAAACGCCAGACAGTCACTTTTTCATTATAATAGCAAAGAGCTGCCAGCTTTTATTTTGCTTTCCATTTGGTTGAGGCTTCTTTTTTTTTAAATAAATCATGACATGCTGGGCAACTCCACGCAAGGTTTGTCCGTCACCAATGACATGCTGATGTCTATTTATCCTAGCAGCTATGCAGAAGTGACAGCCTACAACTACTGACCGGGTAGCAAGGCAGCTGTTCCCAGCTCCAATGGGTTCCTACAATCTCATGTTAAACCTTGCCATGTTAGTGGCTGTATCTAGCCTCAGTGAAAAACAGCACCTGAGCATTTTCAAACTCTTGATTATTACTTTTTTTTTAATGCCAAACAAGTATCATTGCCCACAGTACCATACTCGTCACTTTTTTTCATCCTTCAATTGCTACGCATAGCAAAGTAAAAAAGTCACCAAGACTTTCAAACAATACAGTTGCCTGCCTCCTAGGCAGTACATTAAGATACAAATGGATTTAATGACCAAAAGCCAATATGCATGTGCTGCTTTGCCTTCTTTGTACTCTGTATCTCAAACTTTTCTGTAATGCTAACATAGCAACATAGGGCATCATGGACTGCACCAATCACTTATAGACCGCTGCAAAAAATAGTAAAGATTTACCTACTTAGCTTATTATCATCCCCGACTTTTCTGCCATTGTACACACGCTGTGTGGCACTAGAATAAGAGCAGCAAAAGCAGTGCATTTGGTATGATCTTTACAACTACTGCATATTTGATAGCATCGTCTATTCTGGTTATATCTATACCTAAGAATCAACATCATAATTTCCTCTTCCTTTCAACTACTTTTTTTTTTTTTAATATATGTATAACTGATAATTCAGAAACCACTAGAGCTTGAACTGGAACTTAGATTTGGAACTGTCAACATCCATCTTTCAAATGTTTTAAAAACTAATCTTACTTTCTAGTTATTGAAAAAGGAGTGCCTGTAAGTCAATAGGGTTTAATTTTTTAAAAGCAAAATACATTATGTATTTTTAAAATCTCTTGGTATATAGGATAATTTAGGTTGGAAAGGACCTCAGGAGGTCATCTAGTCCAACCCCCTGCTCAAAGCAGAGCACACACTGAATTACAAGCAGCTTGTTTAAGTCTTTGTCCAGCTGGGTCATGAAAACCTCCAAAGATGGAATTCTATATAATTATTAAACTTGTTAAGTCTCAACATTTCCACAAAATGCAAATAAATTTAGTATTTGCTTTACTACAGTGATGCTGAGTATTTCTCTATTTAAAAGTGTGCCTGCAGGAGCTATCTCACTGAAACATGAAAGAGTCTACTAAGCAACAAAGAACACACTGAAACAAAAGAAAACCAAGTTGCTTCTGAGGACTCCTTGTTCCTTAGCAGAGCCTGAAGTAAACATAACTTTCCAAGGTCTTCAAAAGTTACGCCATTCAATAATTTTTTTATAACAAAGCTTGAGAGAGTCTTTTTTTTTTTTTTACATTTATTTGTGGGGGTTTTTAGAAGAAAAAGCGTAACAGTTTTCCTGTAGAACAAATAGTTCTCTGGAACATTCTGCTTTAAAAGAAAATTAAAATATTAGTCTTATTTGCCTAATCTAATCTTTCTCCAATTAATTTTATTTTGTCTTTGCTACACATTCCTTGGCAAAAAGGTACAACAGCTGGATAGCTAGCTAGCTACCTTTAAAGAAATAGAGGAAAAACGGCCAGAAAGCCACTACGACATTTCTCTTGGAATATAACTACTTTTGTGGATTAACTACTTTTTATTGGGATATATACCAAGAGAGACTGCGAAAGATAGGGCTCAGGTCCATATTAGAGTATGCAGGTATTAATTTTTAGATCCACTGCCTGCCACTACCTGTTCCTTCAGCCTGGGTTGGTTTTGCTTAGTTTTGTTTATACTGCTGTTTATTGCTGAAGATCTTGAATTAAGGTAATTTTACATACAGGGTTAAATATGATTTAAAGCACTGTTTTATTGTTATCCTGTGTTTAGTTCAGTTGCAGATGCTATTTGTATAAGAAATTGCTTAAAGAAACATCCAACTAGAAGCTTATAAAGCATAAGAAAGGAATAACTTCTACCTGTACTGTGGGGATACAACTCTGTAGGTATCTTTCTGAATGAGGACTACCAAGACGTATGCAATAAGTTGTAAAATACTGCTGTGCGGTAGGATGGGGAAGGACAGTCCTTGCAGCCTTTCTTCGAATGGCCCAAGGCCCATATGTACAGCACAACTGTGACTTTTTCTCTCTCTCTGTGTGTGCGTGTGTGTGTGTGTGTGTGTGTTTCCCCATGAAGTTTTGTCGAGTTCACTGAGAGGACTCTTTTTTTTTTTTTTTTAATGGAGCACTGGCGGAGGCGGGGTTTATTATCTAAACTAGTAAAAAGTTATATGCCTTCCCCACCCCCACAACCTTGCATAACTATCACATCCCAACAATGACACAGTGAAACATGCCAAAGGAGAAATAAAGCATGAAAAATAAAGCTTGAAGAATAAACCTCATCTTAAAGATATAGAAATGACCATACTTGGTTGCACCAAGGCCCAAAGAGGCCTAGTGCCCTATTTCCAACAGTGGACAAAAATGAATGCCTAGAGAAAAAGGTAAAAAGAGAGTCAGATTTCCCTTGGAATAATCTCCTACATTCCAGAGATCTGCATCTCAGGGATTTCCCAACTCAACATTTATATTTCTGTGCAATGGATTATTTTCTACAAACTTCTCTGAATACTTTCTGAACCCAGCCTTAGTATGCCATGCTCCCAAGTTACTTGACATGCAGAAGATTCCCTCTCAACTTGCAGCATACCACTAGCATGTATTTAAGAACACATTTGAAGTCTGTTATGTTTAATCTAATGAAATGCTTCAGTGTGTTTCTACAACGCCATAAAAAATAAGCGACAAGAAATCTTTTGTCTATCTGTTCCTAGACAGAAACTTCTCGGCATGTGGAAGTCCTCAGTTTCCAAGAGAAACATATGAAAATAAGAGCAACTGTGAATGCAGAGAACAGCACATATCACAAATGTTAGGAGACAGTAAGGGTTACAGGGACAGTAGGTATTGTTAGCATAAAGAGCAGGCTCTGAAGAAATGTACTAATTAAAGATATATTTTTCTAAATCAGTAGGAGTAGTGAAAAACAGCAGGATCTCTGTTTATCCATTCATCCACCCTCTCTTTACTCCCTTGTTTTTTTCCCACTGTTTTGAAGTGAAGATGATGGAAAAAAAAATTAACCCTTACACTTCAAGACTTGTGGCAAAACCACGGGCATTCTGTTCCTATGCATTAAGAAGTATATAAGTTAGCTAATTGTGGCTGACAACGTTGTCTGAATCAGCTGAATGAGTGTTAACATACAAACTTTTGTAAGTTTGGTGGCAATAGTGGAGTAAAATGGGTTTTCAGTGCTACCTATTTTTAATTGTTCCTGCAGAGAATAACGTTATCATCCTAAGCTCATCCAGCTTTTTAAGGAAGTCCCACAAATGCTTGAACCTTGTTTTGCTTTATTCTTCTTTTCCATTTCCACAGGTAATCTAATCTGAAATGCAAAATAAACTACTGTTCTCTCTGATGACAGCTCACAGCATTTCTTTTAGAATTTTATTTCTGTCCTGAATTCCTACTTAGCTCCCCAATACTTCATGAAGGGTCAGCTCACCACTTGCCATGTCTAAAACAGACATAACCTTTCTGATTCAAACCATTTTATCTTATCTAACCACCATTCCAGTCCTTATTATGGACATCTCTATTACTTTGCTCCTTGCTTAATTTTCACTTCCTAACTCATGCAGACTATAGTTTATGAATAATTACTCTAAGAGACTACCTTTTCTATCTCTTCACATTTAAAATATACCGAGGTGGTTCTCACCTGATCTTTCAATTACTGTGACATCTTTTTTCCTTGACCGTAAGAACTCGAAAGGCACTGCACAGGACACATTATCCAGTGGATGAGTCCAGACAAAGCACCAGAATGTAAATCAGTATGTCTCTGGTTATCTGCAGTATCTCTGCCTATAACCCTCTTAACAGCCTGTCAGTGTCATTCCCAGCTTGTGATACATGAAATAAGGCTGAAGACAGATAGATATAGCTTTGTTCCTTTCAGGAAGGCCATTAATTCATAGATGTGCAAGTCTTGCCTGGAAGGTTTTAGAGCAACTGCTTATCTTTGTCTGAGATTCCGGGATTTACAATGGTCTCCTCTTTAAAAAAGGCACCAGATCTGTGCTGTAAATGCACAGTACTCATGCGATAGACTCCATGCTTTCAATAGAGGCTGACCTGTATCTGGAATCCTGTAACATTTCCCCCACGAAAATGCGCTATGACTACTTCGTTTATGTAAAGTAGATCAGGTGCGTCCCAAAAAGCATTAGGCTTACTACTTTATGCTCCTAGAAAGTATAAGATTTACTGCACCAACTGCCTGTTACAGCACAGCACAAACACAGCAGCTCTGAACACGGAGAACGTCAGACCCCATCCTACGGGCATGCCTCAGGAGGCGCTGGAAACTTTCAGGGAAAGCGCGAGAAACACCTAAGTCCTAAGGACAAATTATTTTTTCTTAATCTTGGAACTTTTAAGGGATGGTGTCCTTAAAAACCACCACCGGCGTCCACAAGCCAAAGGGGCAAGCCGAGGCGGCGAGACAGCCGCGAGCATCCGCCGCCGGGAGGGCGGCCGCGGCAAGGCGGGGCGGTCCGGTCCGGCGGGCACCCGCCAGCTGAAGTCTTCGGGGCCACGACAGCTCCGGAGCCCCGAGAGACCCCTGCCCCTCCTCCGCCACCCGCACGTCTCTCCTGCCGCGCTCGGCGGCTCCCTCGGCCCCTCCGCAACCCCCGGAGCCCCGCGGCTCGCCGGCCCGCCGCCCCGTCCCCCCCTCACGGGGGGGAATCACCCTCCTCGTCCCAGCCCCGGCCCGGCGCTCCCTGCCGCCGCCGCGCCGCCTCAGCCCGGGGGGCCGCCAACGGCACGACACCGCCCCGAGCGCCGCCGCCGCCCCCCCCCCCCCCCCGCGCGCGACTCACGCCCTGGCAGCCCCGGGGCCGGCCGGCCAGCCCCGCCCCCTCCCCCCCGCACCGTTACGGAACGCGCATGGAGCGGTGTTTTGTAACCTCCTTCCGTCTCGCTCCCGCCTCCTGCCCCGCCCCGCCGCGACGTTGCCCTCGGCCAATGGGGAGGCCGCCTGGCGGTCAGGTGACGCCGCGTTTTATGTAAGCCGGCGGCGGGGCGCGGGCGCGCAGCGGCGGTTCCGCGGCGGCGTTTGAAAGGGGGGCAGTGCTGGGGGCGCGCGCGTCGCTGCCGGGCCGGGCCGGGCAGGGCGAGGTGGCCCGGACCGTTGCTGCGGGTCGCGCGCGCGCGCGTGACGCCCCCGCGCGAGAGGGCACCGTCCCCTCCTCCGCTTCGGCGTCGCGCTCGGCGGCCGGAGCGGGAGCGCCACACCCCCGTGCCGGAGCCGGGCAGCCGATGGCGTTCTCCCCTGTGGCCGTGGGCTCGGAGCCGGAGCCGGGAGGCAGCGGGAGGCTCGGCGAGGAGGCGGCTGGCGAGCGGGAGTTGCTGCTGCGGCTGGGTGAGAGGCTGGTGCCGGGGAACCACCTGAAGGAAGTGGTCGGCTCCTCGCTGGCGTCGCTGTGCCTCGGCCCGCTGGCCGGACCCCAGCGCCTGGGGACGCTCGTGGAGTGCCTGGTGCTGAACTACCGCCTGCGGCAGGGGCTGGGCCGGAGCCGGGACCGCGGGGCGGCGGAGGGCGGCGGCGGCGCGGCCGGCGGGCCGCTGCGCTGCTGCGGCTGCCGCAGGTTTCTGAGCGAGCCGGTCACCGTGTCGTGCGGGCACAGCTACTGCCGCCGCTGTCTGCGGAGGGAGCTGCGGGCCCGCTGCCGCCGCTGCCGGGACTGGCTGCTGCCGGCGGGGGGCACCAGCACGGCCGCTGCCCCGCTGCGGACCAGCGTAGTCCTCAACCAGCTGGCGGAGAAGTGGTTCCCGGGCGAGTGCGAGAGGGCGAGGAGCGGCCGGCGCCTGGAGGAGCTGCTGGCCCAGGGCCGCTTCCGAGAGGCTGTGAGCGCCGCCAGCCAGGCTCTGCGAGCAGGTGAGGCGGGTGGGGAGCAGGGCTGGACGGCGGGGCGGGGCGGGACGGGACGGCGGCGGGCGCCCCCTCCCTCGCCCCCCTGGGGCCCCGCCGCTTCGCCCCTCGCCCCGGTCCCGCCTGGGGGCTGACGGGGGGGCGGGGCGGGCATGCGCTTCCTCGCGGGCCCTGCCTGCCCCTCAGCCCCTTTTCTCCGCCAGTGGGCGAAATGGGTGATTTTTTTTTTTTTCCCCACATGAAGTTTTGTCGAGTTCGCTGAGAGGACTCAGAGGGCCTCGCCGTAGTCCCCAACCGTGGAGGGACGCGCTGTGGTCACGTTCAGGCGCTGGCAGCTTAGCCGAGGGCTGCGCCCGGCGCTGGGGCTCGCGCCGGTGACCTCGAGCAGTGGGGAAGAGCGTCCAGCAGGGTCGTCTTCGGCTCGTTCTTTAGCCCTCCTGCTGTGGGACTTTGTTTACAAAAGAGTTTTGTGGGTTTGCTTTTAGTAGCCACTGCGCCTGGGCGAGAGAAATTCTGTCGCTGTATTTAACCTTGTTTCCTGAGAGAGACCTATTTTCATAGTCTTTAAGTGTCACTAAGACAATTCCCAGCAGGCCGGGCCTAGTTGCATAAGCAGGCAGGCATGGAGGGGGACAGGTTGTGTAATGGCAGTGACATCATAGGTGGGTGTGGTTGAAGTTTTATAATATAGTGTTGAGAGAGGGTGCAAGGAGGGGTGGTAAAGGTGTGTTTTTGGATTATTATATAGTGAGCAGAAGTAGTACGTCCAGTACCATTGCAACTTGCCGTATGGTCAGTTTTTCAGAGTTTAGTCTTTGCACAGGAAGTCACGTTCAGGTGATTGATATACCTAGACTGATCCAGTGACAAATTTTTATGTGGTTTTAATTTGACTGTGGTTTTTAAACGTTTGGTGACGTGTGGGGCTGCCATTTCCATTTGTGCCATTTTGTTTCTGTTCAGAAATGTAGGAATTAATATTTTTATAAATTAAGTACATTGCATTTTACAGATGTCAGCTGTGGAGAAAAACAAAAGCTTGCATAAGTCTAATCCTTCCAATCTGTTCTGGGGGGATATGTCACATTTGGTTCTAGAATAAACCGTTTTCAATCTAGGTGAGATTAAATCTCAGATATTTTTTAGTTGCCAGGATGTTTGCAGTACGTAGGATAGATGGGACCAAGAAAGTGACTGATCTATTTTTAACCTTGGAACTGTAAGTAGTAGATTATTTTTCTCTTTGCGCGTTCCCAAATACAGCTTTGGCTCGTACAGGTCACAAAGAAATGGAGTCAAAGCTCGATGGCCTTCAGGTTGCAAACTGATGAATCCAGTATTGATCCAAGGTTTATATGGGTCCTATTTCATGGTTCAAGATCATTTTTGAAGGAATAAAAGAGACAATTGGAGGAACGCTGATTAGAACACTACTTAATTCTGTAAAATCTTTTCTATTAATTTAGCATTGCCATAACGCTTTAGATATCCATGAGGAAATAATTTTGCTTTTTTGGTCTAAAGTTACATTTTGAATTTTGGTTTTAACAATGGCTTTAAAATTTGAAAATAGTAATCAACTGTTAGGCTTATCCATGACTTTATTATTCAGATTCTGTATACGTGCTAGATTTTGGTGCTGTAAGCCCCCCCCCTTTTTTTTTTTTGCACGCCTTTTTCCTGTGTCTCCAGTCCAGAGAACGATCAATATTCCAAGCATTCTGATAAAGATCCTAAAGAATTCCCTGAATTGGGGTGTACAGGTTTACATTAAATGTGGATTTAGAGAGTTAGGGGCTCTCAGCTACAAGTTTAAGGTGACTTGAGGCCAATGGGGACCTGATTGAGAAATGCCTGAGGTCTTGTTGGTACAGCTTCCTCTTTCCTCCAGAGCATGAATTCCTGCAAACATTCAGAGGTGGAGAAGACACAAACTAAGGAATCTAGCTTATTTAAAATCATTCATGTACTGTTTCAGAGTTTCCTCACTGCTAGCTCATCTCTATTTCTTTTTAGTGCAGATACAGAGTTAAAACCTTGAAATTAAAATAAAACTAATGTCCTAAATAAAGCATCAGCACTAAACCTTTTTTCAGGTAGCATCTCTTAGTAACTTCTGTTTCTTGAAACATCTGCAAGATAAAGTACTGATGAGAGATTTGCCGTGGTACAAAAGTTACTTTTGAAAAACATGCGGAATGTGAACATTCATATTGATAAAATGTTCCTTATGGGGGTTGAAATTAAGCAGTTTAATTAAAGGCAGTCTAATGAGTTAAAATCCAAATACAGCCTCTCTGTAATCCAAGTATCCCGAAAGACACAGCTAATAGTCTTTAGTAAACGGACTTGGGAGTGATCACAGACTTGTTTGGGCTGCAGGGGACCTCGGGAGGTCTCTGCTCCAACCTCCTGCTCAACAGAGTAAATGCTGAATTCAGAGCAGTTTGTTTAAGGCTTTGTCCAACAGTTGAGTCATGAAAACCTCCAAGGATGGAGATTGCAAAACCTCTCTGGGCAACCTGTTCCAGTGCTTTCATAGCGAAAAGTTTTTTTCCTTATTTTGGGTCAGAGCTGCCCTTTTTCAGTTTATGACCATTGTCTCTTGTTTTCCCGCCATGAACTTCAGTAAGGAGCCTGCTTGTGTCTTCTAAGTAGCTTCCTTTTGGGTACTGGAAAGCTATTTGGTTCTCCCAAAGCCTTCTGATCTTTCCTCTAAGCAAGCCCAATTCCCTCAGCCTTTTACAGGCTGTATGTTCCAACCCTGACCATCATAGTGGCTCTGTAATACTGTATTCGGAAATACTATGGCAATAGGTTTTCTGCGTGGAGAGGGTGGTGTCTTTCTCATTCTGAAAAATTCCATTTTTTTTTTTTTTAAGAAACGTATAAATAAACACGCTAGGTGAGAAGAACAGAGATGGTTCTCACTCATGGTAGCCAGGAGCAGATGCTTTGAAAGAAATAGGAAAAAATCTGGATATGTTAAGTGCTTTTTTTCCCCCTTTGTGTACTTACCTATTAATGTAATAATAACCGGTATACATAGGTTTTTTCAAATTAAAAATAATTTATGTCTTTGGAAATATTAGAAGTGATTTCTATATGTATAATAATTTAGGCTGTTGAAGCTGAAAATTCAAACACAAATCGTTCCTGCTGCTTATTTATTCCTTGATCTAAGGAGCTGAAATCATCCTCACTTGAGGTGGCAGTTATCAAAATATTCTGAAAGATTGCCAGACAATATTTTCAAAAGTATAAAGCTTAGAAATTAAATTCCTTTGCAAAAATGGGCATGTAAATTTAGGTCTTCGTCTTACAGATATTTAGACCCAGTTTGTTATTTGCATTGATTACTCTTTGGCAGCGTTGGTGTTCAGCAGCAGGGTTGGGGTCCCAGTTAAACTTCTTTGTTTCGCCCTTTATTTTGTACCAGTTCAGTCAAAACCATACTTAATTCTTTGAAAAACAAATAGACAAGCTGTCTCCCTGCTCTAGATTTGAACTGATGTTTCTAGCTTCAAACTCCCCCTTGCCCTCCCCACAGGAAACAGGCTTGGAGTTCCTCAGGTCTTCTCCTGTATGTAGCAGAGGTCTGAAAAAGACGAGCTCCTTCTGATTATGTGCAAACATGCTAGAGGACGAAGAGCCACATTACCATTGCATTTGAGGAAAAGGCGTTCTGTTTATATTAACTCTGTTGGACATCAAACAGTCAAATATAGAAAACGAATATCTGAAGAGTTTTATCAGAGCTCTCAACTTGCTAGGCTGTGATAGTCAGAAAACACAAAGCCAAGCCACGGGAAAGCAGGCTTCAGGGTTCTTCCACTTGCAGAATTACTTGTTTATTTTAAGTTAGACAGATGGTTTCCCGAAGTTCTGTTAATGCGCATTTTCTTTTGTCTAAAATAGAAAAACTGGTCTGGGAATATTTGTATTTGAAGAGAAGTTGTCAGCTCAAAACATAATCAGAACAGCTCTTGAGTAGTTTCAGCTATGAAATACATTGTCAGTTTTGATTTTCTTAACCATTTTTTTTCCATTGAGATCTTTTACATGTAGCGTTGTGTATCTAAATACAAAGCAATACTTTGGAATACACAGGGACATTGACCAGTCTGGCTTCCTCCTGAAGCAGATTTAAGTGTAAAACAAGTTAACGGTGGAAATTGTGAAAGCTTGAACTAGATGCTTAGAATAGACTAAGACACTAGAATATTGAAATGGTTTTTACCCCCTGCAAAGTCTTGTTGACACAAACTTAAAGAACTATTTAATTTGAGTATCTGGTTACAACAGACCAATGTTTGGCTTGTTTATCTCTAACACCCTTTCAGTGGAAAGCACGGATGTACTAAAAAAATTAAGATCATGGAACAGTCTACTGACTTTTTCCAAGTAAAAACTCTAAGCTGTATTATGAAAACCATTATTTTAATGGAATGTAGGTGGCTACGCTTCCAGTGCAGTTGCTTTACTAAAACTGCAAAATGGTGTGTTTTGGACGTGAGAACTTGTCTTTACTGAACCCACACTAATGTTTTTTCCGTTACACAAGTTCTGCTAGTATAACTCCCTACAGCAGGGCTGCCAGCTGGTGTAAATGGCTTTTTGGTATTGCCTATCTCTTTTCAGACAGCCCCGTGATAAAGACTTCTGATACTTATCAGATGATGTCACTGTAAAAGTACCAATGCTGTATCTGGCAGGTGTTGGTCATTAGAAAAACAAATGCTAGCCTAAGCAAAACTCAAACATTTGAAAGCAAACCTAACTTTTTAATATTTAGATTTGACAAGTGAGGTGAGCTCCCAGGTTTGTGTGGTTTTAAGCAGGTGCATTGTGAAACAAGAATCTATTTAGTCAACCTCTGTCACAGAAGTATTGAACAGTATATTAGTCTGTCAGCCTTGGTGCTAGATTTTTTTTAAAATATGTTTTCTTGTTGCTACCAGAAACAGAGGATTCAATAGCTGATCTTTAGCTTGAAAGACATGAGCTTGGAATTATTTCACTTTTCATCCAAAAGCTTAAAGGGTGGGAGGAGCAAACTATATGGCAGTTATACTGACGGTATGGTAGAGAAGTGTATTATTTTCATCTATCATGGTTATGATTTATGTAGCTATGAAACATATCTTATTAAAAATTAGACTTCTGAACGATTAAAAATTTTATTTGATTCTATCTTCAGATTCTGATGACTTGATGCTAAGAATTTACAGAGCTGAGTCATATGCTGGCCTCCAAGAGTATAAAACAGCCGTAGAAGATCTAAATTTTGTTATTTCTAAAATGCCAAACTGGCCAGAGGTAAGTTGATGTGAAGTTTTCATTTTTCAAAATCTGTGTTTATCTATGAAATTAATAAATTCTAAATTATACTTGCATCAAATTGAGAAACTTGGTCAGTTAATTTGTATAAAAAATTCTAAGTGTCATGTGAACATTTGATTTAAGAAAACATTTAATCTTGTAAGACATGCAGAATACTAAAAAGTATCTTAAAACAGTTTCTTTTGAGACAGACTACTAGTAAGTACAGCAAGTTAGAGTGGGCCGATGAATATTGTGCTTCTCTTACAGAGGTGTTGTTCATCTGTGTTAGTCTTTGACTTCCTGTTCTAGGCTAAGGTTGTTTTTGTTTTGTTTTTTTCTTTTATACAAAACAGACAAACTAATCTACCTGGAGCTGTTACAAGTATTTGTAGCTCATACCACAACATGACAAGGTAGCAGTTGACGAAGGGTTAAGTGGAGTATAAAGGATGTCTTGGGAAACATTTATGAAGTATGTTTGTGCTGTCTACAGTTATTTGATGACTATTCTTTATTTCCTTATAGGAAGAACATTTTTGTATTCTCTTAAGAAAAGTTATTAAATATTTACAAACTTCAGCTTAATGTTATTGACTGGGTGGCTGGCTGAAATTGTGCAGCCAGCTTCAGTTGCTTGAATGTGAAACTTCTGGGGCCTGTATGTTTGGTAGATTGATGTAATGGAGTTTTGAAGTTTCTTATACTATCTGCAAGTTGCTGCTTTTAAAGCTCTGCACTTCCCAGAAGAGTTATACTTGGACTGTATTTCCCAAAGTCAGAGCATTTTTCAGTATTATCTGTTCCATGAAAACATCATGTGAAATGAGTGAGCACTGGTGCCAGGCAGGGCTAGAATTTTGGCTCTATGTTAAGTCAACATTTATCTCTCTTTTTCATGTGTTACTGGTGAAACAGTGTATTATATAAATAGGACAACAGTTTTCTTTTTTTCAAATGCTACTGAAGAATGAAGTATATTTGACACAAATACTAAATCCTTCTGCAATAGTATTGGTTAAAAATATAAACATGTGTTGGGGGCCTTTTTTAGTGGCTCTGGTACTAGGAGTTGAGCGAGTTTGTGCTGGCCTAACCTGCAACATCTGCATATGATCTGATTTTTTTTTGTTTTGTTTTGTTTTTTGTAGGCTTTTTGTTGCTTTTTGATAAGCACATTGCTGTTTTAGCTTGGAAGGTTTCTTTCTTTTGGAAGGACTAGAGAGTCTCAGTGGGAACTGAGCTTTGCAAATAGTTCAGGCAGCTGGGGAGTCACTGGCCTTTATAATAGTAAGATATTGCTCATTGCAGCACCGGCTGAGCTCTGAGCACAGCAGGAGTAGCCAGATATCGCTGAGGATGGGGAGATTACTGCTTCTGCTTGGTTTCTTTTGTGGCAGTTTCATGGCTTCTGCAAATTCAGAAGAGCATCGTACTTCTCTCTTTGCTTTTCAGTATTGGCGGTACTGTTTACCTTTCTATATGTCTGGAAAGAAAACGTGCTTCACTTAACTGAGTTTGGTTTGATAGATTCCTCTAACAACTCTTATCTCTGTAGGAAGATAAGCAATCACTAAGAGGAGGATTTGCATGCTTTCCTTCAGGATATATCCTTCAGGATATATCTTATTGAAACTGCCCAAATGCATCAAAGGAGATGCATGCCCTCATCTGACAGCCTTGTTTGACAAATTGCTGTTAATATAGGCAGTTGTTCTGCAGAAACTGCATTGGATTTTTTTTTTAATTCAATTTTCTGGTCCATTATCTGTAACCTAGTCTACAACTGTATTGTTTTTATCTATCGTTTATCTATTACTGTGAATGCAACCTAAAAATTGAAATGAGTTGGATAAGGGACTTCTTAATTATAATATCCTATGATGTGTAGGTTTTCTTCTTTTTTGTAGAGAAAATAGTAAACTGATTTTTTTTGTTTTTTTTTTCCTGACTGGTACCTAGCGTTCAGGAATAAAATATGGTTGGCGGAAACAATTGCAAAAATAGCTCTTCTCTACAAAACAATGCAAATTAAGATGTATGTAAGGGATACGTGGTTGTGTGGTTTGTTCTGTCTATAATTGGTCTTTTCCTGCAGACTAGAACCATAAGGCTTTTGATGAAAGAGGGCGAAAAGGGTGTCGTGTGTAAGCTATCATACAGGGAAATGTGATAATTTTCATTGCATGTCCCTCTTCCCTCCTCCAAAGGCTCTGGAAAGGAGAAATTAAAGCCTTGTGTGAATTTAATGCTTGGCAGGATCTTAACCCTTTATATAAACCAAAACAAATTCACTAGAAGGAAACTAATGCCAGCCCATCTCATGGCTCTTTTAAAACAACGTAGGGGATTTTTCTTAGAGAAGGCAGGTAGATCTTCCACATTCTGCACGGCTGAGGCTTGCTGAAGAGGCACATTCTCTTTGTCATCGAGGCTTCTAATTCTGGCTCTGTTGTAATGCCTGTAAGTTTAATACTACAGTTCTCTATGCTCTCTACAAATGTCTTTGTTATCTGTTTCTCAGGTCTACTTCCGAAAAGGAAAAGTGCTGCATGACTCTGGCTTTGTAGGTGATGCCTTACAACTATTTCTACACTGCTTAGCCCTTGATGAGGATTTTCTTCCAGCCAAACTAGAAGTAGAAAGGGTAATTTGATATATCAAACTGGATTACTATTGCTCTGTTTTGATTCCTTTATAAAGCTCCCATTATGGTGGACTTTGATTGTCTGTCAGTCCTCAGTGCATACAGAGAAGGTTCAGGTGGCATTTAGATTACTTCCTTTCAAGATGCATTATATTGTGTTGAACAGGTAGTCTTAATGTACAAGTACTAAATACTTGTGCTTTTGAAGTTGCTAAAGGAAAAGACATAAGTCTGGAAAGCAGATAGGAAACTTAGGTACTGTAAACAGAAGTCTTTCATGCTCAGAACATAACTGTTTAATAATAAAAATTTACACTGAAAAATCTTCATGATCTTGAATTGATAATGTCTAACTCTGAAGAGGTGACTCCCTTCTAGTAGAAAGGATTTTTAAGATAAACTTCTGTTTAGTTATATAGATTTGTAGCTTTTTGCCTGTTCTCAACTGTTCTTGGTTATTACTTAATAAAGCTCTGTTCATGAGGATAATTTCATGTGAATTAAATTCTTATTTTTCATATGTAGCTTGATTATAAAGCTACACCTAGATACTTTTTCACTATTATGAACACTCAGCTGTTTATATTCTAGACGTTGTGTGACGTGCTGTCACCAGAAAACTTAGGAGAGAGTCTGAAGGAATCTGCTTGGAATTCACCACATGTTCGAAATAAACCTTTTATACTTGGTTCTGAGGTGACTGAGTCTTGCAGCAATTTACAACTTTGTCCTGAGCAGGTAACAAAAACTACAGAACAAGTTTTCTTCTTTGACTAATATGCAAAAGTGAGAAGCTCTCATACCCTTATATGTCTGTCTTATTTTCCAGCCTAAATGCTGACTTTCTGTAATTGGCTATGTTGGACAGAAAAGAATTGTGTTTTAGGAGTAGCGCACTTTCCTTTGGAACATTAGGCTCCTCCTTCCAGTAAACTACTTGAAGTTACTGAGATTTAATATTGATCACTACAAAAAAAAAAGAAATTATAGATTTTTTTTTCTTCTTTGAAGCAGATGGGGGCTTTTGATTTGTTAAAGCCAAGCAAATTTGAGTACTATCTTGACTTGTCAGGTTCCTCTAGTTAACTAATGAACTAACTAGGATACCAATTTGTCTTACGTTTCTTTGCATGTTTATGTTTTACACTTATATGTTGTTCTGTATGTGCGGTTCAGCTTATCTTATTTTTACAGAGTTTAGGAGGATCAGCAATACTGCAGCCTGTCAGTGGAAGCCTAAATCGTGCACAATCTGCCCATGCTCTTAACTCAACAAAAGACCTTGCCAAGGAAGATGGCTTAAAGAGAGTGTCTTCTGAACCCCTTCTTTCTGGCCAAGAAAAAGGCGCTTTGTTGAAAAGAAAGCTTTCCTTTTCAGAGCAGGATACAGTTGTATTTGAAGATGGAAGAAATAAACACAAAAAGCAAGGAGGTAAACAGTCATATAATTTGAAATTTAAAATATTTATTATGTTCTACCTTTCTTTGAAGTAATATTTTTGTCTCCCTTTTCCTCAGAAAATACAAAAAGGGACACAACACAGGCTTATGGAACAATTCCAGGGAATCTGATTGATGTGTCAGATTTTGAGTGCTCTCTGTGTATGAGGTAATATGTTCTCCTTGATTCAGTATTTTAACTATAGATGCTTCCACATATCTTTTACATATGTAAACTGAGGCATTTATGGGTTGTGATGAGTCCTAATGTCGGTTAGGAATAATTTTCGGCCTTCCTCTATCCCAGTAGTTAAGTGATTATTTAAAGGTGTCACTTGCTATAGTGCTGCATAATGCAGCATTATTTTAATCAAGTTGCCTTTTAAGTTAAAATCTTGTAGTGTTAACTGGCAACACAAGAGGGATAATATCTTTTGCAGTTAAATATTAGTCTTGGTTCAGTTGATAACACTACTTAACTTTTTATTTTGGGAAGGCTAATGCTTAGATAAATTGCCTGTGAATCTGAAAGCTGTCTAGAGAACTTAGATACTTCAAAAGGTCAGTCTGCTTGACTGTAGTTGACGTTTTTGAGAGCTCTTATTGAGTTTTCTTGATTTGCAGAATAAATGTCTTAAAATATTTTATGTATACTAAATTGGACATAGCAATAAACATACCATTTCCATAACTATTACAACAACTTAGCTTGTTAAAGAATCACTTAATTTTGTGTATTCTGAATCTTCATGTAGTTGGGATAAATAGTTGAATATCTGGAATGCTGAAATGTGTTCAGATTGATTAGAAAGCCCAAAAAAATGGGGGAGCAGTGTTAAATGGAAGCAAACTGTAGTAGAGGGAAAAACTAGCAGGAAGGGACATGGGTTAATTTTCTTTCTTAAGCAATTTCTTATTAAATCTTAAAGATTTGATGAGGTTGATCACTGACCTTCGGCTTGTCGCGTTACCTCATTTTTAACAACTTTGTTTCAGGCTGTTCTTTGAGCCAGTGACAACCCCTTGCGGACATACTTTTTGCAAAGGTTGCTTGGAACGGTGTTTGGACCATGCTCCTCAGTGTCCACTCTGTAAGGAGAGTTTAAAAGAGGTACTGTTTCTCAGTGGAACTTCTAAAGACAACTACCTTATTGGCTGTTTCACTTGGATTCACTTGAGTCGTGTATTACCGTTAAAAGAAAAACTTGAGGCAAATTTTGTCAATACAAGTTGATTAGATTTGCCTCAAGATCTTTAAAGGTTTTGTGTTTCAGGGATCTTCTGCTTTGTTGAGGTGACTACATTTTAGGTGTTTGCAACTTTCTTACCTGTTTATTAAGACTCCCCTGATAATTTCTGTAGACTTCCTTTTTTTTTGTGGCTATGGAATCTGGGAAATGAGTTGTATTTGTGTGCTTATTAGAAAAACTTTATTAGATACAGGAGTTGTCAGACTCTTTAAGAACAAAAACGGAGAATTTTCAAATATTAGAGTAACGTTAGGTGTTAAGTAGTGAAACGTAAGAACTTCAGTGCTGTAGCTTTTCATGGATTTAAAGCTCTCGTTAGAACATACTTCATGTATCGTTGTTCTAATTAAAAGCTACATTTTTCTCAAATTTTGTGTTTCTATATAAGAAAATAAATATTAATACATTTTTAAAACATTGCTTCTAGTACCTAGCAAGCAGGAAATACAGTATCACAGAACTGCTGGAAGAATTGATAATAAAATATCTGTCTGATGAGTTATACGAAAGAAAAAGAATTCATGCTGAAGAAACTGCTGAACACTCAAAGTAAGCTTGCTGTCTTTTATGTAGAAAACTTGAGAGATTAGTGTGGAAATCATTTTTAGAAATGTTTTATTGTTTTTGTAGTTAATAATGGCATATTGCAGACTTATGAAGGCATATAAAGACCTGTGTTAATTTGGTGTCTTAATGTGCATTTCAGAAAATGAACACGTTTTTATTTAGTTCTAAAATAAAAATTCCCATTTTGATAGTAGCAATATGAGGCTCATAAGTTCTCTATAAAATATTTGTGCCCTTTCATTTCTTTTTTTGCGTGTGCACTTCCATAGGGCTTCAGTTTTAGCCTTGCTGCTGTTAATGGAAGTGTCTTCTTGAATTGGCTGCAGTTTCTGATACTTGAATTTCTTTCAAAACAGTTTGTGATAAGACATTAATATTATGAGGAAAGGTTTCATGAAGAGAAATACATCTTTTTTTTTTTGTAATATTTATCTCTAATAGATCTCTTTAGATATCTAAAGTGTCATGTATGTAGGTATGAATGCTGGAAAATTGTTTAAACTACAGTTCATGCAATTTACACAGCAGAATCCACACATTAAAACGATCTTTTTATAGTTTGAAAGGCAGTAAAATCAAATACCTGGTAATGTTTTAATGCTAACTTGTTTGTGTGGGATTTGCTACTGTCAACTGTGCATACTCGATAAAAAAAAAAGCTTGGAGAAAATCCATTTCATTTTTCAGTTAACTGGCCTCACCCAAGACATTTGCAAAGTGAAAAACATACCCTGACTTGCATCTCCTGATCTGGAGTCCATCCTTGAAAAAAATCCAAGTGATGACTTAGTTACTGTGTAGTTACTACTGCATTTTTAATTTCAGGAAAATAGTGCATCTGAGCACATAATGAATTCCTGTAATGACTTATGTGCATCAAATTAAAATAAAACAAAAATCCCTAACAGTCATTCAATGACTAGGTAACTCTAATAAGAGTTACTATCCGTTATGTGTTCAAATCAGTACCTAGGTGTTCACAGTCACTGTTCACATGTGTTTTTATTGTTTCTGAGACTTATTATAATGTGCTGCTTATTACTCTTTGGTGCAGATGCTTTATGACCTTAGACTTAATAAACGTAATGCAAAAATGTACCGTCTTGGTATAGTTCAGTGATCAGATTTAAGTCACTTTTTTTTTCGTTTTGTTTTGTTTTTTGAAGCTTGACCAAGAATGTTCCAATGTTTGTTTGCACTATGGCATATCCGACTGTGCCTTGCCCTCTACATGTGTTTGAGCCAAGATACCGACTAATGATTCGCAGAAGTATGGAAACTGGGACTAAACAGTTTGGGATGTGTATAAGTGATTCTCAAAATGGGTAGGTTTATATGCTCATATCCTGCTCCTGCTCTGTTCAGTTTCTTTTAATTTTAAAATAAGTGCCCTCACACGAGTGTGTAGTTGCATTACTGACAATGTCTCTTCTCTAGTTTTGCAGACTATGGATGCATGCTGCAAATTAGGAATGTTCATTTTCTGCCTGATGGACGGTCCGTTGTTGATACAGTTGGTGGAAAGAGATTTAGAGTTTTACAAAGAGGGATGAAAGATGGTTATTGCACTGCAGACATTGAATATTTGGAAGATGTTAAGGTATCCAGAATGCTTCCCAAATACTAGTGTTAGTTAATATCTGAAGATTTATGCTTGATTTGTTTTTGAGCACTGTTTCGAATGTTTAGGTACCCAGACCTCTGAAAGATAGGGTCTGAACATGTGGAAGAAATGGAAATTAACTTAGTTTTTTTTATTATTATGACATAATAAAACCAGAAATACTATGCTTATTGTTTCATTTTGCTTGTTTAAATAGGCAAATCTATTTGAGCGGTAGTTCGTGCAGCTGTAACTGCTTTGATATCTCTAATATAATATATTAGGAAAAAAACCCCACTCAATATTTTGAGTTTCACAGCCATGGAGATATCATTACAAATTCTTTGGTTAATGTTTTATACGTATGATGTTTGTAAAGCAGGAACTCCGCATGTGTTTATACACCTCACTTGTTTTTACTGCCTTAAACCAAATACCTTCATGTTTAAAGTGAAGGGGTTTTTTTTGGTTAATATCATGGGGCTTCTTCACTGTCCAGTCATTAGCAATTAAGGCTGAGAAGAATGCAGGAAACTTAGGTTAAGAGTTGAAGTGAAATGTGGTATGGGTTTTTTTGTTTTGTTTTCAGCTTAAACCTTTTAGTAATTGTTTCTTTCTTTATCCATAATGTACTCTTAACGTTCCTCCTTTAGGTTGCTGATGAGGAAGAGCTAAAGAAACTCAGAGAACTTCACAATTTTGTGTACAATCAGGCCTGTAGTTGGTTTCAAAATTTAAGAAACAAATTTCGCACTCAAATTCTTCAACACTTCGGGCCAATGCCTGACAGGGAGGAAAATATACAGGTGAGGCATCATTTACTATCACATTAATTGCTTATTTCTAAAAATAAAAATCTTGCTAACTGCTTAAAAATAGCTTTCCTCCTAACTTTAAAGAAGTAGGGCTACATCATGTTTCTGCTCAAGCCAGCTCTCATGAGGAGCAACAAAAGGCAATTCTGTTACTGTTCAACAGTCTCTGTAAGCAAGGATGTTATGTGTCTGTGTAGATAAAGCTAGTAAACTGAGAACAGTTTGAGTATCAGTAGTATTTTAAACTATTGGTTTGTGTAAAGCCATTAGAATTGAAATGGAAAAAGCTGAAGGATGCTTCAGTATTTTCTCCCATGTGATATGTGTAGGCAGTAATCTGTGGCAAAGAGGTGATTGCAAATAAGTCTTTTTCTCCCTCCCAGACGAGTGTCATGAACTGCTACGGCTGTTAGGATTTGACAAATATTTACCTTAAACTTAAGGAATTGTCTGAAGCAATTCATTAAAGGTTATTGTAAGCAATTAGTGAAGAATGGTGAAAATCCTGGGAGAACGGAGGCTGGAGAAAGATAACATATATGGAGCCCCACTTAAAAAGGGAGCACAAAGGAGAACCTGGAGGTTCATAAATGAGAAATCGTATTTATGTTCACTGAAAATACATTGGAACTAGCTAATCACTTTGCAGACATCAGGAAGATAACATGGTGGTAACAGCCTGTGCTAATTTGGCATTACTTATTTTTCAGTTATCAATTTTACTTTCTTCTGGGTAGATGAAAGGAAGTGGCTGATATAATATATTGCCAAGGAGATAAAGCTTAGGTGAAGTTGTCAGGACATATGGAAACAAGATTTAAAAAGTCTTTTCAGTCACTAATAAGTTAACTTTCAAAGTGGAAGATGTATACAAAGTAGGATCCTGTGAAAGTGTCTCTCTCATCCGGTCTGCTACGTATTTTTAAGAGGCTGTATTAACTGATCTGGGAGGACTGCAGGTGCTTTGGAGGCTTCCACGTGAGGAGGCAGCCAGCATACGAATTCAGAAGTGATTTCAGAACGCTTCTCTAATAAAAATCAAGAATAAGGTTAAAACAATAGGTTAGGAAGGAGGAGTAAGTACACAAAGATAGGATAACTAGCTAGGCAGCAGTACTGCAGGTGTGTATTTGAGATTTATAACAGAACACACAAATGTATCAGCTATGTAATACAGATGAAAGGGAGGAAATGTCATCCTGGAGCATATCAACAAGAATGGTTTTGCAAGTCTTTGGAGATACTCTCTCTGCTTTGCAGTGACATGACCTCAGCAGAGGAGTATTATGCCCAGTTTTGCATAGCACGTTTCTGGCATGATGTAAAGAATTGAGTGAAGTACAGAAAAGAGTTATAGAACATGTTTTATAAACTTAAGAGTTTGAAGGAACTGATCTACTAGTCCTGCTCTTTCTAGGAAGTACTGAGAAGGGGGTGGAACGAGTAGGTGATAGAGGTGGTAGCCTTCAAATATGGTAAGGGCCGTTGTAAAGAAACTGTTAGGTTTCAATATTCAAGCCTCAAGCATAGCATAACAAGTAATGGCTTTAGTTTGTATCGGGAAGATTAGTTATTAGATGACTGTCCTGTGCTTAGCCATCCTTTCCTAAGAGAACTGTGCACTTCCTTTGTTGTCCTTATTTTAAAAAAAGGCCAAAAAAAAAAAAAGCATGCATACCCACCCACCCCCACAACCTAAGCTTTTATCAAGCTTTGTTTAAGTGTACTTTGACTTCTAAGTTAGGAAAGGATCAGAAGAGGTCTTTATGATCCCTTCTGATCCTGTGGATCTGGGATTCTCTAGTTGATATCGAACTTTAAACTAACCTTTATTTCTTTGACAACTTTGTCCTTTGATATCTTTATCATGTTAGTCAACTGGACTGTATTGGTTGTGAATGACTAACTTATCCTTTATTTTTAGGCAATGCCCAACGGTCCTGCTTGGTGTTGGTGGCTTCTAGCTGTTCTCCCAGTAGACCCCAGATACCAACTCTCAGTTCTCTCTATGATGTCCTTAAAAGACCGTCTGATAAAAATCCAGCATATACTCACATATTTTTCTAGAGACCAGTCCAAATGACTAACCGCCTGGGTCTTCCTGAAAAGTTACTCTGTTCTGGTTGTAGTAGCAGCTGGAATTTTTGCTGCCTTTGCACATCTAGCGCTGGTTTGAGAAGTGTAATATGGAACTGCTTTTTTCCCCGCCCCCAACTTCCTGAACCATGTGGTTCCTTGAATGCACATTTTCTTCAACTACAAGAGAAGACCACTGATAATTGCACAAAGTCAATCCAGCCAGATAAGTTTTTCACATTATCTACGTTACAGTTTGCACTATGTAGAAGAGAACATTTGGAGACTTGATAATTTTAGCCACTGACTTTTTAAAGCTGTGCGAAGTGCAGGACTTAAGGCTGACAGTCCAAGTTTACAACATTGAAGAGGTATTAAAGGTTTTGCAAATGAGTTTGCCTCATACAACTGTTCTGTTGCTATTTGCACAATTGAAACATAGTATTGAATGTCACTGTTGGATATTACTGCTCATGTTAAATTGTCTTGACCATGAATATGGCACAGATTTTTTTTTAAAGTTATCTTGTAAATGTATGTTTCACAAAACAGGTGACACTTTGAACTGTATGCTGAACTGAGAGCCAATTGTAAGGAACAGATGCAAAAAAAAAAAAAAAAGAGGTACTTCTGTCTAAAAATACTTAAACTGTGAATATGGTTTACATACTTAGACCTGTACATGTTAAAGAGGAAACTGAAAACTAAACGTCAGTTCCAGTTACATTTTTACTGGGCTTTTCAAGCTGCCTGTTCTTCCAGAGCACACACTTAGTTTATAGAGCTTTTAAGAAGAAACCTTAGAGTGTGTGTGTGTGTGTGTATTGGGGATTATGCATCCAGGATTTAAAAGCTTAAAGTTTTCTTTGGACTTTTTAAGTTGGTGCAAATGTGAGTTCTATGCCTTATTCATATCAATAGTAGAGCACACTGCAGTGGCAAGGTTAGCATCATGCTGCCAGTAGGTACTTTTTGTAACTGAAAGTTTGCATATTTGTGAATATGTCTGATACTGGCTTTCTTGTATGTAAATCATTTGTAAAGTATTTCTTAAATCTTGCTTTTGCTAATATATTTAATTTTCAATAAAAGCTAAAAGTTTGTAATATTTTTAACTTTATCAGGAACTAAAAATAACTTTAATTTCCCAAATGCTCCTATTCTGGGATCTTAAGTAAAGCCGGAAGCAGTTGTTTAGAACCTAGATCAAGGGTTGTGGGCACTTCATGATTTAAGTGGCACGTGCATAATCCATTTCTGATTATAGTACCTGTCTCTGACTGATAATTGGTCAGACGAGTTTGTTGCCTGTGTCCTGTTTTTGTTTCTACTTTGTTTAAGTTCAGATGGTTTGAGGTATGATGCTTACATTTCGCAAAACTCCTGTGGGAAACTGTCCTTGCAGAACGGTTAAGTGTTTCACAGGCTTGATAATCAGGTGCTCTGACTTGTTCTATTCTGGAGTCTAAGGCTTGAGATGTTACAGGCAGTTCAAACTTTGGATCATTTTTAGAGCTGTTTGGGGTAAAATTCCCCCTTACTGTTTAAGGTATGAGCAAAGTCCTGAGTTAATGTTTGGAAAGCTTTAGTTGCATAGGGGGAGAAGAAAGAAGATCCTCTATTTTTTTGGTTTAGTATGTTAACAGTTTCCTTAGAAGCTTAGTATCAGCGTGATCTTAGTAGTGTAGGTAACAGGATTTTGTATTTTCTTGGCAGAGAAAGGGCGTTTGCAATGTCCAAATAATCTTATGATAGATGTCTTTCTTGGCAAGAGCTTTAATTTTGAAATGGAGTATTCTCTAGTCTACTTGAATAAATAAAAAGAATAACAATTTTCATTTTTTAAAATAAACTCAGGAAACTATAAGAACAGATAAGGAAATGCCAGTTGGCTGGGATGGTCCTGTGAATATAGAAGTTCTGCCTCTGGAATTAAAAAGCCTTAAGAGACAACAAACAAATTAAAAACCAAAGTTTCTGTGATTAATACATGCCGCATTAAGATCAAGTACTACTGCCCAATAACCATTCCACAGAAATGATCATTGCAGCTGCTATTGGGAATGATATGAAATCAAGAATGGGGAGAAAAGAGCCCTCTTAAGTTGGGATTCTTCAGGTGCTGGTTTTGTGGACCAGACTTCATCGCTTTGTTTTGTCGCATTCTAACTGTACAGCAAACTGGACTGACTGTTGGCGTAGACGTTCCATTACATATCTTGGAGATACAGCATGCTATACTTTGTACATAGTATTTGAATTGTGAGGTACTTTTTTTTGATACATATTTTACATTTTCATATGGACATGACGTAGATACACAGTGCTATGTATACTAGAGTAACCTGTTTGGACACTGCTTGTGAAACCAAGTCGTGTCATTGTTAGAACATACTTTAACTATATTGATTGAGCTTGTAGGTAACAGAACGGTCTGATTTTAATGAGTTGGTATTTGAAAGCAACAAAATGACTTTCCAAATAGGACTTCAATATGAATTTGAGGATATGTTTAGCTTGCCTTTTCCAGTAGTTGGAAAGGATAGTCTATCTATTTGTCTCTTCTTGAAAATCTTGCCTTGTTGAGCTATACACCATTATGGCTGTGGTAACTGTTTCATAAAACTGGCTTGAGAAAGAGAAGATGAAATGGCAAGGGCTATGCAAGGTACTGTCAGTGACTCGAGACAAAAATGAGCTTTGTCTGCAATTGATGAGTCCAGACAGTCCAGAGTACTGTAAGTTAGATTAAAGTATCTGCAGTCTGCAAATGCACTGTTCTCCCTGTGGACACGGGCTCATTCCATTTCAGTTTCTCAACTGCATGATGACAAAGCACACTCCATTTTTCTACTATCTACAGTTCTGCTCACTTTTTTCCTCCCCTTGTTCTCCTTTGATTCTTCAACCGTTCAGATGTCCAAATGTGTTTTGTTTATGCCTGGTCTTTTTGTATTAACAAGGATGCAGTTCCCCTCTCTGCTCCCTGCCACTTGATGGCATCTCTGACTACAGTCTTCCAGCTTTGCATAATGTGGATGAGGGGAACCCTTTAAACTGATTCTCACACCATCTGTTTGTGTTGACTGGACAAGTGGTGGTCCCTCTGTCACTCTTTCAAACTTAATGCTCATAGTTTGAAAGGAGTCTAAACCTCAGAAAATGGGTGGTAGCAGTGTCTTCAGCCCTTAGTTGCTGCAGAAACCAAGAACTGACCTCTGCTTAGAACATGTTACAACTACTGTTGCTAGCAACAAGGCAAGGCTATCCAGACCATACCAAAGCTGTAGATCACTGAAGAATTCTAACGTGAGTATTTTAATCTCAAGCTGGATTTCTTCCAGCTGTAACTGTAAAAGTTCTGTGCTTCCAGAATGCAACTTTTTTTTTTAGCAATGGTTCTGTTTTGATTATTGCAAAGCAGTAAAAATCACTCTGTGGCTTACTGTATGAAATTTTAACACATACTTTAAATAGTCCTTCTGGACAAGTAGATGAAAGAAAAATGAAACATTGAAAAACTTGGAAAAAAAAAACTTGAAAAACTGCTCTTAAAGTAATTCTGTAGTTCTGACACATAATAAGGATGCAAATATATGTCAGCCAAGAGTTAGTATATGTGACTAAAGTGGATGTGCAAGCGTGCTAATACAAGAAAGGTCATAAACTTCAGCATGAGACATTGGTGTCGCTATACTGAGATGTACCTTTGCAGAGCTCATGCATGTTTGCAGATCTTTCTGGCAAGGTCCTTTTCCCAGATTTGCAAAACCTGTGACCAGAGGTCTTGCTGAAATTTTTAGTTTGTGGTTAGTTTCACCTTTAGTATCCTTACCTCAATTACTCTTACCAAATTATGTGTCTTGTTATATCTTGCTGTGCTGGGTGAGAACCAATGAGGTTGAAATTCAGAAACCTCAGTCCTTCTAGGTGTGAAGTTTTGACATCATGTTTCTTCATCTGACATTACGTTTCTTCTGGGAAGGCATTAGTGGACAAATGAGAATATAGCAGCACTAGCAGTAGTGAAAATGGAGTAGTTTAAACGCTGTCAAGCATTCTTATGTGGGTGTGGCAGAGTCTCTTTTTAGGTAGGACCAAAAGATGTTTCTAAATATTGAGAGGAAAAAAGCTGGTGAAGAAGTCCTTACACTTGCAGGTGAGGTGGGGGCACGGTTCAGGGAGGTCAGGGAGGTAAGAAAGGTAAGAGAAAATGCCCTGTACTAGAATAACTTTTAAAACTAGCTGAATATGGACTGGGAAACTAGCCATTCACTAGATGCTTAAATGCATCAGAAAATGAAGATAATGTTTATTATCTTATTGAAATAGGGAGGGGCAAAGGCTGTCCTGCATTAAGACAAATGCAGTAACTGTTTCTCCAGTCCAGACAGAACTTCTGTGGGGCTTGGCATCTGACCTTAATTATATCCTCTATTTGGGCCAATATTGGTTCATTGCATTCAAGAGCTTTCTGATCTGTCAGACCTTTGTGCTGATTAAAAGAAGAGATTTTCAAGCACAAAGAGGCACTTGGCAAAGTGGACTTGCTTTCCTCTGATGTTCCCTTAAGTCTGTCTTCTTGCATCAAACCTTAGTCTGGGCTACTTGTTGGGGTACCACAGTCCAGCCGCTTTCATAGGTTGGTCAACGTCTGCTTAGCAGATGTTTCAGCCTATTACCCTCTGCTAGATTAAATTTGGGTACTTAAATGTTTTGGATTCCTATAAAAGACAACTTATTCCTTTCTGTAAAAAGCTCTGTCCTTGAAAACACTTGAACAGATGCTTGAGAATATCAAGCATCAAGTTGAGCTTTTAACTTGTTTGCTGTTTTTTTTTTTTTCTCTCAAGATGTCACCGCCAGTGGGAAGGAGGAGAGAGAAAAGCTATTACAACTGATTCTTTTTATACTGTGTTCTGTCTGTTAGGAGTGCATGCAAATACACCATAACTCCTTCTTCCAGAAGTTTTGAGCTTTGCCTTTCATGGAGAAGATAGAAGATTTGTTGTTTCCTAAGTCTGTCTTTGCATTCCAAACATTAACAGGGCATACTTTATGGAATTAAGTCCTTCAGAAAGCTCCCAATATGATTATGACTTTGAAATATCAGTGTAATTATTTCCACACAAAAAAGTTTTATAGAAGATAACAGGCCTTATTTAAGGCCTGTTATAAGACTCTTAAGGCAGAAACCCTAAGCTCTAGATGCAGAAGCACCATTGCTGTGGTCTGACTGTGGCTGCAGTTACTTAAGGGAACAAATGGAAACAGCACTAAAATGTGAAACTGAGATCTCTTCACGCAGATCTCCAAATGCCTATGGTGGTTAAAGCATTCTTTTAAGAAGAAAGACAAAAGTTTGAGTTTTGTCCCTTTCTTGCAGTAGAGAAGGGATTAAATTGCTTACAGCCTGGGTGACTGTTCTAACCTATACAGTCTCTCTTTCATCGTAGCTCTGAGTGAAGAGGTATGCTTTGGTAATGTGGCTGTAATACTAACTTTGTGTACTCTGATGAGGCTTAGATGAACTCTTTTGCCTTGTCAAGACCTAAGAGGTTTCTGCGTAAGCCCAACAGCAGTCACTTAAGTGATAGGGGAATTTTATTACCAAAAATATGAACGTAGTGGCTTTTGTTCCCTCTGAAATCCAGTAGCAACTGGGCAAGGATTCTGAGGGTCGGAGTGGATGCAAACAGTTACGCCTGAAAATATTATAATAAATAGGGATTTTTACTGCAACCCAATTCTAAAGATGCTTAAGCTCTGCAGGAAGCTCAGTTTTTTTGCATCAATCCTCTATGAAATTTTACAGTTCTCCTCTTGTGCATATCCAGACACATGTTTTGATTGTTCAGAAAAGTTTTGCGCTTCATTTTTATCTGAACCCAGAAAATAAGTATTCTTATATGGAAGCCTGTGGAAGTTTGACTGTGCAGGTATGCTCTGAAAATGCCTACTATGTGACTACAGCGGTGTGATTGAAGTACAATGCAATAGGCAACAGGATTTCCTTTTCATGCTATTCCATTGTGAAGTTATATTATTAAAGCAACCACCAGGGCTGTGATAAAAGATTCAAATGCCCCATCTAGTGGGGGAGTTCATGTGTTTTTTGACAGGGAATTACTTAAAGTTTTTTTAGAAAGAAAAGCTTCAAAAACGAGGAGTGTCTTACTAATATCATCCCCAAAATACTAAGTCACATCCTCTCCTAGGACTTCATTTAACCCCTCTACCCAATAGTTTTTTGTGAAGATGAAAGCACTCTTTTTTTTTTTTTTTGAATTTATAGGAACAGTTCTTAGAATTGGACAAAAAACAAGTGCTATAAGTAATTCCTGACTGAAGGAATGCTCAGGTTTTGCCTCAATGTAATAGGTCAAACGCTGATCTGAGGGGAAGCGTTTTCCTTTCATAGCAAAAGCTTTGAGGAAGAACTTCCAGTTAAACACAGCTAAACAGCTGATATGCAGCACTTCTGCCTTTTGGACAATTTTATAAAGTTATTGCAGATATGACAATTTGTAGGTTTCTTTTGCTGATCATGGCAGTCAGCATTAATAATGTGTGTTGCTATGTCTTAGCACTTTTAAATTTGTGTCCTTTGCAAGACAGCTGTGCAAAGAAGGGTAGAAGAAAAAAAAAAAAAAACTCAAAGCTGAAGAGTGACCTTTGCCATGGCAACTGAAGTACTCAGTTTGCTAAGGCCTAAACATAACTTGGCACAATTTTGCAAGTAAATTAGGATGCAAGTAACTTAGAAATATAACTAGGGAAACTACAGACTATAAGAGGTGTAACAAACAAATTATTGTCTATTAATAACCTCTAGTGTGGAGGTGGAAGACTGTGTAGAGATGGTGACAAAGCACTGAGGGATAAAAAGAAACCAAAAAGAGGTCACTAGTGAGCTCCTGTCAAGCTGATTAATTGTCAGAGACAACACCCAGTGTAGTTATGTTGGGGAGGGAGGGGATGAATAGGAAATGATACCTCCCTCCTTTTTAACTTCACCATCAGGTTATGTGTTGCTGTACAGTTGACTTGAGTTAGCAGAATGCTGCCACTAGGAGAAAGTAGTATACTGATCCTTTCCAGTTGTTGGCTCTGCTGCTTGTCTGATTACAGGATGATCCAATTCACTTACCCAAGGAAGAGCACAAGTTCACTTATTCTTGCATTTCTCTTTCTGCTGTTTACAGGCAAATGGTGCTATGTTGTTAGGAGAACTGGTTCATACTGAGCGTATTTTCAAATGTATGCCTCACATATGTGGGTCGGTGAAACCCTGGTAACTTGCTTGCCAAAAACACTGCCTGAAAATTTTTCATTTTTAAGTCAGTACTTTCATAGAAACAGTATGATTTCAGCCTCTTTGTTCTGAAGGATAAGTAATGCTATACTGTTGATCACTAGCTGGCCCTGAAGAGTAGTGGTATTTCTTCTAAAAGTTGGATGTTTATCATAAGCCTCTTTATTTGAACAGGATCATTGATTTCATAAACATGATTTATTCCTATCTAAACTTGTGATCTATTAATGAGCAGGTAACCTGTTCTTGGTAACCTGTATTCTCATCTCACATTACTGGAAGCAGTTACCTTTTCACTAGTACTCTTAAATTGCTCTTGGTTTGGCTTACAGCAGATTGTTTGGAATGTGCTGTCCTGGTTAGCTAGAACAGCTGTGACAGGGAGCAGCTGATCAGATGCTCTATTCTGAATTTATACTTATCTTAGGAAACCTCCACAGCCATTTAGCTGCTCACATTGCACAGTTATGGCTTCCAGTGGGCTTTGTGAGGAATTGCATTATCTCTTTATTGCCTTAAGTCCTTTTTCATTAGCTTACTGGTGGTGGGAGTACATAGGTACAGTACAAGTCAAAGTTAGTTTTGCTCAGAGCAGGCTTTTGGTTCAGCAAGAACAGGGAATAAGAGGGGAAAAAAACCTCAGTAAAAAGCAAAAATCCCTCAAGACCAAAGAGTTTTATTTTGCTTCAGTGGAAGCTTTGACTGATTTAAAAAATTGCATTAAAACAAAAGTCTGCTATAAAACAACCACATCATATGTGTAACTTTCTATAAATGAAGAAGCCAGCAGCAGCATTTAGTCCAGTTACCCTCACTCGGGGGTAAACTCAACCCACCATATAATAAGTAAGAGACAATTTTACAAAGAAAGTAACAACTTGCTATAATAGTTAGACAAATAACCAACCTGTAGACTATCTTCTAGAAGATAGTAATTTAGTACCATCCTATGAAGTCTTAGTTCAGGTAAGCTTTTTTACAAGAGTCTGAGCCCAACTTAACTTTAGCACCTTAAATGTATGTACTGTAGCTGATGCTTAGTTTGTATGAGTATTTGTTCAGTAAATCTCTGTAAGGAAGCTTTGAATACAATAGTTTATTTGTAATTGTAAAGTACAAGTGTTACATACATTGAGTAATTGCATATTTGTTAGAATCAGTACCTACTTAACAGACGAGCTGTATGTGCAAAGACAAGACAGTCATGCTTACATTTTTTCCCCTAGTATTTTGCTGTTTTACTATTTATTCCCACCTTCAGTTCAGTAAAGTTTCCTTAGAAATAAAAGGGTAAGGGAACATAGATTCATAACAGCTAGTTGAGTGCATGAAGGTAGTTTGACAACATGGGTCCTTTAGAACTAGCGACATAAGAGCTGCCTGGTATTTAAGAGAACAAATGCTTATTAGTCAGAGCAGCTAGGCAACAAACCTAGTCGGAGTTCAGTCAAGTCTATTCAGGTTTATGGCCTGTCACGAACAAGAAAAGTGGCATTAGCTTTTACCACATCATTCCAGAAAATAGTGAGAGGCTTTTTTTTTTTTTTAAGGCAGGTATTTTAATATTTTAACAGGTTTTCTAGCTTATTTTCCTATTGGTATAGCATATGTTGCCATTTTATTGCTAAAGAAAGCGTAACATCATTGCAAGCAAAACAGCATAAACATTGGTTTTAGTTAGCAGTCAGTATGTTCAAGACTTACATTATTACTACAGAAGAATAGTACTGTTACTAAAAACAAGTGAAAGTCTATTTAGATCACACCAAATCATTATCTTGACATTAAACAGACTGCAGTTAACAGTATGCACTAAAAAGCAGAACAGCACCATTTTGGAGCAACAGAAAGAAAATACTACTCCCTCATCTCTTACTCTGTTGTTTTATTTAAACAACAACAGATGAGGACACAGAGTTAACTGTTCTAACAACACTTTCTTCTACAAGAAAGGATACAGGATTTTTCAGCTCATCCAAGTGTAAATCCTAATGCAACTAGGCACACCATTATCATTGTGTAACTAGTATGAGTTATTAGCTTAACTTACAGGGTGCACTCTCTAAGTTTTTTGTCTGCCTGCTTCAGTGAGATCCATGTATTTAACATGCTTGATCGCAGTTTTGCCCACACCAAGTGGTTACCTAACCCAAATATCTGGGCAGCAAACTGGGCAGCTCCTTCAGGTGACAGAGTAGTAGGACAGCCAAGACCTGCAAAGAAAGAAGATTGCCACTCACCAAAACATGGTTTGTAGTTGCAAACAAAATAACTGCTTCTAACCAGCAAGTTTAAACAAGCATTGTTTTAACCCTCAGTAGCCCTAGGACTGAACGCTATAAAAATCTAATTTTATAGCTGGCACACTGGTACATGTGTTATTACTTCTCTCCTAACAGGACTGCTTCATGCCATTTTCAACTAAAAACAGCGTACCAGAAGGTTCACAGTTACAAAGAGCTAACAAAATTCTGGGCCTCCGAGTCCTCAAACAGGCATTCTAGTCGCTAGCAAAACTTAAGTTCATGCAGATAGTAATGCACTACTACAATAGTTAGTCAAGCTCTTCTCTAATCCCATTGTCAAGGAAGGTATTTCTTGATCTTTGATCATAGTAAAAATGCATCTCTATAAGCAGGAACAAAGTCAGTTATTTTATGTGCCCATTAATACCAATTCCAGTTTCACAGATGAGTGTTTAGCTAGGATAAGCACAGGACTACAGCTTTCTGAAGAGTATTGTTTGTAATCTGAATGTGTAATCTCTGCTCTGTTAACTTGACTACAAAAGGGCAAAAGACTGCATGCAAGAGATTTCTAAAACTGTTTTTCTGTACTAATCTAGCTACTGTTCTAAAGAGTGTTTTGCCATGTGTGTGTCTGTACGTATGTGCAGGGGTATCTACAACAAAGACAGAGCTAGGTCACTACATGTGCTAAATTAGAGATCATATTACCGCTGGGTAGTCTGAGGGAGGACCACACATCCTGAGCACCCCAGTCAGCTGAGAGTGGAGGACAGTTGACAACGGGGTAAGCAGTGTTACCAGACATGACTGGTCCCAAACCATTGCTTCTGCCAGCTACTGCAACAAATACAGTTGGGATTCCATCTCCTAGAACACAAAAACACATAGATAAGCAAGTCATCTTTCCTTCTCCCATATGCTTTTGTAGGAACTTTATCTGAGCACCCAGTTCTTCTATTTGCAATTATTTGGTTCTAAAGTTACATAGCATACTGTAGAATTTGAATTTCTAACTTTCCCCTTTGCAGATATAAATGGGGAGTTTATCAGCTTTAAATACCAGCTTTAAATTCCAGCTACTGTTTAACACAATTACAAAGTTAACACATCTTATTCTGCCTGTGTTGAAAGTCTCAGTGTCAGGAATAGGTGCTGCTCAGCTTTTGATGAGAAACATTTAGAGATGCCAGAGTGTGTAGTAGTCACACACTAAAATACCAAGCAACTCACCTCTAAAATAAGTGTCTTCAAACTGTGCCTACCACATCTGTAGTTTCACTAACTGCCTCTTTAACCCCCATCTGCCAGTTCTCCACTGTAAAAAAGTATACTCCAACAATAAGTTTTTCCTAAAGGATGTCAAGTTTTCTTGATTATAAGTATGAATTTATAGCCACTGTCTTTCTCTTGGATTCCAAAATAATGAGTAAGCCTATTTTTGTGAAACAGGTAGGAAGACAATGTCAGCAACCTCTCTTGTAAGTAAGGGGAGCAGAGTCAGCTTGAGAAACTATTATGCTTCCCTGTTTCAGAAATGCCAGCATCAGTAACAAGATGCTGTAGTAAAGGCTTGGGGAAGTGGGGGAGAACCTCAATTGTGGGCTAGATGCAGAGGTTGGACTTTGAGTAATTGAAGCTGTGGCTGGACAACACATTACTCCATAATTGTTTAGTGCGGTCTATAGACTAATTATGTAATTAGGTGTAGAACAGCATTGCAACAGCTTACTGTGGTGCTAAAAGAAAGGAAAAAAAAAAACTACCAGAAATCCTTAAGTGGCCAAATTGCTCCAGCACATTACTGTTTCTGTCCACAGCAAGAGTTCTTTGGCATTTACCTTCATATTCTGCTTTGATCCTTAGAGTTTCATCTGGCCCTTTGTGAGCAGAAGTCACTCTTAACTCACAAGGTATTCCAAAGGTTGCACATGCCTTTTTTATTTTTTCACAGTGACTGAGGTCTGAAGGAGATCCCATCAACACCACAACTCTACCTTGGCTCTTTGTTTTCAGAAGCAACTGAGTAGAAGAGTGGAGAGGGGGGAAAGAAAAGCAGTCAGCAGGACTTCAAGACATACAGTTATCAAAGTCTAGATAGTTTGTTCATACACACAGATACCTCCACTCTTTCTGCAACCCATTCAAAGTTTCTCTTAACCATCTGCAGTGCTTCAGGAGTAACTTCTTTTAGGTCCCGGTAAGACTGGAAAGAAAAAAAAATACTAAAGCTAATATTTTGCTTTAGGTACACAAAGCGCTCATTTTGCTACCATAATTGATAAGAAAACCTCAGCTGGAATTTTTAGGCAGTTTCTAGTAATTCCTCAGGAAGGATAATTGAGATACACATGTAGGAAAAAGCTTCTGGATGAGCTGTTCTCTTTACAGAAGAGGAAAGTGTAAACAGCTAAACAACTAAGTTTTTATCCTAACAAAAAAGGGCTGAAAAGAGGAAGTGATTACCTTCTTTGTACGTGGAGAAAGAAAAGTGAGCAAGAGCTATTTAATGAAAAGCCTTCTCAGCAGGTGTATGCAACCTTCTACACTATACTATATGGCCATTTGTAACATGGAAGGCTCCTAGCCACTAGCATATCAAGGTTTTGACAGCTTCCCGAAAGAGAGATTTAAGGAAACCGTGCAACTAATTTAAAACTGAAATTTGTAATATCATTGCCTGCAGTAGCACTGCACTGGCTGACCTAGATTCTGCATGACCTGATCATGTACCTTATTTTAGGGAGATGAACATAGCAGAATCACAGCAGCTTGCTCAAGCATGCTATTATGCAATTCAGGTAGAGTAAGCAATACTCTCAAGCAGTACTGCTTTCTAATTTAAGTTTAATGATAAAAATAAATTTCCCCCCTCACTTTTCCCTTGGGGCTTGCAGCCACTTGCTCACAGGCTCTCTGTTATTAGGCTCAATGACAGTCACAAAAGCTCCATGGCAGCAGCATTCCCAAATTGTTTTTTTCCATAACTATTTGACAAACATCTGTTCCCTAAATAAGCATAACAGCTACAAGTCTAAAAAAATAGGACAAGTTTTGCTTCAAACCTTGCATTTCTCTTATTTGTTTGTCTGTAAGTGTTGCTAACAGACTGGGTCCACAAATATTGGATTTAAGCCTACCCTCAATAAGTAACAAAGAAAAGCAACCCCCCCTACAGATCCCTCAGAAGTACTCATGTATCAGCAGATCTCTATTAGTAGCAGACAGAACTCTGAATACATGAAGCAGCTCCAAGACAGACCTGGGAACCAGAGCTGCTTCTGTTCTTGCTATCTATTTACTGTCCAATCATTTTATTATCTGCACACCAAGCAGGATATTCTTAATATCTCTGCAAGTTCTGCACTTCAGTCCATCACAGTAGTTCCAGGCAATACTGTTGCTGGGCACTCCTGTTAAAAATATAGGCACAGGATTATCTTCTGCTAGACAAACAATCAGGATTTCCCAACTACTTAATGGGAACAAGATTGGACACTAAGTACCTTATGGGCTACACTGTAGAAAGTTAAGACCATCTAGAAAAAAGCTACTCTAAAAGCAGATGCTTAGCAGTAGGGTTTACTTTTTTCCTTCTTTCCAGCCAACTCAGAAGATTAAAAGCAATACCTGTTTGTCCTTTTGCTGGCTTCTGTCCCCTGATGGCCACAGCCTCCATGAATCGTTATCGATAACATCGGCAAGAACGATTTCTTTTGTTAAAATATTAACCCCGAACTCTATCTAAAAAAAAAAGTCTATTTTAGGAACTGTACAGTAACAGATATGTCCCATCAGAACTAGTATCATGAGGAATTATATTTTCTTCATACCTTCAGGTCTACCAGAGTGCAGTTCTGGGGCTGCCATGATTTTTCCAAGATCTCAAAAATAGCTTGAGTAGAGTGTGCCATAATATCCACTTCAGTCTGGCCAATAGCAAGTCCAGCAAAACAGAACTTGGCCTCAATTAGCTGTTCCTCAGACCACTGTGGGTCGTTGTTGGCATCATCCTGTTAAGAAAATAGAAGAGATAATGGCATAGAGTTTAAACTTGCTATATGGGGGAAAATAACCATTAGAAGACCATATTGGATTAAAAAAAAAAACAAAACAGCAACAAAAAAACAACACACCCTACAGATATAGGCTTCAAATTGGTATAATTATTAGCACTATAAGATTTTAGTAACAGCAACATTAGAACACTTCCTGTAACACCTAAACACCTTTAAAAGCACTTCAAGTTTGGATAGCACATCAGGATTGACAGAGTCCACCACAAAACCACTTTTTAGATCATAGTTTACAATATACTTTCAATGCACATTTCTGAAGTACAGAGTTTGAAGTCATTAGCTATCCACTTAGAGTCAGCTTGCAAGTACCCTTTAAGTTCTTCAGATATACCAACATGTCCACTTCAGTTGAGAATATACCTCTGAGAAGCCCCTATACTTTAAAAGTAAAGCATTATTTTTCTGATAATCAACGATGAGTTATCTACTTTATGTACAGTTTGGCTCATTATTCTTTGGTGGCCCTGTGAGTCAGCTGTACCCATTTTGAAAGAGATGGCTGTTAGAAAAGAACACAATAAAATGTTAGGATAGCAAAACTACCAACACCAAGAGGATATGTCAGCCTCTGGTACTTCCTGCTTTACTTGTCAGCATTTTTAAAGAGATACCGCAGAGTTCTGGCTCTGTTTAAGTTTGTCACGGGAAAGGAAACTTACCTTATAAAACATCTCAACTTTCGGTGGATAAAACTTATATCCTTCTTTGACACCAGGGTTTCTTTTGAGGAAGGATCCAGTAGCAATTCTTCTGCACACCCATTCAATTGGGATCATTTCACAGTGAGCCGCTATGAATGCTGTGTCACTGTGTTTTCTGACAAAAGCTGTTTTGATTCCTAAATAGAAAGAGGACAACTTTGTTGTTCTACTATGCACATGCCACGGTTGAAGCGAGGCAAAAAACACGTTTGTCTAACTACATGTAGAACAAAATCAGATCTTGTTCTTGTCCTGGGTATCCCTTAAGTCCAGACCTCTTCAGGCAATTAAAGCTCCCAGAAAGGAGAGGGAATTTCTTTACTTTTCTCTTGTAAAAGGACATCATGGCCGTTATCTTTCACAAGTCATCAGCTTCAGGAATTCTATATTTTAAGACTCACATGTAACTCAGAAACTTATGTTCTGGTCAGACATCTTATTCTTGCAGTATCTAAATTCAACCAGATTTAAGAGGTCTCATCCAAAGAATTTCCATCCTCTCATACGTGCAGAGACATTTGTCATTTAATAGATGCTAAGTCTAAAAAAACTTGGAAAAGCCTGATCAAAGTAAAGAATCTTTCCTTTCAGATATGTTTAAGCCAGGCCAGATACCAACATAACCAAGTTATGCACAACTCATGCCGATCAATATAAGTAATAGAAGCCTTTCCATCAGGCTGAGCTGTAACCAGAAGAGAGCATCTGACCACAGCTTCAGTGGACTTCCAAGTTCTAATCACAATAAGCCACTTTGTAACAGCAAATTTTTCTGGCCTGTTTTCTTGCCCTGCTCACAAGCTATTCTTTTCTTAGCAAAGATGGAGAAAATCTGGTCAGCAAATACACTCTGCCTGAGCAGCTAGAAGACTCCTCCTGCCCACAGCTGACTAGGAATAGCTGCTCAGGTACTGAGTTTACAGAAGGAAAGTGACAGGGATTTGAATTCTTGACATATTTTCGACTGCATACAGACTTATCAAAGCTCAGAAGTCACTGCTGCATTGACATCTCCAGCAACAAGAGATCCAAAATTCATAAAGTTCATAAAGCCTTTAAAAAGTTAATCCCTCATAATAGCTTCTTTTTAAATAACAATAATAATTAACAGCGGCAACCAGGTACCTCACCACACTCTCTAGTGGAAGAGCTATTGACTGTAACATCACACACTGAACAGTAATTGGAGACTGTCAGAGGAATTACTGAAAGGGAGCAAAATACAGGAGCATGATAGTCCTTACTACTTTGTTTATAAAGGGGAACAGGGCAGGAGAAGACACCTTAGTCCTTCCTTTCTTTACTAACTAACATTTGTTTAGGACTTTAGATCCCAGTGATTTATTTGGCAAGAGACATTAAAACTTGGAGGAGGTATATGTGCACACGCAAACTTGCTGCAAAGCAACAGTATTATATAATTCTAAGATGACCCCATACTAAACACTGTTACAATCAACATGAGCCGATTGCCACTGTAAGTCCAATATGACTCTTTTCCTCCCAACTAGCAAAGTAAGAGAAGTCTCACTTTTTCCCCCTCAGGGCAAGACAACTGTCAAGCCCAATTGGCATCTGCCAGAGACAGAGGCCAAAGGAGTTGCAGCCAGTCCATTTAAGAAGTAGCTATATTCCACTCTACTTCCAGGGACATAAAGGAAGTAGAACAAGTAAAACACTTAAAACACAGTGTTAAAATACACATTGACTTTTTATACCTAATTGCACTGCCCCAGAGGACAAAATTTAAACTATCAAATGTATGTCAAGTCACTTCTAAATCTGGTCACCAAACCCCCTGCCTGGTTTATTACTAAATTTTTAATCAGCACAGATGTGTGCTTTAGAAGCGCTGACATCAGCTCCATTACAAACAAGGGAGAAACTTTAACAGAACTCTTTGTAAATCATCACCTTTGAAAAAATAGGTTAAGAGGAGTTGCGCAAAGCAAACAAACTACTTCTACAATACGGCATTAGCGTTATCTGCAATTTATGCTAGTCAAATAACAAAACTGGAGAAAAAACCCTGAAAGTCCTTTTGTTGTTTTAAAATGCCGCTGCAATTTATTCTGCGGAGAATTTTCCACAGCACCTAAAGTTAATCAGCAAAAGCCATTTAAAGATCTTTGAGATGTCTACAGCATGACTTCTTAGCATTTAAAATTCACACTTAAACTGTCAGATATTTAATATTTTAAATGTTAACTTAATAAAATAAAGCCATCTTAAAAAAAAAGTCAGGCAACACATCTTATTCATCACTCCAAAATGAAAGTCTCCCCCGCCCCCCCTTTTTTTTTTTTAAAAAAAGATCAACTGTAAATACTATCACCAAAGATCTTGGAGATTTCTTTGTACTATATGCAAAACAGGCTTTCCAGGAAAGCCTAGTGATTGAAATATTTCCCAAATGGACTAGTGGGGAAGGAGAAAGATACAATTAAGTCACTCAATATAATCTTCAATCTCAGCACATATTTTAAGAACTACTTGCATAGAAATATAGCTAGATAGAACTCTAGGGAAAAACATTTTTCTCTTCCCCACATATGAAACATGCTAGAACTTCAGTGCTTGAGCATCTGCTATCTATTACTACACTTTTATTATATAATACTACATTTAGGCTAATTGGTACTCAACATGAAGCAGTCTTCACTCAGACGCTTCAAAAGGAACTGAGCGTACAGCTATGAACACCATCTTACACAGAGTCTATTGTTGCCTGTATTAGAGTACTGTTTGTAGAATCAAGTTGGGAACTCACCAGTTCAAATTCCTCTTTACAACTTGCATACTATTTTCTTGTGACTATTAACCCCCCCCCCCACACACACACAAAAGCAGTGACCTAAAGACCTATTTTATTTTTCCTGTAAAAGAAAAAATAAAATATATCTAGAAGAGAGGTAGATATTAAATTCTCAGTTAAAAGACACTTCAAAATGCTTTCCTTAAAGTGAAGATACTGACTCCATTTTTGGAAGTGTGGTGCAGAACTCACTCATGAGCAACTTTTAGATATAGTCTATTTAACTACTACTAGCTAGCAGTGGCTTCTAAGCAGACAGATGTTATAAGAAAGATGAGATGCATCCAGTCTGTTATTATACCCAATAAAAAACAGATTGACATGAGCAGAGGGGAGGAGTAGGGCCATGACCAAACATGCAGGACAAACTATAGTAGTGTTATCCGTGATTAAAGATTGCTTCAGACACTCTCGTGCTTCAAATGACTAAGTCATTCAACTTATTAGTATCAAAGGAAAAAAAACCCCAACAGAAAATAAAGTGAAAAAAAGGTTCTCCAGGCAATACGGTTTAAGAGCCTCTGCAACATACAGGCATTTATTTTACCTTTAAAACACTCACCAGCTTCTTGAAGTAACTGAAACACACAGCTAGTTGTTGTATTGGAAATTGCAGCCTTCCCTTCCATACGGTCCTTCCTGGCTGCATTTCCCGCTGTTATTTGGTCTTTTGACTGCATCAAAACACATCCTGGGATCTCTGGCAACTCGTACACTTCTTTTGTTTTACCTTCATTAACTTTTTTACCAAGTTTCAGCTCTACGCAAAAAAAAAAAAAAAAAAAAAAGGTTCAGACCGAAACAAAACTATTTTTGTATGTCAGCAAGCCAAGCTAGCATGCTTTCAGTCGCATGCCAAGTCAGACCCAGCAGGACTCTAAACCGTGGTCAACGACCACTACGGAAACATTCCCATCTACTGAACCATTTGTTCAGTAAGTTTCCTCTCAGCAGTAAAGGTAAAAGCCTGCAATCCCTTCTGCCCAAACTTCCAGTACCACAACAGATGTTTATCATACCTAAGCATCTTTCAGCTGAAAGAAGCAGTGTACTCTTTCGGCTTTTTATTTTTATTTATTTATTTTTAAAAAAAGGCACGCAGCTAGCCAGCCTACACTTTGTAGATTTTGCGTTAGTCATGTCAGCACAACCTGGAGTCACTTGTACTACCCTTGCGCCGTCAGGACAAGATGGGCAGAGGAACCTCGAAGCTCAGAGGGCAGAGGAACCTCGAAGCTCAGAGAACGCTGCCAGACAGCACCAGTCTGAAGGAGCAGCTTCACAGAGCATCGGAAGTTTGGGGGCTGCACACATCAACCGCTCAAGATAAAAGACGTTTTAAGTTTCAGCTCGCTATGCCTTAACGTTCACGTACACTTGGTCTTCACTTCTTTGAGAGGAAGAAGCCAGACTTAACCTGCTCATAGGGTTGCTTCGCACGAGGAAGCTCAGTGCCCAAACTCCCGGGAAAGGGAAGACGAGGTTCTCGGGGGTGGCCACACACAAAAGAATGGAGGGGAAAGGGGAAAAAAAAAAAAGACCCCCAAAACCACACTTTTGCGCGGAAAGGAACTTGCTTAAAAGCACCTAAACCTCAGCGCCAGCCTCTTAGACCCCCCCTCCCACTCCCGGGACGTAAAGGCAGCCCCGAGCCCCCTCCGCCGCACAGATCGCTCAGCTGGGAGCGGCGCCCCCCGCGTCCCCTCCCCCCCCCGACCGTTACCGGCGCCCCTCAACGCCCAACGGCCGCGGAGCGCGCGCCCAACGGCCGCTCCCCTCAGGGCCCCCCCAGCGCCAGAAGGGGAAGACGCGCCGGGGAAGCAGATTACCTGACGCTGCGGGAGCCATGGCGGCGGCGGCGGCGGCAGCAGGTACCTAGGGCACAGAAGAGAGGTTCAGCACATGCTGCCAGGCCCCGCCGCCGGGGTAAGAAGGGGCCGGCGGAAGGGGCGGGCAGGCGGGGTGGCGGGCAGCGGCGCCGCTCGCCAATCGCCGCCCAAGGCGGCGGGGCCGGCCCGCACCCCTGTCCTCCCGGCCGAGCCCCATCGCGCCCCCTCGCCCCGCTGGGGCGAACTCCAGCCCGCGGTCCCCTCCACCGCCCACTCCCCGCTGTCCCCCCTCCCCCCGATGCAAACACGGCCGCGGCCCACTTCTCGGCCAATGCAAACGCCGCGCCGCGCCCGGCCCTCAAACTCTCCGCGCAGCCCCCCTGCTCCCACCGCGGGCAAACACCGGCCTGTTGCGCCCCGCGGCAACGTGCGCCCCACGGAAGCACCCGGGCCGGGGGCGGGGGCTCGGGGGCCGCCGCGCTGCCCCGCGCGCTGGGGGCGGCGGGAGGAGCGGGGACGGGCGACGCCGGCATGTGCGCGGGCCGGAGCCCCCCCGTATGTAAATGAGGGAGGCCGCGCGGGCAGGGTACCGGCGGCCCCGCGCGGCGCGGCGCTGTTGGCTGCGCGCGGCGCCGCGAGGAGCGCGCCGGAGCCGCGAGACCGGGGCCGCCGCGCCGCCGCCGCCGCCGCCCGCCGGAGCGCCGCCCGCGGCGGCCGCCGCCGCCACCGCCACGTGCCGGCCGCACCATGGAGCTGGAGGAGCTGGGCATCCGGGAGGAGTGCGGCGTGTTCGGCTGCATCGCCTCCGGCCTGTGGCCCACGGAGCTGGACGTGCCCCATGTGATCACCCTGGGGCTGGTGGGGCTGCAGCACAGGTAAAGGGACGGGGGGGCCCTGCCGCCGCTCGGGGGGAGGAAGTCGGTTGGGGCGGGGGTAGCGTGAGCAAAGCGTGGGGTCGGGGACGGGATCGGGCGCCCCCCCGGCCATCCGGCAGCATCCGAAAGTGACTTCTCGGTGGCGGGCCGGGCTGCAGGGCGGCAGCCCCCGGCGGCCGGCCTGGGTCGGGGCCCCGCGGCGGCACGTGCATCCGGGCCGGTCTCCGCTCGCCGCCACCGGCGGCGGGGGAGAGCGCGCCCGCCTCCCGCTGCGCGCCGGGCGCTGGCAGCCCTGGCAGCATCCCGGCGGCGAAGCGCAAACGGCAGAAACGCCCCGCCGCCTCTCGCGCCTCCGTGCCGCCCCCGTCGGGGGAAGCGCAGGGCGCAGCTCTCGGGCACGCTTTGCGCTTCGGCTCCGTCTAACGAAGTCGCATCTGCCGCCACCAGCCTGCTCTCGCTCATGGCCTGGGGGCGCCCCGCGGAGCAGTGCGCCGACGGGTTAACTCCCGCGAAACCGCGAGGCGCCTGTGCGCTCCCGGGGCCCCGCGGAGCCGGCGGCGGAGCCCCGGCAGCGGGCAGCCAGGCGGGGGGCGGTGGCGGTGTGCCTCTCCCCATCAGCTAGTCGTCTCGTCCCAACAACTCAGTCCCTCTGCGGCTTTTTAATGTAGGCGCTGACCTCCTGAAGGACTTGCAGGAAGGCCAGACCCTCATTCTGAGCATTATTTGAAATGCATACGCTCAAATGCAATTCGAAGTTTGAGACTAAGTAAATAGCTCATAAATATTTCTAAACTCCCGTGCTGCAATAAAATAATTATTTGGAAACATCATCATGATATAATAAAACTTGTCTTCCACCTATGCTTATAGTAAAGTAAAAAAGACTATATTCCCAGTGATCACCTTCCGAGATAGGGATGCAGAGCTGCAAAAGGAAGTTTTGCTTCCGCTATCATTTGGTGTTTCAAAGTTACAGTGTTATGCACTACTATATACTACTCATTTTTTTTTCAGTAATGGTAGCAAGACATTTCTTCTTTGTGGGAACACGTGCACATACACATTCATGCTAGTTTTGGCTTCGGTGGTGCCAACACCTATATATATGTTTTGCTTTCCATTTGTGAAAAGTGGGCTACATCACCTTCGTGACAGTTTGAGGAGGTGGGGCTTCTCTAAGTACATATGCATTGAATAGAAAAAATGTTACAGTTTTTATATTTTAGAGGTCCCAGACATGCAAAGGCTGCTGCAAATTTGTTTTGGACCAATACTAGAAAACTCTACATTAAGATTTTCTGTTTATTACAGCTGAATTTAATACACTTCTACTCATAAAACACTGCATCCCTACATGACTCCCATATCCTAATCTTTTCTTTGGGTTGCAGGTGTATCATTCATGAACTACGTATGTTTGCCAGTGTCTATCAAAAATATGCTCACTCAGAGTGATAAAGCTGCAGAATCCAAGGAAGGAAGCCGTCTAATCAATGGTCTCCTTTCTCGCTGAGCCATTTTTCTGTAAACAGGCTGGTAAAAAGTCATTTATGCTCACATAGTTATACTTGTGGCTCTGGAGTTTCACGACTGGAAATTAAATGACTGGTGTATTTTAGTCAAGTTTGTCTGTGGCTTACTATCACAATTTTCATTATAGACACATTTCATGATTTTCATGGAAACATAGTTTCTTTCTGATGTGCATTTGACGTACATTTGATTTCCATGTTTTACCATTATCCCCTATGGAGCCTTACTGGACAAAACTATAGGCAGTAATACTAATATAGTGATAGAAATTGTGAACAGTTTTCAAGTTCCATTAAATCAGTGGATATGCGCCTGAAGACATCGGACTACCTCTGATTCTGATCTCCTAACTCCACAACTGGCTGAAATGTTCAGGGGATGCTTTCTTAAAGACATAAACCTTATTGTGTCTGTATACCGAAATCTGTTTTCTTTACAGTTTGCTCAGTTAGGTTTACCTTTACAAGCACTCAATAAAATTCTATGAAATACTTGAGATGTCAGTGTTCCTGTTTTCATCATTAAACATTAAAGTTTCTCTCTAACCTCTTCACATTTTTCCTTAATAATTCTACTGTGAGGTGTAGAAAAGGTGATGTTTCTATCAGCAGGTAATAGGACAGCAGCTATTCTTCATCTTCTTAGAATGTCTCTTGAAAACCAACATTGAGATTCAGCATTAACTGTATCAGTAAATTTCATCAAGTTCATTCTCTTAAATTTGAAAGCTAAGCAACGTCTCTTAACCTTATTCCTTTCAAAATAAGTAAATATGAAAGAGAGGTATGGTAAATATTAATGGACAGTCCTAATAAAGCCTAAGTGACTAACAGAAATTTGATTAGCCATTTAGAAAATAAAGTTCTTAGAGCTCACATTGAAATGAATAAGGATGTTTAGTTAATGACTACTGGCCTTAGATACTCATGCTCATGATTCTTCTATATGCTAATTAGTCCTAGGTAATAACACAGGTGACAGTTTGGCCCTTAATTCATCTTAGGTTTTAAAAATTACAATATACGAACATAGCAGTGTATCAAACCGCATTTTTTAGATGGCCGACCCATAAAGAAGAGACAGCTGTTGGGAATATGCTATAATTTCTCATCTTTGAAATCTTATCTGTATACATACAGAATATTTGTTACATTACACAAACACAAGTGCTATCAATCTTTTGTAATCTGATATACCTGGTTGCAGCACTATGAGAAATTTGGCTATTTGTGATAAACGTCCTAAAATGAGTTGAATTATAGCGTTAAAATTTTTTTAGGCATTCCAGAGAGCTTTGCTTCAGTGGGGATGTTCATAAATGAAAGCTTCAAACTGAGGACACTGGATTGATCTAGCAGAATACTTAAGCGTGCAGTCAACTGCATGAATTTGAGTGGAGATCTTTGTTTCAGTGAGACGGTTTTGCTTGAAATTATGTATATTTGTAAGCAAGGTTCTGGAATGGGCCCAAGAGCAGATACAGCTTGAAAGAAAGACTTTGAATATCACTATACTGACACAAGTAAAAACTTTTTTGTTGTTGTTGTTAATTAAAAAACAGCTGCTAGGTTGTTGAGGCTTAAATTCAGAGTCCTTGGTAGTAGAAGGCAGAATGTGGCTTTTCTATTGGTTTTTACTTTGTAATGGTGAACTGTGAATTAAGATGGAAACCAGGTATATTTCTAATCATAGGCTCATCAAGGTCTTCTATATACTGAGAACATTGTCCCAGTTTAACTTGAGTCCATTTTCAAGTTTGGCAATGTAAAATGCTGATTCTCATCTGGTTGTAACATATTTTATAGCTATGTTAGCAGTGAATTCTCATTATGTTTGAAACTTGAAAGCTGTTAAACTAACACTGTTACTCTCTGGATTTAATGTTAACAAGGCTTAAAAGTAGATCTTTTAAATCTTCTTTACCATTTGTGAACTAGGGGACAGAGTTGCCCACGCTGCCACTCTGACAGCATGCCAAAATGAAGTCAAATGATATGGGTAAGGAGAGGACTTTTCTTGGGGGTGGTGAGTGAGGGAGGAAGAGTACTTTGAGTTACAAGTCTATTAAACGTCATCTGAGTCCTTGACCAGGACAAATCTGCAAAGTTAATCTGGAAACAACTGTGACTTCTGTTAACTTTTCGTAAAATTCTCTGGAAAATATTTTTGGCAGTAATGCTGGGTACTGAAACCTGAGTGTGTCCAGCTTTGTACTGATTTGAAAAAAAAAGGCCTTTAAAAGGTCTCCTCTGTACAGGTGGAAGTCCTACTAAAGTCATGGACTTAAATTTTGCCTTGCCTCAACTCAGTTGAGTTCTTTGTATGGAATCTGTTATGAAAATCAAAATAAATGGAGAACGGACGATTGGCTGTGATGCTTTTTGATACCTACCCTGTTATTGACCACTGTTAAAACTTGCGTAGTTTAAAACTTGCATAATGAAGCCAAACTAATCCACCAATATAAGTGAAGAACTATTCCTTCTCTTTCAATCTAGTAAATTACTAGTTGCTTTCCATTAGCTAGCCATCCAAATATCTACACTCAATATAGCATAATGGATATGGATATCTGCATTTTCTATCCAGTTTTTTGGCTGCAAGCTAGATCTCTTTTAAAGACTATTTAGCAAGCTGTAGATATTCTGGATTAGACTGTGAATCTTTCCTCAGCAAATTGGACCTATAGTATTTGGATAGGAATTTTCTGAGGAACATCTACATGCTACAAGTAATGATACTGATGAATTGGTACATAACATTTTTACCTGTTAATTTCATCTGAAGAGCCAATTTCATCTGAAGGGCCCAGTACAGGTTTAACAGATCCCTTAGCAGATGCAAGAGCAACAATGCTAATGCTTTAATTGTCTAAATGCCAAATGTTGTAATTAGCCATATTCTTATGTAAACTACCTATGGAATTTACTGGATAAGATGTTTGACAAGCTAGTGATGCAGCCTGGATATCATGCTGTATGTGCTGGTAAGGCAGTCCTGAATACTTTCAGAGACACTTACTGGTTTTAGATATACTAACACTTAATCTTTTAGTTATGTATTGGTTTAAGTTTATAGGTCAATTTGTGCTGCTAGGTTTTGATAGCTGTGTTAATTATATGCCACAAAACTTGCTACTGCAGAAATGGTGGAAGAGAGGGCAGGAGTGAGAGCTCTTGGCTGTGGTGAGCAGTTACATCAGCTCAGCCATCTTCTGACATAACTTCCTGCAGGGCTAAGGTTCCTGTATGGTGACTTCCAGAAAGTGAAGATGAGCCAGGTTTACAGTCTAACCAAATTTAAATCTCTGAAATCTATATGTAGATTGTATATGTCCATGTATACACAAGTATATGTCAGGAAATGCAGTTCAGCTCTTTATCTCTGGGTGTGGTAGTAAACCAATTGGAATGAGTTAACTTAAACAGGAATGGGTAAACCAGGAGGGAAGTGGTTTCAAAATGTGTATGCGTGTAAGGACATTTAAAGACAGCTGTTACATTTATGGTGACCAATGGAGTTCAATTCTATCACATTAACTTAGCCACAGAGTGAGGGTGGGACTGTTCATTTTTATTTCTCCTTCATCTCAGTGCATGCCTAGCATAGCTTGGCTCTCCCGTCCTGTTGCTGAGAAAATAGATCAGTCTGGGGCAAACTGAAGATATGGAAGGGTGGCACAACATAATAGTGAAGGGTCAGTAGAGCTCTTCTAGCATAGAGCTAGCAGAGATGTGCTTTCACTGGAAATGGGCATGAGCGTGTTTTTTTCCTAGAGAATGAGCCTGAATTCCCCCTTTCCTCACAATCAGAGAGCTAACTGGATGTAAGCTTCTCACATTAACTGCCTAGTTAGGCATCCATGAAGGCATGATACAGCGCTCCAGTAATTTTCTCAAGATCTTGTTTCTTGGGGGATTGTCCGCCCATACTTTACATTCGGGCCTAATGCATGTACACAGCATAGGAGGTTTAGGTAGTTAAGTTGAAAGAAACTGTACTGGCTGCTCTTTTTCCCATGTCTCCCTCTCTTTCCCTTGAATTGAAAAAAAAACCCAACATTGTTCAGAGGGGCTTTATAGTAGGTTTAACTTGTATGAGTTTTTGTCTGTTGGCTAACCACTTGGCCACATGAGTGCTTGTACCAACACAAAGAGACCTTGCTGCAAGAGAAGGAGCAAAGGATGAAAGTAGGGAGGGATTGTCTTTTAAGAACTCAGGGATACTCATAGTGCTTGTGGATCCACCAACAGTGCAAACTCCTCTGCTGCCCTGAAGTGCTTTCTACATGCATTTGGCTCCAATATAGTTTGGGCTACCAGGAAATAAGCTAAATGGGGCATTTAGAGGACTTTCCAGGGTAACAGCCCTATCAAGACAGGTGTAAAATGACCCATTCATCTCAATGAATGAGCGTCCTTTATAGATGAATGGAACTTTTAGTACAGCTCAGAACGTGATTGCTCCATTTATCTGCCCCACCTCGAAAATTTCAGTATCCCACTTGCAAACTGGAGAGGCGACAAAGAGATTTCCGCACTAATCTGAAAGGTTCCCAGGTAATAATGCAGATATTGGGGGTGGGGGGGTTGAGAAGAAGAGCAAAGGTCCCTGTTTTTCATGGAATTAAGGCTTGCTGCTGTTGCCTTTCTTTACTTGATGTTGGATTTGATTTTTAGCCTGGATCATTTCCATGATGCAATTTACATTACATTCCCAGGAGCAGTTACATGGCAACAATTTGGTCTCCGCCTCACTGCTGAAAAAGAAAAGTTGTTGTAGATCTATAGTCTAAAGTAGTCTCCTCCCAGATCCTTTCAATCTTACTGTAATGCTCTCACACATAAGGACTTAAACATCCCCTCAGTGCCTCAAGTTCCACTTAACTTGCATATGAGTGTGCCTAGATTAAATACTAGGTGTCTGATACTCAGTTTAAAGCTGTGATCAGAGCAAAGCCCTATAGCACAAGCTCAAGTGGATATAAAAGTATACAGGAACGGTGAGTTGAATTTGGTAAATGCTATTTTGGAAGGGACTTTTTCTGAAAAATCCCTTCTCCAGTGACGCTTGACTTGGTCCATTGTCAGTACCCCTGGAGATGCTGTCAAAAGAAGGCACACCAAAGTTCTAGAGAATCTGACTTCTAAATGTATATCATTTATACTCTTTTTGTCTAAGCAAAAAGTGATGCTGAATCATAAATACAGCTCTGCAGTGAAGAATCCACTTTGATTTATCTAAGCATCCTAAACATTAACTTTTTATGTGTATAAGTGAGAGACCATATAGAAGGTAACACCAAGTGCCCCCATACACTTGACATCTCTTACCATTATTAACCAAAAATAAATGTGAACAGCAAAAAAAGGAGATAGCTTTCTGACAGACAACCAAAAAACCAAGCTATGCTTTCCAGCTGCAAAGCAGCACAGAAACAGACCCCCCACAAAATGGGAAGTTGCAAGTTTTTAGCCAGGTAAATCCTGCTCTCTGGAAAATGCAGGTGTGTTTTGTGAGAAAAAAACTATTGCTTAGGAAGCTACTTGTGCTTCCCCCCTCTCCCCCTCCCCGCCCCGTGCGTTCTTGCTGCATGGCTACCCCCTAGTGTTGATACTGAACAGTTTCCAATTTTGAGATTACTAGTGTGATCTGTAACCAGCTGCCCTGTCTTACTACGAATTTTGATAGTCCTTTTTCTTGATGCTTTTGTGAGCTGCTTAAAATGTATGTGACAGATGGAAGAAAACAAGCAGCATACTAGTGATGAATTCATATATGAAGAAATTTGTGAGGTGGGACCAGTTCTTGTCTGAATGATGGCATTTAGAAACAGATGTATATTTCTTGGAAGATCTGCTTATTTTAATGACTAAAACGAGTCTTTAATTTTTTTCATTTTCTGGGAAGAAAGGAGAGTTTGGGGGGGAGGGAGTTATACTCAATGCCAGAAAAGTTTTAGAAAGACTGGGATCCTTGTGCATCACTCACAGAATTTTATGTGAAGTTTGTCTTCTTTGCAGTGCTGTCTCCCTCAGGTTAGCCTTGCTTCCGTGAGGGCAGTCACACTGCAACAAAAACAACTCTTGAGCTGCTCAAAGTTACAAGGTAAGCACAGCTCAGAATTTTCTGGGCTGCTTCAACTCACTGTACAAAGCCATTCACTTCTTTTTTTTTTTTTTTTTCCCTTAACTAGGATAGTCTTGTGTCAGGTTAGGGAGCCAAATTGGCTTACGGGGGATCCAGCAAGCACCATCTTGCTCAGGATAGACATGGAGAGGAGTGGACCTTCTTATTGCAATGAGGTATTTAATCAACTTGAGCTGTATTGTACAACTACAGTTTTGCACTCATGCAACAGAGCAGGCAGAATGTATTAGTGATCCATATCCATTTCAGTACAGTTAGGCAGCTTATTTAAAAAGCTAAGTTAAATTGGTATTGAACTAAACTGTTTGAATGTATTGGAGTGAATTAGGGTGGGATCACAAATTCTTCTGCTTCGCATGTGGAAGGAAGTTACCTATGATATTAGCACTGCTGGGAATGGTAAGCTCTTCATTTGGCACATGTCCTGAATATGCCATAATGGAATGGACAGATCCCTTATACTCCTACCAAAGACTGCAGTTCTGTATGCATAACAGATGTGAGTTCAAGGACGTATCTTTGAAACAACTCTTTGCAAGGAGAGAAAAAAAATTAAGCCAAAGCTGGTCTTAGTGTTACAAAGCCAAAGCATGTTTGTACTGAGAAACCAGTGTAAAATGTGAAAAGCAGTAAATAAGCATACACTGTAACAATGCTGTGTTTCTGTTACTGTATAAATGAATATGATCCAAACATTCTGATCTTCTAGGAATCTTTCTCTGATTTCTCAGAGCTGTTTTAAAAATGCTAGTCAAATAGCAGACAATATCTGCCTTTGTGGAAATTATTTACCTTCATAAGGTCTCTCATAAAAGATCAATAAGAAACCAAACAATAAGAATAGGAAACAAAGCACTAGATCCAGTGCCTAAAGTGGGACATGAGAGGAATTTAGGCCTCTGTGTTAAAAATGTGGTGCAAAAAGCTTGGCAGCTGCCACAGTCAAGACCTCACTATTTGACTTAGTTGTGCTTCTGTACATGCCCAGAACTGACTTAGATTTGGCAGGGCTGTGCAGATCTATGCCTAAACATGACTGGGATCCAGAAATGAGTTGTTCTTTTGCTTGAATCCACTGAAAGGAAAACCTGGGAAATAAATGCCTTGCAGGCAGTACAGGATGTAGAGTACTTACACAATCACAAAATGCAGTAGTGGCCAGTAGGGTTTTGCAGACTCATGGTTAATTAGGGCATTTGTCACTCATCAGGTCATTGTTCCCTGCAGAGTTTCTGCATTTTATGTACTTTAGTACATAAAATAATTCTGACCAAGGCAGAGCCCTTGGAACAGGGACCAGAACCCACATCTGCTCCGTCCAGTGTGCATCAACCTCTTGCACATTCTTTCTGGATCACTGAATCTCCAGTTCTTTACTGCACAGTGGCATGCCTTCAGGAGACTGAGGGGGATGCGTCCCCACCCTAGCATAGACTGGTGGCCAGGCTAGAAGGAGGGTAAATGCTGATAAAGGAGTTAAGTGTTGCTTTCCCCACCCAAGCCCTGCCTAACCAAAAGGAAACCCTCTTACGCCTTCAACTATTTGGTTGATTGCAGAGGACTAACTTGATAGGATGGTCACAGGGAAGGTGACTGGAAATGATGGGTTGAAGTTTTAAGTGTACATATTTTCTTCGATCAGTCAGACTGATACTTCCTTTCAATTAAGCCTGTTAATTATAGTATGCAGGTGAGGTAAGGTTTGCAGGGAAAGCCTCTATCTTTCATTAGACTCATACCACTGCTAACAGCTCATTGTCAAGGAATAGGATGGAAAGTCATACCCTGTTTTAATTTAAATGATTGAAGGTGAATATATTAAAGGGGAGCAGCCATGTAGTCATGTGGGTGACCTACCCTCACAAATAAGTTATTTCATTTCTTACTACCTGAGAATCTCTCTGCATGTTAATTTGGAAGAAAGTTCATTAAACCAACCTGTTGTATGGCTGGTGGATCACCAAACAGCTGTGATCTGTTGAGGTCTTGCATTTCTTCCTGCTTACAGAGCCTTTCTAACAGCAACTTTTTGCCTTCTGTTACTGTATGCACTTTCTCTGTTAATAGTTTTTGAAACTGGAGTATGGTGTTTTCAGAAGCACTTTTCTTGAGTGGAACAGGTGACATCTCTGTGGACAAAAGCAAAGTACGCTGTTAGAGTGCACGAGTCAATGAACTACTGACTGAAAATCTAGCACATGCCAGACTTTTCTAATGCTGTCTTTCTATTATGTCTTTTGTTGGTGGGCCATAGAACTTCATGGTGTTGTGTAGTGGCACATTGCATAATGGCTAGTAGGAATGAAGTATACCTTTTTCTTAAAATTGCTCATGCTGATCTCTCATATTTAGAAACTTTAGCTTTGCCTAACTACTGCCTATGCAAGGCATATTTATACTTTCATTTATTGTCAATTAGATGTTTAATCACTTAGTGTTACTCCTGTTAGTAGAGTTTGTGATGATGTACTGAACAAGTTGAATTCAAAACTGTGGTGTTTAGATTTGTTTGTGTTCACAGAATCACAGAATGGTTGACGTTGGAAGTGACCTCTGGAGATCATCTAGTCCAACCCCCTACCCAAAAAAGGTCACCTAGAGCACATTGCCCAGGATTATGTCCAGAGTATCTCCAAGGATGGAGACTCCACAACCTATCTGGGCAACCTGTTCCAGTGCTTTGTTACCCTCACAGAAAAGAAGTTTTTCCTTATGTTCAAATGGAACTTCCTGTGTTTCAGTCTGTGCCTGTTGCTTCTCATCCTATCACTGGGCACCACTGAAAAGAGTCTGGCCCCCTTCCTGTTCCATCTCTCTGTAGACAAGACATCATTTTATTATTATAAATAAGGGGGGAAACTCCCTGAAAGTTAATTTTGTCATCCCTCATTCTTGGACTTTTTGACTAGGGCATGACAGTTCTGCCAGGAACAAAAACAGCTCCTGACCTTTTCCTATATCAGATTGCGTACCACATATTTCTGTCCATCCCTTCACTTTTCTCTCTCAGGCATCCTGTAGCACATTTTTCTCTTTGGTAACAGCTGTCTTACCTGTTTTTCTCTTGTGCACATAATTTCTCCTTGCACTTACTGACACGTGTAGCTCCAAAAAGCACATCCATCACTGTGATACCATCCTTATTTTCCTCTGAGAAACAGAGGTTATTAAAACAGGTTATTCTTACTAAAATCTTCTCAAGTTTTCTGGCATTTGATCAAAGAAGAACCTTTTCCTGATGTTTCCCTCATTTTTAGGGGTAAGGATTGAAATAAATTATCAGGCCCACATTTTGATCAGGATCTTTCATTTTGGGATTGTTGAGGGCGAGAGAAGAATGTTAATTTGGGGGTTGGTGAAAGAGGAATTTGTTTAATTGTTTGAGTACTTGAAACTAGTATCTGGCATCCAGTTCTGCAGCAGTGTACGGATACTTTAGAAAGGCAGAAGGCTCTTACCATCATTCCATGTTTTTCTCTTCACACCCAACGATCCTGTGTTTGCTGTAACATCTCCCACTGAAACTTAAAAGAGAAAAGCAAGGTGACTAGATATTTCGCAAAGACATCCTAAAAGCAAAGTCAGTCACAAATCAAAAAGCTTTAAACTACAGAAGCAGATGCACTGGGACAAGTGACTCGGAGCAGACTCTAGACAAATTAGGTGCTGGTTTAGCACCTAGAATCAGGGTGGAGACACTACTTTACTTTACAGATGGCTGGAGCAGCTTAATAATGTTTCTAAAGGTTGTTTTTTTCTAAAGGTTTTTGTTTTTGTTTTTTTTTCTAAAGGTTATTGTTTTCCTTTTTCCTGCATCAGCATTTGCAGCACAGACAGGTTACACGGTCCTTTCCTATCATGCTGAAATGTAAAGCAGCCAGGTTAGCTCAAATACTCTTGGTGTTGACAAAGTCCATCCACAGCGGGTAGAAATGAGCAGTAATATCTTCAGCTTCCTGATTTGGAAGAAAATGTCTGTCTTAAGAAAATCATCCAGCACTAGCCCGTGGCAGATTTGTGAAGCAGCAGTGTCATCTCATGACTGTGTGGATTTCTTTCCAGCCTCAACTAGTGGTGCTAGGGTGTTCAAAGCAAGCCTCTGGGCACCACGTTAGGGCTCTAATTCAGGGGTGAGGGCAGCTGGCTTAGGGATGGCTGCAGCAGTTTCTGCTCCAGCTGTCCATCTTGCTTGTGCTGCCAAAAATGGTTCAGCTCCTCATTCAACATTTGTGACACTGCAAATTATTATCTGGTATATTGAGAAAAATCAGAATTAGTTCAGGTTTACCATAACTCATTAAACTATAAGCTGCAGTGGTTAAGCTGCTTCTACATGAGCATCTGATCTGCCTGGAACAGGAGTGGCTGCCTTTGAGAGCTGTAGCGGTCAGCCAGTAGTGAGAACTCTTACAGCTGACACAAGGTAAGCTGTTGCAGTTCCTACATCAGAGGCCTTTGGATACCGAAATAGAAGCAAATTCTGTTTATAAAACTGAGTTTGATTCTGCTTTAGCAAAATGAATATAATAATTATTAACAACCAAATAAACATCACTGCCCTGGGTTTTTCTCTCCAGGTGACAGTATAAATGGAATTAATGGAAGTTTGCTTTTTTGAGTCCTTGTATTTGACTTGTTACATATTTCCACAGTTCTAACTGGTTTGGGGCTTGCAGCTCTGCATCCATAACATTTTACGTGCCTATTTGATCACCTCCAAAGCATGTCCTTTGTCAAGCCCCATTTCACCATTTCTCACTTAAGCTTACACAACTACAAAGATTCTCCAAAAATCTCATTGAATACTTCAGATGTTTTCAGTTTTTGTTAATTTTCTCACTCCTCCAAATGCCATTTCTGTTCTGTGAATATTGCCTGCTTGACTATGCAAATATAGGTTCTTCATTTATTTTCCTCAGTCATTCTGGGCTTGTATTTCACTTCTGTACCATGGGTCAACAGGCACATTTCAGTGTAAGAGCTGTAACTCATTACTGAAGTTTTTAGTACCTGATAGGAGGCTAGAACTTTCACATCCCCAACTTGATGGACCTAGAGGCTGTCTTCTTAAGATACAGTCAACTTCATCATAAAACCTCATTTTTCTCCTGGGATTACCAAGTTGTTCATTTTCTTTCTGCAGTGCTCGGTATTCATATTTTAAGTTCTTGTACTTTGTGCGACATTGTTTCCAGTCTCTGTCTATTCCACGTTTCATTAACCTTCTGGCAATTTCCTCAAATATTTCTTTATTTCTTGTGGCTCCTTCAAGCATTTGTTGTATCTTTATATCTGACCATATGTTTATCAAAGCTCTGACTTCATTATCACTCCAGTGTTTTCCTGCTCCAGTATCATTAACTGTAATAACTTTAAAGTGATTTTGGGCTTCATCCAAGGGAATTTGATTATCTGAAAATATAAATGAAACAATAACTGAGTATTGCTGAATACACAGAAATAAAAGTAAATTTGTAGCTAATATTTCAGGAACGAGCTGGAAGATTAAGTTTTATATTAATCTCTTGTTATGAAAATCTTTGAACTTTGCACTGTAAATGCCCATATATGGTCACACTGCACTTAAATATGCAAAATATGTAGCAGATTAAATCTCTTGTCCCTTGAAAGCATCTACAATTCAAGATTTTTGTCAGTGCAATTTTGTTATTGATTCTAAAATGGACGTATCACAGTGTGGCACACAGAAAAGCAATAGCCTATGACCTTTAAAAGCAACATGGTATCTGCAGTGATAAGAAAATGGCTTTCCAGTATTGTTTCAAATTAGAAGGAGAAGACAAAATACCATGCAAAGGAAAATGCTACCAGCGACTCAGTAGAAGAAAAAGCTTAGTATCTAGCTGTTTACAGGTTATCCTTAGTATCTACCTGGTTACAGGTTAGGTAGATGCTAATCATAAAATAAGCTGAACTAGAGTATTACTGCAAATTTTGTTCATGCCTGGGAATAAAGATAGGAAGTTCATTCTTAAGTTTAGTGATAAAGTTAGATAGAAGTCAGAAGCAGATAAGAGAAGCTGTGTTTACAGTACAGATTTGGCTGCTCCAGCTTTTGGTATTGAAATTACAATGGGATTTTGTTTCAGAGGAAATGCATAGAACTAAACACTCACCTGTTCCAACTGTCCGCTTTGCTACTGGTGTACAAGATCTGTCTTCTGAGGTAGTGCTTACAGAATCATCATCTATAGAAATATGTAGTTTTAAATACAATTGATTTAGACAAAAAAACTGCTAATATTATTCTCATGTTCTGCAGGTAGCACTTATCTTTCTTAAATTAAAAATGTCATAAACCATTAGACTTTGAGGCAACAGATTCTAGCCAGGTTTTCTGCCACATCCTTCCCTAAAATCAAATAACATAAAGAATATTATATCTCATAAGCCCTGTCTTTCCTTCTGCCTCACTGCTTTCCAAAAGGCAGCTGTGGATGCTGCACACAAATTTAAAATGCTTGATTAAATATGTAGGCTTATGTGCATGGTTTGGATATTGCATATAAGTAGATTTGCATAACATGTTTGTACACAATGCTTAGCACAGGCTTGCCTGCCATTTTGTTTTTAGGTAAAATGGGTAAAGCCGGTATGGTGAAGCTTTGGTGGCATTTGTAAGGGTGCACTCCTGTGGATTTGCTCATGCCCAATAGAGACTAAACTGCAGCATTTCCCGTAGTGGAATCATTTTTAGAGCCTCCTGCTGTTTTCATAAAATGTGCAGGGGCCTAATCTCCCAATTCCACGGCCATCCTCTTTAAGTTTGGAAATTGTCCACTTGGTTCAAATGTTATTGGGAGGAATGACAGGCACAGGTACCTGCATGCAGACCTGCACTGACAGAGTAATTGCATAAGCTTCATTTTACGCTGTTGAGTATGGATTTTCTCAGATCTTTGTGAACTTTCCTAACACATCAGAAAGAAACTGGAAAGAGACATTTCCTGCTTATTCCTACTTGTTTCTCTGTTCAGGTTCTCTCTTTACCACTAGTCCATTTAGAGTCCATTTTATATAAGCTACCATGGTGGGTTTCGAATTTGGGCTCTGAGGTGTCCTTATCCCTGGCTCAGGAAAGGAGGGAGCAAACAGATGTTAGATTTTTGTGGGGAAGGTTTTAGGAGACAGCTATGTTTATATACTTCTGGATGAAAGGCTAGTCTCTGATGTAGAACTTCTGAGATGGAGAGAACATAAGCAGAAGAAAAATTGGAAAGCAAACAATTCATTAGTGCCTTTGTGGAAATCTTTAGCCTTAATGTAATTTGCACCTTCTGTGTGCAGGCACAGCTCTGTCCAAAACCATTCTCTACAGCTTAAATGAGAAAACAGCATTTTGGGGAAGACAGAAGAACTATTTTTTATTCTACTCACACCTGAGTTCTCTTCAAAATTCTATTGCAAACAGGATAGAAACATCATTATATTCTTTGTCTGCGTGTCTACATGCCACTTTCTTTTTTTCCCATCAAAGCTAAGGCTACGATAGCTTTGCTGTCATTTACAGCAGAAAAACTGAAGTGAGAACTTCAGAAATAAAATTCTGACTGGGCAAGAGCTGTCAGAATTTTTGAAACCACCTCTGGGTATTGGAAGCCAGCTCTGCTGACTCTGGGCTCATTTGCTCGTACCCTCAGGTTTTTCTTTATGTGCTTGGACTTCTCTGAGATTGAAAGTTTATTTTCATGTAGAATCAGTTTTTGGCTTGGGACAGAGGGAGAGATGAATTCTCATAGTTTTGAATAGCTGGATGTCATAGACCAAATATCTTCAAAAAAGTTTTCAGTAAAGGACAGAAGTAAATACTCTTTATATGTTCTGAAAAACTGCATGCATGGTTTAGGTACTGTTGGAAATAGGGGATCGTTGGTAAAGAAGCAGGGGATCATTTGAGGTACCTTTTATAATGGTACTGGCTAATAAATACACAAAGCAATACTTGGAATTTATAATTATTTTGTAACTGTGTTGTATCTTAAGTGATTTGGCAAATACTTGTTTTCATAGCCAATATACAGGCTTAAATTTTATTCATGAGGAAAACAGAATCAGAAATTAAATTCCTATGATTCTGTGTGTGATTTACTTGGGGTATGAGCAAAAAGTTGTTCTTTCATAAATAGGCTAATCTATAACTCAAGAAAATTCTTGCAGCTCCCTTTAACATTTGTGGCTATTGGAAACACAACCGTGGACCACAGGGGAGTGATAGTTCTACTCCTGGGTTCTTAAATGTTTTTTTTTTTAAACTGTGTTCCATAAATTCACTGCCTTCATTCTCTCATTCTCAACCATGCTGCCTCTCTAATCTTCTTCTGCTGTCAGAAATGGCATGTGTGTACCCTGCCTTCAAGTGATTACTATCCTCAAATGGGTATTACATGACAAGAACAGAAAACATGTTTGTATAATAAGGCAGTCCATTGATTCACATGACATGTTATTCTGTGTCATTGTGTATGAACTGTTCTCTTTGCATTAGCGTGACCTTGCTGTGTCTCTGAACTTTCAGGGACAAAGTTTTATGTTATCCTCAATGTAGTTTGTGTTTTCTATGTGGCAGTGCTCTTATGGAATTGCTTTAACATTGTCCTCAGTTTATACTCCTTACAGTTGTCTTTCCTAATTTTATCTTACGTCAACAACAACCTCTGTAAACAGTTGTAAAAGCGCTGTTGGTCTCTCAACATCCAAACTCCAAACAACATAATCATTAAGAAGGAAGCTCTTGCCTGGATCACAGAAATATGGCCTTACACAATAGAAATATTCTCATGAGAGAAACTTTCAAAGTAGAAGGACAAAGACTTATGATTCACAGAATCACTATGATAGAATTTTTTTTATTGTTTGCATTAACTTGTGGATGTAAATAGTAATACTCTAATAGTATATTTTGATCCAGGATGTCAGGCCAATAGATTTCAAAGCAATCTCATTTTCTCTAATGCATTATTTTCAAGACCTTCCATGGTTTCTATGCTCATTAACTGCAGAAGTGTTTTCCAGTGTCCAATTTTAACATTTTTAATAAAACAGTCCTCTTCTCCTGAATACTTGACACTGAATGTATGACTTTTGGATATTGGTAAAGCTCTGATTTCAGTTGCATGTTTAAAATAATTCAGAATACCTATGGCCATTGCTGGATAGTGAATAGAATGAAATTAAATGCACTATCATGAAATAGTTTGAAAAGACAGACAAGGCATAAAATCTGTTTCTGAGGCAGCTATTTAGCGTTCCAGTTCATCCTCTCTAGTAACTGTTTATGAAAAAACCTGTACTTGTGTCACAGTCAAATGCAGAAGTGTTACCATATCTACCATGAGTATGTTGTCTGGGGAAGTAAAATCTTTTTTTTTTTTTAAGAGTAGGAGGGAAGGAGAGATAAATGTTTATGCATTTTTGGACTAGGAAAACAAACAGAAACATGTTGTATCGTACCCAGATGTAGAACCAGTATAGTGTGTGGGAATATTTATTATATGAATCTTAGAAATATGCAGTCCCCTGTAAAGTAGAATATGTCATTATAAATGCCATTATAATCATGAGGATGACATTGACCTACCTATGTCAATTGTCTCCCTCTTTATTTGTGTGGCTTCCAGTGCTGCCTGGGTGGAACCAGTGAAGTCCGCCTCATCTTCGAGGTTTTCTGTTGAAAAAATTCAGAGTTCTTGTTCATTATAAAGGCCTTCAGTTATGTCATGAGTATGACCAACTTCAGAAAGTCTGCAATGATGACAACTATCATTAAAGTTTTCATATTTTAATTCATTAAGACTGTCATTGCTCTTCAGCAGTTGACTTAAAAGTCTAACCTAAGCACTTCAGTTTGAGGGTATAGATTAAAATAAATCCAGAACACCACGTAACAGTTGCTCAGTGTAGGTTTATGAATGAAATGTGCAAACCCTAAGTTATTTAAACCTGGGTCAGGGACTTACAACCACAGTCAGAGAACCATTCTACAAATTCTGTAAGACACATTTAATAACTGGTGACCCTGTGTTTAGCAGAGTGGGGAAGATGGTGACTTTCATAAGGGGTGTGTTCAACACACAGTGAAATCATTGAAAGATTCCAGAGTGGCTGTGAGGAGTCACTGAATCAGACCCCAAAAGGATGAGGGTGCTTTCATTGATTTTTGGATCCTGGTGCTCTGCCTGGATGACTGATCTGCAAGACTGATTGCCTGCTTGATAAAGGCAAAGTACTCAATTCCTGTCCTCAGAGCATCAGCGTTTCTGCAGCTGGTAGAAGGGTTTATGTCACACTGTCAGGGCCCAGGCCCTGGGCGAGCGGACAGCCGTGGCCCCTTGGCCCTGCTCTCACCTTGGTGGGGAGGAGAGCTCTGCTCCTCTTCCATTGGTTCGCTAGTGTTTAATGGAGAACTCCACCCCTTTGCCCTGGCAGACTGGCAGATGATGCAAGTAAGCTTTCAGATCCTCATTTCCAGGTGAGGAAACTGGGGTACAGAGATTAAATGCTGAAGGCCACACTGTGGATCAATGGCAGCAGTTTCTGGCTCCCAGCCTGTTCTCAGTCCATTCAAGAATATTGCCCTTAAAGGTTGAGCAATAAAGTATGTCCTATAGCTGTGACAATTTATTAAAAATTGTCCTCCCAAATCAAAGTGGGTTTGTTTGTGTTAGACATTCTGTATGAGATGACCAGCATCATGCTCTTTTTTTTCTCTTGTAAGCCAAGAATGTAGCTAACCTGGCCTGGCCTGGCTTTTTTTAACCACCATTCTGAGTTTTGGGGGTGGGCATGAGAAGAGCAATGCTGAGCCAAACAGAACAAACGATCAACAATTTCTCACATGAATAAAACACAGCCACTCCATCCACATTGTTTAATCAAGCTATAGATTTTTGCCAGCAAACAGGCTTATCTTCTACTCTGTGTTTGAAGCATGCTAAAATGCCACCAGAGCAACGCTGTAGATCTCTCTTACTCCCTCAGACTGGTACCTGCTACACTCTCCTTTGGCGCTATGTCATTATCACTATGTATCCTCTTTCCGCGGCTCATGAGGGAAGATTAGGAATTTGTCTCCTAATCCTTACCCTCACGTGTGATATGCGTAGTATAAACATGAAGTAGAGAATGTCAAATCTCAGGAACACCACGTCAGTGTGTGGCTTGTGTTAACTCTTTAACAGCTTGCAAATTTGCTGCAGTCTCTGTCACATAGATCTATGGAACTGGATGCAAACAATTCTGGATGCACAGTTGTGACTTTGAGTCACAGGCAGGCTGAGTATGCCTCAGGCTAAGCCAGTGAATAATCAAGGACTTCTGCTGTGGCACTTTTCTGAAACATTCTTCTTGAGAGGAGTTGAGGGTAGATGTATTAAAACATTATCTTTTGACTTTATGCCTGTACTTTTAAAAATTCCAAGCGCATGGCAGCAACCATTCAAAAGAAGCCAACCGAAATGCCTGAGTATGTACAGATTTAAGATCTTCAAGCAACCAGTTTTTAAAAAGCCCTTGCCTAATGGCAGTATCTTGGCAGTATCATGACTTCAATTTTTTCCTAAGAGGGATATATAGTAAACCTTATGGGGCACCAAGAATCCTAAAAAATAATGACAAGTCATTTGTTTGAAGCAAAATACTTGCTGTAGCTTTTTTCCTAGCACAACAAGATACTAACATTCTTTAGAATCCTATTCTCATGCTCCAGTGATATGCTGTGTGGCACTTCAGATTTAACGAAATATCACAGATTTAATCAAAAAGTGGCCTGTGGTCATAGTGGATGTTCTGTGACACATTTGGAACGTATATGTATATTGAGTTTGCACTGACCACTACTACTTGTGCAAATTGAAACAATCAGATCTTCTGAATAGATTTCTGGAATCAACTATTCTTAAAAGTGATCCCAGGAAATAAAACCTGTTAGTCAGAAGGACTAAATATGATTTTATTTCCAGATTGATTTAATATAGATATCTGTTATCAGAAAAGAGAAAATAGCGGCAACCCTAGGTTGCTTTTCTAGGCTCCTTTTGCCAAAAACTAAATGTTTTTTGTGATTGATATAATGCTCCTGCACACTCTGTTGGCATTCAGTGCAATGGTATGAGAGAAATTTCAATACACTTGCAGTCTGTAGAAGAACTTCTAAGGATCTATTTATCTTTGTTCCTTCTCAGGTGGCCATTCACTATTCTTTGAGTGTGAATACATTTGTGCAGAGGAGAAAACCCAGTGAAACATCAAATAAATAGCTATTTTCCTGAAACTGGTGCATTGTCTTTTGATTAATACCATCTGAATCTTTTCCTTGACAGCAGAGTATGGCAAACCTGACTGAAGACTGGCAGTGGTGATGGTATTACAGTGATTAGGAACTCACTCCACATGAGGATCCACGTGTAGGATCATGAGAAGCACATGCATTTCTGTGCATTTGTGCTCTTCTGCAGTAGCCAGAAAGCCAATGTCTGCCCAAGTTTGCTGGTATATATCTGGACGAGGTGTGCCCATAGCTCTGACTACAGAGTAAATTAGCCCCATGGATCAGTCAGGAAGATGCTGTGGTGAAACTCCAGTGCAAGGTTAACTGAATTTCTAAATTCTTATTTTTAACAAATTAATTTTTTTTTGCAGTTCTTAAAAAAGAAGTCACAGCTGAGTGTATATATAGATTATAATTACATGCTTGTTGAGAATAAGTTTTCTATGGAAGTTAGGTTGAAAATGGAATAGCCTTTAAGAAGTCACATCCTAAAGGCTATAGATCGTCAGAGATCTGTTGAAATCAAAAACCAATGTAATGTCAAATCCTTGTCTCATTGCATTTTTCACTATTTATCAGCAAATTAACTTATGAATATAAAGGTACATACAATCTCATAAACTACCACTTTTTCACTTTAAATTCCTTTGGACTATCCAGGAAAGGCATGTACAACAATTAGAAAATAAAGGGCCTCCATGATATTATCAAGTAAAAAATATACATATTTTGTCTGTATTATATAATACCTTACTCTGTTACCATAAATAACATTAAAGTTTAAGTGTTTTTTATCACCTGTCAGTAAAATGATTTTAGTCTGTGTTGTTCATATGGGAACAAAGGAAAGAATTTTGGAAAGCAAAACTGTACCACATCAAGATGAAGTGCTGTGTTTTTTGCCTTTTTTCCACAGAAGTTCAAACTTTAGTAGGATAGGCTGACCCAGAGACACTTGTAAAACACTTGCTATTTTAATCCTTGCCCCCAAAATCAGGCTACAATTTAAGTAATTACAATACCCAGAAACAAACAAAACTGAGAAAGGAAATGGTAATTAAGGTAGGCTATAGATCCATTATCCACAAAAAACCTTAAAGGAATGTTGAAGTCGCAAAAATGAGTACGTGAAACTTTACTGGAAGTATTCAGTTAACATGTTTTAATTAACTGGTTTAGAAGATCCAGAAAGTTAAAACACTGCAGAGCTGTAAGCAGTTGAAAACTGTCAGAGGACAGTGTAATAGCACTGTCGAATCTATGTTTTATTAGTGTCTTACTACTGTCCGTATATGTGTAGTAGTTTTGCTTCTTTCCAGGGAAATGTAATATGATACATTTTACAGGTAGTTTTAACTGGGTCCCACAAGTACTATTTATGATTTCTTACATATTTTGTCTCTCTCAGAATGAGGTCCCTATAGGAAATGCACTCTTCTGTGACAACCTATTTTTCCGTAATAAATGCCTCAAGTGTCCGTGGTGATCTGGTAAAGGCGAGTTATATATTTCTTTGTTAGTAAATTTAAATTCATACATTACATTTTCCGCTCTGGAGTGGTGGGGGAGGAATACTAATGCCCAATATATCTCAAGTTACCTCTCATGATCAACCATATCTTTATTTACTTGTCATAGCTGTTTCTTTTGTTATATGCAGAGCTGCCAGATTCTCTGGAGTAGTATTTACAGTAACATCCTCTGTCAGAAGATTTTTAATTTGACATTAAAGCCTTTCACGTTCACATTAGGCCATTCTGAATTCTGTAACACTATTCCTTAATGCCTTATTTATGAGCATATTCTGCCTCATGCTACTATAGAAGATTATGAGGTAATCTTTACTGTGAAGAGTCAAGTCTGTCAGCCTTCCAGAAAGACCTTCATCATGTCTCTAGCTGAATGTTAAACAACTCCCATTTCCCCTGAATGTTGAGTTTTCAGAGGCAAACCATAATGTTCCTTTGTAAAGAGCATATGAGTTTCATATTCAGTGGTCAGCATAAAATAGATAGTGATACTCTGCACGGAAATTTTGATTCCCTGACGTGAGCGTTTGCAAAATTACATTAAATATTGATCAAATTATATTGTGAAAAAGAGAATACCACATTAATTTATGCATAGGATACTGAACAATTCTAAAGGCTGGCAAAGCATAGTTTAAGTAAATGCCCTAATACATGGCGCTCAACTTGCTCAGAGCAGTAGTTTCTTCTTCCTTACATTCTGGACCTTGAATCCTTGAAAAAAATTCTGACTAGACTGTTTTCATCAAGTTTAGGCAAGCACACTGTAAATGCATACATATATGCATGTATTTATTAAATGTATGGTTATGTTATGTCCCGTTTAAAAGCTTTTTAGGCCTCTGCATTTTCTAACTGTCATTGCAATGTGGACTTATTTTAGAAATCCATTTTAGCTCACTAAATTTAAGGATTTGTATAAAATAGAAGACTTTTCAGTTTACCTGAGTCAGAAACTTTCTTTATATCTGCAACCCGTAGGTCTTCTGACATATTACTAATAGAGTCCTCTTCACCTGTGTCTCCAGGCATTTCTGTGTAAATAATGCTGTTAATTAGGGTACCAGATTAGTGTACTATATAAATACTATATAAGTACACTGCTGTGTCAGACCACAAGATCCATCTAGCCTCAGATCCTGTTTCTGCCAGCAGTCAGTAGTAGATGCTTAAGGAAAGAGTCTAGAAAGAGGCCAGTTGTAGTACAGTGAAGCTGCCCCAGAACGCTCTGCTAGTTTTCAGCAGCCTAGGATTTAGGTCCTTCCTCAGGCAGAGACTGTCTACTCATCTTTGTTTTGTTATGTTTTTCTTACTCACTTCTTCCATCCATTTATGAACTGTTAGTCTTATATTTGGCCACCATAATATCCTCTACAGAATTCCACGGTGTCGAATTCTTATCGTCTAATAAACAGTTTTAAGTTTAATTTTGTTCTTAAACAACAGGCTTATTTCTGGCTGTACATACCAATACAAATGTCTGAACTCCTGTGTAGTGTAGGTGCATCAGTCTACTCTAATTCTGCATTAATCTATCCATTACCAAGTTATCTATCAATAACCACACAAAGGATAAATGCACGTTTCACCAGCATTCTTTTGCTAGTCTTTCTACTATTTTCACATTAGTCATTTATGTCACTGGTTTGGGAGTCTTGCTTCAAAGGCCAATACAGCTGGGCTATTTGGGACCATAAGAGAAAGGGAGTTAAAATGTTAATATATAACTAATGTCTACAGCTACAGACTTCTTTTGCTCAGTATCTTCATTTTTCCAATTACACAGTCTGACCATCTTTCTGACCCATTTTTTATCTAAGCTGGAAACAATCTCTTCTGCTATGATTTTAATTCAGATTGGTCTCTCTATATCTCTTCATCTTGTGACCTAAATGTTGATTTTTTTTTCCTCTTGCAAGTATACTCTGTTTCTCAATTCTGTAAAAAAAAAATGTTTGGGGGAACTACTCAATGTCAGAGATTACCTCAAAATGTAAAGTAAACAACTGGACAAACGAGTAATTTTCCATTCACTGTTTTTTTTTCCCCAGCAAATTAGTTAATCCAGCTGGTTGGCTTTTTTGGTTATTTTAAGGTCTCTATAGTGCTGGAAAGCTAAAAATTTTAAAAGATATGGGTAGCTGAAGTACTTACCTATGGAGTCCTTTTCTGATTTTGCTTCAGTCCATTCTGGAGGCCTCCCACTTTCATCGTTATCTGATTTACTTGCTTGTTCCATGGTGCTGTGCCCCAGAATAGCATCCAGTTCATTAAAAAATTTCATGCTTTTACTTGTACTCCCTGAGTCTTGGGCATTTTTTACACTCTTGTATTCATGTTTCAGATTTTTATATTTTGTCCTGCACTGCTTCCAGTCCCTGTCAATTCCAAACTTTTGAAGTCTAGCAGCAACCTGTTCAAATATTCTTTTATTTCTCACTGTCCCCTCCAGTTGTTGCTGGATATTTTTATCAGACCATATGCGTATCAGAGCTCTGACTTCATTAACAGTCCAGTGTTTTCCTCCTTCATTTGCTACTGTTGGAATAAAAGCCGGTGTTTTGGAAGCCTCTATTGCAGACGTTGGATTACCTGCATCGTGTGGGGTAGAGGAGAGAGAGATTCAGGTAGGTAGTTGGGGTGGGGAAAGGACAGAGAGAATGAGAATGACGAAATCTATTTCCTAATGGCTTTTCTCTCCAAAGAAAGATGGAGCAAAAGTGACATTAAATGAAGATACTTGTCATTTTTGTTAATTAAGACAACATTTTTTTCTTCTCTTGAAAATTATATTTAAGATAGTGCACGTGCATTTAGTTAACCCGAGGGGAGTATTTCTTTCTTTTGTTCCCAAATACATTGAACTTTTACTTGAAACACTCTTGAGAATAACTGATTAACTGTTTTGTCTTTGAGAGACTGGACTGGAGAAGACTGTTATTTGGATGATGAAAAGTGCCATATTAGCACAACAATAAATTGGGCCCTGAGTCACTGACACTAGCATAAAAGCTTCTGCATTCCTGTCGTACTTTTGGTTTTATACACATGCACACCTTTAAACCAGGCAAAGACCTGAAGAATCTGATCCTTAATTCTAAGAACATCTCTTTTGTGGGGAGCTGAGGAAGGGAGACTTTTGCGTTAAGTCACACAAGGATATGTGCAACACTGAACCCAGTTGTCATGCTACAGAACTGCTCCCTTTTCCAGTGCAGTTCAGTATAAAAAAGTAAAAATTAAAATTTGAGTAATTTACTCTTCAGCACTAGCAAAATAATTTTTTTGACTTTTTTCAGTCTTAATTTTTTTTAATAGTTTCCTTGTTTATAACAATGAATTTGCTTAAAGACTTCATTCTGAAAATCAAATAGTTGGGAAAGTTCCTTCTCATGCATTTTCTAAATCTATGCAAAAAAATACTTTTTTCCCAAACAATTCCAGAGAGAGAGACATGAAAGTGCACAGTAACTGACACAGTTTTTTGCAGTCATACTGATAAACTGTTGCCTTTGCAACTGTCTTGTTCTCAAGGGCAAGCTAGGCTATGGAGGTTGGATACTTTATAGTCACTGAGCTTTGTGTGGCGGCAAAAATATTTGACCTTTGCTTGCACGTATAGCCTTAGTGGAACACAGCTGTGTATAACTTATCCGGGGAGAAACTTGTCCTAGATACAATCATTCTTTGCAAGTCTCCATAATTCATTCTATTTGTGAAAAGGCTGTACTAAAAGATACCAATTTTTCTCCTGTTAGTCCTGTTTTAATCTGAACTCTGCTGCAGCGAGCTCACTGATGCAATCTTGAGGAAGGTAATTTTCAGGTGACCTATCAGTTATGCTTTCTTCACTTCTTCCTGAAGGAGTGAAAGAAAGCGCTTGTTCACATGTGAATGACCAGAGAGAAGGCCTAAGAAAAGACTGTGAAGGTGCTCCACTAGCTCTGAAAGCCATAGAGCGTGGGATAATTTGGGAGAAATAAGGTTTCTTTAGCTTTTATGTGGACAAGTATTTCCCATTAATAAATTCATTTGCAACTGAGCTCACCTCCCCTTGTGGATATTGGTTTGTACAGATTCTAGTGAGGCAGTGATTGTTCATTTGTCCTGCTGTATGTAGGGCACTGTGGAAAATGTTTGTTTAGTTTGTTCCTCATTCCCTCTAAAAATTTTTGTGATTCACAGTATTTTACCCTTGAAACAAAGTGGTTATTATGGTCACTGAAAATTTTGTTTATGTTTCAGATGTAGTTTAGTTCTAATTAGTTTTAAAATATTTTTAAATCATTTGAGACCGGATATCGAGTATTTTTTGTCTGAAAGATGTCTCGATACCATATTTTGATATTTTTCTAAGCTTTGTCAAAAGCGAAAAAAAAGTGGAGCTATCTGCTGAAGTGAACCCAAAATATTAAGCAACATAGTTATAAAGGGCTTAACATTTTTTTCCACTGGTGACTGAAATAGTGCCTGAAATCTAAAAACTAAAAGAGGCACTAGGAACTTTCTAGTATCATGCTTGAGAGCCCCTGCAATTGAAGTTATTTAGCTGGCTTTGTATAAAACAGCGTTCTCAGAATTAAAGGTTTTTTTGGCAAGCCAAACGAATCTGCTTGGCAGTGTGTTGCAAAAGCACTGATGAGTAACATGGATTTAGGCATATTTCTGTAAATTTTGATGCAGGTACTTACTGCAATAAAAGTTGTATATATATATGTATATATATTTCCATATGAGACTCTTGTGTCTTCTTTAATTTCTTGCTATGGCAAGCAAAAGGAGCGTAATGTGCACTGTAAAAGCCATAGGTTTAGATGGGACATTGTTTTCTCTCCGAATATGGCACCTTGCAGATTCTTTAGCAACGGTTGTTGTAACTGGGCTGGGAGATGTATGGTAGGGCACAGCGGGTATGTCAAAAATAGAAAAAGCACTCTAGAAGTTCCGGACAGTGCTGCTGTTCATTCAGGCAAGGAATAAGCTAGCCAGTTACATAATACTGCCTAAAATGTGTTCCAGGTTTCTTCATTTCCTTTAGCAGCCCCTTGAAGTGGCTCACACCTAGGTTTTTCTCCTTTCTGGGCTGCCAGATTTGTGCCTTTGTTCTGTAACAGCTTTCCTCAGCAAAAGCAGCACAGTTCCCAGATAAATTGTTGTATGCTTGATTGGCCTTAAAGCATTATTCACCACCCCCTGCTTGAGAAGAGGATACTGAGAGCTGCTTGAAGACTATTGCAGGTCTGACCTCTGCATCTGTCTCCTAGCTCAGGCCTTTCACTCTAAGCAAAAATTACTTGAGCTGGAGAAAAGCCACAAGTTAACATGTGCATCTCACACTACCATTTGGAATGCTTTCCGCTAGCATATCACAAAATATTTTTATGTGTTTGGTTAATGTGGTTAGTACGATTAAGCTACAGCATGGGATGTGTTTTGAGTGTAAAAGGTGGTGGTGATGCAGTAGTTCTGTTACATACAGTGGTCAATATCTAGTGATGGATTAGACTGTTGAGTCCTAAAACTGGGAAGGTGATGGTGCAAAAGTGTGACCATTTTAAAGCTATGCTGATCAGAAAATGAATGATGTCATATTCAAGCTAGCAGAAGCTGCTGTGACAGCCATGTTGCTTTTTAGTTTCTGTTCTTTCTTTCTGCTCCATCATACTATACCTAGTTGAACTGGTCCAACATGGGACATAAAAAGTAGTGGATCTCCTGGAGCATCCTCATCATCTTCTAAAGAAACTGATATTTCACCTGGGAAGGAAAGAGTTTTTAGATGAAAAATGGGTATGGACTAAATTAGCTTAAATTAGTTCAACTGCAAGTGTCCATACACAATGCGATTAACTCTGCAATCTCCAAAATTAATTTGTATTTAAAAGTAGTCATAATGGGACAGAGTTATAAAAAGCAAAATAAAATATTTCAATTCTTACTTCTGAAGCCTGTTTAAAGCGTCTTATCATTTTAAAATTTTTATAGAAACTGACTTGATTTTAGTTGACTCATATATGCTTTTTTGACTCTCAGTATTTCTGGACTGCACATTAAACGTATAGTTTGAAAATAGATAATGTGAAGTAAGAGACATACAAACAAATGTGGAGTTCACATACAGATTCAGATTTCTTTGCTCATGGATTCAGATTTATATGATTTATATAGCAGTACATTTTTTTTCCAAGAAGAGTATTAAGCTCATGAAGAAAACAAGAACCTTCTGCAAATCTGTGGAATTCATTAATGGTACAAGGAAAGTGGGAAAATATTTTGGCTAGAGAACAGACGTATTTGTAATAGGCTTGATTCAACTGTAGCTTTTTACAGTATAGTGTTCCTTCTTTTGATTAAAAAACAAGAAAATAGCAATTGCTCCGTTAGCTTGGAAAGCAGCAGATGTAAGTCAGGTTCTGAATCAGCTTAATTTTCACAGAGGATAGACTGCTTTAAATGGTTCTACAGTAATGTACTGTGTTCAACACACCATGTTCAAGGAGGGTTTGAAATGATGGTTCACTGTATGTTGAGTGATTTACGATCAGTTCCAACCAGGTAGGTCACAAATCAGAGTCTGAATCAGAACTGTATTGCAATAGTTCACAACAAGGAGATTAGCGCAGTTATGGGGAATGTGGTATCCGTGAGCTAGGTGAAATTGAAAACTGCACTTATGTTCATTTGAAAACATTACCCTAAATCCTCCTAACTTTCAGCAAGACGCAGAACAACTCATAGATGCAGTGTCCTGCTCTATTAACTGCTCCCAGCTGCCTGCCTTGTTTCTCTGGCAGAGGCTGCACCCCCCTGCAGCGGGGCTGACCGAAAGAAAGGTGTGCAGTAGTAGCGCAAGGACCAGCATTTTTATCTGCTCAAGAGCTGCAAAGCAAACTGTGGAAAAGGGGGAACAAATTCTTTGTTGGAATGCCACTGAATGTGCCATGGGTACTAAGATGAGCAAGTGTCTTTTTAAGCCTTGATAATGAAAAAAATAGCTACTTTTATTCAGTGCTATTTACACAGTAATATTTAGGAATAAACAATTTATAAATAAGAAAAGTTAGCACAAAAAGGTATTGCCATATTTGATGAAAAAGCAAAAAAACTTCATTTGTCTGTATTGCATACCCTTATTCAATAAAATATGTATATAAAATACTTGTAAAAGATATAATGTGAAAGTCCAGACATGGAAAATGATGTATGAGTGGCATTTTCAAGTCAGCATTTCTGAAGGATCTTTTTGCATTTCTGGTAGCTGTCTAAGCTTGGTACACATGACAATGTTTTTATTGTTGATGCATTTCTGTGCTGACTTGATACTTTTTCTGCATTTGCTGTTGTAAAGCAAAAGGCAGGGAAAGTGGCCAGTATGTTATTATTTAACTATAAAGAGAGAAATATAAGAGAGCATAGATTACTTAACCTGAATTACTTAAACGAGCTTTACGTTTGTTGTTCAAATTCAAAAGCTAAAACTAATTCTCGCTTTAACCTGAAATAATCAAAGCTGGTTAACAAAATGATAAGGTCATTCATTTGGACTCTAACAATACTGTTGTTCAACTTCTGAACATCAGCTGCAGAACCACAAAGGCCATTTTAGCCTTAGAACTGCACTTTAAAATAGTGAGCTTGGCAGCTCCCCCTTTAATAGGCATTGCAAGCCTGACTGTAATAGGAAACGGACTGGGCCTCTAATATAGTGTTACTTCCCTGACTTGCATGAAGAGAGTTAATGTTCTGACAGCTGTCCTTGCTGTCTCATGTTATGGATGTACCCTGCATAGCTGCAGGATACATTTATATCTTAATATGTTTTCATTGTGGCTGAACTATGGTTGCTGTTGAGAATCTTCACATTAAATTCTTACCGTTAGTCTTGCATTATTGCAGCTAGTTACATTTAATTTCTGTTTATGTACAGAGCAGATTTTTTTTTTAAATGAAGTATCAGAAATGCTTGTGCATTTAACTAAATAGATGTATTTAATTTAGGGTTATGACCTTTAAAACCAGATTGTCCCAATGCTTCATAATGAAGTGCATCTCACCTGGGGTAATTTTTTTTTTTTTAATTCTTGGTTGGTGGTTCACAATTGAAATGAACCTTTTCTGACTTGAACTTGCTAAAGGTCCAAGACAGGTGAGAGCTAGGGTTAACAATTTGGGCAAGCTGAATCAAAACAGGATAATCTAAGGCCAGATCTTCAGGTGATGGGCACTGTCTTAGTTTCATGCAGTCCTCTGAAGTGGGACAGCTTGCATTAGCCAAGGATTTGGTTCTCAGTTCTGCATGCTGAAAAAAATGGAATGCAATTGCAATACACAGTGCAGAGAGCATGTATTAAAATAGTATAAAATTACCATTTTATTTTTAAATGTCTTCAGACAGATTAGCCTCTATTAACGAAGACAAATTGAGGGCAAGCCCCGCAGTTAAGATAAACAATGAAAAGTATGAAAAATGTCAATTTTTCTCAAACCTGCAAAATATCATTGGAGAGAGAGACTTTCAAGAGTAAAAGGGCAAGCCAGATGTCCAGCTCAGATGTCAGTTCCTTTGGCAATCTCCCCTGATGCTAATTTAATGTTTTCTGTTTTCTTAAAAGGATCCACAATCCTCAGTTAATGTAAACCTGTACATACCGTGGGAACAAACTGGGCTCAGCTTTGCATTTCTCTAGATCTCTTTTTAGCCATATTATTTGGATACCCATAATCATTATTGAGGCTTACACTTCTGTGACATTCAGGATATGACTTGGACATTTTGAGTGTCAAATAGCAAATTGTGGCCCTAATGAAACGTTAAACACAGCCTAAAAACATATGTAGAGAGAGTTGAATAAAACCTGATATGCAAATAATTTGGTAAAAATTCCTTCAGAATGAAAACAGTTGTATTTATTTTTTTTGTCTCAGAATATGATGTTTAAAATTGAGATCAACATGATAAGTTTTACTTTACTCAGTGTTTTTAATGTGAAGTTATTAAACATCCCTTTGTTTTTCAAATATTTAAGTGAATTGCTTACATAATAGTTTAATATACATTTAGTCATCATACCTAAGTTTTCGGTTAAAAGCATAAAAATCAATTAAAAATGTATTTACATCATAAATAACAATTTTCAAAGAAATCATCACAGCTTCAACATTTACTTTTTTTTTTCTCCGTTTCTCTCTGAACTGGAGCTCTAAAAAAGCCTTGTATTGCAACTGAATAGCAAAAAAAAAAGTAGCATTTCTTAATTTATGGTTTGAATCCAGTTGCTCAGTGCTCTGACACCAGTGGTCCTGACTGAGCCTTTAATACAAGCAGCTGGTATAATTTTGTTAGAATTAGGCTGTATTTACAGACTTCAACACTGGTGGGTGCTAGCATTTCTCCCCTACACGAGGAGTGCGTCAAGTCAGTTGCTGTTCTAGCAGTGTTGTTGGGGCTGTGCAACCTCAGCTTCAATTCTAGCAAACTTAGGCTTTGGGGATTTGGTTTTAAAAGCAAAGACAGAAAATAGAAGTGAAAACAGTTTTTACCTTGCGTGTTGTCTGCTGTGGGGCTTGTGTTCAGCTGCGTCTCAGTTGCAGAACACCTGCCGTTCTCTTCTGCTGCTAATTGTGTGACAGGTTCATATCGCAATATGGCATCCAGATCATGAAAAAACTTCATGGTTTTAGTGACATCCCCAGAGTTGTGGGCATATTTAACCGTTCTGTATTCATACTTCAGATTTTTATACTTTGCACGGCACTGTTTCCAATCTCTGCAAACTCCTAACTCCTGTAGCCTTTTAGCAATGTAGATAAATATTCCTTTATTCCTCAGGGTGCCATGGAGCTGCTTTCTGATATTTTTTTCTGACCAGACGCTTAACAAGGCTTTAACCTCCTCTTCAGTCCAATGCTTTCCTGCTCCACTCTCCATGTTGAAAGTGACCTGGAAATGATTCACTATTTCTAGCCAAGATTTCGTCTCCTAGGAAACCAGACGGCTGGTTGTCAGTAAGCTCCACCGAGAGGAAAGGATCTAGTTTTACTGGCTCAAGCTGCCTGAGGGGAGTAACTTGAGAAACTGCCAAATAAGCAGGCTCTGTATTAGAGGCAGACAAATAAAGCAGCTCAGGCACAAGTGATTGCTGAGGAGCGTTAGTATCTGCGTGAAGATAAGGCGACCTTCTGTGACATAGAAAATGAACAGAACAGCATCTAGCTCTATTTGTTTTAGCCCTCGTTGTGCGAAATGCTTTTAAAATTATCGCTGTGTTTTAACGAGGGTAAAGAAAGAGAGCTGCGCTATTTTTGTTCCTTTAAAAAAAAATTCTTGTGCCTGCCCTTTGTTAGGAGCGAACTGCAGGGCCTGAGCTGCGAGGGCTTTGCAGCAGCTTCTGTTTCCCACCAGGGCAACGCTTTGAAATTGTATTGCTGGGACTTCCGAATAAGTTGCAAGTATTTCATACTACAGCACCGTAAGCGACCGTCTACGTACAAAGATACACGTGCTCTTATTTTGAGGTTGACAACCACACATATATACATTTTTAACTCTAATGTTCATTGGTTATTAGTGATTTACTAAAAAGCTTGCATACTTAAAATCACTTATTGGTAAAATTATATAAGCATTTTAGTAATGAAATTGAGCTTAATTTTCTTTCCTTAGCACGGTATTAAAGATATAATCCAATTACCTGAACGGGCCTTTCATACGGGATGCTTGCTTCTCTCTCTTTATCCTATTTGATTTTGTTGATATTTAAAGGAACACTGTCAATATTTAAGCAGAAAATGTCTGAAATACTAAAATTGAACTAAAAGTTGCTGAATGCAGTATATCAGCTCTTTAAGTTTTACTACCAGGCCTTGTGTTTATAGATGGATATCTTAAACCCATTTGTTTGAACTCAGGAAGAATGTCCTACTCCGCAATTTTTTCCTTGAGGATCGTCTGTGCCATTAACTGGGTATATTTGTTCAGATAGGTAGGAGGTTTATTTTGTTTTGTTTTCTGGAAGCAAATGTTCTTTAGAATTTTGCTGCGCATGCCATTGGGGCTGGTGACCAGGACCGGCATTCTAGTCTTGGAGAGCATTTGTAATGGGAATGTTCAGCCGTAGGTTCGACTCTATTAGGTAGGTTTTTGCACCCAATGTTATTGTTGCTTACCCTAAGTAATACCAGTCTAATGTGTGAATAGCATCTTGTTCCAATATTCTAAGGTATTTCCTCTCCTAAGAAAAACATCTGTCCCTTTCTGTCATTATTATAAGAAAAACTGATCTATTAACTGTGATTTGCACTAAACAATTCAGATATTCTGATGTCAGGTATGTGAAAACTTGGTCTGTGAGCATGCACTGGGAGTTTACCAGTCTACCAAAGCCCATGTGAATGCTATAGGAGTGGTGGAGACTATAGCAACAGTTTTGTTGAAATTAACATTTTGCCTTATTCCAGGGAGACGTTAAAGGAAGATAAAGCAGCCTACGCTGTTACCTATAGAAATTCAGTCTGCAAAACATACATATTTCACGGATGAAGACTGCACTGTAAAACTCGAACAGTTGTGCCGCACTCTCACTGGCCCTGTCACAGCAGTTTGATGGAATCGGGCTGCTTGTTCGGGCATGTGTCTGAATGACAGAGCGTGGAGTCAGGGATCGCTGTGGGGGAGAATGGGGAGCAGCCTGGGAATAACCGTCCTTTGAACTGGTAGAGATCTTCTGTTCCACAGATCTCAACTGTCAGTCCGAGGTTGATTTCCCCCAAGAACAGTATTTCAGTTTTCAGTAACTGAGTACAGACTTTCTGTGCTTGGGTTCAGAAACTGAGGTGCCCGATATGAGATTTAGGTGCTCAGTCAAATGCATCGTCAGAGGGTCCACATGTTTGTATAGGTGTGAATGACTGCTGAAGTGCAGGAGTGAGAAAGCTGCTGCATAGCTGATCAGTGGATCCCTTAGGCAAAAACATCAGTTTCTTAAAAACAAACAAACAAAAACAACAACAGAAACACAGTAGAAGCCCAGACAACTATCATAGTAAAATGGCTTTTCAGATTAAGCATCTGCTGTTACGTTATGCCCACACTGAAACTGGCCTGCGATAAGAGCCTGAGCCAGTGCTTATTAACGGAAAGATTCCCACTGAATTCAGTGGCTTAGGCATAAGCCTTATATGACTGTTTTAAAATAAAGCGTAACATGGGCAAGAAACCACAGTTTTGATTACAAGGCTATAAAAATAAAACAACAAATAAGCTTACTTTAAAATTTCAAGTTGTAAAGAATAGAGGAAAAAACACCCACCCATACTATGTTAAAGTATTTCATTCTAAGCATTTCAGTGCTTTATATTAATTGTGTTTTGTCCCCAGGGGCCAGGAGAGTGCTGGCATTGTGACAAGCGATGGAGAGTCATCCCAGGCATTCAAAGTACACAAGGTAAAATGTAAAAGTATGTTTTGGAGATGCCCAACTGAGATGCTGACAGTTTTTTTTACCTAGGAAACAGAGTAATTGAAAAGACAGAAGTAACATGTTTTTGTGGACTATTCTGATTAGGTCATAGTGACAGTATCTAATTCTGTTACTTCTGCAATTTTTTGCCTTAAGTGCATGGCTAAAACACATAGACCAACATTATTCTGCTGTGTGTACGCATGCACACAGTGGCAGACAAACAGAACTATTCCGATCAGCCTACTGATGTAATAAAAACTACTTACTAAAGTCATCCTGCGCCTAAGGTGTTTACTCTGGAGATTTGGAAGCATTTACTGCTTCTGCTTGTGCAGAAAGAGAAAAGAAGAATCACAGGATCACAGAATCGTTTAGGTTGGAAGGGACCTCTGGAGATCATCTGGTCCAACCGCCCTGCTCAAGCAGGGACCTCTAGAGCACATTGCCCAGGATCACATCCAGACGGGTTTTGAATATCTCCAGGGAAGGAGACTCCACTACCTCTCTGGGCAACCTGTTCCAATGCTCTGTCACCCTCACAGTAAAGACGTTTTTTCTCAGGGTTAGCTGGAAATTCCTGTGGTTCAGTTTATGCTCGTTGCCTCTTGTCCTGTTGCTGGGCACCACGGAGAAGAGACTGGCCTCATCCTCTTGACATCCTCCCTTCAGATACTTGTACACATTGATCAGATGCCCCCTCAGTCTTCTCTTCTCCAGACTGAACAGGCCCAGCTCTTGCAGTCTTTCTTCATAGGAGAGGTGCTCCAGTCCCCTGATCATCTTTGTAGCCCTCCGCTGGACTCTCTCCAGCAGCACCATGTCTCTCTTAATTAAGAGACATTCTCTTAAGAGAATAATTGCAGGCAAGCAATACAACCGACAAGCACATGGATCTGTGACTAATTCTTGTGTTAATGAGGATCAAGGAAGTGACAGCTACTTTACCCGTAAGTAAAAATTAACAGAATAAGAGATTGAAGGAAAGTCTGAGAAGGTCATCCAATCTTCCTCAAGCTGACAGAATCCCAGAGGATGCTAAGAGACATAAAATGGCCATAGCTTATGTATGTATTATGCCAAGAAAATCCCCATATGCTCTGGAAATATTTCTGCTCATTCTATATTAAATGGTAGTGAGGTAAAAAAATAATCATCAGGCTGTTTCATCCTGGAAGAGCAGAGGGTTGAAAACAACTATGTCAGCAAACATTATGGAGCGACTCTTGCCTGAGGGTGTGTTCTCTGACCACAACCAGAAGGCAGCTTGTCTTCATGTTTTGAGGTCTGTGAGGTACGACAGACCTACTTCTGTTGAAGGAAGATTAATTAAACGGTTGAAATTAGTCCAAGCCTTAGAACTGCTTTGTTGCAGAAGTATGTGTTTCTGTGTATGACTGTTCAATATCTCATGCAAAATCTTGTCTCCCGAAATGTCATGTTTGTCGCTACTTCAGAAATTTCACCCCTCTTTCTGTGACTTGCAGCCTTTTTTCCCCTCACTTTTAAATGCTGTTTTTCTCACTTCAGCACCGCAGTGTCTCTTCTTCATTCCTGTTCTTGCCTGAGCTTCAGCTTTCCTTAAGGTTTATAGGAAATTCAACTTCCTTTTAAAGCAAGCTGCTGTCTCCGTCCCTTAGTAAAAAGTAAGTCTCAGAATGAACTTCCAGCAGGTGATACAATAGATTGTAGTGATTTCAAATTATTGAGCTGAGATACTTAGCTGTCATGCTAAGAACTTATTTGATTGTTTCATCATATCAGCTTTGATTTTATAAGAGTGGCAGAGTGTGCAATGGCTCCTCTTATCCTTGAAATAAATTTCTTGCCTACAGCACTTTTAAAAACTGTAATAACCACAGTGTAAAAAAGAGCATGTGCAGTGTAATTTATATGATTTGTTTAATCCTAGAAGTGGTGTTGACTTAACAAATGTTTGATTGGTTACTCTGATGAAAATATATTTAGGGCTCTGATTTGTAAACTAGTTCTTAAAAAACGTCAGCAGTTAGGATGCTACTGTATCCCTTTGTCCTCCAGACCTCAGTTGTCTCCTCTTCATAGCAGAGACAACAGAATGGAAAAGGTGCCTGTTTCTCACTGCATCAGTTTACAATCCAGTGCGTTAATGCAACTCGCCTTTTTCAACTGGTTAAACTAATACATATGTTAGAATATGACATGAAGCATCTAGGGCATGGATATATGTTCCTTTCTTCTGATTGTTACCAGCCTTCGACAACGAATTAATAGCCTTTGGCAGCCTTTGATAGCCTTTGACAAAGGATATTAATCCTTTGTTTTAAACTCTCCACGCAGGACTTATCAAAATGTGTCTGTCAGAGCCTTTCAGCTGGATTTGTGCAATAAAGCATTATTGCACTCATAGCTGTATGAGCTTACGATGTAGAAAAACCTAAATCTCTTGTATGGACACAGCACTGCCAGTAGGAGAGAGGCTTTATCTGATTGTTTCACTCTTGCATATGCAGAAGAATCTGTTATGCCACGTTCTGACACGCACCAGGCCTTACATAATAGTGACATAGGATTATCTTCACTGGAAATTGTTTATACTGGCATAACTCGCATCTCTTTTCTCACACCAGCACAATCTAAATCAGGGGAATATTTTAAGCCATATCTTAAAGGTCATGTACTTGAGTAACCAGCTTTGAAGTGACATTGCTTGTTTAAGCTATTACAACACTTAACATGGCTACATCCAGTAATACCAGACCTGCGGATTGTTGGATCTCCCGGCAGTGTAAAGTTTGTCTAAATAAACTAAGAGTACACAATTGCATTTCTGTACATATAATGGTACGTGATACAGACTTTAGGCTAGCTTCATGTCATCTGTGGGAGAACAGATGACATTTGATTTGGCATTGTGACTCTATAGTAGTCACAGAAGAAAATATTCTGAAGCTTGTCTTGCTTTAAGCTGTTTTGGTTGGCCTCGGAGAACAGCTCAACTGTAACACATAGAGTTTCATTACAGGGTTTAAGGGATTTAAAACTTCTAAAAACTCCACAACAGCATTTCCTTAATGCATAGAACAGAAATGTACTCTTGTTTCAAATATATATTTGCTGTTATAATGCACAAAATGTGCTGTTTCTGACTTTTCAGATAGTGCTACTTTTCATCGACTTTTTCTCTCATCCCTAAAACTTCTTTTTCTTCCACTTACCAAGTGAAAACAGTATTTAGTGAGTATTTCCTCCCTTCCTGTCCTATCCCACTATCTTATTATTGTACCTAGAGGTTCTGAGCCATGCATGACTTTCAAGTCTCTTCTGATCTTTGTATCTTCAAAGATGCTAGAAGAGTATTATCACTTCTCATGTGTAATATCACGTGTATCACAATTATCATGTGTGATAGTGAAACTGGGGCTTAGAAGGACGTAAGTATTTACCAGAGGCAGCAGAAGAAGCAAGACTTTGTAGGAGGGTTTAAGAAGACAGTTTTAATTTCTACTCTGCAATTTTTCAGACCATTCTTGCTGCGAAATTGACTCCACATAGTGCTTGTTGCCAAAAGGAGCTCCTGATGGCTGACTAAAAAGTTTTGACTCGTTTCTGCTTTACATAGAAGGCAACTTGGATCTGTGAAAAGTTTGTTTTAGGTAAACAAAAAAACTCTGTTGGAAAAGCTTCACTTCTAACACTGGCAGGAATGACAGAGTGGAACTGGTAAACATTATCCTAGATGCAGTATAAAAGTAAATCCAATATTCTGCTAATGGTAAAAGGTATTCTCTGAATAGAATTCTTTCTTGCAACATTTTTCTTCTTCTGTACCTTCCTTTTAACAGTATTTTTTTTTGTGTTTTTAAACAACACTTTGATAGTGTTTTTCAGAGTATGTATTTTTACTCAGGGAATAGATTGTTCAGTGAAAATCCCCAGTAAAAAATGTTTATTGTTTTATTTAAAAACAGGAGTAATGGGATCTGACATATCACTGACACACCTACTTGGCTTGTTTCTTTCTCGTGTCTTTGTGGTTATTTGTCTTTCTCTTAAAGGTGCTTGTGTTACTGCTAGGCCAAAACCAAGGAGCAATGAGGAATTTGCCGGGAAAACAAAACAAAACAAAACAAAACTTTTTGTTTTCTTTTCTTCCTGAAGGGAATGGGTCTTATTAATCACGTGTTCAATGCAGACAGCCTGAAGAAGCTGTACGTGTCAAACCTTGGGATTGGACACACGAGGTACTCCACCTCAGGAATTTCTGAGCTGCAGAACTGCCAGCCTTTTGTCGTAGAAACTCTCCACGGGAAAATTGCTGTGGCACACAATGGTGAACTAACGAATGCTATACGACTTAGGAGAAAGGTTAGTATCTCCGTTGGGAAGCTCTGGCATCATTTATTTCTGAGTGTGAGGCTACAATGAGCAGTAAGTTTGCGATGACTTAATACCACAGCATTTGGAGTAGTGAAAGAGCACCACAGTCAAAACAGAACATTTGCAGGGGGAGAAACCCTGGGGAGGAGAGGCACCTCGCGTTTGTAACTGCCACGGGGGATAACTTGCCAATCCTCTAGATTGATGGTGACATTCCTGTTGATAAAGTGAGAAACTCAGGCATGACAAAGGTCAGCTTGGCTTTGAAGCTCTGCTCATTTGTGGAGGCTATTAGAGGAGCAAATCATATGCTTAGAGTTAGGGGAGATGTCGTAAGGTAACAGAATTGTAATATGAAATGTTACAATGTGTGGAATATTGTCGTTGTTTGTACATCTGGCTTATGAAAGTAATCATGAGCGCTGTTAGGACATAAACACATAAGGAAACCATCAAATACCAGATTTTATAGTGTGTTTGACTGGAAGGGTATGTATCAAAGAACAAAATTAAAACTTAGGAGATGTTTCTTTTTGAAGTCTGTTCTGCAATAAGTTCCACCCAAAAACAAGAGGGCATACGCTTGCATTGAAGCAGGGCAAACGTATGACATGCCCAAAGGAGCCTAGCCTGTCGTTAGTCAGAGCAACAAGTGTATTACAGGATGGGAACAAAGAAACAGGAAATGCAGATAGAGAATGGAAAATCAGTGCTATTTGAAAATGTGATATGATTTCTGAAGATAAATTTAGCAATTATAATGGCTGCAGAATTGAATGGGTCATAACAGCTGGCTAGATACACCGTAGACTCTCTTCTCCCTTAAAAGCATATGTCTACAACAACTGGATTGACCAGATCTAGCAAACCTTACGTAGTGGGATATAAGTTTTTTAGCCCCATTACGCTTCCTTTCATACCTCCTTTTTTTTTGCTTTGTGCTCTGACCACTACTGTGTCCTAATTTTGTATTTTCTATTGTATCTCTTACCTCTCTTGCCAGAATAAGCAGCAGCACAAAGCTGATTAAATGGTCCAAACATGAATTTATGCCCTGAATATTGCTGATATTAATTTTCCTTTGTGTTTTGATGGCGGGTGAAGCAAAGGAATGAGATACAAAGGGAGAAATGTAGTGCCAGACACAGATGACTTTACCAGGTCATTTTACATATTTGATCTGTCAGCAGGTTGATGTATTTCTGCTTTATGATGATCTGATCACCTGCAACACTGAACTGTCATGTTTTAAACCATTTGTTAATGGCACAAAGGTATTGTTAAACTAAAACGGTGCGGTGTTATGTGGGATGTTTTTTATGCTGGTAACACTTTTCTTTTGTTTTTCAAAAGCTTATGAGGCATGGCGTAGGACTATCAACCAGTTCTGACAGTGAATTGATCACCCAGCTGCTGGCTTTCACACCTCCTCTAGAAAATGATGATACTGCAGATTGGGTAGCAAGGTGAGGAGGACAGGTTTCAGAATCAAGAACAGCAATCTAATCTAAGCATGATATGCAGCTTTTAATGCACACGATTATGTTAACCTGTGTCTCATTTCAGAATAAAAAATTTAATGAATGAAACTCCAACTTCATATTCATTGCTAATTATGCATAAAGACATTATCTATGCAGTACGTGATCCATATGGGAATCGTCCACTCTGCATTGGTCGCCTTATTCCAGTAGGGGACATTAACGGAAAAGGTAAAACACACACACACACACACACACACACACACACACACACACACACACACAAGCTCTTAATATGTAGTTTATGCCTTAAGCCACTGATATAAATAATTACAGCTGCACTTACTGAGGCAGAAGCAGAATATATGAGGCAAAAGTCAATTTAGATATAATAATTTGTAGGAAGTCTGCAAACATCTTTTCTGCTCCCAGCAAAAGTGAATCCTAGTTCCCTGATGATAGCCAGAATTAGGCAGCCCCACTGTCGTCATATATTTGGTGAGAACTTAACTAAATTCTATTCGCTTAGAGAAGAAAGTAGGGATAAATAAGTCTGGTTTCTTCCTTTCTCCTGTAATAAGATGGCTGAAAAGTGTTGAATTACTAGCAATGTATTTCTGACTTCCAAGCAGTCCCAGTCCCAGTTAGTATGGTAATGGGACACTATAAAACCACTGTATGGGAAGTTCTTTGTGTCTCATTTAGCCTGCAAATCAACACTTTTCCCCAAAGTGAAATTAAAATCTGCTCATTTGTGTAAAAACAGAATAATCCAAAGGCAACTCTTTATATTGGTCAAACTTGGTAGTTTCAACCACAAGAAAAATTTTGTGGATTCTTTCTCTTCATTAAAAAAACAAAAAGATAAAGGTATGTGTTAAAAATCTAAGTTAAGAACAGAAAGATCAAGATCTTTTTAAGCATACAAACACTCCCACCCTCTGTTACGTGATTTAATCTATCCTGTGCCTCTTACAAATCCTCCTTACTGCGATTCAATCCAGTATCCGTTGTAGTTGAAAGGAATTCATCCACTGACACATTTAGCATAAGGACAAGCAAGGAATTTCTTGTCCAGACAGAAGTAATTATTTATAATTAAAGCCACTGAACTAGAATTGGAATTAGAAAAGTTTGAAATAGTAGAATAGTACAGAGATAACAAAGGTAATTTTCTGAATTGTCTCGTCATAAACAAGTGAATATGATGCTGTCACTTTCAGTTCTACCTAGGATAGGTTTATGATGTTTACATACTTTTTGAATAATGTTACAGAAACTTTGGAGTGCTAAACCTTCTAGTTAGAAATGGCAACAATTTTTAATTGTGCACTTGGCAACCTAAACTTTAACAAGCCATTGCTGCAATAGAGGTGCAATGTGTGTAGTGGTAACGGTAGCAAGAATTGTGGAATCTAACTATAACTGAAATCTTTTATTTCAGGAAAAGATAACAGTGAAACAGAAGGCTGGGTAGTCTCCTCTGAATCCTGTAGCTTTTTATCTATCGGTGCAGAGTAAGTGCCCTGAATCTCAGGTTATCTGAAAGCTCTCCTCAAACAGCAATTAAACATTAAACCTCAAATTGCCAATGATCACGATCTGTAACAATGTCAAAGATATTAAAGATTAGTTTGTTGGGGTGTTTGGAGCTTTTTTGTTAGATTCAGTTGAAGAAGCTAAAGAATTTTGTATTCAGAAGGTAACAAACAGTGAAGAAGACTTAATGGATGCTTCTTCTTTGTTGCGTTATATCTAATTATCTAAACCCATAAAACTTTTTAAAGTTAGCCTAGTTTGTCGTAGAATTGTCATAACACAAAATACTTTAGCTACAGAAAAGGTTGCAGTGGTAGCTGACAGGCTGAACTAACTTTGGCTGTAGAATATGCTGTCTGACAAGCCAGGCTCCTTATGTTAAAAATGTGACAGGCCCTTGAAACTATTTTTATGTGGACAAACACACAGTAGATGGGTGAGATGTCATTAACATTAACCCTCTAACTAAGGGATACTTTCCCTTAAGGCACTAAGGCACTTTCTCTGGACAAAAAGATGTCTTTGGAAGTCTGTGAATGGAAAACAACTGTGAAATAGAACATAATTAAATTAAGAATGATTGTGAGGACGTCTATTTAATTTGCTAATCAGATATTCAAAGAAAATATATTTGGATATTACACTAATAAATAAAATTAGGTTCTCTTTAAGTCAAAAACAGGGCAAAACCTCAGCGAAAACCAGGGCATTAAAACCACAACCACAGAATAAAAAGAAATGTAAAGCAAAACAGGAAATGTTATGATTGCACTTCAGTAATCTTCTCTTCCATTTTATGGTGTTTTATTGTAGGTGTATTGTTCAGTGTTCTTCTGTGGTAGCTTCAGTGTCTGTGTAGGAATTACTAACCGTTGGCAGCAGCCTTATTTATTTATTTCATTAATTTTAAAGACAACTTGTCCTACATATGGCTAAGAATAATCACCTCCTGAAATTTCTTCCAAATCTTGGTCATGAAAAGCTTATCATGGAGGATCATAAGCTGAGGCATTCTGTGGGATTTTTTTAAAAGCGATTTTGTCCTAGAGTTATGCTGTAGCCCATGTACTTCTTGCTCATTCTAGTATTTGACCAGTGAATATGTGCGAAATTACTCACCTCTGATTTATATCCTGAGAATATTTCAATATTACTTAATCTGCAGGTTTAGATCCTGCTGATTTAGAGTAGGTGTAGCCAGTGTTTTTCAGTCACGATGTGTATTATGATTTCCACTGCTGAAGTAAAAGATGCTTTTTCACAAAGCGTTAGCTTTTCTCTTATTGAGAAAGGAAAGAAGGTACTGAATTGAATCAAGGTGGAATATAGAATAGAGATGAAAATTGTTAGAATAGCCACCTGAAGACTCATTAAAGGATCTAGAAAAATGTTTAATAACATCTGATATATTTCCATATTTCTTCAGACATGAGAATTGGAATGTACATTTCTGGTCAGTTTTACTTCATTTGACGTTAGCTGCCTGTCACCACTAGGCAGCTGTTTCTCTAGCTATTGGCTTCTGTGGCAGTTTTTTTTTTACTACTATCTTTATTTTAGATCATGGTATTATATTGCTTTTATGATTATTAGTTTCCATAGAAAAGTGGCTCTAATATTGATCCAGGACTAAATGATTTAAGTATATTGAATCTCAATTAAGCTTGTACTAGACTGCATCTCACATAAAAGAAGAAAACCTCAATTAACTGGTACTAGGAGTAGCAATTTACTGCTTTCAGGTATTAATTCAGACCTTTTAGTAATGGTCCCTTGCCTTGGTGCGTAGGTCAAATCCTAAGACAGAAGCAAACTGGCATATTAGGATGTTCATAAACATTTTTCCTTTCAAATGCATCTACTATCATTCAGGTTAAGGACATTTCTAAATGCTACGTGTGTCTCTTTCCAGGTACTATCGTGAGGTCCTTCCTGGTGAGATAGTGAAAATATCCAGATATGAGGTCCAAACACTGGACGTTGTACCAAGACCTGAAGGAGATCCATCAGCATTCTGCATCTTTGAATACGTTTATTTTGCAAGACCAGACAGTATCTTTGAAGGTAAAAAGCTGTGAGGTACAAAGCCCCTCCCTACATAATGGTAGAACATATCCTGGAGAACAAGGAAAGGATTCTCTGGAAAGGATCTGGGATTACAGTAGGGTAACACTGAATGAGAGCTTCCAGAGCAGGGCTTCGAGAGAAAGGGTTGGTGCAGTTCTTGGGGACATAACACTCAGGAGGAGCATGTAACATCATCTTCCTGTTCCTGCCTGTGTATACGGCCCTAGTGAAGCCTGCCTGCATGGTCTTATGGAAAGGATGAAAAGAAGACCCACAAAGATTATTCAGGGTAGAGGAAATATCCCTTAAAATTGAGAGACTTTAGAAACTTTTATTTGTTTTTGAAACTTTTGAAAAATTGAACCTATGAAACAGAATTTGCAAAACAGCTTTACCTTGGTGTTTTCTTTGCAAGAAAGCATTATTTCAGGAAGACGCTTTTGCTACAACTTGTGCATTATCCATTATTCATGCATTACCTAAGTACTTTGGACATCAGTGTAATGTTTTTATTCTTACTTCAGTAAAAGCTGTCAAAAATTGTCCTAGTGACGAGGTATTAGCCAGGACTCCCATACATAACAAACAAGCTCCTCCTTGCTTTCTATGGACATGTTTCTATTGATGCCATACAGTTCCCCATCAAAGCCAGTTTCCCCCAGATCCCTTTATCTTTCCTGAGTTTCTTACCCTTCTGTGCTCTCACTTTTGTCTCATGTTACTTATTACTGTTGCTGTATGCTTTGCCACACCTCACCTCACCACAGCACCTTCATTTCCCTCCCACGTTGCAAAACTTTTAAGATCTTAAAAGCTTCTGAGGCCTCCTACCCCTTTACCAAATTTGTGGTGAAGTTGGCAATTGATTTGAAGTGCATAAGTGGGCAGAAGCAGATGGGATGATTGCACAAGCCTTGTCTGCTTAAGAAACCAACCTATGAATAGAATATGCACATTACGAACATGCCTGCAACTTGCCACAGAGATTTATACAGCAAACCAAAAGGAAATCTGAATTATCTGTGGCGAGGACAAATATTTCTGTTTCTTGCTGTTCTTAGGTCAGATGGTCTATTCAGTCAGGAGAAGATGTGGTCAACAACTTGCGGTTGAAGCACCTGTGGAAGCAGACCTGGTCAGCACAGTTCCAGAGTCTGCAACCCCGGCAGCTCTTGGTTATGCTCAAAAGGTATACCTTGTTGACTTTTATATTTTTTCAAGTATATTTAAACTTAACTCTTTATGTAAGCATATTAATGGGATTTTATGGCATGGCCCAGTAGTGTGTTGTCTTGTCAAAAGTTTTGTATTCCCATTGAGTCATCGGCATTGGTATTTTTTCTCTTTATTCCACTGTATTAAGGTATTTAAAAACTTTTCAATGTTTTTTGGTTACTGTGAAGTTATACCAAGTCCTAAAAGTTACTTTAAAAAACAGCAACTGAGAATAACCAGTTACAGGTAATAATTCAATTTAACTGTCTCCTGTTTATAGTGCGGATTACCTTATGTTGAAGTCCTCTGTAAAAATCGATATGTAGGAAGAACTTTTATCCAGCCAAATATGAGATTAAGGCAGCTTGGTGTTGCAAAAAAGTTTGGAGTTCTGTCTGACAATTTTAAAGGCAAGCGAGTTGTTATCATTGATGATTCAATTGTGAGAGGCAATACCATTTCACCCATAATAAAGCTACTGAGGGAATCTGGAGCTAAAGAGGTAGGTTCACTTTCAGTCACTACAATAGATACAAATACAAGATTGTTGGGAGGGCGAAGCACAAGTTTCTGTCTTCATTTGCACCATGCGTTTCTTCTTATTTCAAAGATCGAGTATGCAAAAATAATGATTAGTGTGTGTTTATGATGATGACCAAGTTGAAAAGTTTCTCTTGTATGACTTTGATTTTTGGGAGATGAAGGAGAGGGGAATAGGTCTTCACTTACAAAGCACTATCTGACAAAGAGAATGGAAAACTGATTAAGTAAGATTACAAAATCTACTAGCAGTGCTGTATTCCTGCCGTATGCATGACTTGTGGAACTGTCATAACTACAACTGCTTACTGACGTAAACAGCCATTTGCTCTAATCTTCCAGAACACCATTGTTCTCTTTTAATTGATTCATATTTGAAACAGAATGTGTAAGTCTGTGTCACTGGAGCAAAAATGTTCCTGTTTGGCTTTGTAAACTGGAAGCGTGTGCAGCAAGGATTGAAGGCCAAAGAAGAAAAGCAAAATCAGAATGGGACTTTTAAATAATATTAGGAAATATTGTAAACATTAATTCTAAAAATGCCTTTATCTCTCTTAATGTTTTGACATCTGAAAAGAACTTTATCGTACCTTTAGCCCTTCCATGACTTCTAAGTAGTGGTTTTTTTTCTTCATGATTTTTTGCAGAACTGGTATGTTTCTATCTGCTGTTGTGTTATGATCTGCTGACTTTTGCCTCACAGCAGTCTCTTTTTAAACTGTATCTTTATTCAGGTGCATATCCGTGTGGCTTCACCTCCCATAAGATTTCCTTGTTACATGGGAATAAACATTCCAACAAAGGAAGAACTCATTGCCAACAGACCTGAATTTCACGACCTTGCAAACTATATAGGTAAATTCTATTTTTCTGACAGTTTTCACCTGTCAGAAGTAATTTATTGTGTACATCAAAATAAAGCACAACACATCAAAGCTACAGTGGCAAAACTCATGAAAATATCGTAAACTTAATATATTAAATCTCTGCAGTGTGTGTTCCCTATGGCTCATACCAATTTAGCTACATATTTTTTTAAAAAAACTGTTCGTGGATTATACTTCTCGGAATAATAAAAAGCATTAGAATAATTGTTTAAACATAGGTTACAAATAAAGTTTGACAATACAACCTTCTGATCCTTGGGGAGTTTCCCAGAAGATTTACAATGATAAGCTATTGTAGGCAAAATATCAGGAATCAAAGTGGTGAAAAATCTGTCTTATAATGGAAAGCTAATTGTAGTTTCAGGTTTAAGATATGCACAATAGAATATTCTCTCTCAGTTTGTGAGCACCTAATGATTTTTCCACAAATTCAGAATTTATGTAAGTAATTTTAGTGGCATTGCATGATATTTCACTTTGAAAGAAATAAAATGTGAAACTAGCAAAAGAATATTAAATACATATTTGAATCTTTAGAATGAGTTGCGCTTGCAGCAGAAAAAAAGAAGAATCCACAGCTTATGTTGCTTGTGATGTGATAAATAATATGTTCTTTACCAGGATATCAGAAATAGAAGGCATGAGATGGTTTGTAAGTAAGCAGATCTACTATATGCCATACTATTCTTGAAAAAATATTTTAAAAAATGGTGCAAGAATATAGCTGAGGTTGAAGACTATCAGCTCTGATTTCTTTTGTAAATACTTCCTCTCACTTTCTAATCTTTCAATGAGTTCATATCTTTTTGTAGATATGAACTTTTCCCCAGAACGATCATCATGATGGCACATTGAAATATTTCAGGTTTGTAGGATTTCAGTTTTAAGAACTACTCACAAAATAATTAGTAGAAAATAGAAAAGTAATAGATAGAAAAGTAATAAAGTGAAAAGACTATCCAACTCTCCTATTGCTAGAATATACACAGGAACCGGATACTTTATTTTTATAATGTAACAGTCTTCCCCTCCCCCAAGTAACCAGTAGTCCTAGGTGTTCTGTTTGGGTAGCAATACCCAAGCATACATCTTTTTCCAGACTTGAAATAAAATGCAACTGTGAAAACTACAGGAGGTTCAGAGAGTCTTCATACACACTCTGGATTTTGTTTCCATTTTTACATACTGTAAAAATGGCATAAAAGTTCCCAACTCAGAATCTTCTATCCAGATTTGAGGGAGGCTGCTTCCCTGTACAAAGAACCTGAGAAGGTTCCTCCTTAGGAATGGCTATGGAGGATCCTCTTGCACCTCTCCTGGGGAGCTTACATGCTTGACTGGCTCTCTGAAATGCCTGTATACCAATGCGCGCAGCATGGGGAATAAGCAGGAAGAGTTAGAGATCTGGGTGCAGTCACAGGACCATGATCTCATTGCAGTGACAGAGACATGGTGGGATAGTTCACATGACTGGGATGCTGTCATGGATGGCTATGTGCTTTCTAGGAAAGACAGGCCAGGAAGGCGAGGTGGTGGAGTGGCTCTTTATGTGAGGGAGCAACTAGAATGTGTGGAGCTCTGCCTCGGGGTGGATGAAGAGCAAGTTGAGAGCCTATGGGTAAGGATTAAAGGGCAGGCTAACTTGGGTGACACTGTTGTAGGGGTTTACTACGGGCCACCTGATCAGGAGGAAGTCGTCGATGAGGCCTTCTACCGACAGCTGGAAGCAGCCTCACGATCACAGGCCCTGGTTCTCATGGGAGACTTCAACCACCCTGACATCTGCTGGGAAGACAGCACAGCTAGGCACAGTCAAAGAGGTTCCTGCAGAGGATTGATGATAATTTCTTGACCCAGGTGGTGGAGACGCCAACAAGGAGAGGTGCAATGCTAGACCTTGTACTAACGAACAAAGAAGGTCTAGTTGGAGATGTGAAGGTTGGGGGCAGCCTTGGCTGCAGTGACCATGAGATGGTGGAGTTCAGGATCCTGCGAGGAGGGAGCAGGGCAATGAGTAGGATTGCAACGCTGGACTTCAGGAGAGCTGACTTTGGCCTCTTGAGGGACCTACTTAGGGGAATCTCCTGGGGTAGGGCCCTAGAAGGAAGAGGGGTCCAAGAAAGCTGGTTAATATTCAAGCATCACCTCCTCCAGGCTCAAGAGCAGTGCATCCCTCTGAGGAAGAAGTCCAGCAAAGCGGGCAGGAGACCTGCATGGATGAGCAAGGAACTCCTGGCAAAACTCCAGCAGAAGAAGGCAGTCTACAGAATGTGGAAAAGGGGACAGGCCACTTGGGAGGAATGCAGGCACACTGTCAGAGTGTGCAGGGATGCGACAAGGAAGGCTAAGGCCCAGTTGGAATTAAATCTGGCGAGGGATGTCAGGGACAACAAGAAGGGTTTCTTCAAATACATCAAGAGCAAAAGGAAGACTAGGGAAAATGTGGGCCCGCTGCTGAATGGGGCGGGTGCCCTGGTAACAAAGGATATAGAGAAGGCAGAGTTATTGAATGCTGCCTTTGTTTCAGTCTTCACTGCTAAGGCCAGTCCTGAGGAATTCCAGACCCTGGGGACAAGAGAGGAAGGCTGGAGAAAGGAAGACTCTCCCTTGGTCGAGGAGGATCAGGTTAGAGATCTTTTGTCCAAACTTGACATCCACAAATCCATGGGCCCCGATGGGATGCACCCACGAGTGCTGAGGGAGCTGGCGGATGTTATCGCTAGGCCACTCTCCATCATCTTGGAAAGGTCCTGGAGAACAGGAGAGGTGCCTGAGGACTGGAAGAAAGCCAATGTCACGCCAGTCTTCAAAAAGGGCAAGAAGGAGGAGCCAGGAAACTCCAGGCCTGTCAGCCTCCCCTCCATCCCTGGAAAGGTGATGGAACAGCTCCTCCTGGAGGTCATCACTAAGCATCTGGAGGGCAAGAAGGTGATCAGGAGTAGTCAGCATGGATTCACCAAAGGGAAATCATGCTTGACCAATCGGATAGCCTTCTCTGACAGAATGACTGGCTGGGTAGGGGAGGGGAGAGCAGTGGATGTTGTCTCCCTGGACTTCAGCAAGGCTTTTGACGCTGTCTCCCATCACATCCTCCTAGGTAAGCTCAGGAAGTGTGGGCTAGATGAGTGGACGGTGAGGTGGCTTGAGAACTGGCTGGATGGCCGAGCTCAGAGGGTTGTGGTCAGTGGCGCAGAGTCTAGTTGGAGGCCTGTAGCTAGCAGTGTCCCGCAGGGGTCAGTGCTGGGTCCAGTCTTGTTCAATGTATTCATCAATGACCTGGAGGAAGGGACAGAGTGCACCCTCAGCGAGTTTGCTGATGACACAAAACTGGGAGGAGTGGCTGACACACCAGAAGGCTGTGCTGTCATTCAAAGGGACCTGGACAGGCTGGAGAGCTGGGCGGAGAGGAACCTCATGAAGTTCCACAAAGGCAAGTGCAGGGTCCTGCACCTAGGGGAGGAATAATCCCATGCACCAGGACAGGCTGGGGGTTGACCTGCTGGAAAGTAGCTCTGCAGAGAAGGACCTGGGTGTCCTGGTGGACGACAAGTTAAGCATGAGCCAGCAACGTGTCCTTGTGGCCAAGAAGGCCAATGGGATCCTGGGGTGCAGATTAGGCAGAGCATTGCAAGCAGGTGGAGGGAGGTGATCCTCCCCCCTCTACTCAGCCCTGGGGAGGCCACATCTGGAGTACTGTGTCCAGTTCTGGGCTCCCCAGTACAAGAGAGACAGGGCACTACTGGAGAGAGTCCAGCGGAGGGCTACAAAGATGATCAGGGGACTGGAGCATCTCTCCTATGCAGAAAGGCTGCGAGAGCTGGGCCTGTTCAGTCTGGAGAAGAGAAGACTGAGGGGGCATCTGATCAATATGTACAAGTATCTGAAGGGAGGATGTCAAGAGGATGAGGCCAGTCTCTTCTCCGTGGTGCCCAGCAACAGGACAAGAGGCAACGAGCATAAACTGAACCACAGGAATTTCCAGCTAACCCTGAGAAAAAACGTCTTTACTGTGAGGGTGACAGAGCATTGGAACAGGTTGCCCAGAGAGGTGGTGGAGTCTCCTTCCCTGGAGATATTCAAAACCCGTCTGGATGTGATCCTGGGAAATATGCTCTAGAGGACCCTGCAGGGGGGTTGGACTAGATGATCTCCAGAGGTCCCTTCCAACCTAAAGGATTCTGTGATTCTGTGAGTTATAAAAAGGCTTATTATTGCCTGATGACCATTCTTTTCACGGAAGGTGATCCACCCTGCATCATACTCCACACAATAATGTGACTGCATTTCCAAAGAGCATTGCATTTGGTCCAATATTGCAGCTTTTACTTACTGATTTCTTTATTTCTCTAGGAGCAGACAGTGTTGTTTATCTTTCTGTGGAAGGGCTGGTATCATCTGTGCAAGAAAGCATCAAAGCAAGGCAAGAGAGTGAGAACAGCCTAAAAAACCAGAAGTCACGTGCTGGGAAGATTGGTCATTGCACAGCATGTCTTACTGGAGAGTATCCTGTAGAGCTAGAATGGTGAATTCTTAGTGGATGAGTATCAGTTCATCTGCTACTGAACATAACTTTTTCAAATATGCCTTTTTGCTATTAGTGTTCCTCCATTTTAGGTCATACTTAAAGCTTATGACAGCTAACTAATTTACTGTTACTGAAATATGTCTTTAGAGACTTACAGAAAGTCTGAAGTGATGAAAACTATATAAGCAGATTAAAATATAAAATCGTATAGTTTTTGATGCGCAGTTGTGCCTTCTATTTTCTCAAAAAATAATTTAAAAGCCAAAGTGTTTTTAATTATTTAGGTGTCCCAGAGTATTTTGTTTCAGTGTTGCCCTGAAAAGTAAGATACCCCTGTTAGACTTGTTCACAAAGTTAAAATACAAATCATGGATCATGTGGTGTAATTTCAAACTATCAAAGTCTTACTGCAAAAGTATGCGAAGTATGCTTTTCTCTTTAGGAAAAAATACCAGATTCTGAAGTCAAATTGCTTCCTCAGCAGTTCTTGCATAGTCCTCCTAAGGCTAGAAGGACCTAACTCTTGCATATATAGCTAAGTAGTCCTTATTAACAAACCTTTTGTAACTAACAAGCATCCAGATTCTGTGAACGTAAAGCGTAGCCTATGATTTTAAAAATGGAACACTCAGGGAAATGTTCAGCCAAAAAGCTCTCTAGTTTTATATCTTCAAAATTCTTTTTTTGAAGTCCACTGTATTTGCATTATCTTTGGATGCTTTTACAATTGCCAATAGGATGTGGAAGGAGAATGCTTTACACTGCCAGTGATTTTATATTCTGTCACATCATGTTTTCTCCAGGATAAATCCCAACAATTTTTATATGTCCACCTTCAATGTAAAATCAAAAATAAAATTACCTTTGTTGCTTTAACAGTAAATAAGATGATATATCAACTAAAGGATATGAGTTATGTTTTGGGTATACTCTTTATTTTGCTACAGTACTGCTGTCATATAATAAATGTAATGTTAAAAAAAAGAGTTTTGAAGAACCATTAGGCGTTGAATGCATTGTATTTTTTATAGTTACTTGTACACATGAAGATCACTTGCTCAATGACTCATTAGCTAAAATGAAAAAGCACCTTTTGAAAACTTGCAAATTTACACAGATTACAAGATTATTTTATGCAGCAGATACGCACAATTGAAAAATATTTTCTACACCTCATTTTTTTCATTGAATACCAGCAACTTAATTATAAATTTTCTATTTAATATTCTTTATTTTGGCCTTATAGTTGTTTGTGATTCTGCTAGAAAAAAGAAAAATAAATGCTTAAGATATTTAGTTGAGAATTACAGCCCTAGTCGCTAAGTTCAAAAGGGTGCTTTCTTACCTGGGACTTGTAGCAACTGTGGCTGATGTACAAGGACAAAACAGAAGTCCCAGTTCAAGAAAGGATGTAAATAAATTTTACTGAAGTCAAGACATAAGCCTTATGCAGGTTCTGTGTGGAATCAAAACCAACCTGCAGTCAAGCTGATGGGAGAATCTAGATTTTAATAAGAATCAAGTTGTTTACTGCGTTCTTCACTAAAGCCCAAATCTCTTTATGGGGAGATGTATGTGAATCTTCTCTGTCCAATTAGTTAGTTTAACAGAACCATAATGGTTCATCCTGAAAATAATCTCAGCAAGATAACTGGATGGAGTTACTCTGACTGCCCCCTCTCCCAGATTAATCAGGAAGGAGCGAGAAAAGAGAAAAACTGTCATTAACATTTTCCCCCCTTTTGTCTTTCCTACCCTCAATAAGAACACTATTCAAAAGAAGGGATAAGTCAAGCTCTTGTGGTTACAGACATGTGTAAGGAGCCTTTACTACTTGAGATAAAAACTCATGCACATGTTTTACACAAGGTTGCAAGCAGAAGTCTCTCAAACTGTCTACAGAATAGTCTGCAAATGAAACTTGGGCAAATACTTCTTGCCATGTTAACAACAAATTTGTTATTTTTAAGTGAGGTAATAAATGTTTAAATGTGATACAAGCATTAGCTGCCACAATTCTGATTTCAGTAAGAAAATTCCTGATGCCTTTTTTCCTCCATATTATGCATGTGAAATTACAAAAAAAAAAAATCTGTTACTGTAAGCAGTGTAATTCTTAAAGACATGACATGCCTAATTTTTAGTATACACTTTTTTTTTAAACTTATAAGTTAAAGGGGAGATACTTTTAAAAAGTCACTTAATTCCCTGACAACTAGATTTATGCATTAGGGTATGAGGCCCCTTTTAATTTTTCTTATGCAATGAGCCTTTCTTCCAGAATGAACCACTAGCTGAAATGTAAAGGCACCTTTCAAAAACTTGCAAAACTACGTGGCAAGGCTTTTTTTTATGCAGCAGATTTACAGCAAAATATACATATGCAATGAGCATTTTGAGGGAGGAAATCCCCCTGGCCTTAGGTGTCACTATTTGTATTATTTTAACGAGAATGTTTTACGGTGAAACAATTCCTGCTGCGTTACCAGTGTGCAACTGTGCTAAATTGTTTTAAAAAAGTGACAACAGCAATCTAACATCTAACTTCTTCCTTGTGTAACATTAAAAATGAACTGACCATCGTTTCACTGCATCTGCAGCAGTATGTGTCTACGGTTTCTTTGAATAAAGTAATCTTCACAGAGCACTCGAATACGGAACAAATCATTTTGTGCCTTGTATCACCGGTGCTTAGCCCCGAGCTCCACCTCCGTTAACCTTCACCCCTCGACGACACGTTTAAAACCCAGCTGACGGGGAGGGGGCGCCGCTCGGGGGGGGGGGGGGCACGGGCACGGGCACGGGCACAACAACCCAAACCAACCCCCTTCTCACCCCCTCCCCCCCCCGGTTAACGGCCGGCAACGTCGCGCGCAGCGCCCGGAAATGACATATCGGCCTCCCTACCCGCTGGGCCGTACCATCTCCCCGGAAGGGGAGGGTCGGGGACACGCGTGGTCTGCGAGCGGAGCGATGGGCCTCGCCCTCCACCCTGGGCCCGAAGGTTTGTTTCATCCACTTTTTCCATGTCTGAAGAGTTGACAGGAAGATAGGGAGGCTCCTTGGGCTGCCGCGACTCTTCTTCCCCAGAGGAAATAATGGCGCGGCCCGCCACACGCCAGCGGCACAGCTCTCCTATGCCCAAAACGGAGCGCGGCGGCTATTGGCCAATGTGGAGGCCGTGCTGCCGCCGGAGTCGGGCCAGCCAATCAGAAGCGCTGTACTGGAGTGGCCTGGGGGGCGGGGGTAGCGCGGTGTTGCGGGTAGGTGCTCGGCGTCGTTTGAGGTGGGGGTGCGGCGGTGCGTGGCCTCTGTGCCCTGCTCCGGCCGTTGGGTCGGGCCGTAACGGTCGGCGGGGCGGCGCTGGTGGCGGCCTGCCCGCAGGGCTGCCGCGGGGCGCGGTGCCGCCGGGTGGGCTTGCGCGTGGCGAGGGGATGCGGTGCCCCCTGTCCTCGCTCGGGGCCGCGGCGGAGTCTTGCCCCTGGCCCGGCGGAGGCGGGGGGTGGGGAGGGAGGCGACATCAGGTGGGGGTGCTTTAGCAGTATCGGGTGTTGTGGTGAAGTTGTGTGCTTCCTGTAACGCGCTTTAAGTGAGACATACGCTTTTTGCGCAGTTCTTGTGTCATTTGGCTAAAATACTAAAAACTGGGAGGTGACAACGCAGTCTGCTTTGTTGTCTTTCAGAGGCACTGAAGCTATGCTGCTGAGATGACTCTTCAGGAAATGGTGAATGAGGCAGCCAGCCTGTATCCGGATAGAAAAGCCGTTTGGTTTGATGAGTGCAATGGCAAACCTGCAGTTTTCTACACATATGCGACAGTAGTTAAGCTTGCGGTGGAATTAACAGCTTTCCTTCAAAAGCACTGCAGTCATCGAGGGAAATGTGAAATAGGTCTTTACTGCTATCCGGGAATAAACTTACCATCTTGGATCATAGGGTAATGGTGTGAATCCTTGCGTTGTCCTTTTTTTTTTTTTTGTAATGTTCACCTATAGACTCTATTTAAGCAGATTTTCAATTTGTTTATATTTTTAATAATAACAAAAATGCAGTAAAGCAGACCATAGCTTAGATGATTTTTATGCAGCTGAAATACTTATATTTATTTTCCTTTATTACATTATTTAAATGTATTGTATTGCTTAAATGTAGAGGCATAGGAGTCTTGCTTTTTAAGGAAAAAGACCCCAGTGTTAGAGTTTGCACTCTTTTGTCCCAGTGTTATAATTTACACTCTTTTGAAAACCTAGTGTCAGAGTTTTAAGTGACCAAGTCTTAAGGTCACTGATCTAAAATATATGAAAATCTAAAATACATGAAAGTGTCAATTTAAAGAAGAGTGTATATTTAGGCGTATTGTGACTAGTGTGTTATGCTTAAAAATGGAGTTGATTTAACAGAATAAATATGTACAAAAATGAGTATGCAGAGTTGTTTTTTATGTATATTCTTCTTGTCTTGCTAGCAGAAAAAGTAGATGTGAAAAAAATTGATGCTTTACACTAAATGAGTGTACAGTTAAAACTCTCTTAACAAATATCATAGGAAAAAGTAATTATGAGTGCAGTAGTAAAGACTGATTATTTAGTGCCAGGAAATAGAAATGTTTGTGATCTCCACACTAATGTTGGCTCTGCAATTTTTAAAATATTACTTTTGCAGATGAATTGTTATGTGTGTATCCCTTACATATTTTCTGTCCATTAAGTTTACGATATAATATAGAATCCCTGCATCATCGTATTTTCAAGAGCTGATATGTACAGCAGCAGTCGTCTTACTGGGATGATCTGCGTTAGTATTTTCCTGTTGTCACACCGGACTAAAATACGCAGTAGCACAAGAAAACGTAAGGCAGAAAGTAAAGTAATGGTAGAGAATGATGTAAAAGAAAATTGTCTAAAGATTTCACTGAACTCAGTAGTGTACTTCTAGGTATACCTGCTAACTGTTGTCTTTGTTTTTGACAGAATGCCACTTAGGCATTTCACAACTTTGTTTCTAAACATACCCAGGAACATCTAACTCGTCACGGTGTCGGTGACATTGCCAAAGCATTGAGTTCAGGGTTTTTGAGTAGGTATTCTTCTATCTACGGTAGAGCGTAATCCAAAAGTATGCCTGTAAAGTAAGTGCTTACATTACTTGTCCAGGGGATGAGTCACCTGTTGCGTTCCTCTCCTTCAAGAATCTGAAGCTTCATTACTACTCTTCAGCGAACCTCTTGAAATACCAGACAAATAAGCTGGTATGGGGCTTTATCATCACTGTAGGTTGAATTTCTGCTTACGTGGAATAGTACAGAGTCAGATATGTAATGTGGCTCTATACTCAGTGAATCAGATTATCATTTGCCAAAAGGAAACCTTTGTTCCAGCATGTGCTTGTGTAAATTTTTTACTGCAGTAAAATGATGCAAAATAAATTCTACAAGCAAACTATGCAAGAGACTCTGGTCTCTGCTGTTATCTCCTCTGATTGTCCATCATCCAGCTGACTATCTAAGCATGTGGTTGTAGAGTCGCACATCCTTTCCCGGCTCAGTTGATGTGTTAAACGGCGTGAGTGCTCCGTTTAAGGTTATCATTAACCTTTTGGACAAGCTGAGGAACTTTCTCACTGGTAGGGAAACACTTTTTTCCATGTGAGGAGAGTGCAGCAGCAGAGCCCGTCGCTCATAGAGGTTGCGCAGTCTCCATCCTTGGAGGTTTTCAAGATGCAATTGGATCAAGCCCTGAGCAACTGGGTCTGACCTCACGGCTGCCTCTGCTTGAGCAGGAGGTTGGGTGAGAGACCTCCTGAGGTCCCTTCCAACCTGAATTATCCTGTGTTCCTATGATCTGTGCAGCAGCAGCATTTCCTTTTGCTACCCGAGTGGGAACTACCAAAGCATTTTGATTCTTACAACTCTGTCTCCTAAGCAGTTAGCTATATATGCCATATATAGCGCAGGGCAGGCATAGGCACTTTATTCAAATTTATTGGTTCCAGTGCCTGTTCGAGTGCTTTAAACTTAGTAGTAACAATGCAGAATGCTGCAGGTTCCGAGTCTTTGTTCTAGATCTTGTTGTTACGGCAGTGATAAATCACTGTCACACACTGAGGAAATATAACTAATTGTTCATGGGGACCCAAAAGAAGAAATTTTAAGAAGGAATTTTAGGATTTATGGAAAGTGTTCACATTTTAGTTGTCTCTTATTTATCTTTGTTTTTTGAGGTGTTAAAGCATTCAAGTAATTGTCTTTATCAAATTGAGCCACTGGATGGAGTACATAATCCATGACTGTTGTAAACCAGTAACTTGAAGAAGCACTGCAATATAAAGCACAGTGAACGAGTTAAAAATGATACTTAATGTTCATCTGTTTATTTGTTAGGGAAGAAATTATAATGCTTGTTCAAATTTTCTTAAACTGAGTTCTTTAAACTAGCCAGAAGAAAAAGATAGTATATTCAGTGTGTGGATCTTGGGATTTTTCAGTATGTTTATGCATGTTACACATGTAAGTGAAAAGGTTTTATTTCTGTTTCTAGTCAATAGCAGAAGCTTTGAAATCATGGTGCCATTGATGTCAGTGATACCTTCATTATCACTAACCTTGGCTGGGAAGAATTTTGAGTGTTTTTGTCTAGATTTAAGCTTTTTCCTTGCTGTAGAAGACCAGAAGGGAACAGTGATTATAATTTGCTTTCTACTTAATTTCTAACAAAATATTTGAAAATCATATTCTAACTACATTTTCTGAGTCTGGAAATTAACTGTGCTGTAAAAGAAACCTTAGTGAAATTTAAGAGGATTTTGTTATCCTTAGAGTTTTCTTAATTTGTAATAGTTCTGTCTTTGTAGAATCCTTCAAGTTCCAGCTGCTTATTCTCCTGTTGATCCAGACGCACCACCAATATTATCCAGCTACTTCATGAAGAAATGCAGCCTTCAATATATTCTTGTTGAGAATGACAAAATAAATGTAAGTGTTCAGGCTTCTACAGGAACCGTTAATGTGCCATGTAGAAATGTGTAGCTACTCAGATCGTATTGTGTCTAAGTTTGCATATGGTTGCTTTGTTTCCTCATGACAAGATGGTGTCTTCTTCATACAAATGTTTTTGAATTTAGAAGTATTAAGTGCTTCCCCTGTTTAAAAAAGTTGTCTATTTTCCTATTACAGTGTTGTCCGGGCAAACAAGACTTTTCCAGTCCTGTTTCCATGTATGTCAGGATTCGGAGTTGGAAGTCTTTGCAGCAGTTGAAAATAACTGCTCCATTTAGTCCTTCGATTTCCCTTTGTCCAACTGCTTCCAAATCTTTGTATCCTCACACCTTGCAAAGGGAATAGACAAGCCCAGACCATCTAGTTACAATTCAGAGTACTTTTTCTTTGTCTTCTGTGAAATTGTTTCATATAGTTTCCCTTTCTTCTTATTATTTGCCAAAATAATTGTTTATTTCTCATTTATAAAGTATGTACTCACTCCTATTTAAAATATATATAAGTATGAGCTTAAAACTGTCCTATATGTGTCTTCCAAAAATGGAGGAGTGAAAAATCACAGGTCACTTGTGAAAACGTTCTTTTTTTCATAATTCATTGCACGCAATAGAACAATAACAGTACGTCCGGAGGTTTCCCATTTAAATTGTGTATTTTCTCTTACAGAAATTCAAGATGTCCCATGAGGGCTGGTTTCACCACAGTTCTTCCACAATAGAACATATTGGTTTAACTCTCTTCCAAATTAGCTGGAGCAGTGCTGATACAAGTTCCCAACTAGACAGTGTAAAAATTAAATATGAACCCTTCAAAGCTATGGGTAACTTGCAGCCAGGTTATACTGTCTGCCCAGATCAACTTGAAGTAAAGATGTCGAAAGGAGGATACATGGACATTGGCCAGAAATACTCTTTAGCGTACGTCTTGCATACATCAGGAACTACGGGGATCCCCAAAATAGTCAGAGTACCTCATAAATGTATAGTGCCAAATATTCAGCATCTTAAGTAAGTGTGATTTCTGATTTTTCTTTTAAGTGCTTTTGCCAATTAGGCCTTCAGTATCTTTTTTTCTTAAGTACTTCAGAGGGTACAGGTTGAATTTTTGCCAACAGTACTTCACTTCTTCCTCTTCCCTTGCCTTTCCTTCCTCACATTTCTTTTTGTTTGTTTCTAAGTAGTCATATAAAATTGTTTGTCTAAATGTTATTTGTAATGACTAAATAAGACTCTTTACCTGAATTTTTGGATAGTATATCCCCAAAATGTGGTAGTGTTGTAGGTATTGTATTGCTGGTTTGCTGCTTGAAAGAAATAAGTAACAAAATTAATTTTTTTATTCCCATTTATATTTAACGTATTCTGTAGTTTTTCTCTTTAAATCCTAATTCCTTTTCTTGGAGGCCACTTGGGTTTCGTTCCGTTCCATTTAGTACTCTCTAGAAAATACTACTGGCTGCTTGGTTTATTTGTTTATTTATTTGTTTGTTTGTTTGACATCTGGAGTGAAAAAAGATTCCAGATCCAAAGGTGTATCAAAGGAGCACCCACTAGTTGGAATATGCCCCAGAACCAATTGTCTTGGTGTGTAACGTGATGGCTATCTTTGTAAAGGACCTTATTCAATCCATATTTACAGTCGTTTTACGCAGGAGCTCGTGCTCAAATTCTCTGGTCAGCACATTCAAGCAATATGCCTATATATTCAGAGTAGCCCTTAACTAAAGTGAGGTACAGAAGCTCTTTCATGCTGCTCTTCCATTTGGGAACCTTGTTTCTTTTTTATTAACATGCACCAGGTTTGTAATTCCTAGCTTTCTTATTCTAGATCCATATTTGAGATCACACAGGATGATATGCTGTTCCTGGCTTCTTCTCTAACGTTTGACCCATCTGTGGTTGAACTGTTCATTGCTCTGACAAGCGGCGCCTCTCTTCTTATAGTACCAAACACTATTAAAATGATGCCTGTGAAGCTATGTGCTGCTCTATTTCATCACCATCGTGTGACAGTGTTGCAGGTAGGCAACCTGTAAGATAAGTGTCTTGCTTCTCACCTTTGCTAATATGTACTATTTCTTCATCAGACTAGACAGTAGTGATAATATTGCAGGAGCGTTCTTCCTTGAAAGTGGTTCCTGTTATCCTTTTTGCTGTAGGATGTTAGCTTTTTAGAAAATTACTATCTGATTGCAGTCTCAAACATTTTGTGACAGAAAACACTGAACTGAAGATAAAACTGACATTCATTTTAGTAATGTGTTAATTCTTACGAGCTAATTAAATTAGTCTGTTAGTTAATCTGCTAGCTCTGAATAATCTGGTAAGGAGGTTACTTTTTATAAACACTTTAGCACCTTATAATGGGCTTGGTCTTGGAGCCTTTCCTCATAAATATTTTTTAATTCTTAATGGCAGTCTCTCTACTATAAATACAACAACTAAAACAGTGCTATTACAGCATGATAAAACGTTTGTCGTTTTTACAATAGTAAGAGAAGGATAACCAGCAACACTTCCTGTGTTCAGGCCATCTGCTTATATGAGGCTTCGTCTGCCCCTTCTGTCTTAATATACATCACCTGCTATATTATCTCAATTTTCATGGCTTTAAAGTTCATTTTTTTGAAAACATACTTGAAACTGTGAGCATCCCGTGTGTCTGAATAAGCCTCATCTCTTGCTTTGTAGTGTTAAGGGGGATTTAATAAGCTATTACTTAAGTACAGAAACTTAAATCCTAGGGGAGAGGAAGCCACTAAAAGTGGATCTCGTTTGTAACTGACTTTGAGCAAAATTATTATGATCTGGTTAGTCTACTAACTGCAATAGATCAACCCTGAAGTAATGCTTTGTCATTAATGTTGTATTTGCATTCACAGAAGTGTTAAGGTTTCCTTTTCTTTTGGAGAAATGATGGTAGTTGAGATTGTAGATTTTAAATTTAAGATTAGTGAGTAGTTAGCTGGAGATTCCACAGCAGTGAGTATTTTGATAACCTTATTCCCTACTCTTATTTTGTTTTATTGTAAATGCTATAAATCTTGATGATATAGATTTTCCTGTCACACACAATTTCCGTGATCACTTTAGCTCACTTGCTGCTTTAAGCAGAACTGTTGTCAGAGTTTAATTTCTGAGTAAAAAGTAATTTTCTCTAAGCGTGTAGACTAACAGGGCAAGGCTGGTTTTGGTCTCATGGAGATATTTGAGATGTCTTCCTAAGAAAAATTTGGTTTTGTGGTTTTGGTCAGTGAAGGAAGGGTTGCTCAGCAGAATTAATGGTAAAGTGCTCTTTAGAATTCAACTGATGATGAATAATTTTATGATATTTCTTAAATTGTAGGAATACCTCACCTTTCCCTCTTAACTTAGTTGAGCAGACTTGGGAAATCTGAAAAAGTGATTAAGGGAGAAGGAAGAGTCATTTTCCCCCACCTTTTTTCCTTACTGTATTTCACTGAAGTTAAAATGATCAACTGAAAGGTGATGGTCTTAATATGTTACAGAAAGAAAATATCTTGCCAAGAAATAATTCGATTAACTTTTTAGTCCTCTTACTAGATTAAAAAAATACTAACTTTACAGTGTAACATGACAACTTTCAGAAAACTAATCTTTGTAGATGATCAGGAACAACCCAAAATCTGGCATCCTGTGAATGTTTAATGTTATAGAAAGGTCTTTACATGTTCTGTATTCAGGTTAATTTAATATATTTCAGCTGTAACATGCTGGAATGAAGAGAAAAAAGGCCCCAAACAGTAATATCAAAGAGTATACCATGTTTGCTGCTTTCCATTTCAAAGGCATTAATATAACAACTAATGTGCATATACTTTCGATAATGGCTGAAAAAACAACATGGAACCTGTAACACAGATGGGTGAAGTATGAAACTGCAGCCGAGCATATATTTGTGCTAAAAATACTCATTGAAGGTTTCATATGATAAATAAAATCTCACAAAACACCAGTGCCATCTCTACTTGCATCTTATGGTTGATGATAATAGCCAAATAGTGGATATGATAAAGCAAGAACAGGTATATACATATACTGAAAAAATATAACAAATAATTTCTCTTGCATCCCTTTCTTTTTAACGTGTATCATTCAGACAACGCCAACACTTCTCAGAAGGTTTGGAGCTCACATTATTAAATCAACCGTGTTGTCTGCAAAAACTTCACTCCGTGTCTTAGCCCTTGGTGGTGAAGCATTTCCTGCACTGAATCTCTTGAAAAGTTGGAAGCACGAGGAGAACAAAACAAGTATTTTTAATCTGTATGGTATTACTGAGGTGTCCAGCTGGGCCACTTGCTACAAGATTCCTGAAGAGGTTTTTAGTGCTGATTTTCGGTAGGAAGCTTGACCATTTTCACTGGCTTGGGATGTGAATGGTGAAATGTGATATCACTAGAAAAAGAACCTACATTTCCTGGGCTACTCAGACCTCCTAAACGTTTCATGCTAGTTGAAGTTAAACTTGTATTTTCTGTAGAAGTAGACAAATTCATCCTCTATTGCTATAATGCAGGCCCCTCAAGTGGAAATGGTTGATGAGTGATTCTTAAACTACAAAACTGCAGATTTATCACAGTTCGAAATCCTGTGTACCAGCAGACCTCTTAAGTTTCACACACTGTGTCGTGGTGGTTTCTGTTTTAGTTAGTCCTGCATCTAGACCTCCTCCTCATTGTAGCCTGTGATTCCACACACTGAACGTGGGCTGGCCTAATCCAGGGTGTGCTGTCTCTGACTGCGTAATGGTATTGGAGCAGTGTTAGGCTTCTCCAGGCCGCTGACTCTCAGCCAAGTTGCTAGTAACTACAGTCAGGCCTACCCTTCCCCATCATGACGCTTTGCTGGTGAGATCTAACGTGTTCAAATAGAAGAAACGTACCAGAGCCGTCAGTAAAGACGTTCCACCTGTAAAGAAATGAGGCTATTTAACTGTTGATCATAGGCTCTGAACAACGATATACTCATGGCTTAGCTCTGGCAAGTTCAGAATGTTAATTTTGAGATTTACCTATTTTAGGCAAAAATACTAAAAAGATTACTTTCAAATATAATCAGCATATGTACAGGTGTTTCTTATAGCTACAATGCTTTTACCTGCAGATTTTAAAACTCCAGGAGTGCTTTAGTGAAGACTAGTTTTTGTTTTTTCTAACACTGGATAATATACTATTCAGCAAATCAGCATGTTAACGTTACGTGGCTAATACGGATGACAGAAATTTGTCCTAAGTGACCAATCCAAGATCACACAGTGATTTTACTTTGACTTTCAGGAGTACTTTCTTTTCAGCATTTAGCATTCACCATCATTTTCACTCAATTATTGACTTTTTTGTTCTTTGAATTTTATGAGGAAGGTTGCAGGAGTGCCAGGGCCCAGAGAGGTGCTTCCAGTTATCTCAGGGTGTCATTTCCTCTCTGAAATGTGTAATTATTCTGTGGCGTGATAGTTACATGTGTATCTTATGAAATGGAATGTTTTGGACAAACGGTGTGATATATTAACCTGGTATTTAAACCATTGAAGACTGAAAATGATGGATTGTTAAAAAGTATTATCAGCTTCTCATGCAAAACTCTGAATAAATCAGTAAGGAGTTTTATTCGAAAATGATGCAGTATGACCTGCTATGTGGCATCTATTCTACAGACAGTGTGAGATCTTCTTTTACAGCACTGAGAATTTCTGACTCTAGAGTTTTATTCTAGTTTCTCTGAGTTCAAACATTACATTCTCCTCAGTTAAATTGTTTTTTTTTTTTCTACTCAAAGTTTCTGTGTTCCAGAGATAATGTGTTATTCTTCAGTTCAAACTGAGAACTGTCAGTATGCTGGAAGTCTTTACAGTCTGCAACTGTTGTCTCCTCTTCACTTCAGAGCCTCTTTCCTCTAAGTGTCATTGCAAAGGGAAGTACAGTTCCTTTGCAGTAAGCAGCCCCAGATATAACAAAACCAAGACAGACAGTTTAATATTATCTTGATTACTCAGCGTTGGTAGGACAGTTGGCATACAATTGGCTTTATTTTTGCTAGCAAAATGATGAAAACTGATGCAATTTCTAGAGATCGCTAGAAAAACAAAAAATCAGCAGAAAAGTTAGTGCATTAGTGGTCTATCCCTCTGTTTTTTTGATATGTTTGGCAAAATTAAATGTCTAATTCCGAGTCTCTTAATAATAATGTATTAGATGATCCAAATGAGGTGCTGCTTTGTCTTTTATTTTTGCTGCTGTATGATCTATGTAGGGAGCTTGTTTTTTGTTTGGAGATGGTAAATTTTATTCTTTTTTTGATTTTGTCTTTTCTTTTCTGCTGGGGCTTTCCCATGGTATGGGGTAGACACGTTGAATGTCTGGGCTGCTTTCTCGTACCTGTTTGTCAGGTAAATATCTTTTGAAGCCAGCTAGAGGAAGGAAAAGGAGAAGATTCTCACTTGGCAAAAATATACATTTTACAGACTTTGACTCCTTTTTGGTCAATATGAGATAAGGAATTCATTGGCTGATCAGAGAAAAGGAGAAGTTTCAAGAGCCTAAATAACAGGAATTGTTAGGATGAAGTATGTGACTTTTATCATAGGAAGTGAACTGCAGCCCATGCTTGACTTTATGCATTATCAAAGTTATTTCAAGTTACCTGACTGTTTAAACTTTGCACAGAACAATGTGTTAGTCTGTACCCCCATTCAGAAGTAGTGTCTGTATTCAAAAATTAATGTTCTGTGAATGCTTGAAGAGGATGGAGAATGAAGGAGAAGGAAGGAGCTGGTCTGCAGCTCAACAAGAGAAGTCCATGGATAGGTGACATTGAAATTACAGTTTCTTTTATTTCGGTCTTCTCTGAAAAATCAGCTGAACTCAGCTAACAAACATCAGGAATAAAAGCTCAGACTAAGATAGGGAAAGAATGAATTAGAAATCATTTAAATGTGTTTGAATTCTTTGAGCCTGATGAAGTTCAACCTAGGGCAGCAAAAAACTGACTGAAATGCCCAGGGTACTCTCTGGGTATTTCAAGGTCCATTCTAGTCTTATTTTCTACCATTCTGATTTTCTTTGATGTATTTTAATGAAACCTGTGCATGTTGGTGACGTTTTTCATTCTGAACGCATTGAGCAGTTTTTTTAAGAAGAAACATTTGTAAAAACAAGCCCTAAGTCTAGTTTTGCCATAACACTGATCTTTGAAAAGATTTTATTTATTTCTGGAACGGTTGTTTTGTGTTCAGAAAGGAAAGTTTTTTACTATTTCTCTCTCTAATATGTTTAGAAATGATTTCCCTGTACCTTTGGGTTCACCGCTTCTTGGAACAGCAGTTGAGGTCAGAGATACCAGTGGTTCTGCAGTTCTAGAAGGCGAGGGACAAATATTTATAGGTTATGTTTTATTTGTTGTTCTTTTAAGATACTTTTCTTTGTTGTCTGGGTTTTAATACTATGTTAATTATTTTACTTTGTATCTGTCTCTGATATACAGACTGATATGGCATTGTAAGGTTCCATTGGGCTGGGAAACTGCTCATATTTTAGATTGTTGGAATGATGAACAAGAAATTACCATCATTTTGTCTGCAGAGTGCATTCATTATAATAATTTATCTTTTCTGCTTGCATTTTGACACTTTAAGTAGCCAGGTTATTTTTGTGTGTTAACTGAATTAACTGTATAGCCCAATTTATATGTTTTAGAAGTTTAGGTATTATATATTATATTATTATAATCTTTTAATACTTCTGATAATGCTTGTTAGAGTTTATAAGAATTTGATAAAATACTCAGTATTTTCTTTATAATAAATACTCAGTATTTTCTTTATAATTTCATAGGTATTCTATTTAATATATAGGACCACAATCTTTTCTTGTACAGGTGGTGAAGAACGGATCTGTTTTCTTGATGATGAAATAACTGTACCCTTTGGCACAATGAGAGAAACAGGGGATTTTGTAAGCGTGCAGGATGCGAAGATGGTCTTCCTGGGTCGGAAAGACAATCAAATTAAACGTCATGGCAAACGATTTAATATTGAATACTTGCAGCAGGTAATACAACATTTAGTGAGTAGAGCATGCCCGTATAGATGAACAGGGATAAGGTACACAGTATTGTTATTAGAAATCTGTATCTACTCAATTTCAGATGACTTTTAGGAGTCTTAAAGAAATTCAAAAATCTAGTCATATAAATTAGGTACGTAAGAGAAGGGAGTTTCGTTTTTGGAAACATGTTTTATTCTGTGGTCTGTTCCAGTAGAACTGAGAAACTGTATAAACATCTGAAAAATACTGAAGACTTACGCAGCAGTGCTTGCATAGTAATAAGGCTACAAGATGGAATGTCAGACTCCTAGATTATATCTCATTTGTGACGTTCAGGCAAATAAAGAAATCTCTCTGAGTTCATTTTTCTATAAATAGGTAGAAACTTTAGCCACAAGAGACTACTGTGATGGTTAGTTAAGATGTGTAAATTACCCTCAAACAGAAGGGACCAGGAACCAGTATGATGACTGTTGATAGCAAAGAGCAGTGTAAAGACTTACTGGCAACTCCAGAATCTTTGGAGTGAAAGCTTATTATAGATTAATTCAAAACATTCTTTTCAGAAAATGCAGTGAATCATGAACTGTGAGAGAAAGTCAGGGCCTCAGAATAAATGTTCTAAATGGATTTGTTTTTCATTTTAATTTTTAAGCATTTCTTCTTTATCAGAACACTATGTTTCATGTTTAAAAAGCAAAATATTTATTTCTAGGTTTGTTTTCTTTTTAAACCTCCAATTTTTGAAATATTGATATGGGCAATATAAAAATTATTGATTAGAAATTAAGTATGCATTTTTATAATGTCAAGCTTACATTTTTTTTCCAGAAATTTTCCAGAAAAAAATAAGCTCAATGTTTTAGTAAAGAATCATGACCTGTGGAGAGTAAGTTTTTTCAGGCACTGGCCAGGTGGCCTATAAAGGGAGATTAATGTGGGAAGATAGTATCCTATTTATGTTCTCTTGAGAGTAAGTACAATTCCCTTGCAGTGTTGGTGTAGCGTGGAAACTGCATTTGACTTGAATTCAGAAAGATGATCTGTGAATTTTAAAACGTGGTAACTAAAGCTTGATAGTTTTCATCCAGTCTCTCCTTATTGCGGAGTATCTCTAGCAAAGATATTCTTGTGGAGAACTAGAGTTGTAGCCGTGTTCTCAAGAAACAAATAGCTGTTCTTCCTTCCATGGAGCAGGATGATTTTGTCAAAAATAACTTTTTGCTGGACACTGCTAGTTCAGTCAGCTCTTGCGTTGTATAAGATGGCAAATTATCAAGTGAATCAAATCATCGATGAAATACTTATGGCACTACTTCATTGCATTCAGCCAGGTGATATTATTATAAAATGAGACGGAGTTTGGTTTTTTTGGGCGGAGGGAAGGGGTGTCTTTTTTTCCCATTTCTTTTTAAGCTAATTCAGTAAAAGCCATTGTGATTTCATTGCAAATGCTTATCCTTAAATTTTGCTCTCAGGTCACGTAGATGCATTGATACGTTCAGTGTTGAAGAGCTGGTTTAAACACGAATAACAAATTTTGAAATTATCTTTTGTTTTGACTGATCTTTTTTGATCTCATTAAAGCCATTCTTACTGCAGTAGTATGTAATCAGATGGAGTTTTGACTATATTATTTAAGGCAGAGGTAAAAATGTAACCTATCTATCTGTAGTACTGTTGCCATCTGATAGTACTTCTGTTCAGAATTAGTGGTTTCAGTATTTGTTAGAAATATCTATGTTTCAAGAACAGTGGTTATGTTCTTGAAACACAGAGCGCAGCCAACAGAGGCAGCGAACAGACGCAGCAGTTTGCGCAGCAGTGTCTGGGCTCTGCCTGGGCCTTTTGTGGGCCTTGTTGGAAGTTGTGGAGGCTTTCTGGGGACCCCCGAGGAACTAGACGGTGCTTGCTGCTAGCAGGAAGGGAGAGCTAGGCAAGGACTCCTGCAGGGGACCTTGACTTAACTTCTCCTGGGAAGTTCTAGCTAGGTGGGGCTGCTGCTAAGGAGCTCTCTGGGCTGCCCTGGTCAGAGGGAGTCGGGGCTTTTGTTTCAAGTGGCTCCTGATTGGGTGGGTCAAGCACCCTTGTGAGTCACTGCTAGGCAGAGGCCTATATAAGAGCCAGGCCTAGAGTGCAGCTCCCAGAGCGCAGCCAACAGAGGCAGCGAACAGACGCAGCAGTTTGCGCAACAGAGGCAGCGAACAGACGCAGCAGTTTGCGCAACAGAGGCAGCGAACAGACGCAGCAGTTTGCGCAACAGAGGCAGCGAACAGACGCAGCAGTTTGCGCAGCAGTTCGCGCAGAAGGGCGCCAGAAGGCAAAGAAGGCATCTCTCCATTTTGCACAGTGGTGTGTCCTTCCCCGGGGCATGGTCATGACACGCCGCAGAGCACGTTCCCCAGTGGCTGCGGGAGGTGCTGCATCAGCTGTGTCTGAGGCCTCAACCCAGACAGACCCTCAGACAGCAGATGCAGCTCTGCAGGTGTCAGGCTGCAGGCAGTGCCTGGGGCCTCTCCGCGAGGCCTGGGCTGACAGACAGCTCTCCTGTGTGAGGTGTGCTGTGGTTGACCAGTTGCGTCACCAGATAAAGGAGTTACAGGAGGAGGTTAGTAGGCTGCGTAGCATCCGAGAGGATGAGCGGGAGATTGACAGGGTGTTCTCGGAGACTGTTCAGCTCCGGGAGTCCCCTGCCCCCACTGCAGCGGAGGTGTCAGAGGGCTCAGCACCGTGTGTAAAGGTGCATCATAACGCTGTTGAAGAGGGCTGGAAGCTGGTGACCTCTCGTAGAAGGAGAAAGGCTCTTGCTCCTCCTCAAGACTTACCCTTGAAGAACAAGTTTAGCGCCCTCCAAGCCGAGGAGGAGCTGGGCATGGCTCCAAGGGAGGCAACTGGCCTGGCAGACCCTGTGCCGTGCAGGAACCCCCGGAAGAAACGGCGAGTGATTGTTGTGGGTGACTGCAACAGGGGACAGAGGCACCTATCTGCCGACCTGATCTCTTGTCCAGAGAGGTTTGCTGCCTGCCAGGGGCTCGAATAAGAGATGTCGTGGAAAGACTGCCAAGGCTTGTCCATGCATCGGACTACTATCCTCTGCTGATCTTCCATGTGGGTGCTAATGACACGAAAGGCAAACTGGAAACCATCAAACGGGACTTCAGAGCTCTGGGAATGGTGGTGAAGGGTCTGGGAGCCCAGGTTGTTTTCTCCTCAATCTTGCCTGTGAGGGGAAAGGACAGGAGGAGGAGTAGACGAATTTTCCAAGTTAACAGCTGGCTGCGCCGCTGGTGTTGGCAACAGGGCTTTGGTTTCTATGACCATGGGACCCTGTTTGAAGACCAACAGCTGATAGGGAGTGATGGGATCCACCTTACCAAGCGGGGCATGCGTGTCTTTGCCAACAGATTGGCCAGCCTGGTACGGAGGGCTTTAAACTAGGCAAGATGGGGGAAGGGGAGTGGTATAGTGGCAGGGGAGTCAGTAAAACACCGCTCAAGTCAGGATGCCTCCAGCGGGTGCATACAACCAGGGGAGACAGCATGGGACATGGCTATGGAGGATCCTCTTGCACCTCTTCTGGGAAGCCTGCGTGCTTGACTGGCTCTCTCAAATGCCTGTATACCAATGCACGCAGCATGGGGAATAAGCAGGAAGAGTTAGAGATCTGTGTGCGGTCGCAGGGCCATGATCTCATTGCAGTGACAGAGACATGGTGGGATAGTTCACATGACTGGGATGCTGTCATGGATGGCTATGTGCTTTTTAGGAAAGACAGGCCAGGAAGGCGAGGTGGTGGAGTTGCTCTTTATGTGAGGGAGCAACTAGAATGTATGGAGCTCTGCCTCGGGGTGGATGAAGAGCAAGTTGAGAGCCTATGGGTAAGGATTAAAGGGCAGGCTAACATGGGTGACACTGTTGTGGGGGTCTACTACAGGCCACCTGATCAGGAGGAAGTCATCGATGAGGCCTTCTACAGACAGCTGGAAGAAGCCTCACGATCACAGGCCCTGGTTCTCACGGGAGACTTCAACCACCCTGACATCTGTTGGGAAGACAGCACAGCTAGGCACAAACAGTCAAAGAGGTTCCTGCAGAGGATTGATGATAATTTCTTGACCCAGGTGGTGGAGATGCCAACGAGGAGAGGTGCAATGCTAGACCTTGTACTAACAAACAAAGAAGGTCTAGTTGGAGATGTGAAGGTTGGGGGCAGCCTTGGCTGCAGTGACCATGAGATGGTGGAGTTCAGGATCCTGCGAGGAGGGAGCAGGGCAATGAGTAGGATTGCAACGCTGGACTTCAGGAGAGCTGACTTTGGCCTCTTGAGGGACCTACTTAGGGGAATCTCCTGGGGTAGGGCCCTAGAAGGAAGAGGGGTCCAAGAGAGCTGGTTAATATTCAAGCGTCACTTCCTCCAGGCTCAGGATCAGTGCATCCCTCTGAGTAAGAAGTCCAGCAAAGCGGGCAGGAGACCTGCCTGGATGAGCAAGGAACTCCTGGCAAAACTCCAGCAGAAGAAGGCAGTCTACAGAATGTGGAAAAGGGGACAGGCCACTTGGGAGGAATACAGGGACGTTGTCAGAGTGTGCAGGGATGCGACAAGGAAGGCTAAGGCCCAGATGGAATTAAATCTGGCAAGGGATGTCAAGGACAACAAGAAGGCCTTCTTCAAATACATCAATAGCAAAAGGAAGACTAGGGAAAACGTGGGCCCGCTGCTGAATGGGGCGGGTGCCCTGGTGACGATACAGAGAAGGCAGAGTTATTGAATGCCTTCTTTGCTTCCGTCTTCACTGCTAAGGCCAGTCCTGAGGAATTCCAGACCTTGGAGAAAAGAGAGGAAGGCTGGAGAAAGGAAGACTCTCCCTTGGTGGAGGAGGATCAGGTTAGAGATCTTTTGTCCAAACTTGACATCCACAAATCCATGGGCCCCGATGGGATGCACCCACGAGTGCTGAGGGAGCTGGCGGATGTTATCGCTAGGCCACTCTCCATCATCTTGGAAAGGTCCTGGAGATCAGGAGAGGTGCCTGAGGACTGGAAGAAAGCCAATGTCACGCCAGTCTTCAAAAAGGGCAAGAAGGAGGAGCCAGGAAACTCCAGGCCTGTCAGCCTCCCCTCCATCCCGGGAAAGGTGATGGAACAGCTCCTCCTGGAGGTCATCACTAAGCATCTGGAGGACAAGAAGGTGATCAGGAGTAGTCAGCATGGATTCACCAAAGGGAAATCATGCTTGACCAATCTGATAGCCTTCTATGACGGAATGACTGGCTGGGTAGATGAGGGCAGAGCAGTGGATGTTGTCTTTCTGGACTTCAGCAAGGCTTTTGACACTGTCTCCCATCACATCCTCCTAGGTAAGCTCAGGAAGTGTGGGCTAGATGAGTGGACGGTGAGGTGGCTTGAGAACTGGCTGGATGGCCGAGCTCAGAGGGTTGTGGTGAATGGTGCAGAGTCAAGTTGGAGGCCTGTGGCTAGTGGTGTCCCCCAGGGGTCAGTCCTGGGCCCAGTCTTGTTCAATATATTCATCAATGACCTGGAGGAAGGGACAGAGTGCACCCTCAGCAAGTTTGCTGATGATACTAAACTGGGGGGAGAGGCTAACACACCAGAAGACTGTGCTGCCATTCAGAGGGACCTGGACAGGCTGGAGAGCTGGGCGGAGAGGAACCTCCTAAAGTTCAACAAAGGCAAGTGCAGGGTCCTGCACCTAGGGGAGGAATAATCCCATGCACCAGTACAGGCTGGGGACTGACCTGTTGGAAAGTAGCTCTGCCGAGAAGGACCTGGGAGTGCTGGTGGACAACAAGTTAAACATGAGCCAGCAGTGTGCCCTTGTGGCCAAGAAGGTCAATGGGATCCTGGGGTGCAGATTAGGCAGAGTGTTGCCAGCAGGTCGAGGGAGGTGATCCTGCCCCTCTCCTCAGCCCTGGTGAGGCCTCACCTGGAGTACTGTGTCCAGTTCTGGGCTCCCCAGTACAAGAGAGACATGGCACTCCTGGAGAGAGTCCAGCGGAGGGCTACCAAGATGATTAGAGGGCTGGAGCATCTCTCCTATGAAGAAAGACTGCGAGAGCTGGGCCTGTTCAGCCTGGAGAAGAGAAGATTGAGAGGGGATCTCATCAACGTGTACAAGTATCTGAAGGGGGAGTGTCAAGAGGATGAGGCCAGCCTCTTCTCCGTGGTGCCCAGCAACAGGGCAAGAGGCAATGGGCAGAAACTGAACCACAGGAAGTTCCATCTGAACCTGAGAAAAAACTTCTTCACTGTGAGGGTGACAGAGCATTGGAACAGGTTGCCCAGAGGGGTGGTAGAGTCTCCTTCCCTGGAGATATTCAAAAGCCGTCTGGATGTGATCCTGGGCAATATGCTCTAGGTGACCCTGCTTGAGCAGGGAGGTTGGACTAGATGATCTCCAGAGGTCCCTTCCAACCTAAACGATTCTGTGATTCTGTGTGATTCTGTGATTCTGTGATTCTGCATCTTTATTGACTGTTTGGACGAGTACACCTCGTGGAAGTGTTTCTTCATGGTTTTTCTCAGGACACCATTGTTTAGATAACTGAAAAGTTTGCTTTGCTGATAGCTGTGCTGATTTCTCTACATGTTAAGTTCATTCTTTAGTGTCTGACACTGAACATTGCTACTTAAATTAACATAACTGGAAATATATGTATTTATAGGATATTATCTAGGAAGATGAAACCAATACAATTTAAGTCTAATTTTTTTAAATTGTGTTTTTTACTCCTCTTACTCTATTACTGAACTGCATTTCAAAACAAGTTAAGACTGATGTTTTTGAATTACAGACTGCGGAAGATCTTCATCAGGTAGAAGCTTGTGCGGTGACCTGGTATCAGCAGGAAAAACTTATCCTGTTTGTTGTACCTAAAGACAATTTTGAAGAGAGAGAAACTCTTAAAGAACTTCAGAAACATCTACCAACTCATGCAGTCCCTGATGAACTTGTACTGATTAAAGCTTTGCCTTTAACATCACATGGTAAATGAAACTATAAGTATCCTTGCAACTTATTTTAATGGTCTCCATTCCTTTTGTTTTTTTTTCATTGACCAGAATACAGATTCATGCTTTTTAAATACATTGGTCAGATAACTCACTGCTTGTTGGAAATCATCAGTATAGACAGACAGCTGTATTCAGAAACAGCAAATATGTCTGATTTGTCGTGTCGGCTACGTACGTGTATGTTTGCTTGATAATGTTTCATTCAAGATTCAAAGAGCAGTAATAAAATCCATTTAGTATTAAAACTGCACATTTATTTTCTCAGCAGCTCCTCTTGCAGTCTGTGACAGAGCCCTGACTTTAGATGGGAAAAGATCAGGCACTGTATATGGGATTATGTGGGAGGCTAGGTTAAGTTTTCAAAAACCTTACTGTGTTTTGAAGAGTATAGTTGGTTCACTGGAGTAAAAAAAAAAAGCAGGTACAATTTTGCCTATGAATGGGGAAGCTGGGGCAAGGCTAAGTTGATTATTTGGGCAAAGCAAGTTTTGGAAGTGTAAATGGTAAAGAACAGTGAAAAAATCATGCTTTATTTATTTTCTGCAAAGGCAAAATTGATATGTCTGAGCTGAACAAGATTTACCAGAACCATCTAAACTCCAGAAGACGTGACAGAAAGCTGAGTGGCGTAGAGGAATTGTGGGAAAGACTGCAGTATTTGTGGAAGGTAGTATTTTGAGCTGCCTTTTTATCTTTGCAAGAAGATCTGTATACATGTGTCAGGAATTAAACAGTTTTAAGAACTGTGACTAATGCAACCAGAACATTCTATCTGCCTATACATTTAAGTATTATAGCTCTGTCTATTCAGTTAATACTTAAATACAGCTGCTCTGTAATGGCCAAGAGGGAATCATATTTCTCATATTTCTCTTATCCGATACAACTGTATCGGCTATGAGGGTATATGCAATTAGCATAGGAAGGACATAATCTGTCAGTAGATTTTTGAATACTGCTTCACATGCAAAAATAAGGCATCCTTAAGGGAAACTAGTAACTGGGACATGGAAATTTTGTTAAAAAACAGCTACTATATTACTAGAATTTCTTATTTCTGTAGATAACTGTAAACTGGAGAGGCTCTCCCTATTTTCCTTTTTTACATAGATGGCACAGTTTCATAATTGGTTTTTGGACTTTCTGGTTCTGTTGTTTCTTAATTCCTGTGCTGACGCCTTGTTTTAGATCCTGAGAAGTAGAAACCCCTTTAGAGTTCTTGTCATTAATAAATGGGATTGAGATTGGAAATGGCTGACAAAAGTACAGCACAACGTGCTTTAATTCCTTAGACTGCAGAACTGAGTAAAAAGTTTTGTACTACTGAACAAAATCTCCCTGTTTCTCCATTCCTCCCCAACTCTTGTGCGGTCACTACCTCAGCTGGCGCTAAAACATTTCATGTGATTTTTGTGAAGTGATGAGTTTCCTCAGTTTCTGTTGACTCTAGTGGGAGTTCTGCGTATTCAGCTGGTTTTCACCCAACTTCAGGTTTTTTGTGTGTGACATTGTGTACCACCTGTAAACTGTTTTCACTTTCCTTCTTCCCTTTTCTAGTCTGTTCTGGGTCTCCTAGATGATTCCACAGAAATTTCTAAAGATTCAAGATTTCTCTACAGTGGTGGAGACTCCTTAAAGGCTCTAAGATTTTACGAAGAAATTGAGATTCTAGTAGGCAGAGCTGTTCCTGGGCTCCTTGAAGTTATTCTCAGCTGCTCGATTGAAGAGGTTTATACACATATTCTTAAAACTCTGTTTCCAAGTGAAGACCAATTAATGAGTTGTGACAATGTTGCGAAAAGGAAATTAAGTGAGATCAGTGGAGAAGAATTCCGTGGAAAGTCCATTAAACTGAAATCTGAAAGATACTTTGAAGTTCCTCCTGGGTTAATTTCATTTATTGCACTGAGCCGAGGAAATCGGTTGTTTTCTATGAATTCCTCCAAGTCCTTTACGCAACCCAATAATATGGTGCAGGTAGGAATGGAACTGAGACAACAGCCATCCTTTCTGCATTTACTGTCACCAAGCGCAAGGAAAAGCCAAGAGCAAGAGTATGACATGGAGGAGAGCAGAAGTTTAACAGTTACCAACAAGGCAAATAAAACCGACACTTGCTCTATACAGCCAGTCCATGCAGAATGTAATCCTGGAACAGTGGCTAAGTTGGCATTATGCATAAGATGGAAGTCAAATACAAGAAAGTGTGTTGATGCATCACCATTGGTTATAATACCATTTACAGATGAAGTATCTGCATCTGTATATGTTGGCTCTCACTCTCATACAATGCAGGCAATTGATCTAGATTTGGGAGAAATAAAGTGGGAGAGGAATCTTGGAGATCGTATTGAATCTTCTGCCTGTGTATCTACGTGTGGACAATTCATTGTTGTTGGTATGTCTTTTGTTTTAGCCTTCACTGAAAATTGTTTCATCTGCTAAACATAAGATGAATGACAGAGAATCTTACTTCACCTCTGAATGCCCTGCTCCTATGCTTGTCCGTAAACTTCCATGTCTGCCTGAAAACCGATTTGCTGTAAAATAGAAACAGAAGGAAGAAGTAAATTAAGTTTCATGATAATGTATAAGGGAAATTATTTAACATATTATAAATTTCTAGTTTATTACATGCCAGTGTATTAGTAGGGCCTTGTTAAGGAGGAGGGGAATAATCAATGGGTACAGTTTCTATTTAGTGGTTAATTAAAATGTGACCATTAAGCTGTTATTTAAAAGTATGGAAAGGTGATACAGTTTTAAAATGTCTTTAAAAATTGATAGAGGTAAAAACTAGTACGTGATGCTTCAGATAATTAAACCTTTTGAGAAATAATCTCATTTGACTCTTTGCTTTTTGGAAATGTAAAGATGATGTTTGCATAGTCCCTTTTTTAAACATGAATTTGGGAAGGGAAGTTTCTAATCTGTCATTGTATGTGAATTTTAAGCTCTCTTGGCTGTAGATTTGTAGCACTGACTGCTTATGTAAAACTAACTTTGTCAGTTGACCAGTCTACCCTGGTTTTTGTCATCTCTCTTGTCAGCAGAGTTGTCATTATTCTTCCTGATGTTACCTTTTTAGGTAATATGTACACTTCACTGATCAGCACGGCTATCTAGGTGATGAGTTGTCTTATGCAAAGCAGGCATTACTATATTTTGACTAGTGATTTGATTGCTCTTTACTGTGACCTAAGGAGTTATGACCTAAGGAGTCTGTAGAACTGCAGCTCAATTTCATTAGAAAATATACAGACTTTATTTTTTTGGTATCTTTGTTTCCAGAAAGGTAAATTAGGGAGAGAAGTAATTAAAAAAAACACCCTTTTCAGCAGCTCACCTTGTCTTCTAATACTATCACTGTAAAATTTGGTAGAAGGGCAGGGAAATAAGCATGTACCAAACGTAACCTGGAAAGAACACACTGAGCTTTAAATGTATGAACCATGAACAAAGACTTTGAACTAAAAGAAGAAAAGCTTTGGAAAGCTTTGTTTTCAGATTGTACCTCATGAGTCATCTTATTTCTTGCCAGCAGCGATGCAGCTAACAGCACAAATACAAATATTTTAAATTCTTTTTCCCCATTTTGTGTTATCTCACACAGGCTGTTATGACGGCTTAGTATATGTGCTCCAAAGCAGCGATGGCGAAATACATTGGACTTTTGTCACAGAGGACGCTGTGAAAAGCTCTGCGGTTGTAGATCCTTCTACTGGATTAGTCTATGTAGGATCGCATGACCAACATGTGTACGCTTTGGATATTTATGTAAGAACACTGACTAACTTTTACATATAAAAGCGTAAATATCTGACTTAGAATGACCAGATGAAGCTCCATTGTTTTTAGTAATCTCAGGAGTCTATTCTTAAACTGTGAGGCAGTTATGCCTGCTTGAAGTGGGGTTGGGGTTATGTGGTAGTAAATGGTTTTAGTGGTATTCTCAGCCATGGTTCCCCTGCTGCTGGTACTATTTTATACCACATCTCAAGTTTCTCTATTACTAAATTACCTGTTATCTCTGGGTATTTCAGAATAGATTGCCAGTTAGAAATAACACTATGGCTTAATGGTGGAAAAAGAATCTTACATTCTAAAAGAATAGATGAAGGAAGATGGAAAATAAGCTCATCAGCTCCTGAGTTCGTTAGCTCAGTTTCTTATATTTATTGGAAAAGAGACTAGCCAATGGCATATGATTCATTATAATAGGATGTGAATTATATCTTCAGTTATTAACTAGTATTTCCTGAGTAAACCCACTGTTTGATAATGTTTGACAGTAGAAGTTCTTCACAAACTTTTTGAGCTTTAATCCCTTTGTAAAACCTTTTATTTATCTATCTTTTTCCCTGTGCTTACAGAAGAAGATGTGTATATGGAAGATCCATTGCGAAGGTGGAGCTGTGTTTTCTTCTCCTTGTCTAAGTTTTTTTCCACATCATCTTTATGTTGCTACACTAGGAGGACTATTATTGGCTGTAAACCCTGTATGTACCTTTGCCTACTTGTCTTTGGTCCCAATCTCAAACTCATGTTAAGCCAAAATGCATTTCTGAAGTTAAGAGCGCTTTCGTGGTAAAAAGAAGTAGGTCATCATATTTACTACAGATACTTTCACTTGAGATCTTAAATTATTACACACAAGGTCAGTATAATAATTCTGTATTTCAGAATACTGTAAAAATACTAATAAAAGAAACAGTCACTTGGAGCAGATATTTGCAATTTTTCAGCTCACACTGGACGGACCATCAGTCCTTACCATCTGCACCTCCCACCCAAGGCAAATTTCCTCAGTAGTACCGAATCCAGTGTTAGAAGAACAGTGTATGTTTTGCAGCTCTAGTGGGCTGTGATAAGCAAACCCATTTTTTTTTTTCAACTGCTGTTCTAACTCCAAGTGAATGTTTATAACAATTAGGAACATGCAGGCTATGTGAGGAGCTTATTGTGACAACCATAGGTTGTAGATTGCAGCATTTCCTACAGTATTTATAATTCATGACATGCACAATTAATGATGTGACTTGCTTTCAGTATATCCTCTCTTTCATTGGCTCTCCTTACATAATGAGGAGCTGGGGATAGAACTGCAAATGAATCTCTCTCTCCTTAAAACTGCATATTAACTTGGGGGGGTGTGTGGTGGGTTTGTTTGTTTTTGTTTTTTGCCAAGGGGGAGGAGGAGAAGGGTGAAACAGGGACATGAGTATCCCAGAGAATACGCTAAGCGTTTTGTTGGAGTAACACATGAAGAGTAGGTTTGCTTCTGGTATGCATTCTGGATGGGAGAAGCCTGTGGGCTTTTTTTGGTTTTGTTTTTTTCTGGAAATTCCTGAGGGCTGGGTGAAGCTATGGGGAAGGGTAGTTCTGTGTAGCTTCTTGGGAGTTGTGTTAAACATGGGATATCCCATGCTCTCATTCACAGGCGACTGGAAATAAGATTTGGAAAAGCTCCCTGGGAAAACCACTCTTCTCCTCTCCTCACTGCAATGAGAAGTATGTTTATGTTGGATGTGTGGATGGAAACTTATATTGTTTGACTCATTCTGGAGAAAAGGTAAAAGTTATTACTCTTGGTGGTTTTTCTTAGGTGCGTCACAAAACCCTAGATAAGATGCTTTATTAATACTTTTCTGAGGCAGTCCAGCAAGTTCATGGCAGAACTAGAAATAATCCCCAAAAGCTCAAGTTTCTGGATGCAGAAGTAGAAATTCTAGTTCAGCGCTGGCCCACACCCAAAGTAAATGTTCAAGAGTAGTGCCACAGATAAAACGGCCTGATTTTGTTTTTGAAGTTTCTCAAAAATACTTAAAGCCATCTCTTCTGTAAGCTAGTAGCTGTTTGGATCTAGGGTGTTCTTAAAATGTTTAGCCATTTATCAAACAAATACTCATGTCATGGCAGAGATGTGCCAAATCATAATTCGGACAAGAAAACATGCGAGCTTTCACCTTTAATTAAATGAGAACTTTTTTTGTTAGTTCCTCACACATGAATATGATTTGCGTTTGTTTGTTGTTAAAACATCTAGAACTGTTTCTGTTTGCCTGAGATGCCGTCTACATGGCAATTTCAAAGCCTTTTCTGATTTTAAAATACATGTTAGCCCATGCCCAGCCCTCTGGCTGCATGCAGCGGTTCTTACTGTACTGATACTCTCTTGAGATGGGATCTGCACAGCAGTAGCTTGCTGAGAGGAAAGCAATCCTGCAAAAGGAACATTTGCCTTTGTGACAGAGAATGACATGTTTACAGACGTCTTAAAGTCCATTACTACTGCTGTTATGCTAGCCCTACAATAATCTTTTTTTCCAGGTTAATATGCTAGCCCTACAATAATCTTTTTTCCAGGTTAACTATGTTTAGGGGCACCACACAAGCTGGTACAACTCTTGCACTTCCATTTTATGAGTGAGTGAGTCCTTAATATACTGTGTGTATAAAGGTTAATTTGTAATGTGACAAGTATTTCCTAGCCCTCAGTGAAATCCAGTATGCTCTTGAAACAATGATGTACTGTCCTAGCAACACTTTATCTATCTATCATCTATTGAAAAATTACAGTTGCTTTTATACTAGTAACGTGAACAACCTGCGCTAATGGATGGTTATGGTCTTTTCGTAGGCTTGGCAGTTTTCCACTAATGGCCCAGTGTTTTCATCTCCATGCATCTCAAGTTTAACTAAGCAAGAAATATTTTTTGGCTCCCATGACTGCTTTATCTACTGCTGTAATATGGAAGGTAGTTTAGTGTGGAAATTCGAAGCTACTGCAAGTGTATATGGAACACCATTCGTTTTCCAACGTGATGACTTAAAGAACAAAATTCTTTTAGCAGCGGTATCTACAGATGGCAAAGTGTGGATCCTGAATGCCAAGAGTGGAACAGCAGAAGGAATAGATAAGCTCCCAGGAGAGATTTTCTCTTCCCCTGTAGTATGGGGAACAAAGCTTGTTGTTGGCTGTAGAAATGATTATGTTTATTGCCTAGATTTGTATATAACAGGAAAAAAAGAACAGCTAAAATGTTAGGCTGCTTCCTTTTAATTGTTTACATTTGTCAATTAAGAACACACAGGTGCTCTCTACGTCTCTGCCTATTTTACAATATTGACGATAGATGCTCTTTGCAGACTTCTCAGGTAGCATTTTTGTACCAAGCAATATCCAGAGTACGAAAAGTGATGTTTACTGACTTGTTGTACTGACTGAAGGAGGATGGCTGCTCAGCACCCAGCCAGTGGTTTCACTGTTCCTCCCTCTTTTTTCAGCTCAGATTCATAAAAACTAGTGTTTCAGATGGTATGGATTTGAGTGTTATGCTTTGACCTGTGTAGCACAAGAATGGAAGTCAGAAGTTTGGCTTCAAACACGTCCAGAATTGGGAGATGCTGCAGTAATGTGCCAGCCTCTGCAATTTGGAATAACATGCTTGGCTCCTTGAGGGAAGAATTTATTCCTTTCTTGGACTCGAGCTTAGCCTGCACCCTGAGGTGCCTTTGCTCAAGTGCCTAGCTCTGCCATGCAGCATACCAACCAGTTGGTGGTTACCCAGTGTGAGTGTGGCTTTCTAATCTGTAGCAATGTAACAAGAGTCTTTTGTTGAATCTAACTTTTAAATTGTTTTTAAGGACATAGCCTGCATTGCATATCCTTGGGGGTGATGTTTAGAGTTTGTATAGTGTATAATTTGTATAAACAAAAATATTCATCTCTTGTGAGCCTTAGCTCTTCTTGGCTCCAATTCAACCAAGCATATACCTAAATTCAGTTGAAGGCAGCAGGAGCTACTCCTTGTATTTTAGAGTTGAGCAATACTTACGTGTGAATACTTACTAAATTTCAATGACAGTTACACAATGAGTTCCAAGATGAAGCGTGTAGTGGTCAAATCAAACCTTGTTCAAGTCATTTGTGAAGAAATTTGAATGAATGTATGTAGAATGTCTTTACAGAGAACCTTAGTAAAGCGTTGTGTAAATTTGTTGTTGTCTTTAACACCTTAAAAAGAATTACCATCAGGGCTCACTAATGATAAATCAAAAGTACGCTTAGCTCCAAGCATCTTCCTCATTACAAATGTCTTTTAAAAGACTCTGGTAGAAACTGTTTTATCCTTGCCTTTGATGGGTCATCTACTTTGAGTTCTAAAATCTTGAATAAGTAAGTGGTAAACTAGAAGTTGCACTGGCTATGTTGCTTCATCATGTCTTGTTACTCAATTTTATTGTTAGCTGAAATGCATTGTAAAGATGTTTGTAGAAATAAAAGTTCTATTTATGAAGTGAAACTACTGAACCATACTACTAACAAAAGAATACACTGAATACATACATCATTAATTAGATAATTTTTGACTGGGTTATAGTTTAATAAGAATTAAAATGACATTAGTATAATAAACAATTGCACTTTAAAACATTTTAAAAATTAAAAAAGTACACAACAAATACCCCACAATTATACATCTTACAGTTTTTATACATTACTATATGAACATAGAGGTTAATCATATATAACCTTGTCAGAAGAAATGGTATTTTGTGTGTATAAGTTACAAAAAGTTGAGACAATATACTACATAGTGGTTTGTTCAGTTCTTAAAACATTTTTGCTGTTTTCAAGTCAGTAGTAATGACTTTTTTACCGATTTCCAACACTTTATCAGAAATGGTTGCAACAAAGCTAAAGCAAAGTAACACTTCATTGGTATGTAGTGCAAATTTGCGTTAATTTAACACGAAATGTCACTGTTGAACGTGTACACTTTAGAAATGCTTCCACCAAGTACTGTACATAATACAGTTTCCATTATTACACTAGATACCCTTATGCTTGAAAAAAACTCTGCTTTTAAGCTTTAGATTAAGACCATTCTTAAAGAAAGCTCTATTCTATGTGATATAAGTGTACTGTATTAGAAAATTGCTTCATTATGTATGTCATGCACAATAGCACCTAATTATGCTATGCTTTTCAGAATACCAGTGCCTTTAATTTTTTTAAACCTGACTTATTTCACCTTCCATATTTCTGCCTGGCTCCTTGTCCCAAAAAATAACCCTAGAGATGGGTTTCAGGCAGTTTAGTTCTTGTAATTACAAATACACAGTGCAGACTTATAAACTCAGATAAATTATGAATTTAACTTAAGAAGAGCTAATTCTTGGTACTAGCAGAACAAAAATAACTATGGGCCCAATTCTTCCTTCAGGTAAGTTTGCAGAGCTTCTGCTTGGAAGAGGTTAAGTACTTTTTTCCAAGTATCTGAGAGCAGCATTGCCCCTATTTGTATTAAACATTTTAAATAGGTACTTATATTAAGGTGAAAAATAGGTATTTTAGAGACTTTTATTTCAAATATGAAACTGAGCTCAAAACTGATTGATTACTTAAGAGAACCAAGAATAAACGAACTTGCTGCTGCACATCTACTCCAACATGTCCCTTGTGTTTGTGCTGGTGTAATCGTGATACTTTTTTTTCCTGTGTGATGGGAAACAGTGTATTCAGTATCAGCTTTTGCTGAGAAGCCCTTTTTGGATTCTTGGAATGGGCAGATACTGCAGATTTCGTTCCGTTTTCTGCATAAGTTAAAGGGCTCCTCCTCATGCTGCATACAGCAGTTATTTGGCTAAAATATGTCCATGAGACCAACGTGGTAACAGCTCATAATGATGCAATTTCTTCTCCTTAAATTTCCTCCATTTATTGTGTTGTAGGCTTAAAGAGTCCCCTAAGCCATATGGTTAAAACAGGGAGCCATTCAAATTCATTAAAGACTTCCTTGTAAAATTCAAACTTGGGTGTGTTAAAGTTTTATTTGCTAGGGTGGCTTTTTAAAACGTAAACATAGCTAGCTCTGTGGGATGTTAAGGAGGGTAAAATTTTCATTACATGATGGACTTTATCCTTTTTTTGTGGGGGGGGGGGGTGAACAATTCTATTTTAGTTACAAGACATAATAAAGTGTTCAGCTGCCACAGCAGATACCTGAGTTGGAGAGTAAGTACACTGCTTTCTGAAGTGTTTGAGCTGTCTTGGTCAAAGTTCAGAAAGCTGTCTCAACTACCTGAAGTTGCACATGGAGTAAATCAGACAGAAAATAGAGTTAAAACTCCCAAGCCTCCCAATGACTTAGCTTTCAGTTCTCAGTTAACTCAGTGCTGCAGTCTTACTCCTGTGGGGACGTACTGAGACTAATTCTACAAGTACATGATCACAGGAATAGTTTTACTTATTTTAGTTCGAGTCAATTGATTTAATATTTTAATCTGCAACCACTGTCTCTATGCACCTTAATAGGGCCAAGCACACTGACGCACTTCAATGATTAGAAGAAACGCTCTGTCTCTGGCTTGTTTCTGAAAACTTTTTGATTTTTGTTTAAATAATAATTTTTGTTAGGTAGGGTGAATTGTTTTCTTCCTAGGAGTGAGGGAATATAGCCCTACTGTATTAAACCTAGAATGAAAGAAATTACTTAAGTATTTGGATGATACCATCTTCCTACTTAGAATTTGCAGGTGGAAAGAGGTCCCCTGAAGTTCTTCACTAGGGAAGAAGCTTTCAAATAGCAAGTAGAACTGACATTTGATACAGTTGAACAATTAAGAAAAAAATTAGGAATAAGAGAAGGGAGCATGCATCTTGCATTAATTTTTCAACAATGGAGGTTTTGAAAAACCTTTCCAAGATGATATTCACTTTAAGTGTAGAGTTTCAAAATTCCAGAACCAAATACTCACAGAATTTAAGGAGCTTCTGAACTGAAGTTCTGGCCCTTACTATTAGAATGGCTAAAATGTACACCCAATATCCAAACATTCTTAAATTTTTGAGAGTTTGGCTCCGAAATTTTTGCCTTGACCTCATTTAGCTACTTGTCAAAGCAAGGGAATATATGATTTGAGTAGACTTTACAGTGAGCTAGAGCGAAATGGTAATCATCAGTTCAGTTTTCAGTCATTCAATACATGCAGTTTCAGTTTTCTCTTGTGTAAAAAGCCGAACAAATAAAAAGAAAGCAATTAATAATCAGCAATAGAGAAGTAATTTTGTAGTTTACTTAATGATCTGTGGACAGTCACTCCAAGCTTTTGCTTTCCTCTTGGCTAACGCAAGCCAGGCTGGTTCTGTTGACACAGGGTTAGCATCAGGCGTAGAGAATCTCTTGGCCACCTCTTTTGCCAGTGGAGTTGATGGAACAGAATCTGAAATCTCCACTGTTTTTTCATGTGGGTGAGGGAGAAAACAAACGTTAGTTGACAAACAACATTAGTTGAACAGTGTATTTCGTTGCCAATTTCTAGGGAAATCTGTAATTTTCTGTGAAGCTGTTCTGACCTAACACTTCATATCTATTTCCAACCCTTTTACTTAAATCTCACTTTTGAATCTATTTTCCAAATAATCAAAGGAGGCTGAGCTGAATTTCCTTTTTCAGAGGTGAATCCATATAAAGTAACTCAAAACAATCAGGATAATGCAGCTACCTACCATGTGTAACCCCACTGGGCATTTAGGTTCTCTCTTCAGACTTAGGCTCCTTAAATAAGCACAGAGAAGAAAATGGGCCTATAGTTTTCTACCTCAGTTCACCAATCCCATGAGGCTGTTGGAAGAAGAGACGAACCAGGTCCCTCCCATACCTGTTTGTCTTAAAAATACTATTTTTAAGAAAAATCTGACAAACGGCTGTCTCAGTATAAAAATGTGTGGAATAAGAAATTGGCTTCTACCAACTTTATGAGCAGAACTGTAGAAGTACGCTGTAGAAGTCAGAGGATGGGAAGATTATTTAATTCTGAGGCAGTGGATGCCATCGAAGGCAACCTGGATAGAAACAAGTCCTACCTGAGACCTAGGGAGTTTACTCTAAAAAGCTTAGTTACAAAGTAACGTCTCATTAATCTGCCATTGTACGTTATCTTTTATGAGACAAAGAACTCGAAAGTGTTCAGATTCAGTCCAAACTATTTTTAGTTGCGTTTCATTTTCAGGTTTTGAATACCTTAAAAAGCTTTAATATTGCACGGATGGTGGAAATAATTTATTTTTCTTTTTATTATAGCTTTCATGACTTATTTTTAGCTACAAGAAGTAAATGAACAGCAGCAGCAATTATTACTGTTGACAAACACTTTGAAAAGGCTTTACTCTTTTATCAGTGCCTGCTGTACAAGACTGAGGTGCAAGTCTGAAATACAGAAGCTTTTTCATGGGTTTCGGTTTGGGGGGTTTTATTTGTTTTGGCTTTTTTTTTTTTTTGGTTCTGCTCAGCAAACTTTCTTATGTTAATCAAGTTCTAGCCTGGATTTCTGCCTTAAATGCGGTCCTAATTTTAGGAGACTAAATCAGTGTTGCCATCCATAATAAACATATCCTTGCTTATATGATATTTGTGCAGTTGATAACGGCTACCTGATTCCAAATGTAAACAGTAATCACGTGGCGACTGAATCACTGCTTCCTTTAGGGACGATGCAATTTTATGCTTTCACTTTAGCTAATTCAAAATTAGTTATTTTCCTCCTGAAACTCTCACTTTAGGGCAAACAGGCAGACTGAGGCTCTTTTTTTCTGGCTCTTTTTTGATCTAATTTGGTATGACCGATTGTGCTGAACTTTGGGTTCTGTTCGAGTTCACAATGTGTTATAGTACTACACCGTATCATACTACTGAGTCCTTTTTGATAGGGCATCAGTAGGGCCTTATTAGGGGTTGTGACAGAAGGAGGGTAACGCGCTATAAAGCTTTTCTGCTACTGCTAAAGGCAGCTTGGACACTGGAAGCAGATTAACAGCAGAAAAGTTTTGGGCAAGGTATATAAAGTTTTGCAAATAAAACAGAAGTACTCAGGCATATCTCTACTGTAGTGCAGTTGCAATGTGGGCTTACAGCTGCTGAAGAAAATAAATATAGGCATGCATAGAGGGTCTAAGTTCAGTTTAGAACAATCAGGATCCAGTCTGTAACATGAGTAACAATGCCTCGATGTTCACTGTTATGGATCTCTAAGATAACTGAATTACCTCATCACTTTTGCCTTTGCCACTTACATTCCATAATTCTTAGCTTGGAGTGGTATTGTACAGATTCAGCTGATGCATGTATCCACTGTCACAGAAGCCCAAATTATTTACTGTGCAAATTAAAAAAAATCTCTCTTCAGTATTTGTACTCTTCTCCAATACCTTATTCCTAGGACTAATGTTGATTAGAGAAAAAGTAGGCAAGTTGCCTCTATTTCTACAATCATCTTATTCCAGTAACATTACGTTCTTTGGGGAAGTATTTATTTTAATGTGCTTGACCTTTGAATATGTAATTGTTTCAATTTATCTAAGTGACAGGTAAAGGTTTCCTTCAGAAACAGACTCTTGGCTGGGAGAGAGAAATCTGAAATTAAAGCTGACGGGTTGCGTTCAACTTAATTGAATTAGCTTTTGCATTTTTGAATGAAACAAGAGGAGTACCCATTCCAAATTATTCTGTGGAGAGTATCTCTCCTCTGAAAACTGGGAGGCAGGAGAACACAGTTTGTCTTATTTACCACTCAGACACCTTTTGAAGATGTTTGCACATATTCCCTCCATGCTAACCCCCAACCTTAAGGCAAAACAGTACTGCAACTGCAATTTACAGTAAATGAAATTCCCCTAATGTGCATTAGTCTTGTTCCAAAAACACTTGCTGGATATGGCTTGGGGAGACAGCCTAATTTTTTAACTTAAATTGAGGCAATTCTGAGTAAGTGCACTAGTGCAACTTTAATAAGCTGGAGAACCTCGTAAAAACCTGTTAAAATTACGTACTTTTCAGCCTAATGGGCAGCACAGAAGACTGAGACAAACTGTGTTGCTCCTTGCTGAAAGCAAAGTATTTGTAATTCCAGAGGTAATATGTGAGACAAAAAATGATCCGTTCACTTTCTCTGAACCACACAACGCTACTACTAAAAGCGCATTCCTAGAGTAAATCTGAAACTCTCACTGTACCTGTCACCGAAGTTGGAAGGGTATTAGACTTCTTCAGCTGCTCCCTTCTTTCTAGTCTTGACACAGCAGTCTCAGTTTTCTTCTCCCCTTCTTGAGGTGTGGATTTCTGCAGGGTGCTTGCTTTGCTACTGCTGCTTTTATTATCTGACTGACTGCTTAGAGCAGCCTAGAACAGAGAAGGAAAACTGTTAAAGGAGAATTTCATATAGTGGGTACAAATAAGAGATGTCACACACTGTCCCTCCTCATCTGTCCTTTCCTTTACCTTCCTTTTAGGCAAAGAGTCGAAACACTGATACTTCTAAAACTAATAGTTATTAAAGCTAGTAAAAGAAAACAGCAAAATTAAATCTATCAAGTTGGCATTTCAGTCAAAACACTCAACAGTGTGAACCAGTGCTAGCTGGTTCACGGCATGATGGATAAAGTAGTTACTTTATCTATGTTTTTATCTGAATAATGTAAGTTTTAATAAAAATAAACAGTAATATTCACCTGTATTCACCCATAAATAAATATTCCAGCTGCTATCCCCAAGTGCTAAGGTTTATCACCTTGTTTACTTGAGCTTTGAAGAACCATACGGCATGTGACCCTTCTTCTGTTGCACCACCCAAAGCAGCTTTAGAACCACAGGAAAAAGATGTGCGTTTATCACAGGGTTTCTTGCACAGCGGTCATGGTTATGACTGCCATTAACTTCCACCTGATGTTATGACGTCAGAGAAATCCTATCAGAGATTATACTAAAATTGCCACACCATTGCACAATATTTTATCCTCAGATTTGCAAAAGGGAACTCCAGAATTTCAGACTACTGTTTACAAACCCTGACTTTAGCTTTTATGAAAAACTACAAACTGAACAAAAAAAAGAAATCAGAATTTCTAACGGGTAGGTTTATAAAGATTGTTTACATTTTCTTTAGCCAGCTTCTCTGCTTGCTTTGCCTCTCTGGCTTGTCTCCTCTCTTCCCTAGTAGCCTGCTGCTCACGAAATCCCTTCTGTTTTTGCAGCGCTAATGTAATCCAAAGCGGTTGTGAAGTTTCAACTTTTTCCATCAATTTAGAGCCATCTAAAGAATGTCTGCTCTGGAGGACTGGTTTTTCTGAAAGAAAATGCGAAAGACTTGGTTGAGTAGTGTACAACATCTCTTGTCTCAAGCAAACCAGCACAACCTCTCTGCCTTGTGAAAGCTCTCGAGTTAAGCTCATCGAGTTGCAGGTCATTCACAGGTCTTCACGAAACACTTTCAGAATTTTTTTCAGAAGATTAAGACCTAACTCAACGCTCTCATACAGTTGTCCCAATGTATCTTCTTTTTAAAAAAGCAAGCTGACTCCAGACATAGATTAGATTTATAGCCTAATTTATTATATATACTCCCACTATGTGAGATATTTAAGTGAAGGTGACGCATATGCATTGATTATTTACAGCTGTGATGAAAGGAGGACAAGCCACTAAACAGTGCAATTTCCCTGTTTTCCAGTCATATTTTAAAGGGAAGATGGGTGTCCAAACTTCAGCCAATTAGAAGTGGCTGAAATGATGTACTCCCATAAATACCACCCCTCTTAAATTTTTTTTCTTAATTGTCACTTGAGCATTGGCTGTTTTCTCATTCAGTGAAGTGATTCAACTTTAATGAAAGGTGAGTTTAATTTTTTCTTCAGTAACTGAAATTTATGTAGAAGGACTGTATCTTCAAATTAAAGGGCATCTAGGATTAAAGTCTGCAGCACAAGAGCTTTTCACATTTTCCAAATCTATCTTGTATCTCAAAATGACCTGGTCTAGAAACAGCAGAACCTGAATTACTCTTTTGCTCCATAGAGTGCTGGTGCCTTTGGCTGTTCCCAAAAAGAAAACAGACTTTATCTGAGCAGTTACTTGAAACGTTTCATTGGAACTACTAAGTCAAACAACTACAATCAAACTCTGCACAACTTTAAATTTCTGTACTGGTGTTGCAGGAGGTACTTAAGGCTAAAAATGTTTCTGACAACAAGCTAGAAACTTCCTGTGCCCTGTAAGAAATTGGGGCTAGCTCCCAGTATAGAGCTGTGAGCGGCAGAGAGCAGCCCTGCGGGGGCAGAGGGTCTCCTGCAAGGCTGCGTGAGCACAGAAAGCCCCAGAGCCCAGTCCCTGCTCTCCCAGTTTGGCAGCTCTGCCTCCAACTTGTTTCCATGCATCCTCATTTAAAAATAAAAGTGAAAGAAAAAAGCATATCTAATGCCCGGGTTCAAAGAAATTGTGAAAATAAGCAGCAGTTCCACTGAGATGTAGTTTTAGAAATGTCTTAAGGCTTATAAAAGTCAGGAATGGAAAAACTGGGATTTCCCAGTTAAACACTGAGACCTTAAACCTTGCTCTTTTGAGTGCCCTTACACTGACAGAGTGCTTTTTTCCTCTGGAACAGAATTCACTTGCAGAACACAAGGGCTTTCAACCTTGCTTTGAAGAGCCAATATAGCCATTAGGCTGTTTCTGCAGAGTGCTTCTGAAATGCAGTCTCCTGTGGCCAGCTCTACTGGCTGAGGTGGAAAATTCACCCAGGACAGGCACTCTAAGAGGACCTAGATCTTAATATTTTTAAAGCTAGATATACTGCCCTAAAAATAACGACAGTATAATGTATTTTATACAAACTGCCCCCTCTGCTTGGATCACACCATTACATATGGAACACAAAGTAATATACTCCATCGTTTCACTCACTAGGTAACACCCCTGTCAAGGAAAACATAAACACTTCAGTTACCTCCTTGAAATTAATTTTCTTAAGCAGGCCACATTGGCCACAGTTGAATTAGTATGTATCCGAATTAAACTGTAGGAAGGGGAAATCTCAGTCATTCGCACAACCCTAGCAAAGTATTGGTATTCAACAAATAACACACCAAGTAAGAATTATAGTTTAAGACCAAATTTCTGCCTCTGGACTTCTGTATCCCATTCTGGAAATGCAGACAACAGTTAAACGGCCTTTTCAAAGTGCATACCTTTTTTCAGTGGCTCAGGCTTTTTGTCATTTTTCTCTCTCCATGGGATACTTATAGATGGGAAAAATGACTTCTTTTCTCTGGTTTCTTCCTCTTCATTTTTGTACTCATTCAGTACTGCAGGGGACACTGCATTTACTTTGTCTTCTCTTTTCCAGCTACCTTCTGATTCAGCTTTAACCAACTTTTGCCCTAGAGGGGCAACCTCAGCTAGGTTTGATCTGTTCATTTTAGAGAGAGGAGACGATGGTGGCGTCTGGCTGGTGGGCTTTGGAGCTAAAGCAGGTTTCTGTGTGACCAGTGACTTGGATGCAGGTTTCTCATGAGTAGGGAAAGCACTCTGGCTAGTGGCTGGTAGGACCAGTGGAGCGGCCGCTGGTTGTGAAATCTCCAACACAGGAGTTGGAGAGTCTTTCAAATCTTTTAAATTACCAGGAACATTTGCTCTTCCCATGCCAGCGGACGTACTCTCTTGTGAAGCAAAAACAGTGGTTTCTTTTTCACTTTCTGTTGTAACTAGTGGGTCAGGCACACCGTCAAAACTATCTCCTGCACTGTATCTTTTCTTTTTCCTTTGCTCTACCTGTTGATCATAATGGAAACGTAAAGAGTAGTTTGTCCTCCGTAACTTTATTCCAAAAGGCGAAACATTTTCTTCTCCATTCGGTGCTGATTTATCTGTTTTTCTCGTGCTGTTATTCTGCTGATTTTCCAGAGCACCTGGGAATTCTGACTGGGGTAATTCTTTGCCTGGAGAACGAGGAAAACTTGGAACGAGAAAAGATGGAAGATCTTTTGCAAATTTACAGCCTTCTGTGTTGTCTGTCATTTCACTATGGGTTTCCATTTTCTCCTTAGCCATTTCAGTTAAGTTATCCTTAAGAGTAGCAGCCACTTCCTCATTTGAATCAGTGGATGAGCCCACGTTTCTCCCCACAGTCACTGTTTCTTTGCCTTTTGCCGCACTTACAGTCTCAGTGTCTGAATTGTTTTTTGGAGCTTCTGAAAATTTCTGCCATGCTGGTGTTATCGAGAACTTTGCATTTGCAGATAGGGTCTTCCTCAAGTTACCATGAGGAGCACCTCGTCCTCGGGGAGTCCAGTCATCACTGTGTCTGCAGACACTTACTCGGTCTCTCTCGTTATATTTGCTGTTCTCTGCATTCTTGAGGATTCTAGAGCGGATAGAGGCCCACTCGGCTAATATGGCTTGGTTGTTCAACGTCTCTTGTGCGTATCTCATCTTACTGCTGCTAGGTCTGGGATCTGGGGTTCTCTTCTGGGCTTTCTCTGGTGAAGGCATATCCACATTTTTTCTTTCTTCTGTTAAGCCAAGTAATGATTTACAGGCTGTGTCCTTTATCTGGTTCAAGTTAACTGCTGTGCCACAGAGCTGTGCTCCAGTAACCAAAATGGCTGTATGGGGGACACACACAGATGTCGAGAGTGTATGAGAGCCCTTGCTGGAAGTGTGCATCCTGTAGTCTTTGATGGATGAAGAAGAGAGTCCAGCTCCTTTGATAGGCATGACTGGGCTCAAATTTACTTTCTGAAATATGATCTGTTTCTCTCCGGAAGACACTTGAAACGTAAAGGGTCTGGATGCAGTTTGCCTTTCGTCTACCTCCTGCCACCTTAGTTCTTCCCCTATTCGCTTTTGTTCCTGAGCCTCAACTTCTCTCTTCAGTTTCTGGGCTAGCATTTCTTCTGCTGTTTTATTCCCTTTCTCTGGGTGTTTGATTTTGAGGGGTCTCGAGTCTTCTTGGAGCTTCTCCTCTACTGAGTACTTATCAGTCCCTCCAGAACACAACTGATCCTTGTCCTCTTTCTGTTCTAAGGATTTCTCTTGTTGTTGCTTTTCCTGAAGATTTTGTCCTTCTGTGTCTATCTTCTGCTCTTCCAGCTTGTTCCATTCTTGCTTGTTTTGTTCATCTTGCTTCTCTAGCCCATCTTGTGGCACACTGTCTTCACTCTCCATGTGCATTTGCTTTGTGAGCTTATGTTTTCTCTGCTCTTCCCGTTTCTGTTGCTTCTCCAGCACTTGCTGGGGCTGTTCCTCTTCTGTCTTTTCTCCTTCCTCCTCCTTCAAATGCTGTCTTTCTTCCTCCTGTTTCTTTCGTTGTTTGAGGCTCTCAGCTTCTTTCTCATCCTTCAGTTTCACTTCAGCTTCTTGAAGCTCTTTCTGTAGCTCTTGTCTCTGTTTTTCTTGCCTGTTTTTTTCCTCCAGTTCTTTTTGGTCCTCCATACAATTTGGTTCGTCTTCTTGTCGCTGTTTTTCATTTTCATGTTGCCTTAATTCTTCCAGCTCTAGCCTCTTCTGCTCCTCCAGCTCTTGCTTCTGTTGCTCTTCCAGCTCCTTGCGCCTCTGTTGCTCCTGTTCCTGGCGCTTCTGCTCCTCCAGTTCTTGCCTCTGTTGCTCCTCCAGTTCCCGGCGCTTTTCCTCCTTCAGCTCTCGTCTCTGTTGCTCCTCCAAGTCTTTGTGCCTCTGCTGCTCCAGTTCCTGGTGCCTCTGCTCCTCCAGCTCTCGCCTCTTTTCTGCCTCCAGCAGTCTTCTCTCCTCTTCCCGGCATGTTTGCTCTTCTATTTGCAAAGATGTCTCTCTTTCGAAGAGATGCTGCCTGCTCTCTTCTTCACAATGCCTTCTTTCCTGCTCTTTTTGCATCTGCTCAAGTTCTTGGCACCTTTGTTCTTCCATTTCTCTTTGTTCTTCCATTTCTACAATCTGCCTTATCCGTTCGGCCTCAAAGATACCCCAGTGATCCTCATTTCTTTTCTCTTCTGCCAACTGAAGCTCCTTCTGCTCATCTTTGCTCTGGATTAGCTTGTCTGCGGTGATGTAACCTGGGTATCTGTCTGCATATAGCAGAGTTTCTAGATCCTCTGGCTCAAATTCTGTTACTGTTAAACTTTGTGATCCCTGGAATGGGGAGACAAGATTGGAGTTATTGCCTACTGGCTCATTATTCTTTATAGTGAAGAAACAATCAATTGCAAATGCAGTAACTTTTTTTTTTTTTTAATGGTGATATAGATTCAGAGCCAACATACTCTGATTTATGGATTACATCACATTACGTACACATACGCTATGGCACTAACCTACTGGAATGATATCCTTTAAAAAAAGAAAAACATCTCAATAGTGATAAAAGCTTAACGTTAAATAATGAAGCACCATTTGGTATACATAAACTAACGCAGACTGAGACCTACCATTACAAATGTATAGAAGCCTGAGGAACAGACCACAAGTTTCATATTCCTGTTCTATCACTTAGAATTCCATTCTTTAAGCTTGAAGTATTTAGCACCAGTCTAAAGACATTGTCTGGCCAGCTCTTTCATTGCAAATCTTGCTGTTACTTGCAGAGATAGAAGGTGGCCCTGCAGAAGACAGCTGTGCAACGCTAGCGAGGAAAGAACACTGCTCAGAGAAATGCAATTCGGTTGCCTTTCAGGAATCCTGAGCTGAGAAATTTCCTCTGTTTTAACAGTGCTGAGATTTTGGTTCTATTTGCAGGAACCTTGGAAGCACCTACAAATAGAAAACCTAGAGCTCCCTAGCAACACTGTACTGTACTGAGGCATGTGGTACTTGCTAGTGATGGAGATGGTCACTGAGTATTACCTGAACCCATCTGAAGAGGGATTAATGAGGCCACAGAAGTTTTAGGGTTTTTATTTCTCTTGAGGCACCTTCTGGTTCCATGTGCCTGCCCGACAACACTCACATATGAGTGCAATACCTGTAATAAACTGAGTGGAGAGCTTCTTCACAGCTTGTCTTACACTATAGAGACAAGAGTCTCTACAGGGACACAGTCTAAAGACAAGCTGCACACACACAGTGCTTCCCAGCAATTTTCATGAGGAAAACAGCTTGGCTAACGCCACGTCCAGCTATCATTTGTCCAGCCATCATTTGGTTCCAGTCAAACAAAACCATTCTGCTTAAACAAAAGGCTTAATTTAATTTCTTCATTACAAGAGTTAGAAATGCGGGTGCAGTGGAGAGGCAGAAAGGTCATCAGCATTCTGATACCTCTTCTGTACCCTGTGTTAGCTGAATACTCTGGTCTCATTTACAAGCACTGACAAAATGTCAGGAGAAAAAACAAAATAATCATGCAGTAAATGTACCAAGCTAAGATTTGATAATTCATTCTAAAACTGTAGAAGAGCGCTTTTTTACTAGCAAAGCTAGAATCAGGACACCCTCCCAATGTTAAATCCTAGTGAAAGTACTGCAAGATGTAAGCAGGATGTGTCTCAACTAGCTATACTAAAAACTTCTGTGCTTCTTATCTCCAGCTGGGATTTCATCTTAACTTCTTTATCTTGAGTTCAGAACAAAACAAAACAAAACAAGCACCACCTTTTTTGCCCTGAAGACACAAGATTGGTTGCAGAAGCTTTCAATAGCTATCCCTAACGGTGTTAATCATGTCTTAGGGCAGGCCTCTCCTATTGCCACTGCTGGTGCAGCCAGTTATGGTTATTTTGCACACAGCTTCAAAAGCAAATCCCCTCCCCTCCTTATTTGACCAGTAGTTCACTACCTTTGTTAACCTCCTGTGCTTTCTTGACATCCTCTGCTTTTTTGGCTTTACTGATAGCTTGTGTTTAGCTGCACTGTTGTCTAGACGAGCAACAGCCTGGGGAACTGCATCCAAATTGATCGTTTCAATTGTGCCAGAACAGGAAAATTGTCTTTTTGGCCGAGATGATTTGACTGGAGCAACCTGTTAGTATCACAAACACAAAGAAGCTATTATTAAGCTATTTGTTCTATTTAAAAACATATAGTAAAACCTTCGCAGTTTTGAATTCAAAAGTGATTATTAGCAGAAAAGATTTCAAACCCTGTTTTTCCATTGTAGAAATCATAAACTTTAAACATGAGAGTTACAGCTGTTTCCAGTACCACACATATGTTTTCTTACTTTTCAGTTAAAAATTACTTAGACCATTCTAACAAATTTTTTTCACAGTGCAGTTCCACTCTGAAGTTGTTAGGAATGGGAAAGGCAGAGATAGAGTTCTCAACAACATCCCTAGGACGTTTTAAAGTTTGCTTATTGTGGAAAAAGATCCATATCTAAATTTAGATTATACACTTTAGGCTAGTCAGAATGACTTATCTAAGCATTATAACAGAAGCTATAGAGTACAGCTACAGAGCTGTACCACCTGCACAGGAGATGACTAAGACTCAGATGTCTCAAGGCAGCACAACCCCTGCAGAAGAGCTTCCCTCTACAGGACGCATGTGGAGTTGTCCAAGCTAGCATAAAAGAATAGCAAAAAATAAAATAAAAGAATGCTGACTTTGGTGCTCTTTCTTTTACACTGCACGTATTTGGGTTCAGAAACTGCAAATACAAACACTGTAATTTAGTTAGACTACTTGTATGAATAAATACAGTGGAAGTGTATGTCTAGGTCTGTGAGGAAGAGTCTGCTGTCACAGAGCTACAGTGGGTGCTTGACTCTCCTGTAAGTCACTGAACTATCATCCTTTACACTTATATTTGGCACAAGCCAAGTGGAAAAGGAAGATCTAAAAACAGAAGGGAGAAAACATCTTTTGTAAGGAGAGAAAATCACATATATTGTTTTCAAGACAACTCTGTAATCTTTGGAGGTTAAATATATGCTAATTAGGGAACTGATCACTTAAAAGTTGATGGAATATTTTGCATACACTTACTGAATTACATGTTGGCATAACAAAGTAGTAGAAGTACTTATGAAAATTATGGCTCTATGATTAATAAATCAAATGCAGGAATGCTGTGAGACCAGTATAGATTGAGTTCTGCTTGGTTTTCTGCAATCAGCTCTTCCTACAGAAACAGACTTCTCAATCTTAGTTACTGCTTATTTACTAGTCCCAGAACTGCAATGTTCACAAAATTTTGGATGAACAGGAAACAATGAAATGAATATTACAGTAAAAAGTGACTGTCAGATTTCTAATGATTAAAATTATTAGAAAGGCATTCAGTGTGAACTAAGCATAAAAGATTTGTTACCTTTTCTTCTACTTCATGTCCCATTCCAGGCAAATTCATAGTCCTCAACCAATCTGCAGTGTCAACTGACTAGAAAACAGGATTACCACAGCTAGATATTAGAATGTAAAAGATCTAATAAATAGCATTCAAAGAACTTGTGGAATTGCGCAATTTAGACATGGAAAAGGCCGATTATTTTTTTTTACCCTATTTTTACCTGTCACAGCAAAATTGATAGATGAACACTTCTTGTTTCTAAATACTATGATTATCTCTTTGTTGTTCTTTGAATCACTATTGTCTGTATAGAAGCAGTTGCTGATACAAGAGACTTGAGTACATGAGACAAAACACACTTCCTTAACAAGATAACTAGGTTCAAAATTAAAAGAAAAAGCACAGCTTTATGGGGTTTCAAGTAGTTCTTCACAATTTTCTTTTCTCCTGACCTAGGCCTAAAAACACTAAGTACCTCATCTCTTTCTAGTTAGGCATTACCTCCGCTGCAAAGTCCAACTAGGGATTCTTGACAACTTCTTTTCTTACAAAGCAAATTGGATCCCTCAGGCCCTGCAGAGCAGTTGGATCCTAGCTAAGGACTCCTCCGCTATCTTCCCTCTCAAAGTCATTTCATAGGAGGAGATTTTGAGGCACAGCATTCATCATATTCAGAAACGTTGTTATTAGTCATTACCTCACAGTAGTACTTCATAGCCTTAATGAATGCTGGGATCCCAGTATGCCAGGGGCTGTGCACACATGTTGAAGTGCAATCTTTTCTTCTGAACAAATTATTACTATTAAGCCTAAAAAGTCACCTTTACAAATACAGGGTAAATAAAACCCAGAACCCTTGCCATTGATCCAAGTTACGGAGGCAAATCAGAAGTCAGAAACCGACACATGAAACATGCTTGAAGCACTACTGCACTATGCGGTCCTAGACACCAACTTCTGAGCAGAAGCCTCCCCCAGGAACCCGTGCAGATAAGCACGCAAAGGAGTTACAAGGCCAACAGCAGACATGTGAACAGAAAACAGGCAAGCTGACTGCCATGCAGCAGAAAGTCTCTGACAAAGCAGGTAGGGAGTAGTAGTGCACAGTAAGAGAAAAGGAAAGCGCTGAGTATTCCTACTGTTCCTAGGCATTTAGAGTTGGTTTGCTAGTTTCCGTCTGTACACTTAGAACTGCAGTCTCCTTGGAACAGGGATGCTTGCTCCCTCTGTATTTGGAAAACTGTACAAAGTAGCATTAAATTCATTGGAAAAAATCACCATTATTTAACGGAGCAGATAGTAAGGAATGACTCTCTCCCTCCTTATTATATAAAGATACTCCTATGAATTTTCGTGCTTGAATTAATTTTCCTTTGAGTTGGAGGTCAGAAGGTGACTTTCTGGTCTCTTGCAGGACCCAGCAAGAGAGCTGTCCGCAAAAATGTATGTGGGTACCAAACACAGAGACTTCTCCCCGTGCCAGGATATATAGCCAAATCTGTCTCCTTGTGCTCTGATGCAGGCAGGATGCTCTTGGTTCACCTTTAGTGATTGCTTCACAAGGGACTGTTTGTGAAGCAGAAGAAATATACCAGATTTTGAGTTCACTTTTAGCCTTCCAGGCTGCAGAGGAAAAGGAAGGTGTGTGTATTTCCTATCCAAAAACCTGACTCTCTGACATCCAACCTCAGCCCGGAAGGAAGGAGTAACAGGTAAGAGGAGCTATGCTGCCCTTTGGAGACTGCTGAAGAATTTGGGCCACCTCAGCCAGAAACCTCCCTGCTACATGTTTGGCTGAATATATGCATGAACCATACAGGACGCTTGCTGTCACTGCCTGTCATAGCATACATATATAGCTGTATTCAAAGGACTTGTGAAATCATGCAATTTAGAGATGGAAAGACACATAGCTATACATAGCTAGCACTAAGGCTAATGAATATGAGCTAAGGTCCATGCCATTGTGTGCCTCAGGGACCTTACTGGCTGCATACACACAGGTGGTTTGTTGCGTGCCTTCCCCAAAGGTACGTGGGCACAGTCAGCTTCCTCTGAGCCGTTAAGGATTTCCCTTTGTTCCCCATGTCCCCTTCAGCCATGACAGCAAGATAAAGAACCAGTTTGGCCTTAGAAGATTTCCAGAGAGCTTCCATCCCTACCTGTGTTCCTACACTATCTTAACAAGTCCTTCTAGGCACCTTAATGCCTACAGTTCCTGGCATCAAAATCTCTACGGATAATTACCTGAATTATACTGGATACTTGGATTCATGGATAGTTATCAAAATATTTCTTTCCCTTGTTTGTCTTTAGCTTCTGTTCCATGAGAAAATGGACATTTACCCTGAAACCAAGTATTTTACTGATTCAGGCTCCAGTTCCTCTCATTTTGAAAGGATTTTCAATTTTGCCATGCAGTGCTGCGCACAACTTTCCATGCTGGGAAATCTGTCGACATTTTTTGCCTCATATAAGTTCCTGTCTTCTAGCTATGCTGTGACTGTTGTCTGCTTTGCTGGAATTTCAGAGCAGACATTCAAACTGGTAATTTTGTTGCTCCCTGCTCAGGGTGCCAGCAGCATACACTTCTTGCTAGTCCAAGCAGCATGAGCTGAGAGATCCCACCCACGTAAAACAGCCCACTGAGCTGAGCTATGCCTCATTGGATACATCTGCCATGCCCCAGTGAACTTTACTGTTTCAGTACCACTATGTTGCTGCGAATATGTCGATTTGAAGTGCTTACTTTATTACCGCTGTCTGAGAGCGCTGCGTCCTGCTGAGTCTCAATCTCCATGGGGCTACTGAGCAATACATCGTCTTCTACACTAGCATTTGCCTCCTCCATTGTCCTCATAGAAACTGTCATCTGTGGAGGCTGCCCAAATTTAATATTCTTGGCCAACTGTTGCTGAAAAACATGAAGAGAAAAAAAAAGTATTTATATTATGAGCAAAATAAGGCAAGCCTAGCGTGCACCCTTTCTCCACATTCAAATACTCAGGACAACTTCTGGCTCTGGATGAAAATCCAACTTGAGACTCACATTGCTGCAGCATGGTAGGCACCCCCTCTCCCTTCTTTCCCCAAAGTCATCAAGGTTGGGAATTACAGCATGAACTGTGATTTTGAATGATCAACTTGAGATCTCATGGGTGTTGCCAACTTTTGCGAATTTATTGTGAATCTTGAAACATTTCTCCCACTTTTTTTTAAGTCTCCCTATGTCCTAGGTTAGGACTTTGTTTATAAAAGCTCATCACCAAGCCTTATGATTGCAGTGAAGCATTAAAATTCATGACCCCAGTTTACCGTGAGAAGCTAAAATTGTGCCAAAACGCAACCTCTTTCTTCTCCAGCCCCCAAACCCTGCATCCCATGCAACTGTAGTTTTTAAAGATATCGTCATAGTGAGACACGGTTGTAAGTTTTAAATGTTAAGGCTATGGCATAAGCCTGCCTTAGAAGGAGCAAATTCTAAAGAGAGAGGAAACCCAGCTTCTTTGAGATGCTTGAAATCACATAAACTGCATACACAATGTATTACGCTCATGTGCACTGCCACATCACCACTTTTGCACAAGACAGTTTATTCAGGGATGTTTCAGGAGATCTATTGATAAAAGAGCTTTGTTGCTTCCATGACATATATTTTCCTTGTGATCGTCTCTCAAGGGTTACAAGAAAGTACTCTTGAATTATATCAACAATAAGATGAGTAAAATAAGTAGCGTATTATATCTGTCAGCAGGTAAGGTCATCTGAGGAAATTACATCTTTGGCTAATGCAGGGAACCATACCATAAAGTCTTTGAAAGTAAACATCTTTTTAGCATAAGAGTTAAAAGAAATTCTCTTGGAAATGGAATAAATCGGAATGAGGAACATTTAGTGATAGATTTTCTTTCTGAAATATTTCAGGCAATCATTCTCAGGAGCGATGGCAACACGTAGCTATTTTCCTGACTTAGTCTCTTTCAAGGTCAGCAAATACTCCAAAGGAGAACCCCCATCTCTGTCTTTTCTTGCTGTGAACATCTACAGCTCAACAATATTCATAGCAGGAATTCACCTGTGTGACTTTTGTTCAGTACGAATGTCAGCCACATACTCAGATCTCTGATAGGAGTTCGTCTCTGGGAATTGCAGAAGATTACAGTAGATGCTATGTATAAGCAGCACATTTTTTCTTTCCTGTGGGTTAGAATCAGCAACAAGACTCGGCCTGAGGAGTTGGCAAGGGAAGATACCTTTTAATAGCAGCGGGTAAACCTCTCAAAGGATTCAAGTCAGATCAGCCTTGCTTGCCATCGCTGTCCAGCAGACCAGACTCTTATCTAAAGTTTATCCACGGTAACCCCAAACCATTACCAGGTCTCTATATCAAACTCTTAAGACAAAGTACATGCAGCGAGTACTGGATTCTGGCAGTAAGTAATATAAATCATTTAGTAGGTCATTTTGAGAAATTGGATGGTTCTGAATGGCACAGATTTACTCCTGCCTAGATACTAGCAGTGCACCCATAGTCCAAAGGCAAGGGTTTCAACAGTCTTCCAGGCTTTAGAGTTATTAGTATCACTCTCTAATTTGAAATCTTACCTGTTTCCACTGTGTAAACAGGAGTTCAAGATAGCAAACAAGTCTGCAGCACATACCGTGAAGGCAGCAATTCTGCAAGCTGCTAGTTCCTGCAGCTCCTCTGACAGGAGGAGAAACTAATTTAAAAACAACTTCTTAATAAGGTGTTTTCTAAGTTGAGGTCGCTCCTTTCTTCATCCTAAAGTCACACTCCTGGGCAAACAGTTCTCCCAGTCAGAAAACCGGAACTGTCAAAATTAGCTGAGTCACTACTTAAAAAGACTAAGGATTTCAGGATCTGTTCCACAGTAAGAACATGTACACATGTATATATTGCTTGAAATGTATTTTGGAGGAAGGGATGGTGGGTTGTTCGCTTGATTTTCTGATATTCTATTGCATGTGCAGTGAAGGGTGAGAGTTGTGTGTGAACGGAGCTATTGTACTGAGCGGCATGCACTTTAAAAAGAGTAGCTTTTCTAATTGTGATCGAGGATGCTTGAGGACTGGGCTGTAAAAATGTATATTTGTATATACCAATGTTTAAAATGGTATCTTCCTGATATTTGCAGGAAATACAATATTTGCAATATTTCTGGAACATATACAGGCTTCTAAATTATTTCAAAGCATTAAGGATTTATTTACTCACACTTGCATAAATCAGTTTGAAGCCTGAAGAAGAAAATCTATAAATCCTTACATTCTTTACTGTACAGAAGGCTCTTTTCTGTATTTATCACTGGCATTTTTGAACAAATTTATCTTAATTAAATAAGCTCTATTAACAGAGTCATTAATTTCCATTGCTCAACTCCTTCCAGTGCATTTTAATCTCCAAAGCAGATACTGAATACTAAAAGTAAAAATCTCAAATAGCTTATTGTTACCTCAGAGCAAATTCATTCTGATTGTTTTCAAATAGTTTAAAACCTGTCTTTTGTTCTTTCTGAAAACGTCCTTTTACTATAACTATAGTGCAATTGTCCTCTCTCAAAAAAATTCATACAACAAACAGATTCACCAGCAATTAAGTCATAAAAACCCTAAAAATGCCTCCCTGAAAGAGGGAAAATACCCCATAGTTTTCCTTGAAAGTATACAGATATTTTAAAAAATAATGTCTAATCCAAAAATGGACGGATAAATAAAATTAAGCTGCAAGGCCATTGACAAGAGACCTGAAAAGGACCATCTGTTTTAAATTCTCCACAAGTTTCAGTTAGATATATATTTCTGACCACAAAACTATAAATCCTGAATATTCTCTGTGCTGATAGCACATGGATGATGTTTGCCGAAGGAAGATTACTTGCAACTCCAATTATTAGAAGTTGCAAACATGACATTTTATTCTTCTACCAATGTGCAATCATGCACAGTATGTTTGAATATCCTTTTGGAAATTTCCACAGATGCATACTGGTCATAGTTAAATGTAATTGGTCTCTTTTGGTTTGTGCAAGAAGGCTTGTAATTTGGCAGCCCTCAATCGTCAGCCTGTTTCAAAATCTGGTTGTCAGCTAGAAACAGAAGGAAAGAGTTGAATGTTTCCTCTGCAGTTTCTACTAAGAAGTCATATCAACTCCAATAGGCTTTACTAGTTCCTCAGTTTGCAGTCAGTGGATAAGTACTTCCACAGGTCTTATAAACCATTCTCAGCAGCAAAATGAGATAGCTACCACATATGACGATTACACCATGAAGCAATGGCTGCTGGGGCCACACATGCATGGGAGCTTCAGAATAACATCAAGTTGCGTTCCAGCCCAGGTTTACCTTACCCTCACATTTTTTCTCTAAGATTAGAAAGGTGCGTATCCATTTGTCTCTTTGCACCCAACCTGGGCGGCTGTCGGTGAGGTGCCACGCCACGGTAAGGGCGGCATCTGGCTGTGAATGGGAAGGCGCAGCTGCAACCACGTTACAGGCCTAAAAGCACAAGAATCACACTAGGCTGGGGCTACTTGCTATTAGTTACCTCCCCCCTCAGTAAATCCGTACCCCTTCTCTTTTTGCTGTCCTTCCTCCAGCAGCCAGGACAGCTGTCTATCTGCTGCAGACAGATCTGGGCCTTGGCTCCTGGACTGGACTCTGCCAGGAGTAGGCGCGCACCCTCTCCCAAGCTGTGAGAGTAGGAGGTGCGCTGTGCAGGCACACACCCCCTTATGTAAAGGCAGAAGGTTTTTTAATCCCAAGTGCTCGTGCAGCTTAGGCCCCTTTATAGTAACGCGTATGCACTCTATTAATTTCATGCCTCTCCACCCTGGGGTACGTATTTTTGACCACACCTTCCTACACCTCAAGATGAAGCACCACTATCTGCTTGCCGAACGGTCCCTGGAAGAATACCAGCAGCTAACATTTGCATCTGCTATTTATGTCAGGTCCACCTACAAGATGGTTGTATATGGCACAACATTTATCAAAAATGCAACCTTGGCTCACGATATCACTGCTTTATCTATGATAATGTCATTTGGCAGCCATATTTTTAGGTAGTTAGGGCAGATAAAAGGAAAGTACATAACAGAGCTGTACCCAAAGGGTTATTATTGGGATCTGCTTTGGCAGACGGCCCTGATTTTATATCTCTGTGTAGTTCCAAATTTCTCTCTTTTGTGGGAAGTGGTTCTTGCAATTTTTCTCATGGTTCAGTCAGTAAGTGATTTTCAGGTTTGGTCTTTGGGAAGAAGGGTGGCCGATATACTAACATCACAATTGTGCTACAACTGTAAATTACACCTTTATCTAATAAAGGCAAAGAAATACTAAAAATTTAGAAAAAAAATTAAAAAGTTTGCACTCATCCAATTTCATAAATCTAAATCTTTCTCAGTTACGGGACCATAACACAGATCCACTTTTATTTCCTGCAAAATAAATTGCTAGATCATGATACTATTTAACTAATATCTTTACACCAGGCTACCATTAATAACTTCACAAATAAAACTCCTAAGTTAAATTGCTCTGCATTAGTTGGCACCTGCAGCAAATTCAAAAGCTTAGACTTCTCAAAGCACTCTTTGTATTTGCATAGGAAATGCCACAGAACAAACTTTCCATATTAACCAGCAATGAGCCCAGACTGGACTGTACGTCTCCTCTTTCACTCAAATTTGGTTCCTTTTCTGTGTACACACCTGCTTGCATGCATGTTGGATTTAAATCCCTGGATCCACGTTATTCTTAGGGTTTCATGCCTGGAGTGACTCCACAACTGGAAAAGAATTGCTTTCTGTGTCCAGTTTAAAATCATCAAAACTGTAGAATTTGTATTACTCTAGCTGATTCTATTCAAACAAGTTTTACAAAAATTGTTGGTAATATTTTTGTCTTCAACTCAAATACTTATTTTCTCATGTATGTTTGCAATGCCCACATACATGAATAAATTAAATTCTGCTTTCTAATCATATAGTTAGGTATATTTGTAAAATAATGAATGCACCATAAATATTTGTCCTAAGAACAAGCATACTGCTATAATTCCATTTGGTCCTGTATACTGTCTTTCACAGTGACCAAAAATCAAATGCCATGGGGAGGTATGAGAAGAGTGTGAGTCCATACTAAGACTTCAGCTGTAAACTCTACAGTGATTCGTGGTGGATTTTTGAAGTCAATGGTCTTTCGGGGACTTTTCCTTTATGAATCTGTCTCGTCACTTTCTGAACTTCTGTAAGTATTTCATCCCCAACAGTGCTCCATGGCAATGAGTTTTACAGTCCAACTATGCATTATGCAAGGAAATACCTCTTTATTTTGGTTTGAACCTGTTACTAGTTTCAATTGATGTCCCTGTGTTCCCACACTGTGAAAGACTGAATAATTGTTCTCTATTCATCTTCCCAATTCCATTCATAATTTTATATTCCCTTCTTATATTCCCTTTCCCATCATTTCTTTTCCAGGCTGAAAAGACAGTTTACATAGTTGTTCTTTTATTGGAAGCTGAGACACATCTTTGCCTAAACAGGAAAATTTGCAGCATATCTAAACATGTACAACATCAAACATAGGCAATTCTTCTTTTAGTCAAAGAGAAAGAATAAACTGGAAAGCATATTGTGGGAAAGCTATTTTGGTATATCCAGAGGCTTAAGAAAGTAAACCAGATACAAAATTAACAATGTAAAACTACTTACGAAGAAGAAAATCCTATTCTGAGAAGTATTACCACAGGTGTTGCTATAACACACAAGAGGGAAGCATTCGACTCTCTATTGCTGCAGCAGCAGTAGGGCATCATACTTCAAGAAAGAATTTGGGAGAGTCCAAAGTAGAAGAATGGGAAAGAAGCAAACTGCACATGGAATGGCAGAGGGTCTGCAGAAATATGTAATTCTCTACAGAAAGTCAGAAAATCCAGATGCAAATGAAGATTCGCGGATAAAAAGTGGCAATAGACCACTTCTAGATGTTCACCTGTCAAGAGCAAGACTTTCTGGAGAGCCTGGCTCACAAGGCCTGTGGAATTTGTCACCTGAGTCCCCCCTTGCACCACACCAAAAGCAAAGCAGATGCTAGTAAGGAAAACGAAAGCTGATTTTCAAGACGGATGTATTTAATAGGGTTACAAGAAAAAGGGATTCTGTCTCAGAAATGCTAGAATGATTAGAAAAAAAATATAAATTTAGTTCATAAAGTGAAAAAAAATGTTGAATATGAAAAAAAACAATCATGCTATGCTGGCACTAGAAAATATTTGCAACAAAGAAATGAACTGTAAGAAATACAAAGCTGGGCAGACGATCATTCAGTGAACGTTCACTCCCAATTCTATAAACTGGAGAACATCAAGTTAAAGGAAAATAGCTCTGAGGTTTAATAAACTGCTCTACAGCCATGTTGAGCAACATTAAACACAAGTAATAACGGGAATGGCTTGTAGAATCCAGAAACAAAAATGCACAGAGAGTAAGCATTTGTTTGTTCTAAATCATGTGGCCACATGAAACTAAAACTGTGTAGCCCGATAGTTCCTAAATGGAATAAGGCATAGGCCACAATCAACCTTTAACATCTGTTATGGTTGACTGCTACAGCCTCATGGACGACCGATGATCCAAGACAGGTTCATGAAGGCAGGAGGCGGAGAACAAGTGATTGCTCGGACTCCAGAAACAGAGACAGCTTCACCCCACCATATAACCAGAGCAAAGGCATAATGCCTCACAAAATTAACACTCAAATATGTTTCAATTTTACTTGCTAAAGTTTTTGTGGCTCTGAAACAGAAACTGACGTCTGCTCATTTACTGACCGTTTCTGGCAAATATCAAGGAGTAAGAAGAACAATCACAATTGCAAAATGCAATAGAGCTAATAGATCTAACACACTTTGGTGCAAGGAAAATAAAAACAATGTATGAAAGGGAAGCAAGTGAAGGCAAGCTCCCAGAATTTCTTTTAAGCTCATTCTGATATACTGCTGTATATTTAAATGAGAAAGGGCAGAACAAGAACCAACTCAAGACTGACACTGTGGAACGTGGGTGTGTTGAAACAACATCAGACCCTCCAGACCCCTTAAGATATTACATATTGAAATAATTTAGATTTTAAGCATTTTTTGAGTCTCACTCACAGCCTTGTCTAAAAAAGAGAAGCACCAGATCCTGAGGAACTAAATGAGTTCAGCATAAAGGATACCCATGTCAGGGGTACCATCTCTTTGTGCGAGCGGGTCCAGGCTGACTTTCTATACTGGATCTTTAGAAGTACATAATGATAAAACAGTAAGAGATCCAAAGGACACGAAAAAGACTGCTTTTACAACAGCATATGGCTTCAGCCAACACAAAACGACAACTTCAGGATGCACAAAGGGCACAGGAGGTTAACAGGGAAGTCAGGCTTTTCTCATTCTGACTTTCAGAAAGCACTAAAACCTCTGAACATGACTAAATCCATTTACAGAAAGCCAGATGAACGCTGCCAATCTGAAAATCAATAAAAAGTAATGGGAGCTACTCCAGAAAGAGCTAATTTACCTTGAGCACAGCATTAGAAAGAAAACTTTTCTACAATAAGAAATCAAGCCGGCACACACACTGGCCAACTGCCCAGACTCTCACATTTAAACAGAGTTTTGCATCATTACACAACATTTCACTGTGGGTTCGTCAATGCTCCAAAGCAACCAGAAGTGTAAGGTGAGAATAGGAAATGACTTTGGTGGTCAGCAGAATGAGATCCAGCATCATCAGTGTTAAACAGCTTGTGTTTCTATTCTGATTTCAAAACCTTTTCACATTAGACATCAATGCAAGCAGCTGGGCTTGTTAGCATGGTGCCTCTTAGAAAACAGATTCAAGTTCTCCAGCAATGCTTTACAAAACCGCCCAAAAAACATTCCTGAGAACAGTTAAAATCTAGAGTACTTCTAATCTCCATTTGGAATACAGAAAGTTCAGAGTCAGACCAAGGCACCGAATCCTGGCAACTTCTCTTTACTGAGGAGAGTCTTGCCAAGTGAATGGAAACTGGAAGTGCTGTGCATCCACCATAACACACAAGAGGGCAAAACCACAGTAATGCTGATGGCATGGCCTACGACTTCACTAGGAGCTGACCACAAACATGGCTTTAAGGAATGGAATGGACTTCAGAAGAGATGACAGTCTCCTCTCTCCCCATAATTTTAAGAAGTAGAAACGTTCATAGTAGGAGTGAAAGTGCAGAAAGGGACTTCAAGCAGGTAAAAAATTCTGACATCAGAGAGCGGGTATCAGAATTCCTGTAATTGCAAAATTATGTAGCAAACACCATCTCCTTTCAGAATACTACAGTGGAAAGGAACCAGATATACATTTTTGCCAGTCTGCGAAAATGCAGAGAAAACAAAAAATCAGGAAATGTGATGCTTGCATTAAGTCCATCGAAGACAGGAGAAGCCTTCTGCATGGTAGCTCATGAAGATGCAATGGAGTGCATTGCTAATGATGCATATTATCCATTTGGAGACACAGAATCTGGCAGTTAGTATTTGTTGGTTGGCATGGAATATGGAAATTCCATGAAATTCATTCAGATATTTTAATGGCTAATTCCTAAGTGAGTCACAGACAAACCAAGGGAATAATAAACCCGAGTTCTGAGGATGTGCAAAGCCTGTGTGGCCCAATTTCTCATACAAAAAATAGTATAGTCTAGAGATTCATTTGGATTTGGGACGCTCAGCTAGCCGCCCCTGTAGAATAGCTCCAAAGAGACTGAAGCAATGCTTGACAGCATATAGGACAACAGCCAAAGCTTTCCCAGGGAAAAAATAAGGAAATTTAAAAGATTCACTGATAAAGGTCATACAGAGAAACTTGTACAAGAGAAAACTTATAAGATGTGGTACTACTATCTTAGAGGGAGATGAAACAAAAATACAAGTGGTAAGTGCATAAAATCTTCAGATAGCGGTAATAGTCCAAATAATTGGTCATGCCTGGGACCCAACTTTAGCTTATATTATGGTCCACCTAAGAATGCGCAATGGGATTTTGGCATGATGTTGTCCTAAAACTCAGGGTATAGCTGCGGAAATCATAGCTAGGGAAATGGAGCAGTCGTAAGTTCCCTCATGAGAACAGAAAAAGGCAGAATGCGTCCCGGACAGCAAATTCTGCAGATGCAAGAGGTGTCCCTCTGGACTCGTTTTACAAAGGAAAATTAGGTCATGTAAAGCGCTTTAGAAGCAAATACCCAAATGTACTGTTTATGAAGTTATTCATGTATTGTTTACTTTGGAGAGATAAAAATGTCTGACTTTCATAAGAACTGTTGGAAGGACAGTGACAGGTCACAGAGGAGGTCAGATTTCTACTGATTTATTCAAACCCTGAAATTGAAGAGAAATTCTGGATAATATCCCCCAGAGTGTCTAGTATATTTTATGAACAAAAGATAAACTTGCAAATCAAATGGAAGTAATTTACATAAATTAAATGACAAAGGAACATTAAAAATCAATAGGAAACTATGGAAAGGCATGGAGAAAAAAAGTAATATATAAAATTAAACCTGCACTGCAGAGAAGTCTCACACTGTATGCCATGCCCTCTTCTCATCTTCTCACTCAGTATCACATCTGCAGGTGTAAGGACGGACATGCCAAACCCATGAGTTTCAGTTCAAATTACATCCACAAGGTTGCAGGCATTTCCTGCAGATCTGCTTGCAGGATCACCACCATACCTTTCCAGATCAAAGCTTAGACCTTCTGCAAATTGTTACTGATATGGCGAAGAAATTAACCCAAGGTCACTGAAAAAGAAACCCACCTTTATCCACACTTAATACTTTCTGGAGCTCCAGAGACTGTTTTCCACCACATCTTACATACTCATACTACTTGCAATTTCTTACCTGAAGAGTTTTGACTTTTCCTAGAATGTTCTCCTGTGACATTGCTTGGATTGCCTGTTCACTCTCTGTTCTCCCATCAGGTATAAAAATACTGTCATGGGAAAAAGCTCGAGTGCCCATAGAATAATGAGAGGACCTGGAAATGCAGTTAAAAAAACAAATAAATACAACAATGAATTTTTGAGTGTGACCCCCCCCCCCCAAATTTATCTTACTTGTTCATATCATAACTGCTCTACTGCATAGAAGTTTCCTTCCTGCTTCTCTTCTACAAAAAACAAACTTAGAGCATTCTCAAAAAAGAGGTATCCGAACATCTCCCATTAGCAAAAGATTAAGAGGTACATGACTCCTTCACCCATGGTTTTTGTCCTTGGAAAAGCAAACCGTGAGGTGTTTTTTATAGAAATGTTGAGAAGCTCAATCAATTTTCCTTAAAAGTCTCAAATATAAATGTTACTTTTAGGATACATGGTAGGTGACGATGATTAATATGTTACCATACCACATATTTAAGAACGCCTGCATTCATGCTGTAGCTTGGTAGTCAGGCTAAGGTATAAAAGAAAGGCAGCAACTCCCAAGGAAAGGTATCGCTATAACACAAAAAGAAGTAACAGCAATATGTTGTACTAACCCACTTCTAAAGAGCTATCTCTTGTTCAGCTCTTTGCTTAGCTGTTCCACATCACCACAGTATGATCACCTTTATAATAAAATGTTATCATCAAACACCTGAATTGATATGAAGTATATTACACCATCCCATGCGGGTTTGATTAGTAACAACGCAAGATACCCATGCGTCACTGTTAAACTAGGCAGAGCAAGCCAAGGAAGGCAGCGCATCACAAATGCCATAGTTACAATGCCTTCTGTAAATCCCTGGACAAAGGCATTAAACAACAAGTGTTTTAATTTACCAGAGATTTCAAAGGCTCTGCAAAGAAAACTGAGAATCAAAATAAGTTCAGGGGTTGTTACTCTAGGGCTGTTTTTCAGGGGGAGGGGGGTGAGTTTGAAAGTTATTTGCTCCCTAGCCTAGAATACTTTATGGGTAATGGAAAGTAAATACGAACACAACAAAAGCCACGGTAGAAGACGAGTGAGCAACCGAGAGGTCTTAAGTCTCCACGTTTAAAAACTTATTGGCAAGTCTATCAAACTCATTTAAAGCTTCAGTAACTTACAGTCTGGATAAAAAAAAGATCTAACTAACAATCTGCTATATGTGGCAGAAAAATCTGATCATATAATGATTATAAACAAATATTTCAGCAAAACCAAGGAAGACGGACACTTCAAGAGAAAGGGATAAGTAAGACAACAACAAAATAAAAACTCTCACATATGTAAGAAAATCAGCATCTTCTCTTTTTCTCTCTTTAAAAAAATGTGTCAATACTTTATTAAGTGTTCAAAATAGCTTGCTTTCTCCTTTGAAAACAATTTTTGGAATATGTTTAATAAATTTTTATCTCATTGTGTTTTTCTGGGGTATTTTTAAATAAAATAATTAAAACCTTTTCTTATCAAGTAGGAATGTTGTATATATTAATATTAATCTTTTACAACCTATTAAATTTTAATCCATGGCTGACTTTCAAAGTGAAATTTCTTGGCAATGACCTGAAAATTCTGGTAAAAAGCCCCCCACAACCTCTCCCTCTCGCTAGCTTATACACAAAATACATTTGCACTCACAAAATAAATCATCCAAGCTTTTGGGAAAAACACGCAAAGCTCTCAATATGATTTCTTCCTATACAAACGTACAGAAAACTGAAAAACTATTTTTTATCCAAAATTAATATTTGAACAACACACTTCATTTGAAACAAAGTAGCACACAATCCAGCACAGAGCTGCTCAATATTTCATAGCATTTCTAGCCATTAAAGAGTAGGCACATTTAATTGATGCTATACTCTATTCCAGATTTTTTTTTTTTTTTAGTAAAAAATACAACAGGATTGCCTTTAGCTGCTATGGGTAGAGCACCTTCTTTTAGAAACCTTTTATTAGAGAAAACCTAAATGGGTATTTTTAAACCCCTTTTTAAAAGGTTTCTATACTGAGTCATCATGACACAGCCTGAACAAAGATCGTCGTAAAATTGCGTCGCCTTGGAGTACGTGCCAGAAAGCTGTGTACTTTCCTTGGCCCTCCAGGAATCAGCCCATGAACCATAGTTTGAGAAACATCCCTTTAACGGAGAGAAAAACCTTCCAGGGCAGGCTTGCAAAATGAGTGGTTTGACATGAAGCTCAGTCAAAGTTGGCTCTTCAATACAAATATTTAGGTTGGTTTGAAGTGAAAGCTCCAGAAGTCCAACAAGAGGATAAAAAGCCTGCAGGTTCACAATCAAAACTGAAGGGACCACGCATTGTTGGACAAACCAACCCACCCCAACTTCTCTCATTTTCATGGTTCAAAACATGAAATGGCTGCGGGTGCAGAAGACAATGCTGGTAGGAATTACAGCATTACTATTTCCTGTTGAGCTGAGAGATCTACTGAAAATACATAATCCAGTTCATATTGTGCTTTAAAGAGGGTCCACATTTAAAAGCTTTTCTAGCAGTACCATGGCACAGATATTTACGCTTTCTTTCTTAGCTATTCACTGAGCTTTCTTCTCGGCTTTTACTATCCAATGGATTAGCATTCTCACTACAAAGAGAAGTTTTGTCGCCACACACTTTAAAATTAAATAGCTCACATTTATCCCTAACATCTCCCCTTTGCTTGTCACAACTAATTAGCAGGTGATGGTTGCAATTCAAGCACTAAAAAAAACAGTTAAATGACTTGCTTGCACATGGTTCTAGACCTTACTAACGAGTCCGTTAATACCTAAGTCAGGAACAGCCAATTTGCCGCTTTCGAACTGAACATGGTTCACTAAGCAGTTCAAACCCAAGTACTTCAGCCGACCAACAGCAAGGATGCTCTGGCAGTAGGAACTGCCCAATAATCTGAATTCCCAACATGGAAGAAACCTGAGATTGCTGAAGTCAGTGGTGCTGGACTGCCTGGGATACAGCTGCAGGTGAAGATCATCCCTCTTCTGCTACAGAGCCGAGTGTGAACTAATCCCATGAATCTCCTGACTGTTTGAGATGCACAGCACAGAGGTTCTTGGCTATATGCAAATTTGAGTTTGCAGCTAATGTGATCAGACTTGTTAAAATATCATGTAAGGCCTCCTTTAGGACACTAGGCCATGTGAAACAACCTGAAAACTTCATATGATCTGTAATCCTAAGAACATCACAACTGAAAGCCCAACCAGCTCAGTATCTTATCTCTGACAAGTGCCCATAATGGTACCTAGGGAAGATTAAGACCATGCCAAGCACGTATAATACGATCCTCTGATGTTCTCCCATACTCCAGCTGCCTTCAGCTTACGTACTTCCTCATTACAAGATGTAGATGAATGAAAACAGCATCTTTTCACTTTTCTGTTTCATAGAGCTGAGGTCAAACTTGTATTTTGAAACCTTTTGCCCATTTTTGTTTTCTTTTTAAACTTGCTACCAAAACACACTCCATAACCTTGGCATTTAAGGTTATTTCCAGGATACTTGAACTTCATAAAAGGTCTCTTATTTTACACTCTTTGAGTCGACATCCTTTCAAATTCTCCCAGCTGTGAGTTTGACAGATTATATCATAAAAGTTCTTTTTTCTACTCCTTTTTTATTCTTCCCAGATTCTAGTTTTAGAAAGACTGAATTCCTTTTATGTCTTAATACAGTAGGAATAATTGAGTCTCCTTCACTACTACTATCGTTCTTCTCATCTCTGAAGGCTTTCTCAGAAGCCTTTATACAAAAATATCCTCACAAAACACATCTGCAGACTACGTTTCAGAAAGCCATTCCCTCAATTAAAAGGCACGTCAGCACCAGGAATGTCTTTCAATATATTCATGGTGTGTCAGAGACATGGGTTAAAGTCTTAGCCACAGTTTAAGGTATTACTCAGTTTCAAACCACATATCAACTTCCAAAAGACCTGGGACAACAGTGGCATCAATTTATGAGCACTTCTGCTGATAATACTGATGATGACACTTTGGAGGCTGTTTGTGCTGAAAATAATTGAATCATCATCTGACTCGCTTCTAGAAACCTGACTGAATTAAATGAATTATGGATATGCTATAACAAAATATAAAGCACTTTCAGCAAATCCTTAAACAAGTTATCTCTGGAGATCAGTTGCAACACTGAGTATCGTGTTCTAGTTTCACATCCAATATACAGCTTTTCAAAATCAATTTTCTCATAGTCAAAGTGAAGTTAATTTTCATTCTCAGTTTTCTTTACCACACATTTGTCCCTATTCAAATTCCTGAAGAGAGGTAGGAATAGTCAGTTTCCCAGCCACACTAAGAATATACTTTTCACCTTTTGATTATTAGAACGAAATTCTTAGGAATTACTTCTTTTTCTTGGCACAAAAAGACTCCATCAGGATATGTCTTTATCCTGAGGGTACGCCAAGGGCATAAAAAAGGACAGCAGAGCCAACTATCTCACAGGATTTTTACAAATAAAGAAGCCAGTACTGTTAAACAGGAGGCAAGATATGGAGCACAGGGACCACATCACATCTTGACTATGGACATGACATGGACTCAAAGTCCTTGTCTAGCTGTAGCTGTAAGAAGAGTTGCCTCAAATACAGCGGCTCCCTAACTTGCTTTCTTCTGCATCAAAATGAATATACAGCCCAGACTTTGTTTAATTTGGTGCTGGTAAATTAATTCCCCTGGAAAGGGAGAATACCTTCTATTGTATTCCAGACTTCTGGAAGAATCCCAGAAAATCACAGGTAAAACATTACATAGACACATTTGGTCTATGGTACTAACAACAGCTAGGTCTTTCATTCTGGTTTGCAAAAAAGTCTGTGCAGTCTTTCCATTACTCAGTCTTGCTGAGGCGTCTGTGCGCCCGCGCAGGAAACACAACAAGTTCCTCACTACAGAATGGAACCAGCCTGAGTCTACGAGAAGAGTCTTGCTTCTCTCCCATGAAGGTCAGCATGCTAAGAAAGATTCCTCTTTGGATCTCTATCACTCATCCAGTGTTATGGGTCTGTGTCTGTTTAGGATGCTATCTAATGACACCCCAGCTATTCCAAATCAGGGCTGGGTGTGGTATCACCCTTCATTTCTTTACCCTCCTCTTGCTGCGTTCCTGTCACCTCTTCTGTATCTGCTAGTGCTCGCGGTTCAGGTGAGCCAACTGAGGGAGCTGATCTGGCTTAACAGTAAGCACAACTTCCTGGTTTGGCTGAGTAAACACCAGCACAAGTACCCATGCCGGCCAAAGGAGGGGGCTGGAACTCATGGACTACTGGAGCTACTGGAAAGCTACTGGAAAGACCTGGACAACTGCAGTCTGGACTTTGACCAGCTTATACAGCTGTGGAACTGCACCCTTAAGTGCACGAGAGCATGTGCAGGGGTAATACTGCACAGAGTACCTGGATAAGTTTACCTTGGTTGCTATTATGTTTTAGACCCCATTTACCACCACATCTACTTTTCCTCTCAAAGGCCGGGGGGGGCGGGGGGAGGGGTCCTTAAAGAGAGCAAGTTTTGTCAGCAGGAAACACTGAGCTCTCAGCTCTTGCATAAGTCCATGTCAGGGCATTACTGTAGTACAGAAAGCTCACATCACCAATTGCCTGCCTCTTCAGTGTTTCATAAATGTTCCTCCCACTCCTGTATTAAAGAGTTCAGAAATAGAAACAGGAAAATAAAAGAAAAGAAGGAGTTGTTCTATTCTTTTATGTCTATAGAGACTGACTCAAAAAACCCCTCAGTCTCATAATTTTAACGCTTTTAGAATTCCAGTAGAAACCAATTCTGTAATTAGAACAGAACAGAACCAACTTTTTAATATATGACCACTTTAATACTGAAAATTCACAAAACCTGCAAAGCAAAGATGAATTGGTTTTAGCTAGGTATTCATCCTCAGTATACACCCTTCAAAGAGATCTGAAAGTCACCTACCAGAATAGTGCCTCAGGGAAATGACACATGCAGCGATAGTTTCCCTTTACTTAATGTTTTGTTTTAAAAAAGAAATCTGATTCCAACTATTTTCCACTCCCACGAAAGTCCCGAGGGCAGCTAGGAGATGAAAAACACATAAAATGCATTTTCTAGTCATTCCAGTCATGTACTAATTCTGCAAGAGACGGAAACGGATTCTAGGTCTGAGCTGTATTTTTAGTGTCCTCTCTTTCATCTGTATTTGTTGTGCTGGAACGTGAGTTTTAGTTCTGAACTATGCCTGGATGGGGAATGCTGCCCGTGCTGCAATAGCTGTACGTTAGAACTGTGCTTAGACAGCATGTTATTAATGTTATTGCATTAACTCAGACATGGTCCTTACAAGCTAAACAGGCAAAGAAAGATTTTTTAGCAGGGTATTTGAAGGATCCTTTTTCATAAAGTAAACTCAGGGGTCATTTCTGTGCTCAGTCTAAAGACGTGTCTGTTTTGCCTTAAAAAGCTGCCGAACATCAAGATACTAACTCTGGGAAAAGTGTGCAGTCCCATCATTATAACCTACCAGGATCCTACCAATGACTCGTTTTGCAGTTTCTTTACTGTTTCTCCACTCATTTTGCAAGACACCATGCAACTTTATCTTACACAAAGCTCCAGTTTGGTGTTATCAGGAGACCTCTGCCCTGCAGACTAGATTTACCTGCCTAAAAGTAGGAATCAAGCCTGGTTTTGAGGCATCAGAATCAGACACAAACGATGGTGTACCTAACTCATTATCTTTATGTTCAAGTGTTGGCTGTAAAAATGAGCAGGCTGATGGCATTTAGTGTAAATTACCAGTAAGTGGTAAAATTACAAGTGGTGAAAAAGTCCTAGCTCACATACCAGAGAACAAAGGTTCTAGACCACAAAGACTTAATCAAGTTGGTTATATAAGGGAGGAAAACAAAAGCCAAGGGGGCAGGTACAGATAAGATCAATAAAAATGCTGACCATGGTGTTAGAAACATGTATTATGTTCTATCAAGTCACCTGGGTCCATTTCAGATAGGCTTTCCCCACTCCTCCCCCATGGCCACATTCCACTCAGCACCTGCCAAAAATAAGCCACCTACAAGGTGGTTGTGGCTCCTGTGCTGCCCAGCTGCAATATAAATTAGAAAAAAAAAGAAGCAACTCTAATTTCACTATTACCTAACGAATCCTCTAAAAGCACCAATGCAAGTAAAGAAGTAGACAGAGCAAAGCTCTTCTCTGCAACTTCCTTTTCTGTCTTGGAACATGCCTTTGCTCCCATAATACACCTCATAACCCAGAAATAAGAAACTTGCTCAATATGCTTCTGTGTCAGCTGATGTCAGGAACAAGCGAGGAAAATCCAAGCGTGCCTGGTTTCTAAAAGCCTTACAATGTCAGTATGTCACTTCGCTTTCCTTGAGCTTGAAGAGATACTTACTGAGATCAACGAGTGCTGCTAAGACAAAGACTCTAGGAGAAGGTGCACACCAAGCACCACTGTGCCAGTGCACTCCACTGGAGTCAGGAAGGCACTCACAGTAAAGCACGCACAAGAAAAATTAGAACATTGACAAAATCCAGAAAACAGGATAACCAGGAAAAAAAAAAGCCCAGCGGACAAAAATTGGGCATTACAGAGGAAAGGTATTTTTGGAGCTCTCGAAGCTTCAAGCAGGTAGAGAGATCATTTACTGTTGGTATAGACTGATTCATACAGAACTGCCTATTGCTACATTCCCACAGAAGTGTGTCAAAATAGTGGCTGAAATGATCCAAGAAGGAACTAGGCCTGTTCTGCTGGACCCAAAAACCAAAACTCTGGTGACTCCATAGGTCTGGTGATTTTCATGTTTAGCCACCAACTTCAGTTCACAGGGATTTATGAATGTTTAAGTATACTACCAGCTAAACAACCAGTACATCAAATAAAGTTTCTTTATTCTTCCTATTTTAACAAAGCAGATGATTATTACAAGTTATCATTTATAGGTTGCTGGGTTTCCCTCCTCCCCACCTCCACATTTAGAAACTAAACAGCTGACTGTTGGTGAGTCATTCTCATAAGATCAAATGCTCTAATAGTCACGTAGAGGAAACAATACACATATATTCCAAGCTTATGTACTAGGCTTAGAGTTTGAGCTGGAGGTAGAAGCAAGACTTCACTTTACGAAGCTTTGAAAATACTGTGAGCTGTTCTTTGAAATTTTGGCACAAATTGCATGCCATTAACTACTTTGATATATCTGCTTTATAAGAATCCATCTAAAAATATCCAGAAAACAGAGTTTGTTTGAGTTCAGACCTAGAATGAAATCCTCTGCGTGGCTTGGATCAGGAATTTGATTTTTCATGTCCTGCTATCGATTCTGTCCAAATTTAACGTTTACAGGTAATGCAGGAAAGAACACACCAAGAAAAAAAGACCATAACGTCTGTCCTATGCTCTTCACTACCACCCTTCCTCCAACGCCCCCACCCCAAAATAACATGGAAGACATTCTACGAGTGAACTACCTTACACATTGAAATGACATGGAAATCCAAGCTACAAGGTGAACAGGCTGCCAGACCAGGGGCTAGAATGGCTCAAGAGGCAACATTAAGTCTAGAAAGAAAAAGACAAAAGCAGTTTCTTCTAATCATTACTTTTTGCCTTACTTAATCAATCACCATATATTCTTTCAAGGTACATGTCAGGTAATTACTTGAATAATAATAAAAGAGTCACTGCAAAGATGAGGAATACATAATCATATTCATTTTTCAGGCCAATCTGTGTGACAATAACAGGGAATGCCATTGACCAGCAGCTAGTAAGGAAGGCCACGTTTGATGCAGATGAGTTGTTCTCATTCACATGAAATGCAAAATAAAAATTAAGTACTCAGAAACTGAAATGGAGATAGAGGAGATGAGGACTATTTCATAGTGAATAAATTGTATCGTTTCCTAGTCCTGGCTTATATAATATGTTGTTAGTGGAGGAGCAGAAGTCCACAAATGTCTCTGAAGATCCCCAAGCTGAACACATAGTTTACAAAATCGGATGAATAATTTTATTTTCCAATGTAAATGCTCAGTGGAGAACAATAACAGAAAGGACAGTTGATGTTCTAGGGTCTGGAGCACTAAAACAAGTCTCTCCTGTCTCTAACTTCTATGACAACAAGCAAAAGAATACGGGTTCCATTCTGCATTCCCCCAACATAACTTGCATTTTATTTGGCTTACGTATTCTCTCAGAGGTATGATATTCTTACAATCCATGTATGCACAATTTCAATAGAAACTGCATGCACAGTAACAAAAGCTCACACAGGCTAGAAACAGACAGGATGTGGCCAGTAACACCCTGTGCTGATTTTTTTTTTTTTTTGGTAATGAAGATGAAAGATAAAAAAAAGCGTTGGAATACTGCGGCTTCCTCAGCATCGCTTGTTGCCAACGTTCCCTCCTTGCTTAGAGTGGACCACCTCTTTGCTCGATCTTCCCCCATCCTGGAATGACTCCTTTTTATCCTTTACATCCCTCTATTACTCATCATTAGTTTTCACTTTCTGTATGCTTATTTCTGAAATTTCAAGCCATTAAAGAGATTGTGACTTAGCTTCCTATCCTTTCCCTGCCTGACAATTTGTATTTGTGCCCTTTGGGCCCGTTTGGGCACAAAATTCAAAACTAACTCAAAATTAAAATCTAGACTTCACAGGTAAAATACCTCAGAAGTAAACAATAATGGCTGTCTGGAACATATTGAAAGATATCACAATACAATTGACTGATGAAGTCTTTTTCCCTTCTAAAAATATTTTAAAGGAGGCCAGTACTGGGCAAGCACCTACCATCAAATTTGGTGGTACATACATGCCCCATCCCACGGAAGCCCTGTTCATGCATCGCTAACATTCTTTCCGCCACTGCCCTTAACGTGTCTTAAACAGAGAGAAGACAAATGTGCCAAATTGTATGATAAAAAAAGTCATGACTAGGATGAAACCACAAGCTTCTGTTCACCTTGAGACTGTCTGTGGTGTTTGGACTCAGGTACAGAAGACCAGGGAAATAACCCATGGAACCCTCTAACAAAAATTACCTTTAGTAAACTACTAGATAAGGGCCTCTTAAGACAGCAATAAAATACTACCTCCCCCCCCCCCCCAATCTTTCTGCTCTTCTCAAACTGAAAGATTCACTCTTAATGCTGGCAGGCTAGACATTCAGGAGAAATTCAGGAGACTAACCAGGAGACTGCTACTCATACAACTTGCAATGATATATAAAGGTGTGTGGTCTAACTTGCACTGCATCTTTGGCACTGTGTCTCAGTCCACCACCCCAAGGTCTCCATCCTGCGAACTTCCAGGCAGGGGCAATAAAAGTCCTGGGGCAGCTTGGGAACACAGCAGCACATTCTCTGACCCAGCTTTAGTCCATAAACTGTCTTTATTGCTTACTTTGCTTATCTGTATAGTCTAATGATGAGAACTGTGCAAAATATTTGCCTTAAACCTTGAATTCACATGAAGCATGTCTCTGAGTGTAGACACTAGGCAAGCATTACAAAAAGTAGTAAAAGATTTTCTTTCAATTCTGCACATGTCCAGTTTCCCTTTCTACCATTGAAATTTCCTGGCAAGATGTCAGGACAATCGTCAAGGAAAGACAGTTTTGAAGTTCTACTTGTAAAATTGTCAGAAACCACATTTTAGATTTGCATGGGAATGCTTTTGGCTTTCACAATCAGGGAAGTAAAACAATGCAATTATATAATCTCTCTGAATTACCTGATCAAGTGCAACAAAGATTCACAGCTTGAATAGCAAATACCAAGTTTGCTTGCCAAAATGAGACATTTTCAAAGAATTAATATATTCAGTGAAATCAGTCTGCTTACGCATGCAGTCCCCACAAGGAGAAAAGAAGCTGAATTTATTAGATGAGTTACTTGCTGCACAGTTTTGCATAGCTTTATTAGGACAAGAGCTGGGTGACTTTGCAACCCAATCCCAGTACCATCTCATGCTTAGAAAAGTTCAGCGAATACTAGGCAAAGTTGTTTACCAGAAAGGAAATCTCACACACTTCTTTCCCTCACAGGCAGTCTTCCTCAGCACATACAGAGAAATAAGATCTTTAGGTGACTTCTCGTTAATGAAGATGACTTTAGGAAGGAGACCTGAGAACAGTTCTGTGTGGATTATTTGGAACCTGTTGTGGATTTGAAAATAAAGGGATCCCACTTTATGGACACACACATTTGAGAGACTCAAGTTTGCTGAGAGGCTTTTCCCTGGAAAAAACAAATCAATGTTGTCACACCTGAGCCTTAAAAGACCCGACAGGCACAGGTCTACTTCTGGTTCCTTTGAAAGCAGCTGCAGGGGCTGTATATACAGCACCCTGGCTGCCTCTGCACATCAACCCAGAAAGACAAACTTTTTGTAGGGCACCTACAGGGGCCTTTTCAGGTATTTCCTTACAATGCTTGCTTAGTGTCAACTGTGACCAAGAACAAAACAAACATAAAAAGTTATAAAGTGCCAAATCATAGTCTCAGAACAGAAGCTTCTAGAGACTTTAGCAAAGCTTTACAAACGCAATTTAACTTGTCTTGTAATAAGCCCGTCCCCCCCGCTCATCTGGTTAGGTCAGAAAGTTAATTAATACAGTTTTAGCTTTGTAAACTTGAGAAAGGCAGTACAGAAGCAGGAAAAGGAATTCCAGTCTTTCACAAGGAAGGGCAAGACAAGCTGCAGTAGCCAACCTCCCGCTTGGGAACTGCAAGACAAGATGGATGAATATATAGGTTGAAGCATGCATACACCAGGATACCAAGCAAGTTCTTTGTATCTGATGAGTCCAGGAAGTAGCTGTAAGAACGGACAGGCAGGCAGGTCTCAGAGCTCACTCCGCTACTGAAGCTGACCGTGTACACAAATTACCTAAATTGCTCTTGGGATGTCTCTTATCACCCAGCTGGGTTCACGTTAGAGGTTCCAGGGTTAGCCCTGAGCAGGCTTGTAAGCCAATATAGTACCCAGTGAAATACTAGCTTAGCTCTTGGAAGCGGTACAAGTGCTATTTAGCCTATATTTATTTCTTTCCTTGTCTCTACCTTCTTGAAGCAGCTTCTGTTCTTAACTTCTTTATAAAATAACAACCACCCCCACAGAATAAAACAGAATAAAACAAAAAGCCCATATGAAACATGTGAAAACAAAAATTAATTTATTTTACACTTAATGAAGAAATATAGCTTCACTAAGCTAATGAGAGCATTCCCAAGTCCCTTTGCTGTAAAATTAACACTTTGATTAAACTTTGAAAATATATGATCTTTGTATATTGTTAAGTGTTTGATGCACATGATTTTATAAAACAATATAGGATTTTAGTTATATAAATATATTACTAGTTATTTATATTTGCTCTGGTCCAACTCTCTATGAATAATAGAAGGTATGATAATTTATTTACTAGTAGACAGCTTGCACAGAACTTTATAACTTAGATAGCTAATCTCTGCAGGTAAGATATTAACATTTGAAATGATACTAAAGGCAAAAAATTGTAACGGCGTGAAAGCTGCTCTGTTGAAAACAGCGAAGAAAAGGATGGCAATACTGAGATCCCCAAAGCTATGTAATACCCTGCCCTGAACATCTTCTGTATTCAATGCATGTTATAAAATGGATAACATGGCAAATGCTACCTACAAACTGAAAATTATTATCAAATCTCACTCACATTTGCACCATGAAGCCTGACAGGGAAAACAGAGTTTTAACTGAGAGACTATTTCGAGCAGGCTAAATCAGAAGCAATTCTCATGAATCACACAGGCAGAAGGAAATGTTCCACTTCAAATGTGCGTTTGCTAATCCTTTGTGATTTAAATTGTGCAATCTGGTTTATTCCGCTAGAGACTTACATTTAATGCCTCTATTAATTAGAAAAAGAAGTTTCTTATGTTTAACTCTACAAGCATCTAACAGTCTTGCAATGGTCTGATACCTATAATTTCATTATACCGTTGTAAAATGAGTTCTCACATTGCTATTTGTTTCTGGGCCTAGCGCTGAATTTTCCATGATCCTGCATGGGAGATCCCGGATAGTGAGATGATGCCCTTTGTTTTGTTATTGTTCTCCAGTTTGCTGTGGGGACAAAGCGTACTTGCATAACTTCCTACAATCACTAGATGCCATGTGTACAGGTAATGCAATGCATAAGCAGTCAGTCATGTCTCTGTCTACAACGTGGCTATACCTAGTTTTGATTTTCTGAAAAGTTGGGATATGCAAAAAAGACATACAAATTTGCATTGCAGAAAGCAAAAGGGAAACCAAGAACTTAGAGAATATTACAGAATACAACAAAATATTGAGAAGTATAAAAAAAAAAATCACATATTCACAGCTGTGATTTTGTACCATTGAAGATACTAACGAAAGGTCATGTTTCTGATGCACGCTTCTTGAACAGAGGAATTTGCTCTGTGTTCTTCTGACTACATACTCGCGCTGCCTGGTGCGCAAACAGAAAGGATAAGGGGACAGCTCTCCAAAGAAGTAGGCATTGACCAGGAGTCAGTTAACCTCTCTGAGACTTTTGGTTAGCAAGCGAAATTAGTATTATTGACCCACTTAGTTTGCACACTTTCCCCCTCACCCCCCACCATTTCTGTCCCTAGTTAGTGTTTTCTGGCTAGTTAAGTCTATGTAGTTTATTTGGTGAGTTTAATTAATGCCTTTTCTCCCATCATGTCTGCAGCAAATTCTCCTGCTCCCCTTCTATCTTCTCTTTCCAATTTTAACGTTGAAGACACTGCTCTACCTCACCGTCTGCGGTACTTTGTAAGGATGAGTGTGTCTAAGTTTATTCAGTTACCTTCTTGGCTACCACTAGCATAGAAGCAGCCCCGTCACTGGAACATGATCTGACTACCAGTGGCCCTTCTCCCTTCTTCTACTCTACATTCAAATAGGATCACAGTAAAAACTGTGCGTTTGTTGACCCAAACTGCAATGCAAAAACTAAACAGGATAGACTGAAACATCCTCTTTCAGTCCTGACCCAGAGATGCCACCATCCAGGGAAAGGTACCCAGTAGTAGAGCATCTGTAGCAGCCAGTTCAAGTCTTCCTTTTCCCAATTTTAAAAGGAAGGATGCCAGTTATACTGCTACTCAGATGTACATCGCAGAGTTAAATTAGAAAAGTGGATTCAAATTCATTTCTACTTAACCCCTGGATTTCTTTTTTTATAGACACACAGAACCGATGAACAACACACGCAAGAAGCTAGACCTCGGTGAGTACAGCAGCGGGTGTCACATCCAGAAAGGGTCAGAGGTGCACCCCGACTTTCTAACAACCAGTGCACAACTTGCTACTACTCAGGGCAGCAAATGGATCCTGTTCCATTAAAAACAGGACCAGCGCCAGCGGCAGCTGCCAGGCCTCTCCAGCGCCCAGGTGTGAGCTGGGCGGGCTGCAGGCAGGCACGCGCACCCTTACCTCACACCACTGTTCGCTTCTTCATCTGACGAGAAGGTGCCGTTGCAGACATTCCCAAAGGAGTGGCTTGGCTTCAGCGTGGCTTCCTCGCTGCCCGATGCTGCCTCTCTTTTCTTCCTTTTTCCAAAAAACTTCTTGAAAGGCTGGAATTTGCCTGCTTTTTTCTTGTCTGCAGATTACAAGACAAACACAGGCAGGGCTGAGGGAAGCGGCGCCTCGGCGTGACTTGCGAGCACACACCACGTTCGCCCGTTCAAAGGAAGAATGAGGTCAAAGAGCAAATCACCAGCCCGAAGCCGCCTGGGGCTTGCAATGGAAATACAAGGCTGCAGCTCGCTGTCAGCGCGCAATACTGACAGAGCAAAAATAAGAGCATTAAAACATCTGCTCTCAGGTTTAACGATTCATGTGGATGTGTCACTGCAGCTGAACATGTGGATAAGGGAAAAGGATAATTTTCCAGAGCCACAGCGTGACACTGAGACAAGAGGGTTCATGTTTAGGCTTTATGCCGCGCTTTTGTTTCACTCTTTTTACCCAAAGGCAGGCACTGCTCTGATCCCCTCTCAGCAGCAGCTGCTGCGTCCTCTGTCCTCAATCAAAGAACTTGAAAATAACCTGCTATATTTTACTTACGTAGCCTCATAAGCGGTCAAGTCAGTTTGCAAATGAACAGAGAGAACAGAATAAAATTCTGTGTGTTTGCTGGTGTGTTTCTTCAATAAATATCCAGATTTGTGGCAGCAAATCAATAAAATTACTCTTCCCCCCCCCCCCCCCCAAGTAACTGAGGGCAAGATTTGACCCAGCATTTCTTCCTTGAAGTATTTTAAAAGCTTGACCAAAAAACACAGCAAAAAGACAAAACCGACACAGAGACAGGAATAAGGAATAAAAAAGTTAACCAGAGGAAAAAAAGCAACTTTTCTCACCAAAGACTGAAGAAAAGAAACGAAGCTTCAAATATTTTTTTCCCCACAGCATGTATTCAAAAGAAACACCAATAGTTTATTGTTAACCATAGCCAAGAAAAGATTAATTTCCCTGGGCTCGAATACACCAAAGGATTTCTAAACCATCCTAACTGTCAAAGCATTCGATTTCTTCTTTGTCTCTACTTAATTGCGCATTGAATTTATTTCAAACAAGCTATTTTTTTAAACTCGTAGCCTCCCATCATAATGCAGTTTGAGAAGCATCATACTGTACTCATGACAAATATTTTCATAAGCTAATTAAATCCCTCTATGTGCGTATCACCCTGGCTGTATGCATATACCTGCCCTTAGCACATTATACTCTTCTCAATGAGCTGTCGCACAGCCAAAAGCAGTAATTGGGTTGCAAAGTACACCTAAGGCCCATGTAGAAACACCCTGACACAACAGTTGAGCACAACTGTACTCTACAGTACCACATCAAGGTTTACACTCGACTCTGCTATACCTGCATCAGGCAAAGCCACATCCAGCTAACATCCCTGTATAGCTGCTGGAGGCATAACTAAGGGGTTATTAGAGAGAGAGAGAAAGAGAGAGAAAGAGAAACGTGCCCAAGCACGTTGCAAGCTGGCTCTTCCCAAGGACAAGTGGTTTCCAAAGTAGCAGGGTGCTGGCTGGCCTGAGCTGAGCCCACGAGTGGCTTCTCAAAGCCAATACTTCTACAAAGAACAAGGAAGCTGTAACAGACCCCTTCTGAATCTGATTATATCTGTGGCAGGTTATGGATGAAGTGGAAAACCTAGACTAAAATAACAAAGATACAATAGATACCAACACCGTCTTTCCTCTACAAATATCAAAGAAATTTGCACAGGTATCTTCTTCCCATTGGATAGCCAGGACACATGGGATTTGTGTGACTTCATTAAGACTACAACGCATCCCAGTAGAGCATAAAGGCAAAAAGTGGAATTGCTGAATTATGAACTCCAAATTCAATCCCTGGCATTAGAATTTTTTGATCCAGAATCCTTGACTCACAATGAACATGTTCGGCAAAAAACAACCACTGAAGCAGCACAATTCTATCTGTACGACAACACTGTAGAAGAAAAGGGGAGCCAGAGGTTTACTTACCCCTGTCCCCTAGCTCCACTTTCCAAATTGCTGACCTACTCGCAACATCTCCAGCCACACCAATTAGTTGCTGCTCAACCCATAATTTTTGAGAAATATATCTTGATATGAAACTACCGCCAGACAGACAGGCAAACAGGGATGCAGAGTGAGATTATTGCTCTAGCCTACAATTGCCCCAGCTTTCCAAGCACTTCAAAGATCGTCTAGAAAAACTAATAAATCAAGTGGCAGAGCACACAAGGAGAAAGAGCCTCAGTACCAGAGACAAGACTGGGTGAAAGAGCTCCTTTTCCATGGTTTTGACATTGCCTGCTTCCTCAGACTGTTTTGAAAGGAAAGATTGCATGCCATGCTATTTCTCCCGGGGGATATAACTTATGGCATAAATCAATTCAACTGCAGCCTTTTAAAAAAAGGTTCTGTTGTCATTCATCCAATTTGCTTTGTTTCCTCCTCTCTCAGAGGTCTAAGGATATATCTGGGCATTACCTCAGGATGTCTTGGCTTATCAACTCCAAGTGTACTATATTGATTCATCAACTGTGAATCCAGATTTTGAACAAATAAAACAGAGATGAACACAGCTTCCAGGATGAAACGCGTAAAAGTCAGCAGGGCTATCTTCAGTCATGATCTTGTTTTTTCCATATGATTTAACATGGCCCATAGCTGTTCCCCACTCCGTACCCTGTCATCACACTTGTCACATTTCTAAGTGTGAATTCTTTAAATCAGGCTTCATGACTCATTTCAAAACTGATCGGCACCCTTCCCTGCACACTCTTCCTGATCCTGCTGGTGCAGACTTAAGGAGCAACCAAACTCAGGTTTTCAATGAGGGAATGTCCAGCCGCTAAGGTAATGTCTACTTATGCAAATTTTTCACGAGGTTTTGCAGAGCAAGATATGGGATAATACAATCTACTGGGCAAAATGCTTCCTGTAACAGTAAATGGCTACAACAAGGAATCAAAAGCATTGGCAATACAACAGACAATACCCTGCCCAAAAGCCTTTCAAGCCTCTGATGCTAGATCTCAGACATGACTCTTCCCTCTTGTCTATCTATACTGCACAAAGTATACAAAATAGGATAGGGAAGGCTGAAGGTGGGGGCACCCAAAGCTATTAACTTGTGTCAAAGGCAATTGCTGAACTAGTCAGGAAACGAGTCTACTTCTCTGAGCCATTCCCTTCTCTCCTTAATCACTCGAGCTGGAATCCTACAAACACCGCCCCAGGAGAACATGGGAAATTAGCAATGAAACCTTTTGCTCCTTCTGGTTTACAAGCCTCTCTTGTTCAAACCACTGTAAACGGTTAACAGTAAAACAGTAAATCAGCTTTGAATCACAGAAAAGCATGAGGTGTGAAGGCGACAGATAAACAAAGTTGGATATACTAGCTAGCATAACACAGCACATATGGTAAACGCTCCCTTCTCTTTTACGCCAGAAGAGTAGCAGAGCGGATTAGAATAATCTTTAACCTGTCATATAATTTGTCAGCTGCATAAAGATATGAAAAGCCTAACACAGAGCTAGCTAAAGTGGACTGCACTGGCCTCATGAAGGCAGCACATGGTCACTCCACTCTTAACGACAGAGAGGTGACCAACAGGAACAACAGTTCCTCTTGCACCTTCTGCTTCAGTCTAAGTCTCTCTCCAATAAAGATGAAGGCAGGTGCAATGGGCTTTGCTGCCTGTAAATCAGACACTGCCTTTGGACTTCAGCTGGCCAAGCCTTAGCAACAGCGGCAGCTGACAAATCCCTGTAAGATAGCTGGTAGTTAAACTATACAAACGTCACCCAAATCCATTGCGATTCCTATTCTATAAGGCCTTTCAAAAACTGCAGAGAGCCCTCAATAAAAGCGCAGGCTACATAAATAAAGATTCATCTGCAGTTCTTATAGAGGGAAGAGATTTAAATGATTGAGAGAAGAGTGAGAAATGGATCCCAAGCAACTGGCACGTTGTAGGGGTAAGGTTACCCCTACTGGAATTAGGATGGGACAGAAGAGATGGCAACACCACTGGAAACATCTGAAAAATACTTTTCAAGTAAAACAAGACTCAAAGGACAAGTAGAAAGCCTCACACAATCACAGAAAAGAGACCTAAAGAAGCAACAAGGAGTCAGTCCCTTGCAGCTTATCCTCCCTTTGACAGTGCTGGCGGTACTCAGAGCACAGTGGCAAGAAGCGTAAGAAAACCTGAGTGGGACAAACCTCTGAGCAGAATCTAATCTCGTCTGACCAAGCAAAGGCATCAGTTGATAGGTAGAAAGAAGATCATTCACGGGAAAGATAAGTAAAAGCAGGATTTATTTCACTGAAGTTTTAAAGTTGAAGCTATTGTGACCACGTTTTCTCAAACCTAAATTTTGCGATTGGGTATGTGGAGATTTCATACTCATTTGCTGACTACGTGAAATGTATATAGACACCTGTCTATATATACCTTTCTGTAGTACAAGATATTGTTGAACAATTGCCCTCAAAATAACTGTGTTCCCTGACAGTGAATTTAGTGATAATAAAATATGGTGTTATAGGCTAGCTCAATAAGGCTATGAACTATTAAGTTGGATATGAATACTACAAAGAATTTAAAGAAAGGAAATCTATATGAGCATAGAATTATGTACCACATGGCAGGCCAAAGGGCACATGAAAGGGCTGCAAGCAGAGCACAGCATGAGCAGTTCAGGTGAAAAAGGGAACTGTAAAATACTGTAAAGAGGTAAAGCTGCGTCACTTCTCTAATCACATCTTTACAGCAGGAAGAGGCTGCTCAGATGTATATTCTCAGTATCAGCAATCTCGCACACACACCGTTTGCCCTCATAGAGCACAGATCTTCCCCAAAGCTTCAACATGCAAACTTGGATCATCACTTGCACCCAGCTTTCCTGTCCCCTCCACATCTCTGTACATTCACTCTTGTGCATCCCCAGAGCTGCTCATTATTGCTGATACATCTGTGTTCAGATACAGCAGCAGGGCTCCCCAGAAAAGTCTCTCCACCCAGCCAGGAAAGGGAAATCAATAAGGGAAATAATTTGTTTGAAAACAAATAAGGGGGAGGGCAGGGTCTGCTCTGTTAACCATGTTCCCATATTTTAAAATAGACGGGAGCTCCTGTACCTCTTGTGGTTCATCAAAATTCATATGGAATATTGGTCTCTGTTCCATTTCTTCTCCCATGAACTTCCTTCAATTCACTGCCCTCTCGTCCATATATAGCTAAAGGAAAGCTGTGGCTAAGGTAGGTGGACACACTCCCTCTATAAAAAGCAGGTACAAATACCAAAGAGTCAGAGGAAACATTTAAGCTAGTACAAAGGGAATAAAGATTGACATTCAGATTCAGTAAGATAACTTCCTAGCAATGAGTTCAAGTCCCAGTTGTGTGAGACATTTAGCTCTAGACAGCCTAAGCACTCTTGAAGTGGACAGTAGGCAGCAGTTCCGTGTTGACAGAGATCAGATGAGATCATATAATCAGAGATGAAATCAATACCTAAGAAACAGTAAACGAAAACACAATTGGGAGCTCCTGAAGATGACAAATGGATGTAGCGACAAAAGTCTCATGAAACACCTAGGAAATGCTAGGGAAAAGGGGCAGGACAAAGCTTGTCTGTTCTTCCAAGAGTATCAAGTGATCTTATAAGAGATACTATCTCTTGCAAACCTTGCCCCACTGAGAAGATGAGGTATTCTTGGATTACCTGATATAAAGCAGTAAGACTACCTAAAGTATCCTTAACAAAGTAAGAACCAATCTTACTTTCCAGAAACTTCTGTTTTCCCTTGCCACCTGGGGAGCCAAAAACATTTCCACAAACAGCACATTTTGTGATTTTTTTCCCCACCCAGAGACTGGTTTCCAAACAAACCATAGGTACCTGAGATAGTCAGCTGTTAGGAAAAATATATGAATCAGCATAACAAATCCCGTTGAAGTCCAAACACCACATAAAAGACTTTATCATACAGACCAAGGAGTTATTTCAAGACTTCTGTTTATAGAACAAGGAAGTAACAGAAAAAGTAAAACCTGTTTAGTTCTTATCTTACTTCAAGACAAAAGGAATTAATCTCCACTGCGTAAGGACTGCCACAGTTATCTTTAGTGGTAACAAAGATATATTAATGGAGAAGACGAGTAAAGAGCAGCGTTGATAAACCCCATTGACATTAAACAGAAGAACTAGAGCCAAGTAAACACTGATCTATTCCACTTCTTCACTCTCAATTTCATGAGTCTCATTCTCATGGCAAGAGTCCCACCTTCCTCCGTCTTTAAGCTGTTTTCCTCTGTCTCTCCATCTATAAATTAAATGCTTTCCAGTCAGTCTTTGAATTTCTACACCCATTATTTTTTATTAAGAACCACAATAAGCAGTCCTAGCCCTACGCTCCTCATCCTCCCTTTCTTTTAGATGCTAGTATCTCCCTCATCCATCACACCATCACATCATTTGGGCCCAGGAAGCTATCGCTCTTTCCTGACCAAGAAAGCTCTGAAGAACGCAGCTCAACCTAGAGAAGGCAGATCACTTTGGGAACACGTAGGGACAGGCTGGAGATAGTGGGGACTCCCAGCAGAGAACAGATTGGGAAGAAGTTAGTGCAAACTTCAGTAGCAAACCTTCTTACTGCAGCCAGGGACTCTCCTCCTTTTCCAGCTCTGTGGAAGAAACCCTAAGCACAAGTTACATAATGAACAGTTAGGGGATTTAAAACAACTGGGGATGAGTCTTGAGCATAGTGACAGTAGCTAGTAGAGTTTATCCGTGTAAGGACCTTTACAAATGGGTTAATTAAATGCAACAGATATTACTGAAGTGCTGGGCTGCAATGACAGCATTGCAGAACATGGAATATGGCAAAAGCTGCTTATAACAGCTTTGGGCTCTCGGAGATGCAGGTAAAACTTTTAGAAAGGAAGAGATTGCAATAGCTTTTGATTCACCAATAAAACAGTCATCCATTACATAATAGAAGGAGAGAAATTTATTTTACTAGGGCAAGACTTATCAACTAGAATTACTCATGCCAGACCCTTTGGGTATACTGGGTTTTATTTGAGGTTTTTAGATCTGTATTAAACATTTGAGGTCAATGCAGTAAAGAGATGGCTTATTCCTCTCTCAGTGCAAAAACTCTGTAGAACGCTGGATTCCCTCGGCATATTCATTTCATATATGAGACTATTTCTGCTTGAAAGTAGTTAAAACCTTAACTGACCAGCCAAGCTGCAGGTGGAAAGATAAACAGAGGCTCTCAAAGGCGAAGTGACTTGCCTAAGGCCTCACTGCAGAGCAGTCCAAAATCCAGAACACAATCCTAATTGGCCAAATACCTCCCTCATACCCCTCCCTGACTTTTGGTAGTCATTTATATCTCTTCAAGGTTAGCACAAACTGCTGATAAATGAGGATCCTACACTCAGATTACTACTACTAAGATCATTCTTGCAGGGGACTATGTTACATGAAGCCTTTTTGTTTGTATCTCTAGTCTGTGGAATAAGTTCTATATGACACTGGCTAAAACTTTTTTATCAAATCAATTTCCATTTTTTCCACTGCTGAGAGAAGGAACATTTATCCTCACAAAAAGTATTGGCTTACCACAGAAAATTGTCGTGGAGGGAGCATGAAACTCCAAGACCAAAAGCCTTCAGTGAAGAAGGCACAAATAGTAGCAACATGCTACTGACATTTAGCAATAACACAAAGTTGAGAGGTATCCCAAACATAAAGGGGAATCAGAACGTCATGGTGGAAAAACTGGATGACTTGAAGACTGGGATAACAGAAATGAGAGGAAATATTGAAGTATTATGAACTGATACATTTATTGTACGATGCTGAGGCATTCTCCTATCAGCTTCACATTGATCAGTTACAAATGGGAAAGACGACAGACCTGGCCACACTAGCAGATCATAGGATAACTATAAGGCAGCACTGTAGTTCAACTAAAAAGAAAGGTACACGTCATCCTATTGAAAGGGTTTCTGGAAAAGATGCAGAGGGGGGTAACGAGGCTGGGCAGGGGAAGTAGGTACTTCCCATATATTTTAGACTGGGATTGGGATTTTTTCCCTTCTTTTTTAAGGAGATGCACTAAATAACATTGCTGAGGCATTCTGACACAGAAGAAAATGTCCTTTTTTGAATGCTAGTTAAAGAGACTCTTATTAAAGTTTCTTGTCACAGTGAAAAATCAGATACAGTATTTTCTGCTTTCATTACTTAACCCAAACTGAAATCTGTGAAGACTGTGACATATAGCAGCTAGAAGCACTAAAAGTAGCAATTTATGGAGCACTTTCAAAGCAGTGTCACTACATAGAACAACAGGAACTACTTAATGAAGAAAAACAGCAGATAGAAATGTTTATTGATTCATTGTGATTGATAAGCATCCAAGAAAGGCTTGAAGTGATTTTTTTCATTTTTGCATAGTTCCAGTTTAGTGTACTTTTACGATGACAAACCTATGTATGAATTCTATCCTTGTAATGCACATGAATTGACAAAATTTGTTTAAATAGGTCAGATGAAGTTAAAAGAGTCAAATTTTCATTCTGTGAACCTACTTAGTCCCAGTCATAAGGAGCAGCTGATTTTGAGATATAGCTTTTTAAAACAACTTAATGGGCCACAAGTAAACTTGCACTGTGTGTTCTATGAAGAAGAAAAACATAAAAAAAAAAAGTTCAGGTGTAGTTCTACACGTAACTCTAGTGGGGCAAAAAAGAAAAAAAAAAGTGATTACTTTATGCCTGTGTGTTGTCTTTCAGAATTCCAGGGATTATAAAGTCAGGAAGAAAGGGGGTCTTCTTCCAAGCAAATTACCAACCATACCAGTGGAAACATTATTTTTATAATCTCCTCATTCAATTTTATACATGTAAATCTGAACAGCAGGTGGTAAATCCACCTCCCTTCCCCATATTTAAGAGATTGAAGTCCCAGAACCATCTACAAATTTTGCAATGAGTCAAAAACCCCACCATATTTGAGTGACATGGAAGCCAAGTCAAATCTGAAGTCAAGCTGTATGCGTCAAGAAGAACTAATTCTGACGGGCTGTGATTTCACAGGATTAAATCAGGCTGTTGTGGTTTAGAGCCGAGTAGGAAAGTAAATCAGAGCAGCCATTTCTTAAGAAAAGAACCGCTGCATGCTCTCCTTTCAAAAACCCTTTCTCCAGGAATTTGCTTCTAACAAGCAAATTTGCTTTGCATAAATTGGGATTAACCATGGCCAGATTAAGACTCAGGATAGTTGGCCTACAGTTTCCCTACTTATCCAGTATCCCCTTTTCACTGCCTGAGCAGCTTTCACTATGTATATTGAATACAAACCCAGATTATCCCTCCCCACAATAACACCAGGTACAGGCTACACTGGAACAGTCTTTTCTACTCTTCTGTTTAGGGACAAGATTTATACCCCTGTGTACACAACCAAGAGCCTGAGCCACAGATCCTTGGAAAACCTAAATATTCCAGAGCTGGGTAGACCCTTATTGCAAAGTAGAGAGACTCTTCCCTTTCTAAACATAGCTTGCAACTCCCAATCCTCCTCCAACTCCTCTGCATCCTCAGCAGCACAGTGTCATCTCTGCACGGCACGGAGCACATCCTCATTTACCTCCCCTGCTGACTTTCTGTTTTTCTCGTCTACCATGGATCTCCCTTTTGAGTGTCAAGGGTAGTTTGTCTTCTTGTTTTTATAACGTAGACTACTATCAGTTTACAGATGAATTTGGTATCTCAGTATTGACTTGAAGGCTACAAAGAGAAAAGCTCCAGCTGACCTGGCAACTAACCAACACTGTTACTAGCAATCTGAGTAAAAGATCTTGAACAGTTAAACAGACTATGGTGACAAAATGTGAAATTAATCACTAGTATTAATCACTAACATAGTACTATTGTACTTCAAACCTCAAAGCATTTTACAAATCTTAAATAAACGCTCCTACTTCATCACCTATCCCTGTATGGTAAGTAGGGAACAGGCTGAGAGGCAAAGTTCAAACAACTTTTTCATCTTTTCACAGAGCAGAATCAAAGATAGAATGAGGAACTGCTAGCTGCTATGCCATACCCATATCTGAGCCACTAACCTGACTTGCCTTCAGTCTAGGCCAAGGACTGACACAAGATGTGTGTAAGAAATTTGTGTTACGGGAAGAGAACTACAGATTTCAGGGTTGAGTTTTTGGTAACTTTCTTAAATACTAAATCTGCTTTAGAAAAGGAGCTTAAAATTGACTTAATTCCTCATCTTGTCATCAACATAATAAAATATACAGAATTAATATTTTCCTGTTGTTACTTGTTAAGAAAGAAAAGGTCAGACCAAGATCAAAAGTAATATCTGATATGCACCTTTTCAGTGCAGCTCTTGCTATTTGGAAGCAACTGAAGAATTAAGGTGGTCATGGTTTTCCTATGTTTTCCAGAATTAAAACAGAAAAATGGGACATCACCTAAAACACTTACTGAGAGGTAACCTCAGAAAAATCCAATGAAATTTTACAGCTTAAGACTTCTATATAAATATCTAAGAAAAAAACTCTCTTGGACATTTTTCTTTTATCTTTGCAAAATTATCAGTATTCACTTCATAAAATACTAAAATAGGGGTACTTTGTCAATAAATTTATTTGGCTAATGCTAAGTATATTTACTAACGCATAACACTAATAAGTAGAACCAGTGTGATCTTAAATGTCAGACAAGAAAGATATCTGTATTTAGCCTTCAGGCTATGGATAGAAATATCAAGAAAGGCCTCTTTATAAGAGCTGTACCATAGAAATGGGGAAAACTACCACTGTGATGCTAAGTGAAATCTCACCTTCTGATCTATCACCCCATCTGATCTATTTTATGATGATAGGAGAAAATTACTACTCACTAAGGGGAAAATTAAAAGACAGGAAGATGAGCAGGCGTAAAAAGATGATACTAAAGCATTTATAAGTCTAAACATTTTTTAAATATCTAAAATAATTCAATTACGAAAAAGCCTTTGGCCAAATGAACAACTTGTTCTATCCCTAAAGTAGGGCAATCAGACATATCTTGTTTAAATAACTCCTTGCATTTTCTTTCCTTCAGGCAGTGGGGACAAAGAAGAAAACTATTTCATGCTATTTCATGCCTGTTTTCATGCTGGTTCAGTTCCAGGCCAGAGTTTGCCATTGTAGCTAATCATGCTGATCACACACTGTTTCACCATGGTGTTATTACAAATCACTATCACCACTAAATTGGTGAAATACATTAAATTTAGCCATAGAAGTTGGACCCAATTAACTCTCACTGACAAAGGAGATTGTGGTAGGTGATTTTGGGGAGAAAGCACTCATTTATTATTTATTATGTCCCAGAATGAGACAGAATTTAGGGGACTCGGCAAATTAAAGCACAAGATTTACTGTGCTGGTAAGCACAGTTAAACGTTAACTACCATCAAAGGAAATCAATGCATTGTGGATTCCAATATATGATTATCAACATGGACCATAGACTGAAAATATTCAAATATGCAGCTTATATGGAGCTTTGGAAGGATATTGGGAGTGCAACGTGGCTGTCTTACTGCTAAGTTCCCTGTATGCTGGGCAGCAAATACCATCGCTACTAGCCAGCGCTACAGGCCGTGGCTGCCTGCAGCCGCTGTCTCCAGCTCCTAGTTGGCCTTTTCCAGTTTGCTACTGACCCAGTTTCTGCTGGAGTTGGGAGGAGCCCGCACGTCACAGGAAGGGGTCAGCAAATGCTAGGTTCAATTCCTCCAACGTGGTGGATTCAATTCCTTGCCAGCGGCAGATGACTCAGATTGCAGCACAGCAGCCAGAACATAGCATCAGGCTATGTTCTGGGTTTTTTTCAAATTCTGTTAAAACAGGAATTTTATTTAGGGAAGACTGTTATTTGGGGAACCTAGACCAATTTCAAAGATCAGTCAGTGACTGCCCTTCACAACCACTTCAGATGGATACAGCAGCGACACTGGCTAGCTTCACTTCATAGCCATGTCATCCTGTAGAGCTCCCACTGCATCTGTCAGCGTACAAGAACTCCCCAGACAAGCACTGCTGATGGGTCTGTGGCAACTGTGAGGATGTAAAGCAGCCATAAAAGCCCAGAGTACCAGCCAACTGCAACATCCCTTGTTACAACATCATTCCAAAAAACATCATTTATAGGGTGCCTTTTGGCAGACCAGATATTCTCTGCCTGTTCATGGATAGCTAAAAGAGCAAGCAACAAGAATTCTAAGCCCGGTCCTGGCACTCATTAATTGCACAGTCCGACTGTCCAGCATGGATCAAACTAGGAGTTGATTTCAGGTCTGAACACTTGTTTCTGAGGCTCTGAAGCAAATTCTGGTTCTCTGCAAGCTGTTTGGCGCAGAAACTGTTACTCTATCCGCCCAGGTAAGGGGTAGTTAAGGGAAATTCAAACTGAGATTCAGGGAAAGTCCATGCTGAATAAACTGTATTTATCTCCCTTCCTTAACTGTTTTACTGACACCATAGCCTTCCTGTCACAATGCATAAGACATTCACCTGATATCTCTGCTTCACTTACATAACTCAAAGCTCATGAGCAATAATTGTAAAAGAAATTCCAAAGAGCGAATGAGGGAAAGGGGTGCGGACAGGGAAAAGAGGTGAGTACTCATCTAGTTTTATCCTTTTTACTTGCCTCCTATCTATTCCTAATTAATCTAGATTATAAATGTTTACTATCTGATGCAGTTTTTTTCCACTTCTGGAAAGCACCATCCAGGGCTGCAGCATGTACAGCAGGTACATGCAAGTTCTAAAGAACTGTAACAGAACAAAAATAACAAACAAGCCAAAAGAAAAGGATATAAAAATAATCCACTTCCACTATGCAACTGGCTAGTCTCAGGAAACACACACTTCTCCCTAATGCGTTTTGAGGCTGAGATATTGCAAAGTATCACAAAGCAAAAACAGTCTGCACTTCTTGGATACTGAAGCCTTCCTCACATTATTGTTCCGAAAGATTCATCAAGTCTGAGCACTGAAACAACGGTAGTAGTTGCTTTGCATTGTGGGCAGTCATTTTAATCATGACGTACAGAAGGGGAAAATTAACATTTATAGCAGGAAGATTTAAGTGAAGTGAAGAGATCCCCATACTCACCGAATTTCCCACTGCCTTTCAGAAAAATCATCTGATGCGCTACATGACTGTGCTAGTCTTGATACTTCTTTTAAACAGCAGAGCTAAAGCCCAAAAGCCATATATGCAACAGCAGCCACCAAAGACAGTCAGAGGAAAGAACCATTTAATTCAGATATATGAAATGATGGCACTGTCTGTTACAGGAGGGTAACTTTTCACCGTGTAAAAGTCAAGCTCACGCTTCTCCCATCCTTTTGTCTCCTCTTCTTCACTTGTTAAGAGTACGTTTTACATGTTCAACAGAAGAAAGAAAAACGACACTCTTCAGGGTAACAACAGTTTGTAATGGCATAGGAGAGCAACATTTCTGCAGAATTTTTCATAAGAGGGCATGCCTCAGTTTCAAGATAAACACCACTTTCTTCTACTTTTCTTGCTTTTACTGCTGTAAATTATTTGGAGTCAAACCGCAAAATGCATCACTGCACCGTATCAGAATAAAATTGGGGGCCAGTGATGCAATTATGCCTCAAAACTGCAAGATCTACCTCCAGTTCTCCTGGTTTTCAGTTTGGCTTGATTTATCAGCTGTTGTAATCTTAAAGGTTACATGACTTACATATGCCAGGATATGAATTGTTCACAATTTGTGTGCATTACTCTGAGTAAATGCTATTCTAGCTGCTTTGTTTAGTCACAGTTAACACGACATATATCTGTTCTCTGGCTGACTTGCACAAACAAATTTTGAGTTTAAATATTTCAAATTGTAAACTGAAAATTAACCATCTGTAAACAATCTGCAGTACTGCCTCAGTATTCACTGCTTTATTAACATTCCAACAAATACTAAATGAATAGGAGCAAAGTCACTCAACATTTCTGAACATGAAGTTTACACTATATATTGCAGCTCACTGATGAATTCTGAAAAGAATACATACAGCTACCTAGTATTATATATTCATAATTCATGAACTGAAACTCAATTTCTTTCATAGGAAGACAGCTGCCACTTGCTTCAGCCTTCAAAGGAAAAAAATAAAACGTGGCAGTTCTGTAACTGTAGTCAAACATGCAAGTAAAAAATGTTCAGAGATGCATATTTGATTTTGGTAAGCAGAATCCTTTAAGGGCATCACCCACATTGTATCTGAAAGCCCAAGACGAATGCTAAGGCAAGCAGACAACCTGGACAGGCACTTAACCAAACAGAATGGAAATAAGATGACCTAGGAGAGCAATGGGATTTTACTACCTTAACAAAATTGATTAAATAGCTTTTAAAAATACATGAACTATTACTAAGTTCTTCCAAGAGGATAGGGAAGTGTTTTCCTTAATTTTATTTAAATAAAACATTCAGAGTGAAGTGGACAGGAACACCGGATAGAAGATGAAACAGGTTATCTCCTTGTGACCTATCTTCTTTGAGGTGTCTTGGCTACGCATACATTCACGCAACTGGTACCTGCGTGCAAGCATCTACTGCTGGAGAATGTTTTAGCCTGGCAGTACTCACAGCAGGACATTCTTGTATGGGCACCATATGCACTGCATAAAAGAAGCCAAAAGCCTCTCAATCAGGGAATGTGAAATTTAAATCAAGGCTGAGGAAGGGAAAAGAAAGGAGGGTTATGAAAAACACTTGTAAGACCTTACATCTCAGAGAACAATAATTACAAGGAAGTAATGCGGTTTGCCTACTTGAGACATCAAGCTTCTGTTTACTTACACTGTTAGTGATTCCAGCCACTATGCTGCAAAAAATGCCTGTAGAAAAGTCCTCAGAACCCTCAGTTAAAAGGAGCTCTCCCAAAGACAGCACCGTTCTTTGAAGCTTTAGTGGGAACACAAGGCTCACTCATTAGCATGACTGAAATTCCAAGCAGCAGCTCCAGAGACAGCAGTTGCGGGTAAGTTATGCAGAGAAGTCATCAGCATTATTTGGCTCTCAGCAGAAGGAGCGCCAATATAAGGTTTTTTGGTTGGTTGGTTGGTTGGTTTTTTTAACTGAAAACATCATAAACTTTGTTCCAAGATCCAAAGCAGGTAAGAGCAAGGCAGCAGTAAGCCCCTCGGGGTGCTGAAGAACAAGGCACAGCTTCCCAAGCAGCTCTGAAGGACCCTGCTCTGTTCTGCTGGAATGGGCTCTCTGCCAGAGCTAAAAAGTTTTGAGGACTTGACTTTGCTCTGAATAGCTGGGCATCTCTGCCCTGCCCTCCTGGACCATGCCATCATACTGGTAAAGTTTGCTTGTACCTGTTCTTCAGGATATCCCAAGTACACTCTGTAGAGTCATCCTGTTATTATCCTCCAGCACCTGCATGGTCAGATGGGAAAAATGTACCTACAGAGCACCGGGTCATTCCTGCCTTAGGCTGTATTGTGAAATGGGAGAAGTGCTCTGCTCTGTAGTTTGCATGAAGAGAACACATCATTTAGAAAAACAACATTTCAGAATAAGAATTAAATGTAGTCTGCCATGGGAGAAGAAAAGCATGAAGAGATTGCACCTTTGTAGTAAGGAGACAAGGTTTTAATTTCATTATTTAACAAGAAAACAGTGAAGCAGAGAAGAGAGGTCTCCCAACTACACTGAGTAGAGATCTCTAATCATTTCATGAAGCATTATACTGGAAGTATAATTTCATGCGTATATTAAAGCAAAAGGTTCTGAGCAATTGCAGCTCATGAAGCATAAGTTGTTTTATAATAGGGAAAATTTAATAAAGGCATCACATGGCTGTTTCAGACAGAAACTCCACCTAGCCGAGTGCCCCATTTCCAGTAGCAGTGAGTCTGATCAAGCTACAGAGGAGTAATTTGAAACTCAGTCCTGACCCATGGGGACAGGCAGTTAGATCTTGCATTCCTTTTCTCAGAAAAGGGCACTAGAAAGAAACCTTCAAAACAAACATAATGAAAGCCTTCCCTACAAAGTACTGAGTTAGCCAATTAGTGGCTGTCTCCACCCACAAGCTATTAAAACTTCATGTTCTTAGTATAAAAAAAGACTGCTGTGCTATCTAGAGTGCTTGCAGATGCGTACATCATCTGTGTTTATGCTATCATCTTTCAGAATTCTGCTAATACTTACGAACATCTCTTAAACTGTACTTTTAAGTGATCAGAAATGAACAAATATCCCAAGACAATACCAACAATATTTTAATAGCATAATATTTTCAAAATTGTTATCTCTACCATTTTGAGAGAAAAAGTTGTTTGCACTGGGAGAGCTCCAAAACCTAGAACAGAACAAAAAACTTTCTAGAATAGAAAAGGGTCAGAAAACGGAGATAAACTGAAGCCCTAGCACAGATGCACGTTTCTGTGAACAAGACAACCAATGCATGCAAAATTATCATCGCCCATCTTAGCTAGAAGACACTGCTAGACTGTAGTTTTTCTCTACCTTTCTACTTTAAATCCCATCCACAAAACTCAGGTACCCACAGGGAACACAGATATATTTCAGTCATTTCTTTCTCTAGTAAAGTAGAAGGCAGCTGTGGACACAGGTTTCCTAAAACAGCAACTGGGACTTTCAGAGAAGACTGATGCAGCATTGAATAAGAACTTCCCTCCACAGCTGGCTGCCAGAGATTTTCAAGTCTTCACTGTAGTACTATCCAGTGATCAACGACAAAAACCAATATAAGACAAGACAGTGATGTACTATTTATTTGATGATAACATTGCCGCAAATGTTTTTCTACAAACTAGGCACTAGACTTTGGGAAAGTCTGGGTCTGGAATTTGCGGCTTAGTTATTATATAACTAATAATAGTTAACACAAGTGTAAAAGTCACATAAGAGAAATGCAATTTCCTTCCCACCATGGCACTGGTGAAGTTGTCTACAAAAAGAAAACTAAAAAAAGTCTGAAAACTTCATACAAGTAAATTCTTTCCTTTGTACTGAATGGACATGCTGTACTCCCACTCTCTCACAAAGGAAGTTAAGAGCTTCTTTATATTTCAAGCCTACTCTGTTTTTCTCAACAAAACACAAATGAAAGGGACATGTGAATTATTAACAGATGACAACAGAGAGCTAGCCAGGTATTTCAAACACTTCTGTCTCTTCTTCCTACATGAATTCCTCAATAGTGCAAAGTCAGTCTTCTTACTTCTTCCATCCTTTATTTGCATAATTAGAGCTGATTAAATCACTTGTTGAGAAGTAAAGAATTTATTGCATTCCCTCATCTCTCCTTTATTTCCCTGGCAGAAAGTTTGACCCAACCACCACTTACACTGGAATTTGCTATCTTATTCCAATTAGCAGGTAGCAAATCAAACAAGAGCCTCTTCCCCTCTTGATACCTTCTCAATACTGCAACCTCATGTGGAACATCATGCAATCTAACGGAAACAGAGATACTATTTATTTCTGAATTGAAACAGACATATAATCAGGAAATCGGAAAACACATGAAGCTTTTGTCATGTTAAGATATTAACCATTGGCTTATGTTGAAAGCAAATCCTGTACATTATAAGCAACTTGGCAAACCCCTTCCCCATCAGCCCCCCCCTCCCCCCCCCCAAAAAAAAAAAAGCCACCAACAACAAGGCGAACAGAAGGACGCTACATTAATCCAGCATCACTGCTTCATAGCATGCTTGGTATTTACACATAGGTACAAATTTAATACTGCTTGAGTCCATTCTCATAATTTAACTCAAATGAACACTGAATTTGTAAAATGATCTCTGTAAATCCAATACAAGAAATAAAAATGAAATAATATAAGTTAGTATCAGTGCAACTGAAACATGATAATATTTGATAATTAATATAGAAAAATGCATTGAAATTAGAACTGCAGTAGCAAGGTTTAAAAATAGCAAACTTCTTGACAATGTTGAAAAATAATCAGGATGATCCTATATGAGCACATGCTTTAACATTTGCTTCAAAATTCAAATCCATAAATTCTAAACTTTCATATAAAAGGACCATCGCAAAAGGTAAAGAAAAGCACAGTATCTGAAAACAATCATAAAGTAGGGGGAGTCAGTTTTCCTACTGTAGTGCAGATAGCTCCCAGTGATGTTACAGGGAATTACCTGCAAAAACATAAAACAGAAAAACTTCTTTGGTTTGGATTTGACTCCATTTCACACACGTGCTGTTTACTACAACTCCCATAAAAATGGACAAAAGCAGCACATAAAACAGCAGCAGCTCCTGCTTGAAAACAATAAGCACAGCACATTCTCCCCTCAGCCAGCTCCCCACTTAAAGTATTCCAGAGTAAGCCACAAAAAATTAACAGTGAGCTTTCAAATGACAGGACATCATGTGCTCCATAATCTACAGAATCAGTCAAGTACTTACAAGGTTTCTTAAACAAATTGATCATCCCTACAATTTCAGACGAAGTCAGAGAAACTCCAGACTTGATCTTCTCTGAGGAAGAAACAAAAGCCATGAAAATCACCAAAGAGAAGAGTTTGTTTGGTATTTTTTGTTGTTTTTAAGAGAACTCTGAAGGCCATATTGTAATGTGAAAACAAGCTCATAGGAACAGCCTTACAAACCAAGTTGAGCATGTAGGTCAGCACATTGCTTTTATTTAACACTCCTTCTACTGGAAAGTCCTTCTGAAACAATAATTTCTAAGGAAAAATGCTAAGGGAGGTTTGAACTATCAAGAGTCAAGCTGATTTCAGATTGATCAGTAAGACCTTCTGACTGATTTCTCATGTGACATTTATTATTTGCTACAATATATATGGCTACTTTTTGCTCAGTCTTCCCCAGCTACAAGGCCAAAATACCTTACCTTTTTCACAGGGGCAATAAGGTATTCCAGGAATGCAACTCTTCACAGGTGCTATGAATCAGCACCAACAGTTTTTAAAAAGTCAGAAAAACACAAAATCATTACATTACCATCCAAGTTTTCAACTTTACAAGAGGAGTTAGATGTCAATAATTTACTCTTGAAATCTGGGGCCTGTGTTTTCCAAGAAAAATTGTGCTAGGCACTGGCATTTTCTGAAGCATCCAATAGTCCAATGAAACTGAGACAAGAGCTAAGTAGTCTATATTACCTATGTAAAAGAATCAAAAATGATGCAATTCCTTCTAAGAAAGCAAGAAAGTTTTGAATATAAAACCTAACAAAGACTTCACTACACAATTCTCAAACATCATAATCTGAGCCAAAGACCACTACAGTACTTCTCTGTGCTCTGGACCATACTCTGCAGCGCGTCAGTAGCTCTTGTCACAGAGGGTCCAGTCTTCTATGAATAGGTCTCTGCAAACATAATTTAAGGAAAAAAAAACGTATCCTAGAGCTAGGCTTCCAGATTCATAGTTTGGCATATAAATAAGTGGTCTACTTTTCTTATCTCCCAGGAGCTGAGTAGCTTCCAGTGTAGTAAAATCCTATACAGAACATTGCCATTTTAGGGTTCTCTTTTCAAGTCGTGTATGATGCTTGTTTAAAATCATCTGTTTCACAAGTTTTACCCAAAAGTAATTAATCAGCAACAAGTGGCTAACGTGGCCTTTACACCCAGAAGGTGTTTGAACCAAAAAGTGCTTCTCATAAAACTTAGGATAGATCAAAAAGATTGTACCGTCTTAATATGAAATCAAAACACATTCATCTTATGGTTTAATCAGAGGTTCTTAGCATTTGCATACCAATAGAGCATGCTTTTGAACTAAGTAAGATAAAGCCTTTATCAGAGTAGAATTTTAAGTAAACCATTGTACATATTGCATTCAGTAAGATTCAGTTTCTTCAATGTCTCTCTGCAAAGTCAATTAAACACATATCATTAAGGTTTTTTGAGAAACAATTAAGAAACTGAAGTTGCTTAGTGGCCTCATTTTGCTAAGTTCTGAAAATACAGGCACATCAATGATCACTCCCCCGAAACATAGGCAGACAAATGGAATGGAAGTGAGTATAAGAGATGATGATAAAAAGAGAGATGATGACAAAAAAAGTTGGAGTAATATTCTCCCGTCCCCCTCTCTTCTGAGGTATCTCACAGCAAATTTCTCAGTAGATTTATCTCAAATTATGTTTAATAATGACTTTGGGGAGTTTTATCTTTAGGGATACATTTTATTTCATTAATGAAATATTCTCAGAAGCCAAGAGAATGACCTTCTCTCAATTTCATTTTTAATTAAAAAGAGCTAAAAAAAAAAAAAAAGAAAAAAGAAAAAAAGAAAAAAGCTACACTGGTCAGACAAAATGCACGGTATTTTGACCCACCTAGAAGAACTGCTTCTTCCATTCCAGCAACTGACAGAACAAGATTCCCTAAAGCAAATGAACTCACTTTACCTAGCCCCCTTCAACCCCTTCTCCCGCAGCACTACACAGATAGATCTAGCATCACCTCCTAACAGCCAGCAAGTCAGGATTAATTCAGACCACGGCAGCTTAGGACAAGGCTCAAGACTCATCACAAAGACTGCATGGCTACTCGCTCAAATGCTCAATGGATCACAACTGCGGTCACTCCTCTGGAGGTGCTCTGCAGCTATTCAAGTCCTTTGCAGTTTTATCATCTCAAACCCCATAATGGAGATTCAGCTTCGAAAACAACAGATGAACACTACAGTAATGGAAAGTACATGTATCAAGAGCTAGCTCTTAGAAGCCCTACCTAATCATATTCAAATTTTTCACCAGTTTGTTTTTCCACACAACTTGAGATTTAGCCTTTTGTATTGCAATGATCTGGTATCCTATCTGGAGAGGCATGAATGACCAGGCCCAGCAGAAACAATCTCCTAGCCAGGGTTAATTAGTAAAGCGTAATCATCCCACGAGCGTATCAAAAAACTTTTTGAAACAGCAGTCGAGGAACAAAAATCACTCAGACAACAGACATGAAGACAAGTGGTGGACAACACTTCCACAACAAAGGGTTAGAAACTACTATTCCTGTCACTTCCTAAGAGCAACAGTATTATCTCATTCCTCCCCAAAGTGCTTATCACCAATGCCACAACCTTTCTCTGACTAGGTATTTAAGCAAGGACAAAAATTGAAACACAAGTTTTTCTTACATATCAAAGCACTCAGTGAAAGAGGATTAAAAGGTGAATTGAGTAAATTAAACTCTGTACAGACAAAGTTTAAAGAGAGAATTTTTCTTCTCCACTGATTTACATGAAAGTAGGTTTTAACAGTGGAAGAATGTTATGAACTAGACATCTAAAAGACTTACATTTTCTTCTGCAGAGGATAATTTACATTGCTGAATGTGGAAGTCACATGCACAACTGAAAGGGAGACAGGCAAATACCCTATTTCTAACCTGAAATATCCAGGGCTACTAAAGCATTTCCTTGAGCTTTCTTGAAAGATTCCCTGAAATAAAGTGGATTTTCACTGTCTTATCACATATCTCATGCAGAGGCAACATGTTCCATGCACATTTTCTCCATCCCATCCACTTACGAGTGGGCTTAGCCTCTTCACAGGGGCTCTGTGAAGCCCTTTTTCTCCAGCTGTTCCTCTGTGTCCATACGTGCTCCATAGGCCTGAGGTCAATACAAAAAATGTAGTGTAGGTCAAGTATTTCTCAGGCTAGGCTGGGAAGCAGATTTTCATTTGTTCAGAATCATGGAGGCTTCTCTGGGGAAAAAATAATCCGAGTATGATGTCCAGGAAACCTCAAGGAATGAATTGAGTATCTTCGGAACTTCTTCACCGGTTTTCAATAGGATTTAGTCATGGGAATAAATTTAAGCCCATCATTTTGCTGAACTGCAGTCAGCTGGAAAACCCTGGAGTAGCTTTTCTAAAGTCAGGAATGCAGGAAAGAGAGTACCTTTGAAATGGCTGCTAGAAGGAGCAGCAATAAGGAGAATTTGTAAATATATGGTCAGAAATACATTAATTGATGCCAAACTGAAATTTGCTCTTCCTCTCACCAGCTTAGCTGGATTAGTATTTCATCTTATTTTGGATATGATAGGTAATCAAGACAGTGGGATTGCTAAGACCTTTTCATACATATTTGTAGATATCAATCTTTATTTCTTGCTGTACTATAACAAAATGTACCTCTTTTTTTCTTCCATTATACATTACCTTAATTCTGAGGCATTACAGGTTATCAGTGCAACCTTACATTCAGCCTGGGCACTAGACTAACTCAGGAAACATACCTGGTCAGCAAACTTACCTGCTGGTTAAAAAAACCCAGATTACTAATGCAGTCAAGTTCTCCAAACTACATAAAGTCAGTGGAAAATACTGCAGCTACCAAGAGAAACCAAATAAAAGAGCGTGACATACAATGAACGAGACAAAAATCACTCCAGTGGAAGCCAGGAAGTTTCAGAATGATGGTTAATGATGCGAAAGATGGGATGCATTATTTAGACAAAACGTGTCCCACGGGAACTGCTCTGAGGCAATAACAGGAGCTCTCAAGCAACATAGCTGGACTTTCATCTCTCATTTGCCCTTTAAATGCTGTAGGCTCACATCAAAAAATTCTTGAGTTTTCCTTGATAAGACATCTGATAAAAGTATAGGATTTGCTATGGAATTTAGAGTCATCCACTTCTAATCTGCTTGTTCAAACAAAGTCTATGTGGTAATGACCAGCATGGCTGCCTGGTGCCCACTGAGTGAACTTTGAGAAACAATTTTGCAACCTCCTTGCTAGTGCACAGGTACCCCAGACAAACAGTACCAACAGCAGTGTCCTTAGCAGCAGCAGAAATGCAAAGGATTGAAAGGATCAAACTCTCCCTGGGGATGTGCACCTCTCTCCAGGAGTGAGCACTGACTGCAGAGCGCCTACTCCCCATGATGAGCTGTTCTGAGGGTAAACAGAGAGCTTAATTTACTGGAGTTTTCAACACACCACCACTCTGAAGCATTGACTTAGTGCAAACAAAGACAAAATGGTGATTTTTGACGGCCTTTACCAGAACTCTCAACTGGAAAGAAACATCCCTCATGTTAATCAACATCCTTGTGATTCACAACTAAGCTACTTCAACAGGACATTTTACCAAAATAAAACCTGGCATCTGTCCCTTCTTATCTCATTAAGCCACAAACCCTCTGTAATCTCACTCTGTTCCTGTCTTATCTATGAGCAGCTAAATTTCTACCAGGTTACCTCAGTTAACCAGCTTATGTTGCCATGACTTTGACATTTTAAAAAATTCTGTTATACAGCCAGAGCAGAAATACAAACAGCAGAGCAGCTGAAAGAGTAGAACTGAATAAAAAGTGCTACAGAAAAGAAACACATTTGAGAATAATGAGGTCACCTCAAACCTCAGCACACAAGAAGTTATTCTGTTCACTCAAATAACTTCACGTTCAGTAGCAGTCACAGCACCAGATACCACACCATTTTAAAGAGACAGAAGCATTTTCAATCCTGTGGCAAATAAAAAACAAATGAACACAAAACAATACTACAACGTATTACTCTTCCAGCTTTCTCCTGGCTTCATAGATGAAGAGAGAATTTAAGAGGGGGAAAAACATTCTCCCCATACAAAGACCCCGGACCTCAACGTATAGTTGCAGCTCCAGAGCTTGGAGCAATCCCAGCATTTATGGTGCTTCTGACAGATCTCTGCACCGTCTTGTCACCTGCCCCACACGCTCAGCTGTTGCTGTGGTGACAGCACAAAAAATCTCACCAGGTATTTTGGCTCTCTTATTTTATATACCTGCACTTTCTTCTTTGCTTAGCAAGGGACAGATACGGTATTAGCTCCCCACCAAACAGTCAAGTTGTGCAAAAGCAAGAGCAGCAGGTCAGTGCCACCATGTCTGGAGCTAGCAGTTCACTGGGAGTGCGGAGGAGGACAGAACTGGTGGCAGGCATGAAGGAAAGGAGATAGATGTTAAGGTGGCTGAACAGGAATGAAAAACTGACAAGTGGAAAGGAAAGGGAGAGGAAAGAAGAGTGAGGGATCAAGACAAGATTAAACAAGGCTGAATACTTATGGGATTGGTAATATCTGTGGGGCCACGAGCTGTTCTTCAAAGCAAGCAAGCAAACAAATCCCTGAAGCCTATGCTTTTATATGGAAAGAAGAGTGCAGCAGTCCATATCAAATATAAGCAAGTTTTATATGTCAAAATCTCTCAAAATGCCTGACTACCTACTGAGCTAAAGCACGATACTGCAGTCCCTGAAAGAAAATTGCATCCAAGTAGGTAGAGATTGAAATCACTGACTCATCTACTTTGGGACTTTAAGGCAAACTGATGAGCTGATTGAAGAAAAAGAAGGGGGAAGAAAATAAAGGGGAAGAAAATAACGGAAGCAGAGGCAGTTTAAACTGCATTAGCTAGACAGGAATCCTAAATAAATATTAAAATCACTGCCTCGTGGATTTTAGGACTTTTGAAGTCAAGGTCATGAAATTCACAGAAAACTGGCAGTTGATGTTAGCTGTAGCTCCTATGATGACATTTACAGGAGGGACCTTCAGGAGTGCTTTGACTCTTAAGAGCTACCATTTCACAATTCTTCCAAGCTTCTTAAAACCATAAGGAGAAACTGACGTTTACGGCAGGCATTTGAAAATCCCTGTTCCCATTTCACAATTAACTCAGCTAATAATAATAAAAACAACACAATCTTTTCCCACAAGGGAGCTGCTGCTTTCTACTGTTTATGCAGCCCTGCTGCCATCAACGGAGTCAAACACTCACAAGAAAGGCCAGTAGTCTGGATCTGTTCTGTTGCTCTAATATGATAAACACCTTTGGCTGAATGATCGTGGATGACTTTGCTCAACTAACTTTTTGTTAAAAGATATAGAATACACATTCTTTAAAGCTACAGAAAGTATTGTTAGCTTCAGCTACTGCAACTAGTGCTCGACACAGCTCAGATTTATTTGCAGACTGGGAGCATTTCAGTCTTTTCAGGAAATGTTTTATGCTTTTTCATAGGTTTAAGGTTTCCATGACAATGTTGAGCATTCGTTCAGACGCATGAGCTGCATTGATCCATGCTCTTTTTCACCGGACAGAATTCTAGGCTCCTCCATTTACAACTTTGTATAGGCATCACAAAAGCAATATAATTTTTCCTACGTACCTAATATGAACTAGAAGTTATACAGCAATAGCTCATGATGAGTGCCTTTCATATGCCTGTGACAATCTTTTAGAGTATATTATCTAGCTTGTTAATTCCAAAATTGGGCCAGCTTCCTTAGAAAGTTGCTAATTTCCTAGAGAGCAGCTGGGAACACGGCCAGGGGAAAAGAGTAAGATGTCTTCAGCTTTTTTAATAAGACTTCAGCAAAAATAAAACATACAGATGGTACCGTTTTCACTGATTGTGTGTGCAGGTAAGACACCAAAACCCCAGCTAAAGAACTTAATTTAATGTATCCTCAAGCAACTTCCTGAACCGGAATCCAAAAGAATTGTTTTCCTTATAGTCTAGTTTCCCAGAATTCCTTCCCATGTTTTTTCATTGCTGAAGGTTTCCTTCACGCAGCTTCCTTCTTAAAGCTTAAGAGAGGAAATCTCATAGGTCTGGCACTAAAAAAGATTATATTTTGAATTCTTAAAGATAGTTTCCTTTTTTTTGTTTCTGGTATTAAACTGTAGTTTTTGCTGAAAGACTGTAGAGGAATGAAAGCAGTAGTGTCGTTCAGGAGGCTGTAGGTGTTCTATAGGGTAAAACGTTACCACAGGGAGTTTAGATTAAGCGTCAGGAAGAGCATCTCAAGTATATTAAACAAATGGACGCCTATATGAAGTGCTAGAACATTCACCTTGACAAAGTGCTCATACTGAAATGAAGAGTCCTTCACTGAAAAAAGGTAAGACAATATAAACTGAATACTGTATGGCTTCTTAGAGCCAGTTTCTAGGATGCTTTGGTTCATAGCGTACTAGAATCAAGCTGAACTTTGCTGCAGCTCAAAACAGTGGGATGAAAAAAGTGTCAAAAAAGAAAAGGAAACAATATTAGATCAAATGCTACTGTTCTATCCAATTTTCCCTTGGACAAAATTTCCATATGCTTTGTCTTAGAAATTTACATTGCAAATAAGAAACAGCATTTTAGTTAAAAAAAAAAAAAAAAAAAAAGAACTTAAACTCCCAATATAAATACTTAGAACTTGCTAGCCCAAGCAATCAAACATATAAGACAGACTTTGGGAGACCTGACGGCAGTAAGAAAGAACTTCAAGACTACTCTCGTCAACTCTACAGTTTTTCCAGAGTAGAGACTATTTGGTATAAACAGATTCCTTGCACTAAGGAATTCATGAGGAAGAAGGAGGCTTCCTCTGTAAATAAAATGAAAATGTATTCTGTCTCTTTAACTTGCAACCAAAACACCAATTTTACAGTACCTGAATCATCAACACCCAGTACCTCACTGTGAACATTTTGGTTAGTATCCCTTTCAGCTGCAGCCATGGTTTTTTTCAAATGTTACTGAAACAAGAAGTACAGCATAGCACATTTATATAACCACTGAGTTTATGAAATCAAACACGAGTTTAAGCTTCACTTATTTTTAAATCATCGTTCTTGCAGTGAGATGTCTTACACTTTAGCTTCTCTGGAACTAGGCAGTAGCAGCACTGTGGTGAACGCACAGGAGTCATTGAACTATTAAATATTTAGTACGTGAAAACTGTAGCTGTGTTTCATAACAAAATGCAGCAGCACCAGTAAGTCTCACCTCCAACGAATTACAGGGCCCCACAATAAGAGTCACATTGTGCAGAACACATTTTCCATCTTCTTATCTATATTTCTTTCTATGACAACTGACAAAAACAACTAATAGCACTCCAGTTATTTTTAATAATATTTGCAGTATTCCCTTGTAACACAATAAACAAACACCCTGCTTTACATGAACACTATATTAAACAGTATTATAGGATTTAACAGTATTATAGTCTAAAACACTGCATTAACTATCTAAATGCTGTAGAAGTGCAAGGGAACCTTTTTACAAAAAATTAATTTCTTCACATTACCGTCTTTATTTGCATGCTTTCCATACTTTACATTTCAACAAGCAGTAAAGAACTAAATTAGCAGGCTCAATAACAGAGATACTTTTACTGTATCTGGTCTGTAACATAGGGGTATCATTCATAATAAATGCATTATACCTTCCAGATCTAGTAAGATAGCCATTAAAGAATTACAGCATTTGTCCTTCTGTAAAACATAGTTAGATTAAAATAAAAGCTTAAAACGCTTGAAGAGCTTTTATAGTGAAACCTGTCTACCTGTGGGTTGGATATTTTTTCATACTTTTGCTTTATTTCCATTCTCTTTTGAGGGAGAAGTCTTTTTTTTAGGCAGTAACATATGCAATGTGGAAGAAGAGTAAGGTACAAGACAGCACTATGTAATATTGATTTACCCTGAATTACATCAACAAAATTACTCCCCAGCAGGACCCCACAGTGCAAAACAGCACAGAGCTACGACAGGAGAGTTTAGCTCCCCTTTCTAAATAACGATAAAGATGATGTAGCTAAAGAAAGACCACGTCTTGAAGACAGCTCTGCCTTTCGCCAATTCAGGCACCTTTCAATTGCAATTCAGGCAAGATCGCAGATCTTCAAGAAGATCAAGAGCTGCAGTGAAACATGAAGTAAAAGGAGTGAAGAATGTATGGGCAGCTTTTCAAAAGCTATATAAGACCCTGAGCTGCATTTCAAATAAGAGAGTCATTCAGGTGGAGAGGGGGAAGGGCAAAGGGAATTTAGAGAAAAACTTAAATCTATGAATACAGTACACAGAGTCTGTCAATATCCAGTACTGAGTTTAACCTGCCATATCCTAATTAGCTCTTATATATACATAGCTGCCTTTCCCTTTTAGAATTTCCTGAAAAGTTTTACCTCTCTCCACCCTAGTCAGCCATTCAAGCCCAGGACCACAGCGGCACTGAGCTGCTGAACTCCTCCAGCTCAAGGAAGCATGAAATCATATTAAAATTTAGCATGCAATTCCTTGTTTTCCTGAATTAGGGCTTCCAAGAATATTTAGCCAGCTGGACACTTAAACCAAACACAAATACCACATTAGCAAAGTCAAACAGGGATTTGTGTCACATTTGGCCTGTCCCAAAACTACAGACTGCAATTTCTGAGTGCTGTTGAGATCCAGATTTGCACTTCAAAACTCACGTCTGTCTTTAATGTAGGGATAGCAATACAAAAATAACTATAAGGAAGCCCTTCATTGACCCAGTTCTAGTAGTACTAGAGAAGCATAAATCAGCTTCACCCTCAGATATTTTTGCCTACAGTATGCTTCATGGCTATATAGGAAATATGAAATAATTATTTGATATCCATAGCATAGTTTTCAGATTATCAAAATTTTTAGAATTTTCACTGTCAAAGTCCCATAATTATCATATGCCCGTACCACGATCAGCAGCTGGATTTAACCACCCAAGTTTCCAATTCCTGCTGCGAAGTTCTGTGCAGTTCTGCAAAGGGTGTAATATTCTGAACTGATCAGTTAACTGCGTATCAGAAAATACTTTTCATAGAACCATAAATATCAGTTCAGACTGCCGCAACTCTCAAGTCATCTTTTTGGTGGTTCCTCCTTAATTACGGAGGGAACAAACAGAAAGGATCTTTCTAAGCGCTTCTTCTCATGGGGTGTCAGCATAGAGCACCTCAGCTGAGCTCCAGGACAGCATAGTAGCCCAAGCCTCCTGCCCTGGTGGCCAGAGGCACCTGGTGAGCACATCACAGACTAAAAGAACAGCTTTATCTGGTGCATGGCATCTCTAGGAATCTATGACGACATGGCATTGTCCTGCAAACAAGCAAGCTAAGGGCAAGTTGTAGAAGAGTGTGAAATCAGAGTCTGTTCACAGTGAAAGTCTTTCTGACTGTTTTGCGATGTTACATCTGAGAAGACAACCAATTCATTCATGTTAATGTGTAGAAGGTTCACAAATCGAGGAACTGCTTAGTCTAATTGTCACTAAAACGCATTGTAAGTACAGCACAAAAAAGACTAGAAATCTAGAAAATAAATGAATCATGAACAAATGCTACAACAAAATGTTGACTAAATCAAGGTCTGTCTTCTCATCAGGACCTCTTTTTCATTAAAATAAGGAAATTGAGTATCTACAAAGCTGGTTATTGCACAGTGATTTGATTATTTGCACAGTTGATTATTGCCCAGTTAGTTGGTTACACTGCCCTTTTATAAAACCAGAAGCTGCTTTCAAAGAATTGTCCAAGCACAGAACACCCTTGTAGTTTGTACTTCCACTAAAGCGGCTGAGAAAACCCAACCAAACGCATCTGTAGTCATCAGCTACTACAAGAAAGAAATCTGAATTGGATAAACATAAAGAGCAAGAGAGGCAAAAGGAGGAAAACCAGAAATTAATGGGACAAAGGGAAAGAACTGCTTGGAATGATACAAATGAAATCAGAAACTTCAGTAAAGCAGAAAAGAACAAAGGTTTTTTATTCTCCCACTTATTGGAAAAATGAAAACAAAAAACATGCTTGAAGGAAAACTGAAGCCTTTGGACAAATAGGACAGAATCACCAATAAATATGGGCCTGAAGCTGTAGGCCTAGACAATGTGAAATGGTAAAAGGAGCTACAGAAAATATGTATTAAAACAAACAAAAGAATTGGACTTAAAGCAAAAATTGACTAACACAACATATACAGATAACTTACAACAAAGAGAATCATATGCATGAAGCAAAATCTCTTTTCATAGTACAAAGTATTCTCTATTAAAGTTTTACTCCTATTTTCTGTAGAAAAAAACAGAGTATTCTAACAACGAAATATGGGGGTGGGTTATGAAAGAACTCTGGGTACACTGTAGGAAAAAAAACTGGCTTTAATTCTTTTGGAACAATAATTACATGCAAATTCTATATAGAAATGTATGTCTTGCATACTGTATTTGTGAAATTCTTATTAGCCAGTCTGGAGATGATATTGTGACTTGCCACTCTCATAGCTTGCTCTTGGAATATTTGTATTTTAAGCCATAGATATTTTACTGAGGCTTGGCAAAGCAAAAAAACCCCATGCTATTTGAAAAGCTACATGCTGCATGCATAAATGAAGTCTGTTTAAAGGGAACAGAAGATAGCTCAGAATCTGTAAGCCTGATGCACAAACGTCATGAAAATATGAAGTTAGAGAGAGCAGTTAGGAAGCATCTTGCGTTCACAGAGCGCTTTCCGTTAGTTGTGGCACAACTGGCATCTTCATGTCTTGAAAAAATAAGAAAACATCCTACCCATAATGCATTAACAGACAACATCTCAGAAATACACACTTAGAAAAACAGAAGAATAACTTTACAACTATGACCGTCTCAAGAAAAAAGGAGATGTTTTTCTTCTTAATAACAAGCAAATGTATTTCAGCTGAGCATTTAAGATAAGTTTTCAACGATATCTACCTATCCTTCCGCCTAACACCATTCATACATATATTTTAGCAAGAAGGTCACTACTAATGTAAGATTTTTAGATGCTTTGTTAATTCACAGGGTGAGATTGGTTAGATGGGAGAGATTCCCCAAGCTATTGAATAATTTTCTTAAAGTGCAGCATAATTTCTTTGTGCAAAGACAGCACTCCTGTGTTGTATGAACACTGAACCCAGTTTTGTAGAACTGCAGTGTGCCTTGACATCACATGCTGAATGCTAGAACACTCCCAACAAATTTGTGCTCTAGCTGCCCCTGTAACTAAAGCTAATTCATGATAGCTTTTGTATTGCCTTGTCTTAAGATTGACTAGGGTGCTTGCAGAGGAAGTCACTGATGAACATGCTTGCCCTAGGACCACATTTCCCGAATGGCTGCTGTAGAAGGAAATGCATACATATCATTCACAATTTCACCGTTCTTCTCAGGGTGAAAAAAAAAAATCTGAACGGAAAAAATCAAGTGTTTATGCTCCGCTGCTGTGATCCGCCTTTCAGAGGAAAGGTTTACGATTCAGTATCTTTTAGCTGTTTTCAGCTTCTTCCAACACTTGTTAACACTTAAGTGTCTAAGGAAGTATAGCTGGAAATATTTTACAAATGACCAATCAATCAAAAACCTTGCAGTAAGGAAAACAATACATATGTGTTCTGATAAAAGCCAAAGTGATGGACTATCACTTAGCACAAATTCCCAGTGGCAGCATGCTACAGACACACAGTATATCTGTGTTGGCAAAGCAGAGATGTTAAATAGACTGGAGACTACATAAATCTTTGCATGGCTAAGAATATCTTCAGTGGGTGAAACGACAGAAAATATTTGCTGTTGTGCAGTAGTTTTTGTTTCTTTTCTCTTTCAAGTAAAATAACACAAAAATAGTTCTGAAGTACAGTAACACATGCATTGCTGTCTTCTTTTAATGTGAAAAAGCTTTTTTTTCCCTGTTTATAAGTTAGGGCATGCAGGTTAAAATAAATACTTCACTAGTCAATTGTTATCTACATTCTCACTTCTCTTTCCTCCACATTTGTTAAAAGAAGACATCACTTAGAGTATTAAAGGATCAGCTGAAAAACATTTCCTTACCTTTTTCAAAGTGGAGTGTGATGCTCTTTACTTTCACACTGTCGTCTTCTCTCTGAAATGGGGAATTTTCTCTAGAGTAAGGTATCAGAAAGCAGGATATGCTGCTAGGGACCAGCGGCTAACATTCTTCTCCCAGACTTTCTAGGCACAAGGGGGAAAGACAGAATTTTAGTTCATGTTTCACTAGCCCGTCGTAAGACTATTCTTTTTATTTTCCCTTCTAAGGGGGGGGGGGGGGGCTTATAAGCTGAGCAATTCCTGTCTGCCACATCTCTTGACTGAAAACATCTCAACTATTTACAGTAAAAAATTGCAACCAGAGAGATTTTCATTAGCTTCCTATTTCCCCTCTGAGACAGTTTCATACAAAATGGTCTTTCTTTACTCTTTCTAACTAGTGAAATAGCAACACTTTCTTGTTTTTCATTCCAAACAGCCACATCCTGCAGTTCTAAATCAATTATATCTCAAGAAAAATATGTCACTGTTTTTAATGTAGTTTTGGCTGAATTAAAAATGCAGTATTTGGCTCTAGCTTCTCAAAAGGAAAATCTAACAAATTCTAAAAATTGAAATGAGAACTATTTATAACTTTGATTTTCTGTCAATTAAAGTCTGTAAAAATGAGTTTTAACTATTTTTCTGGCAAAAAGTGTAAAATGTCATTTGAATGAAAAACGAAGCTGTTTTATTACAAAAAAGTTCAAGCTATAGTAATCTAGTCGAACAAGCTGCAGATGAGGAAAGTTTTATAGAGATAAAAACAAGCCGTAAAACTGCACAAAACAACTGAACTAGTTTTTTAAACTAATTTCCCTTTTGTTTTTCCTAGTTTTTGTTTTACATTGCAAAATTTGAAACTACTTTTACATTTTTGAACAAAACCATGATGTAAAAATTGTTGACACTTACGGAGGCATTGCTATGCTTCATTTTGCATATAATTAAAAGTAAGTATCAAACTGAGGGATTTTGTAGCAACAATCCTATTCCTACACTGTGACAGGCATTAAGTAGTATTTGCTATACTCATTCATCCAGTCACTTATATCCTCAAGCAGCTAGAAATAGAAGTATTCTGCAGAAACGATGTAGTCACAGCATCACCAGAATCACGCTCCAGCTGGTAAAGCAGGGATAAAGTACATTGTTCAGTCACTGGCAGTCCAAAGAGAACAGTGTGCTATCAGTTTGCAGGCATTAAATTGTGACATTATTAGTCCAAACAGTCAGCTGCTGCTGAAGTGCATGGGTTAAACATCCACAGGTTCTCTTAGGTTACCCGAACACAAATGATCAAGACCAGTGCTAACCTAGAAAATGCACCTGGAACAAATTGAAGCTAGTTCAAGCTGAGAAACAACAAATTACTATGCAGCTGACTCTGCACTACTCATAATGGTCAGGATGTCTTCAAGGACAGCCTTGTGAATGAAATATGAAAAACCAATACGAAGACATCCTGAGCTCCTGTTAGGCCAATTTTCTAAAAATAACTCAGGCACTCATACGCCTATGGCAAGTTGTGAAGTTCCTGAACATTAGTACTTGTGCATATATGAGATTTTGAATAGCTGAAGTTCCCAACTATGCACATCAACTTCAAATCTAATTTTCACATATAGACTCAGCATCACCCTCTTGTTTGTGGGCACAAGACGCAGTACTGAAAAAAACAAACACAAAGGTTTGGGCATGGAAATTTTGTAGCCTGCAACAGGACCTCAGGTCAAGCTTGTTCTGGCAAAATAGGTAAGAATGTATTTGCTTTTTCATACAGGAAGCCCCACCAATAATCATTTGTCAGCCCAAAGATGTCTGTTAGTTCTTATCTCTAAATCCAAAAGCCATTACCAGCCCAGTCTCTCTGGCAGTCCCTGCCCTGCAGACATCATGTTGCTAACTGGCAGAGCAGAGAGGTACCTCACAGTGGGACTGTCTGCTACTTTCACATGTTTCCCTGCCCTTCCTGCACATTTCTTACGCTAATGGTTGTGGCACAGCAGATGTCAGGAGTTTAATGCGCTTGCAATAAAGAACCTGCTGTAACTGAGAGACTTCACTTCTACTACCTTGTATGCGTTTCAACAGAAGTAGTAAATCAACTGGTGGCTCTCATCATGTAGGGTCAATTTTCATTTTGCTACTTGAGGTTTTGAGGCATGTGAGCAACAGAATAATCTGTGAATTTGCTTATTTAGAATCGGAAGGACTTTGAACTCCAGGATATAATACAGAGTTCCATTGTTCAAGGTGCAAGAACAAGAAACTTAAGTACAATCAGCGCTTCCTACTAAGCACAGGAGATGCTGTGGCAGGAGATGCTATGGCATCCCAGAGATGCCATATTAGTAATAGGCAAACGAAAAGGGTATTCCTTCTACCTAACAAATTCCTGTTCCCTTTCAGGGGAAGAAGTGGGGACAGATGGTCAGTGAAACATTTCAATGAAAAGTAATTTCCAGCATACAGGCCAATATGGAAGATTTGGTCCTTGAAAGATTCTTTCAGGAAGCTATTCTGTATTATCTCTTTCCAAAGCAGCCACAAAATTCAATGCAATATTAGAAATACACATTTCCAGTATAAAAAGCTAAGCAGATGCATACTGTGCATACATTTAGGAACAATTACTGTATCCCATGTAATAATTAACACACATAAGCAATGCTGCCAGGTCCCAGAGCCCATGAAAACCTAACTGGAATGGAAATTGGGAAAGAAAAAGCTGCTTCAGTTTCTCATGTTCGTGCTGGAGGACAGAGCGCTCCATGTTCTGTATTTCACCTTTTCACAAACTACGCTTTATCTCAAGAAATACTACTAGTACAAAACTCTGTAACAGAAAAAGGCCATTATAACAACAGTTCCCTGAAAATAGCTCCCATTTCACTAGAGTTACAAGTGGTAAATTGATCCAATGGTCTATTTTCAGCTTCTCAGACAATAGTTGTTCTTGTACACAACCCACATGCTTGTTATTTTGCTACGCAGCACAAGACTGGTAGGTAACTAAGCATGGCAAACCATCAAATATTTCTAGCAGTAAAAGACCCTACTATTTCTTTCCCCCCATCTATTAATGTACCTATTCATATTGACAGGTTCTGTTCTTCAAAGAGCGTGTTTCAGTTTCTCAGGATAGCGGAGCTAACGCTCCAAAACACGGTCAGTATCCCACAGGGTAAATATAACCAACATCACTCACAGAATACTTTCTTTCTGATGCAAAGGAAGCTTCTGATTTGAAGAAAGAAAAAAATGTGCTTCTCAGAGAAAGCCACTATCAACAAGTCACAAAAAAACTCAGTAGAGTATAGGGATATGGCTGAGTTAAGATGCAGAAAGCTGTGACTCAGTGTTTTGTAACACGAGCAAGATGATGATCCCTCTGTGAATCACATGGTTTCTTTAGAACCTGGTAGATCATTCTGCGCCTAGAAATAGCTTTAGCACATTTTAAAACTGTGATTAAAATTCTCACTCAAATTAATTTTCATAACACCTTAATTTAAAGTCTTTGAAACATGTAGAAATATACAGAGTATCAATAAGAGCGTTTTTTCCCCAAACCACTTACTAGATAAAAGCTTGGAAATGATTTGTCAGCTATGAAAAATACTAGAATTCATAAAAGCAGTTTTGCAATTCTCCGATTTAGGCAACAAGTTATTATTAATACACAAGCTGTTTCAGTAAGAAGTCATAGTACATTCTGATAATGAGGTTTAGGGGGTTTTTTTTAGTTAATAAAAACCTACCCAAAACAAACTCACACTTTTTCTTTGGTGGCCACTAATATACTTATTTCTCTGTACCTGAGACTGAGAGGCTTTTGTGTTGCTTATCACTCATTTTCATTAATTTGGATTATCTTCTCTGCCAATGCCATGTATGGTATCCACAACTGCTAAAAGGGAACAGACTAAACGATCTTCAGAAATTGCATTAACATTCTACGTTGTTGCCAAACTTGAGTGGGTGCAAGGTCCCTAAAACAGCCATCCCCAACTGTAGCCCAGTGCTGCTCCCGAGCCCCTGATGGGAGCAAGACCCCCAAACATGCGCACACATGCATGCGTGTGCACATAGGCACAAAAAATGCCTTGCCACAGGAGACAACATGGCCACCTAGCAACACATACTTTCCCCGTATGGTCTGAAATGGTGGGTTCAGTTTATCTGATGCTCCTTCCTTCCCAAAGCCAGAGGTCTGGGCTGTGCAAGCAGAATGAATCCCCTCACTCCAATTACCAGGACTCATTTAGAGAAAAACAAGTGTAGCTGACTTCTGTGCTCAAGCTTCACTGTTATACCAGCAGATATGATCTGACCTGCCCTTTCCCAGTTTTCTGCTAGTTACACATTTTTTAACAAAATGCTTAAGAGTATCAAAGAGAATTTTATTTTAGCAAAATGCAAAGGGGCTACCACCTTACTAATATGTGCACCTCTCCTACCCATCCACAGTGGACAAACTGTGTTCCCACTCCATATGCAGAAAATAATATATTTCCTCCTCAGCCAAAATTACTCCTCAGCATTAGATGCTTTCTTGAGAGACAAATATGAAGCTGAAGATTGAGAACTACAAGGAACAGAAAATTCAAAAATCATGGTTAGTAAATAATACCCTGAAAAGGAGTGCATGAATCCTTAGGTATGAAAAGCTCACAGTACTTCTCTTTTACCGACTTCACTTTTAAAGCAGAAGTAAAAATAACAGTACATCTGTTACCATTGGTATGTATCATGTTCTCAAACTCTAGGATCCACAAAGTATCATTTCATTCATACAACTTCTAGGAGTTTGAGGAAAAAAGCAGTACAAATGCTCAGCTCCCAGTTTTCAAGGGTGATAGGGATAGCAGTGAAGACTTCTCCTAGATCTCTTTACTCCTTAGTCTCAGCCATCACCTTCCTGGCATGTTCTTCTGAGGAGCAAAACTGCAGCCAGAAAATTAATTAAAAATAAAGACCAAAATCCCTTGAAACACATCTAACTATCAGCAGTATTCCACAAGCCAGTATGACTTGATGATACCTGCAAGGACATGTAATAATCTAGAAAATGGAAGAGAAGAAACAGAGAAGACAATTTCCACATGTAGGAAACAAAAATAGGAAAACCTTTTTTGCTGTTTTCTTTTAGTATAACTGTATTGATTACAAGCCAACCAACAACATGAACAAGAGGGAATAAAACCGGATTAACCCTGACAGACCTGCGGAACAATTGCTGTTGACGTTGTGATTTTTCTGGATCAGACTGACACCAAGAAAAAGTCATCTCTCCAATCAAGGTTGTAAAGATAAAATTCAAAGGCCTGCAAAAGACTGAGTAAGAAGAAAGCTTCAATCAGTCAAACCAAGAGGCAGGAAGTCATCTCAGAAAACCGTGCCTGGCCTTCATATGAAAAACATAGATTTTGCAGGGCTAACCGTACTCCCGCACACAGACACTTCACAGCACTGTGCCAGATCACTGCGCTCTCTCATTTCACTTCAGCACAGTGAGGGGCAGTATAAGATGAATTACCTTTGTACAGGTGAGCAGCAAAGCTGCATATAAAGACACTGGGTGACACACGGGTGGGAAGATGAGACTCTTCGACCCGCATAACTGCTGATGAGGCATCCTAACGGGAAAACTCAGCCAGCTTTAGCAGAGCTCGATGGCACTGCAATAGGAAAATGGGTATACTCTTACAACGTGCTAACACGCTGCAATGTTGTAGCATAGGCAGAGCACGCTGTGGTTTTACCTTCAGTGATGTTGAATGGCAACTAAATCAAAATCAAGACAGTTTCACGTGTCTACATAGGGTGATGCAGTGTGTTAGAGAGACCTCTTCTAGCACACTAACTAACCTCGCAGAGTTCTCGAATCATACTCGACTGACCTCAGCCTGCCATAGAGCCGGGGGAAGGTGCTCAAATGTGAATCGAAGTACATTCTATTGCAGTGCTTACTTACACAGGCAGAACAGTGTCAAGTAACAAGAAATAAATGAGAATCAAACCTCTCTCTGGGCTTAGACTTCTCTTCTGCAGAGCTTGTATGTAATACTTCCTTCAAAAGAGGTAGTTTTTTTTTCTTTTGAAACAATATCAGGCTCTTTCTCAAGGGCCACAAACGTCTTCAATTAGAAATGCTTCTAACACACTCTGAGAGTGAAAAATGTGAAATATTATTATTTTTTCATTTTGTTGCCAAGATTTATGCTTTGATTCTGTGTTTATTGTACCAACTGTACCTCTAATGACCAGAAGAAAATAGGTTATTGCATTCCTTGCATCACTTTAAAGGATAAGACAGGTCATCAGTCATTGCAAGATTCTTTTATCATGGGTTTTGACAAGTAAAATTATTTTCTACCCATTTAAAGTGCAGATAAAAACAGTGTCCTATGATGAATACTTCAATTCCTGAGTACATACTCACGCCATTTCCAAACACACCTAGACAAATTGTTACTTCCAATATTATGTGACCAGATTCTATTACCTTTATTTGATCTAAATTGAGTTCAGCATCACAGACTAACCTAAATGGGGCTATAAAGTTGCGTGTGGAGTAGGATCCTGTTCGACATGAGTAAAAGACTCACGCCTTGCCACTTGTTTTCAAAACTCTCAGGAGAACTTCAACAAAGAAGAAGAAAGGAAATAGAAAAGCCTTAAAAATACCTTATTGAAGAAACTCACATTGTAAAGTGCACTGACAGCACAAGCCTCATGGATCAATTATGTTCAACCCTGCTGCATATCCAAGAATAGAGGGAGGGAAGCTCCTTACAACTATCTTCTCAAACTGTACAGAAGTCATTAACAATCTGTTTCAGGTACTTTCTGGGGCAGAAGTAAATTTGCCAGCTGCCTTGGAAGCCCTCTGAAGAAAGGCACTATGATGATTTATGCATAAATCATCAACAAACTGAGTGACCTCATTCCTGGGTAACTAGAAAAGCATAAAAATAGCATGCTCCATAGGTAGAAAGCCCTCTAGTCAGCAGTGCCACACAGCAGCAGGCAGAGAAACACAACAGCATCCATCTTCTTGCTGGAGTGGATTCCTTCTGACAGACTTTGTGTTTTTATCTCAACTACCACAGATTGTTAGTGGCAAAAAGAAAAACCTCCGGAGAACAAACCAGTGTACAGTTCAATAATTAAGAGGGGGAATCCTGCCTCACCTCTTCATCTCATCCAAAGGCTTGCCTGAAGTGAATCATTTAAGAGGAGAAGTAAAACGCGTTTTGCTGTCCTTAAGAACAGACAAGCAGTCATTATGTCTTAGCTGGTAAATGATACGAAACAGTTAACACAGACCACTGAGGTCCAGCTTGTGGCCTGCAGCAATATCCTGAGGGAGATAGGGTCCAAATGTTTGATTAGAAACGCTGCTCAAGCAACTACACATTTCTTTCAGCCTCGCAGAGCAATGGTAAATACCTCCACATGCACACTCTGCTGCCCAGCTCTTCAGGGCTCCATCCTCGTTTTTCAGTCCTGCTCCCTCACCTTCCAACACCGATGGCTGCAGTTGCTCCAGATCAACTTGATTCCTGGCTCATTCACAAGTTCGCAGCCTCAAAGTCACCAAAGGCAAAGGCTACTAAAAAAGACAGGAGAGACGGCAGCTACTGACATAAGGACAGAACAGGAAAGTAGATCTGGCACAAGGATAAAGCTGCTCTTGCACAAAACAAGGAGCAAACGTAGGTCCAAATACCTGGATCCAGGTCCTGTGAGTTCAAGGTGGTGGCACTTAACAGAGACTTGAATAGTCTCTAATTAAAAAAGAGTCAGCTATTCCAAACTGTTCTGATAATCACAGGTTTCTTAATGTCATCATGAGGACAACAGTTCTTTAGAGGGAATTTAAAGGAGGACAGGAGAGTGTCTTTGCAAGACATTCCAATGAGGTTCAATGCACAAGGGTCACCTCTGGGGAAAACAACATCAAAAAGGCAAATATTTTTGTGAAAAAAGCAAAAAGAAAGGAGAGGTTTGTGAGCCTGGCTCTTCTGGCAGGAGGGATGTTGTCACTGGGAAAGTGACTAGCATGAGCCAATGCTTCGCTGGGGCCCGCAGCTCTGTGACTGACGTGCTGCTTCTTTTCTTCTCTATAGAAAAGTGACAGTGGGAGCAGTTCACTAGCAATCTCCCTTCTGCTAACAGCAGTTATGGTACACGGTGAGGAAATTCACAGCTGAGCGTCATGTCAGCTTCAGGCAATCATTTTAGCTGACAAATGGTCTAAGCTACCTTCTTTGCTATATGTTTATGAATGTATTTTCTAATTCGCTATACAAGCAAATTAAGCATAATATTCTTCCAGCCTGTTCCAGCTACAGTTTTTCAACTTGTTCTAATATGACAATGGGACCCTGAAATTGCGGTCAATGGTTACTGTCAGCCCAATAGCCTCATCCTGATCGATGCTTTTGCTTGCAGGCACACTTCAATTCACGTGCATTCACATCACTCTTCCATACTGACATAACATAGTTTAGGTGATAGCAAATGGCACAGATGGGTTGTACTTTTCCCTTCTCCTGTACATCTGAAAAATAAGACAAGGGATAGCACAGTGATCTATCACTGTTTCCCTGCAAGAAATCTCTATGCAAAAAGCTATGCTGTCCAGACAAGATTAACAATATTTAAGGATAATCAATGGTTCCATAACTGAAGGGTTTTTAACCTTCTACATTTTCTCTCTCACATATAAAAAGAGAGAAAACAGAGTGGTGAGGGACAATAGAGAGAAGATAAAAACATTTCTTTTACTACTATTGGTGAGATGGTACACTTCGATTTTAATCTTGCTTTCTTTTAAACACAGAGAGAACAAAGAGGTTGCAGAGGTACCTATATATTCCCTTGTCTCCTTAATTGCTTCTAGCTATCCTAAGGATATAAAATATGAGGTGCACAAACCTCGAGATGGGGCGTGTAGAGAGGAAAAGAAGGTGTTTGCTCTCTGAAGATTTGACAGCCTTCTATGAAATATGAGGATATATTGCTTCTTGCTCTATGTTCAGGATATTTATTTAATAAAGCCTCATATATAATGAAAGACAGAAATTCTATTGGTGTTTATGAATCTAGTTCTGTAGAACTATAATTAAAGCAAGAGGCTCAAAGGAAGTAATAAGTCATTTAAAAGGACTTGAAAACATTCACTGTATTGAAGCTCTTATATGTTCATATCACAACTCTCTAGGTTATCCTTCTATTGCAATTACCCCATGCAAAGTACCATAGAACTTTTTTTTTTTTTTAATTCCATGACACTTCCAGGAACAAAATGTAAAAGTTTCTAGCAAGCATATTAATATCTGTCAGTTTGACAGGTGGCACTGCCCCTTGTCGTCAGCAAGGCTCCTGAGTTTTCTACCAGCAGTGGTAATAATATTGAAGATAAAATACATGCACATACATATATACACACAGGTACACACACAAAATCACTCTTCAGGTTTTTACAACATATAAAAGAAAGCTTCAAAAGTTGAAGAATTTTCGGTTGTCTTTCACAACTCAATCTATGCTGAAAAAGTTCTGACAGACAAATAAATGCAAAGTCCTCAGCATTACCCAGCAGAATTAAATACAACAGTTGATAGGGAAAGAGTTCATTTACACAGCTTAAAACCAGTTAATATTCATGTAAATATCATATGATGACTTACAAGAAACAACAGCTTTGTTAGAAATTCAGTCTTTTGTTATACCTTCTAAATAGGGAGGATATCTCAGAACACACTTGGAAAAACCTTCCAACAAAATGAGGAACACCAAAATCTGGCATTCATGACATTGTTGAATTAAACAGCAGAATAACTAAGAATAATTTAAAAAGCAGTTCTCAAACAGTAAGGCCTTCCTGTTAGGTCCTTTTTTTTTTTTTTTTAATCACCCCAAAGAAACACATGCTAAATGTTATATACAATTATTCAAAGAGTCATCTTCTGATAACTGTACCAGCCAGTTATTAGAAAAGATGAATTTGTGCTTCTTATTTACTGTTGTGCTTTCTTTTCATTTAACTAGGTCTGTCTCCTGATAAAGTGAAGCAATAGATGAATATCTTCTTTACTGTGCTTACTTTTCCAAACTGAATACGCATCTTTTGCAGAAGCTATTAATTACAAAAAGGAATAGATACTTGATGTAAAAGCCCTTTAAAAAAGTAACTACTTATAAAAGGAGCATTATTTTTATTGCAATTGTAAATTATCAGAAAAAAATCGACTGGACAAAGTTAGAAGTTGCAAATTCTACACATTCTATCAAGTCAGTGATTTTTTTAAAGACATTTAGATACCTCTTCTCAGGTAGAGCTGGCTGTGCAACTCATCACCACTTCTAATGTGACAGACATGGAAAAAATATATAGTGTGAAAGTACCGCATAGCAACTGCAACACTGTTTGTCTGCACCATCTGCATTTTGGTACACTGAGTAAGTTTTCACTTCAGCAGATATTTTCAGAGTTTTGTATTTTCTCTGTCCGTGTCAAAAGTAGTATAGATTAAGAAGCCTTCCTACATTATTTCTGAATTTCCTAAGCTACGATTGTTCTAATTATATGGATTGCATGTTCTTCCAGACAAGCATTAAGTTTTTACCTAAGGTTAAGAAGTATCCAAGATGTTTTTGTAACTGCTGCTATTGCAGCAAATGGTAGATTACTGACCAACAAGCCTACTGATCAGTGCTACACTTCTCGTATTTTCCCTGCACCAACCTTAAAAGGGCATCTTTGCCAATCAGATAGTAGAATATAAATATTTGTCAACTGTTAATAGCAAAGTCATTTAGGTCTCCACACCTTCTCTCAGTGGGAAGAAGCCTAGAGCGGCAAAAAGGACAGGAATTTGAAAGAAAAACAGTTCAAGTAGCATATCCCAAAGGGAGATGAAAGGAACACACAACAGGAAGCTGGGACAAAGACCGCTGTTGTGACATTTCACTTGGACACTTGTCCCCTGCCTTGTGCTTCCAGCAACATGACAAACAACACAGCCAGCACAGCTCCTCTGAAGGAGCAGGTTCTCCTAAAGGAATTGAGAGACCTAATAAAACAAAGCATCAGCTCAGGCATAGGCTCCACAGTCACAGATTCGAGTCACATCTTGCACAATGTGATGTGCAAAACAAAGTAGGACATTTTTTGAAGAACTGGGACTTTGCTTAGTAATTGTCCTAGGATGCTTATGTATATTTAAGCTACAACAAAAATCTGTCATGAGGCGACCAAATTCTTAACAGTTTCAAAAGGCCTGTTATTGAAGGACAAAAGATTATTTACTGTTAAGAAAATATTCCAAGTGCAGATTGATTTTTAATTGCATCATTTTTAACTCGGATATCCAGTCTTTCTACAATGAAACTTTCCGTTTCCTGATCTATTTTTCTTCATCTTTGGTTTCACTCTTTTCTCAGAGCAATACAGAAATTATTCAGTACTATCTTTTCTCTAGGTAAGTATAGCTAAAATTAAAGTGACATTGGGCATATGAAGGACCCAATTACTAAGCATTTTTTCCACGTTTAGAAAAAGGTCAATAGTTTAGTATCTAAGATAACAGTATTTTGTTATGATGAAAAATAAAAACCTTTGTGATAACTTCCTGCATTATCTTATTTCAATAATTTGGTATATTGCCCAGGGGTAAACTTGGCATTTATCCAGCACCACATTTATCAGTGGTACTGGAATGCCCAAATGCTCACTATGATAGTAGGAATCAAGGAGTCCAGCTGACACAGAGCTGACAGACCTCTATAGGGAATAAAAAGTTAGAGGAGTTGTTCAGACAAATATGCAGGGAGCCAAAACTATGGGGAACTGACTAGCAGTTACAGAAACTCTGTGTGTGTGTGCACACATGTGTGTGTGTGCACGCAGGTGGGCGTGTGCGCTGTTTTTATATCTTTATATATTAATATATCTTTATATATATGCATATATATACACATCAACAAAAGGAAACGTTAGGGAACTGCTATGAAAAGAAAAACAGGTGAGCAAATAGAATACCTGCATTGACACCTCACTGCAAGCAGATGAATCATTAAGCTAAAATTGGTAATGTGTTCTTTTCAACAGATCTATTTTTAATATAAAACGTCTAAGAAGCTTTCATAAGATTTTTGTATTGTAGATTTCAGTTTCCAAGAAGTACCAAAATACTACTAGAAATATTGGTCCTAGAGTATTGCTGCCAAAATCTCAGAATAAAATTCCCTGAAATTGTACATGAAAGCATGATTTGCATGTTTCCAGCTTGTTCTATGTTTGTTTTAGCTTCCATGAGCCTAAATAAGCACTCTATCATATGCATCTAAGACAAATGCAGTTTCAAGTTTTTGATAAGTCCATCTTCCCTTGACATGGAAAAAAATTCCCTATGCTGAAAAAAAACAAATTCTCAAAACAGTATCAACAGACCGCTTGAAAGAGAGAACAGTTCATTTGTTTGAAAACAAAAAACCTGCATGAATGCTGCTAAGTTTCCCTAGCTTTCTTCAGCTGATTATTTTCAAAAGCAATACAGATACTATAAAGAAAAGCTATGCTGTGTTGATATACTAAATGAAAAATGTGGCCTTCCACAACTGTCAGTTCAGTTATTTTCTGATTAGAAGTGAAATGCCTGTAAGTATTATGTCCACACTTTACTGTGGACTAAACTTGAGAGTATGGATTTACATAGCAGTAAAAAACAAACAAACTAACTAAAAAACCCCAGTTTTTTAGTTTACAAAAAACCCTTATATACTTTATTGCTATTGACAAATACTACAGCCTATATCATACTAAAACTAAAAGATTATAGGACTGGGTCCTTTCTGATCTATTTTATGAATTAACTTTCTTCAGAGTCGCACTACATTGTGTTACATTGTGTAAAATAGCAACTACACTGCAACTGCTTTGTTTAAATGGAACCAGTGGACTTGCTCCTTGCCAGTCACAGGTAGGATGATCACAAATCATCCTTCATTTGCATGGTCTAACTAAAATCATCACACTTCTTTCTACCTAAGAAAGTATTTCTACCTAAGATGACCGTATCAGTCATCATTTTCTATCATTCTTGCACAGCATAATTTCTTCCATATTGTTAGAGACTGACTGTTCAGTTAATTATGACAATATCTGTGATCAGTGGCTGTTAAAAACATGAAAACGGCAGGTCTTAGGAAGGATGAAAGTCCTTCAAAATGGACATGATACAAACAGCAGCAGCATGATCCTCCTTGCACACAAGACATCTGGGACGTTTCAATTTTTACAGCAATTCATTTCATAGTTCTTTTGCAAGCTTGGTTCCTTCCAGACACCCTTGCAAAGAGTGGCAACTCCACACTGCAAAATGATGATATGCCAACACTTGTCTTCCAAGACGTGAACAAGATCAACAAATCATGTCACACTGACCAAATACATTAAGGTACGAACAATATTGGGTGCAACTCTTTTAGAAAAGTACCCGTGTATTCTTTGTAGACTTCTTAGGCTTTGTTTTTACAATTTAGTAGGGAATCTTTTAGAATATAAGCAATTAGAGACTCTCTGTTAAATTTAACAGATCTTAGAGTAACTTTGTACAGAAGCTTAATACATTCCTCTAGAACTTTGCTTCACGCTGTTAAATTCATAGATTTTTTTTCCCCCAGAATGGAGGATACTTTACTGAGTTGCATTTTGAGCTGAAAACAAGAGATTTCTCAGTTTGTATTAAAAAGGCAAAACCTTCCTGTCAAGTCATGCTACAATTTCTACTTGTTTTTCTAAGAAAGATTATCTGTTGATTTTATGAGTGAAGCTTCCACCTACAGCGGTCAAGTGTTTCATTTTAGCCAAAGGCCAATCATCAATAGATAACCACAGGGGTCTAAATTCATCCGTAGTGCTTGACAGCGTTAAACTCCTCACAGAGAGCAAGCCTGCCACCTTTCAAATATACCTATTCGCTGTGAAAGCATCGACTTGTAAAAAAGAAAAACACAACAAATACATGTTGAATCTGAAATATGTTAAGACTCCTGATCTGAAGAAAAATGGCAAAACGGCAAAAGTTCCAGCAGCAGATGTCCCCAGGTGCCAAACCCCCACCTCTCCAACAGCCAGACCTTCCACCTTGTTTACTAATTAAAATGGGACAAAGACATCCCCCCAATAGCAAGGTCTATATACAGGCTGTAAGATTTTTCACTAGTAGCTTTACCTAAATGAAAAGAGAAGAGAAAGAAAAAGGATGCATGCACAGATTTTAATAAATTCACAGAGCTCAGGTAGTGGCTGGGTTGAACAAGTCCATTGCACTAGTCTGATTTACAGCTAATGTGAAAAATACATACTTAAACCCGGTTAGTTTAATAGGATGTTTGATCACTGTTTGCCTGCGTGTCAGTTAACAAAATCCACAAAAATCCCTCATGTGTTTTCTGCAATTGACACACGAGACCTATAGCAAGCATTCAAAATGCTCACACATGCAAGGTAAATGGCTGTGTCTTCTAACTGAGTGACAAGTTACTCCCTTCGGCATCTTTAAACTGTAAACTGCAGCCTCCTGGTTGTATGGAGCGTCTTCTCTTGGCATGAAAATATTAATGGAGATAGAACGCTGAAAAAGTGCATTAGAAAGCTTCCTTGCTCTTGGAGACTAGTCATAGGGGATTATATCCATCAAATGCATGAAGAGAACAGCTGCGTATTCTCCGAAGGTAGCCTGCATCTTCCAAAGAATTTAGCTGCAGCCAGAATATTTCAGCTTGAATTCATTCTGCTGCAAAGCCTTTTTTCGTTCTGTGTCAGAACTAGCTACCTGATTTTGGAAAGTGCAAAAGAGGTATTATCACCTTTATCCAAAATAATAGGCTGTGATAGAACCCTTCTTTCCAAATTACTGTAGCTTTGCACAGGATTTTAACTCTGATGCAGCTAGGTTTAGTAATTTGTATTCTAGAGGCAAGTAGGGTTTAGTATTGCAAATCTATGAAACTCTGAACAAGTCTCAAAGATCAGTATGCTACAAGTCTAAAAGTCTTCTCTTTGCTAGGCTAGTCTTGTAACACTTTTTGTTTCGTTTTGTTTTTTTTTTACTGTTGCATCTTATCAAAATGCATTTTATATATAATGGTTATAGATGCATTTCAGATTGCAACGAAATAACTCCAAATAAGGCAAGTAATAAAATAGCAAATAATTGCTACATCTGAACTAGGTTGCTAAGATGTAGTTCATTTATGAACTGTTTTGACAAATGATAATTGTTTAATCTTCTTTTTTTGCTCTGTAATAGGCCCATCCTCTTCTCCCTTACCAGCTGCTCACTTCTACCCTGGCAGACTTGATGTCTCCCCTCAGCTGCGGTATGACCAAACTGCTGGAAAACCTTCAGCACACAGAGGGTCACAAAGTGTGGAGTGGGAAGAAACCTTACAAAGTGGGTCTGCAGATAACCACATGCAAACTCTTCCCCTGGAGCAGACTGGCTGTCAAAGGATTTGGACATCCTACTGACATTTCTGCCTTTGCAGTGGCACGAGTTGTGCTGTGCGCTAATCAGAGAGGAGCAAAACCACTATCAGGATCTACTACAGGGCTGGGAGAGGGAGTTGAGAACGGCTAATTTTTTTAAAACTGCTTCATGCCCTCCTTCTAAACCACAGTACTTACAAGGCAAATTGAACAACCCTTATTTAGTTGGATGCTTACGTTGTTATCTCTTAGCAGATGAATGAGGGAAAGATGGGCAGTTCCACAGACACAACTCAGGGAACATGACAGGACTGTACAGGTGAGCAGGTAGGTTTGATGTTTGGAAAAGACAGAAAGAAGCTTTAGGTCTACGTAGCCAAAAATTCTGCAGAGAACCGCAGTGTCCAGAGCTACATCACACTGTAAAGACTCTAGTGCCTGACTAAGCCAGAGCTATAAGTGAACAGTGCTTATTTAAAAGCATTCTTTTTATTCTCATTATTGTCACCCTCATGTATCACTCACTCACTACACAAAATCTACTTTAGAAAGAATTACTAATTTTTCCAGATTCATTTGTTCTGCTTGCTCACATAGTTGCTTGCTTGCCGTGCTCTCCTCACTAAAAAAGTTATTCTTGAACAGTTAACATCAGCATAACTTTTCAACTATGGCCTTGGTAATAAGAGCATCATTAAAAATATTTGCTATATTGGCTACAATCTGAAAAGAATAGGAAAAAAAGGTCTGAAAGGCGTACGAAGCACATTTGAAGGAAATAAAGCAATTCTGGGAGAAAGCTCTGCTGAGGTCTCTCCTCTCCAGTGTAGTACATGTACAGTTTCACTCACACATGCACATCATGAGATAATGTAGAAGGCAACTGTAGAATTTTTCTTTGAAGAATATCACAAGTAGTATGTACCAAACCCCTACTGAATACGTATCAACTGTGATCTTCAGATTTGGAAAGGAAAGTAGCCTCTTGATAGCTTTTTTTGTGAGGACAGTAAAAAGATCCACGACACCACATCAGGCCTCTTACCACATTTGAAATCCTGACTCCAAGGCATGCAGGCTTTAGAGTTTTTTCAGCCTAAGTCCTGAGGCATTTTAAATAAACTCCCCCCCACCCCCGACTTCATTTCTCCATAGTGAAAAGTCAATTCTTCTGAAATATCCCAAAATAATACTCAGGACTGAAAGGTAGGATGGAAAATATTGACCAGAACAAGTAAAGCTGTGTGAAACTTCGGTAGTTAAAACAAAATCTTATCATGACAGTTTGGGTAAAATCAGCTACACACCTGTCAGCATAGATAAAAGCCAGAATATTCTAAACATCCAGGAAGGAGAGAAAAGTGTTTGAGACTTGCATCTAATGTTCAGACAAAGTTTAGTTATATTGACTAAGTTCTGCAGTGATCCCTCTGGATTTTGAATTGAAGAAGAGCCAAAGCTGGGATAGATTTTGGGGGTTTGTTTTGTTTTGACAAAACTCAAGAGTTAGATCTATGTTCCATTTTATCTAACTCCCAGAGAGTGGTGGGGAGGGAAGGTCAAGGGAAAAGAAGAGGCCATTAGAGGTTAAAAATATCTGCATCTATGTTAGATGAACCTCCTGTGCTTTCTGAGGTAAATCTTTTCTAACTCATTTACTGCTGCTAAAATACCTATCATTCCATTATTTTTCTGAGGGCTTCAACTTTCACTTATTTTTAGTTCTAAGTAAGAGTAATTAAATTCTTCATATCAAACATTTCCCAAGAGTTTCCACAGATTTCAGCAGGAGAAGTTACACGCTCACCTGACCAGGCAGGAGATATTATCAGTGCTCCATATTAGGGCCAGTGGAAAAGTACTTATGTCATTTCGTCTTGAAATAATTTTAGCTGTCATGATAGCTGTGCCTGGAAACAGCTCTCTGGGCAAAAATCCCCAACTGCAAACCTGAGTAAAGTCACTGGTGCTTAGATTGTAACCACTTGGCTCATATATGTTTGCCTTCAATACTGGCAACATTATAGAAACTGCAGCACTTAAAAATCATACCCATGTAAGAAAATTTAAACAAGAATAGCGCCTGAGTTAAAATAAATACTTCATGCTCACATGAGCAGCATACCTACAAATCAAATGCAGCCCACTGAACCATCTGCTTTCAGAAAAACTTCCAGTCTGTCTTTCTCACTGTGATGCAGCGTAGGTTGTGCTATTTCCAGAATGGATTTGCTTTGAGCTAGATCACATACAGAGGACCTTTAGACTCCTGGCAAATTAAAAACTGTTTCCAAATTGTGTGTCTAACATCTGCCAAATTACTGGAGTCCTCTAAATGAAAGTATTGAAGTGAAAACAATAGCCAGTAAACAATTAGAATAGTATTTACAGGTTACTGTAAAGCTTACTTCCCAGGAGAAGGTCAGTTCTTTCTACAACTGAAATGAATTATCCTATGGTCCTTATTTTGACATGATGTTTGTTCTTGCAAACTCAGGCAAGAAGAGGGCATTCATTTCATCACCTCTGGTAACACTGTCGAAAATGTAACACAAACATCTTTGTGCTGACATGACTCTTCTCCTATGTCAGATGTAGGAAGGAACTGGAAACTATGTATCCAGTTGCCTTTCACTCTCTGTGGAGCCCAGCAAAGGACTAATGAAACTTAGTGACATTACAAGGCACTAGCATGCTTTTTGTGAACAGGTCACAGCCAAGAATCATCCCCAAATGTCACGAGGTAACACAGGCAACTGCTGCAGAAGGCTGGTTAAAAGGTGATGAGATCACCCGGAACAGTATATTAGATCAGAAGTGCAAAAGAGTAAGCACTTACAGATGGGCTGCACGCTCTTGGGTGAAGCAGGTATCTCAAAACAGAAAGAGAAACTGTAGGAGGGTCAAGTCAGGGCACAGTGCCTTCCAGGCAAGCAAATGCGTGACCCGCATGCCTTTGGCAGCACACAGTGCTGCTCTGAGAACCTAGGATTTCTTACAGTACTAGTCTCTCTCTCTGCTACTGTTGAGACAGACAAATAGGCTCCATCTTCTACAAGAAATAATTTCTCTAACATGAAAGAAGGTTACAGAGCTTCCAGTCTGGACCATGTGCTGCAAAGGACAACCATGAATACTCAGACCACACCAAGCAGCTCTACCTCAGAACTCTTACACTAAGGCTACCCAAGTTCATTTCAATGGAAGTAATTCCATGTAGATTTCATAATAACTTGAGGCAGAATGCCAACTCTGTAGCCAAAAGTTGCCAGTGAGAACAGAGACTGATCCTGCACCTCTGAACTACTCAGCTGGATGACAGGTTCCTCGAGGCTCTGGTGTAACACAGCTACTATGAGATGCTGATGGTAATGGCAGGACATCAAGGACAAGCGAGGGCTAGGGTGTATATCACGACCGAGGCAGGAAGGCAAGATGGCAGTCGCGACAGTGCCAAGAGCAAAGCTCAGTGTCTTTTAGTTCCAAATATTCAGTTATATATTATGGAAACTTAGACTCTTTACCAAAACTTCCACAAGCTCAGAAAGCTTAGTAAAAATTCATCACAGGTGATACTGTGTAATTCACAAATAACTGTTCACAGCTAATTACAAGTTAGATACTGGCATTTATTAGATGCTGAGCTATCTCACGGCGAAGTGGCTGGGCATGGGCTTCTGATGGGCGTGGGCTTCAACCTTCTGTTTCTTCTCTCAATATTCCAGACACCCTGTGGTGTTTAAAACATCTGTTACCAGGACAGAATTAGATTGACAAACTTTTGACCTTTCTACATTAAAAGTTAAAAGAGTACTAAAATGCAGTCTGTCACCTTAGACGCCTTCAGGACTTTAAATAGGTTAATAATTGCTTTGTGCAAGAAAGCCTAGACATTTCAGCAGTAAAACATTTCTAGAGGCATCTATATTTTGTTCTGACATATCAACTATCACTAAAGATTTAGGACTTCCTCTTAGATGAGAGCAAACCCCTTATATGAGTCAGTAAACAGCAATTCTACGAGACCATCATATAAATAAAAATGAAATAGTTATCACTAATGGCTGCATTATACTATATAAAACAGATAGTAAGACTCCTCATCTACGTGCTGCATTTTGTATCATGTTTGTGTTATCAAGTTTGCCAGTTTTAAGAAAAAACAAACAAACAACACCTACTTCTCCGGCTAAATCCTTGCCCAGCTTCAGTTTTGCCATTAATTTTTGAGGGGCAAAAAAACAAATTCCCCAATAGTTTGGTCCAGTACCTTCCAATCACCTATATCTACTTCGGTGTTAGGAAAATGAATGCAACAGACCTGTTACTCTCATTGCTGACTTTGCAAAGAGGTCTCTTAACAGCCCTAGGGGTTACCAGCTAGAAAAGCAATTAGAAGATCAGGAAAATAGTGTTTCAAAATGGAAGTGCCTTTTCAGAATACGAGGCGTGTTTTTTAATCACTTGCCCAAAAGAAACTTTACACCCAGGTAGTCACATCCTGGAGTGATGCTTAGATTTTTTTTTTTAACTGGTTGTCTCACTACATCTTAAAACTTTAGCACACCACCTTCAGCTGACAGTAAGAACAGTAATACATTTCAGGGGTCCTAAAAATTTGAATATACTATACTGCTATTATACCAACACCTAGCAAATGTCTGCACTCGCTTACATATCTTTGAGTCACTTATTAACATCCCCTTTTTAAAGACTTTAAAGACAGAACTGTGATCCCAAACATTAGTCCCTGGGCAATAGCCTTCTGATGATATCTGTGGCCAAAGAAAGTTACTGTCAATAAGTAAAGGGTAACAGAGAACGTAAAGCATGTTCAGCAATACAGAGTTTCTTTGCTGACAAGTCAGTGAACAATAGAGCATTTTTTTTTTGTTTAAGTCTCTCTCAGTACTCAAAGCTTTTAAATTATACAGCTATTGTTTGATTACTAATTTTCCCCTGCACCAACCATGTGAAAAATGAAATGCCTGAAACTGGCCTGATTACATGCCTCATCATAGCCTACCAGAAACAAAAAGAAACATTATTTAGCAGTCAATAATAATAGCTTAAAACACTCTATAGCAGCTCTGTCATTTTCTAAAATCCCTTTAGAATTATATTTAGCAGTATTTCTTAGTATAAAAGCATATAACCCTGACAATGACAGATCTATGGTTCTCTACATAAAACAATCATCCATGTCACCCAGAATAAGGAATTCTGGCTTTTCTGGGCTACCCAGGATTTTAGAAGTCCAAGGGCTTGCAATGCCAGAACTGGCCAAATTGTAATACGAGAACAGATCAACAAAAAACAGAAAACAAGCTAAGTTATCTTACAAGCAGAAAGATAGTTATGCAGGAGCTCTGTTTGCTTTTCATGTGTCAAATTCTAGTCTCCTTTGCTCTCTTAAGCATGGAGCCATGACATTTTGAATAAATTCTGCACATTCCCTGTGATCTGTGTAAAGTATTTGAGCAAAGGAAGCTGAACCGGAGCCTTACATGAACACGCCTTTAAAAGAATAATGCATTTTCATTTCATCTCGGGATGGTAAATAGCATGCAGCTAGAATATCTTATCTACTGCTCCTCAAATGAATGAAATCCAGGAAATTTTCAGCTATTCATCTATATCTATTATAGGCAGAGTATGAACCCCTTCAGCTGTGGGAGGCTTGATGGTCTGGGATTATGCTCATTAAAAAGAATCAAAGACAAGACTGTGATCCAGAAATTGGGACTGAAACAAAACCCCGGATCCAACTTCACCTCTCTCACAAACAGCCCCTCCTAGTTAAGAAAGTTTCAGTAGATAATCTGTATTGAAACAGATTGACTGGGCAGTTTCCCAAGTGGCAGACACTGTATTTTAAATGTGAGAAAAAGGGGAGAAAAAGGAACAGATTCCTAGTTTCGTGGGTGGCAGCACACAAGCAACATAAGCCTCTGTTTTGGAAGAGAACAGAGTGATCTGGTGGTAGTTAGAGATGTTCTGCTTATATACGTCGTCATGAGTAGCAAGGACATGTTGGATCTCTTCTACAAATTCTGCTGCTGCTTGCTTATTCGAAAGCCTAAACTGTTCTGCGCTCACAACAATCAGTGCTTAGCTAATCATCGAGGCTAGAGGCAGTCCAGAGTCACTTATGAAACTTCAATCTGGCCACTCATCCTTAAATTGCAGAGAGGAATTGATAACAATGACATATCTAAGCATGGCAATTAATCAATAAAAGGTAACACAGCAAAAGAAGCAGCAAATCTATTCCTCATCTTAGTGGGCTAATAACCATTTTCAGGAGAATATGTACTCTTTCTGCTGTATAAGGCGCTGGTTTCATATGGGCAGAGAAGAATGATTCAAATGGATGCATATGTAAAGTTAAGTAAGTAGAACGATCAGGAGAAAAGAGAAATTACCTTACAAGAGAAAATTAAGGCCTCGTTGCACAGTAGAGTGAGAGCCCACAAGTCAGCACAAACTAACAGGGCATGTCCATAAGCACAGCTGACCCCTGGGCAGAAACACCATCTCACATCCTGAAGGAAGTGAAATCATATTAGCATGACTGTATGCTCTCAGCAAGCCTTGTCAGATGAGGCACAGAGCTACTGCTTCGCGATCTGGAGCTGGGTAAATCAGTGCCAGCCAAAATCTTTGCATATGTATCTGTTTGGCACCACACAGTGGGACAACAGCACAGAAATGCCAGATTCTGTAGCCTGGTAAAACTAAAGCAAAGAGGGGGAAGTGTTCCCTGGAAATACATCAGAAAAGTAAACAGCATAAGAGAGAAGTTATTTAAGATGATGGGCAGTATTTCCACAAGAACCAATAGGTATCCACTCACTATGGTGGGGGTGGAGACCTCCTCCCTCCCACCCTACATTAACAGTCAGAATCTGGAAAAAAATAAAAAATAAAAAAATAAAAATAATTGGAAGTAAAAAATTGTGATCAGTTTTAACGGTAGAATGTGACAAGTTTATGAAAGCAATACACGGCATAATTGTCCATCATAACAGGGAACTAGAACTTAAAGCCTAAGGAAAGTAAAATGCCACGAATGTTGAAACCCAAATTATTCCTGCATAATACCACTTAACTCATGTATTGAATACATATGAAAATTGAAAAAAAAAAATCTGAAAATACAAGGATAGACATTCCAGCAACTGTATTCTTAACTATACTGAATAAAAACGTGCCATTTTTTGGCAAACAGTCTAAGACTGACAAAGTGGAGGATCATGATGCCAACCCTGTAGTAAGGCAAAAGGCTGACACTTTTCTTTACATGACAGTCAAATGCATTTCTGAACAGCAAGAAAAACTCTTCCACAGTTGACCACTGTGCCTGTATGTTTATTAGCTGCACAGCACTAAAACAATTCATATTCTGCACATACGTACTCACCACATTGTAGGATGTTTATCATTTAATTTGTTTTGAGCTTCGGAAATAACTTCAGACTGTTATTATATTCTTGTGTTCCCAAAGAGGCTAAGTGACATGATTCTCAGCCCCTCCTTCAGAACTTGCTCAGGCACCAAGCACAAAGCAGTAAGCTCAGCAGACTTGAGACTTCAGTAAGCTTGCCTTCTGCTTTACAATGCACCTTTAGAATCAGTGAATCTCACTAGGAGAACATAGCTTGGTGACTGGAAGCCACTGTTGCTCCTTTATGCAACAGAATCAAGCTTTGGCTTACATTAAACATTTTTTTAAACAAAAATAACCCCCGTCAAACCTGTAGCGAACTTTTTCCCAGGGATGCTGAACAGACAGGAAAAAACAAGACTCTTCACATCTCCTGTGGCTCTCTATCAAGCCAATACATCATTCCTGATAACATTCTGCTGTTTTCTGTAATAATAAGAAAATGACTTCATGCATGCGAGGCAAAGTAGTATAGTCATCACCCACCAAAGCTATATTCTTCTTTATTTGTTTGAAGGCTAGAAATTCAAGCTATTTTAGAGTGATTATTGACTTCTATTTCAGCACCATCTAGAAAAGGAATGTCATCCACTGTGGGTAATTAATTGTATTACATATTCATATACACCCACATTCATTTAGAGAAGGAAAATACTCTCTGACAGTTATGCTTTCCTAAAAAATAAAAACCCATCAGATATTTTTAGAGATTCTAGAACATCCAAAAGAAACCAAATCCTAAAAGCAGGCATAAAATTATATGTTATTGGCTTCAGTACTGAAGGCAATTACCTTTACCTAACAGTTCCCTTTATGTAAGCAATTTATTGATGGGCACAAACAATTTTTTTTCCCCTCGATTCGTAGAGTTCAGCCCATCTTTCTCTTCTGTTTTCGGTGTCATCAAGGTCCCTGCACTTCAGTCTATGAGAATAAGGCCTATGCTCTGTTTCTGGGACTTCTTATCTCCACTCAATTAGAAGAAACTGTTCAGGTGCAGAAAAGAAGACAGTCTCTCATGTCCAGGGTAAAGCAGCTATCTTTCCAGCACAATCACCCAACAGTGGAGGACCAGAGCTTGTGCCAGGACAACTTTTTAGAGCATGTGATGTACTTTTTAAAATCCAGCCCTTTGGAATGATCACAGAATGGCTGAGGTTGGAAGGCACCTCTGGAGATCATCTAGTCCAACCCCTAATGCCTCAGCCTATGCCTTCTTAAATGTTCCTTATAGTTATGAAGGAATGCTTGGGAATAGAAATACCAGTTCAGACATAAGCAAATAAACAATGCCAATTACCATTAAAAGGTAAACCATGGTGCCATGACTTTTTTTTCCCCCCAGAAGGCAGATAAAATTTGATATGCAAATTTTAAGTGAGTTAGTAATACACCTGCAGCTCAGCTGTCTTACAAGACTTCATATATTACTGTATTAAGACTCTCAGATCCCTGGCATAAACCTCTATTCTCATTAACACTAACATTCACCGTGTTTTTTACTCTTCCCCTGCAACAGCTCCCACAAAAGCAAACTAACTACAGTTGTAAACAAAAAGTAAGGGCTTCTAATATTTTAGAAATTTGAATTTTTAGAAATTAGAAAATCAGAGGCCCTGACTGCTCACTCTAGCAAGCTGTGCTCTCTCCAGGCTCAACATAACTTCCTTCAGTCTTCTCAGCACTCTGAACTATCAGGCTTTCATACATGCAATAAACATTTACCTTTAGAGCCAACTCTCTGAATAGCAGTGTAAACAGTGCACTTAATTCAGTTTTTTATAGAAGATTGCTTACCAATATATATATATATTATTGATTCTATAAAAAGAGAGGTTTGGGGGTTGACATTTTTTGTTTTGTTTCTTTTTTTTTTGCCTTTTTTTTTTTAAACTGTCCAGTTTTGCAGTTTAAACTCTTACTGGAAATTTGTTTGTTCTTTCTTACCTAGTCAGGGGCAAGGAGTTTTAACAGATAATCAGTAAAAATAAGACAAATTAATGCCATCAAATACCACCTTTTAAAACACAAATACTTGCTTATTTTTAAAATTCTCACTCTTTATCAGAGAGATTAAATGCTATTCACAAGCACACTGATACATAAAAGCCAACCCTTACTTCTAAAGAAGCAGACGTTGCCTTTTTCTTTTTCTCTGAGTGAAGAATCAGAGCATCTTTTCCCAGGCCCTTCTTCTTGAAAGCCAAGACAAACTGAAGAAATTCTGTCCTCTCAGTGAGTGCCAATAAATCTGCGCTCAGTAGAGGACCAACACTGTTTAGGAGTTAGGTGAAAATAGGACATTATGATGACCTAGTCTGAACCACCGAACAGATTCTAAAATTTCACACAGGAATTAATTTAACAAGTCCAACTATTTCATTTTGAACCATGAGTCATTTAGAAAGACACCAACTAGACAATAACATTTAAGGGACAGCAAATACATCACATTTTAGCATATCTGTACCTTTGCCTCGATGTAAATTGCCAATGACTAGAAACAACTACAAATGTCCATTTTCTGTAACAAGCTACTTCTCGTTACACCTCAGACTGCAGTTCAACTGTCTTCACTCTCTCCACAATGGCCAGACATTCATAATGTTGTGGCTAGCACTTGCACAGGACTGGTGGCGGGCTCAGCCTAGCACACCTTCTGAGTGAATAGCAGCTTTTAACATAAGTGCTCAGACCCCACTCACCTGCAGTCCCCCTTTTCCCCATGTGATGCATTGTGGGGCATCGGGGAGTGACAAGAGCAGGGCTGCTCTCCAAGGGAAGGTGTCCAGGAGCTGAGGGTGACCATGGAGTAAGGCAACGAAGTGTTGTTGGTGCCCTGAGAGCCCTGGCAAGGAGAAAGGAGCTGCAGAGTCACTGCTCACATCGCCATCCCGCTCCACACCCCGGTGGGCAGCTCAGCAAAGCCCACTCAGTGCTCAACAAGACATAAGATGAAACGTTCAGTGGCGGCATTATAAAAAGGACAGATCCTGTGAAAATCCATTTTTGGCAGCGCTCGGCACGGAAAGCATTCCTACTTGCCTAAAGGAAGTAAAAAGCCACTGTTAAATCTAAGTGCCAGTCCAAGGTGGCAGGACATAGCATTTCCTCCTGAACAGACTGGTTTCCTGTTAAAAAATTACCAGCATGGAACAAGTCACCATCACAAGGACTAGAAATGGCTTTCATGTTACCAAGTGCTTTCCAGCTGCTGACTGAAACAAAGCAAAGAGTTCATTATGAAGTATGTATGTATAAGGCACATCCTATAACATAGACAAAAGCACTCACTACCAGAAGTTAAAACAAACATAGAAATAAAAACTTGGTTCTCTAGGCAGCCCAAGAAAAATATGTTCTCAAAACTGAAAAGCATTGCTCTTTAACCCTGTACTGCTTTTTCTGTCCTGCCTTCACCATACTATGCTATTCAGTGGTGACAGCTACAAAGGGAAGGCCTGGAAAGGCTACAGCCTTGGAAGCAGGCACATGTGACAACCCCTGTCCTGTTCCTCATTTCTTCCTGTTCCCTCCAGGGGCCTCAAGTTGCTGGAAGGAGAAACTAAACTGGCAATTAAATAGCATAAAAGCAAAAGAGTACAAAATTCTTGAGTCTAAAGAGTACAAAATTCTTGAGCCCACTCTGTTCCACTTTGTACACAGACCCTGTTCACGTGTTCTTTCCTTTCTGTGGGATCAGTGACAAACAACTGCAGATTCTCCCTGGTCACTGCTGTAGGCACCTAAAACATACTGACAGATTTACACAGAGAAGTTGTAGCACCCAATACTTTCTAACACTATTTTCTTAGACTTCTTTCTTTCAATGAATCAAGAGAGTCTGGCGTTTTTTTTGGTTGAAGGAAAACATTAACACCAAAAATCATGTTCAAATTTCGCACAACACATCATCAATCAATCTCTTAAGACTCCATGGAAAAGGAGAGCAGCCTTCCAGTCTTCAATCTCTTTACTCCTGTAACTAGACCTCAAATGGCATCAGGAATCCAGGCAGCATTCTTCAGTGCGACAGAGCTGGACAACAGTCTGGGCAACACACCAACACATGCATTACTGTTTGCTGCCCAGCTTCTCTTCCACTGAACCTCTGTGCTGTATTTGCTTAGTCTGCTACAGCACAAAATCCTGCTTTGTTTGCCTGCCTAAAGAAATCTCTCATGCCAGCTTACTTATACAGAGAGTCCCTTCTCTAATTCCTGGAAGTCCATGGCTCATTAGATTAAAATGAAGTAGGATGTTAAGAAAAAAAGAAAAAAAAGGAAGGTAGTATCTCAAAGCAAGTAAAATTCTGTATCTTCACACGAGGACGCGGTCCACAAAATCACATTCCCAAATAAGACATTCAGGTTCAGTTTGCACTTCAGAGAGAGCAGTACTTTGGGGAAAAATATAATATACTAAAGAGATTCAGTATTCAATATAGGAAACACAGCATAGTTTGGAACAAAAAGAGAAGCAGAAAATAAACTTGTCACTCAGATACATTCATATATAAAATGCACCAAGACAAATATAAGTAGGTTGGAAGTATCAGATTTGAACAGGAGCCCAATACAAGAGTTAAAAGGATGCTTGTTCTGTCACGGATTTAGGTTAACTGGATTTTGGTTTTGTTGCTACTGAACTGAATCATAAACTTCTACCAGAGCAGAACTGGGTGAAACCTCTGAGGGAGGCCCAGTAACCAGGATCAAAACATCATATTTACAGAGATGCAACAACGATTGCTGCTTGATTAAAACCCTCTGTGGGGATAGCCTCACGAGCAAAAGAACACTGGCCAGGAAGGCAGAGGAAACAAGAGAACATTTAGAACTTATTTAGCCACTGATCACCGTTAGTTTATGATGCCTTCTATATAAGCCTAGGAATCTGCAGGACAGACCCTCAGGAGGGCACAATCTTTATTTGCTGATTTCTGTATTTAAGAAATTTCATATCTATTTAAACACCTAGTTAATTATTGCTTAGTTTACAAGTCCCTAGCCAAATGCACCCCCCATTTAGATGATTTTTTGGTTCATAAGGTCCCATGTAAGCAGCAGTCATTTCCATTCAGTCTCAGCCTAAACAGTTTCTCTGGAAGATATCCCGATTAAACAGATTTTCTTATTAAGCATGCCCCAATTAAATGATGTACATCACTACTGGCTCAGCTTCTATGCCATTTTTACATTCTGAGCAGAGTACAGAGAGTTACATTGGTTTTTCAGCCAGTCAGCACTTGCAATAACAGAGTACATTTTTACAATAATTTAAACAAAACAATAGTTCATCAAATGTATGGAATCTAATATAGGGACTTCTATTGTAGTGCTTTGGGAAGAAATTATTACTTTTACAAACGGGCAACTCTCTTTTTAAGCATTCTACTGAAATAAAGGGAAACTTTGCCTTCTCACACCACAGCACTCTCAGTACTGCTTTCTGTATCAGTACGCGAAAGGGTTCTGCTCTTGCTATGCTTCTGGAAACCTAGCCTATAAATCAGTCTGTACTCTACTACAGAATAATAATCTTTAAATTTAAACATGTATCCTGCGGGCAAAAGAGATTCAACAACAACCCCACAGACCTTTCTTAAGGTTAAATTTTTGGCACTTGGCAAGGAACCTGAAACAAATATTGGGCATATGTCTTATTTTTACAAGATGATTACACTTCTTAAAACCAACAACCCTTGCTCATTTTACTGGATTAGATATCAGCTCATCAGGGATAGAAAAACTTGAAATAAAAGCAGAAAGGAGAAATTAACTAAAAGCTGTCATGTGTGTTGAAGGGTGTTTAAATGTGTGCTGAGCATTACTCAATATTGAGATTAAGCCTTCATGTATTGTATTAGTACAAAACATTACTTTCTAAATCCATCACAGTCAAGCAACTGGTATCACTTTGTAATCAGTGGCTTTTTTGTTTTTTAAAAATACGCATCGGAGGTGCTAAATCAGTTACCACATAAAACAATCTTCTGATTTGATTTTTCTGTCAACTGCAAGGAACATGGTACTGGGGAAAGAAAACCCTGTAACTGTAAATTGTCATTGTAATTGTCACTGTAAATTGTCATTGTTTTCTGAAGTGGATAATGGTTTCCAATTTAACATCATTATGTTGCTGTAGTAGTCCACTTTTCCCATTCTATTATAATAGCTTTAAGTCCAGACATTATTTCCCAGTTTGAAAAGACACAGACCTTGTGCCAAAAAGTTAAATGAATTACTTTCGTACCATCAGAGGCTTAAACACAACCATCTGGTCCACCAAAATTGCCCCAGTTTTTCAGTATTCTTTAAACTGCACATGCTGAGAAAAATCCTGGTCCAACGGAAGTAAGTGGCAAAATTCCCACCAGTTTAAATGAAGCCAGGATTTCATCCAACATATCCTGGTGAGAACACTTCAAATTTCTGGTCTACACACAGATTTTGTACTGGTTATAACTACGCTGATTGGGTTAGAGAGATTTTTTTCTTTCTTCATAAACAATAAAATCAGCATTACCATTTGTGAAGAAACACTGGAACAAATATAATAGTCAAGGTGGACAGAAACTAACCATGGCCAGCAGCATGCTTTTTTACTGAGGTAACTCCTACGCATACCAGGAGAAGAAGAATTATGTCCACTCTATGTACAGTGAAAGGAACTCACAATGTGCATTCCTTTCAAGTCCAAAGTACTACCAAAACACTGAGAAAAGTCCTTTTTTTAGGGGAATATAATATTTCAGCTTGTTAGCATTCACTATCAGCAACGCATTGACTCCTATGAAAGTTTCCTCAGCTGGGCAATTAGTATACCATACTTCTGGCAATGGATTTCTTTAATAATGCACATGCAGATTCCCACATCTCTCCATGGGACCGCAGTCTACAAAATCAAGCCACATTCATATGTTCTAGGGTAAAACAGCAAAGTGTTCACAAGAAATACTTCACTAAAAAGTAATGCTTTCAATTGTTTCAATTACTTTAATCTGACTTGACTTTATTTACTCAGAAAGTACATATCCTCAGAAATCAAAAAGGTTGTTAGGTGAAAGATACCTTTACAGTGAGGTGACAAATGGAGGTAACAAAGCCGGCTCAGAATCCTTTCCTTGTAACATAATAAACAGATGAAGTCAGACACTCACACTTTCCACGGTCAGTTATGGTTCACAGGCCAAATATATAAGTTATTGATAGATTACCTGTTTTACTGTTTACACTAGAGATTAGGTAGCAACTACCTAAATGTATATAAATATGCATGCATATGCAGTGGCATTTAAAAATATATTTATACACGTGTGATTGCTTTGTAAATAAGGTTACTCTGAATATTTTTAGATGTAAATCAACTCTACTTTCCACTCTACTTGTAGGATTAAATTTCTAACATTGTTGAAATCCAAAGACACCATGCTCAACTTGATGATTCTAGAATGATTCATAATGAAAACCCTCTGTTTTATAGCAGTGGGATGTCAGATATTTTCTTCTGTTTTATTCTGAACATAGACATTAAAATATACCCACGATGAGTGGTAAAAATAGTTAGAATTTAGTAGGCCTACCAGATAATCATAACTTCAGCTATATTCTGAAGGAGGTGTGGGGGTAAAACTTGTGGCCATACTAAGAGACCACATCTATTGCAGCAGTAGGATGCAAAAAAGTACTACTACCTACATACATTTTTGACAGCACCAGTTTCTAAAGGAACAGTTCACTGAATTTTTCAGAGAAGACGAAAATAAGTATCAGACCCTTACACATCAGACAACTACTCAGTAAAATTTCCCTTAAAGAAAAAAAGAAATACATATGCTGAGTTTTGAAGAATAACCTGACTTTCCTCAATGTGAGACAGTGTGATACTTTTTTTTTTTTTTTAAAGATTTCTAGTTCCTCTCATAAATCAAACAATCGAAATCTACATTTAACACAGTGACATGCATCCAGTAGACATTGATGTAGTTCTCTTAACGAATATGTCTACCGTTACTGAGCAAGTATAAAAGTGTGGAACATTGAATGTCATCAACAAACACATAAAGCAATTAATTACAGAGTATATTAATTTTACATTGGCACATTTTAAATATTTTTATCTAGGATTTTTATGCACTGGGAATATAAAGTTATTATAATTTCTACTGCATTGCTAAGGATTAAACTAAATGATTTTTTTTCAGCAAGCCCAGTAGAGCCTGGCTCAAACTGTTTTGCGCGAGTCATGGAAAGCTGAAACTGAGCTAAACAGAGATACTTCCATAAGCACCTTTAATTAAAATAGTCACCAGTTACTTTTCCTGCTAGTTTTACATTTTAGCAGTTTCACATTTCTCTGCAGGCAGTTGCCTTCACATAATTTAGGTGATGTTTATGGTAGCACAAAATTCAGTTACAGTAATATAAGCCAAAAGTTTAGAGTCTTCTGCCCCACACTGTAATATCTCCTTCATATAAAATAAGCTATACATTTATACATATCTATCTTTTTAGAATCTAAGGTTCGACAACTTAATGCATGCTATAGTTGACAAGTTTCCTATGCTTAATCAAGATATACAAGAATATCTTCTCATGTAAAATATATGGGAGTCCTGAATAATTTAAAAAGGCTCAAATGCTCTACTCTCTTTGATATCTAGATATTCTCTGTCAGAGGAAAATACAAAGAAAACTTTTTCTCCTCTTCAAAATTAAAAAAAGAAAAAAAAACTTTTGTGGAAACAGAACTCTACTTAGACCATATATCAGCAATATAGGTGGGACAGAGGGGAGAAAGGGGAACTGCTCAGGAGTTCTGTAATTATTTCCAAAATGAACATTACACTCTCAGAATTCTACAGTAAGAGAGGCCTTTATTAACGGTCCAGCCACACTGAGGCAAAGATATAGATAACTCTACCCCGAAGTGAAACAACAGTAGGACAATTAAGATGTATTTAAATTAGTGCTTGCAGTCACTGGTTAAGTTTGAACTGCAAATAGATTTAAAATAGTACATATTGTCATCTGTACGGTATTGCACAGTATTCTATCCATTTCATGGTTTTCACTTACATCTCAATTTCTACAGTTTCTTCTATCCTTCACTATGATTTTTCATAGTTAACTAAAGACCACTAGCACCTTAAAGGAGTTAATCATTTGGAAGGCACAAGTTCCATTTGTAAAAATAATCTGCAAAACCATTCATGGTTTATTGAAACCCATATATAATCCATTATCTACCCACCCCAAAACTTGAGACCCTAGAGAGACAAAAACAATTTTAAGAAAGGGATTTAAGTGGTTTTGAAATACTGTCACCTTAAAACTCATTTTCCTCTCTTACTCGTCATTTTATTTGCAAATAAAAATTACAAAACAAGATTGACGCCAGTTTGGTTGCAATTAGTTTAGTACCAATATGAAGCAGAAGGAATCTAGATTACAGTCTTTTTGAGTCTGAAACAGAAGTGAAAATGATCAGCTCTACTGTACCATGAGATGCCACACACAGTTTTATTTGATTTTTTGGGGGTAAACTGCGGGCTCATTGAAACACTAGGTTAACAAGATCAATTAACCTGTATCCTTTAAAAGTCATGTTTCTGAGGCACCAGCCTAACAGACTCATTTGTATTATTTATTTTTCTAGTTGGGAGATTTTTTTTTTTTTTTTAATAATTCAGTATTTATTTGAGTATCTTGCCCTTCATACACTGATCTAAGGAGAGCTGCAACGGCCATTTAATATTCAGTAACATTAGATGATAGTGAACTAGAATAAGCATGGATATATGACTTTAATTAAACATTTAACTGTGCATTAAAAAGGCAAAAAGATAAAGAAATATATTCGCTGGTTTAAAAAAAAAGCCACAATGCAAACCGACTTATGCCTAGAAGCACTGGCAGAGCATTTTGAATTCTTCTTTTTTGTTTTGTTTTCAAACGTTGATCGATCTTGCTGAAACAAAAACTCTTGGAGGAATCAGAATCTGAAACGTACGCAATGTTAGAATTCTACTGAAGAACCAGAAACCGAGGAAGCGTTGTTTCAGTGACAAGGAGGTTCCAGACAATCTTCAAAACAAATTACACTGTTATATGCATAAGCCTTGAAGTCACTGAAGCGTAACATTTTTCGGAGACAAAAAGCAACAAAACCTTTTGTATGCATCTGCTGGGAGTCCATGGAGACTTCCTAAGGAAAACTTTCAGAAAAGGAAAAATATATATCAAAGTTACCTTGAATATAAAATACACAATCATTATTTAATGATCAGGCAAATGAAAGAAAAGGGTATAATTAAAGATGAGGTGTTCTACAATTTAGAGAAAGTTAATAATTATTGCCTTTTTGAACTGGTTCTATGCCCCAACTCTGCTCCTAATGCAGCCTAGCTTCTGAAGCTCCAATAAAATCCTCCTCTCACAAAAAAATCCCCAACAAAACAAAACCACACACATTCCCACACACACCATCATACTGACCACACACATTCCCACATGCACCATCATACTGAAACTTCCTGCAATACTTCCATGTTCTAGCTGGCTGGTAGGCTTTCCGCATCCATTATATCGTGGCTTTCAGGACTGGAGGATGCCTGAAAACTAGAACCACATTTCTGTTTCATTATGATAAATGCCTATCTGTGGGTTGGGTGCTATGCAGGTCAGAACTATAAAAAGCATCACCACTATTTATGCGTAATGCTAACTTTAGTGGGGAAAGGACACACACAATTTCCATTCAGGTCACTAACAGAACTGGTCAAAGTCAGAATTTCTGTTCCCAAAGCAACTCTAGAAATTTTAGAAAAATTTCTGTGTACAAACAGAAACAATGGCCCTTTAGCTGTAACTGTTTTCATTATACATACTAACTATTCCCAAGCAGATGCAGTTGTGATTACCATACCATTTAAATCTTGCCTGTCTGAGTGGCAGTCTGGCATACCCTGCTGCTCTCAGAACTCATTTACTACCTTCCTCAGCAGTGAGCCACCTCTACGGGCTGACACAGAGCGCCACAAGGCAGCAGCTGCCACATTACAGAGGCTCCCACTGACTTCTGCGCTCTGCAGTGCCTGGCTGACCTTGTCACTGGGCAAGGCAAAAGCCAAAACTTCTCATGAAGAGGCACTTGTAACACCTGCTGTGATAATAACCCAAGGGGAGCTGCAAGAGGCAGCAGCAGCAGCTCCTGGGCTAGCCTGCTCCGGCTGTGCTGGCTCTCACTGACTGACTGCAGACTTCCAGGCAATTGCCCTTTCTCCTACCAAAAAAAAAAAAAAAAAGTGTGCGCTAATCCTTAAAAATGGTATGGGATGCTACCCCACCTAACACACCACTCTGCTCTCCTCCCATGCAAAATGGGAAAAGATGCTGTAAAGACGCATCATATATTTCTAGTAGAGTCAGTATAAGTTAAAAAAACATCTTGAGAAACAGGTGTGGTAAGGATTCAACAGGTGATTTAAATTAAAACACACTGCTATCCCAAAAGCTTAGAAAAGCTTTTACCGGAGGGGAAAACATTAAATTAAATACTTCTTAAGTCTTAACTGTATCATGTGCAAATATAAACTTGCTATCTATTAAATTATGTTAAGCAGAGATAATTGGAGAGAGAACCTGCAGCATAAAAACATAAACCTTCTCTCTTTAATGTTGTAATTATTTCACATTTATTGACCGGAAGCCAGATACTTCCTCACATTCCTTACAAACCCCAGTAAAAAAAAAAAATCTTATTTACCACGTCAAATACGTGGCAACGTTTGCAGGTTCCAAGCTTTTATAAGTGTTATTAGTCCTGCTGAAAATTCAAGACCAGAACTTTCTCAGTTCTGTGTAAGGAGGTCAAACGGCAACCGGCTTACCTGTCCTAATTCTTATTAATGAAATTAACATTACAATAAAGAGGTAAATTTAATAGATGTTTCTGACTCCAGTCTCCCATGCCCACCTCCCAGTTGTATCCAGTGCCAAACCTAGCGTCAGCATGGCTGCATTCTCAGGGAATGGGAGCTACATTTTTTTGCTATACATTTCATCTGGTTCTAACCTTTTCTTTCCAAACAAAAGCCTAAAACTCTATGGTTAGTTTTGCCTACAAGATAAAATTACTAGCTCTAGCTAGGTCAAACTTTCACTAGTCATTCTGCCTGGCAAAATTGAGCTGGAACCTCATTAGCTTCAACTGTTAATACACTGCATACACAGTCTGAACAGAAGCTAATTCCATGCCTAATTCAAGTCTTTCTGGACACTTTTGATTTAGCTGTTATATTCTTCAAGATCAACACAGCTTTCCTTTACGATTCAAGCTTAGGAACACCCTTAGAACTGATACATTCTGGGAAGCTTCAGCTACAAAGCATGTCCTTAGAGTCCATTTTCTGTCGTACTTCCAAAATACCACAGCAACTAGAGAGGGATGCTCTCCACCCAAATGCTCAAAGCTATGACAAGTCTCTGAAGCAATCCTTCAACATAAGGAATCTTTCCAAAAAAGGAAGAATGCATTTTAAATCCACCCTTTCAAATCTACAACTCCACCATCAGAATTAGTGTTAATCAAAAAGCTAACTTATATTAAGTTTACCTAAACAGCTAAAATGCACAACGTATTTTAATCACTTATCTCACAGGATGGCCTGAAAGCTTAACTAAGGAACTTTTATTTAAAAACAACAACAACTTTCAGTACAAGATGCTATAAAAGGTCAAAGATTTACTATCCTATAATAACTAAAGTAGCAAGTAGTTTTCCTCAAGATAGAATTAATCTCTACCTGGTGTTCTGGCAGTCTAAGAACTTGGGGCAGCTCTAGACCCATCTAGCCCTGGCAATGTCTGGGAAAGCCCGTAAGAGATTATATAGATACTTTCCTGGTAGTGTAACAGCTTTTAAAGAGCAAGGATTTCCTAAGTCAGAAATAGCAGCTGTATGTTTAAGACATCTTGACAGACTTCTCCTTCACAAAATTTGTCTAAGCAGTAGTTGAAACTATGTAAAATCTTAGCACTTTATCCCATTTTCTGTAGCAAACCTACCATCACGCAGCAACCAATTGCTGATATGAATCAACTGCAATTTGTATGGTTCAGTGAGCTGCTAACAGAAAGGCAGGTTGGAGGAGCTGACAGAATATAGTTAATCTTGTTCTAAAAGTCAGTGCAATTCAAAATTGTATCTGGTACTTCTAAGTCATAAGACTAAAACATAATTCAGACAAAGCATTTCATACTTAATACAATGCATTAGATAACATGTTGTATTGCATTAATTTTTTTACTATTATTTATTGCATAATATGTTTTAATGCATTAGATAATATTAGTTAATGTCAAAATAAACCTCAAATATACACCTTCAATAATTTTTTGTTACCTTCAAAATACACTTTCCTTCAGGTGCTATTTTCAAAGCAGCCTGGAATTCGTATGCCCGGTGAAAGGATACCACAAACCCCATGCTGAGGTCTGCTCATGTATTATATACTGGCTATCACTTATTTCCTCTAAAACAATATTCAGTGATACACTTTTCAATTTTTGCTCAGCAGATGGGTATCTAAAAATTAAATGCGACCATGAATACTGATGCCTTTGCACACAGAGAAAAAAAACAGGATGCATAACATTCTCACTCAAGATGGGAAGATTTCAAAACATCTTAAAATCATGAAAAATGGATGAATGGGAACTCAAGAAAATCATATTTTGCAGAATTGACTTTTTCAACAAGTCTTTGGTAGAGAGCTGCCACTATGACAGTGAAGATTTAGACCACAAAGTTAAACCCCTCATTCATTAGTAATGCCTGTTTACCTCTCATTGCTCATTCCAGAACAGCCAAAGAGCTCTTATCTTTGGATTAAGGATAAGATAACATTTAAGATATAATTCTACCAGCCATTAAAGAGCATTTAGATAAAATATATATATTCTTAAATAAACTTTACTGAAAAAGAGCTATCAATAGAGTACAGTGCAGTAAGCAGGAGAAACACGTTGCTTTTTTTTTCCCCTGTTACTCATCTGAAAATACTCAGAAAAACAACAATAGAAATTATATAAGATCTCGGCACATCTCAGCACACATCACTGAATCTAGACTCATCCCAAAGAAACAGATGTGCTATGGAAAAGTAAATTAACTGACCATGTAGCTTTCCCCTTTTTCTAGAAACCAGGCAGTTACATGCTTGTATAGTAGTTCCTCATTCAATTCCTAAGAAAAATCAAATGATACAATATTTTCAGAAGGTTGCAAATTTTTATTCACTTCAGGAGTCATAGGCTTTGAAGAAACACATTAGAATAGGTCTGCGTAAAAGCAAGAGACCTTAAGAAATTTCTCTACAAGTAGTACGCAAAATTATAAACAGGCTTTGTTGAATAATAATGTTAAATATATGAAATGCATCACTAAAGAATCACCACAGAATCACTGAAAAGCTGGCTGCAAGTTAAAATGAAAATATAAATGGATTTTCTCAGATATGAGAAATTTGTGCATTAGATATCTAGATTTTTTTTCTTAATACATGGCTATTTAAGTGATGTGTATCCTGAAAGGTTGGTAAAGTAAGTTCTTCATAATGTGCATTACAACTTGCTACCCAGACCATTAGCTGGGTTCATCCAGAAATTTCCGTGAGAGAACAGGCACACGTTAATGCGAAGGCAAGGTGATTAGCTGAATGCTTTAAGCATTCTTGTTGTGATCGTAGAAGCAATTCAGGGTATTTAATTAAATCTCTATCATTAATCTGACTGAAAAGACATGTGACTGAGTCCAATTTCCTTCTTCAAAAACTGACGTCACCAGGCTTTATTTTATTTTATTTTTCATGTTTGCCTAGAACCAATTCTAGTTGTACTGTTGTGGGAGAAATAAGTGGCTCGTTAATTAATGGATGAAAATAATTCTCTTAGTTCCCTGAAAGAGACATTCCTAATCTTTTTTAAATATAGGTTTGATTTCAGCTTCCTTTGCATCGACAAAAAGTAGGGCACATCTTGCATTCTTACAGATTAGTTAAACAGAAAAGTTATGGCCACAACATTTGTTAAGCAGTAATTTTACACAGACAATATTTAGCTCCATGCAGAACACTGTTGGCATCAGCTGGATTTCTTCAAAGGTTTGAGAAACCTGTAAACAAGTTTTGGTACAAAACAATATATTATGGGATATGTTAATATTCTGGTCTTATAAAGCATTGTTTCCCTGCATGCCTGTGATTGCTGGAAATATACAAAGTGGTTAAAAAAAAAAAAAAAGCTGAAATTCTGCATGTTTTACGCCGAAATAGTGGAGAGGCAGGAAGCTCCATACTCAGGCAGAGCACAGCATACAAAAAATAATGGCTATCTTCTCTACAGCTCTGACTGCTAATGAGATGCAGAAAAACACTGGTAGAGCAAGAATAGAGAGAACAGTCTAACTAATGTTTAAACAGAACCCTATGAGCTATACAGGAATTAAAAAAAAAAAAAATCTCTTAGTCCAGGCTAAGATGACCTCGGAGCAAACAATTCAGCCTTCTATTTTGCAGCTGTCGCAGCACAGCCAAAATACTACAATAAAGAATTTAGTGTCAATTTCCGCAGCTCAGATAGCAAGCCATTTAGCTCCAGAAGTGCACATAGTAAGCCTTTTAGTTAAAGGTGAGGTACAGCTCTTTTATGGAAAATCTGGGTGATGAAAAAACCACGCTTTTTTGTTTGCTCTTTTTGTTTGGTATTCCAGACATAATACATGCGTTGTGCAAGCGCCATGGAGGACTTGAGAGGCATGTGAACATAGAATGGACTCTCGCATTGAGATGAAAAATCTACTTCAATTTATAGATCCAAGACATGTTTTTTCTATCAAGAACTCTGATTTTTCAGCATGCTGCTCCCAATCCAGTGTCCCAGAACGCTAGTCAATGCATTGCTCTAAGAAACTGGGAACCAGAATGGAGCTGCCTGCCCCAGAATACAGTGATTTGAAAGGTAGGACCTACAGATACTAATGGTGCATTTTGTAGGCGAAATGTTAGCAACCTCCATCTGCAGTTCAAAAGCAGCTAGGATGAACATTTGACAGCTCACTTCATCCGGAGCCAAGGACAAATGTAGAATGGATCCATCACTTCAGCCTGTATTTCTGAAGCCTAGTGGCTGCCCGAAAGAGGCCTTCACATATTTAATATGACAGATAGCTGTCAGCTGTAGGTAGTCCCATAAAGCCTGACATTATGATCCCAAGCTGTGGGATATCATTGGCTCTCTCAGTGACAGAAACCCCCTGCCAGAGACCGCTTTGTCATGGCAGAGAGCGTAAAGATCTTGTGCTGCTTCCAACAGATGATTTCCAGAAGTAACTGCTATACTAAGCTATAATGAACACATTTATTATAAAAAAGGACTAGTGCATAGGGAGTTGTGTCAACAGACTGGAATTGCCTTTGACCCTTTGAAGTAAAAGGGTTCACATACCTGAACAACTAATAGGAAAGGTCAACTTAAGCAGAGAACTCCAATACATAGGTGCAAGTGAGAAGAGGGGGTCTCTGCTAACAGCACTGTCTGAGGCTGCATAGTAAAGAAACCTTAAAACCCTAAAACCCACAAGACTATGGAATCACCAGAGCATTGGCTTACCCAGGATCCAGATGTTACCCAGTTATGAAACCATAAGCTCTGAGTAAAATCCATAGGAGCTCTTCTGCCTCCAGAACCCACCCTGACAACTGAGCTGGCCGTAAGAAGCTCAGTCACCCAGATCCGTGTTTGTAATATTGTACCAGGTAAAAGACCCGGTGGGTTGGAACTACTGTATTAACCAGGTCTTCCAATAGTTTGAGAAATTACTGATTGGATGTATCGCTCTCTATTTTATTTGAATAAGGAAACCAGGAGTAGTTGGGATTTCATATTTAGTGTGGGATGGGAAGGAGGGGGGAGAGAGAAGAATGAGAGAAGAACTTGGACCTACAAGCAAGAATACAAGACCATTCAAAGACTCTTACTAAGTAGGATCCACAGATGGGCTGTGCTAAGGCCTCCAGTTAAACTCCTACCCATTTTCCATAATTAGATTACGAAAGATACTAACTTAGATAGCCTGACTACATAACTTGCTTGGCTGCACAAACAGCATCTCCCTTTTGAGTCATCACTGTTTAATTTAGGGCAGATATTTGAGGAAGGAAAAAAAGGGGGGAGGGGGTTTACATTTTTGCGAGCGTGTAAATGGTCTTTAAATTAGAATTTTGGAATATGGTCCAATAGATTGTGTTTTCACCAAATAAAAGAAAGTTTCTTTAAGCTGAAGAGATTTCTGGACGGTTAACTGATCTTTCTATAGTCATTACTGTTTCTAATTCAGTACAGGGAACAATACTGCAACTCTAAAACATTTCAAAGTATAAGCAGATAGATTCCCATAACTGCAATCAAATAGTATCTCTATGTTTCACCTTCTGTGTGCTTCCAGATTTGCTCTATGCTCTACACAGTATAGACATAAATCATGACTGCTATGGAAGGTAATGGAAACTAACAGCACAATACCTCCAGGTAATATGATGTCCTGTCTACATTTATTATCTTGGTGAAGACCCATCCCTCTAATAATTACGTTTCACATTGAGACACAAAAATCAAATACGACTTTGGACAAGATGCTAATGAATACATAAATCTTCAAAAGACAAACTTCCATAGCGAAGAGAAGCTAACTTGTTCTCACTAACCCAAAAGACAAAAAATATTAGGCATCACTTTTTAAAATAAAGGTATCCCCACTTGGGACTGTGTGTGTGTATGCAAGGCTGTACTGCAGGAATCAAAGAAGAGTCAGGAAGCGTTAGCAACATAGAACAAGAAGCAGACTACATACGTTGCATTTTTATATACTAGAAGTACATTTTAAAGCTTTTACAAATTTTCAATAAATTATTATGCCAGAAGAACATCATTCTGATACTTCGTTTAAAAGAATAAAGAAATAAAATACACTCAAGGTTTATTTTTGTTTTATCATACATTCTAAAAGACTTCTGTAGGCATGGATTGTGTTACTTGGAGTCAGCACTTCCCAGCATGCCCCAAGCTTAAGGAAAAGCAAAATATGGTTTCAAGAACATTAGCAGTTCTAGCTTTGGAACTGGGCATAATCTAAGTGCAGGCATTGTCTCTTAAATATTAAACTAATTTGAGCATATTTTTGAAAACTTTCCCACAGCAAACATGTTAACTCTGATGAATACAATTCACTACTTATGGAAAGGGAGTCACAGCAACACGCAGCAGTGTTCAGGAAGATGATACGAAAGCATATGAAGCGTGCAGTCTGAAAAAAAGACTCACGTCCTGTTTGTGCCACTGACTGCTCAATGACCTTGGGCAAGTCTTATTTTTCTCTATTCTTGCTTATTTTCACTGACCAAAATGTGGGTAAAAGTATTCATAATGGAATATTCACATCCACAATAATATTCTAAGAATTTATTACTTACCACTTACAAAACACAATCCTCTTGAAAAAGTCTAAGTGATAAATATTCCCTAAAAGAGAAAGTATATGCAGTAGAACAGCATTTAGAGACAAGACTGGTGGACTGATCAAACCATCCCTCTTCTGGCTAATGTGCCAGTATAAATCACCTTAACACAGTTACTACCAAATAAGTTACGACTAAAGGAAAGTGCATGAGGTGGCAGCCATGAAAGATTTAAAACATACTTGCTTTGCATTAGAAAAAAAGAGTTTAAGCATCTTCATTACAAGAAAGTTTTCTGAACTGCCACTGATTAAACTAAATTTTCTGGTGACGAAATGGGATTTGGTTAACAAAACATTATAAATTATTTGACTTCTCTGTTCATGTTTTGCGTGGTTTCCTTTTTGCAAAAGCAGGCATGAGTTCTATGCCTATGCTTTTCAGAAATTTTAGTAATTTTAGCTGAAAGATAGCATTAAGGTGAAAAATGCTTTATAACCCTTCTGAACTCTTTTGCTTTCTAGCAAAAGCTTTACGTTCAACCACCGCTGTTTTTCTTGTTGGAGTTGCTAGGATACCATGGCGAAAAAAACGAGAAATATCTATGATTTGAGAGAAAGCTCGATGCAGGTGTAATCCACTCCAGCACAGAAGGCCAGCAGGCGGCTCGTGTCACTTATTCTTGGATCAATGTAGATCCTTTGCAATGGAGTAAATTCTACCAGTGGTAGAGCAAATCTGCTTACTGCCATTTCAACATATTTGCTTCTTATCTAACTCCCCGGCTGGACTCAAAGAATAAATCTCAGGGTTGTGCACACCCTGCCAATACTGGGGACAGAGGAAAAGTGCTTCTCTTAATTTAGGCTACTACTTGAGTAAAGTTTTGGAAAGACTGCGTCTGCACTGTAGAGAATTCCCCACCTCACTGGAGGTCAACACACCTGAGTAGTAAAACTGGATATTACACCTTTAGCGCTCAGGATTTTGAAGCTTGCCTCGACTGTAAAATCTGGGTATTGTATGTACTGTTATTACCAAAACCCACAAGTTTTTACAGATGAGAAATTTAGGACTGGCTTCCAAATCACTACAGAGATCGTTCACAGGTAAAACTCACACAGATGCTCTGACAGACTGCTAAAAAACAAAGCAAAAATAAATAAGCACTTCTTTGAAAAGTGCACACAAGGAGAGGTTTTTGGTTTTTTTTTTTTTAAACTCTGTGAATAGAGTTCTGCATTTTAAAAGGCAACCACAGTAAGGCAATTATCATTTAGAATAAAATAGTACTTTTTTAAGCTGATAAAGTAGTTTCAATTAACATTAAACGTCTGTTGTGAAGGATCTGCCCCTTATTTACAAAAATTTGTATGTCATTCTACAAAATAAATGCTTTTTAATGCTAACACAATGTTGTGGAGGCAGAGCTCTGACAAGTCGGATTCATGCAAACAACATTACTTGCTGTACTTTCTTATTGAAAAAAGTTGCATTGCCAGACTGACTGTAGTACGAAAATTACAATGTAGTGTTACACCATAGTTAAAATCCTTTTGGTCTCTAATGTTCAATGTAAAAATTGTTCCAAGCATAAAAGAACAGATGCAGACAGCCATAATAATTCTCAGTGTTCATGCCAGTGAACCATATTTACTTGAAAAGGCTATTCATAATATGAATAGTGCTTGATCTGAAGAGAACTCTCTTACACAATCTGGTACATATTTGCAGCAAAAATGATCCCCCTTTGCCTATTTTTTTCTTTATCCAGCTTACTTGTTCTACAACCTCTTCTTGTCATATTATCCAGTTCACTGCTCTGAACACTTCTTGTTTATACATCTGTTGTGTAAAAATAACAAATGGTAAGCAATTCATAATATAAATAGAGAAATGTATAATCAGATTGGTTTATGGGTTTCAAAAATGCAAAGGTTCAGAAGATGCAATTCCAGTAAATCCAATCTGTATTTCCTTTCATGATCTAGTCTTCTCCCTAAAAGTAGCCATAGTTGCTATCACCCCATTCCCAGCAACAGGGTCATCAGTTGCAGCACTAGCGCAAATAAACCATTAGTTTTAGGCCCAGCATCTTTTTAGTCTTGGTTTTGAGATAAGACTGGACAGCAATAACAAAAGTATCACATCTGCCCAATATACAAAGAAAACAAATCCTTTCCTTTTCCTAGTACCTTCTCATTAGACAGGGTATCCTGCACTTACTGCAAATCAGGACCAAACCAAACTGTATTACAAAGCTATGTCAGCTGGATCTTAGCTACGGAAAGCATTCATTCTCATGTCTGTGCTACGTAGCTATGAGTACACTGATGGAAAAAATGGCTGATTATTTTCAACTAGTAGATTTTCATTATGTATCTGTATATGACACACAGCTCAAGTGATCCAGATTAGAATTTCCTTTCTTAAATAAACATGGTACAGAACAAGGAGTTTACAGTCAGACTCTCTGATCACCTCTACAGGTCTCAGCTGTGGTGTTCTGCTCCTGGCAGCATAAACAACTAAAAATTTCTGGCCCCATCCAGTCCCTGACCACAGGCTACTATGGATCAGGTTCCCACAAGGCATGTCCCCAGAGAATACGTGGGAGCATTGTATTGCAATTCTGCTAAGTTCTCCACCATGGGAAAAACATTTGCCTAGAATCTACCCTCAATTACTCTCTGTTCCTTACAACTCTTACAGCCTTCAAAATATTAACCCTTTTCCATCACCGAGGAAAGGGTGTGTGCTGGGGGAGCAGGGAATAGAGAACGAAGAGAACTAAAAACAAAAAACAAGATCCCCAAAACAAAGTATGACATTCCAGTTTGCGGTACTGCTAGTCCATGACTAGCCTGTCATCATTACCTTGCTGCACGATGCAAACTTCAGCTCTCAGTAACCTAGCAGAAAGGGAAGAAAGAATAAATGTTGCCCAACAGCTGAGAAGGAAACTGCTGGCACTTGCATAGGTAGAGTAGTGCTTGAAAACTAAAACTTAGCTCCATTAATTTCCCAATGGCAGCTTGTTCAGGGGATCACCAGAGTCTCCAAATGTCCACAGTCCACAGTTATGCTTACTCACGTAGGAGAATATGTACAGAATTTGTATTCAGTATTTCTTTCTTATTTTCTTCTCTGGGAGAAGAAAAAAGAAAAAGGAAACAGAAGGAGGTTTGCTCCCTAATTAAAATGAGAAGGGAACTTCCCTGTTATACTGGTAGAGCAAATGTTCTGCAACGCTATATTCCCATCAGCTGGAAACCTGCATAGGTTGTCACGGAACAAACCAGCTAAGCCTGCTCATCACTGACATACACTAACGTATTGGTTTATGGGAGTTTTAACGGTTTAAGGGTTTACGGTTCTCAGCCTTGCCTGCTCCAGCATCCCTTCCCTAGCCAAAGGAGAATGAACATCAGTGTTTCCCAAGAGTCAAGCAGCAGAGCAGAAAGTCATTTTTCCAGCACACCCGTTACAGCTGAGTCTGCAGGTTTCCACTCTCAAGTAAGGAGCGGTACACAAGACCTAAGGTTAAAATAATTACTGAAAAAAAGGTTCCTGCTTATAAAGTGTTAACAACTGTATTAGGGCTGACTAATAAGCAACAACTGAGAAAGGATTATAAAGTATATTTAAAAGAACACAGTGTCATGTTAAGGAGATAATTTCAAGAAAGTTACTTATACGCACTGAGAGCTGAAAAATATACGGTTTAAAAAAAATTAAAATAAAATAAATAAAATAAAATCACACAAAAGTTCATCCCTGTTATCTTTTCCAGTAACTCTACATTTTCTTCTTTCCTTCCACATACAACTTTTCTTAGCAGTTGCTACAAACCTTTTGGGATATAGCATACAAATTCTAGAATTAGATGATTTTATGCCAGAACATCCAGAAAAGGAAAAATCTCATCTTTATAATCTCTCCTGACCTAGAATTTGGTCTCAAAATCTGACTAAAACCACCTTTTCATACCTTTGCCCATTTCATCATATGTGTTATACTGTTTCAAAATAGGTATGATGAAAGAATGGAATTTTAGAGGCTGGCTAAAATTTCAGCTCTAAAATACTGTTATAACACTATGCAATTCCAACTAAACAATTTTTAAAAAGAATTCGTCTTAAACTTCCACACATGCCGAAACACGTTACTGACAGGATAATAACACTTGGCAGATATTTGATTTGCAATGCATGTATTCCTTACTGTGTCCCTACTCAACACTGGTAGCTCAGCAATCCAGAACACAAAAGGAATTTTCCTCCCAGCCTCATCCAACTCTTAAAACATGATTACCAGTGCTCAAACAAACCATACGGCAATCAAGACTGCAAAAAGCCCAGCTACAATTACCTTTGAAATACCTGGTTCATGATAACGGAATTCGGTTACACATACTGTGAAATATATACAAATATCAACTCTAACTTCAGGACATCTCCTTTTCTCCATTAAAATACATATCTCCACAAAATACATAGCATTTTTTCTTTTTCAAATGCGCCTTTGTGAAAGCATAGCCATTTCAACCTATTAATCTGTACATGCCGATATCAAAAAGTTGTTGAGTAAGCCTACGCATCTTTAAAAAAAACGTTAGGCCAACACAAGGTATGAACAACCTAAACATCCACCAAGAGCAGAACAAGCAATCTTAAAATATTACACAAGCTTGATGCCCTAACAAATATCCTGTTCTAGTATGTGGTCTGTATAAATGGAATAATGACTTTTCCCTTGGGGTGATAATATACTTTTAATGAGACTCTAACCTGTTGCACAGTACAGAATCTCATGTCGTAGAGTGATTTATTCTGCTGTCAAGTATAGTGCAACAAGCACTTCCAACACAGAAACTGGTTTCTGACATTATATATTGTCAACTCCATTTGCAAATAGCCAACTTGAAATGATCACTGTGAATGGAAAGCACACACAGCAAACTAGCTGCTTGACAGCAAGCCTACCTCTGAGAGCTGGGTCACAAATTCACTGCCAAATTCTGTAGTTCATCACATCTAATCTGTAACAGGCATAGGAAATCACTGAAGCACAAAAAATGTGTCATGTAAAACTAGTAATGGCTTATGATACGTGTGCTGATTCTCAGCACTGGCTTGAAAGCACTTTATTTGCAACAGTCAGGTGAGATTATGTGACTCTGTTCACTTGCTATACTGGACTGTTTTCTTTTTATCTCTTTATTTTCTGATATAACATTAAGGTACTAGTATAAGATTGATAACATATATTAGATAGTGTTTCATGCATCAAAAAACAAACAAAAAAAACAGTATTTCACTAGTCTAGCACTGCAAGATCCATCATACCTATGAATTGAATCTCTTTATGCAGGGCAACGCTGTTCCACAGAAGTAACGGCGAGTACTGCAATCAATTTCAGACTACAATGAGGGTCCTCAAAGATCAAGGTAAAACACAGTTGTTTGCAACAATCTTCCAGTGAGTTGAAATTCTTGAGGGGAAGAATTCCTTTTATTGCTGTTAAGAGTCCTTAAAACATGACAGAAGATTATATTAGGTAGGAAAATCCATCAGGGTTGTTACAAAGATTTTTTTTTTTTTTTTAAATATAAGCAAGGAGGAATGCCTGTTCCCACAGTGAATTTAATGAATAAGTGAACTAGGGATTAGTTTTCCCAAATTCAGATGCTCTTCTAAATGTAAGGCCCAAAGCTGGTGCTCCAGGCTTTCTGTCTTAATCTAGACCTGTTTACCTAACTCACAAATCAAAAGGGTGAGAGAACAGTTTCTCTAGAATCTTGGCTTTTTTACCGATTCTTCCTTATAGAGACAAAATCAGCTTGAAGTATATGTAACTAAAACTGACCTCTTGCTCCTAGACATATCACTGTGACCTCTTACTTATTTTAGACAGTAAACTTAACATCTATTTTAGACTGCCATAACTAAATCATCACTTCTTGCAATCCTTACAAGGATCAGATCTGTCTTTGTCTACAAAACCAAAATTCTTATCTTATTCAAAGCCTTCTCATCTTTCACATTGACTAGAGGAACTTGTTCTTTCCTGGCCTAGCACGATGGAGTTCCAGTCTCCTTGTTATTACCGGCAGCCCTGCTTTTGAATGCTACCACAGTAGATTTGTTGCATATTAAATACCTGCACATGTAGGCATATACAAAATACATCCCAAGAATAAAGGTAACATTATTCATTTGTGGCGACCTTATGAGATGGAAGAGTATCTTCAGAAACTTCTCTGCCTTTATAGATATGTTCAAGATAATTTTAGTTCTGTGGACTCCAACTTGTGTTAATACACCACAAACACATCACTGGTATCATGGCCAACTTCGTATTCCTTATTTGTCAATCTAATCTCCTGAGCCTTTCTCCATTCTCCACTGGGCATTAAGTTACTCTGCACTGGTCTTCTTGAATCTACACATAGATAAGCTTTGTCCACATGAAAAGGAAAGATTTAATAGAAGGTACATGGACTTTAAATTTGGTTTAACCTAGAGCAGTTACAAAACAACCTCAATAAACTAGTCTAAAATAGAATTAAAAAATATTCATGAAACTTTTCAATGAGGTCAACTTTAAAATCTCAGCTCAGGTTGAACTGTCACCAACCTTTCTGAAAGTCTTCTATATGAAGTAGGAAAAGATAAATCTGGGTGAGTATTATTCTTCGCAGTGCTTCAGCAATTAGTGGCTGTAGAAAAAATGCAACTCTTGTTTGAGGCAGTAGACCTATTTCACGTGATAGACATTTCACTTTCCTCTTTCTTAATGAGAATTTAGTTTTTTCAAGAAGTCCATAGCTATCAGGAAATCTACATTTAAAAACTCAGTATCCTTCTTGGTTATATTAATAAAGAAAGTAAAAGGGCAGCATTTAGAACACAGTGCTTTATGTGCGCACATACAGGTACAGGAGAACTCCAGCTTTTCTGTTACTAGTACTGTATCATTTTGTATTATCTAATGCATAGAAAAAAATTATCTTCTCCACCACGTATGTCAATAACTTCCACTATTACTCTCCTTTACTCCAGTACCTGTATCACCAGTTGTTGCCAATGGGAGATCTGCAGATTTAGGGAGAGTAAAACATTCCAATTGTACAACCTAAAAAAAAGATGCTCCACATGCTTTTGAATAATGTGCACTTTAAGTTCAGTCACATGGTGTGACTGGATCCTCTGTGTCAATGAAATGCATATCTGCTTTTGGTCCAGAAGAGGTTAGCTGCAAATGCAAAAAGACACTAAAATCAATATGCTTATATTGCTAAAAATAAATTGCTATTCCCTGTGTAAAGCTGCTACATAAGAAGAAAGAATCTGCCATTTTGCAATGGATATCAGGATGCATACCACTGACAAAGCAGCCCCTAATGACTCATAGAGCTATGTGCAAATGAGAGATATACTGTTACCAGGAAGACAGAGCTGAAGCTGCTGCAGATGTAGACACAGCTGAAACCAATACATCTATTACCTAGACAGTGCCAGGCCAGCGTTATTCTTATCTGCAGAGACAAAGTATTGGGCTTTTTGTGCAAGATAGCCTCAAATTACCTTAACTGTTGGATATCAAATCCCAGCTCTCTTGCACAATGGTCAAATAAGCAGAGAAAGGTTCTCATTTTGGATAGATCAAGGCAGCCCGTTATATTTGCTGACAAATCAAAGGCCTTCTATCTAAAGTGTTTTAACCAGACACTGAATAACACAGCTCCAAATGATAGCAAATGCTTGGCCCTCCTGGAGTTTTAAAAAGAATCCCATATTTCACTACAGATGATGAGCAAAATGCCACCAAAAACGTCTACAAAGCATTCTAAGATCAGCCATCCCTAATCGACCATGGCCCAATGGCAGCCAACTCTGAACTGTGACTCCATTAGCACAGTGCATATAGTCTGAGATAGTACGGCCCAGATCCTAAGGAAGACTGTAATGCAGTCACTAGATTTTTCAGTTGTAGCTTTTTTGTGTCCTGCCAACTTGGAGATCAGGTAGAGTTCACATTTACAGGAACCTGCTAACAATCTTAAAGGTTTATTATCTCCCCATCACTAGCAATGGACACAGTTTATGTTACTGGAAAAAATGTTCATATATTGTTTCTTATTTCGCACGATGACAGTAACTGACATGATGCTAATGCTATATTAAACTGCTCACAGTTAAAAACAGAAGTTGATGTGGGCAGAATAAGCTCAGAGCAAACAAACCATCTGTTACTTTTGGGAAAAGGAGAGGGGGAGATATGAATACGGAAAGCGTACTTAATTTTTGAATGAAGTTTATGAAACTTGACAGAAAAAGTTTTCTTACATTACAAAACAAACCAAACATATTTTACGTAGCACAGTAGTAGTTCAGATGATCAGGAAAATACTCACAGAAAATAATGCTGACTAGTGCCTCTGGCAGGTAGCTCTATTACACATTATCTTGGCATTTATCTGAGATGACTAAAGCCAGGCTTGTATCTGAAACAACCTATGTTGAACAGAAAACGCCCTTCACGTTTTCAGATATGAAAACGGTGTCAAAGACTCATTGCAAATAGCGAATCTGAGATCTGTCACAGTAGATGAAATATTAAAATAGAAATATAAAGTTAGTATCCTCCAGCAGACATAAGAATTCATATAGAAAAAATATATTTCCTAAAGGAAAACATTCTTCTCCAGTAACCTGTTATTTGATATAATGTACTAGAGTTACAAACATCAAACCACTGTAGCATGCATTAACCTATGAACCATTTCTTGTTATCATATTAAAAAGCCATGGTACCAGCGTATTAAAGCCATGGTACTCGGGTATTAAGTAATAGTTGAGCGAAAATACAGGCATTAGACAGGTAGATTTGACTTAGACATCAAGTATATATTATCAAACTATCTTTCAAAGTGTTTTCATATGAAGAGAAAGAATATATAGTCTATATATAGTCTATACAGTGTAAACATTTCATGCCATGACCCAGCTTTGCACTTTTCTCTCTAGGCTTGCTTTTTAAAAAAAAAAAACAAAGAAAAAATATCCACTTTATAAACAGATAATATTTTTAATGACCTTTATTGAAGCAGTGAAGTCTGCTTTAAAGAGCTCTAGAACTCTGGTAAGAACCTAAGCATCACAGAGTCAATCCTATCATTTCCTCCATCACTAAAAAAAAAAAAAAAATTTTTTTAATCATTCATTCTTACTAGGCATTGAACAGATGTACATATCAACAATAAAAAACAGTAAGGAACAACATCATATGGCAGAATTATGGATTGTTGATGGACATTAATTCTTTTAGTATTTCAAAACCAGGGACTTTTTTGCTAGACAAATGAGGGACTTACTTTCTACTAGTAAATAAAAAATTGTCCATAACATTGGCCAGCACGATACTAGAGTCCTATGGAAAAATGCAGAATATTAGTGCAGCATGTAGAAGATTAAAAATTATTAGTATTTGTGTTTTTATTTTAAGAAAACTCCATGCCGAATAAGACTGTACTGTATAAAAACTGAAAAAATAAGGTAATATGTATCACAGTAGCAAAATCTTAGTAATTTCCTCCTCACAAAAATAGCAGCAACTCAGAGAAGGAACAGAAATACTAAGGTAAGGTAAAAAGAAGATATGTTTCTGATAAGAAAGCAAATATGTGACCAGTGAAGAACTGCTTCTCTTTCTAATCTTTTATAAACTCAGCAGTGCGTTTTACAACAAGGATAAAAATCACTGACCAGTGGAACCATTCTAGCAGTGACATTCCCTCAAGCTCAGCAATGCTTTACTTCCTTTTTATCCAAAGGCTCATGAGGAAATTGGACAACAGTTGCCTGGACCAGGGGATCTAAGCCAGTACAAAAATTTATCCAAGACCCTATATTTATATCAGAACTTTTGCCATTTAAATAGCTGACATTTCATTTACTGCAAACTGCACTTCCCTCATGTGTAAAATAAAGATACATCTATTGTGGGAATTCAGATTCAGAAGCACAAACCCAGAGGTTAGCCTGAGTTACCGTTTGCTTCATTCTCAGAATTTCAGTGGCAAAGTGCCACTTTAAAACCCCATTTGTTGTGCCTGAATATTGTTTTCCCCTTAACCTGACCACACACACCAAATTCACATGGCTTTCAACTGGACTATAAGCCCACTTACCTTTCCCTGCAGGAGAAGGATGATAGGGCAGAGAGAAGAGGACCCAAGATTTACAGCCTTTTTCTTGTATTTCTGCGTATTTGGTGAGGTTGTGCTCCTCCTTGATTAAATCTGCTTGCCAGCTGCCAAGTCTATTTATTTCATTCTGGCATTACTTTAACATACATAATCAACTGGAATTTCAGACCTTAGTGAAGGATAAAAAAGCCCAGCAAAAATATCTAAGAGCAAGTTTTCCACTCCAGTGCAAAATGATAATCTAGCTTGGTTCATGAAACACCTGATAAAGAGTTAAATTAAAGGTCACAGTCACTGCCAGTTCAATCACCACCACCTGTGTCTAGGATCCAAACATGCAAACTTTCATACTTGATACCACTATCAGCTCCAGTGATTTCTGCAAAAGTAACCAACAAAGCTTTTGCAGAAGGGAATACAGAAAAAGATCATTGCACAGCTTCTGAGACATTCAAACTGCTTTCTTTAGGAAAGGATAAAGAGGTCAAAAATGGAAGCTGGAAAGTGACGTTAAGAGAAGCAAGAAACTGGCAAGTCTTACATTCTGAAGTTTAGCAGTATTCTGCAAAGTTCTTACAACATAAGCATCCTTTCTGCCGATGTCACTCACACTGTGTGACAGCAGTGTTTTACTCTCCTGAAACTCAAAGTTGCAATGAGACATTAATTCCTCTACTAAAATAATGAAAAAAAATCCCCTAAATATAGCCACTTAACCAATGAATTCATACAGACTGACAGATTAAAAACTTCTGGGCTTAAAATCACAAGAGAGGTGAAACTTATTTAATAAGAGAACAATGGGTAATTTCAATAAACTGCTGACAACTGCAAAGCTGGCACTGCAGTCCCTGAAGATGTGAAGAGCAAGAGAGAATTCAGCAGAAGCTTCATCCATAGAGCACTAAGACCAAAAGCAAATAACTATAAAGCAGTACACATGAAGGTCACCAGATAACAACTTGAATTACTAAACACTGCTAGAGATCTCAGCACCAAACGTGATGCACATTTGTGTCACCACCATTTCCAGCTCCATTCTTGATGGAACAGCTATCAACTTTAAATCCTCGGGGAAGAAACCTTCCAAATGTAAGTCTACCTCAAATGTGAAGCCCCTCACAGTTTCAAGAAACATAAATAAAAATGCACACTTTATAATAATAAAAGAAGAAGCTATAGTTTCCTAGGTTCTGAACTGACTGCACCCCTCCTCAACCTACCTCACAGACGAGCTCAAACCCAGCAGGAGCTTCCAAAGACACTTAGGTATTAACAGGAGACAGCAAGGTGAAACCCTTTCAACGCCTGTAGCAGATCTACCAGTAAGGACTCCGATTAGCAATCTGAATTGTCCCTTGTTTGGCTCCGTGCCTCGTACGCCCAGCCCCGCTGCACGCCCTCCACCACGGCTCCTCTAGGCCTGCTCTTGTCTCCCAAGGGTGCTGCAACAGGTCCTGCAGGACCAGCACAGTAAGGCTGCTTCTGGAGTGTGGTCAGCTGGCTGAACTACCAAGAGAGCTGATCTACTGCAAGGGCGCATTGAGTTTGCGTATATCTTTTTTAAAGAGCACAGTTAAATCGACTCCATCCCTAGGAAGCGGTTAGTGACAGGTATCAGTACAAGTATTTACACAATATTCGTGGTGCTTAGAAGTGATTACACACTTGTACTCAAAAAAGCAAAGCAGAGTCAACAGAAATACATACCCTTTTTGCCTCTTTCTACAAACAAAATTGGCATAGCTCCTGCAAATATCAATGACCACATAGCAAAACCTTACTTCTGCTGTCTCTGCTCCCACTCTGGTGCATCTCTCTCCCTGTCAAAACTCCCTCTCCCAGCCCTAACAGCTGTGGGAATTTGAGATGGCAGTGCAATAAGGTGGATTTTAAGCAAATGCTGGAAGGCTGACATTTGCATAAGGACTGCACAGCTAAGGTTGTTAGGCAGGCTAGCCACAGTCCATGAAATGATTTCCCTAACAGGTTATTTGGGATGAGCATTATTTATTCCATTATATTTACCAATATACATATACACACACACCTCTTTCTTATATAATAATATTTTAATAAATATATTGCTATATATTTATACATAATATGTGTGTGAGTGCACGCATACTCATTTGCGAGAGAGGAAAGAAGAAAATTAAACTGATTTATAAATGACGAAACTTAAAATCAAGCCATAGAGTTTCTTCAGGTGTATCATTTTTCTTCTGTTTCATGGTGGAGAATACAACTTAATATTCTGAAAGTTCTGAACTTATAACGCTCTACAGCTTTAACCTATGCATTCAATATTGTATCCTAATGTGCACCATTGCCAGACTGGAAAGAATATTAAGGAAATAACTGTCAGTAGTTTTCTGGGATTTTTTTTTCTTTGCCTATTAGAAAATGAGATTGAGGTGTGTTTTTGTTTTAAAAAATTTGCTTTTTCTTTAGGAATTTGGTCCAACTCACATCAAGTTCAGTTAGAGTTCTCTAACAGTTTTCTACACTCTCAATTAAAAAAAAAATTCCATGTCACTTTAAATATTTAGAACACTTGTTGTCTGTCAAAAGTGTTCATATTTTGGCTAGCTCATTCTAAGGGTTGAATCCTCCATGATCCAAGTAGGGAAAACACAGAAGAGGGCATTAAAGCTAATTATAGACAGCAGCTACAAAGAATGGAAGACATCTATTTGATGGCCTTAGATTGACCGAAAAAAGAACCCAAACTGAACAAATGTATCCAGTAGATAAACAATCACACACGACACTACATCCAAAACATTACTTACATCATTATTATTCAAAAGATAAGACTAAAAGGTTAGAGAATAGTAAAACTAATGATGACTTAATGGACAGTGAGGCAAGATTTCTTTTCAGGCTTAGAAACAAAGGCTTGATTTACTACCATACAGCAGGGATACTTTGCTCTGAAGACAGGATTCCTCATTTCCTCACAAACCCTTCTAGAGCAGTCAGTACTGTATTATCAGCATGCTTCATGTAGGCTCAAGCCGTGCTAACACATATTTTTGATATATCAAAGCTATAATTTAAAGAACATCTCTCTATAAATATATATGAAAACACGCTAATTATTATAGCTGCGCAACTGAACTAATGGCAAGCTTAAGAATGTCACCTGTAAGCTGCTACATAACACGGAAAAACCTAGTGGGTGCTGTTGACATAGGGAACTTGCCTGAATACTTAAGGTACACTAGAAGTAATGAATTAAAATGTGTAAGAAGGGCACATAATAGAAGATCATAATCAACAGGAGAATGCATGATACAATGTATAAAGAACTAATTACATATACGTAAGAGAGTCATTGCTTGGACTTTTTTGGTGTCAGACTGTTGGACATCTGGACTGCACTGGGCATTATATGTATGTATGCCACATACAGTAAAAGTTCTGCAAAAATAACTTGCATGCATGGCAAATTTAATAAGAAACTGAGTTGTGTGACTGGGCACACATAGTGGGACAGACTGGCCACTAGGACAAACAAAAATTGATGGGAATTGTGAACACTGCAGAGCATCTTGGAAGCAAAGGGGATGTTTTCATCTCGTTTGGCAGAAATAGAGAGAGAAGCAAGGCATACATGTGTGCACACCCACCCACCCGCCCCCACACACATAAAATTATGTTAAAAATAGAGTCACTAATTTTGGGTGTCTAATTTAAAACGACTACGTATGGGTTTTTGTGATTACTTATCACTGTGTAGTTATTTACACATTTAAAGTACAACTGTTGACTTCAGTCAAAGTTATAACGTTAAGCAATTCTATTAATTGGACTTCAAAACCTTAACTAAGGCATGCACAAACTGAGAAAAACAGAACTTAGGACCTCACGTGAACAGTTTATTTTAAGTGATGTAGAGGTACACAGAAAATCCATGGAGATAGAAAAGAAGATCACTTACCAGCAACTGAGTTTCTTCAAGGAATATAGTCTTATACGCACATAGACATATTCAATGTGTATAAATCACACCGCTTCAGTAAAGATACTTTTTTGACCCGGTATTATCCTTGGCACACCCATCCTCTCTCTGTGTCGCCATGGAAAACAAGATTGATTTTAAAAGCTCAGTTCCAAAACTTCATTCTTAAAATGCTGTCCTACTCATAGTCCATTAGCTTGAAGCAATTCAGATTGTCTGCTGGACTACTCAGGACTCATGAGACAGAAGTTACTGTTAAATAAATATAGTGCTGATTAACAGATATTAAATCTCAACCACTTCCTGACAAAAGAAGAAGAGATGACCTGTCATCCTTCATGTGCCTGTTCACAATGTGGTATCCCTATCTGTCAGAAACTAAATGTGACATTGCTTGGTATGGAATACATTCTGAAGGGCTTCCAACTCTGGCACAGCGGCGTGCAGTGATCGGAGATCTGCCTGCTGAAGTTGTCTGAATCAGCCCTCCAATTGACCAAAGAAGCACAACTAAGTGCTTGGATGAGAGTCAGGAGTAAAGATGCATTCCCTTCTAAATACTGGATGGGACTTCCCATGATCAAAAATGAGTTCAAATTCATCTGCAAAACTGTGACCAATGAAGTCACAAGGTGTCTTTAGAACTCTGACAATCCAAAGCCAAAGGTAACACTTTGCAAGGCCATGTAAGCATGTACTACCAAGTTCACTCAAGTATGCAGACATGTTCATGTAAACACGGACTCCCATCCGGTCCAGTGCATTCAGACAAAACTTACATGGTAGCAGACTAAGTCCTCCAGCCCTCAGTGGAGTTGTCAGAGGGTCATCTGCCAATCAGCAAATCTAGGGCAATACTTGCAAATTCTGTCTTCTAAAGTATGGTTAAATGAGATTTTTTTTCATGGGCAGTGAAACATCCAAAGAATCACAGATGTACAGAGTGAACTGCAGGAAACCCTATCCCGGCTCAGGAGAACTGGCCTTCACTAATCAGTCACTGATGTAAGCATAAAGATCCATTCTGCTCTCCTGAAAATTGACAACTGCTGTCACAAACACCCTGGCAGAGAATCTCAGAGCCACAGAGAGTTGGAATGGCATTACCCTATACTAGTTTTGGATCTGCACCATGACAAATTGAAGGTATTTTCTGAAAAGAGTCAAACTGCAATTTGTAAATAAACATGCTGCAGATAAAGTAATGCGCAACAGGATATAGCAACTAATGACACTGGGACTGTTCCATTTCACAAAAGCATTCAGCTTCCTGTCAGTCACAAACGGGTCTTCATCTTCTGTTCTTTTTGACAATATAAAATATTTCCAATAGAACACTCAGGTTGATAAAAAAATTATTTCAGTGACCCTTATGGCTTGCAGTGTAACTGCCTTTCGTTACTGCGAATTCTGGTGGGAAGGACTCCTGAAGCCTGCCAGGGAAGGTGAATTATAAGGCAGCGTGAATCCATCCTCTAACTGCCTGGAGATGTTACTGCCACACATAGCTGCCTGAGGAGATATAATTCCAGGCCAAACAGAGGCCACTCCATTCCAGGCCACTTCAGATCTGAGGAAAGACTTGTGTGCCCCAAAGCTTATCTACTTTTTTTTCCAACTGTATTAGCCGATATGACAAAAGCTATTATATAACTCCACAAGCTCTGTCTCACTAACACCCTTAGACCACGACCGCTACAACAACGTTACTCCTGCATCCACAGCAACTTGTAACAGAAACCTAGAAGTCAGGAGGCCCTCCTATCTTATCTGAGGGAACACAATCACCTGAAGCATGAAGTTTATCAAATATCAGGTGTTGGTAGCAGGATATCAGAACCTAGTAATTCATGAAAGTGTCCAGCAGATTCTGTGGGTGCTTGAAAGATTTAAATGCCTGCAGGGGGAAGAAGAAAAAAAAACACATAGCTGGGTTGCTTAGTACAATCCACCCTTGCACTGACAACATAGTTAGAAGTTGGAACAAGGTAGTTAGAAAGAATATCAAAGGCACATGTACAAGCTGAGGGTCTGTCATTACTCCAAACTTGAGCAACAAATGAAGCAATGACTGTCAAAGCTTCTGGACTGGGAGGAGTATGGCACCATTCATCATTACTGCCAGAAGAACCAGCACAGGCTACTGCAAAATATCTGTGAGGCTTGGAACAGGATCCTGAGAGAACAAGAGAAATCAGCCATATTTTTTTCTTAGCAACTTATGGTGCTCTGACAGCTGAAGTCAAAGTACATGATTTGTCCAAAAGAAAGCTCCTTATTTGCTACCAGAAGCAGACATGAGAAGCAAAGGCTTTTGATCTTGCCATGAGAAGCAGCTTGTTTTCATGCCATTTGCAGGGTAGAGGAGGTACTAACTAACGCTTCATGCTGTGGTAGGTGAGAATTAGGGTCTGATCTTTATCTACATCACTATCTTTATCCACTTAAGTGAAAAATGCTTCAGTTAGAATTGCAATAGCAGGCCTTAATTTTGCATAGTTTCTACTGCCTTTAGCTAAGCTTTTAATTTAAGTGCATGAAAATGTTTCAATTAATCCACTCTCTACCTCACTTTCTCTAACTATCTTCCTACTTCTGCAAGAAATGACACAGGTGCCAGGGACCACAGCTTGTTTCAGTATACAGCCATGATTCACACAGAGAGCAGGTCCATCCTCTACACTCAGTAAGCTTGAGTTATGTGGGTAACAAATACATACATACAGAGGGGCTAAATGTTTAGAGGAAGTTTAGTTCTGGCACCTTCTATGTGTTGCTTGCAAACTTGATAATCCTCTTTATCTGAGTTTGTGCATACTTTGTTAAACTGACTGAAAAACATTTGCTTTTGCATCTTTTACTTTGCATGTCCAACCAGGAGCCATGAGTTGCAGTGCAGAATGGTCTTTCCGTTCACTGCATTGACCTCTATTATCTGACATAACAGAATAACTGTTTGCAATAACAGGTTGTCATCCTCCATGTGACAAGACCACAAAATCACAGTGGATTTCCTAAAGCAGGAACCTTAGATTCTTGGCTAGGATTTAGAAGGGAGCATAATCTTCTGAACACAGACTCTTTTGCCTATTTCCTCCAGTCTTTAATTACTTCTGTCCTACAGTCTCCAGCTCACCTTTTCCCAGTTATGTGATTTTCTCTCTCCTTACTTGTGCAATCCCATTTTGCACTTGTCAAGGCTTCTGGTTTATTGGGAGTCTCCACCAACAACCTACTATTCTACCTACTAGATCATGCAATTTATCTCTTATTCCTGACCAAGCCTCAGTCACTTGCCCCCTCGGTCTTACCCCTCACCCTTCACGTCCCTGTGTTCATGTTGTACAACTACTATTACTCATCAACTTCCTTGTTAAATCTGTACATATGCTTTCCAATTTCTGTCTCCTTTTCTTCCCTCCTCTGTCAACCGGATTCTCAGCTTCCTCCCAAAGCCACATGGCCCTCTGATCCCTCACATATAATGCCCAGGAGCCACTATGAAAGAAGGGAGGAATGGATGACAGATTTTACCCTAGAGAGAGGGCTGGCCCAAGAGATTTCAAGAAAAGTTCTGAGCTTTACTCACACGCTTCCTCGCTTTGGAGGCTTTGCATACCGGCAATCCTGTCAAAAAGCAGCATCTGTGAGGGTACAAGCTACAGTCTGGTCAACATCAGGAAACATAAATACTGGAGATTCTATAGGGCTAAAAAAGCCCTGAGAGTAGTCTATTCCACCACACTGCTCCAAACCGAACCAGCCATATTTATGTTGCTCCTGACTAATATTTGGATAACTCTTCATGAAGTTAAAATCCCAATTCAATAATCTATTCCAGTGCTTCAGTTTCATGAATGTTAAACCTATTACGTATTGCCTGATCTAGCACAGACATGGAGAACATTGCTCCCCAACGGCTTTGCGACATTTGAAGGTTTTCATGTCTTGTTTTCTCTGTCACTCTTCTTTCATTGGAGCTGAAACAGCCCCAGTTCTTTCAACTTTTCTTTATAGGCCATGTTTTCTAAATCTTCAATTATCTTCATTCTTCTCCGGATTCCTTTCAATTGGTCTGCATCACTCTTGAATCATGCACTCCAGCTACAGACAGTGCTGCAGCTGAGGTAGACTACTGAATGGAGTGGAAGTATCAATTCTCGTGTCTTCCATGTTGTTATCCTACCCACATGTCACAGTATGACCTTTGCCTTTATTGCAACAATCTGATGTTGTTAATTTATCCCCATAACTCACCATATAATCCACCATGAACCACAGCTGCTCTTCTAGAGAACTACTACCCAAGCCTGTATTTATACAGTTGATTGTAACTATAATATCTTTGTTTATTGAATCTTAACTTTAATTCTCTCTTCCAGTATAGGTGCAGCTCCTCTCAGATTACACTGCAGGTGTAATAAGCACCACTGTGGTCACTGTAGTAGTGCGTGTTGAATGAAGGTGGAATGTCTCATCGTAATATGCTAAAGATTTTGTGTGTGAACATGTAAAAGCTACAATATTCTGAAGATGCAGAAAATTTGGGCAGGCTTTCAGGAAGGTGGTAAAAATGCATACTTTTGACAACAGCACATTGCCTTACTAGGATCTAGCACCTACATGCAAAACAGAATGACACTACTGTGTTCTAAAAAGGTCTTAGGAATTTTTTTTTTTTAACATGGCAAAACAGTTAGTCTGGTTTTCAATCAATCATTTGATTGATGAATTAAAACAAAAATTAGCCTGAGACATAAAGCTATGGACTACAGCCCAAAAGGCCAAAACTTGGCAAAGCTATAAGCAACACGAAATAGATTTTGCAACGGGGAAGATGGATCAATCTTGTTGGCAGATGGTCCTACTCAACCTAACTATAATACATGTCCACCAATAGATACCCATAGGTACTGTGAATTTACATGGCTCTCATTCACTGTTTTTCTCTCCTGTATTGAGCCAGATTGTTTCATAGCTACTGTAATTGTACCTTTATTTTTCTGTGCTAAAGAGTTTCAAACATGGCTTTACTAAAGGTCACAGAGAAAGATTGCATGTTCCTTTGAAGAAAATCAGTTTTCTTTGAACAGTAACATGAAAGTCAGTATCTTGTACAGTTCAGTTCATTTTAATTCCTTTCATTACACTCCCTCCACCTTTCAAGTTGCAATAAACATAATCTCTTATATGCAAAATAACACTACAAGAAGCCTCACCACAAAGCCACTAGATTGACCTGCTTTTTTATGCTCCCCAAGTCTGACTGCTGACTTTCAAAATATGCTGAGTAATGAAAAAAACATTCAAGCGGACCAGCAATGTAATTACCTCACAACTTTTTGCACATCTCAATACTAGAGTGCGAGGAAAGCTTTTATTCATTTGGATTGTTTTCATATAGCTTTTCTTAAAGCAATATACTTGAATAAAATAATGCTTAGATAGGCATTATCATTAAAATGATAAATTTAGCTATTTCAAAGCATTTTTAGGATACGAAGTGTTTGACAACTCATTTTACTGCATAAATGTTCCTTACAACAAATGAAAGTAGCTGACATAATGGTCTTAACTACACTTGCTTAGCTAAATCATTCAGTTCCATGAAATACAACCAGCTGCATATGACTTTTTTTAGATGGCCCTGTCTTTCCGAAACTTCTTGTAATTCTGTAATTTGGCCCCCAGCATGCATTTACAAGGGAGAAATTAAACCACGTCCAAAAAATTTATCAATGTATTTCATACATTTATGATAGCATTTGACTTATCTTCATGTGTTGTGCAACTGCGGTATAAGCCATTTATCCAGGATAATATGCAGAAAGTTCTCTATATTTTTCTTCCCCTTAAACTTAATTAATAAGTCACTGTGACTCAGTTTATGTAGCACACTGGTTCCTGAACAGCATTAATTAAAAATTGCTTGCTACAGGTCAATTTTATTCCTTCATAAGACTTCATCAATATAAGCATAAATACTGAATAATAAAGTAAGTGTAAATGCTGTATGCTTCTGAGAAAATATATTTTTGTTCTTAATCAAATAAACAATATAGTATGCGATGCAGAGAATCAAAAGGAATGAAAGTCCCTTCAGGAGTGATATAAAACAATATGTGTTAAGATCTGCACAATAACTCATTGTTTCCTAAAAGAAAGGACTCAGAATCTCCATGGAAACAAGCACATACTTTATCCATCACTAATTGATCTAGATAATAGATAAAGAAGTAGAATTTGGCCTGTCCAGTGGAAGCCCTAATGTAGTTGAAGTTAACACTATAACTTCATATTGCCTTCTATAATGTTATCAAGATTAATGAATTCTATTCTACCACACATTTCATAAAATGCTATTAAATCTTATTCACATACACAGGATGTAGATTAATGAAAAAACGTTATAGGTGTTTAGAGCATTTCAACATTTATATCACACTCAAGGAAGCTATTATGCAACTACTTTGCCCTGAGTCTGTGGATGCCTAAGAAATTGACTGTACTTTTCTAACAGACCAGTAGGCTTATCCATATTTGCTATAATTCTCTTATTTGGACCTTTAAGAAACAAAGGACTCCTGCACTGGTTTCGTGTGAGAAGCTGAGTTGGCTGTTTTCCAATATGAATAATTCAGAATATTAGAAAATATTTTTCTTGTCCTGTCTTGCAATGAAAAAGACATAATGCAGTCAATTGAAATACAAGCTATCTAAATAAAAATTCTATTTGTGTTTCTTAGACTTCATTTTAATAACAAACAAATATATTCATATTCATAATTTCGTTATCCCTTTTCATTCAACTCTTGCTATGCCATATATATCTTATTTTAAAAGAGCTTAACTGACACATCTACATCAGGAATATACTGAAATAACCCTAAGCTTCATTACCCACATGGGTGTCTCAGTTTTCAGAGACTGACCGAGATACCTGGCAAAGCAGTATTCGCAATGACTAAAGGCAAAGCAGAAGAAACCTCATAACTTCAGTATTCTTATTGCAGCAATCAGAAGCATGAAACTAAAATAAATAATGCTTTTTAGTTTCTGCAATTAAAAGAAAAATAAATAACAGTCCCTTTTTAAAGTAGATCTATTTTGTTTTAGTTTGTACTAACTGGATGTTAAAAAAAGTAATGAATTTATCTAATGGATTAACAAGTAACCACTGCAAACACCTGTATAAGCTCACAAGGCAATAGACCCAAAATCAACTATAAGAAATAAACTTCAGAAAAAAGTGAATGTCTTACCATAGTGCACAGCAAGAACATTCATAATTTATACCAACTGTGTTTGCTACCAGTGCAATTTATAAATCGCATTACACAACGTATAGGAAAGAACGTTCATTTCTCATAAGTGTGAAACAATCCCTTCTAAGTGTAAGATTGTCCACACGGATATTTGAAAGGAGCGCTTAGTTTTAGAACAGGATGTTCTGAGACATATTTTCCTTTTGGAAGGAAAAAAATCCCCAATATCAAACAGTAGCAATCTCTTTGCTAAGTACCATATTTATTAGTCAAGATTTCTAGGGAATTCTTATAACTATCAGACACTGACGTAAGTTCATAATAAATCACACTCGTGTAAAGTTTCTATACCCTTCACAGATAGATGCCTCTATTTTAAATTCAAGTTCACTGTTGAATGAAATATTCAAAACCAAACAGCATCTCTTATCTGCTAGATTAATAGCAGCCAAGAAAGAGTTGGCTTTTTTTTTTATTTGATAATTCCTGACCTGATAAATTCCTGATAAATCCTTGACATGATTTAAATCATGTAAAGTAAGTTATATGCAGAGTTGCTAATCACTGTCCATGTTCAAAAATATCAGTGGCTTTGCAGAAGAAGCTCACTAACATTTATGTCCACTGATTAATGTTTTGATATAATTAAAAGACTTAATTGTCTATGCAAGCTGCAATTAGAATTATTTTGGGGAGGGAAATCCTTGAGTAGGTATTACTAAGTATTAAATAAAAATCAATTCTAATCCTTATTTATTATCTTTAATCTAACAAAATATAGGACCTGATAAGCATTACTGCTATTCAGTGGCTAAAACCCCTAAAATTTTAAGAAAAAAGGTCCTTTCATACAATTGCTATACATTGTTTAAGGAACATACACAAAAACTGTTTAGGAATATAATGAATTTAGATTATCTACAGAATATTTATTAATAGGCCTGTCATCGTAAATTACACTTACCTTTCTCTTTGCTCACCATCCCCCATACAACTAATAGCAGATCAGTTTCAGTGCCATTATTGTCAGGCATATTAAATTTTCAGGATGCACAGTTGTGGTTTCCAGGTCTCTAGTTACCCCTTGAACTGTGTTTCATTGGACATTTTTACAGTTAAAATAACAGAGAAGTAGTATAATAATGTTTTGTGAACTACAACGACAGATATGCAGATTTTTGATCTATTCATGTTAATACCAGCAAAATGAATAAAAATGCCAAACCTCATTCACTGAAAATCTCTTAATGATAATATAAAGAAAAGATTTAAGTCATATTTTTATCTCTAAAATAGACATTTTTTAATAGAAGAGGTTGTACACGAAACCAATTTCCCATCAGGGTTATTACCACCTCTAGCTTACCTGCTCCCGTCTTAAGGAAAGGATAAGAAACAAAAACCATGTACTACTGTCTTTCAACCATGAAAAGCAGCAGATTTCATAGCTCATTAAAACGTGATGGCAATTATACGATAAAGGGCTTACAGGAGCTTAAACAAAGCAATGCAGCTGTTGAGAAGCATAGTGTGAAACAAAGTCATCTTTCTGACAGATTCTGCTTTTCAGTAAAGCTAAAGGAATACAAGGTTCTTTGGGAAAATGCTAACAAAGGAAAAACAGAAGAAATTTTTAAAAAACAATAATTATCTGGCAGCAACAAAGTAGCACCTTCTGAAAATCACCCACACGCTTTCTTACTCCTATCATTTAACAAAGGTAGTTGAACATTGGCATTTTGCTACTTACATGTGCTATTTTTTTGGCTCTCCTCACTGTGCATTCAGCTGCCACTAGCATATTCACGGCTACAATCGCTTTTCATTGGCATTAAAAAAAATGAAATATCACACGTAGCAAAAACGGCTCCCCATCTCGGATGCACAATAAAAAGCAGCGCACACACCTCCTTCAGCAACCCCCGAAACACCAGCCCTGGCTAACAATAGAAGGTAGCCCCGACTGACAACTGGTCCCGGAATACAGGAACTGCCGAGCAAAGGCAAGAGATGCTAACGCCTGAGTGACAAGGTCAGGATGCAAAGCAGCACAGTCGACTGCAATAGCTTTGGGCTGTGGAAAGCCTCGCTTCTCTTACTAGCACTGAAGCAGCAATTTGTGAAGGAGACAAAAAGGTCCTACCTGTTTTCCCTCGCTCGTTTTGTAAGAGGCGACCGAGGAACGGGTGGTTTCTTCTTACAGTGGATGCAGCAGCAGCAGCCGCCCAGCGCGCCTCGAGCAGCCTGCGCGGCCCCCGCCGCGGCTGCCCCCCCATGGCGATGCGAGCGCCGCCGCTCAGCCGCTCACATGCGCCCCGCAGCCCGCCTCACCCCGCTGGGGCAGCGGGAGGCGGCGCGCTGCCTCACCAAGCCCGAGGCACGCTAGATCCTGCCCAGGGCTTGCCTCCGTCACCCAAACTCTTTGCTTCACTCTCGACCTCGTGTACGACTCCTTTAATTGTGAAGAAAGGCACAGGCTGGATTTATCCGGATTCAGCTGGTTCCTACTAACAGTTGTACCCATTCGCACCCTCCTCCCCTCATTGCACAGCCCAAAGACAGCAGATCTGCAGCTCTGACTGCACCCAGCCTCTGGAGGCTGACTTGCTTTCATGTGGTAGCAAGACCAAAGTCTGAATCTGGTGCCTAGCTAGCACTATAGCCAGACAATTTTTGATCCCCTTCATTTACTAAGAAAAGGGAGAAATAACAAGAAACAAAAAACAACTCAACACAGCCACACAGGAAACACCCTCCCTCCTTTTCCACACCCTTAAATCTGGTGGTTGTATCAACTCTTTTGGGGCCCTGTGCTTCCTTCTCTGCTATCTACACCAAGATTTTACCAGTGCTGGACACCAGTTTCCCAAGGAGAGCGCAGCAAAGTCAAATCTTGCCCACAGTCCCATTCATACTGCCACTTTGTGGATCAAAACCTATCACGTAAGTCCTTGTTCCACTACCGAGAAAGAAAACTTACTTTGGCGGTCAGCTCTCTGGATTCAGATGCACCCGGGGACAAAACGTTACACAGTTTTGGATCCTGCTCGCTCCTTAACTTTCTGGCCCAATCAGAAGTATTCCTTCTGCTATTCTTAAAAGGAACTGCATTCTTACAAAAACATAACACCTATGCTAGAGCAGACCAAAGAGCCATATCGCACATTTTTCTGTCTCTGTGTTCCACACTGCATATCAAAGGAAAAATATAAGTATAGGCAAGCTTTTATGGTCACATTCTTAGAAAACTCTCCCACTCACTAGTGATTTGCAAGTCAGTGAATTCCTGAGACAGAGGGTATTTGTGCAAAAAATTAGCTGTATGTCTCTGGAATAAACATTCATTAAATACTAGAAGGCATTTTTTCACCGGCAGTATTCTACAGATGAGCAGTCGTATAGGCTTTAAGAGGTGCACTCCAGTCCCCTGTCAGTCCCTTCACCGCTAGAGTCATAGCATACAGGGCATGATGTCTTTAACAGATAGACTAGAAATGAAGCCCTGTGCACTAGAACCAGTATCTGGAGGGACATTAAATAATTAAATGTATCTTTATATTAGCATTTTTTTTATATATGGATATATGCATACAGGAAAACCTCAACTATCAGAGCTGGATTATGCAGCATTCCACTGAAGGATTTGGGTTTTTTGCTATGTTTTGTTTTTGTGCTGTTGCAGATCTTACACATTTTAGGCAGCAGAATTTGGCAGTATAGAAACCTCCACAGTAATCATCAGAATAGAAATAAATCCAGCTTTTACCACGTCCTTCCAACCACTCCAATTACTCAATTATATCAGATCTTGTTTTGACAAAGATCAATTTTATACTTTCATGAAGGAGAAAAATAAGTTGTAGCAAGATATTTTTTCCTTAAGAAGTGACATTTTCTGGAAAGTAATGCAATAGTAAGCCTCACTGGAAAAGTGATAGATGGGCTTTAAGAACTGATCGCTTTATTATTAATTGTTCCACTTTAAGTTTATTAGATGTATCTAGAATTTCTATGGAATAATGCTAACTTGTTAGTGCCATGATCATTACAGAGGACCTCAGTCCACTAGGTGGTGCAGATATACCATTTAAAAGCACGCAGCAGACTGCTCTGGGGGTTATTTCTCTCCTATTCGCTATGTTTTCATTCAGCCATTTATTCAAAACAAATGTGTACAAAAGGGTTACACATGCAGCTATAGTCCAGTAACCCACACATCTCTTTTTAAATCAAAGAAAGCTCAGAACGTCAACGTGTTCTTTGTACTTCCAGGTTCAATGAAAAAAGGTATAAACTTCCTAAACAATATATAAACTTCCTAAACAATAGCATTTGTTCCTGTAGACTTTCTGACTTACCAACTACAAAACTACACTGTAACTCATTTCTGTTTCTGCATTCAAAAAATATGGCTGACACTTTTCAGCAGTATTAAAACTGAGTAGAAAAAGGCACTTTCCTCCCTTTTCTCCATTTACAATCACAGTATTCTAGTTAGTTTAAGCAATCTAATTCCCCCATCATGGTAAAGGACTGGAATGGTAAAGGAAACACCCCTGACAAATCCCTGGTGGAGCAACCCTGCTCAGATGATGCTGAACTAGCACCACCAACAGGTGGGATAGGCAAATACTACATGATATAACCAAACCCCATGATCTACCTGAACTTCAATGTAGATAAATCCAAAACTGAGCCAAAACAATGGCAATGCTATTACTTTTAATCCTTATAATTTAAAATAAGAAAATCAAAGATAATATGGGAAATAAAGCATGATTTCACTACAGATATAGGGAGGTTAACCTAATCAGCTTACTGTTAGGAAAATTTCACAGAATCCCTGGAGTTGGAAGGGACCTCTGAGCAGGGTCAACTAGAGCAGATTGCTCAGGACCGTGTCCAGCTACTTTCTAAGTATCTCAAAGGACGGAGACTCCACAAGCTCCTTGGGGAACCTGCTCTGGTCCTCACAGTGAAAAATTTTTTCTTATGTGTAAATGGAATTTCCTGTATTTGTGCCAATTGCCTCTTGTCCTGTCACTGGGCACCACTGCAGAAGTCTAGCTCTACCTTCTTACTCTCCCCCCCATGAGGTTTTTAAATGCAAAGTTAGGATCCCCCCTGTGTCTTCTCTTCTCCAGGCTAAATAATCCCAGCTCTCTCAGCCCCTGCTCGTATGTCAGATGCTTCATCATCTTTGTGGCCCTTCACTGGACTCGCTCAAGTACATCCATGCCCTTCTTGTACTGGGAAGCCCAAAACTGGACACAAGCACTCCAGATGTGGTCTCACCAGCACTCAGTACAGGGTAAGGATCACCTCCCTTGACCTGCTGGCAACAGTCTTCCTAAAGGCACCCAGGATACCATTGGCCTTATTTGTCACATGGGCATATTGCTGGCTCATGATCAACTTGTTGTCTACCACGTCCTTTTCTGCAAAGCTGCTTTTGATCCTCCCAGTTTTGTATCATCTACACATTTGATGATGGTGCAGACTGCTCCACCATCCACATCATTAATAAAGATGCCAAGCTGTATTGGTCCCAGTATCAACTCCTGGTGGACACCATAAGTGACTGGCCTCCAGCTGGACTTTGTGCTGCTGATCATAACTGTTTGAGCTGGCAGTTTAGCCACTTTTCAGTCCACGTCACTGACCACTTACCTAGTTCATACTTCATGAGCTCGTCCATGAGAATGTTACAGGACACAGTGCCAAAAGCCTTGCTAAAGTCAAAATAAACATCCATTGCTCTCCCCTCATCCACTGAGCTCATTTTGTCCTAGAAGGCTATCAGGTTGGTCATTTCTCCTTCATAAATCCAGGCTGACTACTCCCAATCACCTTCTTGTCCTTCATATGTTTGGAAACGGTCTCCTGGAGGATTTGCTCCTTCACTGTCTCAGCGATCGAGGTGAGGCTGACTGGAATGTTAAGTTCCCAGATCCTTGTTCTTACCCTTCTCGAAAACAGCAGTGACATTGCTTTCTTCCTGTCCTCAGAAGCCTTTCCCTGATCACCATGACCTTTCAAAGAATATCTAGAGTGGCCTCACAGTGACACAGTGACCCTGGCCAGCACCATCAGCACTCGTGGATGCATCGGATCAGGTCCCATGCACTTGTGTACGTACAGTCTATTTAAGTGTTCCCCGACCTGATCCTCCTCTCCTGAGAGTAAGTCTTTGCTATGGACTTCCCTATGGTCTCAGGGGCCTGGGGTTCCTGAAGGCAAGTCTTACCAGTAAAGACCGAGGAACAGAAGGTATCGAGTACCTTGGCCTTTTCCATGTTCTTTGTGACCAGGGCCCCTGAACCGTTCAGCAGTAGGCCCACATTTTCCCTCATCTTCCTTTTGCTGGTGATATACTTACAGAAGTCCTTCTTATTGCCTTTCCTGTCCCTTGCCAGATGCAACTCTACGTGGGCTTTGGCTTTCCTAGCCCCATCTGTGCACCCTCAGACAGCATCTCTGTATTCCTGCTGGGTCACCTGTCCCTACTTGCACCTCTTGTATGCTTCCTTTTTATGAAAGTTTTGTCAGGAGCTCCTTGTTCCTGCCACCTTTGCTTGACTTCCTGCTCAATGAGATGGACCATTCTTGAACTTAGAGGAGGTGATCCTTAAAAAAAAAAAAAAATTAACCAGCTCTCCTGGACCCATCGTCCCTCCAGGGCTACATTGCACGTTTATCTCATACTTCAAGCAAGTCCCTGAACAGGTCGCAGTCATCTCCTGAAGTTCAGGGTTATGATCCTGGTATTTATCTTGTTCCCTCCTCTCAGGATCTTGAGCTCCACCATCATCTCTTGCATAAAGAACAGTTCCTCTGCCTTGCCTTCCCAGCCTGTCCTTCCTAAAGTGCCTGTATCCACCCATTGCAGCACTCCAGTCATGTGAGCTATCCTACCTCACCTCTGTGATCCCAATGAAATTGTAGCCCTGCAACTGCACACAGACCTCGAGTTCCTCTTGTTTGTTCCCCGTGCTGTATGCATTAGCGTACAAGCAGATCAGAGGCACCCAGTCATGTTGATTTCCCAGAAAATGTATGAGACCTTCTCCCATAAATCTGTTCTCTCAGCACTTCCTTATTTGTGTTCATACTCTTAGGGAGGGCCTCCTTCCACCCACTTCTGTTGCTTTCAGGGGTGTCTCCCATTCACATTACCGTGCACGCTTACCAACCTGGTTCACTACTTCCTCATTTTTGGTGGGTCCTCAACTCCCTGCCCCTTGTTCCTGATTTAAAGCTCTCCTCAGCAGGTTGGCCAACCTGTTGGCAAAGATGCTTGCACGCCACCTGGTTAAGAGCATTCTGTCTCTTCCTAGCAGTCCTCAGTCCTCAAAGAGGGTCCCTCATGGTTGTAAGGGATCCTGCAGGATCCATCCACTCCTCCTCAAGCCCTTCCCCCTCACTGGAAGGGCTGAGGAGAAAGCTGCCTGGGCCCCATGCCCCAGCATAACATTTAACTGTTCTAACTGAGAGATATTTCATCACTTTCTTCAGATCCCTGCAACATTCACTATATACCTTCCCACTTGGAACAAATACAACAGCAGTTCTATAGACTCAGTTTCTATTACTCAATCATAATTCATCATCTTCCTTTCCTACCTTAATTTTTTTTTTCTGAGACTGTGCTTTCTTCCATTAGGAGAACACATTGAGATGATTCAGTTTACTTACAGCAGGATTTTGACAAAATACTGGAAGAACAATGGTAAAGAATGAGAATAGTAAGAATATAGAGAATTAGAAGAAAGTGGAGACTTGTAAAGGATGAGATGAGAAAGAAATACTATTGCTCATGGTTCTTATGCAAATGGAGTCCTGTTGACATCTCACAAACAAAACTGCTTTCCAGCCTTTTCAGCTGTGACCATAACGAGGATTCTCAGGCTTTCAAACACACAGCACACCTCTTGAGAGATTTCATGCATCTGAATGATTTTTTTTTTCCCCTAAATTAGAATGCTAGCTCCTTGGGGTACCTGGTGAATCTTACTTTCAGTACCCAGCATATACACAAAATACAGTTCTGTATTTAAACACAAAACAAAAAAGGAGGAAAAACTGTTTATCCATATCCAGAAAGCAAAATTATCAATCTTTTAAAAATACACCAAAAAGTAAATCTGTATTTTCCTTAAGCAAAAAATATAACTATTTTTTTAATAGACAGGACATGAATACTTGCCTCATAACTGAATACATAAATTCACTTCACTAATGTTAACATTTCTAATAAAAAGAGGGAGAGCAAATATCAGTAGACAATTTCTTTTAGTTAACTATCAATAAAGCTACACTCTTAAGGCTTTTTTTTTATAGCAGAGGACTGAAATTGATATTTTGCTTGATAAATGAGTGCAAGGCCATGCACAATTACTTATCGTCATTTATTACTTATTAGTATTACTTATTATACTATATTAATACTATTACTTAACAGTACTGCTACACTATGCTAGTATACACATAGCATCACTATGCTAGTATATTGACAGTAAGCAACAGTGACAACGTCCGAGGGGAAAAAAAAATTGAATAAAGTACATGGAAAAATTAACTCACTTTACAATAAACATACATCTTTAAATCACATTGTCTATATCACCTGTGCTAACAAATATAAATTAAACATTTCATTTTGGAACCTTTAGCTTTCTAAGAAAATGGTAGGCCAAGAGTGCACCAGCAATGCGCTTGCAGTCCCCATCCAGTACATACACACCAGGACCACCTCCTTCACCTCAGTTCCTCTTGGTAGTACAGGATTTAAGTTTCATTGTTGTAACAGCAAGAAAACAGGATCACAGCATTTAGAAAGACTCAGTTTCTTGTGGACTGCTGGCTATATGAGACTCATTAGAATAATTTATTAGGCCTGCTGCCAGGTACCCTGTAATATGACTGGAAATATATTAATCATACAAATACGGATATCCTGTGATGATGACAGATGTATCTCTGCTCATGGGACATCATATCCAAGATCCAGTCATATGACCCAGTTAAGCAAATACGCCTATTAACATCAAAACAGACATTCAATGAGCAGAACATCTGTTTATTGGATAGCTGACAAGACACATCTGGACACATAATTAGGATGAGGGTCGCATCACACAACTTGAGTGCCTTCATTGCTAAGTAACAGGGGGGTTCCCAGCTGCACATACATTTGACTGACGATTTATAGATTACAACAGACAGGGTCCAGAAATCTACCTATCAGGAGCAATTCAAACAAAATTATATTGGATCTTGACATTTCCACTATGTAGTAATTTTGGATAAATGTGTTCATGGAGGCCCCTAAAATATTTTCTAATATCAGAACATTTTTCAGGGAAATAACACAGACTGCTTGTATTCTTGTAATGTGTACTTGTCACTTGCCTTGACATACCAATGCTAACTAACTCCTAGCACACCCTGAGACAAACAAAAATCCAGTCTTGAGCTATTTTCTGCTAGGCAAACTTTTCAGGCTCAGAAACCCTTCTCTGGGCTCATGTACCTGAAATCTCACCTAATTTTTTTTGCTTACACTAGCAGACCATACTTCTCACCACAAACTTTGCTTTGTTAACATGCTTCGGCCACCCTGAGCATATCGCTGCTGGAAGAAATTACTTGGTGATAACCTCAAAAGACACGAAAAGTCCTGAAGATATTTCCACTATGTCCCAGCCCCCCCCCCACCCGGCCAAACTGATGGACAGAGTGCTATAAGAAATTTAGCTCATGAAACTTATCTGCACCTTTACTCAAATATAATACTTAGCAGGTATATAAACTGCTTTAAAAAATTAGACTAATTCAAGTGCTCATTAAGACTCAAGAAATATTTGCTTGAAAAAACATTTGGGGGAGATAATCATCTTCTCTCTGCTGTCTATATCATTTTTACCAAAAAGGGTTAATATGATGAGCAGATGAGACAGAAGATGCATAGCTTCAGGCTCAAGTGGTAGGCCCTTAAATCTACTTATACGATATTTACATTTCAAGATTGAAGTATTTCGTCATAAGCTACTTTTAGGGGAAAAAAAAAAAACCATATACTATTGCTAGAATGTTGCTAGAAGCCCATCAAAAATCCAGGGATCTTTAAATCCATCTCTAGAGCTGATTCCAGTGAATCAGAGTCAGTGCCAAGCAGAAAATTCATTATCTGAACACAGAGCAAGTAAATCTGAGTTTTGTTTGGTTTTGTTCTTTATAAATTAATCCATTTTACTCCTATACTGACCAGGTTCTCTCCACAAACAGTCTACAAATGTCTACAATCGACATTCATGACATAGCGTATAAGCAGATTTGTGTGAAAGCAGCAACATATCTTACGTGATACTACATTTGACTGAAAAGATAATTATGCTGGAGGATGAATGGTTAAGGTCCAAGAATTAAAACTGCTGCAGCTACTATGAACTTTGTATTGTCCAAGAAGTTTCAGAGGATCAAATGAAACTGCAGTGTCTGCATACATCAGGCTAAAAAACTAGGGTATCAAAACAGCTCACCTTCGATTTCTTACACTGCTAGCAGAGAAAGAGAGGAAGTATAAAAATTCTGTTACAGAGAAAGATTACAAAAAGAAGTCTGTGGTCAGATGGTCTAGCGTTTCCAAATGCTAGGAAACAGCATTTGAATGGATCAGACTTGCTGCACATGCACCAATTTCTCTATGAAATATTTTGGAAGGAAAGACGGAAGGTCTCATCTTAACCTTTTTTTAACTAGCAACACATAGGAATCTGAAGCTTTCTCAGATTCAGAGTGAAAAAAATAAAAAAAAATCAGAGAACAAAATGAGTTTTCCTACAATTACTCATTTAACTTTAGATTAATCATCCAAATTTTAGGGACATACTGTAAGGCAGAAAAACAGATTTTTAACTCTAAGAAGTTCTTAGAGAGATATTTTGATAGGTTTAATTGAGCAACTCAGGCTTTAATCAGCTGGTAAAAACTGTCCTTTTATTCTCTGCAGATTCCTTTTTTTCCCTGACAATCCACTTGCTATGTTTTTATTCCTAACTATTACTATTTACTATTTTTCTAGGTGCCCCTCCAGGAGATAATAAAAAAAACAACTTGAGTATTTCAACTTTTTCTCTGACTTAATTTGGCTGCCCCACTGCACTTTCAACTCACCCCAGGTGAAGACTAAAACAGGTCATGAGGCTTCCTTCCTTGATCTTTTAATCTTCCAGAAGGTGAGGACAAGCACAGAAGTTTCCTTGAGATCGATTACTCCAGCAGAGTCCAAATCAATCATTGTAATATCCCTGACTTACGGAAGGCTTGTATGATCATAAATGCCATTCCAGTGATTTAAATCTTCCACAAATTTTTGCTCATTTTCTACTTTCTGAAATAAGATAATTGATTTTAAAGCAAAGCTGTATACTTGTTACTTTTGAGTGGCTAACAAAACATATACAAAATAGTATTAACAGAAGGTGACTTGATGGCCATGCTATAGTCTGAATATTAATATTTTTTCAGTTTTACAATGCTGAACACACATATGGACTTGAGCCACTGAAACAATACTAGTTTTATTATATCAGATATGCTGGACATTCCTCTAAATCTACATAACTGATTTTTATGTAAGTAGCATTATTAATAGAAGTAAGATCATTTTAATTGTAATGTCAGAATATATACTTTCTGATGAAATGTAGATGAAGATGAAATATAGTATTTTCACAAAACAGAATACCACTTTTTAAGTTCAGATTCTGATTTAAAAGGTGTTATAAGATATTTAAAAGTCATCATTGAAGACATTCAGAGTAGAAAAATCATTTTTTTTTATTCTTACTGAACAGAGTTTCATCCTGAACAACTAGTGTCATTGGAAACTACTGTTCTAATTCAATATTGCATTAATACCTAAATAACACTTAGCAATAATGATCTCCTCATGCCTGTGAGAAATTAGTGACCTAAAACCCAAAGAGTATGAGATGCACCCATTGTAAATATACAATTCCTTTCAGAGGCTCAGAAGCCTAATCTGATGCAAGTATTTCAGGTACTTCTGAACAAGCTATTGTTTTGAATCAGTATTATATATATATGTATATATATATGTGTGTGTGTGTGTGTGTGTGTATATATATATATATATACACACACACACACACAGACATACTGAAGAAAATTCACAAAATATATGAAAAATGAAATATATCTCTATAGCTGGTAGCAATTACTTATCTACAAAAATGAGACAATAGTTCCAGTTAACATATTATTCTTTATTAATTTATAACTGCAACAATCTTTGTGCAAAATAGACAAAATATAAAAGTAAAAAAAATTTATTTCACATAATTTAATGTTTCTTATACCTTAAAGCGGCTTGTAATTTTAGCTGGTGATCACAGTTTTTCTATTGAACGTGCAGCAAGTAGAAAACTACTAATTGTTAATACAAGGATGCACAACAGTATACCTTTCCCACTTCTAGTCCTCTGCATAACACCGACCAACAGACATCGTAACAATCTGAATGGCATGTAGTTACCAGAAAATAAACATTTTAGAATAGAACAACGATCTGATATACAATTATCTGTATACATGGACTTTTAACAGTTTATCAAAAGATTTTGAATGCTAATTGCATCTCACTTCACAGTCTAAATTTGCTGTTCTCCTCTGCTATTTTAAAGATTAGTTATCACTGCACTTACCTAATATGTGTGTCATAATATAAAGACCTGTGCCACCTTTCTAGCAGCTTGAGCTCAACTGCGTGAAGGATTCCAGATTTTGTTCTGATCTTTTAAAAAGAAAATGTGAAAAATATCTCCAGATATGATTTGGAAATGTGATCATAAAATACTTTAGAACTAATTTTATAGTATTTGAAGGATTTCAACACTTTCTAAAAATATCAGTTTTTCTTTCATTTTCATTTAATATTGGGAAAATATTTAAAAATGAACTTTCACAAAAACATTAAAAAAGCAGATGAGTAATTCTATTACATGACAAAAACTTTATAAATAATGGATCTATTTAAGAAACATCTACAGTAAACAAAATGCATTCACAAAATACCGTGCCATTCTTCATGGTGTTTAAAAGTAATGATATGTAAATGAAAACACTTGTTAAAAACCCAGATAGACAGGAAACCATCATCAGCTTACATATACATATTGGCTCAGTATTTTTTAAGACAAATAAGGATGTTATTCTCCAATGTTAGTTTACACTAAGATGAATGAATTTCTGTAACCATATAAGATAAGGAAATAGAATAGCAAAATGAAAACAAGACGCTGCCTTATCAAGTACTTGTTTCCTTCTTATAATGATTACATTAGGTTTGCAAAAAGTCACAAAGCTTAGCCAGTTTTGATTAAAAAAAATCTAGTCAACCCAGATAACTGGAAGAGTAGAATTTTGCAAAGCTTATTATTTCACAGGTTTTTTACAAATTTCAAAGGTAATAACTGATTTGAAGAAAACTTAGAGGTAGAATACATGTCAGCCTTCATAGTTTTCAAAAATAAGTCCTTGTAACAAGATAATGCTTCTATTGCTTAAGTATTGGTTACTCCTTGAAGCTCACATTTCTGGTGGAGAAAGAGAAAGTTTCAAAGTAAAACTATCTGTTATATGGAAACAATTAATCTGATAAAAATCAAATTACTTACTTTTCAGCTACTGCTCGATCAGCTGTCCTTACAGGTGCACGTTCTGGAGAACGTGAAGGAGACCTTAACGTTGAACTGAGAGGAGGTGAAGCACGTAACGATGATGTAGAGAGGCCGTGTCGACGCATCTCCTGAATTGCACGCTCTCTACCAACAGATAGTAATTTCAGTTACCTAACGCTTTGGTACTGCAGGATGTTAGAGGAAGAAAAATTAACTTTTTCCTGTGTTTTTACTTGGTGATATTTGCAATACTTTACAAAGAGCCTTGCTTTCTTACAACGTCACTCAACTTTCTTCATAAAAAAAGGGAAAAATATTTTTAAAAGTGATGGTAAATTCACAAAATTTAGGTGGGAATTCAGAAACCGCTTAAGTTTTTTTTTTTTTTTAAATTGGGCAGGTTTCCAGTTGAGAACATTAAATTTTGCATGATACTAGGAAAACAAATTTCCATAAACTTTCCCAGTATTTAAAAAACATTTTCAAAGATGAAAAAGAAGTCGCCTCACTAGGAAAAAAACAGCCCCTTACCGTTCAAATCGTTCAGTTGTTAGCTGTCTTTTCAAAACATCATAGTCAGTCTGCAGCTGTGCAACCTTACTTCGGAGTATGGAAACCTCTCTGTTATGACTGCTTCTAAAAAAAAAAAAAAAACCACACACATGAAAAGCAACAACGTTTTCTTTGAACACTGTCAGCTAGGTTAGAGGAATTAGTGCAAAAAACCCTAAAAAGAGATACTTAACATGTTGCTTAATACAACCCAAAACAGAAAACAAATCAGAAGTAGCGAGAACAGAGAAAATACAAAAGCATGTTTCTGGAAGAAACTAAGGCGAGAAAGAAGCGAGAAGCTGGCAAGCCTCTCACCATATTCTTACTACAGTACATCATATTCTTTTCTGGACCAAGTTAAGCATAGACACGTTTTATAATAACAGATGAAACAAATAATTGTTTTATTGATTTACTAGCCTCTGCTGCAATATGAGAAGGTTTTTACATATACATTTAAAAACAAGAAAAAAAAGCAACGGCTATCCACAAAAATACAAAATTAACAGATACAGCTTCAATAAAAAGCGTATCAAGCAGGCTCCAACTCTCTGGCTAGAAATGAACGTAACTGAATCAAATCTAAGTAGAACTGGTATTAAAACAAGCTCAGACCAGCTACCTCCTGATTGGACCCAATTGGTTCAACTGCAAGTTTCAGAAAGAAAAGCAGCTTTGTCAATCCTTAAGTAACAATTCAATGTACTTCTCAGCAAATCATCAGCTTGGATAGCTCAATGCTTGGTTGCAAAACACCATAAACTCTATGAGAAAGCAAGCAAAGTTATTATTAATTGGAGCCTAAAGTTAGGTGTCTAAATCAGAATCTAGACAACTATATTATTGCACATAGTCTTCAAAGCTAATACGAAGAAGAACGCTCAAAAGTCACTTCTGGAGGATGCAAAGATGTACTAGTTTGTGGCTAAAGCACTGGACTCGAATTCCAGAGGATGAATTCCATTCCTAGTTCAGTCACAGACTTCCCATCTGGCACCAGCTGGTCTGACTCCAGGGAGATACAAGCTACTCAAGTGATTTGATCCAAGAAAAAAAAATGCAGATTTTTCCTGTGTTCCCTACTCAACAGTAAAATTCCTAGAACGATCTCTCGATCCAGTGCGTTGTGAACAGATGCGGAAGAGAAGAGGTTTCAGCTTTCGATGATCTCTTATTCTAAGTCCTTCAGAGACTGGCATATGCTTTCAGGATGGAGGTAAGAATTCAGGACCCAATATCATTATTGTAAAATAAAGAAAGAAAGCAAACAGCTCTGTAAGTTCTGAGGTTATTACAGGTAAATGACATTAAAACAAAACTAAGGTCATGAAGTCAACCACTCAAAAATTAGAAAGATTAAGATTAAGTTTGCAGCTTTTATGCATAGTTATCATCATATAATAAGATTATATGATCACATACTCTTTTTTTCACAGGACATCTACCTCTTTCACAGTAGATACAGATAGCTCTTGACAAGTAGTTTAGCTATACAATACATCCTGTTTATTTACTATTTAATCACTGCAGAGTCTCAGATCTCATTTACTGCCTTATCACCCAAATAGCACCCCAAGTATACAACTACTCACTCCTTCATAAGCTTCACAGAACTCAAAGTTATAGCACCGAGGAGCTTCTCAAGCAAAACTTCTTTTTGAGAATCTAAAGTCAGAGGTTATAACAACTGCATTTTATCAGCAGAGCGTGGAAGCACAGGCACAAGAAGGCCAAAATTACAAATAATGTTCAATATTGACAGAAAATTTTTGTCCATTAGAAGTGAAATTTTGCCAGGTTCACTGAATTCTTTTATTTCACAAGATACAAGCATAATCGCCATGGACTTCAGCCACACCTGTGAGCATTTAAAGCTTCTGTTCTTTAGTCTTCAAGTACTATGAACAGAATACTGACAAATAGGGCAGATACACGGTTCCCACATCTGAACGTTTGCCTAGCAAGATACAGAACATTTAGGGTAAAGGTGGTAGAACAACTCAGTGCAATAGAACAGCCACTGTTCCTCCAGGAGAACATTTCCCCTCCTCCTGCAATATTCTGCCCTATTGAAAACATAACTACTGACATTTGCAACAAACAAGAAAGGAATCCTACAATGTCTTTAGAAAAAACTTTGTGAAGAAATTACCGTGAAGTGATTTGAATAGAGTTGTATAAAGTTTGTACGCAGGAAAGCCAAATTAACACTAAATGAAAACCTAACTCTTTCTTTCTTTGTTTTGGTTTTTGTAACTTTTCCATTGTTTTTTTAATAGTCAGGACAGCCCAACAGTTAACGTTCTTTGTGCACAATGTAGATTTTTTTTTCCAAGTAAACAAAATCCCGTGATTCTAAAATGTGGAACAACTTGTTGCACAGGGGTGATTGATAGCGTTGTCACCTACAGATTCAGTACAGGAATGCTATACAGTCTGTATTTTATAAGGGAACATGACCTGTCCTTTCACCTTTCATATGTTTCCTTTCTGACCCACCTTATTAACTGGGTGTATCTTGTTCTTCCTTTTCTGAAATTCTAGTTTGACTATACTCTTCACCACCACCTATATTCAGCTGCTACTGCGCCTTCTTGCTATTTAATACAAAGATATCACTACAATCAATGGCAAATTTATCAGCAGGAGAATAAAAGACATTTTCATAACAGGATGACACCTACAAACCAAACTTTAATTTCCCTGCTCCAAATCAAAATTTATTAAATCTACCACTTCTCTGGTATATGAATTTCATATGAACAACATATTCACTCCTTAACTTCATTCTTCCAAACAGGTTAACTTTTCCGCTGCAGAAGTGTTAAAAAACAATTCTACTTTAGGCAGATGCACAGCATAAGAACCTGCAGTTAATTTATTGAGGTTATAAACAAAACCAGTTAAAATGGAAAGTGCCGGCTGCACTTAGTGTCAGTTTCAACTCTATTTATATTTAAAAAAAAAACAATAAATGATATACCACTTTTCCTTAACAGTTCGTATTAACAGAAGCCAATGTAGCTTTGCTTTTTAAAAGAGCTGTGACTTTACTACTTAGTACGTAAGTGATTCATATTGCAATCAAAGTAAGGAGATCAGGCATCTTCAACTGTACATATATCAAAATTTTAGTCTAAAAATAATTCAGGTAAGCTTCAGATTCTGTTTGCTTTGAGATGCTTGATGATTCCAAGACGCTCTAAAGGACCTGGAACTTCAGAACACTCTCCAATATAAAAACATAAAAATGTAGTTCCTAACTAAGACAATTTGAGTTGCCTTAATAGTTAACCCATAGATGCCAATTCTTCAAAGACAAATAAATATGTGATATTTTTGCTAAGAAGCAGAGCTGAATTACATTGCTTCCTGAAGCTAACAAGGAAATCAAAACCTTTGAAGGAGGAGAGTTAGGTACTCTGAGGGGTTATATACTGTGATGCAAAGTTTAAATATCCAAATCATACTAGAATGCATATATACATTTATAGATGCACTCAACTAAACAATTTTATAAATTATCATGTGCTATCTGGCTCTGTAGTGGAAACAGAGTCCAGTAATGCCAGCAGCAGATCAGCTACCCTCCTGTTAGAAATTTTAAGTCTACTATGAGGCTTAAGAAAAGGATTTTAGTGACTCCCGTGAAAAGATGGCAGAATTAAATCAGACATGTCAACTTCATGAAAGACATCACCTCCTGCGCCTGACTAACGCGGAGAAGATTCTGATGTGAAAATGAATCGTGACCAGCACAGAAAAAAATAAACTGAAGCAAACAATCTGGAGTCAGACTGGGAACAAATCCAGAAAGAAATGGAGTGCTTATTCTCAAGACTGTGAAGAAAGCTCAGCAGGGTGCACCATCCTTTACCAGTAGGTTTCCTGTGGAACTTCTGTTTATTGCTAGCGCTCAGTTGATGCCTACCACAATTAGTTGTGAATACTCCAAGAGATATGAAAGATCCTGAGAGAAACTTCAAAGTAAACAATGCCATGATAGGCCAAAAGGCATTGCTGCTAAAATCCACTCAATCATATTAAGTACTGAAGATGTGACTGCGTGCATAAGTTTCTTCATATCTCACATAAAACATACAACTGTTAAAACTTACAGTTTGCTCTCGGCGAGTGTTAGCTTGTCTTTCAGTAGCTGAATTTCTGAATCTTTCTCATGGGATGTTAAATGGTTCTGAAATTCTTTATCTCTACTAGTAGCCAGCAACGTTTCAAGGTTCTGAATTGTAAGTCTCTCACTGGATAACTGCTTTTTCAGCAGCTCTGCCTCTGATTTTACGTCTTCTAACTCGGCTAGAACCTAGGGCACAAGTTTATGTTCATTGTTAATATACTGTTTTACAAACACTAACACGCGGAGGGAGTTCTCTTTCCTGAAGACTTGCTACAAAACCTGAAATGATCAAAAGCTTCATAAAAATAAAAACTGAAACTGAGCTCAAAAATCATATTAAGCCCTAAAATGACTTTAAACTATACTTAGTTATACAATATTCAAGCTGTGCATCTGTCAAGTATTTTACCAGAAGAAGGATCACCAAATGCTGGTGCAAGTAAGTAACTGGAATACTAACCAGCTTTTCATAGCAGTAGGCTATTGCACAGGTACAAAAATTACATTTACTTTACTTCCTTTGATTTGACTAGGTCAGCTCACAATTAGCTTCTCAGCTTTTTGTGAAAACACAGAAACGCTTGTTTTTCTCATCTAATTTATAAATATAAACAAATTCTGCGAGGATGAGACCGACTCTTCCCAAGTTTTTGAATAATACAGTAACAGAAAGCCAGATCAGGTCACTAAGTATAGACACAATTTTATTTAATAATCAGACGCAAAGAAAAATGTTCACATATCAAGGAAATTTAATACTGTTTTTATTCTGTTGAAGTAACTTTCAGAGTATCACAAAGGAGTTGGGCTTGGCAGGGACCTCTGGAGATCATGTGGTCCGACCCCCTGGCTCAGGTAGGGTCAGCTAAAGCAGGTTGCCCAAGACCATGTCCAATAGGGTTTTGAATAACTCCAAGGATGGAGACTCCATAGCCTCTCTGGGCAACCTGTTTCAGCATTCAGTCACCCTGAAAAAGTGTTTTCTTCTGTTCAAGTGGAATTTCCTGTGCATCAGTTTGTGCCCATTGCCTCTTGCCCTGTCACTGGGCACCGCAGAGAAGAGTCTGGTCCTGTCCTCTTGACACCTTCCCATCAGGTGTTCATATTCACCATTAAATCCCCCCTGAACCTTCGCTCCTCCAGGCTAAACAGTCCTAGCTCTCTCAGCCTCTACTCACATCAGAGATACTATAGTCCCTTAATCATCTTTGCAGCCCTAATATTTCAAAATTTTATGCATTTCAGATAAATCTAACATTTCATTTCAATTCAACATTAGGCTAAAGTCTTTAATTTCTAAATAAGAGATTCACTAATCATCTTTTAAAAAAGAAAAGCTCAAAAATCAAAAAATTAAACACATACATACAGTGTGCCTTTCTGCTTAGCAAATCTATAGCTGCTACATTTTGTAAAGGTAATTAATGTATCAAGTTCCCTTTTTCTGTACAAAAAATATACATTTGTTTTCTGTAGTATTTATAATACAACACATGTGTGTTGATTAACAACAAAGATATTTTATTATAATAAATTAATTTTGCCTCTGCTACTCACCCTTTCATAATCCATGCTTCTGGATGTCAGCTGCCGAGATAAAAGGTCTTTACTAGACTCAAGTTTCACACAGAGTTCTCTCACAGAGGTCAGGTCAGCCAACACAGAAGACTTTTCCTGATTTTCACGTTTAAGGTCCTCTTCCAGTTTGGACATATTTTTTGTAATGGAGGAGATCTGAGATTCATATGCTTGATGTGCAACGATATGCTAAACAAAGACAAACATGGATACCACTCCCAGTGTTAAATGCAACAATTCTCTATTCAGTGACAGTTTTTTTGTACTTCTTTTTCCCTGCACTGTAAACTGAACTTTAGATTATGCTACTCCCCTTCCCTCTCCCTAAATCACAGCTAAGAATAACCACTAAACCTATCATGAAGAATTACACAGGCATTACACAAGAGTGGAAGGAGGCTGTATTACGGCTTCAGAGGAGAAGTTTAAAAAATGAAAAACACAATCTATTCTTTACTCAACTTATAACATCAAGTCTACTATTTTTTTTTTTTTTTGGATAATTAAAAGATAGACAAAATATGGCAAGTCCACAACTACTGTACTCTAAAACCTTCTTGATCTTCATGAACTTACAGCTTCTGAAATATAAACTCCATTATTTTCTGTATAGCTGGTCTAGGTTTCTGCACAATGGAATTCCTGATGGATAATGGATTTCTAGATTTAGACTACCATTAGATTTAGACTACTACCAGACTTCTACCTACCTTTATTCTTGCCACTAACGCTTCAAATTCTTCATTCAAAGGCTTCACAGAAATTTAATAACTAAATTTTCAACATAGTTATAAAACTATATGCAAATATTTTTTAAGCTAGTAAACAAGTTTCCTATAGGATCTTTAAAGAGAAAACGTGTCTAACCAAAATCAGTTACCTTTTCAAAAACTGAAGTGTCCACAACTGAAACATTTATGTGTAGGATTCAACTTCCATTAAAGCATTCAAAACAACATATTGACTTCATAAAAAACAACTTCAATGGAACTCACTTTTCTTGACAGATTTACACTAAATTAATTATTACCTCTTGAATCTCTTTTTCTAGAAGTTCTACTCTCTCTCGAAGATGTCTCCGATCTGTATCTACAGAAAGGAGTTCAAGTCGTATTGAGCTGCTTTCTCCTTCAGCTTGATGAGCCTTGATTTCCCAGTCTTCAGCTTGTGTATGGAGCATTCGGAACTTCTCTAACAAATCTTGATTTTCTTTTTCCTAGATGAAACAGCAAATCACTCTGTAACGATCAACATATTTTCAAGTCACTTGATTTTTTTTTTTATGCCTACTCCATTTATTTATAATATTTTTTGCACAAGAAAGTAGAAGCTTTCTCCGATTTCTTTACTATATTTTCTGGGCCATTAGTAAAGGGTATCATCCCTTTTGCAGGTCCAAATGGCGAACAGATACAGTGAAGGCATTCAGTTTTATTAAGTGGAAATCTTGACAAACAGTTAACGAGTTACAAGGCTTTTCTTTTGGATCTCTCTGCATTGTCAAGTGTCACATTACTGAGACGCACTGATCTTAGTGCTCTTCCTTCCAAGAAAATCCCCACTCCATCTTCAGTCCTTTTATATACTGCACTCTTACTAATATTTATATTACAGCAGTGCCTGAAGGACTGATAATCTGTTTAGGCATATACACACATAAAAGTACGGAACTGCAAACTTAAGTGCTTACAAGTTAAGCAGTGATAAAACAAATGTTGTTTGTGAATTTTAATTTGGCCAACTGGAAGTGCATTTTATAAGGTGGTGCTTTATTTTTCCTCTGCATTTAGCTCCCTTCCTTTCTTTCCCTCTCTATGCAGTGTACAGCAGGCTGAACATGCTGCTCCTATGAATCAGGTTTATCTGGCGAGGAAGGCTATTGTTTATAAAAGGAATTTTGCATTTCATACATAACTTGCAAGGTACAGACAGAATGAGGCAATGGCAACTGGGAAAGAGAAACTTTTGATTAAAAAGTCATACACTGCAGAAACACTGCACTGCAGAAATACTGGAGAAAAGTAAATCTTTGCCTCTACAGATTAGCAATCATATGCAATACTAGACAAAAACCTGAAACGAACGCTTCATAATTGGCCATTGGCTGTATATTCTACAGCTTCTTGGTACCTGACTTTAATAACTGCATTGCCATTTGCCAAAGTTATGGCTACACATACCTGTAACTGACCTGCTTTGGACATACAACATGCAATATAATTATAAACATTTTTAAAAACTAAGCCAAAAATCAAGCATTTTAAATTCGGGAACACATACTACTGACCTGAATCTCTATGTTTCAATACATATTTGTAAGAAGTGGTTGAATTTATATGCATTCCTCTAGCACATATAAGCTAAGTCTGATTAAAACGCATTCTTTCCTATTCAAAGTCACATAACAAATTTACTAGTTCATGCTGTCTTGAACATAAATTATATTTAGATCACTGTAACATTTAGTTCACAGGCTTCATACTTGCGATTCCAAATATCAGGATAAAATACATTAGCAAACCAATTTTATCAGTGCAGCAAATACTTTTAAAAACTATCACTTAAGCTTGCTTGTTGCCTGTAACAATGAAATAGTACTGGATATTTTACTAGTTGCCTTGTAAAACCCCCCAAAACTCAAAAAGAAAAACAATAGTTCAAACACGATTTCTCTAGTGTTTTGGCCAACTTAATCATCAGTGAAGCTAATAGGTGCCAGAATTTATCAAAGCTTCAGATCTAATAAGGTTTTATATGAATTGATTAGCAGCTTAAAAATACTGTAGGAAGAGAGAGGTGAGAGAAAAAAGGTGGTGGGTGGAGAATTTTTAATTTGTTTCTTGTATTCTAAAAATCGGAGCATTTTATACTCTGAAACCAATAAATTTACTGAAAACGATGAATGCCTACAGAGTAAATCTTTACCTTTGAGGCCATCAAGCTTTCAAATCTGGAAACTTCTGTTATATAATTATGAACTCTAGTCTTCATCTCTTCTTTTTCACGTATTACATCTTCCAGCTCAGTACTGACAGCCTAAAGAGATTGTATAAAGGCAAAACACTGTCTTAGAATAAAGCACTCTGTATATTACTATATCAGACTAAATCAAAGTAACTGTATATGCCCTAGATTTTATTCTATTCTTTTAAGTAATTTAGTCAATAATACCTGTTCCACAGGTATTAACTACCAATTTCTTCCAATTAACTACCAACTAGCAAGTGATAGTACTGATTAATACAACTTTATTACAATACAATTGCATCTTTTACTAAATTTGTTTAGTTTTTTTTTTAAATCTGGAAAGGGAGGCTAAACTGAAAGCTTATTTATTTCTTCTTCACTGTATCAACTTGGCTAAAAGTACTGACAGTAATTGCGTTTACAATTTCTATCCAGTCATTATTAACATCCCCGTGTCCAACAAACACCAATAACTGCATATATCAAATCAAAACCCAGGATGTAGCAATTTTGATTTAAAACTATAGGTAGGCAAGCAATAAATAACTTAATACTTCAACGCTATGGACTCATACCTGGTTTTCTCTGGTCATTGTAGCTAGGTCATCTTGTAGCCGTCTGTTTTCTTTCAGAGCTATTTCCTTTACTCGTCCTGTTTCTGCAAGCTCTATGTGGGAAGCATCAAGCTGGCGATGTAGACTAGTTATCTCACGGTCTTTGTTGCTCAGCATGTCCTTCAGCTGACTATCAAGCGGGGGATTTTGAAAGTTTTATTTAAAATGTCCCTTCTCATACCATAGCACATACTGCTGTAAATTATCAGACAGGGGTTCTGAATATACAAACAAATCTAGAAAAAAAATGCTAAACTTTTTGCTCTGTAAAGGCTGACAAACAGGTTATCATCACTACACAGGCCATGAGTTAGTAAAGTAGGCAGACAAGCTAAGGTTGTAAAATCTCAACATACTCAAATAAAATGGGGTTCATCTTCAACTTTGAAGATTTATCTGGCATGCAAAAATTACACATTTATTATGCAATTACAGTAATTACAGATATTTTTATTTATCTGTGTTTAGTAGTGGTTACAGTTTGTTAGCATTTGCATATCAATACCATGAAGGAAGCAGACAGATCCATCCCCATATAGCTTACACTTGTAAGGCAACAATCAAAAGAGTAAAGAAGAGAGAGTAAACAAAAAAGTAGAAATAGAAACATGCATGAATTTACATAGACATTTGCATTATTTTTTTGCCACAGATACTACATGCATCAACATGAAGTATCAAAAATTTCAGGTAAGTGGTCTTCAGATATTTAACTGGGTTTTTTTTGAGAAGTCATAGGTGTAAAACTGAAGCATGAAAACTGGCAAGAAAGGATCACATAAAACTCATTAAAAAACTAAGAAGCAAGAATTTAAAAACAGATAGTAAAGCAGGGTATTTTAATTAAGAGCGTGCTGATAATTTAAGCAGGAAGAATTAACTTGCCAATAATTAGAGATCAGCTCTGAGTCTAAATCTAATAATATTCAGTGGAGTACTTAGAATGATACAAAGCCACTTTTTAACGGAGAATTAAAATTGTTACTAATTAGGAAAAACAAAAATAGAAAACCTGTCTAATGCCTGTCTAACACTATCTTAGCAGCCTACCACGTAATTGTAAGGAAAGTGTCTTCAAAAGTCACATATACCTTTTTCAACAGTGTACACTTCTTTACCTGACTTAAACAGAATAATTGCACCAAAAAAATTTAAAAAGCCATCTAGTATAGCTTTAAGACCACTAAAGATATTCATTGAAGAAAACGAAACTACTAAAGAAAGTGTTTTTAGTCTTTGCTTACTCTGTTGAGGACTCCAGCTCTGACAGAGTTAGTCGCAAATGAGTAATTGTTTTTTCCTATGGAAATAAAAGCAAAAATTGCATTAGGTAACATTATATTGCAATATACCAGGATACTTCAAGCTAAAGAACTTTATATTTAAACCTTTATTTTAACTCTTCAACAACAAGTAACTGCACATGCAAATTTCCAAGGTTCCTTTCTTTACTGATAAAGGATTGTCTTGGCATCAAAAAGAGAAGATAGTCAGCTACAGACTCTGTGACCTCAAGCTAGAACCTTATTTAGATATATATAAATACATGTTTCCAAGTGCAAAATGCAAATAATACTCCTCTGTTTCTTAGAGTGCTGAAGGACTACACCAACAATCATAATTCAAATTCTGTTGAGTTGGCAAATGACCCTTTGTATTGCCCACGTCCAAACACAATATGCTTGGAGCTCTATGCAGTCTTTTGTCATCAAGGTAAAATATTTGCCTAAAATGTAACTGCACTCCATATGGAGCATAAAGTAGTATTTTTACTGCACATACCTTGTTAGCTAAGTTGTCATCTAAGCATGCAATTCTTTCTGTTTTTTCATCTACAGTTTCTTGAAGACTGTCCTTTTCTTTATCCAAAACAGTAATAGTACTTCTAAGCACATTGACTGTCTCATCCTGTGAGGTGCTCCTCTGGTTTAACCTATCTACAAATAAAAGAATAAGCACTCTTGATTTTAAAAAAGCAAATAAAAGTTAAAAAAAAGATTACCTATTTTCTCTTCTAGCTTTACAATTTCTTCTTGAGCTGACTGCAGTTCATCCTTTTTGAGAGACAACCGGCGCTGTAAATCTTCAACAGACCTCTGGAGTTGTTCATTTAAGAGCCTAGGAAATCAATATACAGTTAAAAAAAAATCTGAGAACTTTACCAGTCATCAACTTGAGGCTCTTGAGCTGCATAAAGTGCTGAAACAGTTCCAGTGTAACCTCTCAAGGGGGCTGTGCCACACTGCCCAGCAGCATGGCTCTGGAAGGAAGATGACTGCCAGGGATTGCCGAAACCAACGCCACTAGGTTGCCATGGCCCCAGCAGCAAGTCCATCTCAACACCATTCCAAAATGGGGCAAATGAACCTGTGCAGAACCTCTGTGATCTACAGAAATATTCACTTCCTCTGATTTCTGTTACTCATCTTTTTACTCTTAGCCAAATAACTCCTGTTATTTATATCTTATTACTCTTAGCCATATAAAGATTTTAATATGTAGCTTACAGCAGTGACTATCAGCCACACCATTCCACATTTTAAGAACCATAACCAAATTGACAACTAGAGCTCTGATCCTACTTTTAAGAAATACAGAACTGAAAGGTATATGAGACCATCTACCTACCTGGTCGTTTTGATTAGCAAAAATGTATCTGCATAAACTAAAAAAAAAAAAAAAAAAGGACAAAACAAAATTCCAAAGCAATTAAATGGAATTATTTTAAAAATTAGTCCCGCTGAAGTGGGATTCTACAAGAGCTACAGATACTTTTCATCTTTAAAAACACCAGAATACAAAGTGTCTGAAGATAAAGATTGGTCTCATTTATTTTTGAGCTAAACTTCACAGAAAATAAAATGAGACGCCAAACACAATATTAAAACGGCACCATGGACAAAGTGGAGCCAAATACTGAAAACACTACAGCCCCACTCCTTATCTCGCCTTTTCCTTACAGATATCATTCAATACTTTCCATTAAAATTGCAAGGAGTCTAATAAAACATTTCACCTCTATCAATGAAGTAATGATTTTACTAACAAATATAATTAACTTTCTGAAGATTTTTCAGACAATGCAGTTATTGGTACAGGAGTCCTCACACTTTTCAATGTTATAGGAATTCACAGAAAAAAATGGCTTCTTTTTAGAAAAATTGTGATGTATTTTTGTGCAAATATTGAAAATTTTCCACAGATAAGCAGCTGTACTAAGAAAGATACAGCATTAAAAAAAAAAAGTTACATAGGCGCTTTGAAGAATAACATGGAAGCCATTTTTATTTGGCAATCAACCTTCTTTGTGCAATGGGGAGCCTTAGATGAACTCAAAGGCCTGCCTCCGATCATCAGCTCTTCTTAATGATCTACCTTTGCTATTGTACCATTACACAGCACAGTAATATATAACATAGTACTATTCTGCAGTCCTTCTTGTGTCCCACCGACCTTGGCTTGCAAAACTTGTGTAAGTTCTCATCTACAACGTTACCTGCCCAGTAACGATCTCTTACATCTGAGGCTCTCATTTCCACCCAAACCAGTTCTCAGATTTCCAAATTCCTGTCCAGACTTTTTCAGTACTTTATTTCTCCTTTCTCTGAGGCCTCTTTTTATCCCACCATGTTTAGATACTTGGTGGGAGTTCTTTCCTGCAACAACTTTAAAACAGGCCAGCATTGATCCTACCTGTTTAAATAGGTTTTTATAATACATGGGTATACTTGACCCTCCACTTTTGAACAAGTGGGTGAAACTGTTGGTGAAACTGGTGAAACTTTTGAACAAGTTGGTTGAGAACACAGTTGTTGGAGGAGGAGAAAGTTCTCATTCTCAAATAGACAGAAAAATTTTCTGTGCATCTGCAGGAGGAGGTTTGCTGTGAAAAGCCTCCACAGCACTTTCCTTAACCGTGTTTACTTGTCCTTAAGATAGAAACATTTTGACGATATTTTGAAAATATTTCACTGTGTTTCCCCAGTTATATAGATTGAGAACAAATAAAATTATGCTAGCATCTGTGAAAGACCACATTTTGTGTTAGACTTACTGAAGTGAGCAAAGCTCAGTTTTAAATTGAGAAGAATCATCTGATGTCTGGGCAAGTTTATTGGACTTCATTTTTAATTCATTTTCCAAAGAGTTTATTCTTTCTTTCAAGATAGAGATTGTAGTCTTTAGTTCACATCTTTCCATCTCAAGCTGCAATTAAAAAAAGGCAGTTTATTGTTGTAGAAACCTACTACTTCTTTAGCTTGTAAAGATATTTAAGTTCAAAACATCCAATAAAATTAATTGCTTGAAAAGTCTATCCTACTTCAGAAGTAATAAAAAACTTACTTGCTAAAAGTGCACCTACCCCTTGAATATTATTTTCCAGTTCTGAAATATCATGCTGCATCTTTGATTTTTCAAGGTTAGCTGCTTCTTGCTGAATCTGAGATAGAAGTATAGGATTACATTTAACAAGATATACCTTTTTAGATTTAAGCATAATTTAAGAAAATAGTGCTCTACGTTCTTAGATGAACAACCCCAATGTAAAGTTATTTCTATAAAACTACAGAGCGTTACCTGAAAATACGCCACTGCAGGTCAGTATAACACTTTTCTATATGAGTTAATCTTTTACAGGACTTCTAGAAGAAAAAGTACATTTATATTTGGTCCCAATTGAAATAATATTTGTGAATTGTTGTAGAAAAATTAGAGCTACAGGGCAACTGGAAAGGTAGCAAGCAAATACAGTTTAATGTTCTAAGTCATTTGAAATTAATTTAAGAAATTAACATTACATCTGTGCAAATACAACCTTGAGATTATGAAATGTAAGACATATTACAAACCTAAGCGGTCCTTCTCCAAGCCTATGAAGAAATCTTTTTTGAAACGGTTTGTCTGGTTTTAGCGCACGAGTGCAGCGTAATTATTAAACAAACTCTCAAACTTCCTAAAGATCTGAGCATGATGCTTTTTGCACAATACTCTTTTCACATATGAAGTGACAACTCTACTCCAGTTCCCTTTTCTTCCAAGAGCATCAAAACAAGATCCAGTCCAATACTTGCTATTGTTTTTCTTTTTTATAGAGAAGACATACAACTAAAAATCAATGCTTTTAGCATTTTTAATCTAGACAGGAACTATTACTAAGGCCAGTATCTCTTTCTCTCAATGCTTAACACTTACTTTACTAAAGAGTAAAAAATGCTTGGTTTTCATTGTTTCTAGCACATGCATACATTGTTTACTCCCTGTAGTTACACAAAAGAAAAGGTTTTCTTTTAGTTATGGGATAATGAGGCTTTAAATAAATGTGCTAAGACTACAAGTCAATTTTAAACTAAGGTGACACCTTGCTCAAAAAGTGGTTAAACATCGCATTCAGCAGATTTGCTCCTGCTAGATATTCCAGACTATACCCATTTATTTTAATCTTAAATAATATATATATATATATTTTGCAACTATCCACTTTCCAAAATGTACACAGAGCTCTGCAACTAAAAAGGGCTCACAACCACTAGTTAAGTTTGCACAGCTGGCCTTAGGAAAAGCTTTTTAGTTGCAAGTGAACATTTCTGACATGGATATCAACCAAACAACACATGTGAAAACTAGTGTCCTTATTATATAAATTAGAGTCACTTTTCAGGTTATATCTGTACTTTGATTTGGCTATCTAAAAGTTGTCTATTTCGATGGTAGTAAATCAAGCTATGGAAACATTCAACACAGTCTCTCATGACATATGTATGCCCTTCAATCAATCCATGAATGATGATTTTTAAACTTCTGGATTTTTCAAATAGTTTTCAAAATCTGTATACATTATAATAATGGCCCAATAACGGAGTCGGGGGGGGGGGGGGCGGGGGGGAGCCTACCCAAAATTGTATGCTCTTAATTGTAACTGAGTAAATCATTATACATTAATGCTAAATGTCAAAAGATCAGAGTAACATGAAAATTATTACTTCTGTTAATAAGTATTTTTTCAAAGGTTAGAAATAATGAAGTTTGCCTTGCTATGCATTTATGTTTTATGGTTGAATTGTATGTCATTTAAAATATACTCTGCTACAAAATAACTAACAATAACTAAAGATTAATTCATATCAAAAATACATAAATTACAGAGAGTACAAGTCCCCAGATTGTGGGAAAAGAACCATAAGATACACAGGCATCTTCAAAGTAGAACATAAACAATGAAAAAAATAAATTCTGTGGTTGGGGCTTCATATTTGGATCCTTCACATTAGGATGTCATGCCTGCATTCAGGCATTTAGAGCATGTTCCTCTCCCCTCATCCCCACATACAGACTGATAATTTCACTGATAATTCAGTTAATTCAACCATCTCTTTCAAGTGAGTTTGAAATCTGATAAGTTCGAAAGTTATTGAAATGGGTAACTGACAGATAGATACAAAAACTGTATCATTAAACAAGCCAAAATTTCCCATACTCACTTTTCCTCACTGAGAGCAATGAAGCTTTAAAAAAAAAAAAAAATTACCTTTAATTTTTCTTTTAGGCTTTCTTTTTCTGCCATAAGCCTTCTGAAGTCAGTCAGTGCAATGTCTCTTTCCTCTTCCACATGACTTTGAGAAAGGAAATTGTGTTTTGCTTCTCTTCTTAATCTGTTTAATTCACCTTGAGACTTTAAAAGTTTATTGTTTATTAATATATATGGATTTCCATTAATACAACATATACACTAACAAAATGAGAATAAGTTTAAATGCTGTGATTATAATAAAAGTGCTATTATATTCCTATTTTTCCCTAGACATCCAAAATCCTAAATCACAGAGGCACGAGAACTCATCCACCCAACTTATATTGTTCCACCTACAACCTAACTTCACTCTATTTTCTTACCAGTTACTTCTGCTTCTTCCTTGCTTTCCAACCTATATTCTCACTCTACTTTCTCATGCATTCTATTGACTTTTTCTTGATCTTTCCAAATGACAGAACAGTAAGTTAGAATCGCTTTGAAGTTAATACTCTTTGTAACACACCATTTTATTTTAAAAAAGTATAATATATTATTCTTGGTTACAGTCTAATAGGTCTATACTCCTCAAGTTCTACTATAGAGAAGTTTTTTTCCCCCTTTTTAAATAAACAATAGTACAGTACACGTTAATTACTTTATTCAATGCCAATTCTAAACAATTTCTTTTTACCTGCTCATAAAGAACATTTAATCTGTCTCTTTCTGCAGTCAGTAATTTGACATTGGACTGAATTTCTATCATGTGTTTTTCAAATCTGTCTAACATGGACTGTAGCTCATCTCTTTCTCTGGTGATCAATCTAAGATCTTCACTCTGCAAAGTGATTAATAAAATTTACGTTAAAATATACTAATTAAAATATTTGGATAATTAAGTAATACAAGAAAGAAAAAACTCACAGTAGCAATAATACATGAAAAATACATATGCAATAAATTGTAATTCCAGGAAAAAGCCTGGCATTGTTAGTATAATGCAAATAATAACTAATCATGAAAGTGGAAAAGATAAACAACTAACAATAAAATTTCAAACATTTTCTGTTTCTTTATCATCTAATTGTACCTATTTTAAACAAAATGACCAATAATGAATGAATGTTACTGTACGATGTGAATAGGAAAATAAAAGTAATTTTGCTGAAGTTCCTCTCAATTTGTTGTTAAAAATTGAATTTAAAAAATTATTACAGTCATTTGCTGCTGCTGAAGTTGCAAATATATTGGATAGTTCTTGAAGGGAACTACAGGATTTCCATTATTTTTTCAACTTATCTTGACAACAGGAACAGTACCTTTTCTGGAGTCCTACGGCTTGGGCTAGACCTTCGTTTTATCATTTTCTGAAGATATTCTAGTTCTCGTTTATAATAATCTCTATCATCTTCTAAAGTCTTTACAAATGCATCTAGACGAGAGGGAGATTTGTCTCCTAGGGCTATACCATATCCTAATCTCATTCTTTCTATTTCTAGGACAAGTTCTCGTTCTGCAGAAAAAGAAATAAAAACAATTAACTGTATAGGAACCTCATGAAATTCCATAAAGACATTTGCATTTGGGATGAACTAATTCCCTGCAGCAAGTACACTGAAAAGGACATAAGGATCCTGGTTCACACTACACTTAATATGATTCAGCAATGAGCGCTGGCATGAACAGAGGCCTGAGAGCACATTGGGCTGTATCAACAGAGGCGTTGGACTGAGAGATGCGATTACTCCCTTTTACTTGGCACTCATCAAACCAAGTCTACGATGCTGTGTCCAGTTTTGCCCCCCTCAGTAAAAGAAAAACATTAATAAACTTTGGTGATCCTCCTCTGGACTCGCCCAGCTAGTCAGGGACTAGAGCATCTGCCCTGTAAGGAGCAGCTGAGGGCACTGAGCTTGTTCAGCCTAGAGAAGAGAACGTTCCAGGTGAGAACCTAACGACAGCCTGCCAATGCCAACAGGAGGATATAAATAAGATAGAGGTGGGCTCTTCACTGAGTACGCTATGGGAGAACAAGAAACAACGGTGATGAATTGCTACAGGCAAAGTTCTGATCTGATATAAGGAAACATTGTTTTAATCTGAAGATAAATAAAAAATCGAATAGGTTGCCCAGAGAGCTTGTGGAACCTTAGAGGTTTTCATGACCCAGCCGGACAAAGCTCTAAGAAACGTGGTCTGAACTCATTTATTCAGAGAGAAAAAGAATAAAAAGTTTTGATCAAAATAATTTATTCTGCATTATTACTATTACTGTATTATTAGTATTAGGGTGTCCTGTAGGATGACAATAAAAGGTTCACTCTGCAAAAAAAGAATAAAAATAGGCCGTGGTGACAAAAGGTAACTTCACTTTGATTCTGATTGAAGAACTACTGTGTTCTTTTTCTTTGACACATATCAGTCTCTTAGTACCATTAGCTATACCTTAAATATAATTTTACTATTTCAAAAACTATAGGAAGATCACTTAAAGGAACCTATATTTGATTTACCTTTTATTTCTAAGTTCTCTACTTTTTCAGACAATCTTTGCTTCTCTTGTTCAAGTTGGTTTAACAATAGTTCAAGATTCTCTTTATCATCTGATTTTCCAAAGAGTTCTTCACTCAGTCTCTCTTTCTCTCTACGACATGAACACAACTCCTGAAATAACAAGCAGTACTACAAAAATTAGAAGTGCCAATAGAGATATTCAGAAAAAGTTATTTAATATTTTGTTAGACTTCTAGTATTCAACACTACATACTTTTCTTCAAGGTTGATGTTTTATACTTGTTAAAGGACATCATTGTTTTTCTACTACTTTTTGTTGAATAAAAGTAAGCATTACTTTTGACATACTTTCAGCAATCTTTCAGCTTATTTTGTGACAATATGATGTAGCTCCTTTAGCTGTTACATTTATTACATTAGTTTAATAGAACTTGGGGGGTAACACGAGCTTTCTGTTTGAAAAAAGCAAATAATTTTTATGATAAAGGAAAGAATCATCTGGATGACTATGAAAAAGTGCTACAAGCAAGATGTGGTAAGTGGAAAGAGGAAATAATTTCAGGAATTATTTGAAGATACTTCAACTGAAATTATTTTTACTTACTGACTTAAGCCTTGCTATTGTTTCTTCAAGATCCTGTATTTCACCGTGTTTTCTTTCAATTTCTTTCTATTAACCAAAATTAAACATATTAAAAGTTACATATTCAAAATGACAACAATTCCTGTATTACCAAAAAAAAAAAAAAGGAACCATATTATTTATAAATTATTTGTGTAGGAAATAAAGTATAATTACTTCCTTGTAATTCGGCAGATTTTAAGTAGGCATATCCAGTAAAGCTTATAGGAATTGAAAGCACATAAAATCTGCTCCAAACACACTCACATTCTTTTTCAACATAGCAACTACATGAATTACTGCATGACTTCTCACAGAAAAAAGTCTCCAAACACAGGCAACACTTGCCTATTACATACCAATAGTTTTAAGAATCTCAGAATTTTGTTTCTTACCGAGTTCACAGAGGAATGAAGGCTAAAACTGCCTCTTAAATTAAATAATCTCACCTAATACAGTAAAATATCTCTGTGGTCTTCCTATACAAGTTGATATGTAGTTTGTTGTAGCTAAAAGGTATATAACCACCTGAGAGCTGAGCAGATCTTTAACATTTTAAAGTGTTAGTGATTACCTTTGCTTCTCCTATTTCCTTATCTGCAGTCTCAAGAACAATTTCCTTGTGTCTTTCCAACTCCTGTGCCAAGTGGTCTATTTCATTCAGTTCTTGACACAGTTCTTCATTTTTATTGCTTAACTGCACTACTTCACTAGTCACACTTTGTTTCGTGTCCAGCAGATCTTGAATGCGATTTTCAAGCTCTTTGTTTGTCTGCTGAAGATACTCAACCTAAAAGATATTTTTCATTAAAATATTAATATGTATTGTTAAACAAGATAGTAAAAGTTCCTCTAAATTCTTCAAAATACAGTATCTCTATCTCGTAATAAAACAAATTGACAAAACAATTAAAAAAGGGCAAGATTTTCTATTTTTATAGCGTAATAACTAACAGCATGCAAAAACGGTTTTACAAAGGTGCATGGTGAAGAAATTCACTACTGCATCGTGTTCTTTATATAACCTACCAAAACAGGAAGTTTATTCTAAAAATATAAAGTACTGAAAAGCAGAGATCTGTATAGAAACCCATGTCAGGCATCAGTCTAGTAGACCCAGTGTATTCAAAGCTTTCCTAAATTACCCTAGATGTGAGGACGGTTTCTTCTGTCCACTTTTCTGGTATATTAGTTGGGCTTTGCCTCATTGTTACTCCTTCATGAAAAGGAAGCTTTATCAGATTCCCAAGACCTATCTTGCCCCCAACACATTTCAACATCTTAAATGCAACACCCCCAGAAATCCTGCTCTACAGACATTCTGGTTTTGATAGTGCATTTCCCTCAGAGTAAACAGAAGAGAAAACAGTGACGATTAGCACTAGAAAAAAAACATATACAATAAATTAAACCACCCAGGGAAATGGGAGCCTGGAATTTCTTGAAAATATTTATACCTCAGGATAACAGAGGTGCTGTCACTTCCACCTCAGTATCACTTTCTTCAAAACTCCAGAAGGAACTATTACTGTAGACACGAAAGCAAGACTGAGCCCTCTTACATTCACAAACACTATTTTAGGGAGATATCGATCCATTTTCAGAGAGTAAAAGTGGTAAATTGGCACCAAGCCTGAAGAAATAAAGTTGCTAGACCAAAACTGGCTTTATGCTGCTCTGGAAGTACAGTACATACACCTGGGCTCACCCTCTGTGTAGCCAGTTTGTGTTCAGCATGACTTACTAATTCAGGATTATTGAACACCGCTGTACTGCTTCCAAGTCACAGCTCCTTCTGTATTCTTGCATCACTGAACCCGAACTAATAAGCTCTGCAACCTGACTCTGTAAGCCACCGTACATCATGCTCAACTGGTATACAAAACAAAACTCAGATGGAAAAAAACAAAATTGATGGTGCGTATACACAGACGGGCTTTACTTGACCTGCAGTCTAGCCTGCCCTAAATTTCATTTACAAAACCCTCATTTGGAGAACAATACTGAATGCATGCCAGTATGCACATTGAACTTAACCATCTTCATCTTAATCTTTTCTTGCAAGTCTATGTCGGAGGAAAGGTGAGGACCACTTGAATTCATCAAGAAGGATTCCCCACTATCTGATGGGATTACCTGCAGGACTACATACATTGTTATTGGAAAAAGCAAAGCAAGCAAGTTAGATTGAGTTTATCAATAGTGATTTTTTAAAAAGAAGAGCTGCAAGCGTTTGGGGTTTTTTGTTTTTTTTTTTTTTAAGATTGCCAGTATTTTTGGCTTTGACTAACCACCAATAATAAATCCATTACCTGCAAATTTAAATGGGCAATAAGCTTCTCATTACTTTTACTCCTTGACTCCAGAGATATAACATCATGAGAGCGACCGCCATCCAATGCTAGCACTAGACGCTCTATTTCTTTATCTCTTAGCTCAACCTTTGAGGAAAAAACATTTGTTCTTTATTATCTTCTACACTGTTTTACAGAAACCTTGTTCAAACACACACTTAGGTAACATTCAGTAAGAAAAGATGCACCCAATAATGCCATGTTTCTCTTTAACATCTACTTATTTTTAAATTCTGGATTTTTCTGAACAAAGCTTTCTTTGAAATAAAAATAAGCAAATCAAAGGTAAAAGCTAAATTTGTGAAAAAATTCCTGTTTGATTATATTCTTGAAGAGAAATAAATTGCTTCCATTTAAAGTGAAATTAACAGCTGTTACAAATTAACCACTTGAGGCTAGCATTTAAATTTGTGGAACCAGCTTTTAAACCAGATAATTCTGTTTCAGTGACTATATCAGTGTGAAAAATAGTGAATATTGGAAGTAGAAAACCAAGCTGAGAACAAAAAAAAAAAAAAAAAGAGGATGATGTCCACTAATCCCCAAATATTGAAAGATATAATAACATAAGAACAACCGGTGCAATTTCCCCACTTAAAGATAATATATACCTTACTGATCCACTTGAATTAAGTACTGTAAAATCCATTGGCCACAAATTAATTATAAAAATTCAAAATTCAAAAACTATAACTGGTCAAAACGATATAAAAAATATATATCCTTCTAGCATATCTGTAGATCAAATTATGATTTTCAAGTAGTTGATGCTTATGCACTAAAAAACTCTAGACACAAAGAAACTCTACTTACAATTCTCAAAACATAAGTCTTTTAATGCAAACCGTAATATGCAAAATACATTTATTTTAAATCCCATAAATTGAGTTATTTCTTTGCTCTGCACTTTTTTGAGTCTATACTTTTTGACGCACGAGCAATGCTAAAATACTTTTAAATGCAGTTATACTCCTACTACTCTTGTTAATGTATTTCATAAGACCTTCAATGCTTTCCATTGAGATTAGATTAAAAATTATAATCAAGGCTATTGCAATGACTAATATGACCAAAAAACAAAACTTCTGTAAGCATACCTGTTTGCTATAATTTTTCATTCCACGTTCAGATATCTCCAATTTTTCCTGTAGTTCTGTTACTTCTGACTGAAGTTCATGAATTCTGAAATGCAGTAATATACATGTGGATATGTGGATATGTGGATTCATGGAAAAATTATACATGCACAACAATTCGGCATTAGTATTTTCTCTTTGCTCCCAAAAGGAAACATTTCAATAACAAAAATAGTTTTGTTCATACAGAATATTAAAGCAGAAAGAGTTGTATGAGATACATTCAAAATTTAAAAAAGTCAGGTCAATTTTTAAAATATATTTCTGAACCTCTCACAGTACAGGGTCCCAAGCCTGTATTACATAATCAAGGATATCACAGACTTTCAAAATAAATACAGCAAAAACAAAATTACTCCTAGCTTCTATCCAGAATACCTCATTTAAAAATTGATATAACAGTAAAATCAATGTAGAAATCTTAAGAGAAATCATTGCAACTTTGTCATACGCAGCACTGTCAATCATAAAGCAGAATCCTACTTCAGAACTATACTGCTCTTTAAACAACATGAAATGCCATCTCATCTCTGAAAGGCGGGGGGGGAATCACAGCAGCAGATATTTAACATTTATACTTCAAAATTTAAAAATTGTTTAAATTACCGATTATCAGCCACTTGAAGAAGGTCTGCAACATAAGGGTCCTCTGGCTGAGGAACTGGATAGGCACTAACGCTTGACGGGGGAACAGGTTGGTCTATCTGCATGCGTTGACGCCTGAATGGAATGTTTCTTTTTCTGCCACCTAAATAAATCCAAATTCAAATCCAAATATTTATTTCTTGAAATGAAAGCAAAGGACTCGACTCTTCTTCTTTTGTACATAAATAAAATTAATATTTATTCAGCTGCTTCTGAATTGGCATGTTCCATCATTTTATCTTAGTGATGTATGCTGGTAAAAGTTCTACATTGTTAACAACACCATTCTTGCAGGTTAGTATCAATTCTGTCGCAATCCACCTTTAAACAAGGAAACATGTAAATTCCAGTGTAATTAATCACCCCCAATATTTAGGTTCCTAAATATTCCACAGCTAAAAGTTGTAGAATTTGTTACTGCTTAACTTTCCCTCCAGAATAAACAGTAGCTATGAGCGTTGGAGTCTACAAAATGCTACAGAAAAAAAGATTGTGGCTCTTTAGAGGAAAAAAAAAAAAGCACTATTTGGCATCATAGACAAAAGCAAGAAGATAGAGAACAGGAGAAGTAAGGAGGTAAAAGGCAATTTATTGGCAGGAGAGGGGCCAGAAAAGTGGGTGATTAACTAGTTATACTGAAGAATCAGTAGAACTGATTACTGAAGAAAGCAACTAAAAAAGCTAAGTTAAAACATCACAAAAACCCTTTTGTTTTCACAGTTAAGAATTATTTTATGACTGAACTAACCTCTGCGTTGTTTATTAATATGTTTCTTTTCCTTCTAGCCTATTGTCATTTCAGTGAATGAATAAATTTGTATCATAGACATGTCAAAGCAGAGTAGGCTATCTGCTTGAACGCAAAATAAAACATAACACTATTTCCATAGGGAACAATTAGTTTTCATTACACAATTAAATAATATCACACTATATTTGATGATGTAGTATGGAATAATCCCAGGACACAAAGGAGTGAGTATGGAGAAAGAAAACAGTGTAACACAGCATCTTTGAAGTGAAGGATATGGAATGCAAAAAGATATTAAAAAAGAAGGTATTTTATTTCCCCTAACTACATATTAATTTCCTTCAGATGCCAAAACCAGACAAGTAATCAAATGAGTAAGAAAGAAAAAACTTAGTTTCAAAATTTCACAAAATAATTCTCATTATTTCCCTTAATTTGAAGGAAAAAAAAAAAAAGGATGAAGAGCAGGAAGCAAAGGAGGAAAGAAACAACCTGAAAGTTACATTCAGTGCATTTTAATTTATCAAAAGATATTTTAATTGTCGTTAGATTCCAGAGGGTTGGATTATTTGTTTTTAACCTGCTACTAGTGGATCTTGAGTACAGAAAATCTCTATTAGTCACTCACATATCGACAATTAAATATCACAAAGATCCAAGCATCAGACAAGACCTGTCGCTGACTAAATTAGCTGAAACATTAGAAAATTAAGCGTTCATTGAGCTTTCTACTCATGGTTTAACTTAAGTCTTCTATTGACTTGATGTTCATATAAAAATTTGCCCATACCACATCTGATTTGCTAATGAAATCTCTTCCATACACACAAAAGACCTGAACTTAGAGCCCAAAGTTTCAAAAGGTAATGTTACTGTACTGCGCAGTGTTATTTTATTGTAGTAAGCCCTCTGCCTATACAAAAAGAAGATAATGTCTGGAAGAACCCAAAAAAGCCTTCAGAAAAGTAAAAATATCTACAATTATTTACACTTACCTGGTGTTTGCACCACTGCTTGCAGATTCTTCTCCTGAAGCTGCTGAATTTTTTCAGTTTTGGCTTTGTTCTCTTTTTCCAGCATTTTAATTTTATGTATATACTGGTTATTCAGAAATTTCAAGTCAGTTGTTTCATGTTCAACCTTCCTTAAGGTGGCTTTCAAATCTTTGAGGAAAAAAAAGAAAAAAAAGTAGTGTTATCCTTATCATTCATTATTATTCTTTCTAGTAGCACCAAAATAGACATAAAAGAATTCTGTGTTCTTTTCCATAAGACGAATTTTTCAAACGTCCTAAATATTGCCTTGTAGCTTTTACATTATTTTAAAGATAAGGCTAAACTTCTCCAGCATTTCTGGTTCTGCCAAATTTTTAAGAATATAAGAGTAAAAAGTCTGACTTTATTTTTCACACTCATTTTACACACTTGCTGTATTCGCACTGCTCCCCTTGAATTAGAAGGGTTCTTGGCATAGCTACCTGTGTGACCTGTGTTCCCACCACTACCCACCTCAGAACTCTTCCCATGCCTTTTATTTTGCTTAGCCAGCAGGCCAATAAAAAAAGAGCACGTGCTACAATTAGTGTCTTCGTAGATGTGCTGACTGGCCAGATGGCTGCTGTCAGAGTTCTCCCTGCCTTTTTATCTTAAGTGGTACCTCTTTTCTCTATCCTCCCGCTATTTTTTCAAAAATCCTGCAGGACCTTGATACAGTCTGAGACTTCAATAGGGTATACCAAATTTGGGTGAAAATAGTCAATAGGGTCAAAAGTTACTGGAAATGATAGATGGACAGCATAATCAGAAGAGCTTTGTTTCATTAAGAAATCAGGCTTAAAAAAAAAGAGATTCATTAACGTACTAACTGTCATAACATATGCTGCTTGCATGACTTTGGCTTTAAGAATTCCAGTGCATTCTTTAAACAAGAAAAAAGAAAGAAAAAAGAATTAATTTTTTATCAGTTCAGTGAAATATTATAAAAGAGAACTAAAAAAAGTACATACACACACATACACAGTAAGTATGTATTTATATATACTTATACAAATAAAAACCTTTTGTAGAATAAAGGCACATTAACAACAGTACTTCTGCGTTTCAACTAAAAAGTAGCTATTTCAAGGTAAGAAAGCATATGTGAAAAGTTTCACAGTTTTGTGCTTAATTAAAACAACGATATGCAGGAGCTCAAATGCTTTTTAACTACAAAAAAAAAATCTATACATGAAACTCAGTTCATTAAAGGTGCCACTCACATGCATATATACATATATGTGAATCCACAGATCAGGAATTTGTCCACAATTTTATACTGACACCGAAGGATCAAAAAAAAATCACAGTTTTTAATATTACCTTTAATATGACGATCAGATTGCTCTTTTAATTTCAGTATTTCTAAATGTAGTTCATTATTTTCCCTGGTAAGTTTAGCGTTCTCTGTTTTATAAGGTTCCAAAATAACATCATAATTGCTGCATTCTTTTTCAATCTTTCCAGCAGATAGCTTTGCACTGCGCAGGCTCTCTGTTGTATGGACAAGGTCACTAGAATTAAGGAACATGAGACATGTTAGAAATGTTATCAAACTTTAAATTACAGATGCAAATTTTTATTTTAACCTTAGAAGTAAAACTTGTTGACTGAGATAATATTTACTGAAGAATAAATGCGTTCAAAGAAAGGCAAAGAAAACATTCATGTAAGAAAAGCTGAAAGACTGCAATCATTCACTTAAAAAAAAAGTAAACAAGGACAGGACAAATGTGCAAAAGAGTTAAAGATACGGACAAAAAAAAAACCTTACATCTGATAATCGAATAAACTCTCTTTTCTACATAAAGTGAGAAATCCAAATTTGACAAATTGATTTTTTCCTGTAATCACTATTGAAGTTGTACTACTGCTTACCACAGAGGAAAGTTACCACAAAGTCAACAAACAAAATGATCAGAAGGGTACTAGTATGCATACGGAGATCAAAAGCTACATAAGACATTAGTGATAAGTAGCTAGAAACATTTTTGTGAAAATAAAATCAGTGGCTGAGAGACTAAATCTCTCTGTTAGATATCAGAATGAGATTTAATGTTGAAGCTAGATTATTCCACATCCGCCTATACAGAGTTCTTTTATCTATACTGGATGTTAGCTAGCTATTAATAGTTAGCTAGATCCAGAATATCAACCTAAGTGCATGGTCAGTCAAGTATAGTTGAATTACTATGGAAATCACTATGTACCTAATGGCATCAAAGCCATGAAACAGAAGAAATATTAAGGTCACCTGAAAGCTTGGTTTTCTTCTGTTATGTGTCCTAGAACAACTGCAGAGATAGCAAATTGAACATATACTTCTCCAAAAGGAATCATAAAAAACTGAGCTGTGAACCTTTTCTCTTCAGTTGCAGTTCAGACATCAGCAATTAGTAAATATAGACAGTTGTAAGCATGTCTTTTAATCACATATCAATAGAGACTATTACGTTAGAAAACTGTTAGTATATTAAAAAAAAAAACCCTCTCATATAGGTGTATTATATAACTCTAATAGAGTTATATAGGTCTATTATTTAACTCTAATAGAACTATTAGTTCGCTTATGAGGATAAAAAGTAGGATTTCCATAGACCATAAATCCTTAGAAAATTAAATCTTAAGATGTTCTGATTCCTTAAGTAAATCCAGCTGATCCCCTCAGACACACAGGAACTAAATGTTAGTTTTGAGCTAACGTTACTTGAACATAATGTTCAGACTAAGCATTTTCCCTCATATGTCACAATCAAAAAATGCATATAACTATTATGCTTTTAGTGAATCTCCTACTGAATACCTAAAAAGCTTTTCAACCAGAGGTAAGCTCTCTACCCCCAATGGCTGCCGATAGCCCAGTTGATCTAGACGCTTCCTGAGATTAATGAACTTCCGCTCTGCCGCTGTGGTCATTGTAAACACTCCTCAAACTTGCTTTCTTGGACTCAAGAAAAATAGGTCACCTGCAAAAGATTGTCTGTTACAGCATTTGTCCTTTAAAATGGCAGTAGCATAGAAAACAATAATGGAAAATTGGTTTTTTTTTTGTGTAGGAAATATATAAGCATGTTCTTAAAAATTTAGGTAAATCAAAACAACTAAAACTTTTCGAAATTTTTTACACATTTCTTTCCAAAGATATACTTACCTTGAAAATTAACTGTCTAAGCATTTGGTAACATCTTATACTATGAATACAAAATTCTCTTTCCAGTCTGTAAGAACTGAATTCTGAAATGATTTTACGATGGGAAAATAATAAAATCAGTGGTTTCTGATTCCTTGAATCACAGTCAACTTGGTATCTTCCACAAACCAAATTGATGGATCGTTTTCCAAAATCCCCCGTACTTTTTCCTTTTGTATATAAACCTTATTTATTAAGCCAACCTTTTGTAAAAATATGTTAAAATGTAAAATTTTGAAGACAGATTCACATTTTGAACTTGACTTTTCTTCTACATGGCAAAGCAGGAAAGAAAAGACCCGCAGTGTGGTACAGTCCTATCCGCAGTTTCCTGAAAAAATCAGTTCAAGGATCAGTCTGAGGGTTTTTTTCTTTTGTTTGATTATTTATTATTAACGTGATCTAAAAGGGTTCAGATCACAACTACTGTACCTGAATTCAGAGGATCATTTTATTTTTGCCAGATATATTTCAGGGAGGAAGCATTTTCACATCATTATATCTTTTTGGATTCAGTGGTACAATGAGAAATGAAATAGAATACTAAATCTGATGTTTCTCAGATACGTGAAAATATATCTTCTCAACAGTTAGTAATATTTTAGAAAATTAATTATTTCTGTAAAACATTTCCCTCGTGTTTCTTCAGGAGTTACAGTATTAACCTGCTCTTTACGCAGAAAACCTCAGTAGCCAAACTACTAACCAGAGGAAGCACCATTTACATCTCATATATAGGTGAAAGACTATAAATTGTTATTTAAACCATGCTGTTTCACAATCCCCCATATTTTAAAACAGAATGAGAAAAAAATTATCCAAGTATTTAAAATAAAATTATTTATTAACAATAAAGTTACAAAACAAAAAAGTTTCTCTCACGTCTGAGGCTGGAAAGGAAGATTTCATCTAATTGTATCAAAACAATACATTGGTCTAGCAGCAAGACTATAGTTGCCAGGCACCGCTCAACGGATGAGAGAAAATCACCACTCTTGAGGGCACAACATCTGTTCCAGGGGCTACCAAAATACTCACCTGAAGAGGTTCAAGGTGTTGAGATATTAAGAGGCAACAGCACAGAGAACAATTCCTTATATATTGTACTGGGTTGGCTGAAGGAGGAGGAGGCACATTTCCTTCTGCAAACCAGTAACAGACAATATCAAGTCATTCTTCTAAATTCTCCCCATTCTTCTTTGGCAGCCAAAGAGAAAAGTGGTAAGCAATAATGGGATTTCTGCATTCACATTGAGGATTCTTTATGTTGAATGAAAAAAAGGAGTGATTGTGTTACTGTGTCCAGATCTAATCTCAGGAATCCATCTTATATTACTTACTAGAGAAGTAAGCTAGTAACTCTTGAGCGCATTCTCTCCTTAAGAATCATATCAGTTAAAAAGATGAATTTTTATTATCACATCAAAAAGCATCTAGTAACTTCTCCATTAGGAAAACACGGCTTTCTGGAGATAGAGAGCATATAGAAGAACTGCTGTAGTGATTCAGTAGAAACTAAGATCAGTCTGGCTCAATACCCTGCATCTCTGACGGTGACAACAGTGAAAGTATAAAAATATAAACAAACATGAGGCAAATACTCCTCTTAATTACCTTATTTTTCTATAACCTTTTAGTGTAGGGACTTTGTGAGCTTGAAGTTGCAAATAAATCGTTACGTTAATAGCACCTGACAGCCCTTTCTTCCATTTCTGCTTTTTGAAATATCTGATGGCGATTAATTCCTGATTTTTCTGTACATCCGGAAAAGTATATCCTTTTGTTTTAAACTTGCCAGATGATGAATTCATGGCGTCTCTCTTTTTATATTACTATAAAACATACTAAATATTTGTTCCTTAGTCATGTTCTCAGTTATTTGTGATGGTATCTTTAGCATATCCCTCCTCAGTAATTTATTTTCCAAAATTTCCTTGTAGCTTGTGCAGAAACAGTGCGTATAGCTGATTATGCTTGTCACCCCTTTCTATGTCTTTTCTGAGACTGAGAGCGCGTCTGAGCACCTTGTTTCTGAATTGTGGCTGCACCAAGGATTTAACAGCAGTCAAAGATATTTGCTGTAGCGTTCTCTATTGCCAATGATTCTCAATTTATCTTTTGCCTTTTTGATTGCTCTCAAGCACTGAGTAGATGTTTTCACAGTGATTACGAAATCTCTTTTTCGGAGTGACAACAGCCACCCTAGGGCCCATGATTTGCATGTATCAACACCAACCCTTAACTCCCATTTTATCACTTAGTCCAGTGATACTCTGCAACTTTTTGGACCACTCTTAACAATTCCGTACAATAAGTGAACTCTGCCCCTTCCTGTGTAAGTCATTCTTCAGATCACTTATCAGTGTTAAATAGCACAAAATCTGCTGCACATTCCCTGTGAAACAATACTTTCTCTCCATTCTTTTAATCAGCTACTAATCTATAAAATGATCTTTTCTCCAAATCCAAGAGAGGGACATTTACTTAAAGACTTTGGTAAAGAACCTTCTCAAAAGCTTTATGCAAATTCCAGTTTTCTTCATCAATGGAATTATTCTTGCCCAGTTCAGATCAACCCAGAACATCACTGTCGTTAAAGAAATTTAGTAGTCTTTTGAGTCTTTCTGTCATGATCAGGCTGAGTCATGTCAACAAGGCACGTTGAACCTATTAGACTTGTCTCCAAATTTACTGGGATGTGCTCAGACAACTTTGTTTCAATACGTATTTCCCATATGAGATAGGCTACACTAACTACATAAATAGATCATGTCATCCAATATCTACATATTTAATGTACATTACTACTTCTAGGAAGAAAATACAGTTTCCATTTTAGACGAGAAATAGAAAATTACCTAAACAAATGAAAAGTCACTAAATGGTACCTTCAAGTAGGCATGTCCAGATAAAGATTTATCAAGACGTCTAAATCAGTAGATCTTTCAGTTATTCACAGGAGAAATATTTAGAGCAAATAGCCTCATTTTTTTGTTTCTCCTTTGTTCACGAAGGCTGCTTAAGGAGGACAATTCCTATATGTTTCATTTTGTGAGATGCCTGGATGCTTGTGAGCAGCCTTTTGAAGGCCTAGCTTTTTATGACAATATACGTATTTCGCACCTGTGAAGTTCTACGTCACAAATGACACAAGTGGAACATCAACATGGAATTACAGTCTTAAAGAACTGGGTATAGAAGTACATAGTCAAGCTACATAAAACTGTGTGAAAGAAACAGTGTTAGCAGGGAAGGATATTCCTTGTATCAGGCCAACCAATACAGGTGGAAAAAGAAACAGACAAGCTTTAGCACATCCAAGCTCTCCTGTCAATCTGAAAACAACGCATCAAACCTCAAGGTGAATACACGTTAAGGCTGTTCTAGATGTAATGCTTGTGTTATCGATTAGCAAATGTAATAATAAAAAGGACAACAAAGATGGATCTTTGCAGTGGAAGAGGTAATACGATCATTAACCCACATGAAAGGAAATTAAGACTACAGGGCTGACAATAGCACACTAGGAAATTACCAAATTAACATACCATGAAATCAGTTTCTTTATTGAGTCCATAACATTAACATCAAAGAGAACTACGAACTAGAGTTTCCAGCGTCATCTCTGGAAAATACCAAATTCATTTTTCATTCATGAGAACTCAGCAGCAGAGCTGGAGGCACTTGTTTTGTGAAAGATGTTCACAAAGCATCTGTTTCTGTCCTAGAATTGTTGTGTAGCTCATTTTGCTATACTGAGGCAGTTTTATTTTCACCCATATAAAAAAAGGCATCTAGTGAACTAAGCATACTATATTCTATTACATTCATGTACAGGATCCACGGATTTGGGAAGGGCAGTTGTTGTAATGACATTTTCAAGGTACACCAAGTAAGTCCGAATTTGTTGTTCTGGCACAATCTGTCTCCAAGTTGATTTGCTCAGAGTTCACTTCCGACAAAGATAATCAGGCACTATGCTTGCTCTGAAGCGTCACCAATTTGCTAACAGAAAAACAACTTTTGTTCTAGGAAAGCAAATTTATTCTTTGAAGAGCCACTAAAAACTGTAAATATATACGTTATAGCACAATCTCCCCAAACTGCAACCTGTATGGAAGACCTTTCAGCAACCACAATCTACACCTACAGAGGATCTATCCCCTTTGAAATAGGTTTATTTTTCCTTTCCCCATACTCCCGCGCTGCCAGTCTCACTAGGCCCATCGTTAAAAGCATGTTGTCCCAGAGCAAACCGCTATGCAGTAGCTGAGACGTTTCAGTGGGGCCTCGGCAGAGACGCTGCCCCGGGTGGGAAGGGAAGGCAGCAGAGCTCTGAGGAGACGAGGGACCGACGTGCGGACCAGGAGCTCGTGCTGAGCGGCTCTCCCCAGCGTTAGGGGAAGGACACACGCAAGCGGCCCGGCACAGCGCTACACTCCGGGCTGCAACAGCGGCCGCTGATGGGGCTATAGAAGCCCAAGGCAGCGGCTGAGCGCCGCCGGCTGACCGGCCGCCCCGAGGAGACCCGGACCCACCGGCAGCTCCCTCCTTCCCCGACTCGACACCCCACCCCGGACAGGGCCGCGAGGAGCCGCGCCCGCCCGCCCGCCTGCCGCTCCCTCGCAGCTCTCACCCGGGCTGGCTCTGCCGCTCCGCAGACCCCGGCGCAGCCGCCCAGGCCGGAACGGCGGTTTGAAAATGGCGCGCGGCGCAGCGGCCGCTTCCGCCCAGTCACCTCAGCAACGGGGCACGCGCCTGCGCCTGCGCCCGCCGCCTGCCGAGGCGGCCACCGCCCCGCCCCGCCCCTTCCCGCGCCGCTCGCGCTCCCGGCAGCCCTCGCGCCGCCCCGCCCCGCCCCGCCGCCCCGGGAGGCTGCAGGAAGGAGCGGCGGTGGCCTGAGGCAGGATCGGGGGTAAAACGTCCACTGTCGCCTCCGCGAAAGCGTAACGAGGTTTTCGCCAGCCCTAGAGCAAAACTGCAACGCCGAGACCGGGGCTGGGTCTAGAGCAGCTCCCTGCAGACAAGCCTGAGAGAGAAGACGCAATAAGCTTCAGCTGCAGCCTCGACTGACTCTTTTGTTCAATTTAGTTATTTCACAGAGCGCCAAATAGTAGTACAATATCTCTCTTCTGATTTAAGGTGGCTAATTAGTACCTCTGGCACCGTACAAGTTTTAATTTCAAGGTGAGCGAGTGCTTTCCCCACTGACACTGCAACCACACCTGAGCACCTGTCAAACAGAGGGGAAAGAAAGGCTGCTGTAGTCCTCACTATCTGTAATCCTGTACTGAGAAACATACTCTTAGCTGCATTTACTACCTGTAACGAGGTACTGAAGTGCCTGTTTGCTAAACTATGACCAGGCTTTGCAAAAACCAGTAGAGCACTAGGTAGTGAGGTCCGTGCTAAGGCGCCTACAGCTAACTTGGTGTAGAACCGACAGGTGGTCCCCTTTTGCAAGCTGTCTCCATACTAGTTAAAGGGAATTTATGCTAAGGGATAATCCCCCCCTTTTACTGGTTGCTTTGGGCACTTTTTGTCACATGTAAAGACACGTGAAGGACAAAAACATTAATAAAAGCTAGGATTTAATGAGTTACAAGGTTACCACCATAAAACACTTAAAGACCCTTTATCAGTTGTATCTCACAACTTAGCAACTTTCTCAGCTGTTTAAGCCACAATTACTCACCTGTGCCATATCAGAACTAGGCCTTGCATCACAGGCAGCTGAAGCTCAAAAAAGAAGGGGTTACATGAAGAGAGGCATATACTGATGTTTAGTCAATACTTACTAAAAGGGGGGAAAAAAGTTCTGAAATGATGTAATTCTACTTCAAGTCCCCAGAGATAAAACAACAGTAGTACTTCAAAAAGGCAAAAATAAACAGTTAACACTCAACAGAAATAAAGAATATGAACACAGTTTAATTAAGAAATACACCCATGGTCACATTATGTCTGTGAACATAAGTTCAGTATTCTCACTGCACAACTTCCACATCCGTACATTCTACAATGAGGAAGGAAAAAACATTGGTAATCTTTAATGGTTACATAATTTCCAAGAAGTATTAGTGAAGAGAGTAGTATCCTTTTAATGTACTAGGAAGTTAGTGCTCGTTGCTTTTAGCAAGAAAAGGGATTATAAATAGAAGTATCTGAACACTGGGGGAGGGAAAAACTAGATCCAGAGTGTTTCACAGAATTAATGCTTTCAAACAGTACTTCAACCCAGTAGGAGAGCAACCAGTTACTGAAGGTTTCATTTTACAATGAAAGACATTTCAACTTAGAGTGTGATCTGACATAGGACAATTATGCATATACACAGATTTCTGCCTTTTAAAACAAATTGCATTTGTAGTGTTTGAGTCCCTTACACACAGGCACAAACTTTGCTAGCTTCTCTTTCCCTTTGCAGAAGTTAGTGGGACTGTGCAATGCTGGAGCAGTAGTCTAAGATATCCTGTATAGTGAATTCCATAGTAATTCCTGATCCAGGATAGCAGCGAGCAATCAGCCCTTCAAAGTGCTTGTACTGACGTATAAACTCATCTTGCATAGAATGCCATACAACCTGCCAAAGAAAACAAACTTTAGAAAATGCCAACTGGCACAAGGCACAGAATGTAAGTTGCAAGACACTGGCTCATTAATTGATTCTTAGTACAGTGAAGGTGATATTTGAAAGGTAAAGGTTGCAAAAGAATCAAGGTGCAGTTAACTGAGTTGAATCATTATCAAAAATTATTTTTTACCCATTGGGTTTCTTTTAAGACCTTAAATGTTTACATCACTCCTACCAAATTTACACTTCAAAGTAGAAAACAGGAAAGGACATGAGGGGGGTTTCCCTAAAAGAGGTTATATTGCTTTTGTCTTTAAAGAAAGAAAACAAAACAAAACCAGAACAGTGTAACCAATTCACAATAAGACTTCTAAAAGCCTTTAACAACTGCTTAAGTCATGAATCAGTAATAAAATTTACAGAATATTGTAAAAATATTACATAATACACTATCAGAAGATATTCAATCGAAAGTATACGCTGCTACAGAGTAGCAGTTACATTTCCATATCAGATTAGCAGTTCAATTTAAATCTGGTTCTCTCTTCTTTCAGCATGCCCCAGAAATGGAAATCACCCATTAATGGACAATTAGGGAATCATAAAGGAACCTTCTTTGTGACCTCTCTCTACCATTGTAGTTAAAAATCAGTCCATTAAATCAAATGGAATCAGCATGGGGTTATAGGAGGTCCAGCTCAAAACAGTCAATGTTGTTCAGAATTATTCTGAAGCTAGACGTGTCCTACATGTGCAAAAAACATATGCAAAAGCCATAATAAAGTTTGTGCAAATATTACAAGAGGTTCAGCTTATTCTTTTTAAACCATGATTTAGTTTACCTGAAGTAAGTTTTCTTCTTCACAGAGATGTTTGTCTACCTTCTTGTAGAGATTATCCAATCCCTTCTTTACTTCCTTACCGGGATATTCCTTTATAACTTTACGAAGCTCTTGTTTATTGAAAGCCAGCTGATAACTAACTTCTTCTTCACGTATACCTTGAGCCACACGAGCTTCAACACCTTCAAAGAAATGCTAATAATAATGGTATTATTAGTGTAGATTTCTGATAGTTATTAAATATTACTACACATACGCTTGTTTGATGGCATGTCTTGCTTCTGCTTGACAATATGGCTGCTGTGCGTTCCCTCCATTTTTCTTTTTAATTAGGTAAGGTAGCATTGCTCAGCCATAAACATCAGAGCCCAGCTCACTGATCGATAAGTACCAACATAAAACCAAAATTAACCATTTCTAGAAGTAATCAAGCTTTTCTTTGCAATCCTGTAATCAATACTGAATCATCCTCAAACTCCTCAATTAATGAGATCACAGCCTAGGAAAGCGCTGGATCTTTAAGGTAGAAACTTTGACTATTCATTTGAACAGGAAATTCTCTACTTGCACCATAATTATACAGCAGCCTTCTTTTCTTACCTTCCCCCAGCAGGTAGCTCAATTTATCATTCAAAACAGAGGGAAGTATGCTAACAAAAATCTGTGTAAAGCCACAACATCAATTGAAGTTGACAGCATTAAAAAAGTTATTTAATTCTCAACAAGCCTTATGTTTAGACTGTCCCTTTCTGCGCCTGTCTCAGAAAATGACTGGCTGGAAGTAGCAGCAGGCTGAAATTCTTATAGAAAAAAGCAACTAACTTTGGGAAGCATTCAGTGGGCAGAACTGAAATATTTTGCGGCTAAAGCTCAATCATTTGGTTTAACAACTAGCTAAACATAGGACATACAGGACTTTCTTACAAGAGTTACAGCAATATGTATTGTTGAATGTTTAAAAAAAAAAACCTACTTTTCTCTGCAGCTGAGGAGGAGAAAGTTATTGCAAAGCTCCTGATTAGTCATGAAGATAGTCTTGGAAGAAAATAACCAAGTTTTTCATGGCAATGGATGGTACTTATTAACCAACAGTTGTAAGTGTCTTAAATAGCAGGTTTTGAAGGAGAAAGAAATGAGGGGAAAGTTAAGAATACTCCTGGCAGTCACGCTTAAGTCTAAAAAAATACAGATAGCGACTATGATAGATGCAATGATAAGAAGATAAGACCTTAACCAAGGGAACACTTAAGAGAGTTAGCCCACTCCGTATCATTCAAATGTATCAAACCAAACCAGAATATACTTGCATTTAATTTCTCCAGAGGCTGTCCAAGTGAATAGATTACATAGGACTGCAGATGATCAGTGTATTTCTGCTTGGCTTCTTTTTTCTCAGACTCAAGACAAGAAATTTTCAAGCGAGAAAGTGTTGCAAAAATACGATGGAAGTTCTCCATCATGACCACATCCCTCGGTGTTTTCTGGCTTTCGTTTGCCACTTTCTCAACTGGAAGAGAAAAACAAAACACAGAATGCTTAAAAAACTTGAAGGACAGACAAATTAAAAAAAAAAAGGAAGAGAACCACAATAATATTGCAGGAGGAAACTTGGGATTTTATGTTGAAAATAACCATTTATATGATTGCCATAACTATTGTTAAATGAATGAATATTTGAGAGACTTCAAGAGAAGCAATATACATGTACTGATTGTAAGACTATGGAATTTACATATCAAAAATCACTTAAGAGGATGGCTTCAGCCATAATGAATGCAGTTAAGTCTCTATGCCTGCTCATCCATTAACCATTTTGCCGAGACTACCAAATAAGATGCCTTCCATGAAAATGATTGTTTATGGCACACATTCCTGGGCACCACAGTATCAATGAACAGAACTGACCATTTCAGTCAGATCACTGAAATATCAGGAAAAATCTGCTACCGCCAGTTTTGGTCTTCCCATCTCTTTTCTTCATTCTGCCTGAAGTACTACATCTTTCTGCTTCAATATCACTTTCAAGTTAAATAACCTACTGCGTTAAATGGAATTTCCTGCTTGCACTGATATTATACATTGGTCTGACCTTGATTTATCCTCATTCTTTATTTTTATTTCTTTCTTCTCCCTCATCATAATAACTTGGGGAACAAGTTAGCTCTGTACTCATCCAAAACAGGCTTTTTCATGCCTGATTCGCATCTTCCCTCTCAAATCCCTTTTAGAACGTACTTTCTGAATTCTTCCTGCACTAGTTATTCTGCCATTGTATAGTTCTGCCTTTCCTCTTCTGTTTGCTTAGTTTTCTCACTAGAACTGTACCTTCTGAAGGACAGATATTTCAGGTGCAATCAAATAACATTACAACATTTTTTAAAATCCACTATCAGCTAGGATGCTACTGCTGACTACACATGGACTCTAGTCAACTGTACTATGAAGTTATATCTCCTCAGTATTGTATAATATGTTCAGAACCACCGTGCTACAGTGTCTCAGATGAGCTTCATTGACACCATGTTCTCCTCTTCCTCTCTTTTTTTAGAGGTATGTCACTGGCTGGGAAGTGCTATAGGTGGAGCCGTTTTAGGTAGGCAGGTAAACCAGCACAGAGATGTTTCCTCCCCCCGCTTTTTTTTTTGTTGTTGTTTCAATTCTATAAAAATCTCCGCCCACTCGAAGTCTAAGGAACAACAATATTCTAGACTCTAGACTTTTTTTTTTTTTTTTTTTTTTTAAATAGAATGGCCAAAGGAGGGGTTTGCTGTCAGTTTTCTAGAATATAATGAGGAAAATAAGGAAGGCTGGAGAAGGACACTGCTGTGACAGGTTGGAACACAAAGGACCTAATCTGCAAAGAAAGGGGCATATTCATAGCCAGAATTCAAAGGCTGAAGTAGGTCTGGATGTGCTCCCTTGAGGGCTATGAAGATGAACGGCATTAGGTCCACATGCCAAGGATCCTGCCCAGATTCAGCTCTTCAACTAGGCCATGCTGGGGGAGAAAAGACAGGAAACCATTTAAGGTCAGACTTGTCGTGCTGCTGCCATCTCCTCTCTTCCTCTAGAGTCCTGGCCAACTTCAGGGAAGGTAACAGAACCAAAACAAGGCAACGGTGTCTGAGTAAGGGGAAAGGAAGCTGGTATGAAGTCTGTTCCACGCTCCTCCCGTACACATTCCTCAGAGAAGTGGATCTTACTAGCTAGGAATCCCTGCTCTACTTACATTATCTCTGTCACACCATTACTGTTTAATTAATTCTCAGTAGTCAGCTGAAACCTTTAGTGCTTTCTCTGCATCCTTTCATAAAGCAGTAGGATTATTATTTCAGTATTTTTAAAGAAAAAGGCTTAGTAGCTGAAATAAGTAATAAAAATGAAGAAAAAAAGAAAACAAACACTGCAAGTCTGACCAAACATATTGAGCACTGATTCTTGTCATAACTGAAAATTACTTTTCAGGTATGCATAAAGGGAATATCTAATACTTTGCTTTAAACAAATATCAAAGTTTACACATGCTTCCTTACTGATGATAATGAGATTCTGAAAATTTCAGTACCACGTTGGTCACAGAGTTTGGGATAACGAGTACAGACTCTTCAAAAATAACAGTATATGTTAACTGGAGAAAAAAACATATATATAAACAGGTCAGAGAATCACTTTTAAGCATAACCCCCTCAAAAGACCTACCACTCACAAAAACAGCTCTAATAAGTTTTATGTAGGCTTTATCTAGATCTCCTCGGCGCTCTGCGTTTTTGAAAATCGATTCAGCAAGGCCTGCAAACTCTTCAAATTCAGCAACAAATGGAAGGATCCCAACTTTACTCTTCTTTGAAATTTTTACTTCATCCATCTGTTTCATTTGGTTACTCTTAAATTTAAAACAAAAAGAAGTCAGTCTCCAATATATAACTTCACACCATGTCATGACCAGAAAAAAAAAAAAAGTCAGATAAACTGAAAAACTGACTTTCATTGAAACAGGGAAATCATTTTCTTTTAAGAAGGATCTCTACTTAAGTCTTCCTCCATTTTTAACCCCCAAAAGTTTGTTATGAGGGAAGGAAAAAAAAAAGGGGGGGGGGGCATTGGAGAAGCATATAAAGGAAACAAGCAAAGTTTTCTGGCTTTTGTTTTCCTTTCTTTCTTTACTGGGTATTTAAATAAACATGCTCACCAGAAGCAAATAATACTTGGACTTGCATTCTGATAATCTAACAAGGAAACAAGGAACTTTTATTTTCTGATTCAACCAAGCAAACAGATTCCTTTTGCTAGGGGAAGTTTCTTTAATCTTCTGCTGAAATCTTATTTCTGAGTATTTTCCAAGAAAAAGTCAGCTTCATTCACGACCAGTTTACTGCTTAAAGTATCTTCATCAGTATTATTATATTGGCTTAGACTCAAATTACATTTATAACAAAAAAATTACCAGTTATACCAGCAAACGTTTTCATTAAACTTGCCATATTTTATGCAACGTGGCCTACTGTATTAGCAAAAGCGATTTTTCAACAGTAGGAGCTGCCTCTCCTACTGCCAGAAGATTTGCCATTTTATCTGTACCAACTTCTTGTTGAAAGAGAGAGAAGTAAATAAACGTGTCGAAGAGACGTGTATTTGGCACATTATAAGGGTTTTCCTTCTCCCCTATGAGCGTAAGACTAGGGGAGTGAGTTTGTTTCGTAAGTCAAAAAGTCAGAGAGCTGTATTTTACTTGATTTACTTTAGTAATTTCAGCAAGAGTACAAGTTTAAATAAATAAATAAATAAATAGATCAGCTAGCTCACAGCAGTGAAATCCTGAGAATGAATAGTCTTATTTCTTATAAATAGTTAAGCAGTCAGGAAAACTGGAATGGAGAGGGAAGAGAAACACAACCACCAGTTACTTACATTTTTTTTGAAAGTGGGACCAATACACGGCAATAAAGTCACTCATTTTCACTTCAATTTAAAAGCAAAATCTAACTATAAGGAAATGCAAAACCAGACTGGATAGGGATAGGCTTTCTATGGTGTTTTAGTCCGCTTAATCAGAATAACTAAAAGAACTTACAATGCATTTATCAAAGTTTCTTTTGACAGTCACCAAAACATTTCCAAGTGTTGTGCTGAGAAAGGAAGCTGGGTCCACGTTTTGTGCTGTCCATACATGATGGCTCATCTTAACTAGCATATACAGGGAATTGAAGCTATCAATCTTGTCCCCCAGTGCAATAAGATTATTCAGCTCAGGTTCAATACAGCGAAATATTTTTGTCATCATTTGTCGGATCATATCCTTCCTGTTAAAAAAAATATATATATAAAACAAAAATTATTACTCTGACAGTTTAATAGCCTATTTTACAGCTTGCTTTGATATGTATTCTTAGGACAAATTTACGGAATATAATAGTCACATTTGCATTTAACAGGTATCAGGGTTTTCAGAATGCTGATAAAGAAAGAATAAAATACTAAGGCAATACAATAAAAACAGAAGGTCACAGATATAAAATACTCTGAAAACTGTTTTCTGTGTGGAGGCTGCCACATGCAAATTTAGAATTTTGCTAAGCACATTTTGCATGGTAACAAAGCCTTGTTTCCTTTCACTTGAAAGCTACTAGAGTATTAAACTTTTTTTGTTCTACTATAGTCAGAAGCATTCATCCTGTATACAAAAAATTCAAAATTTATTGACACATTCAGCGCCTAGTTACAAATTCAGAGTTCATTATTCATTTTAACTGAAGGAAACAATGTATTTTTATGGAGAAAAAGAGATACTTCAGAGAAATTCATGCTCAGGCTTAAAAACTAAAAATAAACTACATCAACACATACTCAGATGATATAGTTTGAGGACCACCAGAAGCGTATGATCGACATGAAGTTCCTCCATCCATTTCCTCTGCTTCATTCTATAAGAACAAGGAATGTATATACAGGAAGCTGAAAGGTTGGCTCAAATTCTGCATTTAACTGACAAGTACATCTGAGAAAAACACCACCACAATTATCAGCATTTTGTTTTTTTTTTCCAAAGAAGGAAATACAATGGTTTGCAGGGTTCTGGCAGAAGAGTTCTGGTCAATGTTCCCTACAATAGAGCATTATAAACACTTACCTTCCATTGCCTTCCTACATAACCTCATGACATAGTACGCTTAGCCTGGCTTTATGAGGAAATAAGGCCACGGCTAAAACATGTCAGTCCTCCTTTAATAGATCTTGAATTGACAGGCCAAAAACACAGATCCTGCCAGCTAACAGAGAACATGAATTAGAGACAACCTGTTTCATATAACTGCCAAATAAATTCACAAGTTGTCCATCTCTCTTGCTAGGCCTGTTCAACATTTTTGACTTAGTGACAGAATTGGAAGAGCCATACCGTTGTTGTTCCAGGGACGCTCTGATGTTGCTGTAGTTTGAAAAATTTACTAATGAAGTCCTGTTCTGCTAGACACAGAGGCTCTAGCTCACTTAATACTCGTTCAAAAATCTAAAAGAAAGCCAAATGTTTCATCAACATATTGAATAGTTGGAACAGTCAGAAACACTCATTTTTTTAACTGTTTGTTGTATAGGATTTTATACTTTCAATCTTTAGTAAACTTTATAAGACTGATATAAGGCTGACTACTTGATAGAAATGGAAACAGCTCATATTTTTACCTTCATAAATGTTACCTGCATCTTAAACACAGTTCCTTCCCATTCATATAAAATAAGGAAAGATGAAAAACAAAGGAACAATAAACATTTTCCCACAATGAGTAGAGTCTTTCAGTCTCAGTCCGAGGAAGTCACGATGTTGCAAATACATTAGCACTTCAATAGTAAGTCATGGGTTCAACCACTCTATTTTCTCCCTAGTTACCTCCCTAGGATGTAAAAAGCCCAAGGGAATTAAAATAGGTGAGCTGTGCACGTAGAAGATAACTGCTCTACAGACAAAGATGTAAATTACATCTTTAGAAACCAACAGCAAGTTTCAAACTGAAATAAAAATATTCATCATGATTTTTAGACTTAATCTAAAATGAAACAGTGAGTATTTTGGCAATAATTCATTATAATTTACTAATATGAATTACCCATATGGCAAATCAGGTTTTAAAGTCAGATTGAAATTATTTGTCTATTATCTTTACACACTATAGTACATTTTCTTTGCAAATATTTAAAGATTACAACATACAGTAATTTACATAAATAAAACATTCTGGCAAAGTAGCAAATCCACACTACTGAAAATTCCCCAGAAGGAAAAATAGTAATTAAAAACAATTGAACAAATTACTAGGTCAGCTCGATAGCTGACAACTCTGTATGCTTCAGTCACACTTACCTTCCCCAATAGGTGAGAGAAAGGTCAAAGTAAGGTGAAAAATAGAACCCTTACCTTTTAAAATAATTTTATACAAAAGATTATCATTTTAATTCTAGACGCATCATTACTACAGCAACTGGTACGTATTAACTTGGAGTTAGATTATTATAGGCATATAATATTTCCTCTCAGAAAAAGTTAGCAAGAATTTGGGGAAGGCAGAAAAGTACTCTTTTCCATCAAATAATTCGATATAGAACAAGTAAGTTATTTTTATCTCCTACTCTGAGAATAGGCTTTTCCCCCACACTTAGATGTTAATTCCACAAGAAATGAGAAGTACTGACACTTTCAAAGGTTACTTTTCTAAATAGATGCCAAGGACACTCCAGCAATTATTTGTTGCCACTGGTAAAGCAGACCACTTTGATGAAAACTTTCATGTGAAACCAGTATAAATGGTTTTACCTTATCAAATTTTGTTCTATCAGCCACATCAAGATCAGAGGCAGACATGTTTCCCATATCCAACAGTGAGGATGACTGAGACCTACGGCTCCCCGAACTCTGAACAGAGAGTTTATTTAGGCTAGAAGTAGATCCAGTCAGTTTTCCAGAACTTCCATGGAGACCTATGAAATAAAAAAACTGTGAGGGAGCGAAGCAAAGGTAGAATAAAACACTTGAGAAGAACAGATCCATTACAGAATGCCTGAGATGAGAGTTGCTAATAGTCCTACATCAATACCAAACAATTAATTGAGCCTTCATCTAAGCTGCAAATAACGCATTATTTTCTTATAACAAGGTAAATGAAATACTTCAGCAAGTTGCAAAGCTAAGTACATGGTAGCTATAAAAGCCTGCACTGCAAGTTACAGAAAAAGCTCAAAAGGAACATAACTGTCAGGTACAAGAAGCACTGAGATAGACAGTCTCCTTGAAAACTTGGAAGCAAAGACCAGTTATGATCTTTGTGAATGCAGTTTGGGCAAAGACTGCCAGTAAGCATGAGACTTAATCTACAAGGAGGAAGAAATTAAAAAGCCTTATGTACACACAGGCACTTTCCATCTTCTCTTGGACTTGATCTTCCCACTTTTAACATCCTTTTGTCTAAATAGTTTACCCTAGCTATTTTTCCTCATCTATAGCACCACGTATACTCTACTGCTGATGCTCCCTCCTCCCTTTGATCATAATGAACATCGAGCTGTTTCTCCCTGATATTCCAGGGCCTTCTCTTAGTGGTGAAGAACATTTGGGTTTTTTTTGAATTTTGGAAATGTTGGAACGGGGTAGAAAAAAATAGTAACAAAAACAAGATATCATCAATATTTGATCCACAAGTAAACTTCTCAAATTTCAACTGCAAAGAAACTTAAAAGCAATCTCGTACCATTTCATTTAATTGCTATATTCTCTCATAACTGTCATGCTCTAGGGACAAAGACAAGACAAAGTTTACAGGTCTAATAAAAGATGTTACCTCAACCTACTGCAAAAGTTGGAAAGCTAAGACAAGCTTTCAGGCACAAACTTTAAGATCAATTAGTAGCATGGGAAAAGCAGATGGTACCTTTACCTGCATACCTTGTCTTAGCCAACTTTTATGTTGAACAATTTCAGTTGCACTTCATCCTTGCCTTGCAAAAACAATAATTCTGCTCACGTTTATTTCATTCTGTACAGACTGCTTTAACGTTAGGTAAGTGTTCCACGATGCAGCACTACATCTTTACATTGATACACATGCATTGACAATACCAACTAATGCAACTAGTTATACTCACTCTCAGTTTCCTGTTTGACAGCACTTTCTTTTCGAGGCAGTGTAGCTGGGATGGATTAGGTTGCAAGCATCAAAGACAAAGACAAGTTAAAATGCAGTTTGCACAAACCATGCACAAGATGCAAGTTAAGCTCTAACTGGAAAGAAACATGCAGAGAACTGTAAGCAGCAAGTAACTACATTGCAAACACATTTAGTTGGAGAGGTACTACTCTAGAAATTCAGTGTCTAAACTATACGGAAAACAGATTAAGTATTAAACTTTACTTTTACTTATATGCTTTGTTCAGAGAAAAAGAACGTTCTTCAATAATATTTATTTTTCAGTTCTCCCAAACAGAGAGGCCCATTAAATTACTTTATTTGCTAGAGTTAATATTGCAAGAGACTCAGTTTCCAAGATCAACTGCTATATGGACACTAAATAAAGAAATAAAAATAAATTTATGTAATTTTCTACTGAGTCAGAGATATCTTCCACCTCTTTAATTAAATGAGCGAGCCCACCAATACTGCAAAATCATTTTTAACTTAACTCAAAGACGACTGGCCAGCCTGTTGTGTTTTACTGTTGTTAGCAACTTGGATGTTTGCACAGAGAATATACCTATGTTATTCATGCTGCATCAAAAACTGATGATTGCAGATTCAGAGAGGATGAAAACAATAAATTTACAGTAAAAAAATTGTTTTTATATTTTTGATTGTCTGTGCAGAATAAAACAATTTCCTCAAGTGGACTTCAATCTGAAATTCAGAGTAAATGGGCATGATAAAATTTCCTCACATTTGTAGTAATTAGAGACTCCCTAACCAGTAAAAGGCATTTGCATACATACACTAAAAGCAATACATGGGATTAAGAAGATCTTGATGAGGATGGATGCTTCAGGCCCCCCAAAATGGAGCAAGCAAGCAAGACCTACTGTAATAGGATAAGTAAATACTTCTAAACGCCACAAACATGTCTTAAATACCAGATGTTCTCAAGTAGGCAATAACACTGACAATTTTAATACTGGACTCAAATTTAATTCCAGTCTAGTTTTTTTGTTTTGTTTTTTTAAATAGAGTTTTAAGGCTGATATATTTAGAACATGCATCCGTCATGCATCAGTCCCAGTTCTTCAGTCTCCAATTCCCAAGTGCATGGGACCACACTGCAGAATGCAGAGAGATGCATGCAAAGTTCAGGCCCTGGACAATCAAAGGAGCCACAGTGAGTACCGCATTTGAGAAGCCACATCATATAACCATGAAACAATAGTAGCACTCTTTCCCACACTTGATTTTATGGTATTTAAGTATCAAAGTCTTGGCTTCATCAGAAGAAAAAACAACAAAAATAAGACTGTAAGACAAGTGTGAACGCTCATGACCCAGAATATTTTTGCCATAAAAATGCAGACAGAGAACCCTACGTTAACATAGAATGCTAGAAGAATTCTCCCAAGCGTCCCTTCTGCATTTGAGGCATTCAAATAGCAGTGCTATTCCCAAAGCACACAAAAAAGAAGGATAACAAAAAAAAAAAAAAGGAAAAAAGGCAAGAACACACACCAAGGCAGCTCAAAATCATGTCTTCTTCAGTGTTAGAGTACAACTGGCGCATTATACACCTAACGTTATTCCTTAAGTATATTATTAAGAAATGATACATTTTGAATTAATGTGCAACTAGAAATATTATGATCACTACCTTAAATGTATAAGCCTCCTTGCAAATTACACATTATAAGCTGTTACAAAATAAATACATCACTTGATATTTAAATGTTGAAATGAAACCATATTAAATAGAAACAGCTTTTTTTTTTTTTAAAAAAAAAAGCATAGTTCGTTTTCCTTCTTTGCGAACAGTACCATTAAGAACACGATGAGTACTGAGGAGCAAAGTTTTCTGTAAGAAGGTGGTCAAATTTGCTTGTGGCCTCAAATACGCAGCCATTAATAATCATTATTTAAAGTTTACTAATCATAACATTAATAATCCTGGCAGAGTGCCCCACTGGATACAGCTTCCAATTTTGGCTTTATTTAGAAACTGACGCCTGCCAATTTTTGGAGGACTGAACACTTGGGTCAAGTTTTCCATGTCAAGCAGTCACCAACAAGACTCAAACAAAACATACCTTTTGGTATGCTTGTGAAAGTGTAACTTGTTACAAAAGTAAACATATCAAGAGCACTAGTAACAAAAAATTCCTTTGCTACACTACTCCTGGACTCTGTTTTGTGCAACTTTTAAACATTAAGTTTACACAAATATACAACAGAAACCTTCTAGGTGAAGGCGCTTAAGTTCGCGAGTTGAATAACCTTCCTCTAAAATGGCAGCCCTTTAAGACACTTATAGAAGTCAAGAATAACTGTCTCCTCGCAAATGCTAATCACAAAAGATACCGCAAGATAAAGTGTTTTAGAAATCGATTTATATTAAGGTGCTTTGTTCTTAGAATAAAATAGCTTTTCAAGACTTATGAAATTAACTCTCGCGACTGAGACACACTATGGCACCGCCTGCTCTCCATGGCCAACAGCCTGCCAAGGCTTTCTTTCCAGCTCTCCTCCCCACCTTGCCCCAGTCAAATCTCCACTCTTCTGCTTTCTTTCTCTCATTACTTTTTCCTGCTCTCTATCACAAGCCTTCAAAGCATCAGCTCAAGATCCAAAATTGGCTTGACAGAACCTACTAGCTAAACCTGCACTTCACTTCTGAATTTAGGATTTAGAAACGAGTCAACTACGGCAAAGATAGGTACCTCAAGCAAACAAATTTTGAAAGTGTACTTTAAAATACAGAATAGCTAATATATGAATGCACTTATATCACTGCTGCTTGCTAAGTGTCCAGGTTATTTTTAGAATCGCTTCACTTCCATGCGCTCATTTTTCCCCTATCGGGGATGCGTACTCCCTTTTGTTGAAAGGCCTACAAATTAACCAAGCACGATTTCTAGTCCTAGACTACGCATGTCAATCCCACTGAAAACACAACAAAATACACAGGTTTCCTCAGGCAGAATTAACGTTAAAACTAGCCTCTTCAAAATCCATCAGAAGCAGAAACAGCAGAAGGAACACATATGCATACTTCCCAAGCTTTCTTTAACAAGAAGAGTTATCTTTCAAATTTAATCCAGTAATAAAACAGGGTAGCTCATTAAAAATTGAGAGTAGATTGGAGATCTGACAAATCACATCTTATCCTCTGATCTTGCCCAATATAACAAGATTTCCATTGCACTACTTTGACGTTAGGGAAGTCAGAAGTTTTGCCAACCATACTTTCCATCCACCTCCTACCTTGCCAAACACAGCCAGCTTCCAGCTTAGGCATAGGACAGCACTACAGTATCGGCTCTAGATGTTGTAATGAGTATTTTATATGTAAATAATAAAAAACAAGGGAAAATATATGCCTCCTAGAAGCTTACCAAACTTTTTTCCTTCTTTGGTTGTGCCTGTCATCTTGATCTTGGCAACTTCAAAGAAGTCTTTTATTTCTCTTTCATATAGCCGTGATAAATAATCCATATAATTCTTAAATGAAAAATCAAAAGTTAGTTAACTGTTAGGTATACATACTACGTTCTATTACAATCAACTCATTTTTAACAACCAGCATGCAAATAAAATGTACAAAATATACTGTTTTGGACATGTATATACACACAAATACATATTGAAGTAGGTGATATCCATTTTGCTGGAGAGTTCGCAGACAAATAAATCAAAAGCTGCTATTTCCCCTCCATATGGAAATACATACATGGTGGTACATACAGTAGTTATTGGTGGTGGAACAAAACTTAATCCAAGGTAGAATGGACAGAATTCAGCACTATTCTCCCCAGTCTCTTTTAATAGACTACTACTACGCCAAAAAACCAAATAAGATACCATTCCTACACATCCTCTTGAGTATGTGGCTTCCCTAATTACATTCCCCACCAGGGAAATGGAAGACCAGAAAAATCTGAAGGGCACAAACTCCGATTGCCTACTACAAGACTCAGTAAACTGCAAATTCATTTTTGTTTGAAACATTGCTGAAAATAATTTCAAAAGACAAGAGGTACAACATCTGGAAATAACTTTGAAGATTATCCATTTTTAGATTTTACCACAAAGGGTTAATTTTTTTTAACTTATGGACAAAGACTACCCCAATAATCTGTCGTCTCCATAATCTGTCGTCTCCATTTTCCTTAGAATTCTGTTACTTAACACATACAATCTATAAAGCTGTCAATTTGATTTTTTTTTTTTTTAAAAGAAAAAGATGTTAGCTTTTAACCGAATGTTTGACTTGCACTGAAAGCAAAAGAACAACTACCTCAAAGCCATTTTAGGAGTCTAACTTAAAACTTCCATTTCATTTGGGAATACCAAAAGCTTCAGAGGTCTGTTGAACTAAAAATATCATGCAGGCAAATAAATACACCGATATGAAAATAGCTCAATTATTCTTCTTACTGGATGGTAAAATGGCAAACCGCTTTACATAAATATTGAGATTAACACTGTAGGATGCTTCAGAACAGAGATACATAGAACCTGGAATAAAACATGGAACGCATCAAATACCAAAGCAAAGTTTCCTATCCCAAAGAGGAACAGGAAACGAAAGACAGTGAATTACTTTTAACGCAAAGGAGTATTCAAGAAAAATGCCCCCATATACAGGCAACTCTTGACTTTTGTAAAAATAATAAATTATGTAAATTCTCTAGAAGCATCTGAGCATTTCACATACCTTCGTCAGACCTTCATATTTTCCGTAGTCTGTGTTCTTAAGCCACTCCATCAGTTTAGCGTAACGAAGTAAATCTCTGTGAAATGGATGATGATTGGGTAATGTCAATTCAACAGAGTGCTGGGCAAGTGTGGAACTCTGATCGTGACCCTTAACAAAAGAAAGTATTCAAATAAATCTGGGAGCGCTATACAGATACACTAGAGATTTTCTGAATAACAAACAACGACAGCAGCCCACTGAGACAAACAGAAAAGCATCAAAAGCATCTTGCGTAAAATCAAAAAATTACCTCAATTTCGGATCCCCACTGTAACATGTAACTTTTCAGCTGGGGTCTCTAAATATTATCCTAATACAGTCACTAAGATACTATCGTTGTAGCAGCTAATGCACCTTAGTAGGCTTGCTCATTGTAAGGCCCCAATCGCTTCTAACTTTGCCTTCAAGAAAATTCAATTTGGCATTTTTTGCAGGAGAGCGCAAGACTGAAGGTCTAATAAGAAGAACGTGACTGTTTCGGAACAATGTAAAGGATTATTACATTATTTTTCTTAGCTAATAAAAAAAATTGCTTTTTTTAAAGCTGCTTCTTTTCCCCTTTGAAAACACCAGTTCACACATGCTCAGTAAACATTTACTGGAGTTAAGCAGTTTAGGACATGCAGCATAAACCAGTCCTTTAGAAGCAAGTTACTAGCTTTACGTGCCTCCTTCCTTTTCTCTGGGGGATCTTCTGAAAAAAAAACAGTAATCCTCTAAGCAAAGATTGCACTTCACAGCAAGTTACGATCTGTCTTTTTAAGCTTTCAGCTGCTCTTATTAGCGACATACGTAAACGAGACACCAATGGACTAGTATAAGCCCATATTAAAGACAAAAAATTCCTAGAGGGCTTCATTCATTTATTCTCACAGACAATCACGAAGGTTCACACTTACTGTTAAGTTAATTTCTCTTCTAAAACAAATTGAAATCTTGTAGTTTGACTACAAAAAAAAGCTAACTTTGTAAAGTGTAATTATTGCAACATGTAATTTGGAATTAGAATCCAGCAGTAGTCATACGGCTGCTGAATATATAGCACATGTAATTGCTGAGGTCATACTCCATACTGTAGGTACTTGGCATGCATCTATTCATAACAAATAGATTAGAAGTAGACACCTGGCACACAAGAGAAAATAGCACAGAGATACAACGTAGTAAATTAACAGTGAGGGTTATCATCATTTGTTACAAGTGAGTTAATATATGTGTTCAGAGTATAAGAGAGTCTCTTCAACATGTCTTCAACAGTTTTTGTTGAAACTAGATATAGAAAACTATTTGTGGTCATCTCTTCTAACCCCTAGCATGCAACACTTATTCCTAAGTACGCACTTTCATGTTTCAGTTCATTTTAGTTTAAAAAAAATTTACCTGATGGCTTCCACAATTTCCTTTGTTAAATCAGTCCAAAGGCTAACTAATGTTACTGCTAGGAAATACTCCACTATCCAGCCAGCTTTTTTGCTTCTTTCATCTGACTTTACATGCATGTTCTTTTACTAAAATAGATTTTTGCTTAGCATTCACATTCTTCATAAAGCTACATATGACAAGTCCCTTCCCAGTCTATGCCTCTTCCCAAGCCAACTTCTCCATTATTACCTTTCTGTTTACAAATATTACTGCAATTACATGTAACTGTTATATCTGTACAGTTGTAGAAATATTATAGTTTCCTGAAAATACGTTTTCTCCATACACTTCAGTACTTCATTGTCTCTTAGCAACTCCAGAGATCAGACGAACGTTATCTAACACACAGATAAACAAAGCTTGAGAGCAGATGCAAATACCAGAAGGGAAAAGAGGCAAAAATCTGATGTTCCACAAACAGTAAGGATATATTTCTTATTTGTAAAGTCAGAGATGCAGCTGCTAGTTAGATAAGGCAAGCTTAAAAAAAAAAAGTTAGTTACAAAAGCTTGTGTCAAACCTCATGTACTCACTGGAACTGAGAGAGAGTAGGACCTGTTATAGAGCTGAAGTAGGGTCTGAGTAAACTAATTGGAGATTTGAAAAAAAAAAAAAAAAAAAAAAAAAGATGCTTAAAGACATCCATCCTCAGGAAGCAAATCTCAGGACAGTGATTTCTGAATATTTCAAATATAGGTTCAAAAACAAGGCTTAGCAATTTTACTTTGCAAGACTCTTTTTTTTATGGCTGTTGAGGCCCAGACAGCAAGAACTCTGGCATTACCAGGCTCCTAAATCCTTAAAATTTACCATTTTTTCCTCAACTAATTAAGCCTTAGGCTAAAATAAATCCTTATATATTTCAGAGGTGTGCTTAATGCAGATATCAAACATACTACAGATTTTTTTTTTTCCCCCCTGTGGTAAACATCAGATTATTTCTGAGGTCTTTATAGTTTGATATGTTTAGTAATCTCTCCGCCCAAAATGCCTCTAGCAGTCCATTCACTTTCTGATCGCACCAGAGAACATGTCCAGTTTCTGTTGGATGGTTCCTCTTTCCAAAAAAAAGTCTGTGACTGAAAATTTCAGATAAATAATTAAGTTAATACCTGCTGAACAAACACGCTGTTCAAATGACTGGCAAGCCTCCGTGCAAATTGTTCACGCAAGTCACTAAATCGCTGTTGTTGCTCTTTGACTGCATGAAGCATATCATGTCCTAAAAGCAAACAAAAAGAACCCCACAGAGTACAAAATATATAGTTATATAGCATATGTGGGAACAGATGGGACCACAGGTAACAACTCCCTCAGTGAACAGAAACAACATCTAAGAGCAGTTGGAAAGGAACTTACAATAAAGGCACTCCCATAATAAACGGTGTGTGTCAGACTGTAGTCTAACAAAACCATTACCTGGACGAAGAGCTACATTCATACACTGCAGAAGGGCATCTGCGGCATTAGTGCAGGCCTCAATGCCTCGAGATGATGTCAGATCTCCCTCCTGAAGGGCCTTTATATGACCTTTAGCCAAGTCCATATGATTCTACAAAATAATAAATAGTACTATTTATAAGCCACAAGTAGGTTAGAGTTTAGCTTTATGCTATTCTGCTAAATAAAGAATGATAAACATAATCCTATCATTATAAAAACTTAAGCAGTTAGTGCAAAAACAGAACAACAAACTGATTTTAAACAGACTTCACACGTGGTTGCTTCATACGAAGGTGACAACATAAAGGACTTTATACTTAAATCTGAACAGCCCTGCTAAGCACAACAAACATGCTTACCACTAAGAACTCTATCTCTGACAGTAGTTTTACGTTGTTGGTGTTACTGAGATGGATTAGGTGGTTGCTTTCTGAAATTTGATCCATTTGTTCTTTTACACTCTGAAGCATTTCTTCGTAACTGCTCAACTTCATCTCAATCTGATCAACTTCCTTCAGAGCTTCATCCAGCAACTTCATCAAAATATTCACCTGTTTCTCAGAGGCCATGATTGACTGGATATTTGCCTACACAGAAAATTAAGCCATAAGATTCTAACAGACGTTTTTGTATCTCAAAAGCATTCTGATAGCAATGGAGACAGAAGGGGATATCAAACACACACTTTTCAAACTCTTGTTTGAAAGAGACTGAACAATTTAAGCCTTTAATACTTTCTCATCTAAAGTGCTACGGAACGTAACCCCTCAGTCCATGACACTTAATTATTTCATATGGAAATGATAAGAAAACAAACCTGTTCTCAAGTTCTCAGGATTCAAGTATTTGTCTGCATAAAAATAGATATTGAACATAAGAATCCCTATTACACTGGAACGTTTTATAGCTCCAGAAAACAGCTTAAGTGGTAAGATCGTCTGTTTCATTGCAAGACCAACTAACTATGTTAACAGCCATTTTCCAATAGAAGATGAACACAAAACTTGGCAACCGGAGGAGTTTGAGCGTTCCCTCAAGACTGTGAAAAATCTGCGGCATCTTCTTACTTCTCTAAGCAACAAAACACTGGAAGGTTCAGTTGTTTAAAGAGCAAAATAACAAATAACATAGCTGAATTCTGCAATTTTATGAGATTATAAGAGTTTCCTAATTATCCTCTAAAATAGAGTAATGTTTCACATTAGACATGAACACCAATGCCTATTCTCTCTCTCCCCACATCCCCTCCTTCAAAAAAGAGAAGGGGAAAAAAAAGGAGAGAGGTACACACAGATTGCCTTCCTTTTCTATTCTCTATGTCTCATTTGAAGAGGTAAGGCTCATCCCAGAAGATCTGGAAGGTGAACAGTGAATTCCAAGATCTTTAAAATCTGATAGGAAGTAGTATGAAATTCTGCTTAGGAGTAGCAAAACAAATACTTACATATGTACGTTTTTAATAAATACGCAGCAGGATATTACCTACTATTTCAAAGGACCCTACACAGTCAGTATCAATGAAAACAGTTTTACATGCCAACACACCGTACATTAGAAGAAATTTTTACCCCATCTAGCACTTGTAGCTCTCTAGACAGCTTTTCTGCAAAGGCCTCAGCATTAGAGATGGCATATTCACACCCTTCCATCATTATTTCAATATCCTGTTCCTCTCTTGCATTTAATTCCTGGTATTCATCCACAGCCTCTTCATCACCTCCTGCTACACTTTGATTCTCTCCACTTGGAACTGATTCTTACGTAGAGAAGAGAAATAAAATACATGTTATCCAAAGCAGAAGGCCGCAAGCACTTTAAGAGCACTGAAGTACGTTCACCTATCTTTAAGTAGATGGATCCATTAAATCACTTTCAAAACAAGCACCTGTTACCTAGATAAACTTTGCTTTCAAGTCATATCTCAGTCTTCTACGGATTTCAATAAGATTTCCAGAACTGGTTCACGACAGTGACGTCCTCCCAAATATGTAACATACGCAAAATACAAATAGCCACCTTCCTGTACTGAATATATAAAGGGACATATTGCCTCAGTTCATTCACCTCTCATGCTGGTAATGAACATCTGCATATTTTGCAGCACTATTCTGGAATTATTAGTGGAAATTTCATAGAAATTAGAGGCACTCTTTTGGTACATAGCATAAAAAGGGAAAGATACTAAGGTTAATTAAGAAATATATCATAAAATAAGTAAAAATTGTCTTGATGCTCAAGGTAAGTTTCCATCACAGGAAAAACAGTACTGAAGGAAATGAAAATTATATAACTAAATTTTTAATGAACTATGACTTCTCACTGCAGCGTTTAATTAAAAAAAAGCCATTCATAGGCTAACAAAGTTTACAGGACATTAACGTAGTCCTGGTGGAAAGTGTTTAGGACTTCTGAAACTTAACTGCCATCTCTAGCAATTTAGTAAGCTATTCAAAGCACTATTTAAAAAAAAAAAAAAAAGCTAATTATGAAAAATTGCCCACAAAGAAGAATAAAGGAAAAAGGTGTTACGCACCTTCTGCAACTTTAGGTAGTTCTGGAGAATTAAAAGGTATGGAAAAGCAGAAGAAAGGAAGCAGAGAATGTTAGCTAGGCAAAGCATGTACAGTGTGTGTATTTTTAAGCGGCAATAAGTTGAATCTATTAATTTTGCAAGGACTTGAAAAGTTACTGGTTGGTGAGAAACAACTTTTGGTCAACACTGAAAGACGCAGATGCTCTCCTCCCTGTTTTATGCTTCTAAATACCCAAGTTGTTCTGCACAAATCAGTCTACGGTTTAATATCAATCAACATTTTGGCCACTTCTGATAGAAGCAGTATATGAAGTGTCTGCTCGCTAGTCTTCACTAAAAAATTTAACTACTAAAAGATATTGTGAATGTAAAAAAAATCATATTTAACATGAGTGTACAAAATACAAAGTCCTCTTAACATCCAAGCAGTCACTTAAGCTGCACTTTCAGCAGAATTTAACAGATGTTTCACAGTTCATAAACCAGAAACCAAATTTAAGCCTTACATAAACTTTAGCATGCTACACAAATGTCACTTTTTAAAGAATTTTTCTAGCTCAGGGCAAGTGAGAACAAAAAGATTTGTTACACGTTTAGGCCTACTAAACCGTACAGGTAGGTTTAGTTTTGTCAAAGAAACAGAATATCCTAAAAATGCAATACACTTACTGATATTTAGAGTTTCATTCACGTATTATTTTGTTCCAGTTTTGCAATATAAAATATGCTTTCCAGGCGTCTTGTTTATACGAAGACTTTTTAAAAAAATATAAAAAGAGGAGTAAAATTTAAAAAAAATCAAGATTAGGATTTGTTTACTCAGTATACCTGTTTTACATTGATAACAATCGAACTTTACACTTAACATACAGTTGTAGAAATTTACCTTCCAAAAGCTGTGAACTAACATTAATAAAGTCAATTTTCTTTCTAAGATATCTCTGATTGAGCTTCCAGATACATGAAATGAAAGTGTTCTTTTCCACTGTGCTGCTTGCCACCCATTTGTACACTTTGTCAAAATGTAAATCAAATTCAGGATTTTCCTGCAAAAGATGAGATAATTTACAGGCTCATCAGTCACAAATGATTCTCTGACCAGCAGAGACTGTTTACTCATTTAATTATTGAAATGACAGGATAAAATGAAATTACACAGACGCCAACCTTAAACTGATATGCTAGCAGCGGTATGCATATTCACCTTAACGAAGAAGCTACACCATTACAAGAGCTAGTAAAAACCATGAAGAAAACGTCTTCTCAAGCTAGGTAAGGTGACAGTAACATATAACACAGAAACCTGTGACGGTTTAAAGAACATATTACAATGCTGTCTCATCTAAAATTTTGTCCTCAGAATGACTAATGCTGTGCGTTAGCCTTCTGTCACCAAACCACGGCTGGAATTACTGACAACATATACAACACAGCTCAAGGAAACTTAGGGGAACTGTAAAGGAAAAACAATTACGAGGACTTTATATATTTTACAGATGCGACAGCATCTGATATCAGAGGACAAGATAAAAAAGGTCACTTGTTTCCTGCCAGGGTTTTTACCTAGGGTTCTAGGTAAAAAGCTACTACAGAAATATTTTGAAACAAGAGTATCCCCTGAAGAGGGGGATTGCTTTGATAACATTTGATTAAAACATTTAATTTCCTTTCTATAACCATTTATGCACCCACTACTGACAGCAACTGATCACAGGCTGTTTTAAAGATCACAGTCCAAGCATTTTACAAGGTTCAGCCTCCTTCTGATGAAAAAGTTATTGCTTCAGACGTGCATTAACTTCTTATTTCTACATAGTCTGTAAAAATGAAAGCTAGTTTTGCTGTTACACATTACTTATATTGTTACTAATGTTTGTAGGAGAAGCAGCTGGCACACGAAACTGAACATGACAGGAAGTGAAAATTCCTGTATGGTACAATAAAAGCAATTGTTTCTCCTGTAGCTCATACTGAGAAATGTAATTACTATACATCTTTCTGCTCCCTCCCCTCCTCCCAAAAAGTGATTACATAAAATTTGAGTTGTCATCTGACAACTAGTGAGGAAAGGACCCATGTCAAAAAAGTCGCATAGGATTACGTGTTAAGAAACCAAAACGTGACGCAGTTAACTTTAATTTTGACATTTTTTAAATGTCTGAGAGTTGGGTATTCAAAAATTTTTTGCAAGAAAGTTTACAAAATCATTCATTAAACAGCACATGCATAAGTGCACGTTTCCAGAACCCCATTTAACCAAATTCTGTTCTGCAGGAAAAATTCTGAAGGACAGGTTGACTACAAGAGGTGTTGACTACAGGAGGTGTTTATCCTGACTACAGGAGGTGTTTATCCAAAAAGATATTAAGGAACAGCATGGAAAATCTAAAAGCTATCTAACAAGTATACGAATATCTAAAGTAACAAAGCATATTTACCCTACAATTGATAAAAGCTCAGGAGTTTTCAGTTTTGAGGTAAGTAGTTTTCTGGACACCACAAGATGAAAAATTTTCATCTCTGCCTGTTCATGAATCTTAGTTTATGAATAAGAGATGAATTTATAAGGGCAGAATTAGATTATGCTTCTTATTCTGTGGAAAAGAACAGCAGCTCAGGGTTGTATGCTTTCCAACAAACGGTTAATGTCATGATTTAGAGGACAGCTATAAGAGTTTAATCTGACTCTCATATGAAAGAGCTGACCTACACTTTTATATATTGCTCATAAAGAATGTTTTGAGTGTCCTGTCAAAAAGAGTACATGTGGCCCAATAAGATGGCCATGACTCATTTCAAGGGAAACTAAACTTTTGAATCAAAATTTACACAGGACTTGAACCAGAAAAAAAGTACTGGTTCTTAGCACAAGTACTATACAGAACCTAAGAGACGCTCACAGTAAACTGGGAAGATATTCAGAATATTTCAATTCAAGCATACCTGCACTACTCAGACTCAGTTTACTAGGGTTATATTCTTGGGAAGGCTGGAAGAAAATACAATAAACATGTATCATCTTAAACCCAAATTAACACATTATCAGTCAAAGCTGTATGACAATGAATAGCCAAGTTAGCTCTGACTTGGAAGTAAAAGTGTCCCAAGTAGAGTTCGCACTAAAAGAAGTTACACATACTTTAACAGCATCTTTGGCATCAACCACAGCAAGATCTCGAAGCGCCCACGCAGTCTGTCTTTTGTAGAAATCTCCCTTGTCAGACTTTTTCACTTTTACCACGTTTACTTGCACTGGACGTTCCGTTGTCACTGTTAAATGAAGTATAAGAGCAATTTTGAAACACTCAAACTACATTAACATCTGTTTCTGCTATACTTAAGCTTATTTTATATCTGATGAGAACAGAGCCCTCGAAACAAGTTTCATCCTCAATACCCACAGCTCAGTTTAAATTTCAGTCATCCAGATGTGCAGCTCTGCACAGCTTCTCAAGTCCTGAAGCCAATTTATGCCTATTTCTTTGGTGCAGCAGAACTATGGCCGCACTGCCACATCACTGAGGGAACAAAGAAGTCAATGGAGATTCTAGCCTGATTAAAAATGCTTTCTGAGATTCGTCATAAAAAAAAAAAAAATCCAGTCAGCTAATTTACTGATAAGTTGGACAAAAGCACCTTCTTGGAAGAGGTGTAATATAAAGGACGTGCTCTCAAAGGAACATTAGGACTCAGTTAAAATCCTGTGCCTTTCCAGATCCCTCTGTCTTGGACTCTAACCAGCACTCCTTGCTGCATCATGTTTAGGCTGATCAGTCTAGAGATCTACTAAATCTCCTTTTAAGCACCATACAAGGCCTGCTTCACAAGCCCACCCAGTCCAACACAAATAATTTTGATTCCTTCCTTGCAAGTTACAATAAGATCTGAGAGTAAAAGCAAAGGGTTTTGTTTCTGTTTTAATAGAAGCAATAACAGATATAAGCTACAACTAATTTTTCCATTAAAAATGGAAGCATCTGTTTTATAAGGAGCGAGAATAAATATTGTACATAAAGCTAAGAAAAAAGCAAGTGAATAAAAAGGGTGAAAACAAAAATATCATGTGGTATTACGACATACCCGTGGCACATAAAAAGCAGTTTCTCTTCTTTTTGCCTGCTTTGCATACATTCACAATGCTCAACAGGCGTTCATCATTGGGAGTGAAAATATCCCTTTGTAAAGCATGCTTGATTGCAGTCATTTTCTCCCAGCTGAAAAATTTCAAAAATTCATACTACATTCAAGTAGACTGAGGAGGCTACTAAAACATACAATAAGAACATACGTTTAGGTATAGCAACTACAGTTTTTAAAAAATACATTTTACAGGTAATTTAATGAATCATAATCTAGACATGCATAATATAGATAGAAGTCCAACTATTTTTGGAATAAGTCCAAGATAAATTTTAACAATTAGTAACCCAAGTGCTTTGGGGGAAAAGGGCCAATATACCAAGCTGAAATCAGTACTGCTAAGCACTCAAGAGTTCAGGATATTCAAGAAAAATGCTGTTTATATGACATCTCTACGGCACTGTAATATTCCACCGTTAACGGCTTTCTAACACCTTTCCTCTCCTTTCAAATGCTTGGTCCAGCTTCTTCCAAAATTGCTTCAGGTTGTCATTTCAGTTATTCTTCAACAGATGTGTAAGATGAACACACAAGGTACCAACAGCCTGCTAATTTTGGAAATATCACCTTTCTCTTCTGGTCAGGACTTCACCTATTGCTCTAAACCACATTCAGACTGACTGCTGCTACTCACTGATCCTCACATTTTTGCTAAAGCAAAGTTTCTCAGCTGTGCAGAATACACCTTTCCTATAAAAGAGGAGACATCAATCCCAAGATCAGATACTTGACATATAGTCCAACTTCTGTTACTAGTTCAACACTGAGTCACAGCCCCAAAACCTTCACTGTGAGTCAGGACCAAGTACATTACTGCAGTCTTCATCCATGACTTACAACCCTTGCCATCCCAGAGCACAGAAGTAGATACAAGAAGCTGGAGACAAAGCTACTTCCTCAGAAAAACGCTTTGAGAGAGCTGAGCCCAATTCAGGCTCCAATAAGTCCCTTGTGGGATTGCTGGAATAATCTTTTCAATACGGTAATGCTAAAGCCTCTTCTGCATGAAATCTATCAAAGACATCATCTCACAGACAGGAAATATATAGGAGAGATTCAACAGAGCAACTCAGCCAGGCTACTTAATGTGCACTGCTTGGCCTCTCTACGTGTGCAACCAGGAAACTCTTAACACTCGTATATCGTATCAGGTAATAACCTAATGTAAGAGCGCGGCCTAACTGTAAAATTCCGGGGAAGCTCGTTCACAGCCAACGGTCAAACAAAAGACCACTCGTGTAAGAGGAACGCTCAGGAGGGTCACTTATCGCAGCCGCGGCTGGAAACCGCCCGTCCGACACCAGCCCCGCCGCCTCCCACCTGCGAGCCTTGCTGAAAGGGCCCCGGGCAGAGACGCGGACCCCCTGCGCGGCCGCTGGCGGCAGACAGGCGCAGCCCCGGCCCGCCCGCCGCTCCGGTACGGCCCCACCCGCGCCCGCAGCCCGGACACGGCCGCCGGGGACCGGAGCAGGCCCCTCACACCTAGCGAGGGGGAAGGGGCAGAGGATGTCGGTGCCGCTCCGGGAACAGGAGCGGCAGCAGCCGCCCGGAGCCGCCTCGCTCTCACCGCAAACCCCGGGCCGGGCCAGACGGGAAGGGAAGCGCCTCCGCCTCAGGACGCGGCGGCTCCGGCTCCGGCTCCGGCTCCGGCCGCGACCCTCCCCACCCCCGCCGCGCTCTGCCCCCAACGGCCGCCGAGCTGCGCCGCCGCGGCCCCCTCCGCTCACGTGACCCTAGCACCGCCCCCCCCCCCCCCAGCCTAGCAGCGAGACTACACGCTAGAAAGTCCACAGAGCGCCAGGCCGAGTGCGCGCGCGCGCCCCCTACCGGAGAAGTTATGCAACGCACCCGGGCGCCGGGGGGAAGGGGGCGGGCAACGAAAGAGGGAGGGGCGGGCGAGCCAGTAGGAGGGCGGGCAGCGCCAGGGGCGGGGCTGGCGAGGGCGGGGCCGGCGGCGGCCGTTAGGGCGTGTCCCCTTCCTTCCTCAGGCGGTGCCCGCGGGAGCGGCGTGTGGCGCGGCGGGGCTTGGCGGGGGCGGTGCTCAGCCGGCCTAGGCTATAAAAGCCTAGTGAGCGGGTAGGTGGCATTGCTAGGCTGAGGCTGTAATCGCGTGGTGGCTTTTAGGCGTTGCCTGGGTGCCCTCTAAATGTCTAAGCCTGAGGTGAACCCCTCTAGCTCCGTAGCCACTCTCTGGCAGGGGAAATGGTTGGGCAGGTTCTCACGAGGCCCCTGTGTTTCTCTGGTGTCTCGTTGCCTTGCAAAAAGGTGGTCCTGCTTCCTTCCCCGTGTTCCCAGGTGTATCTCCCTGAGGTGGTTTGTGCCTGCTTCTGAGGTGAGTTACTTCAGCTCATGAGAGCAGAACCTGAAAAGCTTCCTGGGAGGCTGAAGAGCTAGGGGGAAGGTGCCCCCTCCAGCAGCAGTGAGCTGTTAGGTTCGGCCAGCTGTTTTGTAAAACATAGCTGTCTGTGGTAATTGCAAGTCATAAAGTAGCAACAAAAATAATGCAGACATAATCTCTCTGTGTTACTAACTGTGATAGGTGTTTTACATGCAAGTATGAAGGCTGAACTCTTGTCCCCCAAAGAGTTTGTAGCTGAATAGTTAAGTAGTATCTTGGGAGAAATAACATGGATGGCACCAAAAGCAAAACTGATACAATGTCAGCTAGTTTCTGATGTCTCTTTTGTCATCAGTTGGCCTCGTGGCAGAGTTATTAAGAAGTTCTACATCTTTTAGGAGATAAATGTTTTTAGGGGAGGAAAAAGGCTCCTAGATGTTATTCTTTCCATTCACATTAGCTTTATTATATCTAGCATGGACTGTCAACCCTCGCTTCATGTATCCTCTTACCCTTGTTGCATCTTGGAATAGCCTTACCCTAGTTTATGTTATCAATGAATTAGGTTAAATACAAGTAGCACGTTCTTTGTTACAGGTCAGTGTTTTCTCAGATCCCTGTCTAGCAACTCTCTGGACAGATTGTTTTGAGACCTGCTATCTAAATAGTTGCTTCTTGCTGATTACCTGTAGTAATTTGTGATGAGCTAGAGAAGACTTATCAAGGATCTCTGTCTACAGATACCATGAAGCATCTCCCTTCCCCCAGCAGTTGACTTGCAGGAACAGGATGGGAGTTAGTTGCTCTTCTCCTCTCTCATAGCACTTCTCAAACTAGTGGAGGAGGTTTCAACTAAAATGTTTGAAAATTATATCTACTAAAAATGGCTCACTAATTTATTATCATAGATAGAATTTAGAGGCTAGCCAGAACTCAAGAATTGCTTCTCTTTCTCTTAAAACTGTGGGTGGATTTCTACTGAAAAATTCTTGGAAATGGGATGAACTTTCATAACACTGAATCCTAAATGCAATTTTAAATGTAAACAGAAGGTATTTGAGATGGTAAGATCTAAGCATGTCTGGATCCTTCTCCACAGCTTTTCAGGAAGTAATCAGTCGGTACAACTGTGTTCCATATTTACTGCTTTCCCTCCTCCATTTTTTTAAACTGATTAAACTGTTCTTATCACAAATGGATTTTTAGGTGTATGATACATTAAATGAATATTTCGCAACTTCTCTGTGGAGATCTAAAAAAACAGTACAGTCTTTAAAATGCTTAGTATGACCTAACACTTTTAAAATGAAGTCATGAAGTTTAAGTAATTAATACTCTGCACTTTTTGTTGCCTGTCATACACAATGCCTGAGAATTTAACCATTAATGGAGCTATGCATTTTCAATTTCAAAAAAAGGTGTGACCTTTACAGTGTACATAAAAGAAATGCAGATATATCTGGTACTGAAGGAAGTTTCTTAACATTGTAACATGGCAGTATTTCAGAATTTCAAGTGACAAAGAATTTTATATCTGATTGCAGCTGCAAGGGAACAATTATAACTCTAATTTGGCCACAGCATTAGGATTGATATCACTTCTTCTATGAAAAGCACTCATATTTTGGCTCTCCCCCGATCCCAAAGTGCCATTAGTAATTCAGAGTTTTTGATGCCAGTGATAAGTCAGAGGGAAAAGTTACTCTGTGACTAATTGTGACATCTAGCATTTGGAATATAACCATGAGAAATGATGCCCAAAACCGGGCTTAGCTACTTGTAGCCACCGTTGCATTCAGTGGGAAACCACCTTATAGCTCAATTATTGCTGTGAAGGAGGTTCTTCACATGATCAATATACCTCATTCATTTTTATCATTATTCATATAAATTAATATACTATTTTTTTGAAGGCCTGCGGGCAGAGTTAAGAGAAGACTGAAAACATTACAGATTACTTGAACTATATGATTTATGTCACGTTAATGCATCACTGTGGCTTTAAGGTATGATTGATAAAATCTATTAGCCAGGCCATTACCAATACAAAGCAACAGTAAATATATTTTCCAAGTTATAATAGTTAAGTTGCCAATACATGTGGATTTTTAACAGATAAAATGGTGATCTCATCATTATTCTATTAGCTTCCCGCTTGACTGAAAACATTAAATGTTACTGACCAATACAGTCTTGCTGCATGTACTTTTATTTTCTGACTTACAAAACAGCATGCTGTAGACTTCTTCTGTAATATATCATTCATGAGGGCCAAGGTTAAGAGAGAAGTTACAGTTTGGTAATTTTTCAGTTCACCCACAAAATGAAACTGTCTTTGCCTGGATCTATAAAGACTAGACAAAGCAGCCATAAAGGATTGGATAGGTTTGCATAAAGCTTTTACTGTTAACAGTCCAAAACCCTCCTTGTTTTCTGTCTTTAGCTGTTCATTCTGCTTCAGTGCAAAAAGCAAGATTTAGTTGGTTAATGCTAAAATGTGGTTATACTTGTTAAAACAGTCATTATGAGATCATTTTACAGTATGCACAGTGCCATTCTCTCTCTCCTCCTATTTCAGCTTCCCATAGATTCGATCTTCCAATATGAGCCTTAACTTGTGAAAAAATATTCCAAAATTACATATTACAAATTACATGATACACTCCCATTTTACTGGGAGAAGATACAACAGTTATACTGTGAAACTAACTGAAAGTATTGGGGAATAGGCAGGTGACAGAGAAAGAAGTAGTATGAGGAGAGTAGTGGCATACTTGGGATGAGATGAGTCAGTATATGTGTGACTCCGGTATGCAAAGGAGAACAAGAACTTGAAGTAACAGAGAAGTCAGTCTGGAGCAGGCCCTGGTCTGTTTCCCTTCAGAAATGGCTTTAAAAAGTCTGCTTTGATCCAGGACTGAGCTTTCCTGGTTTTAGACCTGTGGATTGGGGGCAGGAGGGAACAGAAGCATAAGTTCCAGCCTTAATGAGAAGTAACTGTTCATTTTCCATATTTTCTTTATATAGAATGTAGGAAAAGATTAGTTATCAATGAAAGATAAACATACAGGAAGAGAATTCTTCTGTTTTAAATATAAGCTCGAGGCTCTTAGCTGGTGCAATGTTATCTTGCATCCATGAATACCAGTGTAATATCACCAGTGTATTTTTTGTTGATTTGGCACCATCTTCTCTAAATGTTGATATTAAGTGCTCTTTGTAGTACAGAGCTGCAGGAAATTTATGAATCATTTAAGTACAGAAAAAAGGAGATGTATATGATATCAGTAAGTATTACAAACAAAATATTCCTAAATCCTTTTTCTTTCCACCTGTTCTTATTTCTGATACTGGTTTAAAAGTTAAAATACAGGATACTTCTTAGGACAAAAAGCATCATCCATCTTTTATGAGAGATTCTCTTCTCTCTCTGCCTCTTATCCAAGTATGCATAAAAGTCGTCTTTGTTCATTATCACGCTTCTTTACTTTCAGGCTGCTAGATTTTTCCTTTTCTCTGGAGCACAGATAGGGCAGATAGCAATTCCTGTATTCTGAATGTAGTCTACATAGAGTCTTGAGTAAGAATGCACTCCATCATTTAGTTGACACCTTTTATAGGAATGCTACAAAAGCATTTCTGATTATCCTTTACTCTCCTATAAGTTTCTCCCTATTCAGTTTTGGAGAAGTCTTCCAGAAGAAGCAGATGAATCCCAAAATACTGTTTTTCAAACTACACTGTATAACCAAAATCAGGAAATGTGATGTAGAAAACAATTTTGAAAGATAAATCAATTCAAAGATTGGCTATCTAGCCTGTCAGTTTTTTCTATTTAAAATTTAGCATATTCTCTCTCTCATGTGCCCCAGCTGTGCGATACTAACCACAAAGTGAGTCTGCCGCACCTCAGGACACAGACTTTCTACAGTGCAATCAGATCAGCCTAGCAATACACAGTGTGTTTGATATCTTTATATAAAGAACTGTGTAAGTGTCCCTAGATCAAGTCCACAAAGATCTTTTAAATATTTTTCTTTTCATAATTACTGAAATAACCTAATAGGAGAATTTCCCTCTTTTTTCTTTCTTCTTGTTTGGTCTGATCACATAGTGAAGAATGTCTGAAGAAGAAATGCCAGACAGATTTTAATTGCATATATTCCACATACAGTACAGGCTTATTTATCTTCTAATATAATCAGTTTAATGTTTATACAGTAGAAGGATAGGAAGATATAAACTACTTATGCGAATCTATTAAATACGTTTGAACATTATAGTCATTTTTAGAAAGTGTTTTCTCTAACTAGGTTCTAACACAATACAGACAGCTCTTGGTCAGGAATTCACTACCCATACACATATTTCAAAGGATTGCTATGGAGTGTTTATTATTAGATGTTCTGTACTTTTTATATAATACAGTACAATAATACACAGTCTAAATGAGACAATGTATCACATATAACAGTAGTCTGAATTACTTGCTATTAGAAATGGCTTTGTGAAAGCTGGATGTTGGGCAAATAGCTCTTGTAGGTACGGCTCACACGTTACAACATACATACTCGGATTGGATTATCCCAAAGACATTCTGAAACGAACAGCCAAGTTTCATAAACGGTGTTTAGAAATACAGTCCTCCCCTCTCACAATATTTTGGTGGCAAATGTACGACGCAATCCTTACAAATTCCCAATTGTATGACCCATATAAATTGCTTTCACCAACTGCCAAGCGACACATAATTATTAAGGTGGTTTTAGAAGGAATGTCACTTACAGCATATGCCTAGAATAAAATACGCAGCTTTTACAGATTACCTAATCAAATGTATGGCCTTTATATATACTAGCAATTGGACAGCATTAAAAAGTAAAGTAAAAAGCTATACCTTTTATACAGTCTTTCAAATATATTCTCACTTATTTTTGTTTCAATTTTGAATCCAAAGTACTTTTACATAGCTGTTTTTAAAGGTGGGAGTCCATGTGGAAAGCAACAGTGAAGTAAGAGTCACAGTATCCTTGCATGACTATCCCCTTTTACCGATGGCATATATTGAAAGAAGACATTAACCAGCTTGTGGTTTCCTGTGAGCTACTTATTGATCAACTTGCTGATACTTAGCTGATTTAGTCCACAGCTAGTCTCCCTGTACTCTCTTGGCTTCCAAAAGAGCAAGTTTTCCCCTGCAGGAAGGGCAGGCCGGAAGCCCATCTTAGGTTTCTCTGAATCAGCTTTTGAGTTGCCATTTCTTTCTCTATTGCCTGCCAGAAGACCACCAGCCAGCTAGCTTAGCTGACTAATCCTACGTAATATTACTATGCTGCTTATTGACCAAAAGAGGAACAACGCTGACAATGCAGCTATAATTTGTCCTCTGTTTCTACTATAATATAATACTGTCACAAGTCCAGCCCTTATGTTTTTGTTATAGGTGAGATCTTCCAAAGCACTCGGCAGAATCCACCCCATGTTACATGTAAGTACTGATATGCATTTTAGTAGTGCACTAAATATGCTAATACATAGCTAGCATCTGGTGGAAATTACCCTCAGAATTCTAATTCTATGAAAAGTCTATCACTTGCTTACGACATAACTGTAACTAATAGCCACCACCTACTGCTTATTATAGGATCTCCAGTAGCGCTTGGTCCAGAGGCAGAGAAGAGGCATAAACAATTTCTGTTCCCCAACTGGGCCAGTGAATAATACGTGAATAATAAAGTGCAAGACACTAATGATATGAAAGGAGAAAGTGCTAAGAGGTCTGACATATAAAGAAAGCAATTTGCTTACAAACATTAATTTTATATTTCTAAGATGGCATCACAAATAATGGATAGGCTAAAAGGAATACTGGACGTTATAGGGAAAAATAATTAGAGATGCATGAGGGAAAAGTTGGTCCCATGGAACCTGAAGGCAAAACCGATTCAACAGACCAGGATTTGGTCCTTGTATTCATGTAGGTATGATCTCTTTAAGGGAGTTCTACATTTCGGTGAGTTTGAAAATGGAAATGTGCATCACTGCTTTACAGATCTCATTTGTTTGCTTTATTTTTCCTGTTTCCAAGACACACATTACCTGTTAATGCTCTTAAAATACTTTAAAATATTTTTAGCTATTAATGAAGAATAATTTATGCCTCTACAAACATAAGAATAAGTACCAAACTCTACTTACATGAGCAATCATCATTGAACCTGTGAATTATTGGTCCTATGTTGAAAGTATTCTACATTTGTAGGTGATTGTCAGAGTGAGGCTCTTCTAACATATATAAATGAATGATCAATTGCTTATATAAAAAGTATATTCCATTTTGGACTTATATGTAAAATTAGTAAGTGATATGCAGTATCTGCTTTTTATCTCTTTTATCATATCATTTATGAAATTCTAGTCAGTGAAAGTCAACCAGTCACTTGAATGTTATAAAATCCATCTTTAGGACAGAGGACATAGGGAGAGACATAAAAGGTTGGAAGCATAAAAGCATATCCTCATAAGTACTAAGCAATCTCTATTGTTCGATGACCAGATTGAATCATCATTTAGGTAGGTGTTATCAAAGTTCACAATCTTCAAGTCCTTTTTAAGATACATTTCATTCAGTTTGTTTAACGTTCGAGCAAAGGTATATTTAGATGCACAACTATATGCTTCCATACTGTAGACTTTGTGGAAGTGCATATCAAAATATGGATTATCCTAAAAAATGGAGAGAGAAGGAAATTATTACATGCATTACAGACATTAGAACAGCAACTCTATTGTTCCCTGCTCAGCTATCTGCAGATCTTTTCCTCAGCTTGATGAACTTTGCATATTTCTGCTGTTCATACTAAAGCATCTTTCAAAAGTTTACAGTAAAGTAGTAGTTTCTAACTAGGTTTATTCTTTGCCAGTAGGGGTTTTGCCCTGAGTGAAAATTTAGCCAGGTGATACATTGTACTTTGTTGGGATTATACAGTGTTGTTTTGAAATGTAGTGATTTGTCCTGTTGTCAGAAACACATGATATGAAAAGCACTTGCCTTGGGTTATAAATATATATGCCTGTCAGAGGAAGAATATTGATTGCTCTTCCTGCCTAAATTGCAATTCTCCATGCTTTCCAGCTCCTTGGCACAATTAATAATGGCAGCAAAGTTCTATTAAATTCTATGAATATGATTAACAACATTATGAATATTTATAGCAATGTTAATCACCCTACAGTTATGAGTTTTAGGTCATTTAGGCTATTTCTAACCAAAAATAAGACAGATTTAGATCATCCCAGTTGTGGAAGGCTGAATCGTCTCAGAAGGGTTTTTTAGTATAATGCTTCAAAAAAAGGATGGAGTTCGTATTCATACAGGCAGGTGATAGGAAATTCTCTAGCTGCCTTGGCTGGGGAAGGCACAGACACATTTCCAGCAGCAAGATAACTCAGACAAAGGATGTAAAGGAGTATTACTTGTGGCTCCCTCCCTCCCCCCCCCCCCCCCCCCCCCGCCCCTGGCTGAAGCTGCAAGGAGCCCACAGGGTACAGGTATACAATGAACCTGGCCTCATCTCCTCCATTTCCAGGTTCCCAATTTTAGACTTGAGGGCAATGCGCAGAGGGGCCTACAAACTGCTGCACAGAGCACGTCTGACCCTTTCTCTGTGCAGGAGTTGTGGGACGCTTGTTCCAAAGGGAAACAGTTGACAGGACAGAATGAGTTATCATTTTCCTTGGAGTAAACCCTGAAACCTTTTTGTCAGCTCTTGATTTCCATTTCACTAGTGTAATGTAATCTGAACTCAATTTTATGTTCATTTGAAAGCACTGTAATTTTTTCCTGGACTACATTTTCTAAGGGTGGATGGTTGTTAAAAATTAGTAAGATATTCTCCTCTGCAAATACTTCCAGTTTCTGTAAAATAGGATGTAATTCTACTTTTGGTATGTTTTGTATGGTATTATTGTAGCCTAATTTTACCCTTCTGAAGTTGTGTCTGACAGACTGTGAATCTTTTAGCAGTTAAGATCATGAGCCACGTCTAGCCAAAGATATTTTATTCACGTAACTATGTAACTAACACACATAATGTGAGCGAGATTAAGTTATGTGAAGAAGGCAAAATTTGGCCCTATTTCTTAAGCTGGTACACCAAACCACGTACTTAAATGACGTTTTATACATTGACACAAATTCTCTTTTCCACATAGAGAACAGGTTCATGAATTCAAATGACAGGGCCATATTCTCCATAAAAATATGGAGCTAAATTCTGTTTTCAAGTGCAGGTATTTAAATCTATAGAATTAACCCAGATTTGCACTGGGTGCTGCAGTTGGAGAGCTTTTATTCCCAGTTAGAATGAACAAATTAGAAATCACCTAGCTTGTCCCTCAGATCTCAAGAGCAGTTCAGAAGACTGATGAAGAAAATGATAACAGATAAACAAAATCCATTTTTCTTACAATCAGTGCAAATGCAATCCGGAGCCTCTGACATGCAATAAACAAAAAAATTCTGTTTCTTTTTACATAATTTTCTTTTTTAGATAATGCACTTTAATTGCACTTCATTATTTGTATCACAAATTGCCACACAAGGAAAGTTTATTCTATATATGCATTTAATAATACATAGCACTTACAGTGTCTGCTTCTTTTCCATCAATCATTTCCAGATCTTTCAAAAACCACTTTTCAACTATTTCGTATTTCTCCTCTCGATCTACTCTAAAGTGTTTAACCATACATATTTCTACTTCTTCACCTTTAGTCACTGCAAAACAAAAAATAGTTTACGTATGCAAGCAAATACTTTCCAAGAGTTCTGATAATAAATGACTTGACTTAACTGATGGCAGGTAGGACTGTATAGGGCTATACTGGACTTACTGGTTTTATTTTGCGCAGTGATTAAAAATAGACCAATGCTCTCAGCCTACAAAGCCCATCAGCTTTTAGTAGATTTTCTATTTACCTTACCCATCCTGTGAAAAGAGAATCTTATCTGTGGGAAAGCCTTTCATTTGAATTCACTAGCAATACAATGAAAGCCCATTTCTGGCACTGGATCTGTTTGGATAATCCATTTATCCTTCTTACTGCAAGGGGGATTCTTTTTGGGGGGCAGGAGTTATACAATTGTAAAACCACTATCAAGGCTCTGTATTTACATGACTTGTGCTATATTTTCCATTCTGTGGATGCAGCTCTCTTATGTGGCCGTTACTTTTTAAAATAGTATTTCCCTACAAAATACATCTGCATGCCACTTAACAAAAATAACACTGAAAATATTTCTTAAAGCTTCCAATTGCCCAGCAGTATCTTTATAGAAATTACCATTTTCCTCCTATTAGGCCTGAAATGAGAATAAAAAGAGTACAGAGACACTCTTTGTAATCACTACTGTTATTAACTGATTACATTAAGTGCTACGTAGGAGATCAGACGTCTGTAAAACACAATAATTAGTGTGAAAAGAACTGTAGCCTGACCACTGATTTCAGATCAATTTCTAGGTTGTTTTTTTTCTTGTTTGATTTGGTTGCTTTTTATGGATGGTCAATAGCGATCTGTTTCAAATTAATATATATTTCTTTTTATTGCCTTATAGCATTACAGACATTACCTATGCCTCCCTGGGCTGTTACATGTCTTCAAGACAATCCCCTGCACGTCCAGTGTAACAACTGGAGGGCCGACCACTTCTCCAGACCATCTTGCAACCTAAGGTAAGTGCTAGGTGCCACCTACTTTTGACAGGAGCATTTTGCCTTCATAGCATGGGGCTACAGATACAGGACCAAAGACAATTGCTATGGACAGAGCACAGAGTCACTGCAGTCTGTTTTTTCTTTGACATTTCTGTAGATCATCTAGAAACAGTTTTTCTTTTAATTCTAAATGCTGCCTTGATTTTTGAAAAACCATTTTGAAACTGCGCTAACTTTATCTTCCCAGATAAGCTCCTTAGCTTATTCCTGTCAAAACGTGTTTTACTTCTCACCTGTTCATAAGAAAATGGTTGTAAAAGAAGGATAGACTAAGGACGTGTATTGATAAGGATATGTATTGATATCCCTGCTTTCCACCTTCCAAGAAAAATAATGAACAATATAGAAATTGGTTATAATTTCGCTCAGCCTGTAAGTTCCTGAACAGTCTGCTGGGAAATCCATATCACTGTTGCTTTCTTTCTGACCCTACGCTCAAGACTAATCACGGTTTCTGAATGATTTTTATCAAAGGACCACCAGTGAACTATCTTCTACAAAGAATTACAGTGCTTTTCACTTACAAGCAAATCCATTAAGTTAATCTTAGAATGTTCTCTTCTTACTTTCAACTTCTCACATTTTGTTTATTTGCTTTCCTGTGTGGGAACGTGCAAGTCTTCCTCAGATTAAAAACAATCCCAGTCCCACAAAAAACCCACAGTCCTTTCAGAAACACAACTGGATGTCTTAGGAGCCTGCAGAACCCACTGACTGCCACTCCTTCCCTCCTCATGTAGGAACAGAAACCATATGAAATAAGGACGGATCACAGTTTGTTAAGAAACTGCTGTAACAAAAAGAGTGAAGCTAGGAGCATGATCTGCCCAGGAGTGAAACTTGGGTGGACCACTTTCAAAAAAAAAAAAAAAAAAAAACCCTTTCTTTACATTTCCTGCAGTTTAGATATTGCTTGTTCACAAACTCATTTGACAGACTTACAGGAAAAAATATTTTTTACTTATAACATTAGCATTTCTCAGATCTACCTTATTCTCATTCTGTTAAGCTTTAAAAGCTTTTGTTGTGGAGGGCACGGATATGACAGTGCCTTGAAAGAGCTTGAATTGTTTCTTAAGTTCTTTCATGGAGGAAACACCTTTTTGAGAGTATCTGTTTTCCAATGGGTAATATGATGTTATTGCTAATATTCTTCTCAGCCATATCAGTATAGAGTTGCTGAAAATTCCTGAATATGGTTGCATTTCAGCTTTACTTTCTTGCAGGTTTGATAAAGCTATTTAGTGAAAGGATGTTATTGTCTTTGCTCAAGAATTAGGACTAGCTATCGTGAAAATGAGGGGAAATCATGTGGAGTACATGCCATGAAAATAAGAATTCTGCACTGATATTTTGTTGTAACATAGATTTAAAAGGGCATAGACTTATATAGTTTCCTCCCTATACGTAATTTGACCGATTTTCCTTCGTTATGGTTAACTTGAAATTAATAGGATTTTCTGAGGCTGCCTTGCAGGGATAAGATTTTAGATAGTATGATTTGCTCTTAACTAATTGTACTGATAGCATTGGCACTTGCAACTGTTAAACATTCCCAAATGCTCTTTAAAAATCATTAAATAATAAAAATAATTTTAAGAAGCTTCACTCAATACAAGTTTTCCTTTATGTCTTCAGAGAGTTCTATTAAATTAATTTGATTAGAAGCTTTCTTTAATGGCTTGTTCTTCTCTGCCTTGAAAAGAAATTTTCAGTAAAGATTTTAACGGTACAGAATTTTGTTATCTCTCCTCTTTGGATGTTTCAAAGTAGTGAATTGTTTAATTCTACCACACATAACTAAACACACTTCTACACACAGTTCTATAAACTATAAAATCAAGTTGGTAGTTTGTGCATTTAGAAGCACTACAAGGCTCAAGAATCCATTTCTTGACAGAAAACTACTTCTACAGTTCTAATATACAAAGCCTGTCCTACTAAACATATTTGGGGGTAGTGTACGTAGGTTGCTCCATAATTGCCATAATGTATAAAACAGTGTAAATGTTCTAAAGACTTTCAGTGCTTACAAAAATAATGATTAAAGGATATGGTTGAGATTTTTTTTTTTTGCCGGTAGGGAATGATTTCAGGTACATAATTTGTTGTATTTGCATATGTATATTTTGAACTTCAAGAGAAAACAAACTGGAGAAAGCGTTCACCTCAACCTAACTACCTATGGATGACAGTGTTTCTCTTTTTGGATATCTTTCACTGTTGCCAAAATAAAAACATTACAGGCTTTTCTCAAACTGTGTTCTAATCCATTTATAAAACAGAGATATACTTGAGGTCAAATTTAATACAAAGCCAGGCATTTAAGTTTGTCACTCATAACCATCTTATTTTACTCAAACTTCTTGTTAGTCACTCACTGAAATGTTTGCTTGTTTATTTAAGCCACAAGACTGGAGTTTACTGTTACTTGTGCAATTGGAACAATATGTAGGGCTTAAGAGCAAAATGAGAGTGGAAAAGTTCTAAAAATTACAATGCCCTAAAATGATACTTTCTTATGAAATACCTAGCGCTGTAGTAAGGTATTGCTCTTTCAAAAGCAAATTAGCCACTTGTAGTATGCCCGTGTCCTGAACGCTTTTCAACAAATGTGTTGAAAGCGTCACCTTTCGCTGCGCGTTTTAAAGCTCAAGTCCTTACAAACGTGTCAGAAAGAGGAGAAAACACCACTTCAGAAGGTAGTTAGCAATTCCGCTGCAGCAAGGTGGATCTCGCATCGAGCTCGGGAGCTGCCCGCGGGGGCCGCTCCACGGCGGCGCCCCGGCACGCCCGGGGCCGGCGGGCGGACAGCCCCGGCGCGGCCGCCCTGCCCGGCGCAGCCAGCCAGCGGCTCTCCCGCCCGCCACCCCGCGCCCCTCCGCCACTCCCTTGCGCAGCCACTCGTGCGCGCACCCACGCCCAGCCACTCTTAGGTGCGCGCAGCCTTGCGTACTCCTGCACTCGCCCATGCACACGCACCCAGGCACATGCGCCCCGGCGCAGCCGCCCCCGCACACCCGTGCCCACCTACCCATGCGCACAGCCATTCTTGCACACGCCCGCATCTAACCCCTGAGCAGCCCCAGGCACCCGCACCCAGCCGGGCCGCCGGCCCCTGCGGAGCCACCCGCGCACGGCGGGCTGCCCCGGTACCTGCGGCGCACAGGTAGAGCCGCTCCGAGCCCGCGCCCTCCACTTCGATGAACTCATGCAGCCTCTGCCGCAGGGGCCCGAAGAGCCTCTTCGCCAGGTCCTCCTTCACCAGCGAGGACATCGCCCTAGCCCTCGCCGACAGCCCGACGTGCTGCCCCGCGGAGCAGCGCCCGCCCCGGCTCAGCGGCACGCGTCGGCCCCCCGCGCCGCGGAGCCGCGGGGCCGCGCCGGGCGCCCGCGGGGCACCTGCGCAGGCTGCGCGCCGCCCGCCGCGGAGGCGGCCTCCCGGCCGCGCGGGGCCGCGCCGGCGTGCGCGGCCGCCGGGCGCGGCGGCGACATGGTTAACAGCAGCCCGCGGCGGGGACCCCCTGCCGCACGGCCGGCCCCGCGCTGCCTGCCGCTGCCGTTAAGGCTCCAGCCGCCGGCACGGGGGGAGGCCGGGCCGCGCGTCTCCACGCCCCAAATTCGCCGTCCCTCCTTCCCGCGCCGCGCCGCGCCGCCCCGCTGGGACGCGCCCCGTGCGAGCGCGGATCGCGAGTTGCTCGTGGGCTCGGCCGCCCCGCGGCGCTTCTCCCAGCCGCTCCGCGACCGCGCGGGGTCCCGCGGCCTTAGCGCGGTGTGGAGGAGCCATGGGGCTGCCTGTCTGTCCGGGCTGCGCCCTGCAGGAGGGAATAAATGAGGAAAGCACAGATTAATCCAACTAACGGCAGTTTACCAAGAACCAGTTGTCACTGACTACACATTTGTTATCGGTAGATCAAAGAGCTGATAGAATTTACAAAGGGATTAGATAGCTTTAGAGCTCTACTACTCTTTGCAGTTGAGGTTAAAATTACCTTATGCCGTTCCTTATGAGCAGAAAGTGTGACCTGAAGGAGAGCTCACCTCTGTGTTACAGGAGCCCTGAGAGGACAGGTGCAGCCTGGGGAGCAGAGGAAGCTCTCCTCTTAAGTATGGTCACATTAGTGAGAGCCCTGATACAAAACTAGATACGTAAGACATGAACATTTTCAGGAATTCTCTATGTTCATGCCACGCTGCAGATGTGTGGGTAAAGTTCCTGAGGAAAAGTATTCCTCTACTTTCAGTATCTGCAATAGCTCTGAAAGAGCTTTCCCTTCAGTCTCATTTTTTGGCTGCTTATACAAGTTGGACATACTCTTCATATACTCAAGCTTTATTATGTCTAAATGCCTTCTGTAATGTTCATTTTTGTAGTCTCACTATTGCTTAGAAAGTAATCTAACATAGAAAAGAAATGACTGCTGAAATGAAGACTTAGAAGTTGAGGAGAAAAACAATTTTTTTTTCCAGAAAATAAGGTTTTGTAATATTATTAGAATAGTTTAGTACTGTGGATCTGTATGGTGCTTTGGTGACGTGAAGCAAAATGAAATCAGATAAAATTATATTGATACAAAATTAACGAGAATTCATCCCACTAGATTAAGCATATTGGCTACATGAATGCAAAAGGGATGGTGAAGAAACAACTATACAATTTTAATTTGTTCTGCTTCCTTTTGGTCTCATGTATTTGGAAAGACATTTGCGATTCTTAAATCTGTAGAAGAATTTTCACCCTTGCTTTGGGAGAGTAAAGTTACTCTATGCTTCAGTTTTTGCATATATTTATTAGTACAGAGCATAATGACAAGTTTCGCCTCTTTAAAGATCGCATGAACCATACTAAAACAGCTTTTCTTAGGAAGAGAGCATGGTGCTGACTTACAAACCTAGACAACTGCATATCAGACAAGTGCCCTGGTGTAAAGATCTTTGAGCAGATAGCTGAGGCTCGGGGATGTCCAGACGCCTCCCCACAACCATGATGACCTTGCCATGCCTTGAATAGGGGACTGATGTACAAACTGGCTTGCAGATCCTCTTTTTCTGCCAGCCTTTGGCAGAATCGTCAAGGCCTTGCTGAGGCTCCTCGTGCCCCAGACTTCAGTTCATCGCTATCAGGGTTAATAGTGTCATGGTTGGAGGTTTCAGTCTTCGTACTCATTGCCAGAGTTCTCATTAGGAAACTATGTCTGACTCAGCCACAGTCTGTGGCTCAAGTTGCATCTCATATGCTTGAATAGTTTTGTGCAGTTTTTAAGCAACAAATGTACAAATACAAAAATGCCTTCAGAAAATGTGGAAGCTTTTATTTTTTAAAACTGTATAATATGTACATTAATAACAATCCTGATATGTTGGGGTCTCGGACTCGGGAATGCTATTCATTGTGCTGCGTAATTAAATAAAACATCTTTGGATTTTGGTTGATAGAGGTTTCATCAAGTTTCTTACAGATTGTCTAGATTTCTGTATACTTAGTTTCGTTACTATTTTCAGGATGGCGTGGAAAACTGTACAGCTCTGGAAGAATTTTCCATCAGTTCTCCCTTGTGAAAGACTCAACTGAAATTGGAGAAACTGCCTCAATGGTGAGTGGAACCTCACCCTTGGAAGTGACAGAGCTGAGATAATAGTAGAGCTCTGTTCTTTCTAACCTGGATGTTTCTCTGATTAGCAGGAAGTATTTTCGCTTTTTTTTTCTTTTAACAGTTTGATCAAACTCTAAATCATTATTCCCTAGTTTTCGCAAGAGGGTTTTGTGGTTTGATATGTTAACATTTTTTAGACTTTTGTCTTTTGAGATATTCTCACATATTAATATTGTGGCTGTCTTGTCAATAGTGCTTAACGTACTAGAAATTAGTAGAGTAACTGAGCTTTACACTGAAAGCCATGTCTGTCTGGGCTTTAGGTGGGGCAGGGCTGTGTGGCTGTTATCCGAGCAGTACTAGTGAATGTACAGCTGTTCCTCTACCTCCTACCTTCTTGTGTCCATGCCTACTTGGACTTGTCTGTGTGGAAAGATCCTTGCCTGCATGACTTTAGCATCTGCTGTGCACACCAGGTAAGTCTGAGGCTCAGAGCAAACACATTCATACATGTCTGCGTACTGTGTCATGAAGCATGTACCCTTCAAGCACTATCAGTGTACTGAAAGATAAATTACTAATTTTTCATATTTTCGTATTTAGAAATCTTTTGGAAAAAAGCAAAAGTTTTTGATAACTTATATAGCAATTTATACATATCCACCTGACTATTAGATGCAGCTGTCTAAAAAAGGAAACTAATATAGAGGCATTTGTAAAAGATTTCTTTGGATTTCTCAGCTGTTATTTTGCAGATAAAGAAGATCCTGTCCTGTGATATCACTGTTTTCTTCCTATCTCCTCTTAGATCAAATTATATTTCAAAAAGTATTATAAAATTAAATTACTTCTGCAATATCCTGTAATGCATTTTGAAATGCTGCATTAAACAACTGTTCTGAGTATAATTCTTAAAAGGTTTAATGGTGATTTTAATGTTCAATGTTTTAATAAGAAACAGAAAAATTCATAATTGATTATTGCTCTTGATTCATTGGATTCTTGATTCATTGATTAATCCATCCTGTGCTACAATGTAGCAGGACAGTTTTGGTACAACTGATATCAGGACTAGCTATAGAATTCTGGATAATGCCTATAGACTTTTTTTTTTCATCTCTGTCATACACTTTATAATAGCCTTTTTTCCATTATGAGAACACATTGGGGAGAAATGGCCATGGCATTTTGGAGATGACTCACAAATAATATTCTTCCTGCTATTTCTCTGCAACTTAGCTGACTCAGACAGAATAGAAATGAGGCTTGCTAAACTTCGGAATCTTCCTCTACAGCATACATGAGGCTAATTTTACTTTCTCAGTGCTTGGCTGTCAATATATTAAAAAGTTTGAGGGATGATTCTTACAGTAATTAAAGAGTATCTGCAACGCCTATGTAGAGCTGCTTGCCTGCTTACAAGTTCTATCATCTATCTCTTTGTTCTGTTTCTGTTCTCCCCTTTGCTTCTCTTCTGGTATTACTTCTTTTTCTTTTTCTTTTTTTGTCCCTCCATATAGACTTACAGGTTCTTTTTAGATGGCCCATGTGAAAAATAGCCCATATTTCATATACAAAGCTAGACTTAGAGCAGGAAGCATTGCTAGACATGTGTAAGCGTGCTTTCACTTAAAAGTGAGCACGCGCGCTTCAAGATTATGGTAGTAAATTCTTGAGTTTTGCAGTTTGAAGCTCTCCAGATGATGTAAATTTAATCCTACTCAGAAAGCTCCCCCTTAACGTGTCCTTCTGCTAGCATTGTTACTGAATAGGAAGAGCCATACTGAAACAGTTTCCGAGGAGCCAAGTGAATGATCGTGCCATGAGGTTGCTCTTCCACCTCAGTTGCATTACTGTGAACCAACATCCTAACAATTTTGTAACTCATAGCCGACAGTTAGGCAGTAACTTACCCGTCTAGCAAGAACACACTAACCGTGGCTCAGGATCAGCTTCCCATTCTGACATCGAACACCTCATCAGCCTTCCCTGCTTCAGCTAATCCCTCCCATGAACGTGTCTCGTAAACACATAAACCAGAACAACTTAAACTTCCTGCTACCAGTGCTACAGATAATGAAATTTAACATGGATTTATCTGTGACTGTCAAGACAGCTTAATTACAGGTGTCTTTTCAAGCTGTGTACCCTCTGCCCCGGGTTCACAGTGATCTGCAAAGGAGCCTTTGACAACATGAAGTATTCAACAGGGGAACACCTTAGACCTTTTTGCCAAATACTAATTACTCTTGTTCCTTTTCATGCTCTGTATTTTCTCTGCAAACTTAAATGTCTGAATATGGTTTTCTTTATTGTACTCAGAACATTAACTTTAATAGATGTAGTAGCAGGTTCTAATAGGATAAATGTTTCTACTTTTAATCTTTATTGTTTCTCAGACACACAGTTCTGGGAAAAAGCAATTCATCAGCTTTAGAACAGATATTTATGATGGTCCCTGTACTCCTATGGTTCTACTAATGTGCATTAGTATATACATCTACCTGATTACTTGGGGCCTGATCCAAAACCCATTTAGTCAGTAACAAGATTTCCTTTGATTTTGGTGGGCTTCAGAGTCACTGCTGAAACAGCAGAACAATCACCATGTTTAGGTTTCTTTCTGTCCTTGAAAAATGAAGGGATTAAGAATGGTATTTGTAACTATTTTTAATGAGTAAAATTAAACATCTAGCATTCAAGAAGCATACTCTTACAAAACAAATAATTACTGGTCTAAGCACAGAAGAGATCAATTACCTTCTGCTGTCAGAAGGTAATTCTGCTACTAAGAAGAAGCATACTGCTAGCAGCGAGAGCAGGGCCGCTCCCCTCGGAAAGATGACCCAGGAGCAGAGGGTGACCCTGGCGCAGGCAGTGCCCTCCCCGGCAGGGCTCAAGGCCAGCAAAGCAGGGGGGTGAAAATAACAAGGCTCCAGTGACAGTCCAGTTATCATTAGGCAAAGGCAAGGTGACAAAGCAGGTCCGAGTCAAGAATAGCAGGGACAGGGCAGGGCACGGTTCTGCCTGCAGCAGAGCACAGGCTGAGGCCTGGACTCCCCTGGAGCCCTTGGGCCCGTGGGCACAGGGGCTGCTTGGGGGTCCCAGGTGGGACCATGTAAGTAAAACGCCTGTTGGTGCTCAGAAGGTGTAACCAAGCACACTGGCCTTGTCCCACTGACTGGAACAAAGCAAAAGGGGTCATTAACATTGCTTAAGGGAGGTGGGAATTCACTGTCTTCTGCATACTGAAGCCCTCCAGATGATGTACATTGATCTCCATTTCAAATTCCTGTCAAGAACCACAGTGTTCACTGGAAGCATCTTTTCCATTGTTCCTTACTTGACAATGCTATGAAATAAAAGAAAGGAAGGAAAATATAACATTCAGAATAATCTCTCAAACCTGCAAAGGATCCCTATAGGTTGAAAAACATAATTTACAATTTTAATTAAATAAGGCTTTACTTTGCTGTAGCAATTGTTTCTGTTTGAGGTTTCAGACAGGCACTGTTTTCTCAGTTTACACTTAATCTATTTTCTGCAAGTATTCTTCACAGCTTTAGGGCTCCATTTGTTACATCATAAATTGGTTTTAGAGTATAAAATAGAAAAAACCAAAAACATGCTGCAATGACCTGGCTGTATAGTGAGATTTTAGAATTGGATTTCAGAAAACTAATTATGAATGATCATTACATGCTATCCTCCCTCTTTTTATTAAAGATTTAATTTTCTCAGACCTGTTTTCCCACTGTTATTAATAGATGATCTGACTCCCAGCTACCGCTACCTATTCATATGTTGCTGATAGCTATGTCAGTAAAATTAGATCCCGCTGTCGTTAAGCATAAAACTAGTTAAGTAGTACAGAAAGAAGAAGCAGAGGTTACACTGTTTCATGCAGCAGTGCTATTAAATGAAATATGTTCAAGCTGTTTACTCACTTTTAAAGTAGAAGCATAGAAGTGTTTGCTGGAAAAGATAACAGTTGCTTAAAATATTTTTGCCAAACTACTTTTGTCCTGAATTCCGTTTGGGATCCCATGAAGGGAGTCCTGTACCAACCTCAGGACTTATTGGTGCTCAAACAGTGGATGATGCAAGATCTCATCAGTTCTGATAAAAAACACTGAAATCCAGATATGATTGGTTTCTCTAATGGTGTGAAGTAATTTATCAGTTTTAAAAAAGTAGTGCTACTGTCTTTTCTTGGAAGAAAGGAAATGAAAAGAGTTTATCTGAGATTTTATTTAACTAAAGAGGATTTTGTTAAGTTTATCCCGAACACTAGGGTTTATAATCCTCAAAATGTATTCATGACTGTTATTTGGATAAATGATACAACACCATGACAACTTTCCATCCAAAAGCTTTCCTTTTAACAGAAGATGCATGCTTTTTTCGTATAATAGTAACCAGATGCTGTTTTATGGATGAAATTACAAGCATATTTTAAAACATAGCGCATAAGCAGGAGGTATCCAGTACTTCTCTTCTCTAAAGAATTCACACACACAATGAATTTTAAATGTGTGACCTAAAAATGTGTGGCCTCAGTAAGTTAACCCATAAGATAAGAATTTAGGATCCTGTTCAACAAAGCACATAGTAACGCACTGATGAATTAGAGCCATATTTAATTAACAGGATAAAATCCTAGCATGATGGATTCAGCGCTTCGTTATTCAGATATAACCCGTTCAATCTCATACAGTTTTTTTTTTCTTTGTGGAGGTAAAACCATAAAGCAAAGACCAAATTAAAAAAAAAATCTTTTGCCTGTCTAGACATACCAGTAATTGTGCTCTTCTGACAGCTGGAAGCACTTGAAGACTTAGCTCAGGATTCTGACGTCTGTGTGTAAAACAGTAACTTTTGGTGACATGCTTTATAAAAATACAGGAAAGAGAGTACAGTAGAGAATTACTTTGATTGGATGTACCTTGAAATAGATATATGAAGCAAATTAGGCTGTGAAGCCAACCAAATTACCTTTTTATGCTTTCCTTTGCTTGTAATTTTCTTTGAATAAAGACAGTTTTTCTTGAAAAGTTTCTCTGAGCAACATTAATAGATATTCTCTCAGAAGTCTTCTTCATACTTTTTAATAATGGTCTTCCTCTCTACCTCTGTAGTCTCTAGCAGTAATTTTCGTTTGCCTTGGCACAGGGACCATTCTCTTCTCTCATGAAAATTGAACATTATTATTAATGGAGATAGTCAATTACTTCAGATTAGTGTGGATTTATATTTAAAATCAATATATCAACGTGATGCAAAGCACTCTTAAAACACTATAAAGTTTTACTGGACATCTAATCCATTTTTAAAAGATTCATAAAGAGTCAGGAACCTATACAAGTAGGTAATTTGTAGGATATTGTATTTAAGGGATGAGCACATATTTGACAGTTGCGTGGCTTAAAGCACATTTTATTCTATACAGATATTTACAGTATGCTGTCTTATGCTGTCAGTCACTCAAAAAGGTTAATGTCAGATATGTTCATATTAGAAATAAAATACAAAAATGTTGAGAGAGAATTTAATCCATCATGGGAAAAAGCTAGTGAGAGGAATTATAGACCCGTCTCCTAATGCTTTCAAAGGTGTCTGCCATTGTCAAAGAGTAATTTTAGTCAATTATAAACTATTGGTTTCAGTATAAGGTACTTAACTGAAATGTAATGGCCCACCATTTGCAGATTCCATGATGTGATCTTAAACGAGTTTCTAGCTTCCTCTACATGAAACTAAAATGATTTATTTTAATGAAAGCAGATGGCAGTTCTGCGTTGTTCAGTTTGGCAGGAGTCCTAGGCACAAAAGAAGCTACTTAGAAAAGCACTGAAAGAGACCTCGTAAGGATACTCAGTCATTTGCCTTCCTCAAGGAAAGTCATTTGCCTAGTCTATTCCTAAACACAGTCACAACTTCTGTAAAGGTTGTAAATTTGCGTACCTTGCATGCCAAATTGTAACATTTAAAAAACTGTAATACCACCCTGTTTGCCTTACCAACCTGACTTCTTCAGGGTTTTCTGGATGCATAAAATGATTTGGAGCATGTTTGATGCAGGGTGTTTGAGAAAGAGTAGGTGTCCAAGGAAACTTTTGTTTTTTTGACTTGGGAGCTCCTTAACATTTGGTGATGCACACTTGGATTAATTTAATTTTTTTCTTACTCCTTATTTAATTCCTACATTTCACACTGTAACTGGAAAAAAAAAAGAATATTAGCAGTAAGTTCAGTAAAATAAAACCACTTAGTGCTCCACCTTCATTCTTGTCAGAAATGTGACTTAGAGAAAGATCCTTGCCATGCAGAAGTGTAAACTGGGACTCTGCACATGGTTTGGCATGGTTAATCTCTACCTGAGAGTGGACACTACTGATGGCATCAAGCCAAATCAGTCAAAAAGGCACTTTGACCTGGTACTGTTTAATCAGAAAATCACCAGCCCTGCCCATTGGAAGGTCATATTCCACCTGCAGCATTTACTGTGTGAAAATGGATATATGTATACAATCATAATTGAGAAGGAAATTCTTTTCTTCAAATGTATTTGATATGCTTTCGGAAAAGTTAGTGAGATAGGTAAGATAAGAGTTTTAGAGAGATCCACCCTCCAGAAACCATATCAAAGAGCTCCAACCACAGCTCTGAATTCTTTGGCAGTGGCCTTTAAAGCCTTTTTTTGTTAAGAGACCTCTAAAGAAAGCTAACTAGCTTCATCTAGCATCTACATGGAAGCTAATTATGCTGTAATTACTTCGCTTCCACTAAAATGAGCACATCTGTATTAATTAAAATGAAAAAATACTTCAGGAGTCTCACAGACAAGGCCCTCTTTTGTGAAAGAAGCTTGAACTTCCAGTTTGGTCATTGAATAGCGAAACATGGTTACCTCAGTTCTGGATCTGCAGTCTTTATTTTAAGTACATTCAGGTGAATATCATTGCTATAGATGTTCTCTAGATGTTATATATGTTTTCTACCTTCTTAGTTCGAATAAGTGTGCTAGGTTTTCTAATTTTTTCTCTCTAGCGTGCCCAACTCTCTTTTGATGCTATATGTTGACTTAATTCAAATTCAGAACATCATTAATTTATCACTGATATTGTTGATAGTGTCCCTCCAGTTTGAAGTCTAGAGCTGATTGTGCAGAATAGCACTGGTGAAAAACTTTTTGTATTGCTGACTTTGAATGTTTGGTGAAGTCAAGTGTTCCCCTTCAAGCTTTTGGAAAATGAGTGCTTGAAAATGTTCGGCAGTTTTGCCACTCAGTCATTTATGCACTATATCCTGGAACAAGCATAGGCTTATTTGATCACACCAGCAGCGGGGAATTCAGGTGCTGTAGTGCTTTGCGACAGGGACAACTCTATTTCTATCGCAAGCAATATATCCTGGAAGTCAGGTAGCTGAATTTATGGCAAAAGCTTTGCTAAATGCTAGTTTATATGGACTTTTTGAATTAGTTGATGTATAAATGAAATTCTAGAGGCCATTACTAAGGGTCTTTCAAGTCACAAATTATGCCTGCAAAATGACCCAGCAAAATGTTATATGAAAATTGTAAAGAAATGACTAATATTTTATCGTATAAAAACAAATGATTGAATCATGGGACAGTAGTGTGGAGTATTAACACTGAGACCATATGACTGATTGACACAGTAGCCTAACAAAACTTGTATTCACAGTGCATTAAGCATATAAATACATTTTTCTGCTACTTTGCCTCTTGCAACTTAAAAGTGTTCAAATTTCTCACCTTTAAAAGTCTTTTCACCTAAGGATAACTAAATAAAAAGGGCAAACAATACATTTCATTCCAGCACAGTACTTTTTGGTTTTGCAAAGTCTTAAACAGAAGCAGCCTTCAGAAAGAATACTTTTCGTTTCCAAATGAAAAAAAGACACATCACTTACATTGGTCGTAAAATATAGCGTCCATAAATTTGTTATTTTGGTCAGAAGGTTGCCATTCACTTTCACTATTTAGTGAAGCCAAGTCAGAAATTGCTCTTTTTTTGGGTACATTTTTTCCAGTAGCCTGGACACAATACTTAACAACATTTTTTTCTGCCACATAATGATGTAAGAATATTGCAACAGAATAGTGAAATTTCACTATGTCTGCCAAATATAAAAACATTTCAGAAGTCATTCTATTGAACTAATTAAATAATTAATTTCAGAACTAAATAAATTTGGCTTTAGAAGGGCTTCTATCTGGTGGCTGGTTGACTTTTTAACAGAATTGCACTACAGCTGTGCAAATAGGTGGGAGCTATTCCCTGTTTAGACCTCAGTCCAGACTGGTGAGAGCTGTTATGAATGTCCTAACTGCAGGAAAAATGTTGATTGTCATTAATGTATGATTGGACACCAGAGAATCCACACCTCAATTTCATGCTCTGATGAAGCATGAATTCCAGTTGAAGTGCATTCTCCCTTGTGTGGAATTTCAAATGTCTAAAATATTTGCCTGCATATTTCCTTCATGGGACCATTAATGTCCTTTCTTTAGCTGCCAGTTTCTGTGAAATTTGAGGAAACCTAATTCCTGAGGGACAACTACTTTGCATCAAGATAATATTAACTAAGTGATGTAAAAATTGCATATGTGGAAATAGTGATTGCATGCATGTGCACATGTGCATCTTGCATGATTGCAGATGACATTTTCTAGACTAGAATGTTGCAGATGATTACGATGGCTTAAATTATAAATGTACATTTTAAATAATGAACAGATGCTAGCAACATATGCATCACTGTTTCCTTTATGTATACTGTTATTTAATTGCTTTGTTTGGTTCCCCTCCAGCTACCTCACCTTGAAGCATATGAATAATCACATTGCAGTAACTTTTCTCATGTTTAAAGCAAGGAAAATACATAAATGTTTAAGGCTTTGCAGAGTACTTTCATTCACTCAAGTAATAACTTTTTGTACACTTTTTTTTTCTGGATGTATTGACAGGAGTCCAAAAATCTAATGGGCAGTGTTCAACCTAGGCTGACTGTTGCATGTTGGAAGAGATCTGTTATTCAATACCAGTGATTATTTTGCAAGCAACCTGGTTGATATTTTTAGTGTTTGTGTATTCTTCATAATAAGAACACATAGTACAAGGATACAATAGTATCCTGCAGAATATTTCGGCAGAATATAGGTGTAAGAAAATAAATTTGGATCAGTTTTCATTGAACTCCTAGTGAGAGTTTACAGTACTGTAAATTGTATATCTATTGTACTGTAAATTGTATGTCTTTGTCCTAGTTAAAATGATTTATTCTGTACAAGCCTGTAGCGGTAAAGCACTAACACAATGTATGGAAACCTATTTTCACTTAGGGTAATTGAAAAAATATATCTCAGCTATTTTAAGACAGGATCCTAACTACCTCTACTAACAGGTGAAAAGAGAGGGTTTCAACTGGTTCTTTTCCCCTGGTCTTTCAGTGGGGCCAGAAAGCTCAACACCTTTCAGGCCTGGACTTTTTACTGAACCAAGCAGATAGCAAATTAGTTACAGTACCAAGCAGAAAGGAACTTTCTTCCGTTAATGGAGGAGTTCAGCTGTTGGCTGGGTCTCTATTTATGCCGTAGAAGGCACTCCAATAAAAATATTTTCCGTTAAGGATTTCACAGTCTGTGTATCTTCTATTTTATAAGGAATGTGTTTCATAAATTAAGATGTATTTCAGTATTTCTCCTTAAGAAAAATGATTTCGTATCTCAAATGGTTCCCCTGGGCTACTGTAGAAGCCTTTATGATTAAAGTATGTCAAGTGCCTGTGAGGACAGGTAGGATAAAATCCACATCATAATTACATAGACCAATATTTGCCTGTTTGCTTTGTTTCAGAACAAAGATTTTGAAAAGCTTAAGTATTTGCTGAGTTGTTGCCATGAGCAAAGGAGCCAACAAGATTTCAGGCAGGTGAGTAAAATAGATTTCTGCTGATAAATAATTAATCCAGTAATGCTGGTGCCCCACGTACATAACCATTGCATTTATGCAAATATCATTTAGAAGGACGAAGAGCATTTGCTTGGAGTGTGCAACATTATTGATGCCTCTGACATTTTAGACTATTTCACTTGAAGCTGTTGCTCTTATGTTTAGTATTAGAGTGCAAATCTAGCTGATACCAGTTTCCCAGTCTTGAGGGACCTGCGCTTGGCAGTCTTTCTTGTGGTATGAAAGAATAGCAGATGACAGTATATCGCATTGGCTATGTGTATGCAAGCCTCTGGGGAAAATTGGCCCTTCAGTATATATTATTAGGCATAAATACTACACTATTAAAATATGCTGATAAATTGAGATAATTGTGACTACTTCTAATATTGAAGTAGCAGAGTAGGTTGATTGTTTGCTGTTATATTACTGAGGAAAACATTCTGCAGAGGGGAGAGAGAAAAAGCAAGGGTAAAATAAGCTCATTAAGAATCTGTGAAAACAGTTCTTTGATACCAGGGCATTGAATATTCAAGATAAAGGATTCCTTTCTGAATATATGAGGGTTTTTTAGACTTTCAAACTAGTTCAGAAACAATCTCTGTAGGGTTACTGAGTTTTTTCCTCCCAATATGGCAGGACAACAAGAACGTACAAGGACAAGATGTATTTCTGCACTTTAATATCCTTTTGTAAATAGAGTGATCCTCTTATATTCTAATGAGCAAAGAAATCTAGATTCTATTTTGTTAGTGAGTACAAAATAAACAGGCGTTTTAGAGTTAACAGGGTTTTGTTTAGCTGCACTAATAGGATAAACCTTTTCTGTAACGATGAGATTTGGGCTATAGCATTTGGCAAATATTGACAAACATTGTCTTTTTAAGAGACTGCAGCATTGGTTGTCTCACTTAGCAGGAAGGTGACTGATAAACTAAATACGACATCTGTAACACTTCCAGTTTAGAGTTTTTGCAAGCCTTTTGTTCTTCAGTTCATTGAATTTACAGTATAATCGCCATTTTAGTGAACATTTAATTTGCCAAATGTGTTAATGAGGTAAAGTCCACTACATGGCTCACACTGATGAGGTGGTTTCCAGTTCAGCTCTTGCAGTGTTAGTGGCAGGTTCGTCTGAGGAATCATTTAGGCTCTTGGACCGACAAACACTTGTCTAACCTCTATATTGTCAGTGTTTTCCTCTAGTAACCAGTACTGATAACCGTCTTCATTCCCATAGTAGCAGCCCTACCAATTTCTTCCGCATAACCTAAAAGGTTGAGCCTTGCTCTGCTTGCTTTTTCCAAGAGCTGGGCAGGGCTGGCTTCATCTCTCTTACCTGGGCTTAGCTAACGTGAAGGTGGCAACCCTCTCCCTTCTCTTTTTATCACAAGGTAGTGAGATGGGATATTACTTCATGCTCTTTTGTGAGGTGTAGCAAATCATAGGCCAAATGGCAGTGCAGTGGTCAGTGCAGTGGTCAAGACAACCGCTAGTACAGCCTGCCTCCCTGTCCCCTTTCACCTCAGATGTGAGAGGAGACACCTCCTAGGGTCCTGACCATTTAGACCATGGGGATGGTCAAAAATGAACAACTTAATTGGAAGGCTTAGAGGGAGAGGACCTGTTGAGGATATTATGCCTCCTATGCAAGGAAGGTGAAGAAAAACTTGACAAATGAAACTCTTTAGCAAGGAGAAGGATTTATTTCCTTGTGCAGTGGCTATTATAAAAAGGAAAAAAAAAAAAAGATGTAAAATGACAAAACCCAGACTAGTGTGAACCTTGCAATGGAGCTCAAGCATTTCTGTGTCCAAAAAGTTGTTGTTTGCAATCTTTTTTGCCGGTAGGTTATTTCTAGCAGGATTCAACTTTGTCTTTACCGCAGCGTACCTTGAGATGGCTCTTGTATGTTCTGTGAGCTTCCATGAACCATTTATTAATTGAAAAGTTGGGGTTTTTTTGAGATACAAATGACCTAGACCTGCAGAAAGGACATCTGCACAGAAAGAAACAACAGACTTTGTATGTGGACAAAGAGTTTTTAGTTTTTCCAGTGATGGGGTGTAGTGGTATATCAATTACTGACGTTATACCAGAAAAGCTATTTGATCTAATTTAAATGGCAACTGCATTGCAGTTTGACATGGAAGTCTCTTCAGAGCTAAAGCTGAAGATTTTCATTATTTTTAGATTACAGATAAGGAAAGTTTTTATTGTCCATTCTAGGCCTCTTTATATATAGCTAAACTACTTACTAGAGACATTCTTAAGTCATCTAGTCCTCGTTCAAAGGATGAGTGCCTAAGGCACTATCTAAGTAGTTTTCTAATGCTATTTAGCCAATGTATTCCTGTTGTAATGAAAGGAGTAGTTTTATATCATGAGGTATTGTAGTAAATTGATTATGTTCTCTGTAGGGAACTTTGAAGTAACAAACTTGATTTGTCTTTGCTGAGAATGAAGAGATGGGGGAACTTACTGTCTCTATTAGAACATTGCAGTGCGTCTGTAGGATACTTTGCGATACTCAGTGGTAGCCCAGAAGTGCTTTTGGTTGGTGGTGTGTTTAATGACATACATAGGAAGGCAATCATAGAGTTCACAGTATTATTTAATGGAAACAAATACTGGTTATAAATGGGTATGAAAGGTTAAGTATTTTTAATCAGACTCTTTTGTCAATACTAAACATATACAAGTCAATATTTAATATTTGCAAAGATAAATCAAGCTCTGATCTCAGAAAACATTCTGCCTGTTTTAGCAAAGTGTATTGGTTCATGATGGTCATAGTTTTATGACTTTTTTTAAAAAGAGAACTCAGCAAACATAGAAATCTAGGTTTTTTTGGTCTTGCAAAAAATGTGAAAGTAGTAAATGTGATATAATAATCTGTTATGCTGCAGAACACCCCATTAATGAATTCATGTGTAAGAGGTGTTATTCTGTATTTCAATATTGTAGTCATTGTATTATTTATAAAACAGTAATGGAGAGAGGGAACACAGTTAACCCACTGACTTTTCTTTGCTAAGAAGGATAATCAAGTACTAATGGAAACAGTGAATGAAATAAATAGTGTTAGTGTGTGTTGTGTCTGTGATTTCCTAGAGTCTTATTACTCAGTCTTTTCAAGAGATTTTCATTAGGTTTTAATGGGTATTTATAGGCACAAAGAGTTAGTATCCCATATGAAGATTTATTTTTAACACTGAAGGCTTTATAGTACTTCCAGTGATTAAAGGTTCATATAGCCTCTCAATGCATTGGCATTTCTTCTGCTTGCACTTTTCATTTTATTCAGCAATAAAGTTCACATTTTTCAGTGCTGTTGGTTTTTGTTTATATGTGAACAAGTGTGTGAAGGAAAGAAATAGAATGCAGAAACAGAAAAAAAAATTTGTATCCAAGGAATGGAAGAGCCTGAGGAAAACCTGGAAGAGATCATGAAAACTATAAGAAGACCTTGAGTCACAAAGCAAGGAAACGGCCTTTTTCCTTTTTTTATTTTTATTATTTATTTAAATAAGTGAATTTGTATTCCAGATAAATAACTCTGCCATTGTTTTCTCCACCTAAGTGGAACAGTTAGATCTACTGTTTTGGCTGGCTGCTTAGGTAATAAAGGGTGAAGAGTAGGTTTACATGTGGAGCTGCAGGAGACTAAACTACACAAGATACTGCAAAACATAATATAGTTATGTTATCTGACTTCCTCACAGATATCTAGCATATATATGACCTCTACACACATCAACTGTAAATATGCTTTTCTTCTCCTGCTTTTCTTCACTCCATGTGAATTTCATTATACAGATTTTGATTGTGGAAGTGTCCCTCAAAACAGAGAGAATGTCTCCCACTCGCAAGGTAGATGTCTATCTACTGTTTTATGTATTATTAATATCATAGACTCAGCAGCGCTTGTGGTTCTTTGTTGTGTAAAACAAGAGACTGAAGTTTAAAATTCGTAAGAATTTGTCTTCTTAAGGTGAACTAAATAATGGGATACAGAAAAAAAAAACTTTAAAAGCCTTTTAAGCTCTTGAGATTTGGAGGCCCAGTATGGGAGAAGCTCTTGTAAACGCTTCCTTTTTTTCATCCCTTGCCTGAATGAACATTGGAGCAGAAAAAAAAAACCTATGGTCAAACTTCTCCAGTATCTTAGAAATGTTAATCACAGTCAAAAGATATATTGTGCAATTCCCAAAGCTGTGGCATTTTCTGTAAACTCTCCCTTGAAAGGAAGACTCTCCCTTGGTGGAGGAGGATCGGTTTAGAGATCTTTTGTCCAAACTTGACATCCATAAATCCATGGGCCCCGATGGGATGCACCCACGAGTGCTGAGGGAGCTGGCAGATGTTATCGCTAGGCCACTCTCCATCATCTTTGAAAGGTCCTGGAGATCAGGAGAGGTGCCTGAGGACTGGAAGAAAGCCAATGTCACGCCAGTCTTCCAGAAGGGCAAGAAGGAGGAGCCAGGAAACTACAGGCCTGTCAGCCTCACCTCCATCCCTGGAAAGGTGATGGAACAGCTCCTCTTGAAGGTCATTACTAAGCATGTGGAGGACAAGAAGGTGATCAGGAGTAGTCAGCATGGATTCACCAAAGGGAAATCATGCTTGACCAATCTGACAGCCTTCTATGACGGAATGACTGGCTGGGTAGAGGAGGGGAGAGCAGTGGATGTTGTCTACCTGGACTTCAGCAAGGCTTTTGACACTGTCTCCCATCACATCCTCGCAGGTAAGCTCAGGAAGTGTGGACTAGATGAGTGGACAGTGAGGTGGCTTGAGAACTGGCTGGATGGCCGAGCTCAGAGGGTTGTGGTGAATGGCGCAGAGTCAAGTTGGAGGCCTGTGGCTAGTGGTGTCCCCCAGGGGTCAGTGCTGGGCCCAGTCTTGTTCAATGTATTCATCAATGACCTGGAGGAAGGCACAGAGTGCGCCCTCAGCAAGTTTGCTGATGATACTAAACTGGGGGGAGAGGCTAACACACCAGAAGACTGTGCTGCCATTCAGAGGGACCTGGACAGGCTGGAGAGCTGGGCGGAGAGGAACCTCCTGAAGTTCAACGAAGGCAAGTGCAGGGTCCTGCACCTAGGCAGGAATAATCCCATGCAGCAGTACAGGCTGGGGGTTGACCTGTTGGAAAGTAGCTCTGCCGAGAAGGACCTGGGAGTGCTGGTGGACAACAAGTTAAGCATGAGGCAGCAGTGTGCCCTTGTGGCCAAGAAGGCCAATGGTCTCCTGGGGTGCATTAGGCAGAGTGTTGCCAGCAGGTGGAGGGAGGTGATCCTGCCCCTCTCCTCAGCCCTGGTGAGGCCTCACCTGGAGTACTGTGTCCAGTTGTGGGCTCCCCGGGACAAGAGAGACATGGCACTCCTGGAGAGTCCAGCGGAGGGCTACCAAGATGATTAGAGGGCTGGAGCATCTCTCCTATGAAGAAAGACTGCAAGAGCTGGGCCTGTTCAGCCTGGAGAAGAGAAGATTGAGAGGGGATCTCATCAACGTGTACAAGTATCTGAAGGGGGAGTGTCAAGAGGATGAGGCCAGCCTCTTCTCCGTGGTGCCCAGCAACAGGACAAGAGGCAATGGGCAGAAACTGAACCACAGGAAGTTCCATCTGAACCTAAGAAAAAACTTCTTCACTGTGAGGGTGACAGAGCGTTGGAACAGGTTGCCCAGAGAGGTAGTGGAGTCTCCTTCCCTGGAGATATTCAAAAGCCGTCTGGATGTGATCCTGGGCAATATGCTCTAGGTGACCCTGCTTGAACAGGGAGGTTGGACGAGATGATCTCCAGAGGTCCCTTCCAACCTAAACGATTCTGTGATTCTGTGATCCCTCTGGAAGGATTCTGCTACGTGATGGTCAGCCCTGTCCAGTAGTGGCTGATACCAAATGCAGTGATGATTCTGTAATGCTCAGGCCAAGAAGATCAAATTTTGATTCTTTTGCACTAAAACCTTGTGAAACTAAATTGTATACAGATTGTTATCTATTTTGGATTTTGTTGCTGCAGTTCATGTTAGTAAAGCTATAGATTTGCATACCATCTTGTATGTAGCTGCTTTTTCCCTATACCATATTAGATTTTTCTGTATGTAGTTACGTATGTTGCACTTGCCACCAACAAGGCTGACTATAAAAATCTCTTCTTGAGAAAACAGCAAATGAGGTTGACACACCACAGAGATGGAGATAATGATGAATGATGCTATATAGCTGCAGGATGACCTCATTTTTGCATATGGTTCTGAAATAAATGTGTGGAAAAAGTTGAGTTTCTTTGTGTGTGTAAGACTAACTTCTGCTCGATCTTAAATTTCTCTCACAAATTTCTTCACAATGTGAAGAAAGTATTATGTTCATGTCTATCATTTTACTGTATTATGTGAATTTACTAGTATAATTGTACATTATAATTATAATATAAGTATAGCTAAAGGTCCTGAACCACCACTGAAATAGATCAGAGCATTTTTCATTCACTTTAATGGAAATTGGGTCTGGCCCAAGGTAGCTATGGGATATAGATTCAGTAGATAATCATCTGATAAGTTGTACCTGAAAGCTGCAAAAATCAAGGCAGCATATACGTGAATATTGCACCTTCCTTCCTTGCTATACAGCATTGGTACTTAAGAGGGCTTTTTCAAAAGCCCCTAAGGCCTACAGATTGTTGCATAACAGCAGAGAAATCTTCAGCTCTAGTTTAGTGAGCCATAGGTTCTCAGCATCGAGAAAGCTTGGTGCCCAAAAACGCATTTTTCTTGATGCCAGAAAATCACTGAGAGAGATGTGTAAGATAATCAGTTGGGGAACACTAAGGATGGAATATCTTAAAACTCACCTTAATTTGGGTTTAGGCCCTTATTAAGTATGCATGCTTTCCACAGCAGCAATACACAAACCCTGAAGGCATTCCTGGAGATAATAGGTGCTTGGAGCACACCATGTAGTTCTGAATCCACAATTTAAGAACGGGAAAGAGAAATCCCAAGGGCCAACAGCACTATCGTCAGAAAATCTGATTGTTGAGGAGAAAATCTGCTTCACCCTCTCATAGTTTTTCCCTCCATAGACTAAATAAATCTTAACAATGTATAAAAGCTTTTAATGAAGAGGACAGTGATCAAATTGTTCTTCATGTCCCAGCTACAATGGACAAAATACAACTTGCAGCAAGATGATTTTGCTTAGATCTTAGAAACTCTTTATAAAGATAATGAAGCACAAGAAGTTGATCCTAGGAGGGATTCTGGGACCCTCTCACTGGATTTTTTTAATAACTGGTAAGACAAAAGTGTCAGGATGGGCCAGGACGCTAATTTGGTGTCAGAGTTGTAGTATTGACCGCATGGTCACAGCATCACTTTTTTCTGCCCTCTGGGCCAATACCCAGAAGTGCTGTATCTCTCATGATTCTACGTACTAAAGCATTGATCTCTAAGCCCCTTCAGAACTTGATCTGACCCCTTCCTCCACTCCAGAAAAGGCATCCCTTTTATTCCTGGTCAAAGCACTCACCCAGGTTGCGGAAGAACCCTCTAAAGGGATTTCTAACCAGCATCTCGTATTTCTTATAAAAGTACCCAGAAATAACTACAGTGAATTACTGAGATGAGATCTTCAAAGCATCCTGCGTTGATGCTGTTACACTTTACCTAGCGTAAGTGATTATTTATCAAGCCAGAGAAGGAGGTGTTAAAAGTGGCCATGCCTTTTTATCTGGGTGGTTAGGGTGATTATGTGGGAAAGGAATTAAACTGAGTTCCTGTCAATCCTGTACTCACTGTGACTTTTCAGGATGCTAGTGACTGGAATGCCAGTCACCCTGCCTCCCACTGGCAAGTCCTAACCACCAGGCAGGAGAGTCAGGCTCATTCTCAGAGTTTGGCGGAATCAATCTGTAATCGTTCTGTATCCACTGTTTCCACTCTGGGGTCTGTGACTATTTCTAGATCTGTGAAGTTGAGTTAGACAAAACAAGACTACTAGCAGTCAGCTGAAGTTTTCTATACAGTTGGACTACACCTCAGCTGGAAAAAATTCAGAGGTCAGCCAATCAGCAAAGGTGGAGAATTTGTGTCCGTACACAAAGACAAAAATCTTTGATAGAAAACATACAAAATTCTCTTCTGCTCTCTGACATTGCATATAACCTGGTGTCTGTGGCATTTTTTCAAGGGGAGAGGGAGAGCTGAATTGCCTAAGGCAGAGTTGCTCACCCAGAGAATGGAAGTGACTGAATAACCACAGTACCACCATTTCTGCCTACAGTTGTACTGTGAGGGAAGGACTGAATTATTCCTCTGCGTTTGTAGGGGGAGAGGACAGGCTTTGGAGCTTCACTCCCAAAAAGGGAACCATGAGAGAGATGAGAGATGGAAGCACCTAAGTTCTGGGGAGAAAAAGTTTTGCAGCACACCAGTTGTCTTAGCATTTCCTGTTGGCTGGTTTAGGTAGTTCCCTACATAGATGCTGATATTTCTTATCCTATTCTGACTCCAAATATTCTATAAAGGAATTATGTACCCAACTTGGGGGTCTGGATTCTGCTATAGTAACTATTCACATAAAGGTCAGACAGTGTCTGTCTTTTTGGATCTAGGGCTAAATGTCAATCTTCTATAGCTTTTATTGGCTTGTCATTCTTATTGCTATTAAATTTAATAAGATATACTTAACTAGATAATGTAATAAGATATAATTAATCTAATACTGTAGTTTGAATTGACAGTTAGTTACTGCAGTAAATGATACAACAGTTTATTAATGATAGCTTTATAGATGGCTGATGTGAATTCTTCAGGACATGCAGGTACAAAGTCATCTAAAATATTAAATCAAACATTTTCATAGCTCTTGTATGACTCATTAAAATAAAGCTCCATCGTACTGACTTAAAAAGTAGTTGTATTTTGAAGAGGTATTACACATATGGAATTTGTAACTCTCATAGTTTTTTATCTCAGTTATAAGGGCATTTCTGGGCCAGACTAACCTTTACATACGTTGAATATTACTTATCTACTGACTCTAGCTGTTCAGTTTTAGAGCAAGACAGTACTTGGCTCTGATAAAAAAGATCAGCATTTACCTTAGTTTCTGAATCAAAATATATTATTTTTTACTGTCAGTCCTGAAAGTTCTCATGGAAATCTACACATAAAGTTACTTTTTTTCTTTCTTTTTTTTTTTTTTTGCTATAACTGGCCACAGTTAAGCTATATCAGGTATAATTATGATAAATACCTGTATATCTTACAGATACACACAGCTTACAGTATAAAAAAGTGTGCGGTTGGAATTTACTTTAAAATAAATAAGTTGACTTAGAAAAGAACCTTTTTAATCTTTTGATTAAAAACAGTCAAAACATGGAATTCTCTCACTGATGCCTTTGTATTTTTACTAATAAGATAAACAGATATGATGTAGCAGTGAACATCAATGTACAAGATCAGTATTGTGGAAAAAGAAGGTGTCATTCTAACAAAGCCATTTTTCTGACCGTAACCACACTTCATGTGGTTCCCTGCTTGCTGGAAGTGTTGCGGTAGCATGATTTCATCCAGTGGCTTTGAGTTAGATGGCACATTACTGCATTTGCTTTTGTTAAAAATAACTCTGATGCGAGATTCTTGCTCTTATTACCAGAAGTGAATTGTTAAATCGTTGTAGGAAACTCTTTAGGTTATATTCTTAGCTGCTTGTTTTATGGAAAAGGAATTCCCCCCGTGTTTTTTTTTCTGAGCCTGATTCTATGAGGGAGGAATGTGCTCAGCACTTTTCAACCATCATTAACTTCAGTGGGAATTGAGAGTTCAATGTTTACAGAGCTGGCAAGCTTTTTTCAAAGTATCACAGGGTTCAACTCTTTAATTTTACAGACAAAGATTTAAACTGGATTTTAAAAATCTACCCCATTGTATGCATATTTGAGCAAGATCATATTAATTGCAATATACCGACAGTGATTGATTCACAGATGTAATAAGGGGTAACAAAAAGATCATACAGCATTTAGCTGGTTGGATAATTCCTATGGGAAGTCAGCACTGAGATGCATGAGATACGGGTGGTGCATAAAATCTAGGACAGCAACAATAACATGTGAGCTGAAGAGCTGGATCACTTTGAAACTTGGTGGCAGTATTTAAACACAGTTGTGATTTTCAAAAGTGAGAATTTTATTATATACCTTCTAATCCAAAACATTTATTTCCTTTAATATCCAGATTTCTTTTTCTAACTTGGATTAAGTAGTTTAGGATAGCTGTAACTATGTCAGGTACTTAAACAGATGCTAAGTGTTTGAGTTTTTTTGAAGGGAACATTTTTGAGAAAGTATTGAACTCATTTCCTGTTTAAAACATGGGCTGGAAGCTGGGGGTATATCTGATTCCCTGGTTCTCAGCTGCAGAACGCATGTAGCTTGCAATTTATGTACGTTTGGCTGCAGAGTCAGAAACAGCAAGGTGTAAGCTCTCTTTCTCTGAAACATCTGGCTCTTCTCCCATGTCCAAAATGCTACTGACTCCCCATGCTCTGGATAGAAAAGTTCAAGTGCAGAAGGCAGCAGAGTTATTCCTAGTAACATGTGAATCTTCTGTTTATAAACTCCAACCAAACCCTACCTGGGGAGGGAGGAACCCCCCAACAAAAATAACTCAACAACAAGGAATCTTGAAAGAAATCACCCTAAACAAACTTAAATAAAATAGGAAATGAATGCAATCTAGAAAATCAAAACCAAAAAAGATAGCACAAGAGTTTTCACTGTAACAAATGAGAAATGCCTAAATCTCCATAAAGTTGTTTTTATTTGTTACTGCTGTTGATTTAATGTGGAAGATACTTGGGTGCTACAGCCTCTCACAGCACCTGTGTGGTGCTGTGTCTACCAGCTTTGCCTCTGTGAGGGTTATCCACTCTCTTCTGCAGCTCATCAGCTACTTTTACCTAATTTAGCCCCGCTTATAAGTGAACTGAGCTGTTAGAATGTCTAGCTCAAAATACTTAAATTTAAGGTTGCAATCTTTGCTGTGAAATCTAGCATTCCACGGTGAGTTTGAAGAGAAGACGCTGTAGAGCATTTTCCCTCTTACAAAGTAGGAAGCTTCAATAATATATTTTTAAGAGAGTAATTTGTTTAATCCTAAGAGACAGCTGCAATAATCTAAGGTAATTTAAGTGAAAAGAAGCTGCAGAGAGAGAGTCAGAGCAGTGCCACCTGGGTCAGAACAAACATTTAAAGAAGTAGCGTGTTAATACTTAAAGAATTTATTCATGCATTTTTTATAACTTCTAGCTTTTGTAGCTGAATATAATGAATGGATCTCCAAGAGGCTGAGTCATCATGCCCGTAGCTAATGCCAGTTTCCAGGCATTAACTTTAATTATTGATGCTTTGCCTAATAGACCTGATGGCACATTTTTAGAGTGAAGATTCTGCCTTACTAAAGGCATGCCCTGCTCCCTGGCACACCGACTGCCATTGGCAGAGGTAAATGTGGAATTTCAACTTGGTCTTTAAATCAAAGCTTTGTTTTTCAGTTTTTGTTCCTTAATTGCTCTGTGCAGTGCTTTCACCTCTAGGGTAGGTTTTCTTTGAAGGAGTAAGTTTATAAATGGAAAAGCTAACTAAGCATGAAGGGTTTGAGGGGATTTTCGAAACTTGTGAAGTTGTTTTAGAACTTTAGAAGGCAACATAACTTTTATGGTTTCATTCAATTACTGAGCAGGCTGACACATTTTCCAGACTGACACATTTTCAGCAACAATATTTTGTGCTTCATAGCACTTTGGGTCTTCAGTACACATTTAATTATTTTTTTCACACTTTTTTAGGCAGATAGCTAGGTATTCCTTCCATTAGATGGAAGAAGTGGGCAGTGAAAGGTGCAATGATTTGGCTATCACAGTTAGAGATAAGTTTTGCGTTAAATAATTCCTGACACAAATTGAAACGAAAATATGTTTTAATTTATAATTTTTTTCACATGATTATATTTTTTTCACATGTCTTGCACACGAGTGCATACTCATCTTTGAACACTCCCGTCTGGAATAGGTTCTCTTTCAATTTCAAATTAAATGACCACACACCAACTTTCAACAGCTAAATTCAAAAGTATTCATCCGTTTTGATTGCAGCTTCTTTGCAAACAAAACTTAAGTTGTGTGTCTAAGCCATCTGTCTCACTTAAGTATATTTTCCTAGATGGTGGAAAGGAAATGTAGTTACATATATATTTTATTGTGTGTGATCAGCCAGGGCTCAGTGTAATTTTATGCTAAAGGTACAAGCATATATAGAACAGAGATCATGATTGAAATAAGGCAAAAAAAAAAAGCAGCGTAATAGACTGAAAGGGGGCAGGATGTTCAGGAGCTCACAAATTCTAATTCTGGCATTATACTATCATGTTTAACAAGCCTTTGAATACTGTATGTCTATTTCATCTTCTATAAAATGGAATAATTATGGTTCTCCCTTTTGAAGGTTTTTGATTTCTTATAAACCCTGGTCTGGGGTATAGCTAGTCTGTGGGTGGTAGCTACCCAGTGCTTGGTCTCCGTTATGTCATGTAGCCTAGAGTGCATATGAGACACCGAGAAACACTCCCACTTTGTACCCACAGGTAGATCCAGACAATATAATATATAATAGTTAGATATATGTGTATGTACCTATGTAAAGTATGATATGATATGACATAATATAATATAATATAAAACGTATAGCAAAACATATCATGCAAATATTCAGAACCTGCCTGGACATTGTCCTGGGCAACCTGGTCTAGCTGATTCTGCTTAAGGAGGGGATTTGGACCAGATGATCTCCAGAGGTCCCTTCCAACCCCAGCTATTCTGTGGTAAGTTTGAACATAAGGAGCTCAGTATGTAGGGTGGACTAGAGCACAGCAGATTCCCTACCATTCTCAGTCCTTCTCGTTCCAGGAGGGATATTGGCTTTGTGCAATTTTAGTCACTTTTGTATAGCAGTGGTGTACTATATATTATTTCCTATGTCATCAGAAGAATTTGAATCTTTCTGGATGTTTTTTAATCCACTGGAAGTTAAAACCGAAAATTAGCTTAAAGGAAATATGCAGTGATTACTTATGCTGTATTATTATTTATAATTATCACTTGTTAAGGACTGACTGTTATATAAGAGACAAATATTGACCAGAAGAACTTACAGTCTAAATTAACTCATATTGCAAAATGGAATTGGACATATACAGAAGTCCATGTGTACATTTAGAATATGTGTAAATTCTAATGATTTATTTTTTTGAAAAAAACTGTAGTGAAAGCTAATAGATTCATGGGTAACTATGATATAAGGGAGAAGAATCAGTGTGGCTTTGGTAAAGGTAAATCCTGCCTCACAGAATTTCTGAAGTTCTTTGAAGGGGTGCGTAGACACGTAGATAAACGTGATGCAGTTGCACTAGCTTTGGCTTTCCAAAGGCTTTTGACACATCGGCTTACTAAGAGCTTCTGAGGATACTAAGCAGCCCTGAGATGAAGGGGTATATACTTTCATGGGTAAATAATTGGTTAACAAAAAGGAAGCAGTAAGAAGGAATAAATGATCTGTTCTCACAGTGCTTTGGAAGTCACCAGTAGAGTCCCAAGGAATCTGTGCTGGAACTCACTTTCCAACTTATTCATCAGTGACTGGGAAAGCAGGGTGGCTACTGAGGTGCAGACGTCTGCTGTTGACATTGAGTGATTCAGGATAATAACCCATGAAAAAAAGCAGAAATTCAGGAGACTAAGTAAAAGATGAAACTTAGCATAGATAGATGTGAAGTGATAGATGGAGAAAAATGTCATCCCAGCTTCAGATGTGAGCTGATGGCTTCTGAGGTTATCATTTCTATGGAGGAGATTCTTGAAGTCTTTGTGAGCAATTCCATAAACATGTTAGCTCTGTTAGCAGCAGCAGTCCACAAAAAACCCAAACGAATTAAATCTTAAGAATTACTAGGAAAGTAATAGAGAGCAAAACAAAGTAAAACTGGAAAAGGGTCAGAGAGGGCGGTCAGCAAGGATTACGTGGATGAGGATCTCTCACATAGAAGGCTGCTACGAAGGGATATGAAAGAGCTGCAAGACCCCCAAGGGACGTGGATAGGGGCTGACTGTTCTATGCTGCTGCCAGCACAAAGACCAGGGAGCACTGAGAGAAGCTAGCATATGACAGGTTCAGATAACACAACAGCAGTTTATTTTTCTCACAGTCTGTGATGCCAAGTAACTCTGGTCCATAGGATACTCTTGATGCTGAAAGCGTAGAAAATGATACGAGTTTATGGAAGAAAAATCCATTGAAGGTTACCAAATACATAGGAACTACCCTGGCTCAAGAAGTCTTACTGCCAAAAATAGTTGGAGGCCCAGAATATTCAGAGGATGTGTGATACATACTTGCTCTGTTTTCATACTCTTCTCTAGGCATAGCTTTTGGCCACAGCTGGAGAGAAAATATTGGGCTAGATAGAGAGACATTTTGTTTGACTCAGTACTGCTGCTCTTATGTTCTTGTGTGCATATGCATTTCTATTAGAGGCACGTTTATGAGTGGTAACTTGCTCTGGGATTCCACACATTGTGTAGCTATAGAAAGCACCAACTGCCTGTGTACCATAGATTTTTAAAAAATAATACCAACTTTATTTTGCTTAAGGTTTATAACATTTTGATTACATTATTTTATCGAAACTGATGCGATACAGTATATGTGAGTCTGCAGAATGGCTGAAAATGTGTTATGGATAGTTGTAGTTATGTCTCCCCCAGTCTCTGTGGCTTATAAAGATGGAATTTACCAATGATATTTAACAGCATCGCTGTAGGTTTTACTTGGGGTCACTTCAGCAAAAATATCTACCTAACCTCTCTAATCCACATCCTTGTGTTATTTTGTACTACTTCCAGATGTCAGATGTCCGAACAGTTCCTTGTCCAGTTGCCAAACCTTATTCTTTGTTTTGACACTTCCCCAGTGCCACTAAGTGCCACTTATCTTCAATAAAAGAAACATGATAACATCATAATAAAAGCTGGAAATGCAATATAAGTTTATTATTTTGTCAGCTTTGGCTTTTTCGGCCTTATCCTTTCAAATACTTAGGCCCTGCTAAATCCTACAAAAACTGAATTACAGAATGGATCAATTAAGCATTCATGTAGGGGTAAGGTTCGTAATTACTTAAGATTTAAATATGTATTTTGAAATTTATGCTAAGCACCTGCTTACATCTTCAGGTGCCTAAATACTGTCAAAGAAATGGCCTTGTGGTTTTACAGTATCAAGGTATTTGAACAATTAACATTTAAACCAATTAAGAAAAGCCAGAAACTTGACACTGGCTTTTCCCTCATCAAGTAGATTTACTGCTATTTTGTTTCTTACTCTGCGCCTTTCTTCAGAAGTCTGGCTTTATTTCTCTTCTTAAAGGATTTCAACCATAATCTTGTAGATTTGCTATATGAGAAAAAATGCCCAACATGCAACTTTCTAAGTGACTTTATATGTCACTGTCAGGTGTTATAGATAAGATGATCTATCTGTCTTTGTTCAGTTTCTTTAGCTTATTTTATTTAGCTTATTTATCTTATACATTAACAATCAGGTCTAAAACCTACTGATGTTAACTGGAGTCCTTTAGTTGACTCTTGAGGTTTGCATCATGTCATAACGAACAGGAAAGCACGTGGTGCTGAATAATATTCTTGTATAGTGAGCCAAATTTTTCTCTAGTTTAACCATATCCCTTCCATAGAGATGCTGCAGATGACTTCTCTTACGGTATAAACAGTCCTGTTAGTTTCAGGAGAACTGTCTCTGGTTTGGAAGACGATAATATAGGTTAAGATAGAGTAACTTGCATCAGTTAAATGAGAATAACAATACCAGAAGCATGAAAGAGAAGTATTACAGGGAAAACAATTAAAAGGGATTTGTAAAAGGATCTTAATGTTATATTATGCTTATCAATATTTCTTATATTCATAATAATTTTATAAAAGTAATAAAAAGATGATCTCTGTTCATGTCCCTGGGTACATCAGAAAAGATGGTATAACTAACCAGAGATACCCCATAAATTTGATTACTGAGGAGCACGTGTTACTGAGCACGTACAAAAAGTACATAGACTCCAAATCTGTGTGGAAAAACCATTGCATCTCAGAAAAGTCCATGTCTGCTCTAGGGTAAGTAAGTATTCTTTCCATTTGCTAATATGTTTCATTATATGCTTTTTAAAATTTTTTCTCTCTCTTCAGTTTTTTATTCTGTATGCCTGTGGACTTCTCTGGTTTGTGTAGGTGTCATAGGTGGCTAGGATTCTGGTCCCAGACTAGGTTTTCCCTGTGGGAAGACCTTGATGCATTGATTTCTAAAACCAGATCAGCAACATGAACTGAAGTAATGAAACTGAGAGTAAGATATTTGCTGGGCATGTTCCTTGGCCCAACAGCTTGCTCCGACCTTAAGCTCTTAAAGGCTGTGCTCTGGTTCCCAAGCACCTCCTTTTATCTAGGGAACTGTTCTAGCAAATTTTTAGGATGCTTTTATGTCCTAGCGTAGGGTCTCCTTATCTATGCTATACATTCCAAGAGAGTTATGGAAATGCTAAAGATGTGAGATGATTCAGAACATTACTCAAGAATTATTTCCTGGCAATTTCTATTTTTCTCCTGAATCTGCCATGTCTTTATGACATGACTGACCTCCTTTCAACCTCCTCAAAGTTCAAAATATGTTTTGAGGCTTCCTTTGGCAGCGTCAGACAGAAACATGGCTGCTGAGGAGCATAAATGATGTGAATCTATAATGCTTAATATTCCATTACCACATTTACTGTTTAGTTTTGCTTTTAGATTTATGCATGTTATTAATGTATACTTGGAGTTAGAGACCCAGTCTGAGTGGGGCTTACTTTTTACAGCAGCTCAGTCAACCTTGGTTGAGGGAAAAGGATGTATTCTCAGCATTATTTTTAGAAATATGATGTGTTAAAACCTATTTTTAGAATTTTTCTATTATAATTCTCTTCTAAAATTTTTTCCTATATCTTAAGAAGGGTGAAATATGTCAGGCATTTTTGACAGCAATTTATAACTGAACTGTGTTTATATAATATTCATTTTTTTTAAGACAAAAGATTAGGTAGGTCAAATAATGTTTTTATTTGATAGATGTAACATAAAAATGGACAATTTATATGAGAAGTAAAATTTTGAGGCAGAGGTTATATAGTTTCTTTCTTGGAATAGCTTTTTTTTTTGGTATAAGTGATGAAGGCATTAGGGAGAGACACAGACATGCCTTCTGCTGAGTTGCTACAGTTAATGATCCATGTTGAGCTTTCCAACTTTGTTATGTTGACTAGTGTGTTACCAGTATTAGTTATTATCAATGTGCAGAGAATTAGTTGTCCTGTCTCCACAATGAAAGGAATGAAAAAGAACAAATTTTTGATTTTGCATTTTATTTTGTTTTGTTATTTGTTATTTTGTTAAAACATTTTCATTAACTTCCCTGTTATCACCCCAGTAGTATGTTCTTACCTCTAATGAGACAAACAATCAGCTTTGCTCCTCAAAGCAAAAAGATTTTACTGAGTTTCAGTAGCTGAAGGTTCTGCTCATGGTGATTTTACTGCTAGAACCGGTGTCATTGCCATGGTCTAAAGGACCTGTCTATTTGGTTTTAATCTCCAGAGGATCCTTTAACCCTTTCACCTGCAATTTTGGCCATTTGTGGCATGTAGCTTTAACTAAACACTGTGGAGAGCAACTTCACTTATCATAATGACTTTTAAAAAGTCTAAATGACAAGAGGGATTAGAGAGAGTTTCCCTCAGACCTAAGAGGGAACACCAAGACACTGAAAAATACTACAATATTTCACTTTCTCTCAAAATGTAGAACCATGAGCATGGCAAGAGCTTACTGAGCAGTCATTTAACCTTTGGGTAATGACTGGCTTTCTCCAGACTAGATTACACGAGTTAGCAGTCCTAGGTTGTGGCATTTCGTCATTGGAGTGCAGAAACTGCCAAAGATGTGGTTTATAGTTGCTGAGCTGAGCGCTGTTTGGCTGTCCATGGTATTACTGATGCTACATATGAACGTTCCCTGTAAGCTGGTAGAAAGCCTGGAAAACTTCAGGTGCTGAGTCCTTCACAGATCCGTCTTCCATCCTATTCACCTACATTTATACATATTTATATATATTTGGCTTCAATGTTGGGGTCAGACAGTAATGAGGATGCTCATGAGATCTATGTCTAATGACTGTTATGGAACAAAAGGGAAGCACTGTAACAAAGTGAAGGCATTATTCATGATGGATGAGTCCGGTGAAGAACATCATAATAAAATGTGACATGTAGGGACATGCTTGTGCAAACCCTTTAACTCAGCATAAGCAGGTGTTGCTGTTGATAGAAGCTGTTGTGTATGCCTCCACTCTTGGCACTTACACTCCTTGTGGCAGCACAAGAGTTTGTGTGGCTGCATGGGAAGCTGGACTGGGGACTTAATTCAAGTTGAAACTAATCCGACAGCAGGGGCAAGAGAAGAGCTGTCTGGACTGGTTTGCTGTTTGGCCTCGCAATTGCCTTTGCCAGCAAAAGGAGAAGTCAATGTAGATGAAGAAGCAGCAGCAAAGGCAGGTGGAACACCTTCTGCATTATTTATCTTAAAGGAAAATACTGGTGAACAGTTAAGCCCCCTACCCTCATAGGGGAGAAGTCTTCCCAGTCTATTTCTGTAGGTTAGTCTTCTCTTCAAAAAGAAGAATCCTGACACTTTTAGTTCCTCCTCATAAAGAAAGTAGATAATATATTTGGATGGTTTACTATGTCTGTTTTATTTTCCAATTTGTTGCCGAGTCTCCAGTCCTGTTCCTTTCTAAGATCTATTCTCTTTAATATTATTGAAAGATAAAAGTAATTGTAAAGGGATGTGAATATTACATTCCTTTGGGAGTAGCAAACAACATTTAGTAGGGCAGGCTCTTTTCAGTGTCTGTTTCATCTGTTGTGGAGTTCCCAACAGCTGAGTGTTTTTTTTCCACAAAGTTGCAATTTTTAGTTATGCAGCTAGTGACATCTGGTGCTGAGTTTACAAAAAGGATTTTTTGTGGTAGATGAAATCTGGAATCTGTCTCATAAGGAGTAAATGGTCAAAAAAGGCTCATGATTGGTATTATGCTTACGTATCACAGAACATATGCATGCCCTGCTGGGAAGTTTTCTGGTCCTTTTTTATTTACTTTGCACATGTGGCTAACTTTGAGATACTACATATCTTGTAAACTGTAAAAGGAAATACTCCTATTTTTCTGTTAAGAATAGTAATAAACACTTAATTGTCACTCTGCATGTTTATACCTTTTTGTAGAAAGTGGGGAAAATGCTCTTATTTTAAGCTGACTTAATTATTTTGAAATAACACTGAAACTGAATAAAAATTTACCTTAACTTAATGAATCCAAAATATGTAAGCTGAGGCAAAGAAGTTAAGTAACTATCGAGGAGACGTGTTGGGAACTAGTATCAGCCCAGATTAGAGGTCATGAGAACCCTTGATCTCACACAGACCTCAGCAAATCTGCTCTAGCTTTGTCTAGTAGTCCAGTTGTTTCAGAAGAAACACAATCCTGTGTTGTAATTAGAAAAATGTCCACCAGATGGTGATGCGCAATATCTAATGAACCAATGCCCAAGCAGAAAAGAAAAATAAAACCACCTTGTTTCATTTTGTGAGGTCCTCATTAAGGCGTCGCTCAAGAAAATGGACATGTAATCAGAGCAGTGACCAAAATCACTGCTGCAGTGGCATGAGAACATGAGAACTTTTTTTTCTTAGAGCTGGTATGGTATTTTATAAGAAAATAGCTTTCTTCAGTCCTCTGTGGCTTTTACCTGTTGCTGTAAGTCTGCTGAAAGGAGACGTAAACACAAATGGGCAATTCTATCAAAGAATATATTTTAAAGATATTTATACATGTAAGCACACCAAAATCTGTATTCAGGATTACATCTCATTTCTAATAGCTGTAGATTTACTTTACTAGAAGACAGGATTTTTTTCCAAAAATTGTGGGCTCATACATATCTGCATAAATTTCTCATCTGGTCTTAGTCACTTCAGTATAATAACTTGTATTTAGTAAATCCTAATAATATTTTTATTTATATACAGATGGTATACCCCTAGCAGAAACCATTGTTGTTGCTGAAGGAAGTCTGGTGTAGTATGATCTTGGCATAAGCCTTATAATGTTGCATTTTGCACTTGCTTTAGCTCTTGATAGATTCAAGATAGTGACTAATGTGGGATATACTACAATAATCTTATAAGCACTTGAATGAAAAAAAAAAAGCTTGTTGTTTCATAGCTTGATGCAAATGAAAGAATGCTGTCCAAACTATTGTTGGAAACTAGCCATTGACCAGTAATTCAACAGCTGTAAATATAACTTTTCTCCAGAGCTGTTACCTCAAATGTACGTTAAGATACATATCTGATCTGATCCTCGGTTTATACTTCCTAGCTCACCAAACTCTCTTACTTTGGAATTATTTTGCTGTTGTTTTTGAAGGACTTCCAGTTGAAACACTCTCCTTGCTTTTAGCCATCCTGAGCCTCACACCTGGGTGAGACTTAGTCCTCTTTGATTAGTCTAGATGCTGTGTTATATTGCCCAAGAATGCTTTTAGAAAGTTGCTGCCACTCAGGCTTTGGCAACTGCAACACTGGAAGGGGAAGGAAGCTGCATTCTCAAGGACAGTGGTCTCTGGATAACCTTGTTCACTGTTTTATAATGAACCTTGAATAGTCTCTAGTTGAAAACACTATCATTTTCCTTTGAAAAAGAAATAAGAAAATTGGCTGAAGGATTTTCTGTACTGTTCTCCCTTCCAAAATATCAGTTGCACACACTTATTCATATCTTTATGCTTCAAATATACGGTGATTTAATGCTTTAACAGAGCTTCACTTTGAAAAATCAGAGCTAGGTAACTTTATACATCCCATTAAAAGCCAGGTTGTACAAGGGTACAATATGTTGAATTGTCCACTATTGCATTTGTATATAAAGCACTCACAAAGGAATAGTAAGACCTTGAATATTTTGTGATATCTTGGCAATAACAGGACTACAAATTTGTGTATTCATGGATCATTTTTTTGTTCCAAAAAGTTGGGAGTGAGCTAGTCCGTCTTAGACCTGAACGTTCTTAAAACTAATTTTGCAAAATTTGCTCCTCCTCCAGCGGAAAATCCACATATCATTCTTCTGATACCCAGATATTTTCTCTTGCTCAAAGGCATATATTTGCATACCTGCATGCCACTAATTTTCCAAGATACTGGCATCCCACTAATTCTTCTTGTGAGGAGAGACATTTTCATTTCATAATAAAGCTCTTTGACCTTTTTTCGACTTCTGTTGCTACATGGTCTGACTTTCTTTGTTTCTGTGTTTACTGTTCATCATTTTTTGACTGATTGTTTTTGAACACTCACACAAAGATGAAGGAAAGATTCTGATAGTAATAGGCTTATTAGTATGCCACAAAATACTGGCATTTAACATCATTCTGTATACTTCTTTTTTTGGCCATTCAGCTCCTTCCCACCGTACGAAACAAAAAGGCTACGAAGATTTTCCTTAATATCTCTATCTATATCTGAGTGCTACTGCCTCCTGAAGCTTAATTTTCTCTTGTCCAAAACATGATCCTCACTTAATATTGTCTGTGACAAAAAGTTGGCATAAATTGAACATGTTTCATTTATATCCCAACCACATCACCATACTCATCTTCTCTCCACCCTAACTCTGAATTTTTGTGAGGTTTTCTTTTTTAATATGACAAAATAAAGAATTAAGTACGAGATGTCACAAAACTGAATTAATTTTTGAAGTAAATCTGTTGGTTTTAATTAAGCTGAAATAAAGGTTCAATTTAGTTTAAGTTTGTTTCCCTCAAAGTTTGTTTCCAACCTGGACAATCACCACAGGAACATAATTATTCACACTCCTGGCAGTAACTTTTTGCTTTTAGCACTCTACATTACATCAGCTTTCTTCTTTACAATGCATCTTTGGGTTCCTTGTTATTATCCTCTGACTATTTTATTCCTTACCACTAGGCATCAGCATTGCTCTCACTATTCATATAATATTTCCTAGCTAAGAAATGCTACTGTTTAACTTCAGCCTCAGCAAGGGAGTGACTCATTGATGGAGTACGAGGCTTCAGTGTGCTTCTCTGTAAAAAGTGATCTTGAAGACTATTAGACCAAAGTTTTAAAGAAAACTCAACATGAATAATTAGCTGATGTCTGCTATACGTGCCTATGTGTTCTATATGTATATTTATATGGCCTGTGTAATGAACACACCAAAGAACAGTAGTAGTTAGTCCTTTAAAAGGGGTAGTTTCCAAAAGCTCAAAAACCAAATGTAAGTCAGGCACAGTGGAGAGGGGGTTTTGAACAGAGCAATGAGAATAAGAACTGGGAACTGTCCAAGTATGTTTTACAAGATGTCAAACTCACAATCCTGTAATCAAAAAAAAAGCTTCTCCTGAATATTGTGAAAGATGATAAAGCAAGAATTGAGAAAAAGAAGAAAAATTAGAGAACATTTCTGGAAAGAGAGAACACAAGGGAAACAAATCTGAAAAGACCAGAAATTCTAGTTACCTTGTGTCTCATGATAGTACTGGACCACTTTAGATGCAACTGGTTGAATGGTTAATTTTAATCTAGAAAAGGCAGAATTACTTGTTATATATTTCTGTCCTCTTTTGAGGAAGAGTCCATTGATGGGAATCGCTTCCTCTGTGGTAATGAAGAAATATTTTTCATTCTTGGAGTAATTAGGAGGTTTTGTTAAAAAAAAAGACTACTAAAATATGGCCAGATATCTTGTATCCATTGAAGTAATTACTCTATAGCTCTTTGGACAACTAGTTTTGATTGATCAAATGCTAGGATACCAGCCAAGTCTTAGGATGTTGGGAGACTGCAAAGAGTACTTAAACTGCTTGGTAATTTAGATATAATTTTTTTTTGTATTTTTGTTATAGCTACATGTAAAGACATGGAGAGGATGCAGGCTATTTTTACATGTTGGTGCACAGCATCCTGGGAAATAGCGAACCTGAAAATGGTGTGGCTTTATGATGGTTAGCTAACTCAACATGAAATGCCAAAGCATCCTGTTGGGAAAGCAGCCAGAAGAGCTGTGGAGGTATGAAACAGGAATATCAAAGACCTGGATTAAAGAACAATTTTGAAAATTTGGGAAGAGTCAAAGAAAAGATGCAGAAATGATTTCCTTATAGTGAGAAAGTCAAAGGGACTCTTTATGTTAATAGTCAAAAACATCAAGTATGTTATGATCACAGCCTACAGATATTTATACAAGGAACAGAAAATTTTAAACTCTGTTAGCTGACAGGAATAGCCAGCCCTCTGTTATATGAGATAATGGGAGACTAGTATCCCCCAGAGACTTGGAAAAGTGAAATGAACCCTGGAGGTCATAGAATCTGAGCCAGCTATCTGACTCCAGCTGGCTTCCTGCAGAGCCAGTTTTGGGAGCTCTGCATCCATAGCGCAGTTAATCTGAACCTGGACAAACTGGTCATAGATAATTGTGAGCTGTCTGCATGAAAAGTTCTAGTGATTAGAAACTGGAGCTAGACAAAATCAAGTTAAAATAAGATGCGTTTTTAAAAAGTGACTATTATTAACCATTTAAACTACGTCCTTGAGCTAGATGCTCTGATAGTGGAAATATTTCTAGCAGAGGTAGATTTTTTTTTCCCTGAAAGATAAGTGATAATTGAGGCAGGAATTAATTCGGGGGAATCAGTGCCCTGTGTTAGCAGATGATCAAAATGGCCTCATCTGACTTTGCAGGCTGTGACTCCTCATAGTTTTTATGTGCAGGTGGTTTACTATTGCAGCTTTTATTCATTTTGAAAAACAATAAAACCATTTTAGGTGATAATTTGAATTTTAAAATATTTTATTTGTAATTCTTTTCTAAATGAAAGAAGCTTTGCTTTCAAAAAAAGTGTGTGATTATTGTTTTACTAGATTTATCCAATGAGTACAAAAAGTGGATACTGTACTGTCTCAGGCATGATACATGTTTATCATTAAATTTATTCTACTATTCGTTTCTTTAAATTTGCTGTCTTACATGGAAGCTGTTTATAATAAGATTTTTATATTCATTGCACTGTATTGTTTAAATATATTAATGTATAAGTTTTCATATAAAAGCATATTTAACAACTTCAAGAAATATTTCACTAAGAGACTAAAATACCTTATATGACTATTCTGTTCTATCATGTCAATTCATTTTTAGTAATTTGGACAAGACGAGTTTTTGTTTAAAATGATGGAATACCTTTAAGTGAAGGAACACTTAAAATCTCTGACTGCATAGGCAGGATAATGGCCACATTGTAAAACTGACCAAGGGCAAGCATCATTCCTTATTAAGTATACAGCCATGAAGTATATTTTATTTAGAAAGAACTGCAATGCTTGAATGCGCTATGGATCATTTTGAAGTGTTCATGGTAACCACATTTATGAGAAAATCATGAAATGTGGAATATTTAGCCTTAGTAAGTGAAAGCTCACTAATGAAGTCTTCTATAGGAATTGGCATAGGAATCTGTACTTTCCACTCAGCGCACCCTCCAGATTGATCTAACGTGTTCTCCCTCTGAAAGATGGTAGCTGTGTTAGCGCAGCCCTGGGTTTGAGTGCATATATTCCCTGCAGGCTAATGTTATTACATGGCTTCTGGACTGGAGTTGCATGCAGCTGGCTTGAAGCGTGGGCAGAGCAAACACAATTGCATCCATCTGGATAGATCAGCATGATGGTACTAAAAAGGTAGGTAGCAGAACAGCCTTCTAATAGCAGCAGGGGTGGCCAAAAAAGCTCTGACTTTGCTCTGTTTCATATGAAGTTTGTTGAATTGAAGACTGGAATTATACAGTATTGTATCCTGATATAGCAGGAGACTGATCTTGCTGATGGAAGAGGTCACCTGTTTTATGTCGTGCAGAGTAGGTCCCTATGATTTAGCCTCACAGCAGCTTATCAATGATGTGCAAATTTCCAAATAGATGCAGTTACACACCTAACTGAATGAAATGGGTGTTACTTTATTTCTATATTAAGGAACAAACAGTAGGGGTGTGGGGGTATGCGTGTTTGTGAAAGAAACTGCATTTTGTAGCACATATACTCCTTGAGCTATCCTCTTTCTCGATGTGGACCTTAAAGTTGCCTGGTCGAACTACTACTGAACTGGCCGTAAGAGTCAAAACACAGAATTACTTTAGTCCAAAATTCTTGCAGACATCATGGTCTTTCCTAGAGTTGGTTCTGTATCCTAGTTCCATGGCCTGCAAAGGTGTCTTGCTTTGCCCTCTCTCTGTATGGTATTTGAAGGTCCCTTTCCATTCTTCATTCAAAAGTAAGAATATGAAGCCTTCTCTGTTGTCCTTTCCGCCTCTCCCCTAGATTTACTCTTGGTTTTGGGAGAAAACTGATTTACTGGAAGGAAGAGAAGCTTTTCTCACCCTGCATTTCTGAGCTTCTTATGGTGGCACCTTAAAAAGAGTCACAAACTTACCTTAGGAATATTTTTCTCTTTCCATGAATACCCCCAAATACCCTCAGAGTCTTTGTTTTTATCCTTCTCTTTATGGGGGAGGGATTGCCATGGCTTCAACCTAATTACTAGCCACTAATTTACTTTTATTCTGAAGGCCCATACATACTACAAGACGATTAAGTCATTTGAGAGGAATAACACCAGAAAAATTATCAGATTGAGTTGTCATCTTGTTGCTGTGTAATACAGTCTTGTTTAGTTAAGCAGCAGATGTATCATGACATTAGACTTCATAAATCATTTTTCAGGTCATTTCTAATGTTATCCCATATCTGTCTAATCTTTTATAAGGAGATTTTCTTCCTTTCCCTTGGTCCAATTTGATTTAAAACAAAAATATGTCTGGATTTCACAGGACAGAAGCCCTAAAAAATTAAATTTTTTAATGGCTTCTGGACGTTTAAAAAAATCGAATCAGGCACTTTATGAGTACATTGGTCCTTCCTCTGCAGATCTCCTTAAATTGACTCATATAACTGTGTAATTTCCGGTTATTGCTGCTTGGTTGGAAAAGGGTAGGTCACATGAAAAACCAATATGGATATAATTATTAAGACATAGAATTTTATTGTGACAGAATTATGAAATTTTAATTACAGTGAAGTGGATAGATTTAGCAAATGAACACGATGGAATATATTATATTATATGCACAAATTTTTTAATATCTACCCCTTTCTTTCATGCTTTACTCATTTTTCCACTGCTCCTCTTGGTCCTCAGACTGATGGCTTCAGTAAGGGTGGCTACAGTGAGTAGTCAGCATCCTGAGCCCATCATGAGGAGGAGGAGTACAATGTTGGTAGTTTCTTCTTGCTCACTTTAGGATCTGCTTGGGGTCATTTTTGTATGTTTATTAACATGCTGTACACCTTACTCTTTCTTCTTTGGTTCACAAGTCCATGTGGCATCTGAATTTACTGTATATGGTGTGTTTTACATATGGTGGATACTTATTCTTTGTTCTCTTTGTTGCCTCTAAAACCAGCTCTGCTGAGCAACCGAGGTTGCATTCCTCTGACGACCAGTAATTGACCGTGTGTGAGTTGTTTATAGTCCTGCAGCCTCCAGTGTCATCCTGTACTTTCAAGGCCTCTGCAGTCATCCCATGTCTGCATGCCTCTGGGCTGCATTTTTGTTCTGTAGTCAAGTGTAGACAGTTCACTCTGCACAGAATAACTACTTGTCGTTACTGTCTGTTAATTACAGAAGTGTGTATGTGTTACACCACGCACCAACCTAAGCAACACCTAAAACAAGGTAGGTAATAGTTATCTGATCATTAGATAATTGCTGCTAAACAAACTAAAACAAAGCTCTAGGCAGGCCAAGACAAGTCCAGACAAAGCCTGACAAAGTCTGAAGGCCCGTGTCCTTAGCTGCACCAAAAGCTTGTGGCCTGTTACAGGCAATAGCAACATCATATTTATGGGGCTACGAGGCTGCCTGCATAGGTTTGTTACCATCATGAGAAGTCCGGCAAGCCTACTGGAGAAGCTGCCTCAACAGGCAGTCTGCTCCCAGGTCATCTGCACTCTTCACTGCCTCTAGTAGTTTAATAACATCTATACATCTATATATTTTAACGTCTATATTTCTCTGGGTCTCACACCTACGCTCTACAAATGCCTTTCACGTCTTTAATAGGAAAAAGTATGAACAGTGGCTAATAGGATCTGTGGGAAGAGCCATGATACTGGTTCTGTATTTATTTTGTCACTGCTAGGTTAAGTTCAGTTTTCAATATTATTGCTTACTTTGTATATTACTGAAAGACCTGTAGGTCTCAATTAAAAAGAGTAATTCATTTCTATATTGGTAAAAAAATATAATTTATTTTGAATGCTTTAGAGCAGAGTAGGAAGTTTATTAACAAGTCTAATACCTTTTTTATTTTTCAACAGGAGATTCACAATGTTCTTTTTATGGCCAGCAGAAAAAACAGAATCTCTTGTCCACTGCTCCCTGTGGAGATATTACAGATTGTTGCTAGTAAAAAGTAACATAACCAAATATTAAAGAAGAACACTTTTTCTTGCAACTGTAGGGAGAATTTTTTAATAACAAGATGCAAATGTAGCCTGTTTTAATAGCTCAGGAAATCATTGTTTTGCAGAATTGTTACTGTATTTGTGTGTTTGATATGTCACCATTACATAGCTGGTGTTGTTTGGGATTTACACTGGGACACCTGCAAGGAGATTCTAGCTTTCTGAGTTCAATGGAGTTGTTCCCGATTTACATTACTCTGAATGAATGGAAGGTAGGCTCTCAAAAACTACAGCTGCAACTAAAACACATACCATGCAACTTCTAGCATTGCCAAAAAGTGTAGAATGGTATTTTTCTGTTTATGAAGCTTTATATTTCTCTACTAGGGAAACTGAATAATATGTTAAAAAAGTAGTTTTAAAGTCAGCTTTTTGCAGTTTGCAAGGCACAAATTCCCTCCATTTCTGTGGCACAAAATTGCCCTGAGAAATTTTCGATATTGCCATACTGAGGTTTGCTTCCAGGTTTGGTGAGATTAATTTGTATTTTTTTTTCCACTTTTTTTTAGGACAGGAATAACTGTTATCCCAGAAAGCTCAAACTCTTATTTCCTGGTCATTATAAAATTAGTAAGTATTTTAAAGATAGCTGCTTGCCGGAAGGTGTCTTTAAGCCATTACAAGACATGGTATTGAGAATTGCTGTGAGTGAGCTAATGCCAAGTCTGACAGCCATCAAACTGGAGAACATAATATCGGAGTACAGCAAACAGCAAAATAGCTGCATATTTCAAATGAAATGTCAATCCTCATTGAAGAGCTTTCCCTCAGCTTGGAAACTGGCAATAAAATGCTGTACTCTTGCTCTGGAATTTGGTCTCAGAATAGGGGCTGTGAGTTGGAACTTACATGAGGTAAGTGTTTTTTTCTTACTCTAGGAGAAAAAAGGCAGATAAAAATTTCTAATAATTTCATCCATCTAACAACAATATCCATTTCTAGGGTCAATGTGCAGTAGTGACAAAGTGGTTCAAGAGAAGTTTTCTTCATGCTCAGAGAAGGACAGGATTTCTCTTCTAAGAACTTTAACATGGTATCGTCATTAAAAGAAAAGAAAGACTAGAAAGAAAGGAAAAATGAGGAGAAAAGAAGAAAGCAAATGAGTGAAGTTTTGCAGGCTAAGTCTCAGCTTGTGAGGTAGTCATTCTCAATATCATCATCCCTCTTTTCATATGAATATGAGGGGGAGATTTTTAGAAGAGCCTGTGGTCTTAGTGCCAAAGTGGTGCTAAGCACCTATTTAGCTAACTGTTGGGTACCTTCTGCCAAGTGCAGCCCATGGTAGGATCCTAAAGTCCTCTACAAAGCATGGTATGAATTAAGTACCTAAAAATGACTGGAGAGGGCTCTGGACTTGAGAACAGGGCAGTAGGGAATGCCAAGGAGAGAAGCGTGGTGAGTTTGCTACTCCTTTCAGCCCTGCCAATGAATTACCTTCTGTTTTAAGGAGCCTAAGACCCAGAAAAGCTGGTCTCTCTGTTCTGTTCCTGTGGTATATCACTGTGTGGGCTGTTAAAGTTGTGGCCTTTGTGTTTTACAATGCACCTAAAGCTTTTACAGGTGTTAGAACTATTTCATGGTCCTTAGTGAACATATGGAATGGATATTCTCTTTCCTTCTGTCTCTCCCCTCTCCCCTCTATGTTTAACTGCTCCACTGTGGCTTGCAATTGTGGGAGACTGGGTGTGTGATCTAGGTGAGCCCTCCAGTTTAGACTGCTCTGTGAGCTGTGGGTTGGATGCTCTCCTAGACAGCAAGAGATACAAGTTTAAAGTTTCTTAGGTTGAGAAGAACCCATTCTCCCCATTTCCCTGTTGGGGCTTGCACATAAAGTAGCCTCTGAGTAGCTCTATGCACTCAGGATGTAGGTGTTTGCTCATATGTCCAGAAGCAAAAACATAGCACTCAGGAGAATCGTAGGCACAGGGCTAGTGAAAATCACTGAATTACTCACTGAAAATTGGAAGTAGATGTAACATCTGAATAATTAATCATCAGAGGATTGTTAAGTAAGAAGACTCTTTCAAGACTGGAAAGATGATTGGTGTTACCTCAAGAGCTGGGAAGCTATGTAGAATTATAGAGTCAAAACTTCTGGCTAAAATTTCATCTTTTGATTAAAGATTGATTAAGGGCTGATTGAAGAACCCAGAGGATGTGAAAAGGCAAGCATCTTCTATATACATAACAGTTCTGGGTAGTCAGAGGAACCTCAGAATATACTGCAGATGTTTGCATGCTAATGCTGTTCTTGATTTAATTTGTTGAAATAAATATGTATCCTTAAAACAAAACAGTATGGAAGCGTTCAGGTATCGGGTGAGTTCCTATACTTTACAGTGCTGAGCAGGCCAATTCCTTGTCTTATTTGGGAGTCATATGAATAAAACAAAAGAAAGCTAACATTTTCAAATTTTATTATGATGTTCCTTCAAAAATATAATAGAATGCATCATATCAGACTTCAGACTGTTGTTACAGTCACTACTGTTTTAGTATCTGCTGAACTTTCAAAGACTTCCTTTTCACCTTCTCACAGAATTACACTTGCCCAGAGACCAAGGCCTCAGGTAGGATGCCCATTTTTTGAGCTAGGACTTAACGGTTTTTTAGAAGTAGTTATCAAGGAAGAGAAGACTGCTTCCTGTCAGAGCCATGGCAAAGCATTTGCAGTGTATTGTCTTTTTTCCTGTCCCCCTATCTCAGGACAGCCAGAGATGCTCCTCTGCCTGTGCCTGTGCCTGTGCTTCTGCTCACTTTGTGTTTGGTGCCCATCTCAGAAAAGTGGCTGGGGTGGTGCCTCTCTTGATCCCGGTTCTTATGGATCTACGTTCTTTGGCAAAGGCTGGCAGTTTTCTAAAACTTTGTATCAAGCAGAGAAAAAGGATCTCTTTATATTTTATTCACAGGTTCACTATGTAAGCACAGGTTCACTCAGTAAGCACTGAGCATTCAGTGGATCACACAAACCCTTGCAGAGAGATCCTTTTTACAGAATTCCCTTGCTTCCTGCTGCTCTACCGATTCTTAAAGCTACTGACTTCCCAGATATGTACCAAAAATGGCTTTTCGCTTTCTTAAAAGACATGTGGAACTTAAATGCAAAAATGAGTTTAATGCAATTTTCAGACTGGGAGGAGCTCAAACACTAGTCAGAAAGTTTCATGTCTTAAAAATTACCAGTAGAATATTAGCTTGACCATCCTGCATGTTGCTGCATAAATACTGATAAAACGCCTGGATAATAATAAGTATGTTTTACTAAAGTCTGACTGGTACTGGTACTATTGTGAGCAATTTGCTTTATTTGGATGAGAAGTTGGTCTAGTCTGATATTGCTGAAATAGTGGCCCTTTATTGTGATGATTGCTTTTTATTTGTTTATTTATTCATGTAGAACTATTGTTGTACATATGGCCATATAGTGAAGAAGTCTAAGAAATAATATTAATCAAATGGTACTTGAGCACATTTTAGATTGGTATGGAAGCATACTAAAATTGCCAATAAATCATTAGCCAAAACTGTACAAATACAGAATTTCTGAAAAGAAAAATTTAACTTCAGAAGTGACATGATTCTTTGGAATTAATCCAGCTAATTTTTTTATTTGAATATCCTCATCCTATCCTCATGCTTAAGCTTCAGTATTGCACAGAAAAAATAAGGACCTCATGCCTAACTGGATAACTCATATCAGAATTTATTTTACTAGAAGTGAATTTAAAAAGTCAGAGAAAATGAATCATTTCCTAAATTAATATATCACTTGCTAACTGTCATTAAACTCTTGTTAATTTGATGTAATGACAAAGCTAATTAAGAAGATATATGTACTTCTAAAACTAATGAATATGTTAAGCACTTTGTTCCTTTAACGTCTTCCTCAACTGATTTAATAGACAACTGCAGTATCATGTCATTCTCATTTGAACAGAGAAGCCTCCAGTGACCTGGAACAGCACAGCAATGAGGCACTGTGTGCAGACCTAATAGAAGGCATCCATTCTTGGAAGTGACAGCTGTATTGGAAAGCTGAAGGGTAAGGGCAGAACTTCTGAGTTAGAGCAGATTTTCCTCGTAATTGGTACATGGCTGAAGCCAGAGATTAATAATGAGTTGGAATTATCAGTGGCTGAGTTAAATACAGCTATGAAACTATGGAAATAGTAAATGTCTTATCTTCCTGCTTACCTACTTAAAATGTTCCTACCGCAGGGTTGGCTTTGTTACTACCAATGCTTTCAACAGGCATGTTCTCACACTGGAAAATATTTACTGTGACATCTGGCTTCTGCTCTGTGTAGCTTAAAGACAATGTCCTGAAAAAACTCATAGTGGGGCAAAGAAAGAGATTTAAACGCTGGCAGGTGTCTCTTTTATGTTATAACCAGGTTCTTCTCCTGTGCTCAGCCTGATGGCATCTGATTGCTTCATAAAATATTTACCGGTCAAATTGTATAGTCCGTTTTAGAATGTTTCTGTTGGCAAAGTAGGTGGTGAATTTACTCTGATCATTCATCTACCTATGATTATTTTCACAAGAATTTAAACTCCTATTTTTAAGCTCATGAAAGTGTGTGAATAGCAAAACTCTTATGTTAGGTTCTGTAGCGTAGCCGTGTAGAAACAATGCTACTATTGAAGCAAAGAGACTTTGCCTTTATTACATTCCTGCGATTATTTAGAAGCCCATTCTATTATTATTCCCCTTTTCTTTTTCTTTGCTTATTCTTCTCCCCCAAAATTAAAAAAAAAGGGTTGTTTAATCCTTCCTCCCTCAGTCTTACAGGTATGACTTACTGTTTCCTGAACCATTTTTTAAAGGATTGGATATTATTTTGAGCCTGAGGGTCAAACTGTAGATGTTCTTCACAATATTTTGTATACCTAGAATACCTGAGAAATTACTTCTATACCATATGCTCTCCATCTTGCTGATATCTTTAAGTTTTTAGTCCAAATGTCTTCATGAACACTGACTGTAGTGCTTTTTACATGGTGGAGTTACTACCATAGGATTTTGTACATGTGTGTGCATGTACAAGGCAGCGATAGTGGTAAGAGAACAGTATAATCCAAAACAAGAATAGTTGTTCATTGTCAAGAAAATAATAACAAGTTAGTATAGTTGTTATACATTGAAAAACAGAGAAATTGGCTATTGCCTTGTAAAGCAAATAGTACAAAAAGGAAGGATATTCCTCATGAAATAATCAATGAGACCTGAGCTCACTGTGTTATCTGTGCCGTTTGACTGAGGCAAGGAAATGTCTGGCAAATTAAAGTAACTTGACCCTTTTTGCTGTGTCTCACCAGATAGGCCTAGGAGTTATAGTCAGAGATGTAGCTGCCTGCCTTGCTGTAAATCAAGCAATTAGGAAGATGGCTCACAAAGCCAGCACCCAGCCCAACTTTGACTTTCATGCCTTGCCATCTCTTCTGACAGTGTTCAGACTCATGGGCTCTTCAGCTCTGGAAGAATCTTTCTTTAAAGCGCAGAACTATTTAGTCAGGTCACACATCTCTGACACCTCACATCTACATGCACCATTTTAGCAGGAACTTTTCACATACTGTAATAAAACAGTAACCTACAGAGGAATGTCCTGGACTGTCTCTCAGCTCTCCTCTCTCTCAACTAGAAATTATGCCAGGAGTCCAGCAAAAAATGGAATATAAATCTATCCTCCCTATTGTTGCTCTTTTATAAAACGCCATATGCTGCGTATCTACTTCTTGCTGCTTCTGTTTTCCATCCCACCTTTAGATTGTCTCCTGACTTTGCATTTGTATCCTCACAATGGGATTCCTTAAGACAAAACCTAAGTGAGGTTGCTATTTATTTTTCTCTGTTTTCTTACAGTGCTGGTAAACAGACTAACAATAAGCAATGTACTAAAGAGCGTTATGCAAAGCATACTTGCCTACAGGCCAAGCTCAAGAATTGTAGACCTGTCTCATCAGCCAAAGAATGCCTCATAAAATTTCACAAGGCAGTAAGCACAAACGAATTACATGTTTTCAAGGTACCTGAAATCTGAAAAAAAGAAAGAAAGAAAAAAAAAGACTCTCATGAAAGTAAACAGCCTACTGCCGGAAGAGGATTCTGGGATGACCTGCATCCTACAAAGCAGGTTTTGGTACTGTCTCCTGAGAGCCTTGCAGCACTTTGCATGCATGTGAGGACAGAGACAGCTAAGGATTAATGTTGTAGTATTAGGATTTGAACTGTAGGAACATTGAAGCTCTACTGCTGATGTAGTTTGAACTACACAGTGAATCATTGGCTATTTTTACATTTAGTCATTGATTTTTGAAAACCGTGATTTTTGTCCCACTTACATTCTATCCCACTAACATTGCGCAGCATTTTTATAGGCTTTTAGAATGTTTCAGATTGCTGTAATCTAGAATTTGTGGGATTTTTAGGTAAAAAGTGATTTTGTTTTATTGAGGAATAAAATAATAAAATGCTTTTCCCTGTGAAGCTGGCCAACATACCCTTAAGCATATTAGTTTGGAACTCTGTTTGCTCATTAGTGGAATAGAAAAATTGTTTTTAAGAGCTCAGCTTTTCATTAATCTGGGGAATGTACTATTCTGTTTTGTTTTCACGGCATCGTAACTGCTTTCACTAAAACAAATACAGAATTGATGGACAGATTTTTAGAAATGTTGTCTACGTACAGTCCCTGATGGCTTCAAATGGAATGCTGGCTTCTTGATATATCTGAGATTCTGGCCACTTATTCGTACTTCTGAGGTTAATATTTCTTTGTGAAAGTAAAAGAAAAAAACCCCCCAAAACTAGTATCTTAATATCTGCCAGTGAAAAAGCAGTAATCTCTTAATGTCATTTTTACACACAAACACAAACACACACTAATATGTTAGATTTACAAAGACTGGAGTAAAAGCTAATAACATATTCCTTCTTTTAATAAATATAGAAGAATGGAGAATAATCACCTTAAATGGAGATGAAAATTGTAAACAAAATTAATATTCATTAAGTGATTAACATTGCATGTGCAGAGGGCTAGAAAACAACTTGGTGCCAGGCTAGCATTAAGTGATTTTTACTTGTTGTGCCAAGCAGTATATTTTCATAGCTTCCTTTCTCTCTCTGAGTCTATTTTTGGATAGGTTTCTGCAAATTTTTACTTTCAAAGGGGAAGTGATTTGTGTCACTTTCAACAGATCAGACTTTCTAACCAAAATAAATATTTCAGCTGTAAACTCTGGTCAGCTCTGACTGTAAAGATTTCACATGTGGACCTTGTTTGCTTGATGTTTGTATCATATCTTGAATAACTGATCCCTCATCAACAAAAGTAACTGCAGGATTGATGATAATGACATGCTACTGAGATGCTTTCCTAGCTCCTCCTGGGTGGGCTATGAAGTGATTCTATTAGATATTCACTATGGCTTTTGTTACCAATTCTCCCAATATATGACACTTTGTGTTACTTCTTAAAAATGTGAGTTGTTATTCAAAGTCTCTGGCCCTGATTGGCAAACATTGCAGACATTACTTGAGGCTTCGCAACAGCTCAGTAGTGTTAGCATTTCTGTTTCACTTGAAGAGGAGATTGCCCTACATTTCTAACCTACAAAGCAGTGTTCCTCAAACTTGAAATGTGAGGATATGCCACACAGTAGCCAGAGGTGTGATTGCAGTATGTATCAGTACAAATTTCATGTGCTGCCCTCACTCCTCCTAAGCGCAGTGTTTCTCAAAACGTCATGGAGATATTTGGGAAGTACCATGCTACTACACGTGTTAAATCAGACACCGTTTCTGGAAGACTGATATTCTCCTCTGCAATTAACTGCAGCTGAAGTTACAGGAGTTTCTCTTTAGAAGCTGTGTAAGTTTGGCTAGCAAAATTGGAGGGCCTGAGAACTGACAGTTTTAAGAGAATATATTTGATTTCCCTATCACTTCAAACTAAAGCAATTGCCCTAGTCACATCATCAAAATGTCTGTGCAGAATGTGGATGATGATAATCACATTTCATTTTCCTTTAACCCATCTCTAAATGCATACTTGTACCTCGCATATTCCATTAAGATCAAATTGAACCGAACATTTTCTAGATATAAAAGAATTATTTTTCTGAATGCAGGTGTTCTTCACCTTTTCTATCTGTTGTCTGGGATGCAAAACTGTTAGTTCTTGCACATTGTCAATTCTCTGATTGAATTTGGAAGTAATTCTGGATCTGATATTTGTAGTAAATACAGATTATGTACTGGCAAATATGTGCACATGTATAAGCAGTATTTGGAATTAACAGTTTATAGGAAGATCTAGGATAAAATTTTTGTATTGCCTACAGGCCCCTTTTTTTTTTCTTCTAAATCTTCCACAGATCAGTGAGGAAGCTGAGTGCATTTTTATTCATAAGAAAAAAACTTTTCCTGGAAAAAACACTATCAAATACAGGAGAGTGGCACTTAACAAGGTAAACAGCCACCCAAGAGAGCAGGATTAGTGAAGAGTATGCTAGTCTGAAAGCATAGAGCACGTTCAAGACCAAAGTCACCGGAGAACAGCTGGAGAGATGCACTAGGCCCTCTCACCTCACTTTTCTTTTTGGAAAGCCTGGCTGGTAATTACTTAATTGGTTAATAGAAGTTTTCACTTTCAGTGAATGAAAGGGTGAAGATTATCTGTTGTGTATTTGTGGGAAATCATTTCTGCCCTTGAAAAGAAATATACTTTTAAAGGTACCGGATCATGGATATGTATGACATGCGAGGTGCTTCTGCAGATCATGGTCCCACTCCTGTTGGGAAAAACTGTGGGGAGGTTATGGATTGCTGATCTTCAGACATCAGAGCCTGCTGGTAGCTGGAGTCTGCACAAATGCCCTCTGGCATGGCTCTTATTGGCGTAGGATAGCTTCATCCTCCAGGGTAGGTGGAGGGGATGGCCCCCTATTCTCCTGGCAAGAACAAAAGAACAAATTAGCAAGCCTCAGATGTTTGCTATTTTCTGGTAAAAATTGCTTCCGGTTACAAAAGGCAAGAGCAATGGGATGACCTACTCCCTCTATGGCTTGCCCCTCTGTGAATTGCCCTTATGGACTTGCTCTCCTATATAACCGTGCTGGGAGGGGTGTCAGCCATAGTATACCTGACCTCAGCATCCACAGAGACATATAGGACAGTTAGGAGCAGCAGTGAAGAGAGCTTGAGGTAAAGGTACACCCCAAATACAGTTCTCTATGAAGGGGATGGCTGAAAAGAAAAAAGGTAAGGCTAAAATTCTTAGTAATAAAAGAAAAATTGAACTTCAGAACTGACTTTATGTAATAAAGATATTTTCCTTAAGTTCTTTTTAAGTTTACTGTGATAGAGTTAAGTGTTCTAGTTTGGTTTTGTGTAAACAACTTCATATGCGTTCCAAAATTGAAATGTTTTTCTTTCCACAGTCCTAAATTGTTAGAATGAAAAAATAGTATTGTCATATCCTTTGAAAAGCTTGAAAGACAAGGGAATAAGCAGCTAATGCCAGTCTTAATGCTCACCCATAAACGTTTTCTTTGATATCCAGAAGAAGTCTTTTAAATTTTTTTCATGTTGGGAAAGTTGTCCTTATCTGCCCAGGTTTTCAGGATTCTTTCAAATGATAGATGATTAAGCAATCTTAAATTGTTAGTTTGCTTAGTAACTAAGGTTAATTTAGTTTGCAAAGATTCTTTCAGTTGCTATTTCAAGTATATTTCACTATTCCATTTGTAGAATCAGAATACAATGCACAGCTGTATTAAAAAAAGAAACACTGATGGCATGAAGCCTATGCAGTGCAGGACATGGAGATTGTAATTGAAAGCCTTTTAAGTGGAAGAAAAGATTCATCTGAGCTTCTGCTAAGAAGCCATGTCAGGAAGCCGTGTTAAGAAGCTTTCCTTAAGACGGGCAACATAAAAGGGAAGTCAGAGCCCAGCTGCAGTGGGGTACTGTACTGCACTCGGGTTCACATCCATTTCTGAATGTTGAAAGTCTTCACTGACAGCAGTCAGTTATTTTCTTGCAAAAGCCTGAACTGTCCATTTCTATTTATAAAGTCCTTTCAGGCTGCAGGTATGACACGAGGAGAGCCCTAGCTATTATTTTTACAGCTCCTTTATTACAATTTGTAGCAGGTGAGGCTCTGTTGCCCCTCAGGAAAGCAGCAGCCCACCTTTCTGTCTTTGGGTTGCGTGCTGTACAATTTTCCTGGTTGTTACATCAAAGGAAGATATTTGAATGCGGGCTAAGGAAAGGCAAAAGACTGGACCCCTGTTCAAGATGCTCAAGTATCAGAGAAGGTATGTCAGTGTATACTAAACATTTGCGCTCTCATGACGTATTGCCTTGGTTGTTACTTTCTGGAAAGAATATACTTCCAGAGAGAGAGGAAGAATTAGGTGCATCTGAAAACCATTTTGGAAGGTGCAGAAATGCTGAGGAGGCATCTGACAAAAAGCAGCCCACAGAAAAAGTGGGCTACAGGCATATGTCCTGCCCCTCTGTGGTATAGATACCCTGTTCATTAGCAGCTCTTCAGACCACGGATAGACCCTGCTACACAGTCGCCTGCCAGGTAGGTTTCCACAAGAATATAGGAGTTGTTTGGGTGTGAGTATGTGTATCTGGGGCTACTGATCTTCACACTGCTGTTAAACTCGCTTACTGTGAAGTCAAGGAACGTGAAAGTCATAGGCTGGGAAAAGAGCCAATAAAAGGCAGCAAGATTGAATTAACAAGCAGTGACCATGAGTTACATGTTTTGAATTAGTGTCTGGCACTACATTCTGCCCAGTTTAAATGATTTAGCTTTGTTCGTAATGTGCTTAGGGAAGGCAAGGCATTGGTGTAAAGGTCTTTGACTTTGAAACCGTTTCTAATGAAGAGTCCAGCAAATAAAATAAATGCTTCCCATACAGCTTATATCTAACATTTACACTTGTAACTACCAAACATACTACTAAAAAGTATGTTTATTGTATTTAGCTATGCCTGTCTGAGAAGGGAGATATTTAATTGGGAATGAGACTATTAAGTGCAATTTAAACATTAATTGATGGTATTATTATTATGAATCTGAAGTAGTTTTGGTACCATGTAAAGAATCAGTAGAAAGCACCATTTATGAGCAGAAACAATAGGGTTTCAACTGTGGTGTAAATGCCACAGAGCTAAATGAGTTTGCTTAAAATGGAAGACTTAGGAAGATGTGTGATAGTAAACCATGCTACTGGGAAGTCTCAGGGGATAGCATTGTTGGGACTAAGTGGTAATAACTAGGAAGTTTCTGTGCATAATTCATTAATATGATGAGTTATCATCCTATAATGAGGAAAAAAAAACCTATTACTTGAGAGGCAGTAGGTTTTATTGACTACTGGATTAGAATTTAGCAGTTTGCACTACAAGTATTTACAGCTCTGCCAGTTTCCCAAGTATCTTTCTTTCTCCCCTAAGTGCTAATAGAAAAATAAAAGGAAATGCTTCTGTCTTGTTTTTCTCTTTTGGTGTCTCTTCTTCAAAGAGAACCTTCACAGCTTCGTGTGTCAAAGTAATCTGGATTCTGAGAGTGTGGAAAAGGGGAAGTAGGCAAGCCTAGCAGGCAGGCAGGGAGTCGGTGGTTTAGCGGGAACACAGGCAAGTGGGCAAGCCTTCAGTGATGGGAAGAAAGCTTGTTCCTGGAGACCCTGTGGGAGCTGAACTGGACTCAAAGCTGGCCTGAGAGAAAGGATCTGTTCTCTTGCAGAGAAGAGGTCTACAAGCCCTTTTTATTTCTCTCTTGCCTAATCATTACATTTTTTCTGTTCTGAATAGTTAATTTTTGCAGTTTATATCCTAGTAAACCTGGTTTTGGAGTCCAAAAGGTTTTTTTGACCTTTTTTTAGATTACACTCTGTATTGAGAAGAACTGAGTTGACCTGAAACTCCATCTCAAATCTCTGGCTGGCTTAAAGTTGTCTTATACTTCCCATCATGGAAAGAATGAGCTCATTTGGAGACCAGTGAGAGGAACAAGCAAAGCTAAAAAAGTGTGCTCTCGTTTTCTGCCAGCTGAAACCCTCTTTCCTAACAACTCACAACCAGCCTACTTGAGTAAGATCAATTAAAGTTGAATTAGTGCTTGTTACTCTTGCTAGATTTGATGCTGAAATCCCACAAAAGATTTTATGGGAGCTTGTAGGCCTACCTAATCCTACAACTGATTTTTTTTGCCTGATACTTGGTATTGCTAAAATGAAAGTTGTTTTAACCTCATTCGTCCTAAAAGAGCACAACAAAATTAAGATGGTATGGTGCTCAGAAATACCACCTGGGGAAATGTTCCCAACTGTTCCTGTATCTTTAAACCTCGTTTATTTGCTTTATATATATTTTTATACATTTACTGGCTGTGCCGATTAATACTTTAATAAGTCTAATTCTTATTTACCACATAAATCACTCGCATCAAACTTGCATTGCTACTCATGTCTTACTTCACTATGTTTATATTATTATGACAACTTGTCCTGAATTACCATAAACAAATTTTGCAAACAGTCCAAGTGCTCTAACCTGACAAAAATATCATGTCATTTATTTTTGTTTCTAGTAACAAATGTGATCAGCATAACTTTCTAGAGGATAAGATAGTTTTAGTATTTTCAACATTCCCATAGAGTAAGGTAGCTATTACTGAATTAGCACATGACAATTTTAAAATATGAGTTTAATAGAAGTTAAAACAGAGATTTTTTCCAGAGAGTTAACTGTTAAATCAAGAATAAATTATATATGAATGAAATTATTAATGAATTACTTCATATTAATATTATAAAGATTTTATGGGCAGTAAAACAAAGGAGAAAAAAGGTTAAACATATGTATGCCTCTTACTGGTGATAGTTGTTAGCTGTGCATAAGTATCACAAGGCAAGAGCTAAAGCACTTAAGACATTTATCCGATCATGTGCTTCTTTGAGCTTGTAGCATGGCAGAAGCATAAATTAGGGTTTGAATAGCAGTTCTTTCTTGAAAAGTCACTTTAATCTTTTTTTCCAGAATCAATAACTATTTGTTTGCTTCAGCAGTCCATGAAGGTTATCCAATTGACTTGTGGGTTTTAGTTCTAATGTTTCCTCTCTGCATGGAAGTTGTAAAATGTGGTACTATGTTGAATGGTGCTGACATCTGTATGGTTACTGTATGGAATGTAAATACTTTTAGTAGTGTCAGGCACAGACAGAACAGTGAAGGGCAAAAGGGTTTCTGTTGGATGTCGTTCTCTAAGAAACGGTGGGTCAGCATATGCTAGTGCAATAAGCTATAGTTCTTAGGGTTTCTCAGCTAGAACAAGTGAAAGAATAAGCAGGAAGCTAATTTCTGGAACTGGTAATTCCCAGCACAATACCACTATTTTAATTCTCCCACCACTGAGGCTGAAAGAGTTTGCAAGTTGGGCTAAGAGGAGACACTGTGGGCTGCTTGATGGCTTGCTTCACATCTTGCTGTCAGCTCATAACTTTCAAATTGAGTGTTTCTGGAGGCTTGTGCTGCCCAGCAACTAAAAAGCAAGTGTGAATCATGACTTCTGGATTCCTGCTGTATCAGTCTACATATCTTTGTACCTTTGAGGTTCCTTTTTCTCTTCTGCTTTGTGGATAAATGACTGCTCATCCAAATAACATGGGAAGAAAAATTATGAACCATCATACTTTGAAACAACTCTTTCTGTGTTTCCACTTCATCTAGCATTAGCTTAGGGAGCCATATAGGGAGTCGTAATGCTTTCCTAAGCATAACGTTTACTTAAAATAACTTACAGTGCTGTTTTAACATCTTAGATGTTCCATGTTCAGTTTAAGACTTCTGTAGTGTTGTGTGCTGAATTTCTAAGTTTCACTTGCTGCTTGGCGGGTGAAGATTATTTTGCAATTATATCGTGTTTACTATTTTATATAGTTAGGTAAATAATTTAAATGTATTGTAGTTTTTGGTCTTCATTGACCTATGGCTTCCTCAGATTGTATCCTTAAGTTCAAACTCTTTATGTTAAGTCTTGTTTCAAAGCTGTATTGAATGAATCTGTCTGTTTCAGGGAGTTGCTGGACTACCTTGCCAGAGCAAATTGTCACCATAATCTAGGGTAAATCTGCCTTGTTTAAGCCAGCAACATTTGAAGCGGATCAGAGTCTGATTAGTAGTTTGGTGAAGTTACTGCAAACAACAAAGCATAGAAGTTGTAACTGTGATGTGTATGTATGACCTATGAGAGAAATTGTGGATTGTGTCCCAGAATACCTGCACTATGCAAAAATACTCAGGAAGTACCTGTAACTGGAAACAGAAAGGATTTTTTTCCAACACCAGAAGTGAACATTTTTTAAAAATGAATTGCTACTTGTGTGGTTTTGTGGGAGAACGCACAGGAAACAGAAGAGGCTTGGAGAAGAGCTTCATGTTACTAATACTGGCAGTCATAGTATTAGTAAAATGAAAATGGAAATCATAACAAACAAAATACATGTTAAGTTGCCATTTCTGAGGAAACATTTTTAGTGTAAAAAGCTCCACCTAGCCAACCTGGGTCTTGTGGGTCAACAGATTCTTATTGGTGTAATCAGCCATGGCAGTGGAGACCTTGCAGGAGACCATTCAATATCCTTCTGAAACTAAGCCTACTAACAAAGGCAGAACAAGAATGTAACCACAAGGGTTTGAACACTGGACGGGGCTATCATGGAATGACCAGGTGGGATTTATTAAGGCCTTAAAATAAATGGATGACAGACTTAGTGAACGGTTGTCCTTTGAGGTGCACCAAGTTGTAGCCTTTTTTTTTTTTTTCCTAGAGTGTATGTAGCAACGCCAATTTTTCTTGTTTTAGGTGGAAAACTGCTTTGACTTTTTTTTTTTGTTTGCCCTGCATCTTGGCTGTATTAAGCACTAGACACTTCAAACTGAAAGATGTGATATCTAACTGAAGAGTTTGCTCACTCCTCTGCAGAGATGCTGTTCTTGTTCCTTCTCATAATGAGTCCCCCTCAGAACATAATCTAGCTCTGGTCTGTATTAATATAGTCTTTAGCAATTATCAGGAGTGAAGGAAAAAGGATTTCATTAACTTAATAAAAGAATTTTGCAAATCTTTAGGATAATGACAGGAACCGTTGTTCTCTACAGCTATGTCAATCCTGTAATTGGAGGGAACTTTCATTTGTCTCTTGTATAAGTGAAGAATCTATGAAAGAAAGATACGTGAAGTAAGTCCTGGTTCTTGCAGGCTGCTTTCTCTTGGGCTATTCCATAGGAGTGATCACTATAAAAACAACTGACATATAATTCAAAAAGAGGTCAGAGATGATTTTAAAAAAAAAAAGGCATTAACAGTTCCTATATGTCATGTAATTGTCTTGTATCACAGGAGCTTAGCACTATAGTTGGCTTGAATAATGACAGAACAAGGCACTGAACAACTGGCTTCTGATGGCTACAGAATCCAGGATTCAGCCAGGATGCTCCTGGCTCCCAGAAACTTGATAGAGCCCAAATCTCTTCCTAGTTAATCCTGGAAACAAAGTGCAGTTGAGTGTTACTGGTTTATTTGTGAGCAAACCCTGGTAAACTGTACCTTGCTCTTTGTTTGCTGTTATGTGTAGTAAGTGTATGTGGGACTTGTTCTGTAGGTTAAAGTAGATGCGTCTTTTCACTGTTTAGTGGCTTCTTGTACTGCATGGGCTTGTAGTTTGGCTGCAGTTTGTAGGTTAAGGTTGTGTTTGGGAACTTAGCTTTGAGTAAGGACAACGCGTCTTCCTGCACAGGGTAGGAGAGGTTTCTAATCTGTCGAGGTGAATGTGAGCCGTACAGCAGCCATGGAGGAGGGGCTGTTCTTTCACTGCAGCAGCCCAAACTCTGCCCCAAGTCATGATCGATAGTAGTACTGGTTTGATAAGGGATTATATAGCAAGCATAGCTCTCAGAATTGTATTTGTCCTCTAAAGGAAAACCTCTCTCTTTAATTTACTGCAAAATATTTTTTATACCTCTTGGCTCACAACACTTCAGATTCAAAAAAGTTAAGGTCCTGGATAAATGAAACCGTTCGTCTTCATGTTCTTCTACTGTCAGCTCAAATGGTGGTTTGAGCTAAGTTTTGATTTTGGAGGACATTTCTGCCCTCACCTGCATCTCCGATTCTGTTAAGGCCCGTGGTGTATGTTTTTAAGCACTTTATATCTGGGAGGGAAGGAAGGAAAGGAAAGGAAGGAAGAAGGGAAATAAACCAGTTAAATTTGCAGGAGGAGAAAATGACAAAAGCTCTAGCTGTAAATTGGAAAGACTCGATAGGGCATTATTTAGTCTCAGATTGAGACTCCCAATATGTTACTTTTATTGTAATTATGCTTTAAAGGAGAACCACATAATCTGCTTTTTAAATTTGAAGGACATGAGGAAGGTAGAAATGCAATGAATGAACCAAATATATCCTCTCTTTTTCCTGGCTAACACTTACGGCTTCCAAACAGGAAATCAGAACTTTTTATAAAAATCTGCTGTTATACAAAACAATTAGTATTGTAATTAAATTGTTTTATAATCTGGAAACACCAGAAATCTGCGCTAAATGGCATACTCCTGTTTTGTTTTTTATTTATGCTAGAAGCAGTTTTGATTGCAATATATATGTATGAGTGGTTTTTGTTTGCTTTGCTGTTTTTTTCAACAAGCTATCTGTGGCTTATCTTTGCTTTTACCAGCAGCTTGAATTGGACTTTAAATATTCCCATCCTTGGCAGTTATCTCTCTCTATATATATCGGTATGTATGTATATATAGATATATGTACATTCAAGGAAACAGATAGGATATGTTTGTAGTAAGATAAAAATATATTCTCCTAAGTCATCAGCAAAGAAACTGTGTGGGGTTCTTTTAATAGATTTTGCATATGCTGTTATTTTTTAAAAGTGTGTATGTATGTTCTGTATACATTTCCCAAATACCATATGCATGCCTTTTTGAAAGGAATCTTTATTTTTCAGATCTAGCGCACTCCTGTGAGTGTACGATATTATAAAGCATAATATCATGCTAGAGCAGATTATCGATAATATACAATCATATTTCACTTAAGTGATGGCATGCTTAAATCTGAATAGCCTCTTCTCATTGTTCAAGCTTCCTCCTAAAGTGTGTAAATACAAAAAATATTAGCCTCTGAAAAGGACCAAAACAACATGAAAATATATAATTTCTTCAATTAGATAGTATTTTCAGCTAACTGGTTCTGTGTTTTTCTTACAGTACCTAAAAACAAACATAAGAGGAATAGATGAATATCAGCACATGCCAGAGGATAATTAGAAGCTCATATGAACAACTGAGTTATATAAATTTATAGAGTTTACTTCACAGAGCCAGTGATGTGAAGTATTTTATCTACGTGTTTTAGCCTCAAAGTTTGAGTGCAAGTATTGAGGACACATTAGCTTTTGACATGAGCAAGAGCGAGGTTACACTTACTAACTTCCGAGAGAAGTTACTTTGAGCAGTCTATTGCTAGACGTTTATTTTTGGAATGCTTTCTTACGATGAAATATTGCATAGAATAAAAAGGTCAATTAAACAGGTAGACAAAATGAGTATCAATACATGTCACAGACTGTTAGCTCACTGCATTGTTCTTGTGAGCTCCCTGTGAGTGATAAATAGGTTATCTGTCGGACTAGATGGCTCTCTGAGTATCCACCTGCTCACGCACAACCATACACGTGTCCACACATCTGTCCATAATTAGTGCCTATATATCCCCAAAGCAGGACAGTAGCTGCTGACGGAATGGCTTTCACTTTGTGCAAGATCATTGCAGAGAGAGGTAGTTCTCATTCCTGATTTGTTGCATGCGTAAAGGGGAGTTTGGAGAAACAAGACAATAGTGAAGGGTGGATCTAGAAGATTCTAGTTAATATTGCATAATCTACTTTTCTTCTGGGATAAGGTGCTGAGCTTTGGTGCCCCAAGACTGGGGCAGAGACACACAAAGTTATAAACTGTAACAGGTTTTCAGTTCCTTTGTTTTCCTCTTTAGCGTTTCCAAGTTTGTACAGGGAAGAGGACTTTTCACTTTTCCTAGATTTTCTCGCAGTTGAGTAAATATGAACATCTCAGTTTTCATTTTTTAAAAGCATTTAGCATAGATTGCTGGACATAAATAAATGCTGGAGAATATGACGATTACTAAGATTAAAATAAATGTAGGTTTTTTTTCAGTCATGAATTCAGTCATGAAGCTAATACCATGGTTTGGAAGCATGTGCTGACATTGTTTGCAAGTTGTCTGCACAATGACATCCTTTCTAAATTGCACTCTTTAAAAAAAAAAAAAAAAAAAAAACGGCCTTCAGTGGCATGGCTTGAGTGTCAAAGGCTTGCACATACATGAAGATCTTTCCTGGGCTAAAAAGGTACATGCAACTTCCATGCACCAACTTTTCTAATATGCTCAGAAAGAGTGAAATAAGCTGCTACCCTGGAGACAGGAATCGTGTGATACAAAGGTCTTTTATGAAAGGCAGGACATACTGGGGAAGAGAGATTCACTTTTTGTCACTATGAGTCAGTTTTTAAAGGCTATTACCCTTTGATGACAGTGAGTGAAATTCTTCTTTACGATATGTTGCAATTAACAGCTTATTTATTGTCACATCTTATGTGATGAAATAAGCACTACTGAGGCTGGGAATGCAGCTTCTTTCCCTGCTATGCTTCCCAGTTGCAGAATACTGAGCTGCAGTTTCTTTTTTTTTTTTTTTTTTAATTTAAACCCACTGTGAGAGCCAGGCCAAAAGAAAAGTCACATTTGAGATCTCTGTGTCCCCAAAGATAACAGTACCACTGAAGAGTGAACTAAATAAAGCCAAATTATTTTTTTTTCCACTGAGCCCTTTAAAGAGATACTTGAAATAGACTTGAGGAATCTAATTCTCTTACAATATGCCTCTAGATGTAGAAGATGTCTCTTGAGACTTGTGTAATTTTAAAAATTAGTCTTACTATTGAAAAATACCCAACAGGATCATGCCTAGAATAAGAATCAGAAAAGACTGCTTGATTAGTGCTCTATCTACTATATTTGGTATGTATGGGTAATGTTCACAGGTGTCTATAGAGAAGAGGACCCTAGAGAAAACGGTGTTAACATATCCAACCTGCTTGATAATTCTGTGATGCGTGCACTTTGAGTGAGTGTGTGTTTTGGGAGGATATGACTCGTCTCTTTTGCTAGTGTTGCTATTAAACTTGTTTCACTGCCTATTTCTGTTGCACTACATCCTCCTCGCTGTGTGTTGGAAGTTCAACCACAATGAATCGCTGCAGACTTGAAGGCTGCCCCAGTGACTTGTCCTCCCGTTCAGCTGGGGACTAGCGCTGTCATGTCTAGGGAGATGCAACAGCTGTGACTGCTCACTATGCTGTGGCATTTGAAAGGATGGAAACCTGCTTGTGTATCTGCCATCTCCTGCACCCGTGTATCTCCTTCTGCACACTCGGCTTTGCTGAAAGGCATGATGACAGTAAGAGTTTCCATAACAGGTATGGTTTTCAGGGGTATCATGCCCCAGTTACCTACAGCATGTCCTCAGATTGTCCTGTTTGACTGTGCTTGTAATGCAAACTTTTCAGTTAACTATTTTCGGTAACAGGTGATGAATATTAACAGAAGATGACCTTTAAAGATGCAGTAAAACATACTGTGACAGAGGCTTATGTATTACATATGCTACTTGTTACTGTGCTGTAGTTATTGTACTATCACGGTAGTAAGAGGGGAATATATTTTAGAAGTTTATGACCTTAGTCCTTCCCAGCTTTCCAGACTGGATGTGTGTCTCAGCTGTGTCTTGAATCCTCACTGAAGTGAGAGCTAAGCCTTCACTAATTCTTCCTTTCTCCTCCCTGAGAGCTGTGGCCTGAAGGAGACCAGGCCAGGGAGCTGAATGGACCGAGTGTCCCATAGCCAGGACCAGCACCCCAGCGCTGAGGTTCTGGGTGGGACAGAAGCAGACTTACACAACTCAGTTATCAGAATCCGGAGAGCTGCTGCTTAGGCAAACTCTCCCATCAGCTAGATGCATCTTTTATTCAGGCAGAGCTAAGTAAAAGCTCTAACAATTGAGCCTGAGATAGTTATTACAAAGTAGTTCATTTTAAAAAAGTATAAAAATAGAGAGAGTCACAGTAAAGCTAACAGCTTTGTGGCTGCACTTAAGTGTGTGTGTTGTGGGAACCTAATTCTGTTTGAAAAAGGGAATTTTTTCAAGGGCCAGGACACTGAGCAGACAGGCGTGGGAGCTGTGATATAGTGAGCTGTAATTATGAGGCTTTCTAAGCTCTAGGGCAAAACTGGAGAACTGGGAAAATATTGCAGGAACCTCAATTATTTTGCATATTATAATATTATAGTTAGTATTTATATAATTAGCAAAAACTTCTGCCAGCAGAGCTATTTGAGCGTGGAGTACCATGAGGGATGAGCACTGATAGGAGTTACAGAAGCCCATATGTACTACGCTTTAGTGGTGCAGCTGGTTCTGCTTCTGGGCTGAGTACGGTTGGGCTCCCGTCACAAAGGGCATCAGCGGGTTGCTCTTCTGGTATCCCGCAGTGGTATCAGTATTTTCCTACCCTGTGAAATGATCATAATAGCCTAAGGGAAAGCACAGAACCAGCTTTTGCATGCTGAGCAAATGGAAAGTGAGCAGTAGAACAGGTTTCCTCTGGGATCTCTAAACAACAGAGAGGCTGTTGGATAGTACTTTAACAGAGACTTTGGAAGAAAGTTTTTTTTGAACTTGAACTCTTTGCTGCTGGTATCACTTCGTGTAGCTCTTTTATGTTTTACTTTGACACTTGTTTACATAAGGTAAGGTTATTAGAGGTGACACAGTTGAATCTAACACAGCAGCAACAACCGTGAAGGAAGAGCTGCAAGGCAAATAGTTCGGGACAACTTTCATATTCTCACATGAGCCAAACTGTTTTCTCCCTTGTCATCTTTTTGATTTTTATTATTCAACAGACTGTAGGCCATGTTCTGCTCTTAGCTGTACTAGCAGAAAAAAACCAAAGTTTGGAATATCTGAACAAGTTACTCTGGGTTCTCTGTGCTGTGATTAGACTCTGGGTTCTAGTGTAATTCAACAGAAAATGACTCTTCTTATCCTGTAATTTAGGCCACTTTCTACCTGATTTGTTTCCCATGCAAGACATCCTTTCAGAGGCAGGCGTTTTGTTTTGATAAAAATGAAATAAATGCTATTTGTGGTATATTAATTATGTGTGCATGCGCATGTGTGCGCACACAAACACACACGTATAGAGCTGCATTTAAAATGGCATTGTTAAGCCTGCAAATAAAGCATTCCCAAATTTGTACACTTTAGGATTATCCTCCAAGCCCTTGCTGCGGGTGTGGTATGGCCCTTATATCACTGATTTCTATCCTAACTGTCTGTAGTAGTACAGCCTTTGCTAAATACTCCAAATCCATTAACCTTTATAGGGAGCTGGGCTCACGTTGTTTGGGATCTAAGCCAAAAACTTACTAAGAGTCAGCAGCCCCACAAATATCTTTCATGGCAGTGCTCCATGAAAGAAGATCTCTCAAATTAACAGAGCTCTTGTGCCCCTAACTGTGCATGAGCTGTGTAATAGTTCCAATTGCTCTGTCTCGGGAGAGCCCTGTGCTCTCTATCTTGAAAGTCCCAGGAGCTCTCAGTCCCCAGGCACAAGGGATTTTTCCAGTGAAATTTGTTGACAGAAAAGGAATGATAACACTTAGGGATCCTGGGTTTTCATTCCAGCTCCTGGAAAAGAATGTGCTCCTATGGGCACAAGCCCATAGCAGCAAGCCTTATATTTGCTACCCAACTGAAGTGGCATTTGATAGATGTAAGGGCTTAAAAATCAAACAAGTCTCTAGTTCAGGGGCTTTTTCTTGAAGAATTTCAGAAGACTAACTGCAGCCTAGAGGCTATTGTATTTTTTAATGTTTTAGTTTTGAATTTTGAGATAAATGTGCAAGCAGATGTCAGTATACCAGAAAAAAAGAGAGGGAAGAGGCTAATGATCAGGGCACCTCGGGGGTCAGTAGTGGTGAGGGCTGCCCATGGCAGCAAGGCAGGACCTCTCCAGCCTGGGCCTGTCCAGCCGCCCTGCGAGGGAGCAGGGCAGCAGGGGCAGTCCCAGCCCTGGGCATCAGGCATCTTTGCAGGGTCGGGGCCAGGCAGAGGCTGAGGTCTGAGTCTGGATCTGAATGGGCAGGGCCATAGGCAGGCAGGGGCACGGCTGCAATGCGGCAGGGGCTGTAGCACAGGCAGGGCCAAATGGTGGAGCCTCACCTGAAAGCAGCTCCTGTTGTCTGCCCTGGCTGTGGCCCCCTGCCATGTGTCTGGGGGCCTCTCCCCTCGGCCAACAGTGGGATGGGGCCATCCTGGGCTGCACTACTGCTCAGCTGGCCCCGAAGCCCGGCCCCGAAGCCCCGGCATGGGGGATGCACTGAGGGCCTTTACACTAACTTCTGTTTGAAAATTTCAAAGCAAATACTTTCATACCTGGTGAAACCAATACCTTTGCCATATTAGGATTACTTTCCCAGTCTGACAGCACCAACTCCTCAAATTTTAGTGGGAATTATTTATTGCAGGCTACCACTGATGAAGCATGAAGAAGACAGCTGATGAGGCCTCATAAGGCATCTCAGGATGTTCAGTGGACTGATAGCCTCTGAAACACCTTCTTGTACAGTACATCAAATCTTCCGTGGGCCTGTAGGGGATGAGATTTTATTACCCTTTCCTTTCCATGTAAATCTGTAGTTCATTTCATCATCTATAATGGTTATAAAAATCTTCCAAATTTAAAACATTTCTGAATCTAGCATAAGTTATTCACAAGCTTCAGTGTGGAATTATATTTGTAGGATGGCAAATTCTTAACGTTCCTCTCATAGATTAAGCAGCGCCAGATCTCTAGTCATTTTTTATTACTTGCCACCTCCAGGGCAAAGTGAAAGAAGTACGGAAGAGAAGTCTGTAAGAACTCAATTTAGGAGCTTCACACCTCCAGGTACGCCAGAGTACTTTGTTGCTTTAGAATGAAACAGGCTGTTGCTGTACACAGCTGCTTAATACTATATATGACTTGTTTGTGGGTGCATTTTAATTTGTTATCTATTTTGGAAAAGGGACTTCAAGGTCAATTGATACATGCTAGATAATGAACTACATCAGAGCTGGTTCAAAAAGACTTTTTTTAAAGGATTTGGGGGAAACTTAAGGTATGAGGCAACACTGTGGTGTCACTCCTTCATTTATATCAAAGCAGGACAGCTTGCAGTAATTCAGTAGTAAACTAAATCACTTGGACCTAAACTGGTTCAGAAAGGTAATAAAAAGCACATATCCCAGCATAGCAGCTGTAATAGGATATAGTTAAGTAGGTTTACACCTACTTTGTATACCTGATATCAGACATCTGAAATGGGATTTTTTTAGTGAAATGGAACTTGGTAGATGTTGTGGAGGAAGTCAGTTTAGGAGGAGCAAAGTCTGAATATTGGCTAATCTTAAAAACCTGGGTGTAAGATGCTTGTGGCACAGCAAACTGCAGGAGGATAGATTATAATAGTCTAACTATCTTTGAAGCCAATTAGTATTTAACTAGCTGATTAAAAAGAAAACCCACAGAAAATTTAGAAAACAACAGTGCTTAGGCCAGCCTAACATCTGTTGTCCTCCATTTGGGAAAACTATCTGAATGAAACTTGGTCTTTAGAGCCAAATGAAAACCTGCTTTCAGAGCTACCATGCAGATGAAATTGTTAGCTGCTGTTATTGTTATTGATACACCACTGCTTCTGCTGTGTACACAGGATAAGAAAAAAGCCATCTTAGCTAAGTGAAAAGAAATTAAATTGACCCATTCTATACTTCTAGTCAATATTCTGTTAAATATTTAACAGTTTGATTTGGTGTCATAAAAGGAGAGAACATTAGTCTGTGGACTTACAATGATAGTTTTGAGATGTTCTTTAGTATCCTACAGTTTCAGCTGTAGCAACTTACATTGTAAAAAATATGAATGGGTTATTGTTAAATTTAAATGTGGTGTTCATGTTATGAAGGAAAGGAATTCAAGCCAGGCTGAAAATGGTTATTACCTCTATTTAATTCCATTATTAGTGCTATTAAATCCTACAAATAGCTATATGGTCAGTTACTTCGACGCTTGAGCTACCGCACCTAATTTGTAAATCTTCTCCTAACTAAAAAAGTTAAAGCAAGTGTACCTTTCCTTTCACTTAAGGTTAACTGAAAACCAGCATGGAACATTGTAGTGGAAAATTCTTGCTTGCAGCATATCATTTTATGACATTTGATTATAAAAGAGAGGGAAAGCAAGGTTTGCCAGAGAACAAGGAAAGCTGTTCTAGCAACTAGGTGAAGTTATTCACCTTTTTGACAGATCTTTTGTCAGCACAGTGTTCCCGTTGTAGACTGATGTTCTTTAATGCTGAACTACTGCAGTACCAAGATATCAGAAAATTGTTCTGCTAGCCTAGATTCTACTGCATAATCGGAGCTGATGCATGTTTGTTTTGTGTTGGTGACCCCTATAAGCATTTCATCTCTTAGCAGAGAGAAGGAGAGGTATTCACCTGCAATTTTATCTGTCTCTGGTCTCTGTATTCTGACAGTATCTCTGACATGCATAACTTTGAACTCAAATTGATATTTGATAACAAATTTAACTCTCTAATCACGGAGATGCTGAATCTCTCACTACATCTAATTTCTATAGCCAGCATAAATACAAGTTTGCATGTACCTACACTATTCCATTCTACTTTATTTTATTTGACCTTCAGCATTCCAAAGCTTTGGCCCCAACTGCTGGCACCATACCAGCTGGTGTTTTTGGAGCCAGTCTAGTTTGAAAGTGCAAGATTACAGGGCAGCATAAATAAAAAAAACTTTTGCCTTTTATTGAAGCTTTCTTCTTAATGCCTTACTGTTCAAAGAGTTCTTTATTAATAAAAACAGTGAACTACAGTCAGCTATGCTAGATAGTTGCAACAGAAAATATTGGGGTAGGCACACTTACTCCATGCATAAATTTAGACCAATGGGGTCAAGACTTTCTTAGCAATAATAATTCAGCCTCCTTTAAGTCAGAGACCATCTCAGCCTGCTGAAGTAAATGTTATTACCTAAAAAACAATTTGACTCAAGGCCACAGTTTTCTTAATGTCTTAAAAACATTTTGCAGTTACTTCAACATACAGCACTCACTAAAGAGGGACAAAGTGCTGAGGTTTTCCAACATCCACCTGATTTAGAGGGCAGCAGGGAAGCCTGTAAAATTAATTCAGGTTCACAAACTTTTACAAAAACAAACATATTAATTACTCATTTTCTCCTTCCCCAAAGGTGATTCGTATTTCTTAAAATTAATTTGCTTTCCAGCCAAACAAAAATCTTGTTTTTAAAGCATTAGCAATAAAACCCCTCATCAGGCACATTATCTTTGGAAAGCTCACTGAGCTATTTTCTCAGGACTATATTAAGTATATGAAAGAAAACAGCTTTTTGTTTGTAATAGGTATGTGGGGTGATTCTCTAGACTGGAATAAAAAGATGACACTTCTTCAAGAATATATCAACAAATATCATCATAACCCCGATTTCCAACTTTTTGTCCCCATGGGTATTACTCATCTATCTGAAAACTGTTCTAAAAGCTGAACTTGCAAAGCTCAGTTTGGAGCTCTACTGCACATCACAGGTCTATGGACCTAACATTTTACATGGTTTGAACACAACATTATGTTACGTTCCAGTACCTTCGATTTGAACTGTTAATGTCCCATTCTCTCCTCGATCACACTAGAAGTTTTAGACAAAATGAGCCACACTCAGAAAAGAGTGCTGTAGGCTAAATGCTAGAGGTCACAGCTATTATAAAAGGTATTTCAAAGATTTGGATCTGCCTTTAGGAGAGATGTCAACTCATGCTTGACTTTTGGGATCAGCTGAGTTCAGGGGCATTATCTTTTAAACTTTTCTTCTGGGATGGAGATGTTGCACAAGTAGCTGATGCCCACACATCCCCAGTAGCAGAAGAAGAAACCTATGCCTTTATGTTGCTACTGCAAGATCAGGAAATGCTCGTGAATAATTAGAGATAGTGAGAAAGAGGTAGAGATAACTAGAGACAGTGAGTTGTTAGAAAACCTAACATAATTTTTGAGATTCCTGGGTAAACTTATTTCTAAGACTGTTCACTTTTTAGAAAAGTTTTTCCTCAGAGGGTGAAAATCTTCCCTTTATATGGTGCCCATTGCAAGGTGTGTTGTGATTAGGGATGAACCTGGGCCAGTGTGCTGAAACAGATACAGAAGCTGCACAAGTCTCTTACAAGCTGCTACCTATAATGTATGGGAAATCATTTGCAGCTAGAGAAGATTGACTTTGCACTAATTATTTGGTTATGTGTGATGATAATCTATCATGGCACCAGGACAATATTAATAGATCTGCCTAAGTAGACCAACGCAATTGCAGTAGTGCTAAAGGCTAAAACTTTTGTGCCTGCCTTTTTATCTACTCCACATTTATCAGGTCATTACAGGCCAATAAAAATCTTGCAACAAGCAGTATTTTGATTAAGATTTGCTGTTAGTAAAAGTATAACATCAAGTGAAATAGGAGAATTTCTACCAAATATGAAATGAAGTATAGCTGAAGAGAAAAGGATCAGTTCCATATAAAATATGAGTGGAAAACAGATGGTAGTATTCACAACAGCTAACTATCTTTGGGAGGCTCCTCTCCAGTCTGGAGATGCTTTCCAGGGGCAATTCAGCCATCTAAGTTAGACACTGAACTCTGAATCACTTAGTAAAAGAGGTTCATAACGGAAGCTTTAGTATTTAGTTAGATTTTGTGAATCTTCTGCACTTCAGACACCTTCAAATGGTGCTTAAAATCAGGAATCCCAAGTCCATCTAAGACAGTGATTTCTTGAAATCATATTTTCCGAAATTACTTTTTACTAGTGTTTAAGCTGCATTCATTCCTAACTGAGGGAGGACCTACACTGAGTACAACTTGCAGCAAACCTGGTTCTGTAGTTTGAGTACGCTGGTGTTAGGAAGGCAGGAGTCATGTACAGAGAAGGAGTACAGAAAAAAAGAAGATTACAAATACTTAAACAAGAAATTAAAACATTAAGAATGTATAATAAAAAGTTTGAACTTAGATGGGCTGGTTGCATATGCCGTTGAAACAGGTAGAGATCTCTTCTTCAGCAGTCTAGAAACACTTTTTCATATGGATTAGCACAGCAATTCCCTTAGTGGTACTGTGAGCTGGGATCACGGCTGCATCAATATCAATGGAAAAATTGCAAGACAATTTTTTTCTCAGAGCTGTGCACGTCTCAAGGAATCTCAAAGAGAAGGCCTATATGCTTGGGACTGCAGAGATGGACGCTGCCAAAATAGGTAAAAAGGTAAGAATAAAAAAAAAGCTAAGGAAGGAACCTTTTTCTCAAAGAATGCGTATATTATAAAGTAACATTCCTTGTGGTATGTACTCTACCCATTGCATAGGTATAACACACATATTACAGTTGCTTTATGACAGTCATCAGTGTATAGATTTAAAAAAAGAAAAAAAGAAAAGGAGTTTTAGTTACCCATAGTGTATGTAATTACACTCATTTGAGCATTAAGAATTTCTAAGTGTTCTTCATCCGGGAAAGGTTGTGAGACTGTCTAGAGTACGGAAGCACTTAGAATTTTTTAGAACTTTAATCTGGAAATGTACAATGTGTTATAAATCAAGTCAAAATGACTGGAGTGTGTCAATTTTTGTGGAAGATAAGATAATATCCCAAGTGTCACTTCTGAATCAAACTTAAAAATATATAAAAAGTGGCACTTCACTCTCAAAACAGAACAAAAGATTGAGAATGATAGTCATGAATTATGCTCTCTGAAAGGAGAAAATTGCACATGACAGTGATCAGTCATTCTGCGTGAGCAAGGAGAGCATGTTAATCACTTGACGGTATCAGGATTTCTCATAAGTGCTGTCTCCCTTTCAAATTATGTTGGAAATAATATAGAGTAGGGGCTGTTCCACTTTTCCATGCATGAAGCTCGTGAGTGTATGCAGAGCCTTGTACAACTGGAAGGAGCTTTTCATCCTTTGTCTCTTTTTCTTTTCCCTGTTAGTTATAGCTATGAACTGATAGTCTGTGATTTATTGCTTTTCTGTTCTCTGAGGGAATCTCTGATAGCTGTGAGGGATTTCCTTGCAGCAGGTATATGCATGTGGTGTGGTTTGTGTCTTTTTTTTTATCCAGTGGAGGAAGAGCATATGTTTTCATGCTTTGAAATAAGACCAAGGGAGTTCTACTGTGACATGGATGCCTTTGTGGCCTAGATAAATAATTTCTAGATTCACTCCCCATATTTGTGAAAGGTAGGTAATATGTGCTCTGTTCACCTTCCTTCGTGGAGGACATCAGGAATAATTCATCTTTGTAAATATCTGTTGCTGCAGAAGTGGTGTCCTGTACACGTTTGTCCATGGGGCTGGAAAACACACAAAAAGTTTCAGAAAAATGTAGTCTAGGAAAGGAAGCAGGGCATGGCAGTGGGTTCTTGCTCTTTCTTTGTGTGTGTTTGGATTGAAAGGGCAGTGCTATATAAGTAATATATTGTTGTTGTTATTATATATTGTTATATTTAATATGTAATATATTGTTATTGTCCAGTCCTGGATCCAGTCTTGTTCAATGTATTCATCAGTGACCTGGAGGAAGGGACAGAGTGCACCCTCAGCAAGTTTGCTGATGATACTAAACTGGGGGGAGTGACTGATACCCCAGAGGGCTGTGCTGCCATTCAGAGGCACCTGGACAGGCTGGAGAGCTGGGCGGAGAGGAACCTCCTGAAGTTCAACAAGGGCAAGTGCAAGGTCCTGCACCTGGGGAGGAATAATCCCATGCACCAGTACAGGCTGGGGGCTGGCCTGCTGGAAAGCAGCTCTGCAGGGAAGGACCTGGGAGTGCTGGTAGATGACAAGTTAAACATGAGCCAGCAGTGTGGCCTTGTGGCCAAGAAGGCCAATGGTCTCCTGGGGTGCATTAGGCAGAGTGTTGCCAGCAGGTCGAGGGAGGTGATTCTCCCCCTCTGCTCAGCCCTGGGGAGGCCACATCTGGAGTGCTGTGTCCAGTTCTGGGCTCCCCAGTACAAGAGAGACATGGCACTCCTGGAGAGAGTCCAGCGGAGGGCTACAAAGATGATGAGGGGACTGGAGCACCTCTCCTATGCAGAAAGACTGCGAGAGCTGGGACTGTTTGGCCTGGAGAAGGGAAGACTGAGAGGGGATCTCATCAACGTGTATAAGTATCTGAAGGGGAGGTGTCAAGAGGATGAGGCCAGCCTCTTCTCCGTGGTGCCCAGCAACAGGACAAGAGGCAATAGGCAGAAACTGAACCACAGGAAGTTCCACCTAACCCTGAGAAAGAACTTCTTCGCTGTGAGGATGACAGAGCACTGGCAGAGGTTTCCCAGAGGGGTGGTGGAGTCTCCTTCCCTGGAGATATTCAGAACCCGCCTGGACGTGATCCTGGGCAATGTGCTCTAGATGACCCCTGCTTGAGCAGGGCGGTTGGACTAGATGATCTCCAGAGGTCCCTTCCAACCTAAACGATACTGTGATTCTGTTAATATAGTTTAGAAAACCAGCACGTGTATAAGCATGTTTCCTTTATAAAGGGCTGGTTTTAGTCTTCCCTCAAATATATGTGCCATCATCTTCATCTTAAACTTTGCATTAAGCCTGCTTCCCATGCTTGGCTGCTCTTTGTAGGCTAATCCCATCTCCCTTCTATTTCAGGTGAAGTTTAATAAATTACCTCTCCTTCAGAAAGTGAGAAGTCATTAACCTGAAACTCCCTCCAAGGGTCCACTGCCAGCTCGCAGCGTGGAGTAAAAGGAGCGCCTTGCCACTAGCCTGGTGACTAGGTAGAAGTTTGCAAGTGTTTGAGGCATATGGCCCTGTACTGCAACAGTGCATGGGATTAGTGCACAGGAGACAAGAGACCAGGCGATTTTCTGCTGTGCATTCTCCTTTGCTGCCTGAACGTTAGCATCTGGGTAGAAACCTCTGTAAATATCCACTGGCTGAAGCAGCTTCAAGGGTTATTATTATTTGCATCCTAGCTATGTTTGAAATCTTTTGATGAAAGGATTAAATTTACAAATGAACAAGAGTTTAATGACAATAGATAGTAGTCCAACAATTAGACTACAGAATATTTGTATTCTGCTTCTGTGGTGTTTTACTGATGCTTTTGTAGGTGAAAAATAACTTACCAATTTTAATTTTAGCTTCATCAGTTATTGTCATGTTATTGTATCATTCTGCACCCAGTGATGACTGTGTAACTAAAGGACAGTGCTGGTCACTAAGGGAAGTCAAAGCTGATACTCCTTCACCTTGTTACACTAAGCTGTACGCAGCTGCCAAATCCCTTCAGTTTGCAAGAGGATGAACAAGCCTTGCAGTGAAGCGGGAAACTTGACAGACAAGCAGGGTGAGTAGCTGAGAATGGAAACCACCATAGCAGACCTGTTTGGTAATCAGGACAAAAGAGAATTCAGCTCAAAGATTTCTGAGGCTATTTGAGAATAAGATGAAGTAAAACTCTATGTGCAGTACAGAATATTGTGTATACAATACTCTGTATACGAAATCTTCAGTCCTGAGCTATCAGATTTTAAGATTGTCTGGAGCGAAACTTCAGCTGGTGTTTCAGGTAACTCCACTGATATCTTTCCTCAGTATAACCGTGTGGCTACCACCAACAGAGCACTTGAACAATTTTTCTCATTTAAATATTTCCAAAAGTCAGAAGCTGCCTCTGGATTCAGAGCTTTCATCACAAGGGACTGATGTCAGGCGCTGTCAGATCATTTACGTCTAGTGAAATGTTAGCTCTCCAACCCTGACATACACTGAAGAGGTAGTTTTAAATTAAAAATTTCAGAAACAGATACTAAATATGTTGACCAGTGCCTGGGCCTCATCTACTGTATCAGTTTCAAGACAGAGTAGCTTCGTTGTGTGAGTGTTCCACCAATGTCAAACCAGAGTAACAGAGCAGCAGTTCTTTCACCATGGACTGACCAATTGATAAACTGGTGCATTCTATGTCTGTCGTCTTACAAATTTAATTGTTCAGGTGAAACTCTGTTACTATATTAAAGTAAAAGAAACATATTTTCATTAATTGTAATCTTCAGTCTCTTTCTTCTGTTCTCTTTTCTTTGGTGACATTTTTTTCTTGTCATGGAAAGTTCATGACATTTCAAGGTGTTCACTTCCTGAAGCGTGACTCCTTGAAGTAATGAGGTTCAGCTGATCTGTCAGTAAAACTCTGCCATGAGTGGAAACAAATGCATCAAAAGCAAAGCTTGGGAGCATCTGCTTGTGGTCTTGCTCGGTGTTGTGATGGCTGCCCATGTTCTGAGTGTTATTACAAGATTGCCTGCAAAGGCCAAAAGAAACATGATTGTATGTCACTGAATATTGTTATTATTTTAACCTCTGTTTTCAAACCTTGGGATAGCTTATGTAGTGATTCAAACTCAGACAAGCTTTGCTTTGTTTTAAATTTTTTTGTGTGTCAAAAGTCGTTGTAAGGAGATTTTCAGTTTCTTAGTGTAAAAAGATTTCAGACTGCATATGTTAGTTTGAACTTTTCTGACTGAAATTTTTAGGCCTTTTTATGGGTGGTTGTCACTCAGAGAAACAATACTGAGGACTTTTTACCTCAAAGGCAGGTAATTTTTAATGCTGGTATCTGTAGAATGTATAACTCTAGCACAGTAATTTAATAGTAGATTGGGACCCAATTCAAAAAATTGATTATTTTCTGTCCCAATTTTCTTATTGCAGAAAAATTGCATGGAGTTTCATTTTTCATTTGGTATGCTTTGCCAGTCTCTTGGGAAAGACATACCAGTCTTTTGGGAAGGACTGCATAATGTTATTCTGTAAAACTGTGCTCAGCCCAGGGCAAGCTTGAAACTAATCTTTAAATCTCCCCATTGTGCCAGTATATGCAGGAACAATAAACAGCCTTCTGGACGAGGAAGTAAACTTCAGTCCTTTTAACCCCCATACCACCTGCTGTCTAGTAATCTTTGAGAATTTCATGTGGTTTTTGGAGAAAGAACAAAAACAATTTGACCTAATACATCTTATAGCCTTATTTATAACTAGATTATCCTGCTTTCCTTTTAGCTGCTTTTGTGTTTTAGACTGATAGCATTTCTTTTGAAAAGTTCCTATCAGTTCACAGCCCATCTAAAAAATAATTATGTTTGTAATTGTAAGCATTCCTGACATTTTTGTCTTAAATTTCCAAGTGTATTTTAAAAAACAGAGAAGAACATACCTTTCTTCTGGCTGTCATTTTTTTGTATTTTTTTAAACCTATTATAAAGTGTTTTTCTGCTTTTATTCTGCTTCATTCCTTAGCTTTGCAGGTTCTGCTTGTATTGGCTCCTCAGTGACCAGTCCACAGTCATGCTGGGCTTTAAACTGTAGAGTTTCTCTCACTTCAGTGAACAAACTCAAAACTGTAGAGTGTACAGAGTTCTTGACAATGCAGATTTAATGGCATGAGTCCTAACAGTAGCTTTTAGCATCTGTTACACTTCACAGCTTTGACTTTTGGGTGATAGCTTAGTGCTGTCCATAACCTCCAATCCAGTCCTCCTCTTGGATGAAGCTGGAAGACTACTGCCTGCAGGCTTGGTTAATCCATGGTGAGCCTATTCTACTACTTCTGCCCGTCCTGGGGTTAGTTTTCCAGAAAGCAAGCAGTAGTAGCTGTCTCCCATTTAGTTAGGTAGATAGAAGGATGACTTAGGAAGTACAGGATGTGTGCAATGTCTGCTGGTGGAGCAGTCAGCCAGATCTGATTTCTGTGAGGTAGTTACACATCTGAGAAGTAAAGCTGGAGGTAGACTTGAACTTGCTAAATTGAGCTCTCAATTCAGGGCTGACTGAAGAAGCTGGAGACTGATGCATTATATCACGCTCACTTTCCTGAATGTGTGCTTTCTAATGGTAATTGTTTCACTGTGACATATGTGCCTAGCAGCCAGAAGGTATAAAAGTTAACTTCTGGATGGTATGTTACTGGCATTGTTTCCTTCTTATAGTGATTCTTCTAAGTATGTAGAAGTTCTCTATAGGAAATTTATGCACAACACTCGTCATATTTAATGTGATGAAAAGGAAACGATGAACTAGTTATAAAAGTGTCCTACTTTGTTTAGACCATATATTAAACCTGGCTAGGCTTCTGTTGACCTTATTAAATTGCAAGAAAATGAGTAGAAGGTAGGAGAGCATAAAAACTCTGTTGAATGATCTCTTTCGGTATGTGTATATGTGTCTCTTATTTACACATACACGTAGGCATTATGTTCACATAAAAGAAACTAGTAAGCCAATTTTTGTACTTTTACTCTGTTGTTCATATAAAAGATCTCTAAAAGTCTGAAAATAAAATTTATTTCCAAATAATGTCTTTTTCCATCTGCCTGTTACTATTTTTGTTTCATTTTGTTTTATCAAGGGCCAAAGTCAACAGTACCTGCTTTTTGTTGATTTTTCTTAGCACTTGTGTCAAAATATGTTTGTTTTTGTACCAGAATAATCAATTTTACCACAGCTTTAAGAATAGAAACAGTTTTAACTTATTTCAAATCCAGCCAACAGTGTCCAGTAGAAGTATGTTCCTCTACATCACTTATTTTAAAATAATACTGAAACTGGTAAAACACTTTCTTTAAATGAGAATTAGTTATATAATTACTTGTTTCTGTAAAAATAAAGTTCTGTGGTCTTAAACTAAACTGTAAGATCTTTGAGGCAGGTTTTTTTTTAACTGAGTATTTGTATGAAGCCTGATACCTTCAAATATGTGTTCTTTTCATAGCCTTTATTGGCTTCCTCCCACAATTAGAATAACAAATAATGATCCTACTAACTCCAGGGCTGTCACTTGAGATGTAGAGTGTAACAGTGGTGCAGATGGTCCAGTTGTATTTCCTGTTACAGGGAGAACTGTCATTCACGGTAGTAGTTGGAATAGCCTGTCTTAATCAGCATTAGTTAATGTTTCTTCACCCTGAGTAATGTTTTTTCATAAGGAAAAAAATCTTTTTTTTTTTTTCCAGGAGGAACCTGTGTGATCTAGCACATGATATGAGCAGACAGATTTTTAATGAGAGGAGAACAGACTGCAGTTCAAGTAGCTTTCATTTGGATGGTTTGTTCTGAGGAGTCATTTTTACCACTCATATGCTGTAAGTAGTGACGTATATAGCTGTGTGCATATTCATGCAGATGCCAAGGTGTCAGCTAATTAAAAAGAGAAAGTGTCACTTTTGTCTTCTAAAATGTAACAACTTCCCTAAGGAGTTAGTCTAGCAGCTCTACTAGTTCAGCCAGTTATAGGGTTCATACCGTCGAACAGATAGAGAAAAGCTATAGCTTCTCAGTTGTCAGAAAGCTTGGGATTTCTAGAGTTAGTTGAGCTCTCTGTTTTTCTGCGCACAATAAGAATGAATTGATTTAAAGTTGTTTATTACTATATTTTCCCAATCTATGCTATGTACATTATGTAACCTAAAGAACTATTAAAAATTAATAGTGTGGTACAGTAAAGAAACCAGTAACGAAGGATGAGGACGCTACTATGCTGTGCTTGATACTTATGTATAATGAAAGGATGATCCTAACCTAGGAATCTTGCAGGCACCTTTCTCATAGTAACAAATTATTTTCCCCTCAAACTACCAAGGAAATATATGCATGCCGCACCTATGCGGAGAAACTCTGTGTAGTAGGCATTAGCTGTACCTCACTAGCAAGCTGGGGGAAAACCTGTGGTGATTTTGAGATTAATATTCTCAGCTATTAAAAAATAAAGGGAAACATTGAACAGTGTTTACATCTCTTCATCTTATCTTTTTTTCAGAGAAATGTCAGAGCTTAGACAATCTATCAAATTAAGCCTAGGATTGTAATTTTCTCTGAAGCCAATGGGAGCACACAACTTTTGCCAAAATGCATCAGAGTTCTGTAAGCAAAATTTCCAGAAAGCCTTCCTCCTAGTTGGAATTATGTACCTATTGTGAATAAAACAGTGTAAACCATTCCTAGGTGGCATTAGTTTGTTTCTCCTTCAAAGAGAAATGATTCTATTATAAAATCATCAGCTCAACTCACAGTCTTGTGGAAGACAGGACAACAGTTTGAGTGTTATTAGCCATCCACTGTCACTTTTCTTTTCTGCTTAAGGTCTTTTTACTTACAAAACCTGCAAGTTCTGAAAGCAATGTTGATTTTTTTTTTTTAAATCATTTTATTAATTAAGTGTCATTAATTGACAGGTTGCTCAAAACCCTATTTTCCCAGGTAAGTCTAATCATGTTCCTTTTTAAACAATCACAGCTGTTGATTTGTCCTGGGCTTTATTAGAGAAAAGTATGATCTTGGAGATCAGCCACTTTTCAAACAGCTTATGAGACCGTGCTTCTTACTCATCTGCTGTCATTATTATTTAATGTATTACTTTTATTTGAATAGAAAATGAATTTTTTGTACTATCCTCAGGACTTCATAAAACAAACTGTTCTGTTTCAAGTTCCATGTTTTGTATGGAAATAATGAGGAATGTTGATGGAAGAATTAGTTAAAAATCATTTATCTTCACCTTTTTTACATTGTTCATATATGTGTGTTATAGATAAGTACTGTATCACTCTGTAAGTTTTGGCTTTTCCATGCTGAAGAGTCCTAGTCTTGTCAAACTTGCTTTGTACTGAACTTGCCACAATTTCCAGCATTTTTTAGCTGTGGGTGATCGGAACCGCAGTATTCCACATGTGGTTGCACCACAGGTTAGTACAGTGGCTGATTAGTGTTTTTTATTTTTAATTTTTTTCAATATTATTGATTTTTTTTTCCCCTTTTACTGCACTGGGCAATGAGCTTGTGTCCTTGTAGAACCATCCATGGTGATTCCAGTGTCTCTTTCTTACATGATGGTTTACTTCCTGTTGCTGCACAGGTACAACATGGGCTATTTTTCTCCACGTTCATTACTTTTCAGTTAGCAGCATTAATCTTTCCCCTGAGACTGCAAACAATGTGGAGATGAAATTTAGTGACCTCCCTTTCTACCGTAATGAATTCCTTTCGAACTAAGAATGAGGAAATGGTCAGTTTTTGCCCATACTATATGTCTGTGAATAGGAGACTTCAGTCTCTCTGTGCGTGGTGAGCGAAATTTAGTCCTAATTTAAATAGGTTTCCATTAGTTTGCAAGAGTTGCGCTAATACTGTTTTTCCTGAATTTAGTCACTGTTGTTCATCGAGCAAATTTCCTTTGCCCATTTAAGAGCATCTCTCTTGTATGCAAGGACCTTCTTATACAAAAGATTCAGGTTTTGAAGATAGCTCTGAATATCTGCAGCAGTCAGTCCTAGCACTATTTCTTAGTGCAGTCCTCTCAGCCCAGGGGCTGGGATTTCTGGGATCATTTGCAGCCAGAGTTCCAAAGTAGTTCGGAGAAGTTCTCCTCTATAGTTCACTAGAAACTTCTGAGATCACTTAAATTTTTTGTATTCGTAGAGGAAGAGCTGAGGAATTATTTTGAATAAAATAAGAAGAGACTGTTCTGAAAAAATATAGGGCCTATCATGCTTTAAATGGCTTGGTTTTTGTTTGCTGTTTCCTATTTGTAGGGAAATAAATCTGCATTATTAGTCAGTAATATATGAGGACAATACCTTAAAGAAAGAAGTGCATTTTCTGAGTAGGGATTAATTGATGCTTGAGACTTAGAGAACTAAGCTTGGTGGAGGCAAAACATAAACAGGTTAGAAGAATACCCATGTTTGCAACTTGTTCATTATATAGAAGGGCAAAAAGTGTTTGTGTACCCGTTTGAAGTTGTGAGAGACACTGGTGTGCTTGCTTACATTGACCCAGTTCAAGCACTCTGCACTAATAAAGTCGGGAATATTTTGGTGAAGGAAGTACAGTACGGATAAAAAGTATCTCAATGTTTAAATTCAGACGTGAGTGGAATGGTTTCTCATCATTTTTATTAAATCAAAGTCACAGAAAAAACAGTGTGGATCGACCTCTTCACAGGCTGTGTATGCGTATGCACAGAAAGGCAGTGGATTCAGTGACGTTCTGCCTGACCTTGACTTTTCTGAAGATGGAGAGGATGATGGTTTTACATACTCAGCTGTTTGATTTCCTTTCCACTAGCCATAATTAACATTATTCAGGCAACATTAGGAAGAACATAAATATTTCAAAGAAGCTAATTACAGCATCCAAAACATCCTCCAAGCTGTTCTTTTAATGAGGATGTGCTTTGTTCCTGCAATAGTGTAACATCAATTTCATCAAGCAATTAAACAAAACAAAAACAGATACAATACAGAAAGATGTATTTTCTCCTGCTTACACAAATGGTCTATTACTTGCATTTCTGTGAGTTGCTTGTGTAAAGTTCATCATCAAAACTTACATAAACTGAGATCCAAGTTTGGAGAACTTATTCTGTCAAAATCCACATAGATCTCAGTAGGAATTTTGTATCAGTATAAAGTTGAGTTTAGGTTTATTGCAAATATGCATTTTTATTAATAGTTAAGTTGTTCTTCTAGGATATGTTTAGGAAGATGATAGCCAAATCTGTTTACTTTACCCATATGTCAGAGGTCAGGTAAATTAAAATCAGGACAAAGGCACAGTCTAAAATGAAAATGCAGTTCATATTGGGTTGGAAGTGCTGGAAGACTCCAGTCCACTAGGATTCAGGGCACAAATAGGTTTGCATGTTTAATGATTACTGCTTTTGCTCGTTAACAGGAATCAGCTGAAAACAAAATTTGAGTTTCAGATGAAAGATTAGGGAGCAATACAACTCAAAGCATAGAGAGAAGTATTAAATGCTTCTTTTCTAGTAAATGGAAGACCAGAATTTTTCTGACTGGAAATTTTTTGGCATCATCCTCAATCTCCTTTAATATGTTCTATGCAAGTGGATTCAGCAAAACTTTTCAGACTACAGTTTAAAACAGATATCACAAATGCAGTTTGGGGCTAATCAGAGCTCTTTCAGTGGTAACTAGCATTGTCCCCCGGGGTCAGTACTGAGTCCAGTCTTGTTCAATGTATTCATCAGTGACCTGGAGGAAGGCACAGAGTGCACCCTCAGCAAGTTTGCTGATGATACTAAACTGGGGGGAGTGACTGATACCCCAGAGGGCTGTGCTGCCATTCAGAGGCACCTGGACAGGCTGGAGAGCTGGGCGGAGAGGAACCTCCTGAACTTCAACAAGGGCAAGTGCAGGGTCCTGCATCTAGGGACGAATAACCCCATGCACCAGTACAGGCTGGGGGCTGGCCTGCTGGAAAGCAGCTCTGCAGAGAAGGACCTGGGAGTGCTGGTAGACGACAAGTTGACCATGAGCCAGCAGTGTGCCCTTGTGGCCAGGAGGGCCAATGGTCTCCTGGGGTGCATTAGGCAGAGTGTTGCCAGCAGGTCGAGGGAGGTGATCCTGCCCCTCTACTCAGCCCTGGGGAGGCCACATCTGGAGTGCTGTGTCCAGTTCTGGGCTCCCCAGTACAAGGGAGACAGGGCACTCCTGGAGAGAGTCCAGCGGAGGGCTACAAAGATGATGAGGGGACTGGAGCACCTCTCCTATGCAGAAAGGCTGCGAGAGCTGGGCCTGTTTGGCCTGGAGAAGAGAAGGACTGAGAGGGGATCTTATCAATATGTATAAATATCTGAAGGGGAGGTGTCAAGAGGACGGGGCCAGGCTCTTCTCACTGGTGCCCAGCGACCGGACGAGAGGCAACAGGCACAAACTGAAACACAGGCAGTTCTATCTAAATCTGAGGAAAAACTTCTTTGCTGTGAGGATGACAGAGCACTGGCAGAGGTTTCCCAGAGAGGCTGTGGAGCCTCCTTCCCTGGAGATATTCAGAACCCGCCTGGACGTGATCCTGGGCAATGTGCTCTAGATGACCCCTGCTTGAGCAGGGGGGTTGGACGAGATGATCTCCAGAGGTCCCTTCCAACCTAAACGATTCTGTGATTCTGTGAAAATAAATTTATTTCAAGAAGTATCATTTTTTCACTCTTCTTAAAATATTTTGTGCACCACTTAATGGAATGTTTACAGGTATGCAACTTTCAACTTTATAAAATACTATAATTTGTTATATTTATTAAATATTTAATAAAAAAACCATTAGTTAACAAAATATATAACAAATTAAATCCTTCTTTAGGCCTGTGCTCAGGACACAGATTAATGCATTTGAACCAAGATAGAACATCAGGGAGATATTCTTCAGGGCTGATGAATAGGATAGGATTTAGGATAATAGGATAGGATAGGATTTAGGATAATGTCCTTTAAGTAAATGTCTTCTGTTTTTATTAGCAGAATGCAGAACCAAATGCAGTTCCTTGATTTGGATTGGCTTAAAACAATTCTTTTAATTAGGTAGATATAAATACAGTAATACATACAAAATACAGGCTTGTTTAATTTCTGTAGTGCTCTGATAACTTGCCAGTTATCCATCAACACATTCTTTTCCCTATCTTATTAAGGAATGCTTCATTACTGAATCTGATAGAAGGATCTTTCTTCTCTTAGAGAATTATGTAGTTTCTTAGCACCCTGCTTGGCAAACTTTTCAAAGTTTTGATGGCCTGTCAGGAGTATTCATGGTGGCAGAGTACAAATTGTAGAACATATGACTGATTGGTGCAAGGGCAAAGAGTGGATATAAATGCAATTGTGACAAATCAAAGTTGTCTTTTGCTTCTCAGTGACACCTGCTGTTCTTGTCAGGCAGCTTTACACCATCACCCACCATTTGCCCCCAGCGAAAATTCACTGAAATGTCCAAAAACTGCACATTTATTTTTGAAGAGAACAGTCTCTAAAATACCATTGTCTCATTGCTGGAGCATTAGGTCTATTTCCTTTTAAAGACAGAAAAATAAAACAACCACGTAAGCAATGGGAGAGAATGGAAAAAAATGAGAAATAAATCGTGAGGCTAAACTGTAAACTGTGAGATCCTGCCGTGAAATACTCTCTGCAGCGTCTCAGCATCAGAGCTGCACCTCAGCAGTGCAGGATCTTCCTGAGGCCAGGGCTGAGGGAGCAGGGACCGCCTGCGAAGCACGCCTGCGGGAGGCTGGACTCCGCTGCTTGGTTTGGCGTGAGGGGCAGGCCAGCACCAGCCCTGGTGTCCTACTGGCAGCAGCACAGTCTCGTGGCTCAGGCAGCAGAGGCACCTGTGCACTGGGGGAGCAGCTCTGGTAAGTGGGGACTTGCTGTGCGTCAGTGCTGGCTGGCCTATGCTGCCCATAGGTCTCTACGGATTTGGGATCTGGTGTTGCATTTGAATATCTTATAATGGAGTTATCTTGGCTATCTATGATCTGACAAGGCATAGTAAATAACGCCTGGGAACAAGGTTTGCAGCTGTAGCCTAAGTAAAATGCCTTGCTAAGCACTGTGTTAGGATTTTAACTCCCAGATATCACCATATTGCTATGTACTGTTTCGTGATGTGTTGTTGTATGTGTATGGGATTGCTGTCCTAGTAGTCACTCACATTCAAGTTACGAAGCTGGTTTCTGTTCAGACAACTCCCTGTTGGGGATGAAATGCACCAGTGAGGTGCAGGGTGAGGGGGCAGGTCTGGTGACAGTGGCCAAGTTCAGGCAAGAGCCCAGACCGTCAGACAAGTCCCTGGTGATGGAGCAGGTCTGCGGGCAAGCTGGGAAGTCAGTCTGTGGGTCAAGGTTTGGATCATGGGGCGCATGAGCAGGGCAGGGGCATGGCTGCAACAGAGCTCGGGCAAAGACTAAGGGCAAGAGGCCCAGTTTAAATGCAACTCCCGAGCAGAACGGAGCAGCCTGCACTTCTCGCTGCTCTTCAGAGAGCTGAAATACACAGGTCTCTGATCCAGGGTCCAAACTGCGCTGCTGTCCCAGCTGGCCTTGGGTAGAGGCAGCCAGCGCCGACTGGGGTGTTGGTGTGCCCAGGGGCCCAGCAGCCTATGCCTTTATGGCACTTTCCTTAGCTGCGCAGTGGAGTGGTTTCCTAACTCTCTGTGCCGCAGAGGGTAGGGGAAGTCAGGGGTCAGTGACGCCTCTGCAGTGGTGGGTGCCTGTAGGGAACGGAGGGAGCGGCGGCTCCCAGGCAGGCGGTGCGTGTTCGCAGAGCGCCTGGCCCCAACTGCTGAGGTCCTCTCCCGCGTGCGAGCTCTGAGAGTTTTATCTCCTGGCTTTGGTTAGGCTGGGGCAAATCTGTGTGTGTGACCGCCCAGGTTTAATTCATGCCTCTTCTCCTCTCCAGGCTGGGATTGGACAGTGTCTGAAAAACTCACCTTTGCCACCCCCGTGTCATTACTGTGAATGACCCAAGTGAGTAGCGGAGAAGCAGCACCTGGTGTGCTCACTGTCAGGAGGCTGCTAACACAGCTCGGTGTGTTGTACCTGCGATTTTTAAGCAGGAATTTTTCTGAAAGAGGAGATTGAATAGGAAGGGGCCTAGAGCCTGCCCGTCCCCTCAGCTTGATGCCAAGCAGGGGCACTGGCACGGCGAGTCACAAGGGGAGCTGCCCCCAGAGGTGGGAGAGGGGCTGAGTCACCAGCTACCAGGCAGCGATGACAGGGTCTGGCCCTGGGGTGGGTGATGGGAAAAGAGGCAGGGGTGGGCATGGCGGGTGGTAGGGAGTCTGACGTGTCCTTGGTGAGTCAAGCTGATGCTAATCCACGTGTCGGGGAGATTTAAAAAGTTTGGGAAGAGAGAGAGGCATGCCCAGACTGAAGGCTGGCAGGGAGGCAGAGCAGGAGACACCATGGTCATCGGAAACTTCTGCCACCAGCAGCCTCTCGCAGCCGCTCCCCTGCGCAGCCGGAGGAAGGCAGGGGACGGCAGCACCGCGCCAGGGTCCCCGCTGCTGCTGCTGCTGCTGCTCCTCCTCGCCTCCTGGCTGGGTGCTTGCAAAGGTTAGGAGCATCCTCCCTCAACCCCTTCTTCCACTGCCTCCTCTGCATTTGGGGGGAGGGGGGTAATGGGGGAGGTGAACCTCCGGCAGCATGCCAGCCTTGCAAGGGGGCTGCGAAATTCCTGCCGAAGGAGCTGCCGGCTGCGTGCAAGCCGCTGCCTCGCTGCAGTTCTGGGGTGGGATTAGATACCAGTTTGTGAGAGATACAAAGAGACGCGCAGGACCTCACAGGCTGGGTGGGTGCCCACGGGGGTGTCGGGGCCCTGGCTACCCCTGAGCAGGAACACGGGAACAGCGTCCAGGGCTCTGACACCCAACAGGGAGCTGCTGCTGCAGCCAGACCGTGTCCCTTCATGCTTCTTGCAGCTCTTTCAGCTCCAAACTTGCAGCTCTTGGGAAGGAGGCTCCAGCCCGGAGCCCACGCAGGGTTTGCCAAGGAAGGCCCCCCAGTCAGGGGCCAAGGCAGAGCGAGTCCTGGTAAGGGGGTTTCTTATCTGCTGCTGAGCAGGGCTTGTGGCGGGGGGCGGGTGTCCTTATGTGTCCCTGCAGGGTTCCTCTGTCCTGGCAAAACTACAGTCCAGCAACTTGGGGAAGTGGCTTGTGTTAAAATGGATTTCATTTTTAAACACAATTTACTTGATTTAGATGCTAACACAGAGGAACTATATGTTTTACAGAATCAGAGGAGAATTTAGGTTGGAAGAGACTCTGGAAGTCATCTAGTCCAACCTGAAACAATATTTATTACATTAGGGATTCGTGGGTGCTGCCTTGCACATAGGTTTTATTTAAGTGGAAAAAGATAGAACTTGATTGTTTGCTTTAGAGACAGAATTTGATTAGCTTAATTTAGTTTGAAATATAACATGTTGCACATGAAAGTTACAGGTTTTGCAACAGGCAGTGCTTGTGAAACAAGCACAGATAATGGACATTTTGACAAAACATACTTTGTTTTCTATTTTTGCACTCTGTGTATATTAAATACTTAATATGACTTGTGAGAATCATTGCAAAAGAAGTACATGTGCAGTGAGCATGTCTGCTTTCTTGTATTGTGTATGTGAGTTACTTTCATCAGGAGTTTTCATTTTGGTTTATTTTTGATATCAAGAAGCAGAGAAATTTAAGTACACTATGCTGAATATTCTATTCAAAATAAATTCTCAGGTTGTGAAAGAGGGAAGGGAAGAAAAAGGAGGGAAGGGATGGGCAATGGACACACAGTATTTTATCACTGTTCTTATAGAAAAGATTTCCAGGAGCCCATACAGGGAGAGCAGAGGAGGAAGAGGAGAAGAATATTTAAGAAGCGAGTCCCAGGTTGAAAAGTTACTGAGAATGTGCATCTGGCGTTCTGCTGACGTGGAAGAAACTGAGTTTTTAGCAGTGGGCAGACTTGAAGGAGAAGAGAGCAAATATGTAGTGGACAGCATCAATTCTGTAGGAGGATTTCCTCTTCCATGTTCCTTTTGAATAGAATTAGCTTTCCTGAATAGCATCAATTTTTTTCTATGGATATTTTGTGTATCTTACAAGATCACTTACTGTTTCCCAGTGTGTGTTAGTATGAACGTATGTAAATGAATGAAGTCCCTATAGCCTGCAAGAGTGCACTGCTTGGTGCTGGAAGATGCGTAGTCCCAGTTTGAGCACAAAACAGATGGGACTGCAAATGAAATAAGGATTTTGTGAAGCTCCATTCAAAGGTTTTTGCTCCAAGGAGGAAAAAAAAAAAAAAAAAAAAAAGCTGCTCTTAGCTTTACAGGCTGTTGGATTTCTTCTCTTCCCCTGGAAAGTCTTGGGAATCAGGCAGACAATTCCAGTTTGAATACATTAATTAAGAATAAGATACAAAGCAAAAGAATTGTAGCACCTTTAATTTATTTGGAGTTTCTCTTTGAACTAAAACAAACATCAAAAAAGCACATTTTTCACTGGGAAGCATTTACAATGTGGAACTTTCTAAGAGATTTGAAAAATTTCCCTTTCCTACATAGGATGAAGTTGAGACCTCCCCACTTTTTTGTGGGAAGAACAGGCATCCAGAATAATGAGTCACACTGAGTCTGGAGTACCAAAATGGGATTTTGAAATATACTGCTTTACACCTGAAAATTACTACTGTTGTTATTAGTGGTACTTGTAAAACAAATGGGGATGATGGGCATTCATATCTTGCTCACCTAGTCATTATGTGCTAGGTCTATCTTCATCTCTCTTTTCAGTTAATTTCATTCAACATTTCAGGAAAAAAAAATTACCACAGGTAATTATAGACTGTCTGGGAGGCTACAAAACCACTGGACATCTGAGGTCTTCAGCAGGCTATACCACTATTGCTCAGGCATGGCTCAGGGACAGCAATTTTAGGCAGGGGGATAAATGACTTCTTAGGGTCTCCTGCAGTCCTAGGACTCTGCAGCTACAACAATACTCTTCCCCAGCAGCAACCCACTTAACAGCATATCCCCACACCGATATGCTAGTGTGATCTCTAGAGTGCTCTGTTCCAGATTAGTGATGTTGATTTCTGTTATTTAGGGAGATTTTGATAGTACGTTATTACTAGAAATACACTATCAGATAAAATAATGAGAATGTGGAAAGCTGGATATTTTGGGAGCTAAGCTGGGAGGGACCCAGATATAGTAACTTCCAGGTCTGCATCCCAGGTGGGCAGAGAAGGAGAAGAGGAGCTGCCCCCAGCCAAGCACAGCACCCAGGGGCACACAGCAGAGCTTGCTCCAAGTGGCTTTTAACAACTCCTTCTGCCAGATCAGATCAGTACAGAGGCTGCACTGTCTCTGGTACAACTTATTATTCTCCATATTCCAGCAAAAGGCAGATTGTACTGTTATACACGGCCTTAGCTTCAGCTTTCCACCGTAGCTTTATGAAATTATAGAATACATCTAATCTTCTAAGAGGCTGAACTTTTCCATATAGCACACACCAGATAGAAGAAACAAAGCCAATTACATACATACTGTCTATTTCTTTCTCAGAAATGCCGTATTCATGTCACATGTATTATTGAAATGCATGTATTATTGAATAGGTTACGTCGCACATGTTTAATTGTAATATATACCACAGTAACAAGTAGGATCCAGATTCTCAGCGTCAAATGAGTGAACTGAAGGTGAGCTGAGTTCTCAGAAAGCTGGAGGACTTGATAGCTGTAGATGCTGGAATATTTTTTCCTGAGCAGATCTAGAGCTGGAGAGCTGCTGCACACATGTTCTTGCCTGCTACTTATTGCTGAGAATAGACTAATGCTAGGCTGACTGTTGGTGAAAACGAAGCCATTTCCACCCTGTATATTGCAAAGAGATGAAAGTGTCCATATCTGCCGCCACCTTGTGAAGGAACCTGCTGCTGCTGTGAAAATGAAGAGTGGGCAGAAAGTGCCAGACCAATCTAGGAGTGGGTGAGGTGGGAGATGCCCTCAGAGCATTAAGCTCACTGTACAGTCAACAATAAAGGTGCTTGAGACTTGCAGGGTATTGTATTATGTTCAGAATTATTATCTAAATCACTGACATAGAATCCTTATGAAAATGACCTCTGCTGTATGGTATTGACAAGCCCTGTTTGTGCTTCCAGGTGCACCGATGCCATCCCAAGCCCTACAGGCAGATCAGGATTTGCAGCTGTGGAAAGAGGTAAGCATGATGGGCAGGCTGACTCAGCCCTTTGCTGTAGGGGTGACAGCTGGCAGTGATTCTTCCAGTTATTGGGAGTAGGCCAGGGATGCAAGATTAAAACACCGCAGATGCATACCTCAGGCCTCAGCTGCAAATGCTGTGTGGGATGCTCCTGTTTCTTCTGTGCCAGTCCTTGGTCTCACACCTCGCTCTCCCACACGTCTCACGCATGGAGCTCAGGTGCTGCTTCTCCCAGTCCTACCTCTCCTGTTCATCTCCTATCTTGATATCAGGGAAGAAGTAAAACGCCTTATTTTCTGGATTTTCGGAACAGTTGTTCCAGGAGGATGATGAGGCTGAGTGTTGAAGTGTTATTCAGGAAAAAAACTGTCTTGGCTCAATGGAGAGCTGTGCTGGAGAACCATTGTTATTTAACTGTCAATCATCAGGCAGTCACTGTCCCTGGAAACAATGGTGTCCCATTTAGTATTTTTATAGTTTGTACATGATAACAGTAGTTGTTTCAGCTCATCCAATTTATCTCTTACTTCTTCAGTTCTGCACACAGGGCTGGGTATTTAATCATATCCTAGCATCTTAATTTACTAGGTAAGGGATAATGTCCCTTTAACATTTTAATACTGACTGCTATTCTGACTTCCGGTCCCCTCTTTTAAAGTTACACACATTTGTTCTGATGTGCGTTAACACAGATTCTTCTGTGCCCTTTTGGAACAGATGGGGCAGCAGGGCTTAACATTTAGAGAGGGCTAGCCTGAAACGTGCCATGCTCCCCTTGCTGTCATCCTGAAGGACTGTGGTGACATTCTGTGGCTTCTGATAACATGAGAAAGCAAGCAACTCATCATGGAAAGAAATGGGTACACATATACAGAGTAAATTTGCTCCTGTTGGTGCCTTTCCAGGACACACTTCCCTTATTGACAGCTCCCCTTCTTTCATCTCAGAATTACTGACTCCAAGACCAGCCTACTCACAGACTGGCACCTGGACAAGGCCTGATGATGTTTATGTCCTGGGAGAAAAGTGATGTCTCAGGAAGTAAGATCCTAATAGCTAGAAGAGTTTATGAAAATGAGTTATTTAAATTCTGGATTAAAAGATGCTGTTTTACACATTTTTGCATTTACTCTTTGATTTGCTTTTGTAATACAAGATTTGCTCCAACAGCCACTGGGGGCAAAGGCAAAGCTCCTTTTTTCAGTGCATGGAAAAGTATGGATAAAATACTAAATTCTGTATGAAATTATGTAACATAATCAGTATAAAATGTTGTTAATTACAACTAGAATAATGCATGCCTGGAGAGAAACTAAGAAAAGAGAATTAGATGCACTCTAAATCAGTCTGAACAATACTAGTTCACCAGATTTTCTCTGAATGAAAAGAATCTTTTTTTTTGTTTTTTACTTTATTAGTTGATCATTCTGGTCAGGAAATTAAAGCTGAAATTAAATTAGTAGTTTCCCAGGAATGACTCTGAGTTTATAAATATGGGAACTTGGTAACTACAGTGCTCCTTTACTGTTCTCCCACACCAGTTCATTCCTTTATTCTATTTAACCAACCCCGAACAGCTCACAAGCGCTCATCCTCATGCCACCTTTCTGAAGTAGGAGAGAAAATTAATGAGAACATGCATCAAAGATGATAGAAATTAAAAAAAAAAAAATCCAATTCTTATTTTTTTCTTAAGAAAAGAACAGTTGCCAAGTCCTGAAACTATGACTTTTCCTCAGTCCTTCCTTTTTATGTGCAGGTTTTAGCTAAGAGACCCTCTGCTTTGCACTGTGATGACCACAAAGCAGTCTCTGCCTTTCCCTGCCCTTGAGTTATGGTAGTTGTCTAATAGTCACTTCCAGCAACAAAAGAGACAAACAAACAAACAAACAACCAAAAAAACAAATAAACCTTCACCAAGAAGAAATAAGAGGCTTTTAACTTGGGCTTACAGAATGATTTCAGCTTAATTTATTTTATTTGCCGCTAATTTCTCTGTTTACGTTTTCTTACCCTGAAATCTCAGTAGTGAAGGTGAACTAATGTTCCCAGAGAGGAGCAAATGTAAAATCAAGGGAAAAGAACAGGGGGAGGATATGTTACCAACAAAAATTATTTGAAAGGGGAATCCTGTGAGCTATTAGCTTTCTCACTATCCCTGCTAATGCTTTCTCATAGATTGTCCCTAGAGAAATGAATCATCTCTTGTCTTAAAGTACTCAAATATGCATTATTTTTATTGCTTTTTTTCACTTAATGTTTTCTTCACTAAAGAGTGCTCTTTAGGGCTTTTTATCTATAATAAAATTAAAGGACCCATTGTGTTGTCCACTCTTCATTTGAAAAAAAAAACATTTTTGATGCAAACTGTGAACAGTATAATGATTGTCAAAGCTTTTTGGCATCCAAACTAACAGTATCAAATATTCAATGGAAAAAATTGGTGTATTCTAATGCAGGTTGCTATTGATACAATTTTAAAATTATATAATGAAAAGTTAAGCCTTTTTTTCATTATTATTAAATTTTGCATCTCCAGTTGGAGTACTGGAGATTTTTTGGCTTCCCTATAGAATACTTCGAGCTTTCAGCCCTGGTAAAATAACTTCAATGAATCTGAATGTCCTTTTTTCTATTTCTTCTCCCCTGATTAATATTCCTGATTAATAACTGCACCAGAAATGATTCTGTAGTCTGGGATTCTTTCAGCCTGGAAAAGAGACAATGGAAAGAGGACATGATTAAGGTCTATACAAGGTCACGAATGGTAAAGAGAGGGTGGGTAGGGGGATCGTTCATTACTTCTTTCAAGACAAGACTGCAATAGCAGTGAATGAAGCTAGCTTTGAAAGGACTGATCAAGACAAAGAGGTGGTATTTCATGCAGTGCTCAGGAAATCCTTACTGCGGGATGTTGAGGATGTTAAAAGTTTACAAGGGTTCACACTTTGGCCAAACGCACAGAACAGGAGTCCATGGAGCTTTATTACCAAGGAATGACCTCTGACTCAAAGTTTGTGAGCTCCAGACTGGCAGTGGTTGGAGAGTACAAGTTTTACTAGATAGCTGATCTCTTCTTATGCTTTTCCCTGGGGGCACGTTTGGCCGTTCTTGGAGGTAAGATGTGGAGCTAAATGGACCTTTGTTCTGATCCTGATGAAATGACTGGGGCGGGCAGGGGTTTCTTGGGTTGGTCTGTGGCGGAGGATGGTTTTGTTTTTCTATTTGTGTCACTTCCATCCCAGTCCAAAGGCAGTGACTTTTTCAACAGCGTTTTTTGATCTGAGTCCAGATTCTTTGAAATATACTGAATATATCTCTTATTAGCCTTGTGATTTGGGGTCCAACTCCTGTAAACAAGATCTTGTAAGGCTTTTCATTTGTCAGTGAAATCAGTGGAAACCGTGGAGTCTGGCTGATTGGTGACTCACACAAATGGACCGGGATGTATAAGATGTGCCTTAATTGCTCAAGAGAGGTGTGTGTCATACACCTGCAGGGATGCTGGAACCCAGTCAGAAGAATGGTATTTGAGGGCTGTGAACATTGAACCACTTGCTTTAGTATTGCCATTTTCTTTGCAGTTTTATATAACCAAAAGATATCACAGAAGATATCTACATTCAGAGTCCATGCTTCAGAAGCTTACAATCTTCATTTAAATTATGAGTCTGAGAAGCTTAGAAATAGGAGGGACATGAGTGGTATTTCAGAATAACGGATACAGATTAGTATGTGGTTGTTGAGATTAAGCAAGGGTAAATTTGTTCATTCATTTAGGAGTGGTTGTTCTTCTTGAATTTTAGGAATGTACCTATATGAATTCCCTATGGTGGATAAGCTTGCCATGCCTTTGGTTGCACTGAACTGTTTTTGAAAATGTATGTATTACATTAAACTGATTTCTTAAAGAGTACTCTGTGAACTTTTACAGATAGATGATGCATGTTCTGCCTACCTGTCCAAAGATTCTCATCCTCAGGTGAGTCATGTTAGATAGAGGTTACTTTATTTTTGATATTATTTATTAAATGCAGCAGGAGTGGAGGTGTGGTGCCTGAGTTCATGTTTTCTTTGCATTAGGCATCCAGTGCACTGGAAGAACTTTGCTTTCTGGCCATGGGATTTCTCCAGAAACCACAGGTAATGCACATGAAAAGCTACTTAGTATTTCTGAAGCATGCTCACTCAGTGTGCCAGTGTCTACAGTGAATTCAGAAGAGACAATATCTGAAGTGTCACTCAGTGTTTGAAGTAATACTATCAATTCTTACTCTGAAATGCTACGTGTCCTAATCTAACACTTGTTGAAGACAGCTGTGAAATTCCAGTGTTTGGAGAATAATCTCTATCTCAGATACAAGGTTTCAGATATTTATATTACTCTAGATGAGAAAAATTATGCAGCTGTCTATGAAGAAACAAATTTACTTGGGAGAATCTGCTGCAGCCAACACTTTTATTTTTTTGGCTAGGACTGAAGCTTCAGTTTAGAGTGAAACATAAAAACACATATTCTAGATATGACAAAAGATTACATACATCTCTTTTGACAGCGGGAAGGAGAGAATGGCACAATCATGGCAACATAATGAGTATACAGAGGAGCATCTAACTAAACCCATCAACTCTTCTAGCAATCAGTGGCCTCTACAGGGGCTGAGAAGAGTATTCACTTGATAAGCAAAGACATATAATGTACTTTCCAAGGAAAGAAAATATTCCAGGCCAGTACTGAAAAGTTTATAATGTAATTAAAACTGCCCATTGCTTTTTTTTTTTTATATAAAATAAAAGCCTCTCTACCAATTATTATTCCCACAGGGTTTAGATGAAAAAGACAACACCAAAAGGGTAAGATTTCTATGTATGTTTTATGGTCACCCTAAAATTGTCAAGAAAATCATATCCTCCTTGGCCTGTCTTGTAGTAAAACCCCGCTTTTAATTTTTTTGAACAGTTCTTATTTCATTATTCTAAGACTCATGAATCAGGCAACTCTGACATCATGGTAAGTTGCATAGCACCCCTTTGTGAGTACGTGTGTGCTTGTACTTAAAAACAAGATAATGTTCCTTTTTGTAGCAGTCTGTCCTACTGGATAGCAAGCTCAGAACTGGGAGTTTTGTGTTTAAACTATAGAATATTTTAATAAAATAGTCTATAAATATAGAATGTTTTACTAACATGGCAAAGGATCATCAGCACTGTACATATATGCAAATGCAAAACTGCCAAATATTCATGGAATCGTAACTGCATCTTAAGTAGCTTCAACTTGAAAGAATAAGATCATATGCTTGTTTCTGGTATTTTATGAGCATAACATATGCAGTGGAACAACGCTAACTTTATACCAGGTGAGAACCTGGCCTTAAATATTAAGAATTATTAATGCATTGTATTAATTATTAAATTGTATTAATTATTCATGCGGGTCATAAATATCTGTTAGGCAAAACAGTATATGACTCTAATTAAGATTTCAGATTTTATTATAGATGAGAAGTACCATGACTTTTAAAGTAGCCTAATACTTTTGCTATAAAAATATTCTCATAACCCAACAAATAAACGACATGTGATCCACTTTTGCTTTTAAAGTGCAAACATTGTTATTTATGTGCAGCAATTTTTTTATGTGTACTCTTCTATGATGTTGAGAAAGTTAAACATCTTCATATTTTCTCATTTCTTAACAATCATTCTTGATATGTTAACGTCCATTATTGCCTTGTTTGTTATGTTTCTTCAGAAATAGGCTGTATATTTTCTAGAATGTGATGCTAACTGTTTTCTAGGCCTCTGGTGAATAATGTTGATGTTGTAGTCAGGGTTTTCATGATAGAGCTGCTCTGGAGCTTTTAATGGTAATCAGGGCACAGTGAAATGAGCCATTTCTGCTCCTGCTGAAGAGGATATTGCCTGCCTCTTCCTCCCCATCCTGAAGACCTTTGCCCCTGCCTGTCCCCAGAGGTTACTGCTTTCTCACTTTTTGTGGTTTAGCTGTTCAGACGACTCTTTTCTAGCCCAGGTCCGGGAGGTACCAATGTAGGTGAGCCGCCTTCTGCTTTGCTGCATTCTCCCCTCTCCAGTGACTGCAGGGGAGAGCTTGCATGGCAGCTGGCTGCCCTGTAACTCTTTCACTCATGTTAGTCTCTTACGTTTTTAGATGTTGTGATGCCACATTGGACACCTTAGGCAGACAGTGCAAGATTGACTCCAAGTAGGAAAATTCATTTGCCCGTTAAATATGCCATCACTTCAGTAATGCTAGTGATTCCCTAAATTGTATTTCTATTTGTTATATTATTTGTACAAGAAGTATTATAAGAAAAAATGCACTGTACTTTTTATTATGAACACCTTTGTTTTCATCGGTCAAAAGTTTAAGTTGGTTGGAGGAACATAAGTATTTCTACTTTATTTCCCATTGTGGACCTCAGTCCCCAAGCCCACAGGGTCTGTATTGCCAGTCACCGCATGGGGGGCTTATGCTGCACGCAACAGCCCTTTGCTTCGCCAGGCTGTGTGCGAGCATACAAAGTCTTGTGGAGCACAGGGGATGTTGGGACTGGAGCTTGTCTAATAGGCAGAGCGACCAGTGCCATGGCTGCAAAATTTACTTGAGAGTGGTTCTGCCCTGTAAACTATTTTCTAGCAAAACATCATTTTTTTTGCTGTGATTTAAGTTATTTTAAAGTAAAATGAATTCTTCAGTACAAAGGAGATTGAGGCTGCTAGTTTCCATAGCAGATAATCATAGAAAAATTAATAGAAGTTGTGTAGGGAAATGTTTTCTGTAGCGCTCACAGAGGCTGATCAAAGTTTTTACAATTGCAATTACCTGGGCAACAAGTCTGTGAACTGTTCTGAACTTTCAATACATAAAGGCAAGGATGCATAGCTCTTCCCTCCATCACTGTGTGAGTCACATTCATAGTGTAAATATAAATGTTGGTACCTTTACGTTGTCAATTCAGAGCGATCAAAAAATAAGTTTCTCAATTAACGTCTTCAGTCCTTTTTTGGTGCTTGTTTGGTCCACAAACCAGTACTGCGGGAAGAGATGTTATTTGTGTCATAAGGTCAGAATTTCATTGTTGCTCATGTGTCTGTGTTCATGTCCTCTCAGTCGTCTGTCCTGCATCCTTTGCTGCAACTCGTTCCCCAACTTAATGAGAGAAGACTGAAGAGATATAAAGTGGACGTATGTAATCTTAAACTATGCTTGCTTGCATTCTCACATTTTGTGATTTATTAGCTCTTCTAAAAATGTCCTTTCAGAATCTTTCTGCTCATAGCATTTTTATTTTCAAGACGAGTGTACCCCCATTAGAAATACGAGTTTTTTCTATTATGTAATTAGTGAAAAATAATCCTGCTGATATTTAACATGTAAACAAGGAAAACTAAAATAATATATGCTTAACCACGGAAGAGTGGTAGAACAGCCTATATACCAAAGTGGATCTAGTAGTTGATTTCTAAAAAGAAAAATACTTCAAAATTTAGCTGTACCAGTATACGGCAGTTGAGTTTTTTTCCTAGGGGTTCTCTTTTTCTCCCATTTTGAATTCAAACCGTATCAATTCATTAGAAACATATTATTTATGACTTACAATATTAAAAATGTCCGAGTAATTTAAAGACAATATTATCATTTAACTTAAGGTGCAGATAAGAAAGTTCCCTCTTTGTTACAATTTTTAGCCAAGGTTTAAGTTCCTGAGCCATGAGCTGTAGAAATGAGTCCTTTGAGAATATAATGACATCTTTTTTTCCTCACTTCTTTTTTAAACCGCTTTAACTACATTATTACCTGATTTAGCATCAGCGGAAACAAAATGTGAGAAGGGGAATGTATCTTCTCACTTCAAGTAGCATAAACTGAGATTAACTTTTGATTTGAAGGCATATTTTTCAGAGTAAAATAGGTGTAAATAATGGACACCAAACTTGGAACATCTCTTACTTTGGAGTTTTCAGTTTGGGATTAAAGAATGAGTACTCACTGGCAGTTTTGCAGATGGAAGATAATGTGGGACCTATCTTAGGAGGGGCGTGTCGCATTGTGGAGGGTACGTTCCTCTTTTCAACCACGTACATTGGACTCAGGAAGAAAATATTGTTGTGATTAATTGTTTCTGGCCATTTTCTTACTTTGTAACATGTTGACCTTCATCTTGATATTTGATAAAGTACATACAAGCAAAGTTTTCTCTTTTTAAGAACCATTTCAGAAAGTCATGCTGCAGTGGAAATACATATAGCAGTATTAACCATTTTGTATGAAATACAATTTTATTTTTGATCATTCATTAGCTAGAACTATATTATTTTGTTTCTCTTATTTGGAAAACCTTTATTTGGGGATCCTTTTTTCATAATTTGTTCATTCCTTCTTAATTTTGCTACTTACAGGTGTATCTGGAAAAATACTTCAAACAGCTAAATACACTTTAACACTTAGGTTCACTCCACAAAATTGGTAACGTTTATTACCAGTAGCTTTTCTCCTATGTTGTTTTGGCTCTGAGAACTTCTATCTCATTTGCTTTTCTCCCATGAGATCTAAGAAAGTTATGTGAAGTTATATTAAAAAAAAAAATCCATATCCACAGTTGGTTCATTGTCTTGTAGCAAGGAAAAAAGTAAAAACAACTTTGAAGAAATCATTGTGATAGAACACAATCTGTTTTAAAAATACAAGGAAGGCCCTTGTCAGAGTGAACAACTTTGAAGACAAAAGAGAAAGCTGTCAGTACTACTGAATCACCCGACCTACTCTTGGATAGGTTCCCAGCATCCAAAACTATTCAGCCTACTAGATGTAGGATGTTGGCCCCGATACCACTATGTAACTATAGTCTATCATAGCAGTTTTACACGTGCTAGGAAAGCAGCATGACAGTCTGCTTGGAGAAATAGTGATGATCTTGCCCACCACTGATGTATTTTTATCATGATAACATCCAGTTTTATAAGCCTAAATAATCCTTTGATAGGAAACTGTAAACTGAGGCAGAAAATTCTTTATGGTTTTCACATGACAGAAAAGTGTGGATGGCTTCAGTCTAAAGAAACATTTAGGTACGGATCAGGCAGTTTGGTATACTAAGGGAATCAATTGCTTGAGAGTTGATTAAGGGTTTAAATAATCCAATGATTTAAGAACAGATTTGTAGCACTGATTCAGAAAGTAAATCCTCCCTGAAATAATGAATCAGAGTTCTTTATGTTAGCGAAACAAACCAAATATCATTCTATCCGTAAACTAATAAATGCACCAAAACACTACTCCTTTCCTGTCTACATAAGAGGTAATTTTGGCCTTCACAGTTTTGCTGTATTTTGGACAATATGAGCTTCATATGTCGGACTGCTCCCAGAAACTTGCACTTCATCAGACGTCATTTGCTTTGCAATTTTATCAGGGTGCAGAGAGAAACTATGAGTACAGATCTGGCTTGTTCTCCTTGTTCTCCATCCCTCACGCAAAATGCAGCATTTGATTTCAATCAGTAAACAGGCAAGGGCCTCCCCGCTGAGTAAAGCACAGGGAGCTGTATCTTACAGCAGCTCTTCTCCATTTGCAGTCCATCATAGATGCTTGTCAGAAAAGTAAAAGGAACACAGCAAAGTGAGGTACTGCTCTTATAGATTGCTAAGCTTCTACCAGACCCTATTGGTATACAGTTCCTTGTCACAGAATTAAGGAGTTGTAAGTAGTTTTCTAAGGCAGCCATTGCTCTCTTCATCCACTTGCCGTTGCCTGTACTTAGTCAAGCTTCTGTGGAGTGGGGAACCCAGCTCCTCCTTATTTCTGTTCACAGAATTAAGGGCAAGGCCCTTAATTCCAGATGAAGAAGTAGCCAGCAACGTTTTTCACACTAATTTTTCATGTGGACATTCTCATTAAAAACAATCTGGACAAAGTCAAATGTTTAGTGAAGAACAAGAATTTATCCATACAGGATGCCTCTGCAAAATAGCAATTGTGCTTTAGATTCATTCCTCTGGTTGCTGTATCAGCGTCCCCAAGTAGACAAATAAAGAGAGAGCTGAATTCAGCAACGGCTGGAATAAAATTAAGGCAGTGCTTTCCTTAAGAAATTGCTTAATTTATTTGTTATGACAAAAAGTTAAGAGCACAGCTCTTTCAACCACTCATTTTTACATATTGAATTGCCTGACAGTACCATCTTGTTAAATCTCTTTAAATTAATAAGTTAAATTAAGGAATAAGTCCAAATGGATTCAAGAAACACTTCAAATTTTCATACCGAGGAAAATTTTGCATAGATGCCGTACAGCACCATCGTATGTATTTTATCATTACCACGTAAGAAAAGTAGTGCAGATATGTATGTATATAAAGCCATCTTTCACTAAGCTGGACTGACACTTCTCATTGTAGACTATGATTTCATTTACTCAGCACTTTCCTGGACTCCCACAATTTCATCTAAAAAAAAAAAAAAAAGCATCTTTCTCAGGTGTTTTCAGCCCATGAGGCTCAGCTGAGGCTGAATGGATTTTTAAAAATACATTTTTTAAAATTTAATAGTGATATGGTGAAAAAATGTCATCAAAAGCATTAGAATTTATGCAGAGTTATTATGTTTCAATATTGGCACAGCCCATATGACTTTAGCACAGAGGAAAATCTCAGGAAAAGCCCTGCCAGTGGAAAAGTGATATTGTGAGTTGAGTTTTGGAGGACTAGGAAAAATGAGGTTGCTGAAAATAAAAGCTGGAAGGAAAGTAGGGGTACTGCAGTCATGAATGGCTCAGGAAGAGAGACTCAGGTTAGATGAGGAACCAGCAAAAAAATTGGTTCTTACTAGCAAGGACAGAGAGAACTAGTGGGCAAGGCAGAAGGAGGCACAGTAGACCTTAATCTGACATTTCGTAACATCTGAGTGCTTGATATAGGTTGTAGATGACATATAAGCAAATAACAGCTGAACATGGTTTAAGGACAATGAGTTGTTTTGGAAATTCTTTACTACACCCATTAAAGGCTTCTGGTCCGGGCTGCTCTTTGAAGGGAGAAATATTCTTGTTTAGTATTTCTCAGTCCTCTGCAGTCTGTTTCTGGTGGACCTCTGCTGGTCTTAAAACATAAGAAAACTCACTAAAGAAAACAATGTTTTTTAATCCCCCAGAAACTAACATGCAGAAAAACAGAAAGGGTGGAAGTAACAGTAGTAGTAAATCAAATTCAAAGCTTAGACTAACTTTGATTGTAAACATGAGCCACTGTGGTGACAGATGAATGTTGACTTATTTCTCAATATGGTTAAGTGCTTCTCCTTTTTTTTTTCCAACAAAATCAGGTGAATTGTTGATTAAAAAATGAAAAGGTGAGAAACACTGATAGATGACATGATATCACAGTTTCAAATGAAATAAAAATCTCTGTATTTGCCACACAGAGTCAGACTTTTCCCATTATTACACTGAGTGTAAGGGATTATGTTTTTCTTCCAGGATGTTCTTACATACAGGAACAGGACACAGCCTTTCTGAGTGGAAGGCTGCTCAGTCTGCTGTGCACTGTAGCCCTACTTTTCTTCATGTGGGTGAGGAGGAGCAGAGGAATGTGAACCAGAGGTCCCCCATGAGCACTTGCAGCCAAACTGGAAGGGGAGAGAAAAAAAAAAAGGAAACCCTAAATGCATATAATCAGTTTGTCCAGAAAAATATAACGAGATGGATGTCTGTATAGCAGTGTAGTGCCTACACATATACCTAACCCAGAAAACAATAGAGGACAAGACTTTGGCAGTTAAAGGCAGGTAAAAATATGATCCAATTTTTGAAACAGTCCCTACTGCTTTTTAGCTGTGTACTATCTTCCTATCTTCCTGACTTCTACAGCAATCTTGAACATAACAGAACTGTGTAAAAACTAATGGCAGATTTTGCTTATCACTGACTTCAGTTTCGGTTAACAGGACTACCAGTGACAGAACCTGGCCACGTATACGAACTTACAGAGTTGGTACTTCTACTCATGAAACAGCTCAAACAACAGTTCCCACAAGAACTGAAATTGTTATAAAAAGTTTTAATCCATTACACATCTGAAAGGAAATTACAGGGTAAAAGTTAGCTTCTGTGATGACGTTGACTTTAACTGCATTTATACTCCTGGAGCTAAACACTGACAGAGAATATTCCTGTAATTGCTCTTTGTGCTTTTAAACGAATATACATGTCAAATAAGAAAAAGAATGGGAAGAAAAATATAAATGCCAGGGCACAAAATTATTATATATGAAAACAAAGTGGCTTTTAAATCCAATCAAGTCCTTTTGCTAGAATACTTTAATATTCTGAGCTTATTTCCACTGAGGTTGATGACATAATTAATGGTAATAGAATAATGTAATTAACAGACAATAACCTGAAAGCAAGAGCCTACTTACCATATTCCATCAGATTTTGCCTCTTCTTGACAGATTTATTTTTAGCGAACCGTTTCTCACCCAGGCTCAAAAAAGAAACTTTAGAATATTTTTCCGAGTAATAATAATACCATAGTGTGCAGAGTATATCAGTTAGATCATGCAAGTGACTGCATATTTATATTTTAAGAGAGTCATAATATTTAAAACTGAAATCACAAATAAAATTTAATACATTACTTCTGTTTAAGAGCTGCCAAGCCATCCTATGAAATAGAATCTAAAGGCTTATTTTTTACATCAAAGAACTATCAAGGTCCATACTCTTTACCGAGTACAGATCCTTAGGAAAAGAAAAAATAGCACCTATCTATCATAAAGCTTAAACATACACTGACATAAACATAGGACTAAGAAAAGAAATATTTTTAGAACAATATTTGCAAATATTTCTTCCAAAGGAAATAACAATAAAAAAAAACTATAGTCATTTTGAGTGAATGCAAAGCAGGCTGATTTAACTCTGTGGCTAAAGGCAAATCTTTTATTAAACATTTATAAAAAGTATCTTATTTTTGTTGTATTTTTATATTAGAAGTGAATGTATGATAATGTGTTTCCTTAATCATCTTTTCTTTTAAATGGCTAATTTTTAAAGGCCTTTAGTCTCTTTCCTATTTATAGTCATAATTAGTAGTGCATAGAAATAATAACACTTAGAATTTGAAGTAATCTGCAATGTAATAAGCATTGATTGTTTAATTTGCAACTATTATATTATGTTCCTAAACTAACTTAGCTAAATACTTAAGCACATACATAACTCTTAAGTTCATTATTTCAGTGGGACTGTTCATGTGCTCTTTGCTGAGTTCTTCTAGGTACGGATTGGAAATACAGCTAGAAGTTTGAACGCAGACTGTGTGGCACTTTGAACTGGCATGTTCGGTAGTTACGTTTCATGAGCTACAGCTACAGGAATGCTCTAGATTAGCCAGTGCTATCATGAATGATTGGATTAGACTGAAAATATACAACCCAGGTGTAATTTTTAAAAGAAGGAAATGACAGAATCGTAAAGTAGAATAAGGGTCAGCTAGGATCTGTTAGAAGAGGAACGGAATATAGACCTGTGACAGTCATATCATAGTAAGACTTTAAAAAAAAAATAAAAAAAAAAGGATATAATAGGAAAAGCCATACCAGATCAGACTATATTTTCATCAGCCCAGTATCCAGTATCTAAAAGTGACTTGTAGTGCATAGACAAGAAAAGCTTGGAAGGAGCAGGGGGAATGTGAAGTGATTAGTCCTTTTGTTTACCCTCTAGCTTTTGACAGTTTCATCTTAGGGACCTTCTGAGTCACTAATGGATTTAACCACCTTTGCATCTGGACCATTATGTAAAATAATCACAAGTGGATTTAATCACCTTTGATTTTTTGCCTGTATGTATTTTAAATGACTGTTTATTTTGAAATATTTGATCATTAGGCATTCTGGCCTACAAAGTGAAGAGCTTAGTGAACGCCAATAGAGTCACGTAATATTAAATAAGTCCTAAAATACGTTCTCTTTCATAAAACTAGAGTCAAGAGAAGTAATTATATGGCTAACACTTGCAGCATATAACTATTTTTAAATAGTCATATAAACATAAGGCAACAATATAAACATTATTTAAAAAAAAAAGGAAATGCACCATTGATGATTCTAATCCTGGTGAGAATACAGGAAGATGTTCCATACATATAGCAGCTTACAGCTAGAGCACACAGAAAAATGGGCTGTATCTGAGCTCTAAATTGAACTATATCTTTCAGAGAAAGTACCTTTTTCTATTTTTTGTTGTGAATTCCTGTTGTGAATATCAGTTACCTTATTAAATGTGGTATTTAATGATGTAGAATGCATAATACTAAAGACATTTACAAAATGCTAGCATCTTCTGAAATCCATTTCCTTTGCAGACCCTTTTTTGATATTTTGCAAGCATCTTATTTATTTTAATGTTATAATTACACCATTGAAAGTCATCCACCCACATTATGCTTATCATATTTATTTATATGGCAGATTTCTGCACATTTTAGTATAAGAGTTTAAAATTCTCTGCAAATGTTATTGCTGAGGGTCAAATCAGTTCGTAAGAAAATTAAGAAAACACTTGCTTGAACAATAATGCAAGTATTTTCTGCCTGTAGGAAAGCTAAAAATCCTATCTTTCCAAGAAACAGTATTGGATAGGGTAATGAGGGAACCACATAGGTAAACTGTAAAGCCAGTAGAGGCCCTACATGACCTCAGTTTTCAATTGAGAGATACCATCATTGCTAAGGGAGCATACAATAAATTCCATTCTATGATGTTCTGCTAAGCACAAGACTTGAATTATTTTGTTTCTAAGTTGGCCTGTCTCTACTTCTACAGGACAGACATCTCACTGAGACATCTGATTTTAACACAGACGCTGAAAATTCTGCCATTCACTTTATGCATTTTCTAATCATTCACATGTCATTAAAGCCAGAGGATACTTTATGCCCTGTGCGTGTTACATTTCAATGGCATTTCTATCTTAATTTATTGTTCTTTTTCCCCCTTGCTGCATGGATCAGTAGAGAGTTGTTTTTCAGTGTGTGCAACATGACCAGGATAGAATATCATAGGCACTGGTCTTCTCCTTGGGATTAAATCTGGGAAGGGTGATCATGAAATGCTTCTGGGAATAGTATGGGATCTTGTGGCTTGGCTGGAGACCAAGTATTTCTTTTTGTCAGCTTTGCAGTATTCTCCTGGGATGTGCAAAGCCTAATTCTAGGATGTTCTTAGAGATTCTTCTTCTATCGGGACACTCAGGTTGTGTCTGAGTAATGAAATCTGGAAAGGCGAGGGCAAAGGCTGCTCATCAGTACCGGTATAATTCTAAAGCAATTTCCACTGAGTCAGAACTACAGGTGGAATCTACCCCTCATTCATGTATTTTTTGCTGTTTCTACATGCAGATACGACCTTCTTTCTAATTGTCATGGAGAAATATACATCAAGCATACTTTAAGAGGCAAGACTGTATAGTAGTACTTAACAGTTTTAGTAAGCACAGAAACAACCTGTCTGTATGCATGCAGTTACAAGAGTAGGTCTGATTTGAAATACTTTACTTTTCAGGAAGAACTTCAAGGACCTGGAGGGATTCAAAGTAGAGGCTACTTTTTCTTCAGGGTATGGTTTGTTTGGTTTTTTTTTTTTCTCCCTTTCAAATTGTTACATAACAGAGTCGAGAAATCAGAGAATTAGTGTAAGAATTACTGTGTACGAGTATTACTGTGTATTACTTTTTTCAGTATTAGCATCATGCTGTAAGTATTTCCATTATGGATGTTTGTTGTCTTTGCAGAAGATGAGCAATATAATTTCCAAAGAATTTATAAGGTACATTCTGCATGGCACCATCTGCATTTGTAAAGTCATTAGGATAACAGGGCTAGATTGGAACTTCTTGGTGATACTGAAGTATCAGAAACGGATTAAAAAATCAAAGGGGATTGTACGTGCTTAGAATCCTTCAAATTTAGGTAATTACTGATACGTTTTTCACTATGATAAATGTTAACAATGAAATATCTTAAAAAGACATAGCACCTCTAATAGATCAATAGAATGATCCTCTTAATGTAGTGAACCAATATTCTAAGATCTGTTATTCCCAAATAAGAATTTCTAAAGTATTTGCAAATTATTTTTTTTAGAACTAGGTGTACTTAACTAGTGTACTAGACTGATGGAGATTTACAGTCTTCCATAGCAGCGTAGGGTTTTAGAACATGTTAGACATGCACCTGACAGGAATGAGGCATGGATAGGAGGTCTCAAGATCTGTTCCAGGCATTTTCTATGATTACGATAAAGCCATAGTAAGAAGTTTTTGTACACGTCTTAGTATAGGCACATGATACCGTGCTATTTCTTAATAAAGCATTGGTTATTATTTATACAATTCTCAGAAGAGTTCTAGAAAATATGGCATCTTTGAAAATCTTCTAAAGCATTGTTCAACACAGTGTGTTTACATGCTACATAAATATAATGCCATGCTTACATATTGTTCCAAGATAGATATTGGACCCGACCTTCTCTTTTCCTTGTATTTTGATCAGTAAGGTAGGAAAGTAGACATAAAAATTCTCAGGAGAATGAACCTACTTGGTCCATCTTTCATGCCGTGCAGCCTTTTTGTTCTGTTTACACAAAATGGATTAAGTTAAAGATGCCAAGTCAGACTCGATAATGATTTTCTTGATTTTGGTTAATCTTTTTTCTGTTTAAATAAGAAAGCGACTAGTAAAAAGAAGATATGTTTGTATACTTGTATTTCTTATGTGTCAGGCTTGGATCTTAGAGTACTCGTGATAGGCCAGAGTTATCAAACATGTTAACCCATGGTTAATTAATTAATTAACCCATGATGCACTCACCATATCAGAGTGAACAGCTAATCCTTATTAATCTGAATAAGAGCTTTTTAATTAGCTTTAGTAGAACATGAATCAAGTCCCCCGGTAGTGCAAAATTTTACTGCAATGACCACAGTGAAAAAGGAGAAACTCTTCACTTACGTTAAAGAACACAGTATAAAAATAAAATCATTGAGAGTGACTTCATATACTTATTTTTTAATTGCCACAAACATTTATAATGCAGTAGCAACAATCTGGAAGTACATCTTAAATAAATGCAAAAAAAATGAGGGGCAATGGTCTCTTAGAGTGATTTCTTGTGGCTTTTTCTCCCTCACAAAATCATACGATAGGGGCATAATTCATTCTCCAGTCTTAAAAGCTGAAATGTTACTGTATAATTCTCCTCCAGGGGTGAATGTGCATTAAATGATAACTGGTCTCAGGTTTATCTTGAAAGATGATCACTGTGACAACACTGAGAAATTTACCAATTTCTATATATAGTGAGTTCTGTGGAGCTTTCTTATTGAAACGGGCCAGTTTTATAGAGCGCTTGTTGGATATTTGTCTTTCAGCCACGCAATGGAAGGAGATCAGCGGATTTTCACTAAGCAGGTATTTATTTAAATGCTTTTAATTAAGATCTCTCTTTCAATATGTTTATTTTTATACAAATAGGCCAAATATTTATGTTTAGAAGCAATATTTAACCCAGAAAGCCTTTAATTGTGCAGTGAGCTTAGATTTCTGCAAGGATTTTTCCAGATCTGCTAAATTCTCCCACCTCAAATGGAAATGAATGGAAGCTGTAGGTACTCACTCCCTACAACAAAGAAATCGGAGGTGTTTCAGGCAGCAAGAAATGGAAAACACCCCAGATTTGTAGACAGTTTCGAAAATTACTAATGATGATAAGCGTATGTCAGGAAGAACTGATCCAACTATCTGAAACTATTTGGCTCTTTGGAGATATAAACAAGTCTTTCTTTGCTTATATTATGCTGCTCTCTTTCTCTAATACATTTTATAGCTCTATCATATTTTAAGCATTTAGTGCAATGTCATATCAAAAGCTAAAGCTTTTTCTTATTTTTCAGGATTTTAGATTCCTGATCTAGAACTAATGCTGCAGGAACGCTGAGTAGACGGACATACTGTTTTCCTTACAAAAATTGTTCCGTACTAATGTACAATTCAAAAATCACTAGAATGTAAATGTTCTTACACTAGATTCAGTTAACAATTCAAATGTTTCTTTTCTTTCTTGAATCTATTAAAAGCATATTAAAATAATTTGTTTCCTAATGTTATGTTTACAACTGTGTGTGTAATGCACCTGTAAAAAAAGTCACAGTGTTCGCATGTAAGAGACACTGCCTCTAACGCTGTTGATATGTACTTTTATTTTCCCTTCTAAATAAAGGCATTCAGTTAGCGAGTTGTTTTAATGAGAATGTGGGCAATGTAGTCTTTTGGGTTTTTTTTCAGAATACATTGCAAGTGATTTGTCTTTAAAATCACAGCTTAATTTATTTTGTTAATATCATATTTTACAGCTCCTTTATTGATATTTATGCACATTTACATAGCCAACTACTCTTACATTTGCATATTCTTATTCTGCCCTCATATTTATTGGAAATGCCTATTCTTTCATTATCTGAATAAGCGTTAAACTCAGTCCCACGAAAAAGACGTACACTGAAGCCAAGCTTTCACATGTCTGATAAAACAGTGCAGAAAGTCTGATTCATGGCATGTATTTTTCTTTGCTCTACCACAACACCTAACACTGCATCATGATGAAAGTATGGGAGCCGGGGAAGAAAAGCCACGAGAAAATGTCATGCTTCAAAAAGCACAACTCTCTCCATGAAGAACATCTACACAACGAGAATCCCCGTTATATGCAGTTTGCCGGAAGGCCAGACAAGAGGTGTGCCATGAGGCAAACCGTGACCGCTTACCGGCCTGCCGGCAAGGACCGCACAAGCTATTCGATACCGCTCCCGCCAGCCGTGGCAGCGCCCGCCTTCCCACGCCACGTCTGAGGGACCGAGCGAGCGAGGGCAGCCGGCCGCGCACGACGCCCCCCACTCGCCCCGCCACCGCGCGGCAGCTGCCACCGCCCCAACCGCCCCGCCCGGGGCGGCGCCGCGACCGTTAGCCCGGGGCGGGGCGGGGCGGGGCGGGGCGGGGCCGACCGCGCGGCCCTGCCCCAACGGCCGCCCCGCCGCCCCCGCCCCCGCCCGTCGGGTCAAAGCAGCGGCCTCCGTGAGGGGAGCGAGCGGCCTGGGCGCAGCCATGCAGGTGGGGGCGGACGGCCGCCCCCGGCCCCGGGCTGCCCCAGGGTGGGGGAAGAGGCTGAGGCAGGCCGAGGACGGGAGGGCGACGGGGCGGGGGAGGCTGGAGGCGGTCGGGCTGCGGGAGCCGCGCCGTGCGGCCCGAGGGTACGGGCGGGAGGGGGGACGAAAAGCAGAGGTGGCAGGGAGGGCAGGAGCGACCCCGGCCGCGCGAAGCCTTGCCAGCCTCCGCGGGGCGTCTGGAGAAGCGATGGCAGGAGTAGCTGGTGTGGGGTTTCTCGTGCAGATGCCTCACGGAGGCTCGGTGAATTCTTAGCCATTAACTTAATCATTAATATCCTTCAAGAATAAGAAAGTACTGCACTTTGGCAGCTGGATGATCATAGATGTAGCATACTGTAAAGCATCATGTCACTCACTCAAAGAGGAAATTGCAGATTAATATTTAAATGTAGCTTAGAAGTGTTATTTATGCTCCAGAATTGAAGTTACCCAGCCTAGGGGTTCCCAAACTTATTATGTGTGAGTATCACCCCTGGCAACGCTAGTGGTAACTAATTTTATCACTGGCAGCATGAGAAGTTTTCTCGCTTGGGATTGTGACCAAGTAGTTGAGTAATACTGCTTCGGTACTCCAGCTTTCTCGCTACTGCAACCAATTTTAAGTCAGTTCGTTTTTGCTGTTGCTTGGCTCCATTGCCAGTTACTGTCAAATACTTGCTGAAGTTCTTGACACGCAATTTATTTCTTCTGTGCATATGCTGCAAACTTACACCGATATGTTAACGCTCAGGCTCTTAAACGTTGATTTAACTCAGTTTATTAAAAACTGTGAAAAGTTTGGTGGCTTCTGATCTTTCCCTTCCTTGACACTGGAGTTCAGATTTACCTCAGAGACCTGTTTCTGTTACGTTTACTGTGATCTTAAGTGTAGTATTCTTGAGCCAATTCTTGCTTTTACAAGATGTAAAAGCACCTAGAGAAAGAAGGTCCAGTGTGCAATCCGTTAATCAATTCACAAGCCTGTTGAGGGTTGTAATCATTAAATAGAAATGGTGTAAAGTACACAGTTTAAGTAAAATACTGTAGAGAGATTTTCTTTAGGACATACATTTACAGAAAAACACACAAAGTGTCAAAATCTTTCCTGGCAAACACACATTCAGCCTCTGTTTCAGTAGTCCTTTTTTGTCCTATGGTCTTCAAATTTATTTATCCAGTTAGGATTAATGATTATTATGGGTTTTATGCCTCATAATCCTTCATAATCTTTCTGCTAGGGAAAAAGAGTTGCGTTCTGTGAAGCAGAATCTAATCCTGACCTAAGTCAGGAAATCATATGCACGAGAACATTTGTAATGGAGGCCAAAGTGCATGTTTGTCACTCTTGTTTATTCAGTGGTTCCCCTGGAGTAGTCCTCTTAGTTCTGTGGGCTTTTTGATATCCTGACTGTACCTGAGTCAAAATTCTTCTTTGGTGAAGAATGTAAAACTTTATAGTAAGACAAACAGTAAGACAAAATTTTTTACAAAAATAAATGCTAGGAATTATGCTATAGCAAATCTTTATTCAGGTTATTCCTACGCCAGGCCCATTAGTGACCATCTAGTTTATGATTATATGTGGAGCTTCTCTTTTAGTTTTTCCAATGGGTTATACTTTTCAACCAAAGAAGGAGAAAATAAAACTTAAACTTTTATTCACCTTTTCCTATGTGCATATATACATGCAGAAGTCCTGTGGTATAAATAAACGTGGTATATGAGGTAGCTTATGTTGACACATTAATATTAATCATTCATTTAAAATAAAAAGTTTTTTTTTCTTTTCTGATTCTAGGCATGCTTTTACGTGTCATTAAATGTCGTTATACAAAAGTCATGCCTGTATAAAACTTGTATTTCTTTAAGTATGTGTAGATGAGTGATGTTCTGGCTTTCTGAAGAAGGTTTCTATATATCTTTTAGACAAAATTTTAACAGATATTTTGGAGACTGATAGGTTTATGTATGCTTAAATTTAGAGTTTGGGTTTTTTTTACTCTTATTTTCTTGTTGCTGTCTGTGCAGAAGTGAAAAATGCCAAATGAAAATTCATTAGATAGATTAGAAAGTGGTCCATGAAGATATTGCAGACTCTCAGTAATGGTTTGCCTTTGTTATGGCCTTACTGTATGCCAAAATGAAAAAGGGCTGGCTTTGGTTTAAAAAAGGGGCAAGGGTGACGAGTTTGTTAATTTATTTTTGTTTCATAATATCAAAACAGGATCCAAATGAAGATACTGAATGGAATGATGTATTGAGAGACTTTGGAATTCTTCCTCCAAAAGAAAAACCAAAAGATGAAATTGAAGAAATGGTTTTACGCTTGCAGAAAGAAGCAGAAGGCAAGTGAAGTCAAAATATACGTGCCATTAGTAGAACAACATTTGACAAGCTGAGGTATTTGCAGTAATCCTTTTTGAGCCATAAATATTGTATAATAATTATATTATTTTAATTATTTTCACTCAGTTGATGGTTATTTTAAAAAGTATACTGAATTAAACATACAGTAACATTACTGACAAACATTATGACTTCTATTATGTACAGGTAACTCATTTTCATCATTTTAGTAAAGAGCAGTCAGTATAGTCTTTTTAGTAAAGAGCAGTCAGTATAAGCAAGATTCATGTTCAGACAATTGGTAGTAATCCACTCCTGTAATTTGATAAAAACATGAGGATTTCAATACAACTGCTCTCCCTCCTTTCCAGCGGGAAAATATTTGTCTTCCTGTAACTGTTTTCCATTATTCCAAACTCTCCATATGATTGATATTTTTAATTTCTGTGAAAAATCTTACCATTTATGAGCCAATGTAATAGACAGTCCTTTATATCTGTCATCACAATTTTGTACATCAAGTATCTTTGCTGTCCAAAATCAGGTATTGGCATGCGAACATCCGTGTCCTGTCTGAAGTGAGCATGAAGAAAAATATATTTTCTTTTCCTTTACAGATATTTGTATGTATTAGAAAATTGTTACTGTTACTGTGGCTTCCTGTAGTTTCTCTTTGAAGAACAGAAAGCATGAAAGTGTAGTTACAACCATAGTAGGAACCGGGAGTGGCACCTCTGTGTAAAACTGTGCCTCTTGGTACCAACTCTATTCCTGCAGACAAGCAGCTTTGCGTAGAGCTACTTAGGCTGTATGTGTTAGGTGTTGTAGAAATTCTCACTTTCTGACAAGTTCCAGACTTCCAAATTGAGAAGCAAGTTACGGTTGGTTCAGCAGTTTTCAGCTCTGTGCATTCCTTTGACAATCTGCTGTGTTCTTTTGACGAATTACAGCAGGGAAAACACATAGTCTTTCTGACTTCAGCAGTAGCTTCTGCCAAGTTCTTGAAGGTGCTGTTCATCAGGATGGTGTTTGCCTAAAGATGTTTTAAAATGTAATATCCAAAAATAAAAAAAGTGGCAGAATGGCACACCACTGCATACTACACTGTTTAAATCACAGTTATACTAACAACTTCAGTTCTTTTGGACTTATATTTAGGCTGTTTTTTCTAGATCTCTGATCATTCCTTTGTAGACTTTTGCAGTCCTTTCTAGACTTTTGCAGTCCTTTTAGACTCCCACCAATTGGTCTGGGCAGAAGTAGAACCCAGTACAGATGTTGTTAGATCCAGGGACATAGTGCATGCAAGTACTTAAGCAAGTAAATATTAGTTACGGTTAAATAATTTTATTTTTTCTCTCTTACCCGAAGGTATACTAAAGTTGACTAATCTCTTAAATGACATGTACATTTTTTCTTTCATTAATTCCATAACTATGTAATAATTTTCATACAGACATTTAAAGTGTTTGCAGACACTTTAGTGAACAAAAGATGACTAACATTCTGTTTGTTTGTTCTAGTGAAACCTTATGAAAGAATGAATCTTAAAGAATTAAAGGAAGCTGAAGATGACTTTGATGAGGCTGATATGAAAGCTGTTGAAATGTACAGGTATAGCAAGATATTCCTAGCCAGATTAACAGTGCCTGTGTGACTATTGTACATGTCCACAGAATCACAGAGTGGTCGAGGTTGGAAGGGACCTCTGGAGATCATCTCGTCCAACCGCCCTGCTCAAGCAGGGGTCATCTAGAGCACATTGCCCAGGATCACGTCCAGGCGGGTTCTGAATATCTCCGGGGAAGGAGGCTCCACAGCCTCTCTGGGAAACCTCTGCCAGTGCTCTGTCATCCTCACAGCAAAGAAGTTTTTCCTCAGATTTAGATAGAACTGCCTGTGTTTCAGTTTGTGCCTGTTGCCTCTCGTCCGGTCGCTGGGCACCAGTGAGAAGAGCCTGGCCCCGTCCTCTTGACACCTCCCCTTCAGATATTTATACATATTGATAAGATCCCCTCTCAGTCCTTCTCTTCTCCAGGCTGAACAGGCCCAGCTCTCGCAGCCTTTCTGCATAGGAGAGGTGCTCCAGTCCCCTCATCATCTTTGTAGCCCTCCGCTGGACTCTCTCCAGGAGTGCCCTGTCTCCCTTGTACTGGGGAGCCCAGAACTGGACACAGCACTCCAGATGTGGCCTCCCCAGGGCTGAGTAGAGGAGGAGGAGGATCACCTCCCTCGACCTGCTGGCAACACTCTGCCTAATGCACCCCAGGAGACCATTGGCCTTCTTGGCCACAAGGGCACACTGCTGGCTCATGGTCAACTTGTCGTCCACCAGGACACCCAGGTCCTTCTCTGCAGAGCTGCTTTCCAGCAGGCCAGCCCCCAGCCTGTCCTGGTGCATGGGGTTATTCCTCCCCAGATGCAGGACCCTGCACTTGCCCTTGTTGAAGTTCAGGAGGTTCCTCTCCGCCCAGCTCTCCAGCCTGTCCAGGTGCCTCTGAATGGCAGCACAGCCCTCTGGGGTATCAGTCACTCCCCCCAGTTTAGTATCATCAGCAAACTTGCTGAGGAGGCATTGTGTCCCTTCCTCCAGGTCACTGATGAATAAGTTAAACAAGACTGGACCCAGTACTGACCCCTGGGGGCCACTGCTACATGCAGGCCTCCAACTAGACTGCGCTACTGATCACAACCCGTGATCATTCAGCCAGTTCTCAATCCACCTCACCGTCCACTCATCTAGCCCGCACTTCCTGAGCTTACCTGGTAACCCATTTTTTGTCTTTTCTTTTGGATATCAGTTTCTGTAGATTTCAGATCAGGATGAAACGGAGTCGGTTGTGGGTATCCTTTCTCTCATCATCTCTCTCTCTATCACATTGCATAAGAGCGTGAGGAGAAACAAGAGGCACATATAGCCCCATTTTTTCAAAGGGTACTGAATTTGTGCACGTGGGGTCCATGCTACCTACAAAGGGACTTTAATTCAGGGTGGCATGCTATTAAAGCAAAAACCATATTTCAGTGCTGGAATAAAACTTTTATATTTTAAACTGATAAGATATAAAATATTTATTGAGTTAGCTTTGGACCCCCAATATAGAACTTCTATGTTTGTTTTCCCTCATTTCCTATTTCATTTTAATGGCTTTTTTGTTTCTCACTTAAGGAAAATATTCTTTTGAAGTTTATATACCATACACTGTACTTAGGCATAACTGGAGAACAACCTAGGTCCTCAACCAACTATGTAATATGAGTACACCAATCTTTTCTACTTATAATACGATGCAGAGTCAGTATGTTTTATGACTTCAGGCTCAGAAAACTTTGGCAGCTTATAAGGCAACTTTTTTTAGTTATGTTGGATGTTCACTTATATCTTTTTTAGTTATAGTGGATGTTCACATGTATATTTTCTTCCACATATTTATGAAGCACTTTGCTAAGTTCTGCAGAGCTTGGTACTGTCACTAAGAAAAATAAGATATGCAGTGTATGCAGAATAAAAAAACTAACATGATCAAAACATTTCCTCTGTCTAGACTATCCATACTCAGTGCTTTTGCATTGTTAAAGTGACTAAAATAATTCTAGCATTAACTCCATGTATCTAGTGCTGTATCTTCATAAAAAGATAATCATGCTCTCATCGTGTGAAAGTTGTGAACCTAAATTTATCTTGCATTCTTGCTAGAGTATAATAATGATGCACATATATTATTCCACTTTTTTTTTAAGAAGAAAGTCACTTCTATATGAAAATCAATAGCTGTTTTTAGTTTAGCAAATCTTAAGGCATTTTTCATTGTCTATATTGTAAATATTTTTAGAGTTGAAGACTGCCATCTACTGTCTTAACATTCCAAGTTTCATGTAAATGTAAAATTACATTGTATAATACTAGGACACCAAGTACTAGTAATTCTTGCTCAAACTAATCTCATTTTCAAAATTATAAAGACAATTTTCACCTTCTTTAATTTTTCTTGCTGTATCTCCACTATCAAGACGCTTGTGTAACACGTTCGTTACTTAAGTTTCCCAAATCTGACATTAATGTGTGCACATAAAAGAAGAAAATACATTTTAATGCTTTATTACTGAATAAAGATTAGCAGAGAAGCCTTTCTAACTCCCAAGATATTCCACTGATACTAAAAGACCTTGAGCTACAGAGTATTATTCAAAGCAATTTGTTTAAAGGAATTGAGAGAAATGCACTACATATTATTATAATATGCATTTAAAATTTTCCAGAGGCATTTATTTTTTAATTAGGCAGCAACGCTTGCAAGAATGGAAGTGTCTTCAGCGGAGACAGAAGTATGGGGAGCTAAGAGAAATATGTGGAGAGCAGTATGTAAAGGAAGTCACAAATGCTCCAGAAGATGTTTGGGTTATAATTCATCTTTATCGATCAAGGTAATTAGTTTTTTGTTTAAGATGTTGAGAACTTCAATAGAAAGAATTCAGATGGTAAGAAAAAAGCATTGCCAAGAAAAATGAAATATAACAAAGAGACTTTATTGAAATAGCCATTGTTTGGGGCCAGTGGAATCCTGGAAAATGATTCCAGAATGGGGCCACCTTGATTTGTTAATTCACTTTGTGAGAATTGATCACTTCACCTTTCATCATTTGTATGAAAGATTTCTTAAGGTTTACGCTTATCACCATGTACTGAATGTCATTGAGATTTCTGAATTTCACTGAGAAACTCGTGTCCACTTTCTGTGCTAAAGGAAGTTCCTTTGCCGACTCCTTTTTTCAGGAAGTGTTCTCTTACAGGATTATTCTACCTGTATTCCCATTGACTCCAATAAATCAAAAGCCCAGTAAGGAACAGTTCTGAAAAATCAAGGAACGTTAGGGAAATTGTTAGTTTATCAATTCTTGAATAAATTCTCTACTAGTAGCAGCAGTTTGACAGGATCTAGCAGAAATGTCAAAAGACTCCTACGATTACTTCAGCATATGTTAACAACTATCACATGATTTTCAAAAGCATTGAGAATTAGTATGGAATGCTTAAGAACATGGTTTATAGATTCAGACCAGCTTTCTCTTTACCTTCTTTACCTTCTTTACCTTCTTTTTAAGCCTGTTGGGAGGAAGTTTCTTCTTCTTTTTTTTTTTTTTTTTTAACTGCCAGGAATGGAGCATTATTTCCAGGAGCAAGGAATAGGTCAAGGAAACGAAATTGTTCAAATTACAGTAATGTAATTTAAAGATCTGAAGAACAAAATAGAAGGTTTTCTTCCTTTTCATTTTCTTGTTTACTAGATGACCAACTCTATACTTCATCAGTACACAAATGTACTGTGAGTCTGTGAGGAAATTCGTAATTCCTTAGGAATGAATACCAAATCTCCCAAGCCTGTTGTGGCTAGTGAGTAACAGATTGTGTTATTCTAAAACTGCAACCCTATCTGTCTTTGGCCACCAGAGGGTACTGCTGAACTCTTTGAGGGTCTCTTATGATAAATCAGCTTCTTGAACTTTAATCTGTTACAATAAAGATCCTAATTTTAAAAGGCTAAAGGAAGAGCCAACAAAAAACGTTGCTTTTTTCAATGAGGCTAATATGGTGATTGCATCGCAAATACCAGCTATGAAAGTAATGAGCAGGCCTGTGGTAGTAATATGACTACGCAGAGGTTTCCTTGAGGTTATTCAAGCGGTATTAAACACTGGAGAAGTAATTAAATGTTGAACTGGAAGGTAATTTAAGTAACTTACAGTGAAATTTATATTATAGTTTTAAAATTTCCTTTAAATTTAATTTAAACCCTGGACAAATGGACAAAGTGAGCTTTAAAATCTTAGTGGAGGACAAAAATTAAAGCACAATGCTTGAAGCTTCCGGTAGCTTTAATGATATGTATTTCATATGCTGTGCCGATTATATATGTATTGAAAGTTTTTACTTGGATGGCTCTTTGAACTAAAATGTTTTTCTTAGAAAAAGTTAAATAAAATCTATACCGTAAACCCTGTCACAAATTAAAGTAGAAAGTGATTAACCACATGTAAAGGTACATTTATTCTTCGAAAGCTTTGCTTCTAATAGACTTTAGTTGTTTTACGAATCACTACACTGGAAGTGTCGTCAAACTCCCTTGTTCTTTTCTAGCGTCCCAATGTGTTTACTAGTTAACCAACATCTTGGCCTGCTAGCCAAGAAGTTTCCAGAAGCCAAGTTTGTCAAAGCCATTGTGAACAGCTGCATTCAGAATTACCATGACAGATGTTTACCCACAATATTTGTATATAAAACTGGTCAAATAAAAGGCAGGTTCATTGGAATAGCTGAATGTGGGGGCATAAATCTTAAAGTGGAAGGTAAGAGAGTTTTTTTTTTTAATTATTCACTTTGTAGAAAATATTAAGGTTGAGCAATGATCTTAAAATCTGATGATTATTAACAAAGTTGGAAAAGATTTTTAAACACTTTTGTAGAAAAGGAGCAAGGAATAATTTATGTAATTCTGCTCTGGTAAGAATGTTTAATAAGCATGCTATTTTGCCATTTCACAGTTAAATAGTGTACTGAGGTAAACTTGGATTGTTGCAAGGATGGCTCTCTATATTTTTGGTGAGATGAAGAATTTGCTCTCTAATAAAAGATCCTTTTCTTCTTAAGTGAAAGTGTTTAATGTGGTTAATATGTTCATAGGGTTTTTCTACTGTATTCCCTAATTTGTCTTGGGGTGTTTGACTTACTTACACTAGGGGCAAATTGTATTATCTGTGTATTGATCTAAGGTTTGTAGAGGCCTACAGATCAGCTTTACAAGAATTCCTCTGTTCTCTCTTCTACGTAATTCTGGGTTATATCAGAACAAGTTTTATTAAAAAACATTCTGAAGCTATTTTATCATAACTACATATATGGGTCTGTTACCGTGAAATCTAACCACTTTGTTCATTTATTCCCACAACTCCCCACTCTCTGTTCATGGAGCATGACCTCAACATCTGCCAGTATGTCCAAAAATAAAAACTGATTGGAATTTAACAGTTTTATTCGGGGTTTTAAATGGTCACCTGTTTTCCTTGTTACCAATTTCACTGGATAGTTTTGATACTAATTCTGTTATTCCTGGCTACCTCTGATTCAGGTTATATATTGCATCACTTTATATTTAACTCATATTTGGAAGCCTTTCTTGAAAAACATGAAGAGTACTGCTCTTCTAACTCACCCAAAATTATTTACCACAAGTTTATAAAATGTATTTTTAGGAAAAATTGGGAAATAAAATTGGAATCTTGTGTATAAAAAAAAAAAGTAAGGATCCAGATGTTTTCAAATAGATAATCTCTGTTTCTGCACCTGCCTGATAATTGGGAGACTCGGGTAAATTTCACGCTGCTGGAACATCTTCCTTCATGTTGGAAGGTCTTCAGACTGAGGGGAAGAAGAAATTGGAGACCCTTGTCTCCCATCAGGATTACCCATTGCAGTGCTGCCAAAGCACAAGTGAGCAATTTTGCTGTCAGATGGTCTGCTATCCCTGTTGTGATTATATCTAGTTCTAATTAACACAGTATGAAAATGTAGTTAGCAACTGTCTAAAATTTTAAAATAATGTGTATTTTATGAATAAATGTATTTTGTAATCGTTTATTGCAATTATCAGCCTAAATTGTCATTTGTTGTTACAGAGCTCGAATGGAAGCTAGCAGAAGTCGGAGCAATAAAATCTGACTTAGAAGAAAACCCCAAAAAGGACATTATAGATATGATGACATTTTCAATGCAAAATATTTCTGCTCACAAAGACACCAATGCAAAAAGCAGTGATGTGATGAAACCAAGCATTACTTAAGCAGAAATTTTTAATGCAGATAATCTGTTTTGACTTCAATTAGTTCAAACTAACATAGCTTCTTACTCCTGAAACAATACAAGTAGTTCTTGTTTCACTTGTAGGTGTTTGGTTTTGACTTTTGGAAGAAAATTAATATAGTAAATGACCCCCAAATTTAGCTTTGGATACACAGAGAGGCTTCTATTGACACTGAGAACCTGGATTCTCGATTTCATAGAAACCCTGCTTAAATAGAATTGGAAAGGGAGGATATTAGCTGGTGGGCTCTAATCCAGGACTTTTCCCCTCCTTTTCTCCAGCATGCATGCAAGTTTGAGTTCTTTAATTCATTCCCTTAGTGAAAAGATTGACTGTAGCGGAACTCTGCTGTTAACTACTTTCTCAGTTCCTCCTACTGAAAAGCTGGCCCGAGGAGAATGCTGTGTATAGTGATATAAAAGCAGGACTTGTCCCTAAATCCATGAACTAATTTTTTTCCAGTTTGACAGTTATGCAGTAATCTTCTCCCATGTCAAGGATAAACTTCCCACTATTTTCTGATACGAACAGTTGGGTCAATTGTTCTTTCCTAACAAAAATAAGTATCTAGTTAGCAAAATAGATTACAGTACAACTGTGGATAAGCAAGATGAAAGTACGTGAATGAATGAAGAGACCAAGCTCTATATTCAGCATTTTTATTTATTATGAGGAGCAAATCAGATTGTACACTATTAATGTTATTTTTCCAGTGACTCAACAGAAAAAACCCAACTATCTCAATGTGCTAACAAAGATTGAATTATATGCCGTTGACATAGTTTATGGCATCAGGATGCAGAAAAAAAGAGAAACAGATCACTTACTTACTTAATACTTTGCACATATATACCTAAGAGCAAAAAAATTAGCAGTAGCCAAAATTTTTGTCAGCCAGTAAAACGTAGTTAGACTATTAGTAAATATCCACTAAGAGATTTCACTACCAGAAACATTTATTTTACTGATTCAAGGAGGTAACTACTAGATGTATTTCAGTGTTGACAGTGTATCCGCCACTTGGAACTAGAAAGCTAACCTATATAGGAGTTTTAAATGTAACTGGGATTGCTGTGGGTATGTGATGACCATATGCTTTGCAAATTGTTGCAGACAGACTTTGGGGATTAAAGTATAGTTTCACAAGGTGAAGCATTCAGAAGAAATGCTTTTCACAAGGCTATGCTGTAAAACATTTCGGAAGCCACTCCAGCTGGGAAAAAAACACTTTTTTAATTGAGTTGTGTTTTTAAGTTGGATCAGTTTCCTGATCACATTCACTGTGGTCACAGAAGTATGCTGTTCCAATTACTTAGGCAGCATATGCTCCACTGTGGCAATAATGAAGTTCGCATGGTCATCAAAGATTTTAGATAATGGTTCCTGCGTCCCTTCAGTTTAGCATTAGCGTTGTCTCCTACAAAAGGGAGCTTACTCAGCAGCTCACTTCTACCTCCCTCCTACTGTGGCTGCAGTGAGTTACATGAGCACACGTGCTAGCGTTTTCACATTGGATGGGACAGGAATGCGTGGTTAGATGTGACAGGAAAGGCCAAACCTTCCCTCTGGTAGCCCTTATAAAAAAGGCCAGTGAGGAACAAAAAGGAACTTTCTGAGTGGATGATTGTTTTACAGGAATTAAGTATATTACGTGCAAGATGTTGATGATATCTTTGTAGGGAACGTGGCTGTGGTTAGGAAAGCACACTGGCAATTTCAGCATTTTTCGCCAAATCTAGTCCCACTGTTCAGTGATTCACAAAAGCTGCTCATAATTTGGCAATGTCTGAAAAGTAGGTTGGCGCTCATGAAACCTTTGTGGGTGAAAGAAAACTTATCATTATACACTAGAGCAAACTCACATTGACAAAAGAAGTTGGAAAAATAGTATTTCCAGGTCGAAAATATTTTGGCAAAACCACAACTCCATTTCTGAGCTTTCTGTACTGATCCTGGAGAAGCCCTTTGAATACTTTCAAAAAAAAAAAAAACCCACACAAACAAACAAACAAACGCCCCACCCCACACCATTATTTTGGTTAGACCATAGCCTTGGCAGAAAATGCAAACGTGTGATCTATGCAGCTATGCTGCCTGTGTTTTGATCATGTCAGACCCTCTGATTTAAGATGTGAGAGCTTCGAAGAGTAATTTGTTACTGCAAAATTCCTACTGGTAGGCAGTGTTCTGTACATGCAGGGTGTGAAGAGATACACTGGAGTATCTCTACTTTGTCTTCCTAAAAAATCACTACTGGTTACTGAAGATCTTGTTGCAATATATGTTATGTAACATAACATTTACATACCATAAATAGTTTGATGCTACTTTTAGTCTCCTGCTTTCTTGACCATGTTCTAGTTTTGGTAATTATGCATTTTTGCTGAAATTGTTCATGCAGTTTCTCCTGTATTTTCCATTCCTGCTGCGTACTATTATCTTTTTCTGCACTTCATCATAGGAGTGTTATCCTTCACATAAGTAATGAAATGCTTGATTTTGTTTATGTCACGTTTTCCTGCATTGAAAGCCAGAAAGAGAATATTATGAATCAGTAAAAAAGAAAAATCAAGTGTTTTCACTAATCCTTTAAAAAATTCTTCCAGTGGAAAAACTGAGGTCCTGCTTAGCTCTTTGGCAGCGTTACTACTTAAGAGGTTCCTCCTCTCCCCTCCCCCCCCCCACTACCTTTGCCAATGTCATATGGTCACATGGTGAATCAGACAGGGAAAGTGGTCTACCTGAAAAATAATCCAGAAAGGTAAATCCATGAGATTTTTGCAGCCAGATCAAGTTCCTTACTTCATTCCAGCACAAACACTTTCTTTGGAGGGGCACAGGGGAAGAAGGCTCATTAAATTTCTGCATACACATCTGTAATTACATTTTTAGATACATTACTGTTTAGGAAACCAACTGAAAAATAAACATCCTTGTAACTGAAGAAAACTAGAAATATTTGGATGCTGTTACTACTGAGTAATGTTTTGTTTTACAGAAAATGGTTCCTTGCTATGTTCTGCTGCATGTAGAACAGGTTTATGCTAGCAGAATCGCTGCACATTGAAACATCTTCCAGTCCTGCAATAGGCAGTATGGCTGGGATCAGTTATACATAAAGACTGTGCAGTATCTGCTAGTCATCTGGCTGATTAACTCTGATAAGTGATACTGCTTGTGAAAAAACAACCCAGTACAACTTAGTCTGCAAAGCATAGGCACATCTTACAGTTCTTATAAGCTTTCAAAATACCTACATGCAGACACACAAAGCAATGGTAAGTTTTATTGTCGGAGCCAGTCCTGCAAAATGATATTAGTGGTATCCTCCTGTGCTGAAATAATACATTTTCAGAACCGAGCTACCCTTCATCCTAGTGTACAGTCTGACCAACAAAAATGCTTCAACCGCATACAGGACACTTCAGGTCACTGAGTTCACAATTATGCTTTTACACTGCAGAACACACAAGTCTGTAAGAACTGGCAAAAGAGGAGCAATATATAAATTGTTGCTTTTCAGTCAGAAAGTGGGAAACTCACTCGCTTGGAGTCTTCCACCAGTTTGGTGGTCCAGGCAGCTGTCAGACCGGAGCAGCAAATACTTCTACTTGAAAAGGTTATATATTTCCACTTTTGAGGCTTACGTGATTTTAATAGGTGTTAGGTAAACTGAGATTTTTTAAAAACTCGGCTAGGGTCATTTCTACTTTTTATCGTTAAGTAGGACTACTTTATAAAACTGGGGTTGGAAGTACCGCAGGCCTGCACACAGACTTGCTCCACAGGCGCAGCCAGGCCTGTGAGCCGCACCAGTCTCACCACACCGACGTGACGCACCGCACCAGGACGGACGGCAGCCTGCACGCCGGCAGGGGCCGGCGGCGGCCCTGCTGCCCCTCCCCACCTGCACCCCGCGCTGCGTCACACCTTCAAGCAACGGCCCGGAACAGCAGCTACTCCTAAGTTTATCGTTTCAGTCACAAAACCGCTGCAAGCGGCGGAAACCCTTTCAGGGGCTTCGCTCCGCGCCTGCTTACGAGCGAGCCCCGGAGCGCGGGACTACGCGGGCACCCCACCCTCCTCGGCGGCCGGTAACCGCGAGCCGGGGGGACCCGGCCCCGCCGGGCCGGGCTCCCGACCGCCGCCATTTCCTGCCTGCGCGCGGGTTGCCCGCGCCCCGGCGGGGTGAGGCGAGGTGAGGCTCGCCGAGGTCAGGGAAGCGCGGCGGCCTACCGCGCTTGCGCGCCGGCTCCCTCGGGGCCCCGGCGGGCGGGTGCGCGCGCACGCGTAGAAGAGCCGGCGGCGGGCGGGAATCACCTCCGCTGCCGCCGCCGCGCGTAGGCGCAGCGCTGCGCATGCGCAGGAGCGGCCGCCCCGACCGAGGGGGCCGGGGTGCTGCGGCTTGCAGTGCGCCTCGGCGCACGCGCGGTGGCGCGAGGCGCCGCGGCTGCTGCCGGTGGGCTCGGCGGCGCAGGCGCGGTGGCGAGGGACTCCCGGGCCCGGCTGCTGGTGCTGCCGCTGGAGGAGGCTCTGTGCTGGCGGCGGGCTCGGGGCTGCGCGCAGGAAGCGGCTTCGCGGCAGAGGTCGGGCCGAGCGGGCGGGCGGGCAGCGGCTGAGCGGGGCCGGGTAAGGAGAGCGCAGCGCAGCGCGGCGGGCGGGCGGGCGGCGGCGCCGCCGCCACCACGGGGCCCGGCTCTGGCTTCGGTTCCCCTCGCGGGAGGGGGGGGACGCCGTGAAGGGGAGCCATTAAAGTTTGACAGCGCCGGCGGGTCCCCCCGCCGCCAGGGCAGCGGCGGCGGGCGGCCGGGGCAGCGGCCGCCCTTGGGCAGGGCGCAGGCGGGCGGCGGGCGGGGGCCGGGTCCGGGGGCGCTCGCGGGGCACCCGCTAGGCCCGGTGACCCACTTTGCTCCTGTCACAACTCCCGGGCACGTTTGGAGCCCTGCCCGCCTGGCCCGGCGCCCGCCCGGGCCGCTCCTGCCCCCGCCTGCCGGGCTGCGCGTACGCAGGGCGGGCGCGGGACTGCCCGGCATGCCGCTCCGCGCCGCTCCAGCTCTTCCGCGGCGGCTCGCAGCGCCCTGAGCCGGCGGAGGCGGCCCGGCCGCCGGCGTGGGGCGGGCCCCGGGCGCGGCGGCCCGCGGAGGCGGCGGAGCCCCGCGGCGGCAGGTGGCGGGGGGCGCCGGCGGCACCGGCCGGCGCTGCGGGGAGAAGCGTTGTCGCTCCTTCCTGCCCTTCGCGGGCCGCGCTGCGCTCCTCCTAAACGGGAGGGGTTTGGAGAAGCGGTCGCTGGTGCTGTTCTGACTTAAGGTGCGCGCTGCGAAGCTGTGGGTGTGCGAAGCGGGGCCAGCCGGGCACGGCAGCTCTGTGCTGCTTCTCTCTCGTTTGTGCTTCTCTCAAGCCGGGCTTGTTTGTTACTCGGTTTCGTTTTCACATTCTTAGCACTTCTGGTTTGGGATATAAGTTCTTTCCAACCCCCCCCCCCCCCCCCCCACCGTGTGGAGGAGTGTTTTTTAAACTAATGAAACATTCGTTCTGAGGTTTTTGTAACGGCTTTTTCATGTTAATGTTAAAAGCTGACCTCTTACGAGGCACACGTGCAGTCAGACGTAGTTCTAGCTGCGATATGAAGTGGCATGTAGAGACAGAGAGGTTGATCGTGGGTCCTGATCCTCTAAACCCTGAAAGTAAATTGTTTAGGGCATAGTTAGACAAGCAGTGCTTTTGGTGGCAGTGTTGACCAACAGGCCCGTCTGTTCCTTGCGCCGTGTTTTCACACTCTGTGCTGCCCCCCTCAGCTCTACCAATACAACTGTGGGTGGAACTGTGCCCTTCACTCGGTTGGGGAAATGATCCAGGTTAAAATTAACTACTATATTCCCCCTTTTTTTTTTTTTTTTGATGTGGTTATATTTAGCCTACGTCATTTCTCTGTGTGGCAGGTGTGCCAGAAAGCAAGAGAATTGTTTAGGTAGATATTTTAGTGAAAGAAATGCTGGCGAAATACACCTCGACTCCAGTAGTCCTGGCAAAGTTTTGAGTAGTTTGTGTTGTATTCAGGTTGACTTCTTTGAAGAATAAAAATGGCTTTTGTTTCTGATTATCTGTGGGATTTGGGCTTGTTATTTAAAACTAGACAGTATTTGATTGTTGTAATAGAGGGTTTCTACTTGACAGAGTAAGTGATTTTGCAAAATTGAATTTAAATAAATTGCCATTTTTTATGTGCATCTGTTCAAGAAACTTTGCCATAAGATTACAGACATGTTAAGGAATTTCTTCCAGATATATCAAGTATTAAATCTTGGGGTTAGAGTGCTGTGGTTTGTTTTTTTGCATGCTAGTGTTTTTAAGGTATGAGAACTTCATTGATAAGGTGAGGGTTACTTCCTCTTCAGAAATAGTTCAGAGAGGAAAAAAGTAACTCCCAAACTGATTTTTAATAATTTAAAATATCATTCAGCAGCATCATATTTTTATTTCTGCTGCTTCGTATTCTTACGTAGAGAAGTCTATCTGCTTTCCTTATGTCTTTTTATTTTACATATATTTGTTAATGTTTTCTTTCTTAATGCTCTAAGAACCATATAAACTCCCTCTTGTGGCTAATTTTACACTTTCTATACTTAATTGAAAAAGTATCTGAGTTGCAGTTACTTCAAATTTTATTTGCAGGGTTGGTTAATTATCTTGGTAATGTAGAGTTTCACGGAAGTCATGAATCTTCATAGATGAATTGATCTTGCTGAGGAAATAGTTGCTTTTCAGAGCTTTGAGATTTTGCTTTTTTTTGACCCTATTCAAAAGTTGGACAAAAGGCTGAAGTTACAAATTAGTGGTAGGGATAACATGTCTTCCTCCCCCCACTGCACCCTAGATATTCTTTATATGAAATGTCTATATGAACTTCCAGAATTGTTTCTTTTTCTCACTAAATATGAAAGACATGAATTCAAGATAGTTCTGATTCAAAAATGCAGGTTTTTTCATCCTTTGAAAACTGCTGCTTGTGAGCTGTGCTCCCTTTAAGGAAGGGATGTGCAATCTGCTGTCTGTCTATTCTGAAGCTGTGAAGCTTAACTTTGTAGGCTGGAGAATATGGATAGTACTCCTCTTAGAATAGAAAATTAGTGTCATAATACAGTGCGTGATAAAAAGCTAATACATGATATTGACAGGATGAAGTAAAATTATAGCAAAGGTGTGTCGTCTTTCTTATCACATGGTAATGAATTAGTTTTTCTTGAGTAAAAGACTTTGGTGGACATTTGAAAAGGTTTGGAGTAGAGAAAAGTACATGTTAGCATTTCAGCCTTTTTAGTAATAGAAATAGTTTAGTGATAGTTTCCATATGAACACTAAAATTCAGATGGATGGGTAGCAAAGATGGTGTTTGTAGTTGCTGCTATCCTTACCTTCTATTTACTTATTTTGCAAAGTATTTTTTAACCTGCATATGTTAATTGAGCTGGTTCACCCTGTTGAAAGCTGCGATGTTACTGCTGGGGGGATGGCATAAAGGGCAGGAGTGAATGGCGCTGTACTGCGAGAGTACTAGCTGCTTTAAGGTAGCTTCATCTTTGGAAGGACAAAAGAACCTATGGGACTATTGCCAAACAGTGGCCAAACCATTCAGCTTTCTCTAATGTTCTGCTGATACTGTTGTTATTGCTTTGAATTTAATAGTGCTTCAAAATAGAAAGAGGTGTAGGAAATGCCCCTTTGGTCCCATATCAGAGCCTGGAATGAAAGACTGCACTGTCTCCGTGCAACCCTGACACCAGCAAATGTGGATATCCATTGGGGAATTTACCTCATTTGCTTCTGGGGTTGGTCTGCATGGGGTAAACAACTTAATATTGCAGTTTGTTATTTTGTTAGCTCAGTTAATGGGGTTGTGTAGTAATTTGAAATAGTTGTTTGTTGGACATTTCCCAGTTCATTTGTTACAGGAGTTAAAGATGTGAAATGCCAAAAACATGGGAGAGGAAGGAGACTCATGATTAATGCGTCTGAAAGCTGCCCTGAAGGACTGAATTCTCAACCCCTACTTCTGCCACAAAATTCCTTTGTGATGCAAAAGCTACTTTAGTTTTGGCATACCTCATGCATGAGTGTTTAATTTTATAGCCTTAATATTCTCTTACTGTACTTCTTGTGTATTATATTAGTTCTTAATTATAGTTGCTTTTAGAATATGTAATCAGATATGTAAAAGTGTCTGTGGTCTGCAGTTCCCATATATTTCATGTTATGTAGAAGCAACAAAGTTTCATTGGTTCTTGGAATCTTTGAGCAGTTTAGCGTTGCACCCTTTGGACTCTTTCCAGCTGTTACATTTTGTTATGAAAATCACTGAATCAGTTTTCTTATTCTGTTCTGAGGAACATTGCTGAGTTAAATCACCTTTAGCAATATTAATATTTCATTAAATATAGATTTTTAAAGAAGAAGAGGAATGGAAATGATTCTTTGAGAATCGTGACTGATAAAGACTGATATTTGGATAGCAGAGCTTATGGGTTAGTATATACTGTGGACGTTTCTCATGCTCATGATGAAAGTGTGGCTACTTAAGTGCCTTGAATGAGCTTATAACTATGGGTTTAAGAAAGTCTTTGCGTATAGGAGGATGCTTCAGTTTTGAAGCTAATATTGTAACACTGTTTTACTTCTTACGACAGCCTAGCATCACGGGTCAAATGAGATCAGAATAATATGCCAATGTTGCAACAGAATAAAGCAGTTCCTAGAGCAAGACAGATATATTTATTTTAAAATCCACTTTAAATGGATCTATGTGGCTTTGTTCTTCCGTATAGATCCTTTTAGAATTCCATTGAAAAAGATATTTGCAGTTATCTCTGAGAAGGTTTTTGATGTATATTATTTCAGTATACGACCAAATCTGTAAAAGAATGTAAAGGGGTCCAAACTGAGATTTAGATGGATTTTGGATATCTAGTCTAAAATAAAACTTAAGCCGCGTATTAGCTAAATTTTATAGCTCCTAGTTTTTCATTAGTAAAGTTTTCCAAACACCTTAAAGTTTTGTTCTTATTCAGAACTGCCATAGTTTTGTCAAAACCAAGCATCTAGCATCAAAATCTGATTAGGGTTCATAAATTAGGCAATCTGTAAATTAGGCGTTCGCTTGTCCAAAGGCATGTTCAAACCACACCTCAGGCACACCTATGGGATTGGGCTCAGTCCAAAACCGAGTGGTGACTCTTGCTTTCGTTCAGAAACACAAGGGAGGAGGAAGAGGTTTTGTTGATATCTCCTTTAAAAGTCAACCCCCCCCCCCCCCCCGCAAACCCTGAACATTCAAAAAGATCTTTTGAGACTTTTTCACTGTGTACAAGACTTTTAAAGTCTAATTGGGCCAAAGAGAGATGATAAGCTGGTTGGAAAAAAAGGAGATGGGCATGCTGGGTTCAAGCCTTTGTCCCAGGACCTATTTCAGAATCTTCTTCCATTTAAAATTTTATGTGCCATTGCGCACTGGCAACCACAACCCTTCTGTCTCATTGGATGCCCCTGTCCCTAGACAGGCGTGCGCAGTTTTGCATTCTGGGCTCTCTCTGACAAAGTTTTACTTTTCTTCCCCCCCCCACCCCCCATTCTGAAGAATGCCATTCAAATGAGAGGCTATGACTTGATCCCTCTTCTCAGACACATGTGAAGCCTGGTGAGAGATGATGATTTGAACCCCTTCTGACAGTAGGGAATGGCACTCAGGTTTCCTCTAGTCTCTGTTACTGCACTTTACCCATTGAGCTGTTGGACAAAAATGAGAGCACATCCTTTTCCTCCTGGCAGTACAGTAAAAGTATGCTTTGCTCCTGTTTTGGTGGGAAAAGCTCAGCTGTATATATATATACATATATATATATATGTAGGGCAGGACTCAGGATTGTGAGCACTAATCTTACCTGTGTCGTAGACTTTTAGAAAAAGGTGAAGGTATAATACTGCGTTCACTGCTTCTGCTGGTTGCCTTTAGTGATTCACTTCCCTACTAACCTTTTCCAGTTATTGCTGAGGGATGCAGTTCCCCCTTATCTCAGAGCTGTGCATTCCGTTTCATAAAATCCCCTTGTTAAGCCTTGCTTATAATCCCTGTTCAAGGAAGATTGTAGTTTAGCACAGTGTTGCCTAATACTTGCAGCCATGGGGCTTGGTAATTAGCTTCTCACATGCTAGTGGTGGAGTTGCAGGACCCTGGGAAGAGAAAAGGTGGCTGATGATGGGCTGATCATCTGGTATAATGTCTAAATTTTAGTTGTTTTATAGTAGAATACAGCATTGCTGACAAGATAATGCCCCTTACGTTGCAGATAAAATCGACATGAGTTTTTAGCTTTCAACTCCACAAGCAGCTGAGTATATCTCAACTATTGCAAAAGATCAGTCTGAGATCCCAGAAGCATCCCATTAGTTGCTGAACTGGTAGTTAGCCAGAAAGTTCCAACACTTCCTCTTAAATACCACGGGGGAAAATATTTTTAGGTGTATTAGAAGGTGACCTGTAGCAAGCAGCTCTTGAAGAAGGAAGGCAAGAAAGAATATGTGAATTTCCTATAATGTGCGTTAAAAAAAAGATAGCAAATATAAATTTTGACATTTTAAATTGTGGTCTTAGAGAACGTGAATATGAGATCCTGAGCTGTCTAGTGAAAACAAAAAAGAAAGATGCTTCAAAATAAGTTGTATTATACAGCTGATGTCATATTTCCAATGCTGAGAATGCTGCTGTTGTAAATAAAGCATGTTACTGTTTTTGTACTTTATGAATTACATCCAAGATGATGAAGTTTTTAATGGTATAGTAAATGAGAGTTTCTGGCACTTAAAAGCACGTGATTTTTCTGTTGGCTGTTTCATTGTGTGTTTAATGTAATGTCAGAGATGGGCTTTTAGCTTTTGAGTTGTGGATTTTTTTGACATGCACTGTGGCAAAATTATCTTGAAGAATAGTATTCCAGAAGTTTGGTGCTGCTGGCAAGAAGGTGGTTGTGAGCCATGATAGGGCAAACTCCTGCTGCTGCGGGTGGGTAGCAGGTTCGGCATTCTTCCATATGGGTCTTGTCAGAGAAACGCCAAAGGCTTGCAGTATCTCGCTTTTCATCCAAAAATTTCAATGTATGTTAGGGAAAAAAAGATATGGGTAACTTTCCCAACCCCTACTTCTCTCTCAGGTGTGTTTGAAAGCAAAGTGTGAAGGTGTGAGAAGTGAGAGAAATCAGATGTTTCACCAAAATCTGCTTATTTGCCTTGGCTCAGTGAACAACCCAGAAGCCTTCTCCATCCAAGGCTGTAGGGAGTTGCCTTTCTTTAGTTTGGTTTCTGAAGGAAATGTGGTTTATGCAGTTTGTTCTTTTTCTGTCATTCTTTCTTTACATATTCCCCAGTAGCTTTTGGGGGATTGACCAATTACAGCCAGGCTTGTAGAAGGGACAACAATCTCAGATTATCCCTTTCTTACAGTTTTCAGGAAGGTGGGTGAAATGATCTCTGGATAGAGAGAGCGCCCTGTATCAGGGCTCTCTGAGAGATGTCGTGCTGTGGGTTTGGTGCTCACCTGTGTGTTCAGCATGTCCTGGGTTCCTGTTGAGTAGGGGAACAGGAGATAGTTGTATATGTCGAAGAGGCTTGAGGAGGCAGGCAGCACGTTGGGCTATTTTTGAAGGGGGTGGCAACGGAGGGTATTATGGTGTGTCAAAGGGAGGACAGGAGGGTAAGCTGGCTTTCTGTGAGAGGGGAGAGTCAATAAAGGACACAGAGCTAGCAGAAATGTACTTTACTGTCGTTGAAGAGCTTGCTTGATGATAAACGTAAAGGATGTTTTGACCGTTAACCAAAGAACTATTTTGATGCTAAGTTTCTCTGACTGCAGGGTTGCCCGATTTCTACTTTGGATTAATTCGTAAATTCTATTTGAAATAAACAAAAAATATATATCCTGTCTGCGTAGCTTGAGGCTCTGATAAAATTGGTATTTTCCCCTTCTTTAAGGGCAAACAAAAAGTGGCTTTGGCTTATTTCTTTAAAAAGGCTAGAACTTAGACCTTGCCTTTGGTGGTTTAAAAAAAAAAAAAAGGAGAAGAAAGTGTAACCTGTGGCTTAAGACATTTCTGTTTAAAGGTATTTAATTAGCCATAGTAAATAATTGCTTTTAACAATAGAGAGAAAAAGCTGGGAGCATGCTGTTTAAAGATTTCTGTTTATACCAGATACTGTACTGCATTTGTGCAATAATAGCCAAAGATTATGATTTTTTCTCGAAGTAAAATTAAAAGATAACACCTCCTGAACGTGATTTCCTGGAAGCCCACTCCTTCATCTTGTGACATCGAGCTGATTCAAAAGAAAAAGGAGCTGGACTTCTCACTAGAATCATAAAATCATTTCTAATTCTTTCCTGTCTTACCTATAAATGATAGTAAACCGTGGCCTGAAATTTACCCTATTAAGTTCGACTTGCGATATTCTGTCAAGTTTGAACAGAAAATTTGAGTCTGTTTTGCTAATAGGTTTAGAAAAACTTCTGATGGACTTGGTAGTGATGAAAGTGAAGAAACTTTTGTAAGCTTGTTACTGTTATTTCCAGAGAATTCTGCATTCAATTAGTGTTGAGTATACTCTTCAAGCCTTTAATAACCAATGTGCATGGTGTATTGAAACAGTTTAACAGTTTACAAACTCTACAGTGTTTACAAATTTTAGTTCATTAACTTCAAGTATGCTTTGGACTCACTTTCAGTTTTAAAATACCATAACCACAAAGCAGTTATGCGGCTTTCCTTTGTGCTTTTCTAAAGGAAACCGGATTTTCCTCTGTCTGTGAGTTGAAAAGCAAGTAGCAGCATGAATCACAGCTTCCAAGAACTGTCAAAATAGGAATGCAGAATTCCGCCTTCCCCCCCCCCCCCCCACTCTCCACTGTCAATTTTAATGTAGTAACGTGCTTTAACAAACTTTTTCTTGCCGTTCACAGCAGCAGCATTCATTATGTGCAATCAGGCTACTACTAGCAGTTGCACTGTTGAGGATGAAACTAGCGTTCCAATGTATGTTATGATAACTCACTATCATCTCAGAAATTTTGCTTAAAATGTGATTTTCTGATCTAATTGCAGTGAACTTGAATTTTAAGATGAAAGTTTTTTTGTTGAAGTACTATACTTCATTTTTTCAAATGGTATTTTTTCCAGCTCAGAAGCATTAGTTAAGCATTTTAGACAGTGCTAAGCTTTTGCTTCGGAGATATTGAGAGTACATTTCTAGCCTTGAAGAGCTTGTGATCTGAATTTCAGTGACACAGAGAATAAGGCAAATGATCTCAGAAAGGAGGATAAGGATTCAAGCGAGTGAGTCAAACAAGTTGATATTTTAAGCTGAGAGTAAGATAGATCAGTAAGGAAGACGTCAAAAATAGAGAAATGAAAGATGCCATAAAGTAACTCCAAAGTAGTGGAGGGATTTGAAGAAAAAGAGCGAAAATGTGTTATTAGGTAGGATTTGAAAGCCATAAAAGAATTGAAAGAGTAGACTGAATCAAGATGAAGAATTAGAAGGTGGTAGGAAATGGAGGCAGGAGAAAAGATACGTGGGAACTTACAAATTAGGTTGATGTGTTTAGCTGTTATGGAGGAAAAAAAAAAAAAGATGAGACAGAAAAAAGATTTGAGAATGTGCTGGTATGATCTTTTAGCAGGGAAGTCTGGGCACACGTTTTAGTACTAAGATTTTTTTTTTTTTAAGCCCATAAGAAATTCAACTGTCAATTTAAGTTGCCAATAGAATGAATGGGAAAAAGAACAAGCAACTGTACCTGAAAAGTCAATTTTAGGCATTCATTTTGCTCTATCACTCTGTCTCCTGTTCAGCCCAGTTTCTGTATAAGCTGGAGGACTTTTTACAAGTTTCAGCGCAATTGAGGTGAGGTTATAGAAGCCTCTGGCATCAAAGATGATTGAGTCACTACCAGTTTAGCCAAGTCAAAAGGATCATGAACTGATTTTTCCTTTGACTAACCTGAAATTGCTTTTCAAAATGATTTTAGTGAAATTAGTGCTACCTTTGTACATACAATTAAATTTATGATTGGTTATATTGAGTTATTGTAATCTTGTTTACATTGCTAACATAAGAAATACAAAGTACTATGTCATAAAATTGTATAGATGGGTTTTCAGAATAGCACCTGGGCCCTATTCCTGTCTCATAGAGCATAGTTTGTCCTTTCTTATCTATATGTTACACTGGGATTTGATTCAATATATCAATTTTTGACTTTAGAATATTTTATTTTACTATAGAGAAAAGTAGATAAAGAGACGATGGTGACTTACCATTCTTATCAAATTCGACTTGTCCAATAAAATGCATTTTTGAAGCAGATGGCATCCTTCAGATACATTCTTTGACTCTTGCTTGACAACTTTTTCCACTTACGTCATGTGTATTGGGGGACAGGGTGGTGAAGGACAGCTATTTGGAACTTCCTCTTTCTGCTGGTACCTTATAGCAAAAGAAATCTGCCTATCCTGTATGCTGAAAGGAAATATTATTAATGTATACCTTAAAGGATGTAGTTTGCCGCGTAGGAGTGATGAATAGAAACTATCAATAATGCTGACTAGCAGTAGTCTGCTCAGCAGGATTGTCAGCAGTGAGGCTTATTATCAGAGCGGTGCATGTGTATGTAAAATGCAGTCCCTATATGTAAGGTAGTAGTAGATGGGAAGTTGTTTTTGTGGAGTAAGTAGAGTGTGTATAGAACATACATACTGTGTAGTTAGCTTCTGTTCAGTACAGCTCACTGAAATGAAAGTTTTTCATTAGAGAGGGAAGATGCAAGTCTTTTCTGTGGTGGTGTATGCCATGTAATCTACCTCTGAATATAGTTTTAAGTTCTCAGAGAGCACGTCCTGTTTGAACCATAGTACACATACACGTCAACACAATCTAAACTCTGTTTTCTTTCCAGAAATGGTGTAGGTAACAATGGAAGGGCATGATATATCCTAAAGCAATGTAAACTCCATGAATGTTTTTTTAAAGCAATGTTAAAAGAGTAACTTTAATGTTACCAGTAGGCTGTTGCGTTTGTCTTCCAGGTTTGCGTTTCATGCAGTAATAGAGGTAGGTAAAGGTGATGTGCAATTTTGCAGTTTTCCTTCCTCACGTGCACCTCATCGCAGTGGAATAACGGAGTTGGAAAGTGAAGCTGTGGGCAGTTCAAGAATAGAAATAAAGGGACTGAAATGGCAAGAGAAGAAAAGCAATTATCATCACGTCTCTAAAAGTTGTTTTGAATGGGTTCATTTTTATAGAACTCTGGAGTTTTTTTGTTTGTTTTTCAGAGGACTGTACTGAAGAAGACTTTAGCTCAGATGGCATCGCGTTTGAACTATTGATGCTATCCGCTCACTCTACAAGGCACAGCAGATTTCTAGGTAATTCAAGTAAGTATGCAGATTTTACTGTTGCTAGAAGAGTAACGCTTTAAAAAGAAGCATCTTTTCAACCTCAGGCAAGGTTGACATTCTGCTTCGGTTTGAAATGGAAGTCAGTGTTTTGTGGGGGCAAGAATAAGCTTCCATCCTGCACAGGGGAGTGTAGAATAAAACATTTAAACTAACTGTACCTGAACAGTCTTGGAAACTGGAAGGGAAAAAAGCCAACTCATTATGGCACAGTCCCCAGCTATGCAGCATGTTAATGTGGCTGTACTATTTCTGGCACCTGAGTTAATGTCTCTTTGAGGTGTGTGATGAATGAACGTAGGTATTGCCACGCTTGCAGCTTGTTAGGGTCCTTTTTCACAGATGCACTTGTTAATGAGGAGATGACCTTAAAATTCCATTAATGTAGGAATATATAGAAAGTGAAAAAATACATCTGAATAGGTTCAAATAGCAATCTCTCTGTTCAGCAGCCAACTCATTTGTGAAAGGATTACCTCTCCCCACTTTCTTCATTAAACCCCATGTACTCTCTGGTTGAAGGCAGGCCAGGTGATGTAAATTTTGGTCTTTGTGAGGTCTTTGGACAATCTGTTCAAGTTTTATCTTGTAGTAAGGCTACTGATTGCTTTGTGCATCCATGCAAAGAGAAGCACGGAACAGGATGGTTTGTTTAAGCTACATCTGATGAGAGGATTTTGATCTGATGTATTGTGAGGATCACAGCCTTGTTTCTGCCTGGAGCCCCCTATAATCTGCATATATGTTTGTTTATAAGCTTTTTCTTTGTAAGTAGGTATTACTGTTAAACTTGTTCAGCTGGCCCAGTCAGAAATGCAAGGAACAAAACAAGGCACTTTGATCTGCTCAGAACAGACTTTGTGCCAATCTTTGCTCAAACCAGATTATTTCGTCTTGCCGACAGAAAGCTTTCTGACATCTCTAATGATTTATCATGCACTGGAGATGCTTGGTTGCACATGAAAGAGAGTTACAGGTAGCAGTGCTAGCAGTTAACGATGCTTGACTGGTTCGATTCTAAGACCCTCTTTTCAGTTGCTCGTAATCTGGAAGACTTAGATCATTTGAGCAGTAATTCTTTGTGTTGCATATCTCCCTCAGCTATACCTTTACTGAAAGTCAGTCTATGTCTGAGAATGAGATGAGGGGAAAAATATTGTTTTTCTTTATTCAAAATAAACAAACATCTTACCAGTGGAAAGATGCAGCACCTGCATATGTTAGAGCAAATGCTTGAGTCTTAGGGGAAAACTAGAATTTTTATGCTGCAGTATCAGGCTATTTGTTTTGTGCCATCCAAAACTCTTATTTTAGGTGGTGTGATAGACTTCTGAAAAGTGCAGTTTGTACCAGCTCAATGATTTGCCTGAATCTGCTTCTTCTGTCTAAATCAGATGAGGCAGATAAGTTTCAAATCCTTCTAGTTATAACCAGACCGCATGTTCTAGCCTGAACTGTGGGAAGTAAACGGGGCTGATCTGCTCCGTTGTAAGGTTAGGTACAAACACTGCGTAAAGAGACTTTCTTCTGTGCTCTCAGTGCTTTTCCTAGTGGTGCTGAGAAAATATATAGAAAAAGGAGTATGAGCTGTGGAGGGAGTAGTAAAGATAGAGCAGAAAGGAGAGATGGAGAGGCTGCTGTAAATAAGAGGGAAAAGAGTTGGAGACTGAGGGTAACAGGGTGATGGGAGGCACAGGCACTGCCTGTCCTGTTCTCAACTGTTTTGTTAACTGCACAGCCTGCATTTTTGCAAGAATTAAAATATTTTCGCCACAGTCAGCTGAAGCAAGGCTTCTTTTAGGTGGGAAACTGAAATACTGAGGCAAGTGAGCTATGCAGGTACCCCATTTGAGAAGATATATTGAGATTTTATATAGGGATGTAAGATGCATCTAGAAACAAATAAAGATACCATTACGTTGAACTCTTATTAGCTGTGTTCTAGGTCAGAGTTTACATGCAAGAGTCAGGATAATTAACAATAGCCATGGTAACTTCAGGGTAACTCAATTTCATTGAGTCAAAGTCTTTTGTTGTTTCTTTCCTTATTGCCCTTTATCACTTGGGACTTGCAAATCCACTTTCTTATGTGATCCTGACTCAACTGAATGTATGGATAGCTGCTGAGTATTTAGTTTCTTACTCTTTAGAGTATGCTTCAGTACACACCTCAGTTATTTGGTCAGAATTCAGGCAAGTGTGCACTTATGAAGCAAACATCTACTATCTTTTGTTATAAAGATTTATACAAAAGATTATATAAAGATTTCCTAATGAAGTCAGACTTCTGTGGTTGGTTCCCTCTGCCCATCTTCGTCAGTAATTTTTCAGACATGTTAGCAAGAAGTGTAGAAGTTTTAACTGATTTCTCCCAATTTCTGCGGTACTCAGCAGGTAGGTAGATTAGCGATACCTAAACTGGTGTGCATAGTGAGAGGAGGGCAGTAAAACTCAGCAGTTGTAAATTCTATTTAGCAGCAGTAGTCTGACCAGCAGCTTACACATGCTCGCAAGGTAACAGCGTGCACTTGTTGCTTGGAATTGGAGCATTTGCCTTGCCCAGTAGAAGTGACAGAGTGGACATGATGAGAAGCTAGAGTTACTGTTGGGAAAACATCACGGGGAGTTTAAGGAACAAAGGACATAAAATCTGTAGGACATTAGCCTTCATTAGTTCTGTTGCTCCTGATTTGTAGCTCCTTGTCTGAACCAATGCTTATGTGAGTGACATCTCCTGTTTCTTGTGTGTTCAGGTCTTGTCTAGTAATGTCAGTATGTTCCCTCTTAAGCGACTGCTTTTTTTCTTGATAGTTAAGGCAGGTTTCCCTGTGTTTAGTTTTTCTTTGTTCTGTTTTTCCTTTAGTTCCATTTTAATTGTTTTTGAGTTAACGACTGTGTGGACTGTCATCTGTTTGGTGGTTTGTCTGAACTATTATCTTGTGAGTTGTTTGAACAGTCAAAATGAGTAACTACTCGCACACAATCATGGCTGTGTTGCTTCTTAGGACTCCTTTGAGTTGTTGCCCAAATCTGTTTGGTTACTAGAAGTTTAACAATGTGTGAAGCAAAGTCAGATACTGGCTAGATCTTTACTAAAATTAGTAAAGACAAAAATATTTCTGTGTTCTTGTTATGTATGTGTAATGAGCATTAACTTACCTACAAGTTTGAGGTTTTAATTTTTACACAGAGAGTAAGTTTGGTGTTGGTGTTCCTGATGCACGTTTTCTTAATTCTGGCATTTCCTTTCAGCTGTGTGTTCTGCTAGTCAAGATATTGTACTGAAGTTTATATTACCTCTGTTGGCATTAATGAGCATATCACTTTTGTATGAATGGGCCCAAATCTCAAAAGCTGATCATTTCTTACAAGGGTTATCATTAGTGTATAAATACTGTGTTTAGGTTGTTAGAACACTTATAGGAGAATTATTTTTTTTCTTTTGTGTTATGTTATTACTTTGACAGGATTGGGTAAAAAACTTGATTTCTGTGCTTAGTGCTTAAGAAGTTGCTGAAGATTTAGATTTATTTTAAAATTTTTAAGTTTCTTCCATTTTTTTAAATGTCTAGGAAATATTTTTTAGCACAATATGTCCCACCAAAGCATGGAAAAACATTAATTAAAACATGATCCAGCAACTTAGGGCTCTAACGGTATATTTATCTTCCTGTGTTGTCCCAAAAGGGTCTACTAACTTTTTTGTCCGTGTTGGCTTTTGAAGTGGCCTATAGTATTTAATTTAGTAGTGTTGAAGACTAAAGAATTTCAAAGTCTTTGGGCCAGGGTAACTAAATAAATGCCAAGCACTTCTAGAAGTGTGACTTGTTCCTGGCTAAATAGTAAATCTAAAGCACTGATAATGGAAATACTGGTTAGTAATATACATTAAATGTTCAGTTTCTGCCACTATTTGGGTATGAATTATGAAGTCCTGATTTTGTCACTGAACAGGTATTGATACAGCAGTATAAAAACTCTTCTTTTTCCCCCATTAATTTTAAAGGTCAGAATAGATGTATATTTTAGAAAGGAGGAGGATCCCACAACTCAATATGTTATCCACTTACATATAATTATTAGAACTCCCTTTCTATATGATTGACTATTATCAGAATCTCAAAATCAATTAGAAAATTTTAGGGCAATGTCACAAAAAATTCTAAAAATCTAGTGCTAGCACTGCTGTTCAGGCACTGACAGAATAGCAGCAGTAGAACAATTCTAATGACTATAGGTTTAAATTTTGATTTGCTGAGCAACTTTGTCCTGGTAGGCATGAGTTTAACACCCCCCTCCTCCCCCCCAAGTCCTTTGTTGCTTCGGTCCTTAAAAATAATGTTCTTTCCGTAATATATTTCCATTACTGTTGTGGGCTTTTGATCTAACTTTTCTATATTCTTTGCTTTTTCTTCTTCATGAAGTAGGTTATATTTTCAGTAAAGCTGTATGTTGTGTTATAGATGTTATAATCTTCAGCAGTGCTACATGTTTACAGTGTGTGGTTAAAAGTTACCAAAGATTTTACTTGCATTACCCTGAAAGTTTACAGAATGCCGTACGTCTTTGATGTTGTTTTTCAAGTAACTTTCTTACACTGTGAGCACCTGTTTTGTTGTAATAATAATTTGCATTTTGCAGGGCATACTTCAGCTTTGTTTCCTGCTCCTATCTCGCTAGGCTGTTTTCCCTTCTGTTGAGGTTTTTGTTATTCCTTTTATGTGTGCTTCTTCCAAAGAGCTTTATTTTATAAAATGCTGAAAGTTCTCGGTTTGAAACTTTTCCGAGTTACAAAGTTCTGTATTTATTTCTATTTAAGATCCATTATAAAATTGTCTTAATTTTTTCATAGACAAATAAAAAGCAAATGGCTAAATGGAGAGAAAATATTTTTGACGCTGCTTTGCAGAGATAGAAGGAAGAGAGGAAAGATTTTTCTCATTGACTTGTATGCATGTGTCAGAGCTTGCATTCATGCCTCTGCGCTTCCCTGGAAATGTGCCTGTGTCACTGCTTGCACAAAATGCTTTTAATCAGCAGGAACAACAAATTCAAACCAGTATCTTACTCAGATTCGTTCTTGTATTCCTGCTGTGAAAGTGCAATGAATAAGGAGGGGCAGCAACACTATTGGAGTCCACCCACAGGGTATGGGAAATATGAAACAGTAGGGCAGTTAAATTGGTCTTAATTACTGGGGCCGCTGTGCCTATCACAGTGAAGAAAAAGTACAGCTCAGTAAATCAAAATTTGTTGAATAGGGTATAGAGAACTAATGATCTGAAAAACGGTCCCTTGCTTCCTACCTGTGATTTAAGGAATGAGTCCCAAGTTTTACATTTGGATTAGCAGAATTGACTTAAATTCATGAAAGAGAGGAGCGGAGTTGCTGACCAAAGCAAAGACAGGCACGGGGCCAGGCAGGGAGGGCAGAGAGGTAATCAATCTATGGGAGGAATCGGCACCTTCTGTATGCCTAAAGATCCAGATGATAAAACAGACTGAGAAGACAAGCTAGAGACTTCTTTCTTTTGCTGAAAGTAGAACCTGTAGCGTGGGGGATGATCTTAGCATTCCCTCTCCCCTCTCCTTTTGCGTATTATTAGGATTGCAGTGCACTTTATTTTCAAGTATTTTGTTCTCTTGGGGTGAACTGAAGTGTTGAAGAGTGTGCAATATCCATCAGTTACAAGGAAGATGGAATTTTTGTTCAGTATAGGAATAGATGAGATAATTTATTGCTTCTTAGATTTTTGTGGATTAAAAATGTAGCTTTCGTGTTAAAAGTTTGTAGCTGGTTGATAGGAATTAAAAATTCAATGGAATAGGTTGTATTTAATGCCGATAAAAATTACAGATATCTTATTTTTGTTATTAAAAACAGAATTGCTTATAAGGTGTGTGGCTGATTTTTGCTTTGAAATACAGCCAGCACAGAAAGAAGTTTCTGAAATAGTAAGAATCTGCATTATACTTAAAAAATTTCAGTTTATGTACTTGTGAAAGGTTGTGTAGTTTCTTTTTTTTCCTTGGAGCAGATAGTTTTTCTTTAGGAATTGCTTCAAGGAGATCTGATTTTCTTTGCATCTGAATTTTAGCTTATGCCGAGTGAAGCCCCTTCTTCCATTTTGTAAAAAACTTCGGGAAGCTTATTTTAATGCTGTAAATTGAAAGTCAGTGAAATTAGGTGATTCTTTATGAACATTTTGATTATTCTAAGCAGTTAATGAGTTGCTCGTATGTGACTAAACCTTATATATAACTTACAACGCTAAGGGAGACTGACATTTAACTTAAAATCTAGATGATTAGATCATTATATAAACAAATGAAATATCTCAGAAAAAAAGAAGACTTAAAGTTTATGCAATATATTCCTGACTTCACCCCTAAGGTAAAATGCTCTGTATATGCAATGCATTTTATCTAGTGTTTCTATAATAAAGTTATTTCATTGCTTGAGTTGCTTGATTGGTTTCCCTTTAAATATCTGTCATGGTATTCCTATGGCAGTTCTTTGAGATGATGTGTAGAACAGACTTATCTCAGTCTTTGTAAACTAATATTCCTATATCATTAATCTGATTTCTTTCTCTCTCCATTTAGAATATGTTTTAGCGCTAGACTTTGAGATCAGTTTGAACGATTGAAGCAAACACACGTTCATCTATAGCCATTTTAAATCCAGTTTTAGTTAAGGCAAACTAAATCTAAGTAGTAATATTTATGTGCCTTTTTCAGGCTATATCATGTGAATTGCAGAACAAAAACAACTGATGGCTCTATCTGAATGTTCAAAAATGCCAAAGACTTCAGTTTGCTGTTGCCATATTTAATAGCACTGGTAGTAAGAGGAAATAAAATGTCTGAGAGAAAAATGTGAAAGCAATAGTGAAGAAACAAGAAAAGATGTTGAAAGTATAAAGAAGAAAAAGGACATAACAATGAATGTGCAAATAATGAAAAGAGATGAAGGTAAAGTGGTAGTTGTTAACCAGCTTTCTGCTGAGTTTTAGAATAGGAGAAATACAGTCTCTTTGCGGCAGCCTGATTGTACATATATATACATTTTTTAAACTGCAGTGAAGAGTTAAGAATAAAAGCTTACAGAATTCATCTCGAATGTCTCGGTGTCCTCAAATACTCCTTTCTGTGAGGTGATACCAGCTTTGATTAGTCTGTTTTGGTAAGCTAGGATATAATTGTAGTGTATAGGTCACCATTTTGGTTTGGCTCAGTGGTACTGTTCTGGAGACACCCTCTTAATTGTCTCCCCTTACGGCATACTGGTTTAGTATGTTTGAACCAGATTCCTTTCCCAGAAAACTAATCTGGAAGCTTTGCTCCAGGTGCAAAGCGTTTTGCCATCCCTACTGGGGACATACAAGTCTGAATCCACAACTCAATCTTTGGAAAACTTTGAGCAGCATGCGTGGTGGTGATATTTGTTTCTGTGGACCAGATGAAATCCAATCCAAAACAAACCCTCTGAAGAGCTAATGTAGGTCAGCACCAGCTACTTTGATCTACTGATCCACTTCTACTGCTCCAGATTATTTGCCAATGTAGACATAGCCAAAATTGTTTACTTTTGTTATTGGTCAATAGCTAAGGGCAATGAAAATCTAGGACGTGTACCTCTTTCTCGAAATCTGGTTATATTTTTAAGTGTCAGTGCTAATATCGACACCCTTCAAATGCCTTGAATGTTCTTTGCAAACCTGTGCTAATACAAACTATCAAGGAAACAGAAAAATACTACCAATTACAGTGAATCAAATGACTAAGTCATAATTACCTTATGAAAGTTTGAACATGTTTAGCCTGTTTGTTTCTTCCTTAAGTTGTTAAAAATCAATCTTTTTTTCATTTCCTAATTTTATATAGAATGAAATAGCTTGTATACTTCTTACGCCAACTGTTTTGCTTGAGATGCTAATCTGCTTTGAAAAAAAGAAATCTGGAGTTTTGTAACAGTCATTAAGTGAGAACAAGACAAAAAAAAAAAAGGTTGCCTTCAGAAGTATTTACATTTCTTAGTATCTTTCTTTACATTGAGATTTCATGAATCAAGATAGAGCGAATTTTTTTCCATTGGACAGAAATTTGGGGTTGTAGTTGGAAGTTGTTAAAGTTGTGAAAATTTAAGTAATACTTAGTTGCTAACGGTAAAGCATTTTATTTTGGAGTAACATTTGTCAAAGTTCTCCCTCTTAGCCCCATGTAAAAAGGTAACTTTATTCTCATTGATTCCCAATAATTTTGCACAGTTACCACTAGCATAGTACCCTCTGACTAAGCCAGTGATTAGAAATAGTCAGTTATATTTCTTGTTTATTAGATCTTTGCAGAATCCAAGCCTTAGCTTTTGGCATTTCTCTTCTAGAAGATTTCCAAGATTCAAGTAGGATTTCTATTGATAAGGCCGTTTAAAACAACAGCCTTTTAATTAAAAAATCTAAGGTTGCAGTAACACAAATGATCAAATCCAGTTTGCAGAACTTACTTTTTATTAAAGCTAGTGACTTTTTTTAATCAAGTGATTTGCAGTGTAGTTTAAATTGCTTTCCTTTAAATTATTCTATGATGATGTAACTAGCAAAAACATATTATAATAGCTAGCATACTTTATTCTCTCAGGCTAAAACCTCTCTCAATTTCTGTAATCATTTCTAAAAGAGCCATTGTAATTGTTGGCATTAATACAGTTTTTGAAAGAGGAATGACACTCAGCTTAACATGAAGAAAAGGGTTGAAAAGTCAAAACTTGAAACTTGTAAGCCAGCAAGATATGAAGAGTCATCATTATTTTAGTACCTTCCTATGGTACCTATAGCACCTTCCTATGAATGCTGCTCTCTTCTGTTCAAGTTTATGTTTCCTTATCACTCTTGCTGCAAATTTGTTCATATTAGACTGCTCATTTGCCCTAGTTGAAAGCATTAACTGTAAAATAAGCCTAATGCAACTTGATTTTTAACTAGATCCTGGCTGCTAGTTGAGATGGCAAATTTTTAAGCAGTTCTAATTTTAGCATCTTCAGTAATGACCTGGAAGGGAAGGTTCTAAATGTTTGCAAATAAAGCACAGCGATACTAATCCGGGAGGCGCTGAAAACTTGATAGGGCAGAGGAAGGCTTTGAAGGGCAAGAATTAAGTATATGGGAACATGTTTTGGTATATAGAAGAAGTATGGTCTGATTATTCTGTGAAGAAAAGCTTGAAAAGCGGTAAAAGAAAAGAGCTGAAGGAAGCCTAAAATGAGTCAGTCAACCGTAGTGATTGTGGTCCCAAAGAGCTAATATGATTTGGTGGTGAGTACTTTAGATAGTACAAGAGAGTAATAGTTCTAGTGTAAATAACTTCGAGGACTCATTTGAAGCTTTCTTTGTTTACATGTAAGTACCAGGGTAGAATCTGACTTTCTGAAAGTTTGCGGGGGGGGGGGGGGGGGGGGGGGGAGGAAGGTGCAAAGTTACCTTTTCACTCACAGCACTATTTTAAAAGTTCCTATCTCAAGCATGGTAGCAGCAGAGTCTAAAAACATGATGCAGAAGTTCCACAGATATTTTCTTTCAATAAATATTAAGACCTTACAGTATTTTTAAAAAACTGGGGGAGTGGAAAATGATTCAGGAAAATTTTTTGCCATTTATATTTGAATTATTCTGCAAGCTTCAGAAAACTTTTAATTAAAAAAAAATTCATAACTAGGTTTGAAGAGTTTCACTATCATAATTTATCAACTTAACATAGTCAAATTGACTGAGCTCAAGGTTTTGAAGATCATTCTGGTCTATGGCAAGAATGAATTTTTTGGTGTGATCTTGCTGTTTATCTCTAATGACCCTTAAAGAAGGTGAATTCAGTAGTTTTTCTTGAAACAACTAGTTGACAGAAACTCTGAAAGTTTCTGATTGCTTCGATAGCACGCTACCAAGGAGGAATGCATGCTGCTGCTGCTCAGGAAAATGAAGAAAAACTTGAACAAATTTGATATCTGCCTAACTTGATAGTGTTTTAGAAGCAGAAGGCTATGAAATGGTTGATTAAATGTTAAACAGTGTTAATTTAAACTTACAGTGCATTTCCTTTTCATAGTGTGTGTTTGAACATTCAGAAATTCGGCTCTGTTCAGTGATCTAATATCTGAATGTCTAAGCCAAGATGTTCTTTTTTTGCTTCCAGAAATTTAAAAACGTATGCACAAAATGATTAAAATAAAATTAAGTTTAATTTAAAGTTGAGTTTATATGCCTTTCTCTATTGCTGCATTGCTGTTTATGTTTAGTTCATGCCATGTTATTGTTTCTTTTGGTAATGCACAGTTTTTCCTGCCTAAGTCAGTCCCGTTACTGGCTACGTGTTGCTTAATGTTTTGTTTCATTTTGATCCTTGCCTATAAGATTCAGAGTGGCTATCCAATCTGTATTCCAAAGCAGTTACAAAGTATTTGGAAAAAATCTTCCAGGGCGAAGTAAAGAAAGTCTTTCTCCCTTGGAGTTGCTCATTTTCTAGCCGAGACAGCAATCTTGGTTTCCATTTCTTAAGACGTTTCCTTTCTGCATGAATTGCAAGGCTTTTTTGTTTTGTTTTGTTTTTTCCTTTTCCTGTTAAGGTACTTCTTGCCTAGGTACTATGAAGGATGTGTCCTGTATCTCAGATTTTGCAGTCGTGCTAATTCCAGTTGAGTCTGATTACTCATATTAAAAACTCTGACAAAGGAATAACTCTAGACTTTTGTTTAAGGAGGTGAAGGCATAGCGCAAAGTGGGTGTTTGGAATTCTGCAGCTTTCCTCTGAATCTTTGTTTAATGCGCAACTTGTGTTTTTTACAACAGGTAGTTGTCGTGGGGGGAAAAATTGAAGGATGCAGTGGCAGGCACCAGAATTTTAGAGAAGTAAGTCTTTGCTTTGGCTAAATCATGTTAATCCTATGAGAATAACTGTAAATTTGCTAAGACACAAATGAATTTTGTCACATCTTTTTTTGAATATATTTTAAGTTAGTGTCCCATATTGTTTACCTTTTTATTTTTTGTTCTGTTTCTCCGCTGTTCCATTCTTCTTTCTTTTGTTATCACTTCCTGGTCTCCAGGATGATGTGCAGGACTTCTGGGGGAAGAGGGAGGGGATCTGTGTTTGCTGGTTTTTGACTTGGATTGTGCTTCAGTGACAAAACATAATGTTTACGCTCATTTTATGGTAACGTGAACGTGAAGTCTCACTTCCTCTTTCTCTTATAAAACCCTTTCCAATGAAGTGCGATGCCTACTCCATTCTTCAAGCAGTCAGTCTACCCTTCACAAGTGCTTTAGAGAATCGTTGAGTTGCCTGCAGTGGAAAATCTAAGCATCAGAAGCACTTTTACAACTGCATAGACCAAGAAGCGTGCAATTAACTTAAAAAAAAGAAAAGTCTTGTCCATCACTGAATGTTTTCAGTGTTTTATTTATGTATTTGTATTTCTGAATGAGATGAATAATTAAGTTTCAGATTAAATGTTAGCTTTCTGCAACATGTCATTTTTTCCTGCGTTACAGTTAGCAACTGTCCCAATTTTTTTCTGTATCCATTCATTACTTTTCTACAGTCATAATGGTTACAAATAGCTGCTCTTGATATGCAATTCATTCTTTGATTGAATTTCCTTTAAATAAATTATCCCTTTAGATGAACAGTCACCATACAAATATCGGTACTGAGGATCTTCGTAAAGCAATCACAGTTCATGCTGATGTGTTGCTAGGTGAAATAGGTTAATAACTACTTAGCAACATCTAACAAGTATACGTACTTCTGTGCTTCACATTTTTGTGAGTTTCCCGTTGACGCTAAGGCTGAGTTTGGGGTTTGTTTCTATGTTCAGAAGCTCTTTGTGAGCCTGGATCTACTTATATAAACAAACTCCTGTGCAGAAACGTCATTTGTCACAGGATGTTACATGAGATACAGCAGTGCATGGGAGACTTTGTACAGGTGCTTCATCTAAACATGGAGCAGACTTCTTAAGCAGCAACTACATTCTTTGAGCACAGATTTGAATCTCATTTCTCCTAATTTTGTTATATGGTTGTAATTGAACACATGGTATAGGTCAGCACGAGCTGGCACTATTACCACAAGATGTCTAACCCGGTGATTCACTGTTTCCCCTTCCCTTGTGCCAACACAGCTTTTGAGCAGCTATATGGTGAAACAATTTTAGCTGATTTATCTAAACAAAGCAATGTTTAGGTTGGTTTTAGGCTGGACTAGTTTTATCTCCTGTTGACTGCATGGTCACACAAATACTAATGCTGTCAGAAGACAGGGGATTTAACACAGGAGTGGAAAGGAGTGGCCAAAGTAATAATCCAAGGCTAACGTTATCATGATAAATTTCAGTATAACCAACAACTTTGGTAAAGGTGCTTTCCAAAAACAAAAATCGTAGCTTGTGAAGTGCCTATTAGCTATAGCTGTGTAGTTATCTGCATGGCCTATAAACAGTGGTCTTCCTATCTTTTAGATGAGGTAATTCTTTACCTGCAGACTGATTCAGAGAAAGGACTTCATCTGTTCTCCCGCATCCTAGATGAGTATCCTATCCACAAGTTAGGAATGATTCTTCACGAGTCGAACAATCTATTGACTTTTTGGATCTCTGAAGATCTTTAGAAATGCAATAGATAGAAAAGAGTTGGGCAAAGAGGAACCTCCTGAAGTTCAACAAGGGCAAGTGCAGGGTCCTGCATCTAGGGACGAATAACCCCATGCATCAGGACAGGCTGGGGGCTGGCCTGCTGGGAAGCAGCTCTGCAGGGAAGGACCTGGGAGTGCTGGTGGATGACAAGTTGACCATGAGCCAGCAGTGTGCCCTTGTGGCCAAGAAGGCCAATGGTCTCCTGGGGTGCATTAGGCAGAGTGTTGCCAGCAGGTGGAGGGAGGTGACCCTCCTCCTCTCCTCAGCCCTGGGGAGGCCACATCTGGAGTGCTGTGTCCAGTTCTGGGCTCCCCAGTGCAAGGGAGACAGGGCACTACTGGAGAGAGTCCAGCGGAGGGCTACAAAGATGATGAGGGGACTGGAGCACCTCTCCTATGCAGAAAGGCTGCGAGAGCTGGGCCTGTTTGGCCTGGAGAAGAGAAGGACTGAGAGGGGATCTTATCAATATGTATAAATATCTGAAGGGGAGGTGTCAAGAGGACGGGGCCAGGCTCTTCTCACTGGTGCCCAGCGACCGGACGAGAGGCAACAGGCACAAACTGAAACACGGGCAGTTCTATCTAAATCTGAGGAAAAACTTCTTTGCTGTGAGGATGACAGAGCACTGGCAGAGGTTTCCCAGAGAGGCTGTGGAGCCTCCTTCCCCGGAGATATTCAGAACCCGCCTGGACGTGATCCTGGGCAATGTGCTCTAGATGACCCCTGCTTGAGCAGGGCGGTTGGACTAGATGTTCTCCAGAGGTCCCTTCCAACCTCGACCACTCTGTGAAAACAGAGAGCAAGAAATTTTGACAAAAAGTTTTTTGAAATTTGTGAGTGTAATTCTTTTTTTGTAAGAACTGAGTGTTGATTTGGGTTAAAAAGTATTAAAAGGATTAAATGTTCATTGAGATAATTTTTCTTCTGTGTAATAGAATTTTAGAAAGGACAATTTGTATGCATTTCAAAAAAGCTTTCTCATTGCCTTTCTCATATCACAGCACATGGGCACTCTTACTAAAAATCTGGCAGTTAAGGTGCTCGACTAACCTTTAGGTTCATATTTTTCTACAACATTAATTACAGTAGATGAGTGCTTTGTTTTTGTTGCACTAGTAATAATTGTAAAGTCTCATTTTCTGAATTTACATATGGATTTATTTCAACACAGAACAGAAATTTTTTATGGGATGGAAGAATTTTCTTTCTCCTAGGTCTTTCTTTGAATATGTCATAATTGATATCTTTTGAATACAGATAATGGCCTTTCTTCAGGACAGTTTTCAAAAATTAACTTAATTTCTGTATCCAGATATTTTCCTTGTTACTTTTATTGGGAGAGAGGAAAAATAGTTTGACTTCTTGATCTTACTTCTCAGTGGGAAAAAAATTATTTATTTATTTACTTTCCCATATATATTTTTCAGTGTAAGAACATAGTGTTTAAAACTTTTCTCTTCTGTGGTCAAAATTGTTAGTATTCTGAGTGTTATTCCTTTTCTGAAGAAAACATGATAAACCATTTTAGAAAGAAATTGTTTAGACTGACATCTGTATCTGTTTTATAGAAAAGATTTAAAATTGCTAATGTTCTGTTTATACATGCTTTTACAATTGAATGTGTCATTTCAAAGTGCTATTAACTCTTTGTGATAGATATCTTAATATTGTATTTTAAAAAGTCTTCCTTAAATTTCTTTTGAGAAATCATCAAGCGAAGAAAACAGGAATTTTTTATGTGGTAACTTCTATTCTGTAGGCAATGATTTTTGCTTTGTATGTAGTAGATAGCTTTCTGGGATAATGACATTGAGTAGCAGCGTAAACTTTGGAGCATGTGCATGGTGTTTTTCCCCCTTTGAACTTCTGAAAGAAACCTGCCAATTATAAACATTCTCAGTTTAGTTTAAAAGAATTAGAAGAAGGAACATAGGATTTTATTTGCTCGTTATATAATATACTAAGTTTTGATGTCTCATGTGAGAAAGAATTAATGGCCGAATGTCAAGATTTTATACAATACAGAGCACTTTTTCTTTAGCCCAGGGAACATTTATTTAGAATCTGTTCTTGAGCGGGCTGTGTGCAGGTGTGCTGTTGTTTCTGCTCAGAAGCCCATTTAAGTAAATGGAGATTTACACAGACTTGGAAGACTTTCACCTGTGAATTGTAAAATTAACAGATGAGTTTCTCTTGATGAAAACTATAAGAATATTTGTCTTAGCTCATGTTGTGAAGTAGTGTTTATGGTTAAGGAGGTGTAGTTATATTTTTCAGCCAGGTTTGATAATGAGTGAAATTGTTAGATGTGAAAGCACAGTGCGTACTCTTTTCCTTGTTGCAGTTCCAGCAGCATCAGGTTCAGCTGAGAGATTCCTGCTCGTCTTTGTCGAGGGGTCCTGTTCCTCAGCCCTGCCAGTTCTCAAAGGTATGAGAAGCCACGCTTTTTGATAAGAACAAAATAATAAAGATTTTATTTAAAATTGTGAGTGTGGTAGGTTGGTTGGTTTAAGCACAGTGTCTTACAAATTTGCTTTAGAATGTGGTCAGAGCTAACGGCGTGAAAACCTCCAGTAAAAGCCAAGGAAAGTGGTGAGAAGCAGGGTGGAGCCTTTTCAGTAAAAGCTGGTGCGAGTGGGATCGCAACGGGTAGCCGCAGTGTTTCTCTTGTACAGACTAGTTCCACAGGATTTACAAGCAGTGTTTCTGTCACGCTTATTATGGCCTTGTTATTGTTTACTATTGAAGGAAGGAGATCTGCAGTAAGGAGCTGTGAATATAAAGGACTGAGAGAATATTTTAAATGAGAATATGGAAGAATAGCAATTGATTCTTATGGCCAGGTCATTAAACACTGCCTTTTGACTTTATCTTATAGCCTCGGTTAAGTTTGTATTCATTCTTGATTATTCCTTACAGTTTTCTGAGACAGGGAGAAGTTCATTAGCAAATTCTGAAAGTCAGTATTAAAACTGCTTTTATTTAATATCTTTGTTATAATTTGAAAGAGTGTATAAACAACACATCAGGTATCTTCAAATGTAGTTAATTATTTGGTTAATTAAAGCCCTAGGAGGCAAAGATCGTATAGGCAGCATGGAAAGAGATGGGAGGAGAAAAGAGAGAGATGCACTTGAGTGCCAAAAAGGCCATCAGTACCCGGCTGTCAGTGACTCCCGTAGGGGCCTGGCAAGCCACAGAGCTCTCTCGCAGTCGCGGTCAGGGAGCTGAAGGGCAGGCTGCTCCCCAGGGAAGGGCGAGAGTCCAGCTCGTCGGGCAAGTCCCTGGCAGGAGGCAGGTCCAAGGGCAAGCCGGGAAGTCAGCAACAAGTTGGGGTGAGGGGCCAGATCAGTGGGGTACATAGGCTGGCATGGGCCTACTGCAGCACCACTCAGATGAAGGCCCAGGGCAAGAGCCCCTGTTCAGATGCATGTCTCAAGTGGAGGGGGGGAGCCTCTGCTGAGGCTTCTTACGGCTCTTTCTCTCACAGCTCTTTCTTCACAACAGTCTGAACCAAGATTAGAGAGCGGCACCATATCGGAGAGCTGGCCTTGAGCACAAGCAGCTAAACTCCTCGGGGGGGAAAGGGAGTGTGCTCTGGGTGCTGAGAGTCCCATCTCCCTGGTGGGAAAGGGGAAGGAGATGCAGACTCCAAAGAAGAGTGGGAGGGTGGCGCAGAGCTGCTGGCCAAACAGAGGTTAGCCCAAACGGTCTGGAACAGAGGAGGAGTACCACACAGCAGTGTTCCTCTAATCACGAGCTGGAGAGACTGAAATTGCAAACCGTATCCAGTCCTCAGTCCAAGTTACAGAGTCTGCTCTGACAAACCATTTGTAAAGAACTTACAAATCTGTTTTTGTTTTGTTTTCCCCCTGCATTTATCACATTGTCCTCTCCAATTATGATTTGTAGGCTCTTCCAACTACTGCTGTTTGTTGGAATTATGTAGTGGAAATAATAAGCACTTCCCTTTTAGTTCCACTATACTGGAACTAAATCTGTGACCCTTACCACAATATGCCACCTGCCAGGCAGCAGGCAGTATGTTTCACCTATAGACTGCTCAGAGTGGTTCTCTTTCCTGAAAGTCCCTCAGAAGCAGACTTAAGACCGGATGATTTATTATGATAGTGGCAGCCCACACCACCAGTCGTCTGTCCCACTGCCCTTTCTTCATCATATTGCACACAGGTGTGTCCTTGCCTACTCCCTGGAAAGGTAGTGGACCTAAGCAAGCTGCTCTGCTGGAGCAGTCTGCCCCTTGTCCACTCACAGATTGCCCTACTAAGAGGCCATCTGGGAGCAAGCTGCATGGATGTTTGTGGTAGAAGGAGCCCTCTTCTACCCTGGTTTCCTGTGGAGCAGGTGAAGGTGTATGTTTGCCGTATAACATATGTTTGTACGGTAAATAACGTTTCTGGGATGTTTCAGCTCTTCTGCCAAAGTACAGACCAGCAATGCCAGACGTTCATAGTTAGTTTGTTCACGTGGTAGGGAAAAGGTTGCGATATAGTGCTATTTCCTGCTGCCAGAATAACCTTTTCATCTGCAAAGTTTGGATGGCGTTTCTTGAGATTCCTTTCAGCCCTATCTTCTGTTTGTTTTGTGTTGCTTTTGTTATTTTGAGATAGCAAATGAAAGAGCGCTATGTCAATTTTAAAATCATAACATTTTCATAGGTAACCTTTGATTAGTGAGGAGAAGGGATCAGTCAGTCATTACCCTAATTTGCTTTCTGCTGGTGTGTACGCAATTGCAAGCTAAAAGAGCAAGTATCTCCCTTGCAGTCTGCCAGCTTGTTCTATTAGGGCCAAGCAATATCTGATGAGAGAGCAGGTTATGGTTAACTTGTCTACTGATTTCTCAGTCTCTCTCTAAGTCTGTGCGTAACAGAGAGAAACAGAAGCAAAGCAAACTTCCCTTCTCTTCCCTCCCCCCTCGCTCTTGCTCTTTAAAAAAAAAAAAAAAAAAAAAAAAAAAAGGTAGAGGATATATGGTGCTGGGCTTGCTCTGGCAGGTCCTGTTCCTGGCTCTGCTGTTGACTCTGTGGGCGGTTTTTTTTCCCCCTCTCCTGCTTTTCCCTGCTCGCTGGCTGGCTTACCATGGCACGTGACTGTAGCGTCAGGGTGTTTTGCTGCTCTCAGATATCAGGTGCTGTGTAAATGCGGGCTGCTGTGGTGCTGCACTGTGATTTTGATTCTTTAAACAAGATCTTCTCTCAAACTAATCCTCAGTGATTATAATCACTAGGTTGTTCCCCCTAGCAAAATAAGATTAGGGCGCAGAGATCAGGTTGTATTAAGGATGTTAATCTGCTTCTGTTTGCAGAAATATACCTAGTGCTGGAAAACTGTATTGTTTCTTGTATTTTCTCCTGTGATCTTTTCCTGGGTAGAATTATTTGCCCTAATAATACAGGGCCCCCCTCTAAAGGCTGTAAGCCATAAGTTCTTGAAAAGATTGCTTATAAAATCAAGATATTTGTATATAAATCTTTTTACAATATAAGGACGATATGGATTCTTTCTCAAAAATATTTAGTGATATTACTGATAAAGTCAAGTATTAGAGACATAAGTCCTTTGGTTGCTAACTGTAAAAAATGAAGGAGAGGCAATGTGTTCGCTACTGCCTCGTCCATTTATCAGTCTAGTCCTGACAGAACATCTGTCGTGAGCAAGACTGTAGTTTAATTTCAGTTTGTTCAATCTTTGAATTTGTTTCTCAGGTAAAACATTGCCAGTATTCATACCGATATGTATGATAAAATTGGTTGAAGTTATAAATTCCTTCAGTCTAAAACATGGAAGTTTTAACAGCTGATGTGAACTTTTCACCTTGGGTTGGATTGTGGCTCTTGCTGTATGACTTTTGCTCAGAGCCTTGCTTTTTTGGCCATCCAGTGACTTACTGCCTCCCTGAGTGATAAGTCAGCATAATGCAAAAGTTGCAGTGTTGCTGGCTTTTGTTTTTTATTTGTTTTTGCTGCATTTTAGCAATGCGGTGTATTAATAGTTTGTATATCCATGGCAGCTGCTGAAGTTTTTGATTGAGGAAGTCAGCTTTCTTAAAAATAGTAAGTTGCTATTCTTGTTGATTGCAGAGAAGTTTGAAAACATTCACTTAATGTGTACAAAAGATTGAGCAACTAAAAACAGAATAGCTCGTTATATGTACTAAAAAAAAAAAAAAAGAACTTGGGAGAGACCCATGACCTTTTGAACACTTGTGGCTCACAGTGCTGGTGTTGTGTAGGTGTCTAGACCTTTCTGCGAGCTTTCACATGGCTGCCGTTTCTACTGACTTACAGATCTATGTGGTTTTGGTTACAAAAGCTTTTCCACTGTGATTAGGTTTCTTTGTAGTCTGGGTTAAGCTTGCTTATGTTCATTTATGACATAAACATATTCTCCTCCTCTCATCTCAAATTCCCTTTTGAGATGTCCTTTAACTTCCCTTTTTTTTGGGTTCTGTTTTATACATTACCAAATATGCTTCTGTGCTTAAGCTCTGTGCTGTTTAGCTTACGTATTTAATTGTGGTTTTAAAAAAAATACCTCCACATTCTGCAGAGATGAGGTCTAAAATTTTCCTCATTAAAACTCTGTTATGAGCTCTGGGAAAGTTGGCAGAGTTCTTCCACTCAAACAGTTTAAAAACACAGGTTTCAGGTTGCAGCCTCTGTAAGCTAGACTTCCAAGGGACACTCTGTCACTATTAATGTTTGCACTTGTCAAATGGAACAAAACAAAATAGGAGAGGAGGCTGCAAGCACCTAAAAAAGTAGGTCAATGGGCCAGCAGGTTATTTGGCCAGAAAAGCATGAGTGGCTTCATTGAATCATGCTGTAATTGTTTTTCTCTTTTTGGCAGATCATTCTGCTCTGCTTTTTAACTTCCTATGTTAATATTTTCATCAGTATTTTAACCATTTAAAAGCCTCCATTGAGTGCACGGAAAGGAGAAACTTGACTTTTCTAATCAAATAAAGATGTTTTATTTTTTTAAGAAACAATTCTGATGTTTTCAGTAAAGTCCATTAGTGAATTTAAGAGTAGCATAAGCTTAGTTTTTAGAGCCCAACATACATCTTAAGATTTAATGTGCTTTAAAATGAAATTTGTACAAGTTTTAGGTGTTTTTGAACTGGGTTTTGAAAGGACTTAATAGTTGTGTCTGAGGGAGTAGCCAATAATGCAGTTGGGCAGCTCTGCTAGTTGCCAGCAGCAGCCTTCTACACGTTCTGGAGTCCTGAGAGTAGTAGTTTTGGAGACTTGGAGAGGAAAAGGCATAACTGGAAAAGGCAGTGAAGGCCCGTGTACATGAATGTCAGCAAAAAAAAGGTGTTTAAATAATAGTGTAAAGAAATACTTTGAAGGTAACAAGTGAAACCGAAGATCTAGATGGTGTGGGAGACACTGAGTTCAGAAGTCAACATGACATCAAGATTTAAGATGGCTATAAAGTGAGAGCTTAAAGTGGAAGTGAAATTGTTCGGAATATTCTGCTTATCACAGTGAAGAACTTTAGAGCAAGGTGCGTTCTGGTAGTGACATAGTTGGGATATTTATTTCAAGCAGAATATTGTATTTATAAATTATTCTTATAGGAATGATTACTTCCCTTTAAATATAATTAAGTGTTTTGGATCTGTTGATTTAAAAACCTTAAACCCTCCTTTTTGATTTTTCACCGTTCAGAATTTAATGCTCTTCTGCAGAAGAGGATACATTTGACTCTGCATTATTCTTCTGAAGAGGTCGTGTTTCATACCTGAACATCACACTTCAACAAGCCCAAAGAGTAAAAGGTAAAATTATATTTTACCAATAAATTCCTGTCGGTTTTTATCATCAGCACTGAGGGTTGAGTAGCACTGATGAAGCAGTGTTTTTTTTATTCTCCACAATGTAAATGCACTTGATTCTGAGAAATACGTGTAGTCCTTGATTTCTGTAGCGTTTGCTTTAAAGTTTACTAATTTCATCCGAATTATTTCTTCAGTCATATCCACTGACTTGTGTAAGAGCTGAAGTATGTTTAGCATCTTGCATTTTTGGATGCAAAGAGAGAAGGATCAGACCCTGAAATAAGAGAAAAAACCATACACTTCAGATTCCTAGTGACTTTTTCTGTAGTCTTTTAAGTACTTTTAACTGTCTGTCTTGGATACCAAATCTTAAGTTGCCAGTCCTGACATAGGCTCTGTATACCATAACATGTGAATGATTTTATTGATTTCTTATTGATTTCTTTATTGAGTTCTTCTTTTATTGATTTCTTTATTGATTTCTTTTATTGATTGGAAATGGAGTGCTTTGCTAAAGTGGAAATACTGACTCTTAAATTCTGATTCTGCATAATGAAAATGCCATTTATGTCACAGCTGAAAGGTTTTTGTAGTTAGCTATTTATATTATTTTCTTTTGCAAATTAATGGAATACTGTCTCATTTGTCTTGTGGAATTTGGTATTACTCTTAATCCCTGTAATGTTAGATACCAGATTTTTTTGAAAATTACTGTAGGGCTAAAAATGTAATTAGCAAGTACATTGTATAAGCTAAGTGAAAACAACTTTCTAATCAGTGTCTTGGTTTTGACCTGAATTTCATGCCCATGATGGGGGGTGTGTGTGTGTGGTTTTTTTTTTTAAACTATTGAGTAGCATGTCTGTTGCTGATTGCTTTTGACCAAAATTTGAACAAAAGCATCTTCATAATTTCCTTTCCTCCTGTGACTTCTGGCAGATGCTCAAATAGCGCAACTCTGTTACTTTATAATCCTTGGCCAACTGATTTGGGGAATATAGTTTGTGGGGATGGACAGAGCGGTTGTTATTCTGAAGAGCTTGTCTGAGTGAAGGAGTAGTTTACTCTCACTGTCTCTTCAGGACACTAGATGTTGGAGGTAAAGGCAAAACATTGTTGGCCCTATTAATTGAAGAGAGGATAAGCGAGCTCATGAGGCTCTTTGGGACACTCAAAATAGCATACATACCCATTAAGGCACCTTGAAAGAGAATGTGCTGTAGCGTGGCTCTCCCACTTGCTTTCCTGATGCACTCAGCTGTGAATACCTTTGTGGGAAAAATACTAATCTTGTGAAGCAATCTGTATACAGTATGGCTTATTGTAGACCCTGAGGCCATTTGTTTGATCCAAACATAAGCTTTCTTCCTAAGTTTCCCTGCCTATTCAAAAACTGGGATAGGGTTTTCTTGGAACATTTTGCAGACTGTCTGGATCATTGGGTAGCATCTGCCATATTTCTTACGATATTAACGCTGGGAGTTCCCCTGGATTTGGCACTTGCAGAAACAAAACAAATCCTTCCTCCTCAGAAACTGTAATGTTTTGTAATTTTGGGGTACCTGAAAGAAGGTACTTGTTGAATGGGATACTTATTTCAAGTTTATATGCCCTTCCTTACTGTTAATAGTTCATTCATATTCCTCTTTTCAAAATCATGTGTACCCTGACAAAAAAAATAAGCAAGCAAAGCCTTCCTACTGAAATTTTATAATTAATAAGTGGCTACTTTAGGAAATGACTAATTGAACTATAACATTAGCAGAGTATAGAGAACACGTTCTTGCGAGTATCTTAGTGTCGCTTTTTCACGTATCTAGCATAACTTAATGTGCTCAAGAAAAAAAATACAGTATAAAATAAATAATACCTATAAAATACTATTCCCCAAGTGTTTTCTGTTTGCATAGTTTCTAAGTGAAGTATGTTACTTCTGAGGAGGTTACTTTTATATCTCTTCAGCCTTCAAAATTATATGAATCCTTTAGTATACTGAGTTAAAAAAAAAAAAAAAAAGAAAGAAAGCTATATCTGCATTCAGAGCTAGAAAATGGTTTGTACTGGCTTAGTCCAAGTTCATTCATCATGGCATATAATGAAAACAATATTCTCTTAAACTCTCAGTCAGGTAGAATGAAATATTAAAGTTCAGATTGTGAATGTAATGGATTCTGTATTAGAGAAGGTGGGAGGGCAGAAGAGATGGTTGGAAGAGAGGAGAAGGTTAAGAGCACCTTATTGAGCAAATGAAAACTTTAATATGCTCTCACGAAGAACATGTTCCTTCAAAGTCATATTTTTATTTTTTTCTTCTCTCACAGGCAAACGTACAAATGTCTACCACAAGACTAAAGTGTGATATGTTATGTTCTTTACCATAAGCACCCATAAAATGAGCTCCATTGCAGACAGGTATGTTAATAGACAGTGGGGAAGAATTAGATGTTTTCGTTAGTAGTTTTATTCTTACGATTAGTATACACAGAACGGTAATTCGTGTAAAAACTAAGAGGAGTGAGTTTTGGGCTACTTTTGAGAAAGTTGCTATAGCAGTAGTTAGATGTATTGTTTTGCAGTCGTTGGAAGAAGTAATTCTTTTTCTTTGAGATGAATCTTAAAATGTATTACTTGTTTTGAGCCATGGAACAGCATCTGTTTAATTCATGTTAATTTCTAAAGTTTACTTTTTTAATACTTTTATATTTGATTAGGGAAAACAAATAATTCTAAATGTTTACCTTCTAAATGATGCTGCATATGGCAGTGAAGTGGCCTGATAATCTGTTTCAATGGAAAAGTAGTAACTGGAGACTTGGTTTCTATTTGATTCCTTGACCTGGACTTTTTAGCAGCTTAGGTGAACCTCTGTCCTTAATATGGTTTGTATTATGATTTTGGATAGTTCAGAAACATTAAACTTGCATCAAATTTGCAGAAGGTCGAACCTATTCTGAGTATATAACAATAAAGGAAAATGACGGGTGAAACTTTTAAAATGCTTGTCAGATTTCTCATTTTTTAATACAGCTATGTTGAATTTCACTGCAACTTAGGTTTCTTGAGTATAAGAATTCCTTTGAAAGCTTTAGGTTTATGTAATAACATACAAAATAATTACTTCCTAACAAAAGGAGTAAAAGGAAATAAAACAGAAGTGATATAAGAAGTACACTGAGGCATCTTGAAAGGAAAAACACATTCTCATTTTGATGTTTTGAGACCTTCTTAGCAATACAGGGAAGGACAGTTGTCAAGCTGAGGAAGAATTTTATGATAGTTAGATAGGAATCAAATATAATGAGTAATTATCATTAGTGTTTTAACATGAATTGTATATTTATAAAGTTACATAGTTGGATGAAGTATAGCATTTTCCTCAGCTTTCCATTCTGAGTACTTCAGTATTTAAGAAAAATGTACTTTTTCCCTCTATAAATATTTTCAAAAATTGTAATGGAAGCTGCAAATGAGTGAAAATAGTAAATTATTTATGTCCTTTCTTGTGCTTTCAAAAGGATAAGGTAATGCAAATAATCAAGAAGATGAAAAAATAAAATTGTTGAAGTGTTTGCATAGAATTGTGAATTCTCATTAGAAATACACAATCTGGAAGATAGCTTGGGTTGTGTCAGAAATTACTGTACTTTAAAAAATGTAAGGTGTTTTTTTTTTTTTTTTTTTTGGCTATCCATTCATTAAACATCCTACAGTGCATAACTTATAGCATGGTTGGGTTCTGGTTGCTGGTGATGGTCCTTGCAAGACATCACAATAAAACCAGTGTTTCTGTTCCTGGATGTATTGGAGATGATGTCTTTTCTCTGTTTTTTTTTTTTTTTCCCCCCCTCATTGTGATTGCCTCTACAAAAGAGAAATTTTACACTCTAACGTTATTTCTTTCTGTTTTTTCAGGAATGATGGAAGCATTTTTGATGGGCTGGTGGAAGAAGATGACAAAGATAAAGCAAAAAGGTAAGTTTTAAAGTTATCGAATGCAAAGAACTATCCTCTCTACTTACACACCTAGGCTTACTAGGGAAATTTCTAAAGAGAATACAAATGTAGTTCTTAATAAATAAGCATCTTATTCATCAGCACTGGTTTTACTGTTATACTTCAGGTATCTTGTGTGTTTATAACTGTATTTGTATTTTTGTTAAAGCATGCTTTATTCTAAAGGCTCAGATGCAACCCTCTCAGAACGAAGAGGCTGTTCTGCAAAAATGGTCACTGTGATTTAGAGTAGGTGTTTTTGTGACAGTTCTTAAAAGCAGATTCTTAAAGGCAGTTTGCATCAGGAACCTGTCAGTTGTATGCAGCTTATTATAAGAAGGAGTCATAGTTGTTATAAAACATTTTCTCTTTTCTTTTTCAGAGTTTCTAGAAACAAGTCTGAAAAGAAGCGTAGAGATCAATTTAATGTACTTATCAAAGAACTGGGTTCCATGCTTCCAGGTAATGCCCGGAAAATGGATAAATCCACTGTACTGCAGAAGAGCATTGACTTTTTACGGAAGCACAAAGGTAAATTCTTTGTAACAAGAAAGAATTTTTAAATTCTTAATTTTTATGATAGTCACTTAGTGCGGGGAAACATTAACAATTTTGAAACTCCTCTCTTTCAGGAAATAATCAAAAAATGTAAAGAGTTCCTGAAGGAAGATATTTTTAAGATCGATATTTAGGTAGCAGAGAAAACTTTTTAGAAAATGTTTCACAAAAGTCAATGGTGTGGTTTTTTTGTTTGTATTTTTTAAAGTTTTTTTTTTTTAAGTTTTTAAACAAGTCTGTTTCAAAATGTGTAACTCTTATTTTTGAAATAGTCTTGAAGTTATTTGATCAGGACAGTTGGAACCCTGGAGGATACAGTTGCTCCATAAGACACAAGTTCTCAAAGTTTTGCTTCACAAGAAATACCTGCTTGCCATTTCAGTGGATATATTTGCTGGAAGTGCTTATTCTGATATTTAGATAGTACAGTGTCTTTTGAACAGTCAGTTTGTCTCTCCAAGTTTCATAGAAAGCAAGCTAAATCACAGAAAAGGCTAGTCCAGGAGAACTTAACGTTCCCTCTCCTCTGCCTAGCGTCTCCGCAACTGGCTGCTTTAACAGAGATGAGAAGGCTGCAGGGCATTGTGCTCCCCAGCAAGAATTATTGGGCTAGGTAGTTTGACAAAGGAGGGTAGCGTGCAGTGGGAATTGCACGCCCGAAGCGTAGGCATCTCTTTTCTCCTTTTGGCTGTGGCGTTAGAAAGAAACACAACAGAAAATCTATAAATATTTTCTATAAGCTAATGAGTAGTGTTTGTTTGTTTGTTTCTTTTTTAATCACACCACGTGAAATGTCAAAGCTTAGGAACTTCTCTGAACCTCTCCCCTGTGTTTTTATTTCTCCGGTTGCTTGCGTTAATTGATAATGGGATATACCCAGATGTGTCATACTGTTTATTACAGATAGTTATTTGAGTTACCAAAAATAATATTTCTGCTAAGCCTACACTTTCTTATGGCTGTTTGATATTTCTGTACACGTAAAATCCCTATTCCTTCTCTTATGCTTTTGTTCTTCATATGACATCTTATGGTTCACACTGCCAAAAAACAAGATCAAAAATTCCTTTTTGTCTCAAGAAAATGAGCTTTTTCTATAGTTATCCCATTTCCCCAATTTCTGAGCGCACACAGTACCTAGAAAGCAATGGGGACAAAAGAAGCAGCTACTAGGTTATGTGATAAAATAAGGAAAGCTATTATAAATATATATCTATTATCAACAGCATGTTCATCAGTTTATAAGATATGTTATGACACTTATCTTTCCATACCCTAGTGCAGCTCTTGTGCTTCTTTAACCACAATCCTCATACCAGATGCTCCCTGAATAGGGTTCTTAAAAGGGTAAATATAACTAAATTGGAGGAGGGAGAATAATTTGTGCAAGAGTTCGTAGATTTTTTTTTTTTTTTTGTCTTTTTAACAATTAAATATTGATTGTATTGTTTTAATCCTTTGTGGAGCGTTTGCCTCATTATGAGAAGAAAGGTAATACCAGGCCTCTTTCATCTACGTGAGTCAGTCTGTAGGTTCCAGGGCTTTTTCCAAAATTTCGCATAAATACAGTAAATTGAAAATGTTTGTTCTGTTTCAAAATTGCTGTATTTTGTATTCATTAGGATGAACGCATACCAGCCAGCAGCACTAGTCTTCCTGTCTTTCTTCCAAGCAGCTCTGGGGATGGATGCCTTAAGGCCTGGAGCTTTTGTCCTTCACCTGATGGGGCAGAGTGCAGCTCTGTGTGCCTGTGTATTCCATATTAAGGTCTCCAAAGCCCTGGCTGCCAGTGGTGACTAATACTGCTCTGCAGTGTTTTGTATTAAAACGCTGTGGACAAAAATTTGGCAAAGGTCAAAAGCTTGCTTTGCCTCCTGAGGTGCTTGGATCTGTTACAATAAAGCAGAGTGAATGAATTGTTTGGTAATGACTGGCTTCTTCAGTGTTGAATATCCTATTATGTTCAGCAACCAGGCTGTGATTTACTGTGTTGCTTCTGGTTCTTTTTGAACCATTTTCACATACACGGGCAGCAGATCCAGATGAACTGAGCTGTTTATTGGGCAAGTGTAGGTTCTGTTTCTCATTGTAAAAAAACCAACGGGCTAAGCACACTGAAATTACATTACTGAGCTTCTCACTTGGTAATACTGCCTGTTCACCTTTCTTTGCATTTGTATACAAGATGTTTGTGTTTCCAAAAAAAAAAAAAAACAAAAACCTGAAGCTGAGGAACTAGCTGCTTAGCTGAGGAACTAGCTGCTTATAATTACAACCGATTAATTCATATTCATACACACTACAGATAAATGCTTACAGATCTTGCCCATACCGGCAATTTTTATTGAGGATGCTCGGTACTGATGTGGAATACTTGGATTTGAAAGCTGGATAAGCTCTTAATGTGCAAGTTTAATTGTGCTCTTATGTTCTATATCTAGCTCAGGATGTGACCTCAGTGTCATTCACCTCTGAATGCAACATACAGCTGTAATTTTTAAGACTTTCTCTAAAGTTATCCGAGTGAAAGAAATTCTTTCCAGGTTACTATCACTCTGCTTTCCAGTATCTTACTAAATGCTCTGACTTACAGGACGTGTAAAGGAATGTTTGTACTTGTTGGTGACATAACTTGGTATGATTCTTTACACACACAAACTTCAGCTTTTCTTTAGTGTAAATCCTTTCTACTGTAGAACCCAAACTGATTCTTTTAATTCTAAAGTAGGATTGTTACATGGACCAGAACGAGCCACTGAACCAGACTTCCAGTTCTGAAGTAGAGATTATCTGCATCCTGTGAACTGAATGCATTAAGCTCCTTGAATTTTGCTTCTGCTCTGGTGGCAGAGCTGTTCATTTCTATGCCCTTTGACTTCCCGTTCATTGTTCAATATAATTGTTCCAACTGAAAGTTTAGGTTTGGGGTTATACGTAGATTATATTCATTTTCTCCCTCTCTTACTGCTTTGTGATACCATTTCAAAGCAGATAGCAAAGCGGTAATCGAGTTATGTCATTTGTGAGATCTGATAATTGGCAGTTCTGGCCCTTCGTATTTGCTGGTCCTTTTTTCTTCTTCTTGCAGTTCTCTGCTTATTCTCAATTTCTTTCGTGATGTAACTGTTGACAGATTACGGAAAAGGGTGGGAAGAAGAGGAAGGACAGTGACAATTTTTAGTACAAAGGTTAGAATGACCAGCATTGCCCTAGATACTGGGGCTTTGTTTTACTGACCTAAACGGATCAGGAATTTTTGTTTACAAATCTTTGAAAATAATACTCCATAAACTTTTTATTGTAGTCTCAGAGGGAAGAATGTATTCTTTGCATTGACAAAATCTACTGCTTACCGCGCTGTTCAAATTGTCATCAACTTTAATATTACCTTGGCATCTGGTAAGAACATAGCACGAGCTGATAGAAGGAACGGGAAGACAAATGTCATTATGACATAGTAGAGAGGATGTTTATCTCCTCCTTAAGGAACATTATATCTAATAAATAAACAACAGAGGAGACTGGGCAACCTTTTGCTTTTTCGTACTGTTTTTGTATGTAACTTAGTAGTGGGAAAAATAATGGCTTTTTGGAGTGTGAATCCTTATATTGTATGTGTGTTTGATTATAGAAATTACTGCACAATCAGATGCCAGTGAAATTCGACAGGACTGGAAACCGACATTCCTTAGTAATGAAGAGTTCACACAGTTAATGTTAGAGGTATGTTACTTCTGTTTTTCTGGAAGTAGAATATTTCCTCATAGGGATTGATTCCATGATGAAATCTTTGTTTAATGGAATATCTTTTCACTTTGATATTTTAATTGTAATTGCATGCTTTCACAGAGGTGAGCAACCTGATTTTCTATGTATACAGAGTAACACGTAATAGCATTTTTCTTTTAAGAGAATTTTCAATGAAATAAAACATTGTGATGGAGCCGGTCCAAACATGTATGTATTTACCATCAAAGTAAAATTGATATTTGAAATTATCTCTATAAGGAGAATACAAGTCAGATTAAAAATTGTCACGCTTACACTAAAATCTTAACTGCAGAAATGATTCAGTACATCCACTGTTCTGAACGAAAAAATGTTTCATTTCTTTGCATGTTACACTTTCCAAAAAAGGTGTATATGAGTATTACTTTGCTGAAGAAGATTACATGAATTGTTTGATTACTATTAGAAATAAGCTTTCCGTTTTTATCTGCTGGTTCATTGTAAATTAGAACAAGTGATTTGTACTTTATTAGTAAAACAATTTATAATAATAATTAAATGAAAAATATTAAAGTAAATGGAAACTCACTTTATTGACGTTCCCGAGTTGAACCTGTTCGTAGAGGCAGATATTTAAAAAGTGGAAAGTTCCAATTTTCTGTATTTAAAATAATCCCCTCTTTGGTGCATTTTCTCCCCTCCCTAACAAGTTAGTGAAGTAGTTGCTTCAGTTGTAGGAGGTGTGCTTTATAGCTGTTTTTGCAGATTTTGTAAAAGGTCTTGAGAAACACCATCCATAGTTAGCGACTATTAAGTCGGAACAAAGTAATAGAAGATTAAGATGTTTTTCCAAAGACACATGAGCTTTAAAATACACCATTTACAAATATGGTTCTATCGCACTTTTATGTTTGGTAGTGTGCGACTGTTATTTTCAGGTTTTAGTAGAAGATAAAGCACTCAGAACTGGATCTGACAGTTTTCAAATTTCAATGAAATCTTACTAGAAGTTTCTTTTAGTGAGAATGGGACTGCTGAGGCAGAACCAATTGAAATTGGTTCTTCCCTTCTCATAGTTTTCCTTCCTCTTCTTGCTTTTGCTTCTAACTTGTTTTCCTGTGTTTTCTGATACTTAAAATGGCAATGGAACTAAAAACAGTGGGCAGAGTGGGACGTGGGAGAAACAGTGGCTAGATGTGCATGAAGTCTTGCTTCTGAAACCATAGGTTAGTTCAGAACAGAACAGAATGGAAATTATAATGTTGATAGTGTAGAAACAAGGCTCAGAAGTTTTAATGGCGAAAGGTATTCTCATTTTTATAATAAACTAAAAGTCAGTCTAAATTTCTTTCCGTGTTGACTATAGCTTAACGTTTTTCATATGTCCTGTTTATTTAACTGCCCATTATGTTTAATTTCAGGCTCTTGATGGTTTTTTTTTAGCAATTATGACAGATGGAAGTATAATATATGTGTCTGAAAGTGTAACTCCCTTACTTGAACATTTGCCAGTAAGTATGAACTGCTTTCAGTAACATATCAATTTGTCTACAAGTGATGTTCTGCTATGAGTACCAGTCATCTTCAGTCTTTTTGGCATTAGAGCACAGATGTATGTTTTGTTCTAAAGCTTCTGCTTTTCCTTTAGGACAGTTCCTTGCTATTGGTCTGTCTCCTGTATTTAACTTTTCCTTTGGAAACAGAGAGTGCAGTCAGCACTCTGTGAAGGATTATGAAGTACCAGACTAGAGTCAGTATCTCTCTTCAGTGTAACTGAAGTAACTGAGCACTAAAAGACTCTTTAGAGGTCACACTTGGTATTGCCCTCCATATGAGTCAGAAATTAATTGCTGAAGAGCAGTATGTACTGTTGCTGATGCTGCTTTTTTAGGCTAGACTTATACTTTATATCACATTTCACTCATCCTTAATTTTGGTGCCATTGCTTACTGGTATATTTAACATTCTGGTCTGTTAGTTACTTTCAAATGACGTTATTCTGAAATGAGGCAAATGAGTACTCTAAAACGCGAGCACTGGATGAATGGAACACTGAGATATTTTCTTGGAAAGGGACAAATTGTTATTAAAGGCTAGTTGTCTAACTGTGGTGAGAGTGTTTTGTAAAACTTGGAGTGACATATTTGAGCAATGATTCTGCAAACAAAAACTCCCCTAAGGTATGAATGATGATCAGCTTGAGAATTTTGAAAAATACACAAGTGTTGTGATAAAAAAATAAAAATAAAAAAAATTACCCACATCTGAGGCACAGTTGTCCTTTGCCTTTAAATATGATTGATATATTTTAAATATACATCTATGATCATTCTTTTCTGGATACTTAATCAAATGCATTTATGCACATAAAAAGCATGTATTAATTGTTCAGTTGCCTTGCATTCATCAGTATTGTTGCCAGTTTTGTGTATAAAGTTGCAGAACTGATTATAAAATGTATTCCTAAAATAAATTCTAATTGTATGTAATTACTGGCAATATAGTAACCTATATAATATAGGGGGTGGGCTGTTTTTTTGTTCCAGAATGTTTTTTCAATGTACTGGACACCACTGACAGGTTAAAATGCTCTAAAACAACACTGTAATTTCTGATTCAAATGCTCCTTTACTTGGAATTATTATGTCCTGTGGAGGTTGATGCAAGCTCCGGTATACTTTAATGTATATGTGTATCTGCTGGGTCATAGACAGTATTTACTAAATTGTTCAAGTGTCAACGTTCAGACAAATCAAAATGAGATTTGTTTTCTTGCAGAATATTCACGTGTTGTCTCAGTGGATTTGCTGAGTCAGTAATGTTTTATAGCTCTTTATCTGACCTGTGGATTTTCTTTTGCATTAAAATAGTAGGGTCTGTGACATTGACTTGCGTAATTATAATATTTATTACATCTTTTTCTTTCAGTCTGATCTTGTGGATCAGAGTATATTTAATTTTATCCCAGAGGGGGAACATTCAGAAATTTATAAAATATTGTCTTCTCATCTGCTGGAAAGTGATTCATTGACACCAGAGTACTTAAAATGTAAGTAGTAGTGCTAAAAGCAATCTGCTGTGTGTCACATATTATCAGTTCTTTCTTCTAGTACTGTTTAAGCAGAAATAAATGGGTGAGGCCTACAGAATGAAATATGTGGCTTGAATGGAAGCACATTTTGTGTTCTTTTTTTCTGAAGAGTAAAATATTCATCCTGTATTGTATTTCACTTCATGAGTTTCATGTATATTAGAAATATTCCTCTTGTCTGTATTCATCGTATCTAATATATCTATTTACACAGTTCTAGCAGTTGGCAAGAAAATAAAGATATCGGGCTGCTGGGTGTTGAAGGGTGTTTCAGTAAATTTGTTTGGGGCAGCTGCTTCTGGGATCCTTTTTTAAAATAGTTCTGGTTCTCATCGGCTCTGTGCACCGTTAGCGTTCAGCCCCATCATGCACAAATTCTAAAGGAATTCTCCTTTCTTTTGGGTTAGTTAATACGAAGCTGGTAAAAAGTATAGGCTCTAGCCATTTGGAGCAATCAGTAAAATATACAACTTAATTGTTACTGCTTCCCATTTCATGTTGCCTGTGTGCTTTGTCAAGCACGCAGCCTTTTTATTTTGTTTATCCTTTTCTCAGCAAAAAATCAACTAGAATTCTGTTGCCATATGCTGCGAGGAACGATAGATCCGAAAGAGCAACCAACATATGAATATGTAAAATTTATAGGAAATTTCAAGTGTTTGAATAACGGTAAGTAATTTCGGCCACATTAAAGTGATATACATGGGCAACTTCAGAGCTAAGCAGACGTGGGACCATTGTGCAAACTTAATGAAATACTGAAATCTGTCTTTCAAAGAAAGAACCTGAAACAGGGTGATATCACTTGTATGTCCTTCTAATGAAAAAGAAGGAAAAACTGCGTATCAGACGTTATACGTCTGCACCTTTGAATGCAAAATGTAGTAATTGTGTTTAATGCTTTCAATTAAAGAAAATTAGTATCTTGTGAAACGTTTTAAAGAGAGCATAAGAGAAATTAAAGCCAACGCTTTAAAGTTGGGAGCCTGAGTTTAGGTAAAAGAAATTAAAGCCAACGCTTTAAAGTTGGGAGCCTGAGTTTAGGTAAGTATGTTTAAGCATGTGGCTATAACTTGCGGATCAGTGGTGTACTGAATGCCTGCAGTTCTCATCGTTCTTGCAGTGAATTAGGTTCCCCCCCCCGCCCCGTCCCCCACTTCAATTCTGTGCTCTGAGTGGTAGGAATTACTACTGAGATGAGTAGGAGGGCCATTATAGAGTTTCACTTTTCCACAGTTAGTTCCTTCTCCCTTCCACTGAAGTTATTTGTATGCATTATTTCCACCTTGGTATTGTAATTTCTCTAATTTGTTTGGCCAGCCTCGGCTGACTAGTTACTTGAGAGGCATGCTTATTTGATCAGCCAGACAAATGGGCTGTGTAATGTGATTAATAATCGCCCTTCTTATAGATCACTCCCTAAAATATCGTGAAAGACAGTATCTGGTAAATAGACCTCCGTTTTTTCCATATGACATCTTTTTCTTTTCCACAGAATGGGGAGGGGTTGAGTAGTGGTGCCAAATACAAATATCTAGTACTGTAGGAAGTATAGAAAGCAACAGGATCCAAAAGGCCAAACGTGGTACCAGTTTGGGAAAGAGGAGACGTTTGGAAATTAGAGGCTTGACAGTTGTAGTTCAGTATCTGGAAATATTCCAGAATGAATAATTAAACTGTATATAAGCTTCAGGAAGCTAATGAGGAGTTGAATAAGAGCCATTGTGGATTTTTCAGGTGCAAATACTATCAAATTAATTCACTTCTCTGTACCAAAAGGTAACATGCAGTGTGACTAAGAGGAGAAAGCGCAGGGAAATGGTGAACTTCAATAAAGCTTTTGACAAATATACTGCAATTTCACAAGCATGTAAGGGAAGCACATGTTAATTGAAATTACTAGAGAGTAGCTGCAGAACTGATTGGAAAAGTTACCCGTATTCACTGTCAAAATGGAGTTTTTATGGACCTCTTCTGCATCTGGTTTTAATCAGTATTTTCATTCATGCTCAAATAATTGAATGTAGTTCACAGATCATGCCATGATGCAAGAAGCTGCAAGAATGCTAAAGAACGTAATGAGTTTCCAACCTGAACTTTAGAGAATAAATTGTTTTGGGGGCAAATAGAAATAGAGCTATTGAGAAAGAACAAATGCAAGAACTGCATTTAGGAAAAACCAGGTCTACAAATAAGGAAAAAAAAATCTTGCCATCAGCTAGGTAGCAGTTTTTTTAGAAAAAGGAGTTACTGTGGAATGCAAGCTGAAGATGAGTAACCAGTACTCGCCAAATAGTTATGAAAATGAAAAAATCCTTTCTAAAATGTGCTCTAAGACATGTGAAGTAATTCTTCTGGCACTCCTTAGCACCAGTGTGTCCTCATCTGGGACACAATTTTGGACACTGTACATCAGGAAGAAGTAAGGCAGTTGGAGAAGCAATGAAAGCAGTCAGAAATTTGAAAAATGTAACTTACAAGGTAAGAGACGGTCTGAAGAACAGAGGAATGAGAAGGGATGAACAGAGAAAGGAAATTACTGCTTTTTTCTGCTGTTGGAAAGAGCAAGGAGGAGCTGTAAGCTTAAATTGCATAAAGAAACTTCAGTTTATATGATAGAAGTTCTAATTCAGAGCCAGTTAGACTTTGAAGAGCCTGAGAGAATTTTGGTGTCCTCATCCTTAGAGCTTCTTAAAGATGTACAGAATGGATATCCGCTGGGAACTAAAGGTACAGTTGATCTGGTCTGAGCTCTAGTCCCTGCTTTTTGCCCCTGTGATTCCTTCCAGCCCTGTGATTCACTAGGTGGGATTTGTTTGTTCTCCACCTGATGTCCTGATTCTTTCACAGATGTAATTGTGCCTTCAGTTGTTCTGTTGCTTGGTTTTGTCTTCAGCTCTTGTTATTGGAATATGATGAAAGCCTAGAAAAGAAATACTTACGCCAGAGTTCAAAAGAAAAAGTTAGCAAAAGCTGATTTAAAAGGAAAATTTTAAAGATATTTTTGAGGAAGGTGTGTTTCAGTTATTTTTAGTAGTTACTGAGAAGGATTACAGTTATTAATTTCTCAAAACTGTTGTGTTGACTGTAACTTTAGTTCATGTTAAGTGTAACTTTAGCTTACTTAGAGAAGGTTCCCTGGTGGTTATGTCCTCATTACTACTCTGCTACTGCTATTACTATGTATGTATGCATATATGCTACCCATAGCATTTTTTCTAATGCATGATAAATTACAGGAAAACTGTGTTAGATGCAATGCCCGATATTGGGCCATTTATCTTGAGATATTACTGCCACGTTCCTCCATGCTTATTTTGTAATTTTTCTTGACCTCTTCTCTGTCTTCCCTCAGTTCCCAACTCAGCTCACAACGGTTTTGAAGGAACTATTCAGCGATCACATCGGCCTTCGTATGAAGACAAAGTTTGCTTCATAGCCACTGTTAGATTAGCTACACCTCAGTTTATCAAGGTATGTGCAAATGGAATCACTTCCTTGACCCTTATGTTCGTATGTGATATAAAAAACAGCTCTTCTTGACAGAGTGACTTTTAAATATACTCCGGTTGGGAAGCTCTCAGGGCGAACAAATGTAACACTTGAAATATTATTAATGAAAACTGTTAGGAATTTCATTTTCTGAAACTGGATGTATCTTTGTTTCTTGCTTCACAAATGGATAGGTTAAATGTTATGCAAAGCATCAAAAGAAGTTGCTTATGCTGAGCACCTTTTCTAAACAATCATACAAAATAGTAATATTCAAAAAGTGTGTTTAAATGAAGGTCATAGGAATATAGCTTAGCAACTCGGACACAAAGATAACATTGAGTTTCCACTTTCACAGGAAAAATTAATAATTTTAGTTGAAACTTGGATATGAATTTTATGCTGCTGACGGTCTTGCTGTAGTTTGACACAGAATCAAATCTTGTAGGTCTTAATAAAAGCTTGCATTATTTGTCACTTAGAGTCCGATTTGAGGTAGTAAAGCTCTCTCTTTTTGCTTCAGTCCTGTTTGTTGTTCAATAATTCAGTTGTTAAAGAGAACATTTTGCTTAGCTGCTACTGCACAATGAAGATGACCTTCCAAGTTTAGAACTGCATGCGTATGAGATTTATAGACTTTACCAAGTGTTCCTCACCAAAGTCCGTCCAAATAAATACTCAGGATAGTCTGTGATTCAAGTTTTTATTTTTTTATATATATATATATATATATATATAAATATATATATGTATATGAATGAATATATCAATCCAGGTACAGATAGTCTAGTATTTAACGTTTGCTGTTACAATTCAGTCGTAAAGAAACGTCACGAAATGTGTATGGCACGTGGTTAACCTGTTGTCCGTCACGCGGAACTCTTTGAACATTTGTATATTCTGCATATAGGATAGATTTTTGGTGGTAGCCTCTGAAGGCATTATACATGTACCTTGTACTTTGAAAGCATAGTAGGGATCCTGCGGGGAAACCATATAAACTTCCTCAGTTCTGTCATGCTGAATGTAGGAACTGGATCTTTCCATACAGCAGGCGAGAGAGAATTTGTTGTTTTTTTTTCCTGGAGCCATGGGAACTTTCATTTGACGTTTTCCTTTCAATGCAGAAGTCTGTGGGTCTAAATAGTGCTCTTCCTGTTATGCCTACAGTTGACAGAGATGTTAGATGTGTGATTTCTGCTTCATGAAGAGCTTCTGAAAAAGACTGCAGTATTTGCAAATATTTTTGAGGTTTTTTTTAATATCTCAAAAGTCTCACAGTTTAAGATTTATTATAGGAAACCTTTTGTATATCCTACCTGTGGAACAGGACTTTGGGAAGGTGAAGAACATCCGTTTAGATTCTTTCAGGTGTGTCTCACTGTTGAAGGCCAAAGCCTTACAGATTATATTCTGGCCAAAGTTTCATTCCTCTTTACCTGAACTTCTGAAGAGTTCATTAAAAATAAGTTTTGTTAAAGAGGTTTTAAGACCCTCTTTAGGGTTTTAATTAATGTTGTTCCTCTGAGAAATCTTGTGACTCTTCTGGACCAAAATTAGAGTGAAGATTTTTAATCTGACAATCTGTTTGCTTCGGACTTTGTTGATACCTTCTGGTATTGTTGAGACTAGTATTGACTAGACTCTAGCAAGCAGTGTTATGTCAGGAACTTTACCATCTCGGTATCTTTACTAACAGACCTGTGATTGAAGTAGCTGGCAATAAGGTATGCGTTTTAGTACTGGATTGCCTCATTTCAGGTGGAGCTTGCCTGCTCGTCTGCCACCCTTTCCCTGTATTTCAGGTGGCTTGCAGTTACAGAACGTTATACCTAGAATCTCTCCTCGCGAGGACGTACGGTGCTTTTGCAAACAGCCATAGTATTCGTGAGAATGAAAGTGATCTCTGAAAGATTACACTGAGATGTATTTTCTGCATACGACCCCAGCACTGATCTTCCTGTAACAAAATGTGTCACAAGTTTTGCTTAGGGACTATTTCTCTGATACCTTCCATGTGGCGGAATTTGGCCTTACACATTCTTTAAACCCTTTATCTCACAACTTGGCTGGTAAAGGATTAAATCCTGTCAAGAAGGCAAGAATAATCCGGTGTAGATGGAACACCTTTCTGTTAAAAGTTAAAGTTCCTTTTTTTTCTAGATGTCTTGTTGACAGCTTCTAGATGTCTTGCTGAACAAGATAGCTTCTGCCCAGGGGCATTTTACAGTGGAATACCTGTGAGTCATTAATAGAAGTGGTAGGATAATTGGATGCTAACCTGCTGCTCTGTCTTCTGTCACGGTAATTTTTACTGTGTTTTTAGTGCCCACACTTCAGGTATTTTTACTTTTGTTTTGACTTGTGCCAAAATAATTAGGTTGAAAGAAAACCAAATCAGAAGTACGTTCGAAGGATACCCACTTGCTGTCTGTCCTTTGCTCTACTTTGCTGTTAGCAGTGCTTTATTAAATGGTGTAATCTTAGGAAAGTAGGGGAGCCTCAGGCTACGAGTGCAGTTTCAGTTTACAAGTTGTCTTGCTAACTGGAAGTCATGCCAAGAGTCACGACTTTGTGCCCGGAGTGATTTTGTACATTCCCTCCATCAGATAACCCTCTTTGTAATCGTGGTCTTTAAATTTCATGCCAACAAAGGTGAGGAAAAAACATTAACTGAATATGTCCTCCCTCCCTCCCTTTTCTTTTTTTGGTAACCATAGAACTTCAAAATACCTATTTAAAGAACTGATAAATAACTATTTAAACACTTTGTATTGTAGCCTGGAAGAATGAAAAGGAGGGTAGTCTCTTCATATTTATTTCAAAACAGAACATTTTTTCGTAGGAAGTAACAGTTCCTTAGTCTTTTAATGCGTCTTTCCTCAGAACTATGTCAATTATAGATATTTGCAGAGCAACAGTGTGGCTGTCCTTCCACATCTCTTATGAGTATTATGTCAGCACAGCAGCAGCTTCCATATCTTACGCAATCTTTAGGAAACTGGTATGGTACCGATTATTAATAAACTCTGCGATGTTCCTGCCAATAGGAATACCCTTGCAAGCTCCTGGAAGTGCGATAAACATGTACAGGCATCCAAAAAAGAAAGACTGACTGATCTCTAGTGTACCTGTGTTAGTTTGAGGGCTGTATTTGTAGATATGAGTGTGTTACGTAGCCCACCTTTCTTCTTGGAATGCAGTCAGGAGGAGTTTGGCGCAAGAGAGCGGACAGGCTGGAGCAGGTTGCTCCATTACTCTCTCAGCAAGGCACAGTATTCAGTAGGGCGTCCTTACCTCTCTGAAAGGGCCCAACAGAAATTGACTGACGTGCACTAGTAGCACATATACCAATGAGTGCAATACACTTAAAACAATGTACAGAATACCCTGTGGATCTGTTTTTATAGTGGACATACAACGGTTCTCTGACTGTTCATGAGTTACGAAAGTAGGAGTGGTATGTTGTTTATAGCATGTGTTTGTTCTCTAAAGCCAAAGACTACTCTCTGTTCATTAGAAAGAAGAATCCTATTCCTAATGTCAGAACAACATGACCATCTTGCTAATGTTGCTTTTTATGCATTACAAGTATCTACCACTTCAATCATAGTGTCTGGTTGGGAGTGTTTTGTTTTGGCTTTTGCTTGTTGCAAGTGAAAGCATAACTGCAAGAACTATTGATTTCTGCTTGTACTCCAGTGCTGTAGATGCTGAGCTTCCGTTTGAGCTCACACCAGGGTTGTTCCATTTAAATCAACCCAGTGTCAGCCTGGCAGGGCTGAGATTAGATTCTACCTCAGTATTATATATCTAAACATGCAAAAACAATGAAGCTCTCTAACAATAACATCATAAATATTATGGAGTTATCTACTAACTTTAGGTAAGTCTGAATTTCAAAAGAGCTTATGAATTAGAATAGAGCAGTTTTGAGAGAGATTTTTATTTTTTTTACTTTTTAGGAAATGTGCACTGTTGAAGAACCCAATGAAGAGTTCACATCTAGACATAGCTTAGAATGGAAGTTCCTATTCTTGGATCACAGGTGCAATTCCTTCTATGTATAGCAGCAATAGTAGCTGAATCATAGCAATGGCTGTAATATTTAGAGTTCACTAATCAGCATTAACTGCTCATGGCTTGTGCTGGGTTTAATTTTTAATTTTTTTCAGAGCTCATACTGTACACAAGAACTTATATAATGAAACTGTTTTTGATTTTTGTGTGTGTGAAAATAAAATGACATTAATTTTTGTATTAATTAGGGCACCTCCAATAATAGGCTATCTTCCATTTGAAGTTTTGGGAACATCAGGCTATGATTATTATCATGTGGATGATCTAGATAATCTGGCAAAATGTCACGAGCATTGTAAGTAAAATTAAGTTACTAGAAAAACATACTTGTGTTATAGATGTTCAGTTATAAGGTTGTTAAATTGTGCTGCTGTTACAGTGAAATGTTACGATATATTTCACAGTAAAGTGCCCTCACTCCCATTCATTTGACATTATAGTAGTCTGGCCTTGATGTTTTTTTAATACACAACTACAAGATTTAACTTTTTCTTGTAATTTAAATGCTTAATTTTGATGAATTGGAGTGCACAATTGAGATGAATCTTATTTAAATAAATTGTGAAAACATTTTATTCTGTAGTTTCATTTTTATAACTTAGTTATTCTTTCTTAATCTAACATCTTTTCAGGTTTCTGTTTTTTTCTCAGTATTTTTCTCTTCTCCCATCCCAGTCTTTCAGTGCACTCCTTTCACCGTTCATCTCCCATCATCTTCCTGTCACCTTTTCTTTGCCTCCTTTTATTCATTGTCCAGGTCCTCTTAGTTACAGAAACAGTTCAGTGTTATTTTCCAGTTGCAAGAGAAACTTCAGAACTTTGACTAATCCTTCTCCAACTCTTCTAAAAGCATTTAAAAGGTTCTGTGGTATTTAATAAATACAAGAATTGTGCCTGAGCGTGTAACAGAATAAAATTATTATTTAACTATGATTTTCTTTATAAAGTAAAGCTGTGTTTAATTTTTTTTGCGTATAAATTCTTTACAGCATAGAAAAACGCACAAAAATGAAAGTCTGAATTCTGCAGTTCTCTGACAAATGCTACGCAATATATATATATATATATATATATTTTTTTTTTTTTTTTTGTAGAAAACTACTTTCCTAACCCTTTTTTGTCGTTGTCCCAGTATCAGATTGGACATAGATTTGAGGCATGTGAATTTGAGAAATAATATTAATTATGTTATTGTAATACTTACTGACTAGAAAGACAGTGAACTTTATTCTTTACTTTTTAGTAATGCAATATGGGAAAGGGAAGTCATGTTATTATAGATTCCTTACAAAGGGACAGCAATGGATTTGGCTACAAACACATTACTATATCACGTATCACCAGTGGAATTCCCGGCCTGAGTTTATTGTCTGTACGCACACTGTTGTAAGGTAATTTATTTTTATAATCTGGAGAAATTTTCTAATTAGAGGAATTCTGATGCCATGGGAACTATATTGCTGGGTTTTTTGTGTGTGGGGTTGTGTTTTTTTGTTCGGAGAAAGGGAAGGAAATCATGGCAGTACAAAGAATCATTACAAAACTTCCTGAGATACCCTGTAAGCAAGGTGCATCTGAGCAATTTGTTTTTTGAGGTATATTTTTGAATTAATCCAAGGATATAGCACTCTTATGTGGTTTGCTGTTCTAGCTATGCCGAAGTTCGAGCAGAAAGGAGGCGAGAACTTGGAATTGAGGAGTCGCTTCCAGAGATAACAGCAGATAAGGTAAAATAAATTGATTCAAGACACTTTTTCTTGCTGCTGTATATTTACTTATATATTATTTTTAATATGAAAGAAATAAGTGTTTTGTCCTTTACACATGAAGTAATTATTTTGATCTCTAAATAATATGACTATGTAAAGTGATCAAAGAACTCTAGGAAGGATGTTTGTTTAACAGTATAACAGTATTCTACCCCAGATTCTTCCTCTTCTTTTTATTGTTCATTTTCATACAGTTATATAACATGGCAACATCCATAAAGTCCTTATTAGGATCTACTTCCTGCAGAGTTAGTTTCAAATACATAAATATTTTCCCTTTCTGGAAGCACCCATAATCTGAAAAAACAAGGTAAATACACAAAGAGGAGATAGAGGAAAGCAGGAGCTATTCCACTATGTGCCCCTCTCCCACTTCTTAGGAGCATGCAAAATTCTTTTAAAATAAATATCCTTGGAAGCTTTTGGGGTCTTACACAGGTTGGCTTGTGCAGATATGCTGATGTTTTCTCTTGGCAGTTCAGCAGGTTTCATACGGCAGTGCTCCTTGTAATAGAGTTAACTTATCTTTCCCTGAAAAAAGGATAGCCATTTCAGTAGTTGCATAGTTGCTGAAAGTGAACTGACTGAGTTGCTAGAGAAGGTGGTCAGCACAGCAGTCAGTGTGTGGCATATGCGTTTTGGTTTCGAGGTTTATGTAGCCTTGTTCTGATTTGCTTTTCAAGGATAAAAGCTTGCAAAGGGAAAAATTCCAAGCTTTCAGATATCAAACGGGATGCTACTTTTGCAGTTATCTGTGTAAGGGATTGATATGATCCAGATTAGTCTTAGATATTTGCTAACAGAAGCATACATTGTGTGCTGAACCGGGTAGAATAATTATTGTTTGTCTGTGTCTCTTCAGAGTCAGGACTCTGGGTCTGACAATCACATAAACACAGTGAGCCTCAAAGAAGCACTGGAAAGGTTTGATAACAGCCCCACACCTTCTGCTTCCTCCAGGAGTTCAAGGAAATCTTCACATACTGCAGTATCAGATCATTCATGTAAGCACTAACTGTTGAAACTGTAATTGCCTTCTTAGTGAAGGCTTTCTGTGATATATTAATTAGATACATGTCTAGCAGTTAATTATTGTTTTATTAAAAGTATGTCAGTGAAAATGTCCTTTTCAGCAGTTGAACTGATAGTTCTAAGATATACTGGCTGTTCATTTTTTCAGAGTTTGTGTAATGACTTTTACTTCTAAACGTACAATAGCAGCTCCAGAGCATCGTATTTCAGTCCGTCAGATTACGTTATTATCAGATATTCAGACTAAAAATTGCAAGCCTTAAGGCTTTTTATTCAGGAAAAGCTTTATGCGATGTGAGTACTGTGTTGCAGAATGGAGACTATTATTAACGTGTCTCTTTGTTTTAACTGTGACCATTGTCAGCAACGCCAACTAAAATGACAGTGGACACTAGCACTCCTCCAAGGCAAAGTTTATCTGCTCATGAAAAGACTGCACAAAGAAGATCATCTCTTAGTAGTCAGGTAACTTAGAAGAGAAATATTGTGATATTTAAAGCAATATAATTCACATTTAAAATATTCTGTTAAATCCATGTAAACTACTTTTTTTTTTTTTTTTCTGAAAAAATACAGAGTTTAAACTCTAAAAATCTCACTTGGGGAACTCGACTCTCAGAATTATCATCAATATATAACTTCAAATTATTACAATTTAAGGGAGTACTATAATTAAGCATATACTCATGTTAATTAAATGAAGTATTTATTTTTCAAGTGTTAGGGTTTGCATACTTGAGTCTGAATCTGTGCGCTCATTCTCACATAGCTTCTTTAGAAGATTCTGTATTTTTATATAAATAATTGTCAACATAATACTGTGTGTCCCTATAGAGAATTCTTATAGATATATGCTTTTCATAATATCAGCAAATACTTTCATATAGTTTCTGAAATCTTGGTAATGTAAGAAAATAACATGCATCCTGCATTTGGTGCTCATACTTGAATTGAATTAATGCGTTCGCTTCAAAGATAGTTTGCTTATTAAAATAGACATTGTTTAAATTACTAGTTTAAAAATAAATCAAAGTGTCAGCTTTAAAAATGGTTGGAAAAATATTTGCCCTTAATACCAACAAGAAAGTTTTAAACAATTGTAATAGCAATTTATGTTTTTGCTGTTTTACACCTACTACTTTTAGCAGTGAAACGAGAGATAATCTGTATAATCAATTGCTCTTGTGTGTTCTTAATGCTGTAATATTTAGGGTTAGACATTTCAGGAAACACCTGTCTTTATCCTATATTCATATTACGCTATTTTAGAAATGACACTTTCTATAAAGAAATACGCTGTGAAGTTCATTCTCTTCCACTAATACAACAATTTTTTAAATCCTAGTCTTTAAGCTCCCAGTCACTTGGACAACCACTAGCGCAGCCAGTGATGTCTCAGCCTGCAGCTTTACAGCTCCAGCCCGGCATGTCCCAGGTATGCATTAAGCTGGTTTATTAATTGACTGACTTTTTAAAAAAGATCTTGTTCCTGAATATAAGGTTAACTTCTCTTTCGCTGAATTCTTTGAGCATTTCCTTTGTGCTCTCGTCACCTTTAATATTATTCTCATGAAATGAGCAAATTTCCCATTTTTGAAATTTTCCTTTTCTCTTTTTCTTCTCACTGTTTTGTGGAAATAGTTGTTTTGGCCTTGGCCGTTAAGAACATAGACGTAAAAGCAATTTAAGAAGAAATGTTTTAGGGTATGAATTTGGAGTGCCTGTACTACACCTATACCTTTCCATGCACGTGCTTGTAATAGAACACAACTTAGTCTATGAAATACTTCTATGAAATAAGAACAGCTGTATCAGGACAGACAGAAGACCTCTCTGTATCCTTGAGGGTACATATAGGTGTCAAGAGGTTATGTTGACTTACAGCCAGTTACACTGACTTGTAGCTTTTTATTGAGTCTTGGTTATTTGGATGCTGGTCAATGTCTTCTGCTAAGGATTTTTTTCTTTTTTTTTAATTCCCTAATTCTGGTGTATCGATTAAATACGACATAAATTAAACACAAGTTCTGTGACATTTTTATACTAATGAGTTTGTCCTTAGATGTTTGCTAGCAGTTTAAAAAACAGTGCTTGCTTTCTCTGCTACTGTGGAGGATACCGCTTGTAAATCAAATGTAATTATTTTTTGTTCAGCTTTTAATTTATACATGGTACTACAGCCTGTGTTTCAGTTTTCAGCTCAGTTAGGAGCTATGCAGCATCTAAAGGACCAGCTAGAGCAAAGAACGCGCATGATAGAGGCAAATATTCATCGGCAGCAGGAAGAGCTGCGTAAGATTCAAGAGCAGCTTCAAATTGTCCATGGTCAAGGACTCCAGGTGAGTTAGCTTAACTCTTATGGGTTAGATCTGTAGAGAAGTTGGGGGTCTAAGATAGGACTCTGGCATTTAATTCTGAAATGTGATCCTCCCTACCCTCTGTCAGTTGCCATCTGGACCTGATGTGCCTAAAATCCATAGCATCTGAAGTTTTGTACAATATGGTTGCTGAGGTACCTTCCATCTTGCATCTGAGTGTATCCAGAAGTGCCCTAGTGTATCTTTTCAACCCTGAGTGGCTCAAGCCTAGCTCATGCCTAAACCTAAACGTACAAGAACGTAGTGGTTGTCACTCTTAAATAGGTTTGCAGCCATTAGATTATTCACTCAAAATGCACAAGAAGAGCATTTATCTCCCTTTTTAGCTTGAGGGGTTCAAATTCATACCTCTTGTTTCTTAGGAGATTGTCCTTATCATCAGGCTGTGGCCCTCCTACCCACCCTCCAGATGAAGTGATTCTACTTTGTAGGCAAACTGCAGTAGACATTGAGCCAGAAAGATGGAAAGTCAAGAGGACTGACTCATTATTCAGTGACTGAGAGTGAGAAAGACCTGACCGCCTGAGTTGTGTATTTTAACAGATACTCGTTTTTCTAATTTTGTCATTTGTTCAGCAGCCAGCTGTGGAAGATAATAATGATCCTACTGGGTGTTTCTAGTTTAAAAAACAAAACAAAACAAAACAAAATATGCCATAAGGAAAGAATCTAAATATTTTTATTATAGGTTGTGGATGAAGAGCAGAAAAATTTCCTTCCTGGAAGTAATGAGTATATTGCTTAAACTCAGAGGAGTAGGAGTTTCTGGCACGTGCTATTTTCAGTATTTTATCATGTCTAGTATATGTCTGCCAGCAGTAGACTGCCTTATAGGTGCCTCACAATGGGAGATTGATCTCTTCCTGTGCGTTGTGGAAGAACCTTCTTCAAGCCTGTGGAAGCTAGGGACCAGTATCTTAAGTGCTGCACTTTCTGTGCATATTTACATCATATTACCCTCTGTCCCTTTGCAGTCTTGGGCCTGACTTTTTGTAAAGCCTCAAATATTTTTGTGCTGAGCTCAAGCTTATTAAAATGGGATGATGCTGGAAAAGTAATCAATATGGTTTCCTGATTACCAAGGAAGATTGCATTCTCTGTGTTGTACCTGGATCTATCAGTTCTGACATTGTTCTCTTCATTTGAACTTGTTTAACTGCTGTTTAACTACAGATAGAAGCCTGATCTCTAATCAGTTTTGTCTTTAGACAGATGTGGACTTCATTACAAGTGGGGTCTTTAAATAGTACTTTTTCTTTCAGAACAAATATTAAACCTCAATGTTTATCTGAAATTAAGGATGATTAATTTTTGTCCTATCTCTACCAGTTATAGTAGAGTGTCTGAATACTGACCCAAGAAGGGAGTCAGGCCTTTTGCTCTTAATGGTTACAGTGCAGTCTCAACATCTCTTATAACTAAGATGAAATATGTTTTTGATCTTATATTTATTTTAAAATAATTAAATGTATTTCTGTAACATCTTGAACAACTAACAAATTTTTTTTAAAGCTAACTTGTGGAATTAATTTTTGTTTTTTTAGATGTTCTTGCAGCAATCAGCTTCTGGACTCAACTTTGGTTCTGTGCAGCTTACTTCTGGAAATTCTTCAAACGTTCAGCAACTTACACCAATAAACATGCAAGGTCAAGTTGTTCAGACTAATCAGATTCAAGGTGGAGTGAACACAGGTCATTTAAGTACTCCGCACATGATACAGCAACAGCCTTTGCAGAGTACAGCAACACAGGTAACATTCTCATTAGTGAATTCGCTGGATGGAACATACACTCAGAATCAGAGCTGAAACAAGATATTTGTTTCCCTCGGTGCCCCCCTCCCCAAATATTAGAACAACGTCCATTGAAATAATTGGAAACATGTTCATTTCTTCATATTCCAAATTTTATAGTTGAAGTGCATTTCTGTTCTTGCTAGTACAATTTCAGATCTTGTCATTTTATTTTAAACCTACAAGTTAAATAATGTAACAGGTAGCTTTTTGGAAAGACTGCTATCAAAAAAGTTTTTAGCTTGCTCTTCTTTGAATTTTTGTGAATTTTCAGTTGACGGAACACATAATGTGATAATATTTGTACCAAGTGAGACTGAAACCCAGTGTTCTGGCAGTGGTCAACAGCAAACGCCTAGAAAAGCATAAGAACAAGACAAGCATATGGTGGTGCCGCTGCAGCTGGCTTTACTACTCTTCAGCAGCTTTAGTCAGATGCTATAGGTGACAGCATTGCCTTTGGATTTTTCTTCTATGAGTTTATCCAATTTATTTTTGATTCCATGTAAACTTTTGAAATCCACGGTATCTTGTAGCGAGTTATACAGCTTTATTTACTTCTGACAAATATATGGTTAGGGTTATTTGTGGGTGGGTTGGTTTGCTTGATTTTTTTTTTTTTTTTTTGAACCTTCCACCCAGCTCTTCTACTGGAAAATATACGGAGTGGTATTCACTTTCCACCTTCTCTGTGCCATACATGATTTCAAAGACCTCTGTCATACATATCTCCATAGAAGCCTCTTATTTCAAGCTGGAGAGCTCTAACTGGTTTGGTCAGTTTGTTTATGGAGGCTGTTCATGCTTCTGGTCTTTTTCAGTGTCCTCTTACCCAAGTTCCATACTATCTTCTTGAGATTTGGGAAGAGCAGAACTGCATTGCCAGTACTTAAGCTAAAGGTGGACTTAGAAATTTCATAATTTATTCTGTGTTCTTTTCTTAACAAATCCAGTGTTAGAATATTTTTTTGATTGCTCCTGAGTGAAGGTGTCTGCATAGAATTGTATACTGTAACCCCAAGATCTTGCTCCTAGCCAGCTCAGAGCCCTTGTGCCTCACTTTATTTATCCATGTTGGATTTTATAGCATTCTGTGTCCAGCCATTCAGAACTATAAAGTTGTTCTGTAGTTCTTCACAGCTGATGCTCATTTCTACTATCTGGAATAGCTTTAGTGCAGCCAGCAAGCTTGTTCATCACCCCATTTACACTCCATTCACACTATCTATGGATATGTTAAACTCTGGAAATGGAAGAAAGCAGGTATCACAGTATCTCTCTGGTTAATGTGCTCTTTGGCTCCTTTAGAAAAAAACAATACTTGAGACTTGACTTCCCTGTGTAAAGACTATGATCCACTTCAGTATACCAGATTTATCAACAGATTTCATTGTGACCCGCCTGGATTTCAATCCATAGGGACTCTAGCTTTATATGGTTAGTTTGCTAATCTGACTCTTTCCTTTCTTTAACATATGACGTCGTTTGTTCAGTGGCATGGTCTTTTCTTGTATACTCAGCATTAATTAGTGTTAAGCCACTGATTTGGCTTCTGTCAGCATATTTATATTCCAGTTGTTTATTATGTCATTTTCCCTGTTTTAAATATTTTGTTCTGCATGTTGTTGCTCAAACTTTTAATATTTGCGTAAAAACACAGGTAGACTTGTTTTTGTATTTCTGTGCCATGTTAAAATGGGAGTCCTTTCTAACTGTTCTTAACTACTTCCTTTTGACAACTTGTTCCTATCCCTATTTGAGGTTTCAGAGTTCATGACTTCTCCTCTAAAGGATGCATCAACTTAAACCACACAACTATCCTGCAGCTGTTAACTGTTCTCCATTTTTCAGTTTTAAAATCTCTTCCATGACCTTCTTATATTTAGAAGTGTGAATTAGTTAAAAAACTGTTTAACTCTAAACTTTTTGATTAGATTAGTGCAACTTTTAAAAACCTATCTGGATTCTGCTCCTACTCATGACTTTTTTTCTTATTGTGGCAGAACAGTGCTGATGTGCCATGGAAGAAACAATCTTGTAAAAGGGTTCTCCCCATCAGACCCCAGTTCAATGGAAGAGGCAGGCTGTAGGGGTGGACGGTTTATCAACTTCTGGTTAAGCTAGTTCCAAAATTTGAAGTATGAAGTTGATTGAGGAGGTGTGCACGTTTTAGACTAAGCGTGGCACAGAGATGCTAAAGGAGCGGAAGACTGGATCATGAACAAACAGGATGCAAGTAACTGAAAAATTCTGAAAAAATATCCTTAAGAGGGGGGAAGGTTAATCTAAAGAAGTTTTCAGACATCCTAGGCCAGTCCCACTTCCAAATTGGCAATCAGTAGAAATACCTGTCTTGCTTTAAATTAGGAATTCATTTAGAATAGGAAAACATTGGCAGTTGTAAAGTATGGGCAATGACAATGAGAAGAACAGCTGTAATACCTGATGTTGCTTTTAGTTCCTTTATAAAAATAGCCTTGCTTAACATTAATGGTGTCAATTATGGGGTGGGAAAAGAACTTTAAAAAAATGTGTGCATTTCTTCTGTTAGTGAAAAATCTAAAAACATTTTGAATTAAAAGCAATTTTGAATTTTTTAGTCATGAAAACTTCGTAGCAATAAGACGTGAATGACTGTGATTTTAGAGATGTGAATAAAATTATGCTACAGCTGTACTTCCAAATAAAATGTTATCATCTTCGTGGTATTTCTTTTTAGGTGCTTATAGCTATTTTCAAATGACTAATTTACAAAATATTTTTCTTTGTCAGCATAATCAACAAAATGTAGTTGGTGGACACAGTCAACAGTCTTCTCTTGCCAGTCAGTCACAGAACGCACTCTCGGCCCCTTTGTATAACACTATGGTGATTTCTCAGCCGACAACAGGAAACGTGGTCCAGATTCCTTCAAGCTTACCACAGAACAATAACCAGAATGCTGCTGCAGTAACCACTTTTACGCAGGATAGACAGATCAGGTAAGTCTTGAAGGCTGATACTCAAATGACTTGCTGTAATGGTATGGTTAAGTAGCTATGTCGTATTCAAAAAGGACAAAAGTAACATTGAAAAAATCACGTGGTTTTAACTCTCTTAACTACGTGTACAGTACAATAGATATAGCTGTTAAACTAAGTTTTGCCCAAAATAACGTGTTCTCAGGTTTAGCAAAACAATTGGTGTTGCAGCAAGAAATAAAACTGACAATCAAAACCTGCATTTTTCAACTGCACCTGATGCTTGATTTTGGGGAATTTCTTTAGGAAAGAAATAAAATATTCTTTTTCCTTTATCAGATTTTCTCAAGGTCAGCAACTTGTAACAAAACTTGTCACAGCCCCAGTAGCATGTGGAGCAGTAATGGTACCAAGTACTATGTTTATGGGACAGGTGGTGACAGCTTATCCCACTTTTGCTGCCCAACAGCAGCAGCCACAGACTTTGTCAATAACGCAGCAGCAGCAAAGTCAGCAAGAACATCAGCAGCAGCTCACCACCGTTCAGCAACCAGCTCAGCCGCAGCTGACCCAGCACCCTCAACAGTTCCTACAGGTAATGCAGCATTCTCTAGAAACTTTCTGAAGTACTGACGCTTTCAGCATTGTTAGCTTATCCTGGAGGTGCTTTATCTGAAAACATGGTGCTTAAAACAACCTCTGAACAAGCCTGATGCATGAGATAAGTTTATTTGGTAGACATTCTGTAAAATCCTACCACCTTTAAAGCGAGGTAGTCTATCCTGTAGTTTCAGTCCCTGCTAGGTCCTCTTTTATATCTTCTTCATCCCTACATTAATTGCTGCTCTTCACTGAGCACTAGACAAAGGAACAGGTCTTTTAAAACACCCTGCATTTTCTTTCTAGTCATATAGTAATGCAAGAAAGTGTGAGAGAGGGTCTTGCACAGAATTGCTTGTTTGGGAAGCAGCATGCAGCTGAAGGCAAGGCATGTCCCCATAAGCACGTGGGACATAACATCTAGGCTACAGGGCTGGCTGAGCAGCAGGTAACCTGACGGTTTAAGTGGGAAAAGAGAAAGAGAAAATGGATCAAAAGAGAAGGATGGCAAAACTCAAGGTGTTTAGAGAAAAAGGAAATGCCTCAAAAAAGGGGAGGAGGAGGGGAAAAACAGAAAGTAGGCAGAATTCAAAAGCAAATCTGTTTCTATTTGTTGATTTAACTTAAACACTGGGACATAGCTCACACAGAAGGTAATGCTGATGAGGGAGATACACTGTTAGCTTAGAACATTAGAGAGGAATTGCCCCCAAAAAGGGGTGGATTACAAATCTCAGTTTGGCCTCTATAGTGTTCCTTCACCAAAGAAAGCTCTAAAAGCCATGCAACTCACTATGTAATTTCTGTACATTCTTAACATTCTTAAAGTACTCTGGGAATTTCAGATTTTTTTCTCTAAGAATATACATAATTTAAAATTTTTATTTTGCAGTAAGTGTTTATTCTGCCCTACTATGTGCAGTCTCCCTTTTGCACTGAATGTGAGGGGTCCTGTGTTAAGGGGGAATATATGCAATGCAGTAGATAACTGGAGACTGAACTTACCTTTATATGCAGAAGGAATAGTTCAAGATCTGTTTAGGGCTGAATCAAATTTTCTTTGACTGGGTCACTGACAGAAAATACTGCCTTGTTGAAAAAAAATTTTCATAGGAATATAACTATTTCAGTCATGCATCAGGCAAAGTATTTTCAGCTGTGAGCTGAAATCTCTAATCAAAGAGAGAGCTGAAGGATAGCTAGTGATTTGTATTTGAGCTCTCATTTATGTAGTGGGAGACTGAGATTCTTGAGCTGAATTGAACCACAGCACAGATTTGAATGTGATCTCTCATACCACGGATAAATATTATAACAAGCAGGCTATTCACAGATAGAAGGTCTCTGGATCTCTGCTTTTTAAATTAAAAAGCTTGCAGAGTTCTGACTTCATTCTGATGAAAAACAGATTTGTGAAACCTAACAATCTCCAAAGATCCGTTCTGCTCCTAGAATTTCTTTCTAGGCAGAAGTTTAGGTTTCTAATTCAATTACTTAAGTGCTAGAGTTTAAATAAAACAAATACTTTTTTTTTTTTCTTCTCTCTCCCTTCTTTAAAAGGAGAAAAGGCTGGTGCTGTTCCTGCCTCTGCTCACTGGGGCTTCTTGCAGTCAAATTCTGTAGGTGCCACAGCTGATGTAGTTTACTTCCTAATCCAGAACTGTTCTTCTGGACTGAGACATTCAAGTGTATTTATACTCATCCTTAATTGCTTTTCTTAAATACCATCATTTTTGGGGTCTAAGAGGATTAAAATTAAGAATAAGTACTATTGGAGATAGCATTTAATCTCCTTCAAAAGAGGTGTTTGGATCTACAGATGTGGCAGAGTTTCTTTGATTGCTTGCTTTGACTTTGGGGGAGAAAGTCATGCACTATGTTTTTCATTTGACTGCAGTGACAGCCACCTGGACATGTTAAAACTGCTTCCCTGAGCCCTGTTAGGCTCCTGTGATTCTAAATGGAGATAAAACTGCTATGTGTTCCTATCCATGGTCACTGGCAATTACAAATTCAGTTACAATTGCTTTATCAACTGGTCAGATGCTGAAAATACTGTTTTCTCTAATTAGGTGTATTAGCATGAATTAATCTTTGCATTATTTGTTCAGTGTAAGTGACCAAAGCCAGAAAATTATTTAGATTGAACCGAACCCTTATGAAAAGCTAAAACAAAAAACAAAAAACAACAACAACAACAACAAAACCAGCCAGGCCTGCGTTTCTCAGTGCAGCAGGGAAAATGATTTTTTTCTGTTTGCATGCTTTAGACATCCAGGTTACTTCATGGAAATCAGTCAGCGCAGCTTATCCTTTCTGCTGCTTTCCCACTACAACAAAGCACTTTTACTCAGTCCCACCACCAGCAGCATCAATCTCAGCAGCAGCAGCAACAGCAACTTTCCCGGCACAGAACTGACAAGATGACTGATCCTTCCAAAGTTCAGCCGCAATAGCAGGGGCTCTGCTTCTTTTTGAAGCAAACTACCAGGAGGGGCTGTTCCATAAACAGTTGCACTGAGGCTACAAAGCTAGAAGTACGAAGGCTTTCTAACACCACAGTATTGAGATCATCTAATTTCTGGAATCTGTTAAAGAGAAGCCGCAAGATGAGGATGGGGCCTCGTAGTTGCCCCAGTTTCTGTGTTCAAAAGGATTTGCTGCCATGTGTTAGTTTATCCAGGTGAAATCTCAAGTTGTGACTGAAATGAGAGGGATGCTGAAAATATCGGTATTTTTTATCAGTCCTGTAAATTTTTGAAGTGTTAAAATGGACATGGAGCAATTGTTTGAATTAGCTGACAATAATGCCAGGAAAATAGTCCAAAAAAAATCTAATTTTTTCAGATAACTATGGGACAGTAAATTTTTTCAAAATGTTGTGTGAAATCCAGGTCTCTGTTGTACAGATGCTGTAAAATATTGTGTATATGTCTGCATAAAAGGAGAAAGAGCAAAATATTTTATATGATGCATGAAAACGTAATCTGTTATTTGTAGGTTTGAATATGTTTCCCTGAATTCTCACACCATACTCAGACTAATGTTTTCTTCTGTTCTAGCCTTTTGTTTACAACATGATGCATCATTATTTTCGCCTTTAATGTGGGCACAAGTCTCTCGTTCGTGCTTTGTCTGTGATGTCGCGGTTTGTTCGGTGAGGTATAGTGTGTCCGTTAGTTGACTTCTCGAGGTTAAATTATTGATGAAGCTGTTCGAACTGGTGATCACGCATCAGGGTTCAGAACATTCAGATTCATGAATATCATCAATCATTTCTTAATCAATTCATCGTTTTATTTGGAAAATAGGAATTTGCACTGCTTTCCTGCGGATGGTTTGGAATTTTACTCCCCAAAGTTATCTTTTGATATAGTTCATAGTTGGAAATATTTATGTAAAAGGTATAAAAAGAAAAAAAAAAAGGCAGTAATTTTCAAGAATGTTTCAGTTATAGGAGTAATTTGCACAAAAGTATCTTTACATTTAATAACCTTTTGGGCACTTTTTAACCACTTTCTCTGTGGTGAGAATTGTAACTTGTTAAAATATGTTGGAATCTTTTTATTCTCCTTCCAAAATTAGACCTTTCTTTAGTCAGAACTGATTCAGGGTCATTTTAACAACAAAAAACCCCATAGTGCCTTGATTTTAATTCAGGTGATAATGTTGAACATCTTGAATTACAGTGTCTTGAATCTGTAACCATTTTCAATTTTGAAGTCTTAGTACATTGTCGGCCTAACTTGTGTATCTACTTCATAGCTATTTCTGTACTGTGTTCATTGTAGTAATGGTCTGAGTTGAGATCACGAGCGTTTCTGAGAGGCCCTCCCCCTCAAACACTAATCTCACAGAATACTCTCTAAAATCTCGGACCTTGAGGGTAATACTCTTTTTAATAGATCTAAAATAGATGTTACTCCTTTTGCAGGAGCAGGAATAGTAATCTGATTTTTTACAAAAAATTTTTTAGTTTTTTGGCGTTTAAAGTATGTGTTGGGGGAGATCATGATTGCATTTAACACTACCAGGCTATTGATTTAAGAGATATCACTGAACTAAGACTTCAGAGGGCAACTTCACTCTGTAAAGATAATAAAAAGATCCAACAGATAAGATGTGCTATTTTAAGTAAATGTTAAGTAGATTTTTATGGTACTAGTTTGTGAAAAAGACAACTTCAGAAGAAAATGAATAAATGAAGGTAGATCTGATAATTAAAAGAAACAACAAAAACCAGTTGAAATTAGTACTAGGGAGAGAAAGCTGGATTAATCTTGAATACTGAGGAGAAGTTGAATGAATGTAATCAAAAGGCAATGGACTATTTTATATTATGAAACAGTGTGATTGTATTATTGGTTGAACCAAACCCACAGGAAGGTAACACCAGTTTAGCAAGCATTTGGTAAGACTGGTTACCTTTTAAGGCTAGCCATTGCTGCTGCACTTGTCCCTCCATTAGGTCTGTGTTATTCCCCAGCTATAAAGCAAGAGTTTGGCACCAAAAAGCACAGTAGTGAACAAGGAAGGAGAGTGTGAGAAATACAGTACCAAAGAGAACCTGGAGCAAGAAATAGATGCCAATACCAAACACAGCAAGGAACAATTGCAGTTCTTTAAAGGGATTTCTGGCGTTCTCTGAGCTGGAATAATTGTCAGAAACCCCTTTCTGTAAAGTTTTGTCTAAAGAAATCTTGCCTTGCTCTACTATGCCTATCACACCATTCCACCTATGTCTAAACTAAGCTGCATTGACTAGAGGTCTGTGCTATCAGTACTTTTGCTTAATAAAAAATAGCTTAGATAAAATTTTTAACCAATTACAATAATAATCTAGCACTAAAAAAGAAAACTGGGAGAGCTTTAATAGTGCTGTTAGAACTATTGAATAGTGGTAAAATAGGTTGAATAAGCTATTACACTGAGAATTAAAAAAAAAAAAAAATACTAGCCAGACAGTTGAATAATGCAGCTTTTTATCTAAAGCTTCATTTAAACTTCACTTCCCCTCTCCCCCTCCCCAGCTGTTCTGGTGTGCTGCTATAGATCTGTCAGTAAAAAGGCTAAACCAGGTGAGAGAAGTTAGATGATGAGAATAGCATGGCTACTGGAAGAGAACTATAGAAATGTATGCTTTGATCACGAAGCTTTGTGTAACCTCAGAGAGAGGTCATTCAGTTAGAACTACCAGCTAATAGAGAAAAGTATAGAAGATGGGGAAATTCAAAGAAACTGGAAAAATATAGCATGCATTTGGAAACATTCCTACCATGAATCAGGCAAACTTTTATTAAAGAAAAAAAAAAAGTGAGTACATAGTCCCTCACCCAGATTCTGTGCAAGGATGCAGATGCTTTGTTTGACAGGTAACAACTAAAAGATTTATATGTCAAGGGTCTGTGGCTTCTCCTACTAGTTGACTGCTAAACTGTCCTTGATTTTTAGTGGGAAGATGACCGGACTCTTTCCTCTTTCTTAATCAGCCTTTTGCTTCTGCCTGACTTTTTTATTACAGTCATAAGACTTATTTGCAACATCCTAATAAAGAGTATGATAATGAATGCTGTGATGCTGCAGGTTGTGGAGAGTGAACGTTATGGAATGACTACGACAGAAGGGAAGGAGTTGGTTAGGGAGAGGATTGTATTCATGAAGAAATGCTCTGATGACAATAATGGAGCGAAAAAATACAGCATACTTGCCTGACAGTGAGAAGACAGAAATTGTTTGCCTGTGATGAGTGAGGATTTGAAGAAAAGCTTCTAGGATAATTTCAGAGAAAAAGAATATAGCTATTTTTATATTATATTTAATATATATTATATTTGTATATATATATGAAAGGATTCTAGTAGGAGCTCTCCATATGCCTTCCATTTCATCTAGAAGGTTCACCTTCTGCACTACGGTTCCAGTGTGTCACCACCTTTTGTGGGCATCTCGCCTACTGCCAAACACCAAAATTAGTAACCCAGTATCCTTACAGCAGATAGGTCTCATTTCAGCTTTATATAAAAATAAATACAATACAGCTCTATCAGGCAGTTTTTCACAGAAATTCTCTGAAGAGTCAAATAGCACTTTCTTTTCCTTTTTTTGGAGTAATAACAAGCACTTTACTGAAAAGACTATTTGGAAACAGTTTATTTCTTTAGGCAGTGAAACTGTTAAAAAGGGGGGCATCAAGGCATAACATGCATAAAACTGTCAAGAGAGACATTTCTGGAAAATGTTTCTTTAATATGGTGGTCCTTTGAGGCTCAAAGTGCAAGATTAAAAGGCTTCTAAAACTGGTTGGCTTTGTGTTTTAATATGGCTACGGGAAAGGCCCGACGATAATAGCGTCCTTTGAAGGAGACTTTTTAAGTTGCACAGTTGCCTATGAGAGAATCATCTGGAGGCTCATTTGCCTGTTCAATAATCCTAAGTGTCCCTTAGGATTATAATTTGCATGAAGATGTACTGAAGGTTTACAGATGTGGCCTTTTTGAATGTTGAAGATAATTCAATAACTGTTTGTATTTTTGGAGATTTAACCCAGGTATTGTTATGAGTGTGTTAAATGTCCTGGCATCAGGAGATGCCAAACATGTCAGATTCATAATTTTCTCTGTTTGAAATTGTTATTAAAATGATGTACAGTCAGAGGGCTACAAAAATGGTTATTTTGATTAAAAGGGAAAAAAGAGACTAGTTTTAATAATTTTTATTTTTTTATGTATCCCTGGTGGAAAAAGTTGAAAAGAATTTGAAGCGAATTTGGATAAAAAAAGACATATTTAAACAAATTGTAGTAGATGAGACAACTGTGAAAGAATGTTTGAAATTGTCTTGGTTGTCCATGAGACTGGGTAGTTGCTTTTTCAGTATCATGATTTTTTAACACTACATTCCTTGTCTCTCTCTCTCTCTCTCACTCGCTCGCTTTTTTTTTTTTTTAAACAGGTAATTTTAGGCTCTGCTATGCTTCATGCTGTCATCTGCATGAATTTTGCCAGCATGAAATGCTATATTCAAAGAAATTTTACCTAAATAAAAAGGAGGGGAAAAAACACAAAACAAAACACTGTGTCTGAACAAAATACTGTATGGCCTAATATAGAGACCCCAGCTAAGACTGAGAGGTGCTGCACTAATAGACAATCAACGGAAAGTTATTTATGAAACACTTTTGGGAATGGTCTTAAAGAAGTTACTGCTTTGAAAGCAGGTTTTTTTTTTTTTTTAAACAAGAAAGGTGAAAAGTATTTATTTTAAAATATATCAGATTGAACTTTTGAGTTTTTAAGCAGTGTTGATTTCACAGTGTCTTGAGTTTCAGTTTTGTTTTGTATTTTTTAACTGGCATTACAGTTGTGTGCATTTTAAAAAAAAATAGTGCCGCTCATACTGACGTCAGGAGATGTAGATACAATTCCCTGGTGTTCATGTGACCATTACTAACTGTCAATTTTTAACTGAATAAATGTAACTCATTTAAAATTTTGCTTCTTGTAGCTTATAAAGCTCTAGAATTTTTTGAATTGCTTGATGTCACACTTATCAGACAGCTCCAGCGTGAAGAGCTCTCTTACCATTTCCACAAATGTATCATCAGAGGCACTTTCCCTCTCCAGACAAATGACTTGTGAAAAGTTGCTTGATGTCAATCTTCTCTTCTCTCCCCTACCCAGATGAATGACTTGTGAGATGTTTGGTAAAAAACGCATACTGTATTTTTCTTGTCTACCCTCTGTATCTCTTCATAAATTGATGGCCCACTCTAATGTGTAGAGACCTTTGATTTGTGTGTTTACATTGCTGTCTTGAAATTACACAGCTTGTTTGAACGTGCACAGCTTGCGACTACTTTTGTATCTTCATGCATACAGACTGTGGTCTGTCAAAATGATTGAGCAGCACTGCAGACTATAGTCATGGGCAAGGGAAAGTTTATACTTGGCCCTTTCTCAGCTTCTGGCATAGTCAAAACCGCCTTCTTTTACCTCCCCTTTCTAGGTTATTGCTTCTGCTGGTGAATTTTCAAACAATAGTGTTTTTAAAGAAGTGTACAGGTGCTCTGAAATGCAGGCTCTGCCCCTGAAGAAGGAAGCAAAGACTTCACTTGGCTAAGAGCACAACCCAGTTAGAGCATGTAGTGATGCTTTGTAAGAGCTGTGTGATAACCAGTTAGGGTGCTCACATCCATTCTTACTCATCCTTTTGCACTGATCAGAGGTGTGAATGTCAATAATTTAATAATCTGGAATTTTGAAATTAAACGTTCAAGGAAAGTCTGGAAGTCCTAACTGAAGCTGAATATCTGTAGAAAAGTAGGTTTAGATGTTTTTACAGTCTGCAGTTCCTTTCTTTCAGTAGTACCCTACTACATGCCAGGGTGAAGATGGTGATCTTTTTTGCCTTTGGGAATTAAGTAATACTTGTACAGGCTGTATACTGGTTTTAGATGCCATAAACACCTTACACATCAGGACTCTTAAACAGAATTTGCTATCAAAGTTGTGTAGTTTATAACTATTACACCCAGCAGTGATAAGAGTGATAGCAAGTAGGAAGCAAGATCATCAGTTTTCTTAAAACTGAACTTTGGAAATATTTTTCCATAACCTTATCAAGAATTTTAATTATAACTGCTGCCACACATGAAGCAATGTTGTTCAGTGACATTTTGCTGTTGTGCAAGCTCAGAAATCAGAACTACACTTACAGGAGAATACAAGTGTGAAGCAGCTGTAAAGATTAGAAAGTCAAAGGTTGGTTAGCTCAACGCTTCTGCGTCTCAAACATTAGTGATACAAATTCCAGATGATGTCAGCTATTAGAAGAGAGCGTATTACTGTTACACCTATTTAGCACTTACATTTTCCCTTAGGAATGAGATTTAAATCATCCAGAATACATACCTGTAGTACCTACTACATATAGACAGGTGCAACCATTATGAGAGCAGTACAGGTTAAATTTAACCTGTATCTACGTTGGCAAAAGTCTGTAGCTGTAACTTAGTAAGAGTTTTGACTTCGACTGTGGTTTACTACCACAATTAATAAAGGCAAGGTAATGATCCCAAGTCATTATGGAAAAGCAAATGCCATTGCATAAGTTTCAGGGACATAGGACTAATTAAGGATAACTTGTTACCTTAGGATGAAATGGATTGGGGTGAAACTGCACGATGCTCTTCCTTCAGGCCTGAGTGTTGGTTTTTTTTTTAAATATATTAAACTCTGGGACTAGCCCATAGGCTCAACTAATCATCCCTTCTAGAAACAAGGTGTTGCAAGACCACTGCTGTGAATAAAAGCACCAACCAGACTGCAGGCTCCTGCACAGTCTGTCCTGAGCTGGTGGTGCGATCAAAGCGAGCGGGAGCTTGTACAGCAGCAGCATGCTGTTTACAGAACTGGGTGAATACAGTCACTCCTTAACTAACTTCCAGGTTTCCCAGACTGGTAGCTAACTGCTATGCTGTATTTCAGAGAGCAAGTCCTAGCACTAGCCTAGAATATACATACCTGTTAAAGCTGCTTTAAGAACAGGCTTGCTTTTCAGTGCTGTGAACTGTACCTGTACTTTGGTTCACTATGTTTTTGAAAACTTTGCACTGGCAGGATATAGCGTTATCTTAATCTTTGCTTACTGCACTTTGCCATTTAAAATGTAATGAGACAGCCTTTACCTAAAAATTTGTAAATAAATTATGCACCTTTAAAGCTAACAGCAGCCTCATTTTAAGCATCTTAGCTGATATGAACGTTCTTCATCCCAACAGAACAGCGCATCATCACTTGTACAGCCAAGTTTGCTTCTGTTACTCAAGCCTGCATGGCAATGAGTTCTAGGTGGAGTGCACTTTAAGGCTTCATTTGTGTGCACACGCTGCTTTACACGTTTCTGCTTTAGAAGCTCCTTTGAACTCACCGGGCTGAAAATTACTTCCGTAATGACACTTACTTGCAAGACAGATGGGAAATTTGTGTTAGACGGTCGCATGTTTTCCATGTGGCAGGCGCAGAGATTTGCAAAGCCTTCCCTTCAACACTTAAATATTCACTTGCTATATTTAACATTCTGCAGCTATAAAGGAACAAGAAATTGCATAGTGTGATAATTAAAACTTCAGCTAGTTAGTTAGTTACCTTAAGTGTTTGTTTCATATTCTAATATGCAAGAGAAAACACTTTTAAAAGAGAACATGATCATTTAAGCTTTTTCTAGATGGTGTTCATGAAAAAGCTTAGGGCCTTAGCTGGCTAATAAAACCACTGGCTCCTTTCCCCAAAAGTGCTATCTCTTAATGCCTCAGGACATGATAAGCCCACGTGTGACACACTAGCCCACCAGTACAGCATCAGGCCTGCCCTGCAGCCTCGAACCACATGTTGTATTTAACTTAACAGAAGATTTTTTGCAATTCTCAGCCCTGCCAATGGCAGAGTGACCTGATCAGCTTAAACACACTAAAACAGACCCACACTGGGCACTTTTGAATATTTTTCATATGTTCCCCTACTTTTTTTGTTTGTTTGTTTGACTCATCAGAAAGTAAATCAATCCAGACCATTTTAAAACCAATTACTGACCATATTTATTTGTACAAGTGAAATGAAGCTGATGTGTGTGTTGTTTTAGTAACCTCAGGAGTTCTCTTATCCTTCCTTAAGCGTCGTCCCCCCCACCCCCTTAAGGGTTTGGCTACCATTTTATAGCTGGAGTATTGCTATAAACATTAAATCTTGACCCTCTCCCTATCCAGCCCGTTCAGCTTTTTTTGTTTTAACTCTGGTTTAACGCTCCTATCAGTCAGTAAATAGTTTGTCCTGTCAAAATCTTGGAAGATAGATAGCAAGCCAATGCTGCGGCTAGACGTGGAATAGACAAAATAATCTAGTCTCACAAGCCTGGCTCCTCTAAGGTGCAACTCATTGAGGCTCTTGAAAGGAGGAAAAAAATTAAACAAAGGTGCACCAATGAGCCTACTGTACAGTTCGTTCAACCAGCTGTACATGCCACGTGGTTCCTCCTGAATCTAGCTTTTGGAATAGGGAGAAGCCAAGAGAGATTAAGTAAGCAGACTAAAACAAAATCAATAACTAACTTCTTCCAAAATACAGGGGGTGAGGAGGGGGCAAATTAGAGCTGACGCAGATTCATTAAGAAGAAAACTTCAGCCTCTCAAGCACCAGAACATTAGCTCAGGTCCCCGAGTCTGAATTCAGAAAGCATCAAGAGTTACTGCAGCATCAGCCCATCTCCCTTCTTTTGCCCACCATGTACTTCCCTGAACTGTTTCAGCTACAGCAAGCAGATTTACTTCAGTTACCAGTACACAGTGATCAGTAAACCAGTTACCAGTAACATACCTCTTCAGGTAAGACCCCCTATTTTCAGTATCTTTTCATTAAAGAAAAAGCCTTATTAAAATTTAGGAGTTTCTGATGCAGAGTTCCTCTGAAGGCTAAGCCACCTTTCCTCATGCAATCTGTCTATAGATAGTTCAGCACAGCCCAGTGCTGCCCGCTTCTTTGGTGCCAATGCAGCATCGAGGAGGAAATGAAGAAAGCTGCTAAAATCCCTAACAACTGAACGGGCCAACATTCAAGAGAGATGGCTGGTGTCTGACAAGTGCTTCGAGGCTGTGTGAAAGGACACTGTCCACTAGATGTAGGGCAGCAAACAGTGCTGCTAAAAATACATCATTAGAGTCCTTGGTCATCAAAAGACTTCAATTACATCATGACTAGGCTAGACTAGACCAGACCCTTTAAATTTTGAAAGATTCCAACAGAGTTGAACTGCTATGATTTGTAGGAACTACTAAAGTGCCTGCTAAAACTTTTGCTAAAATTTCAGGGCCTAGATAGCTAATTTTATAATAGATAAACAAGATTATAGGTCTTCAAGGATTTAAGTTTTTAAACACAAACACTGATTTAAGACCAGCATTCAAACTAAATTCCTATCTTCCTGGCCATAATTAGACATCAAATACATTGCCGTGACTGCTCAAAAGTAGTAGTTGGCATCACGGTAAAGTCTGCAATAGTAGCAGTGTAGATTTGTTCTGCACCTTCACATTTACCACTACCAACAACATATTATATAGTTTCATTTTTGATATTAAAACAATTACGATCATCAAAAGACACCTTTAAGTAAGTACTGCATATAACGTTTAGAAAATGTCTACACTGGAATTTGGCCAATTGGTTTGGCTCTTTTTTTTTTTTTTTTTTTTTTTTTTTTTTTTGAGCAGGGAATTTTAGAGGAACAAACTGCAGCCTGCAGCACCACGGTGACTTTACCCAGGACACGTCCTTCTGAACACACTGTAATCCAGCAGCAGCACTTTTGGTTATACAACACCGCAGTAGTCCAGTAAGCACTTAGAAGTTAAGGCCTGTCCCTACCTCGGGTTCCCTGTTCCTTCCCTGCTTTAACATGACCTCTGCTACAAATCCCCTCCGAGTCAGGATTTAGGCACACTCCAGTAACAGTGTTTCTAAGCTGTGGGAAAGAACAGGACACAGTTATTGGCTACATTGTTGGGTTTAAAACAAAACAAAAAACATTGCATCATCCAGGGTTTTACTGCAGTCCTGCCAAGCAGCTCCCTTCCTTCAGGTCCAGACATGAATGTTGAGACCTGGAGCCTGAAATTATTTCACACTAGTGTGTCTTGAAAGGTATGGAGCTGCCGCAGTCTTGCAGTTTAGAGAAATCTGGCATTAAGGGGTGTTTCTTGGCAGAGAAATTCAAGAGAAGGACTAGGGAATGGTCTGTTCTTGGGCTTTAAATTGAGCAGTCTAATTTGTAACCCTCCATCTTACATTAGCTTCAATAAGGCAAATTACATAATATTAAAACCCTATCTTCTACTTTACAAGTAATACATGCGTTTCCTCTGCTATTCAAATCTTTGTTAAAAGATTTTAGTTAAAGTTAAAATCTTAGCGGGTTGCCCAAGCTATTAATTCAGAACCCAGGTCCTCACTGAACAGCAGAGGAAAAGCATGTATTTCAGTAACCCATATAACCTAAGTTGTCAACTTGCTATCAGTTCATAAAGCCTTTATAATTGGTGTTTATAACAATACCTGAAACAAGTTTAGCAAACTTTCATCACCTTAAGTATAAATCATTATTTTAGCCTGTATGAAAGGAATTATGAGAATAATCAAAAACAATACTGAAAATAACTCAAATGGAGACACTATGCTTTATTAATACTCCTCCAGATTACATCTCTATTTCTAAAAGGAAAATATGAACACATCTAAGTCTAAGAATTCCATTATTGCTCAATCCTGGGAATGGACCACTTTACTTTCCAAATACTTCACTGTTTTCAAATAAAAAAAATAAAAAAGAGAGAGAGAGAGAGAGTCAAATAATATTAGCTCCAGACAGACTGCCTATTGAACACCGTTGTTAATCACCGCACATCAATTTCCTGATAAAAATCCCTGATGGAGAAGTTTGCCCTCTAATTTAAATGTATAAAATTCTCCGTTGGTGGCGCAACCGCTCAGCGGTATAGGAACCACTCCTAGGTTTCTTGTTGCTTAGATTATCCAGCCTTGGATGCATCCTGGTTCTGAAGAACTTGGAGGTGAGAGTCAGAAGTTTTCTACTTAACACTTTCTGTTGAGCAACATGGAACAAAACAGGGCCTCTTCAGAGAGGGCTGTTTACTCAGCCGTAAGAATAAGCGCTTGAGGAAACAGGAAAGGTAGCCATGTGTAACAGAGGAAGAAAACAGGAAGCTTCAATATTTATGAATGTAGATCCTCAAAACTGAGCCAGATTCAGCAAATAAGAAAACTCCTCAAATCTCACCAAGGGAGCAGGTACCACAGAATACACAAACCAGACAATGAGCAGATCTCCACTGCAGAAACTGTCCATAAACGTGTCAATCCCTCAAACCATTTGCTATAAAAAGTACAGTGTCTCATCTTCAGTGCTTGTTTAACTATAATCCTGTACATTATATACAAGAAGGCACAAGGATAGCTGCTTAGCGCTTCCAATCCTTGTTCTTTTGCAATGATGGAAAAAAAAAAAATTTAAAAACCAGAGTCTGGACTTATAAATAGTGCAGAAAATGCAAATGCTAAGAAGACAATGCCTCCTATGATTGTCACTGAAAAAGAAAAACATAAATCAACAAAAAATTAGATACTGAGCAAATTAAATATATTTCATTATACATTACAGAGTTCCATCTTAATCATGTCTGATTCCCAAACAACTGTACTTTCAATTTTACATCGCAAACACTGGATGTTATTTCTAGCTCAAACAGTGTAAGGATTTCAGTGTAATGCTACTGTCTAACTGTACTTACAAGAATATATTTTGGTCTTAGAAGGAAGCTTACTTTTACTTGTATTAATTTAGCTAGTATAAAACCGGGGCTAATTCTTGCCATGGAATATTTGGCTGTATGGGTGTAAATAAGTTTATAACATTCTCATGCTGGAGCAACTCGTCAGTTAAAGGGACATACTAGTTAGCATTTGTTGCACAGTTTAAAGTAGCTGAAGTATTGAAAACACCAGGAGTGTCAACTGTTTGCAGAGGTGCAAGCTGCCAAAAGGTGGGACAGTATTCTGGGAAAGTATCACTGTATTTGCCCCATTCTTATGCTATTCTCTAAATAACCTAAGGGCTAGATGGATCTTTGGTCTGACCCAATAAGGAGATTTCTATGGCCAAAGAACCATGCTGGGCTTATTAGTAGCATTTGATTCCTTAAATCACAGTAAATCGAGTAAACTGTCAGGTTTAATTACGGCTGAACTCCTGGCCTTTTCTCGGTAAGAGCAACACAAAGCAGCAACGCACACTGAGGCTGGGCAGCTGCTCAGCACCCTGCCTTGCAGGAGACGCAAGCAGCCCTATGAAAAGTACAAAGTAACCCCTAGTTAATGACTGGGGGGGGGGGTAATGACGGGGGGGGGGGGGCACAGCAAGGAGGCCAAAAACCACAAACTGAAAAACCCAACTGAATTTACAAAAGATTCAAGAGACACTCCAACTTTTAAGCTCCTTCCTATACTTCTAGTATTGAAATCACCATATTTAACTGCTCCCAAGCATGTAGTCATTTACATCACAGGCATTACTAGCATTAATATTTTTTGGGTAGAAATGAATTTTCACTTACCAGTCCTAACAGAAATTTTCTGTGCTATCATTCTCCCTCCGATAACTGCTAAACCCGTGCACAGGCAATGCCCCACTGTTCCCCCTACTGCCACACCATAGGGATCCTGAGAAAAAACACAGGAGTGAAACATCAGCACAGTTGAAAACCTGTTCGTCTTTCAACAGCCTCCTACCATGAAGGAACCAAGATTTCACAGACTGCTGTTACACACTGTCAAGCATGTGGAATGTTCTTTGCTGTTTACTTTGCTCCACTATCAATCACTGCCTTAAAGAACAGTAACAGCGTACCTCAGCTAGCGAGAGGGACTATGCATCTTACTAGCACAGGAACATATGGCATGTTTCAACCAAGAAGCATCTTCAAGTGGTTTATAAATATAGATTCAGAAATCACTCTGCTGTATTTAAACAATTATACAGCCTCGAAAGGGAAGGTGGTAGCTGTTGAGAAACAAAAGCATGCATCAGTTGGAAGAATACCAACCTAATTATTAAGGGGAAAAAAAAAACAAAAAACGAACAACAACAAAGAAAGAACTGCAAATGCAAAGTTTCAGTAGCCAAGACATTCCAGCTCCTCTGTTCAGCGTCACAGGCTCGTGTTCTACCCAAAATATCAACCAAAGATGGAAGTATGAAAGAAAGAATTTAGTCCCAGAAGAGAATAAACTGCTTTCAAAATTTATTATCAACAACAGCTTTTGCATCATTACATAAAGAATTTCTAATCAATACATTAATAAATCTATTTAAACAAGTTTCTCACATGTCCTTATAAATTATGTAGTTTGGGGCAGCATACATATTAAACGCCTCATAAAAAACAGAGAACCTCGGCACTAGAAACAGAAAACAAATTTCTAAAGAAAGATGAAGAAAGTAAGGTAAAAAGAGCACTTTTCTGTTCTACAGAGATAACCTAGGGAAAGTGGAGTCCCCTGCAAATCTCTCCTTCAGAAAATTAAGTGAGATTTTTGCCTCGGGAGTAAAAGCTGCTGCTTTCACATGAGGAATGCATGAAGTCTCTAAAAGCCAAACAGAAATTTTATTTAGGAAGTGATCTGATCCCAAGCAGACATGGACAAAACTGCCTGATCAAGACAACCAAAACTACAAGACAGCGAGGAAAGCTAGCAAGTATGACGGAAAACAACTGACGATCTAAGCAGCCTATGCCTGGAGCAAGCTGATGGAGTACGACAGCAGTCATTCCAAGTGAAGGGGAAAAAGAGAGAGAGCAGAAGAGTTGTACCTAGCAGAATACATTCACCTCCAGAATCTGGAACAGAATCAAGTATTCCTGGACCTCCTCACTTATCCGCTGTCAGTAATTATATGTAAAGCCCACAGGCAAAAAGTGCATCTCCCCCCTCCCCCCCGCCAATCCCTTAATGTTGTCCCTGGAAGACAACAACTTATGACTGCTTGCGTTAGCGTGTATCTTCCGTAGGAACAGCGCCCTGATACAGCCAAGACAAAGTCAGTCTAATATGACATGATGGAATTTCTTTTCCCTTTTCCTTCTCAAAGACTTTGACAAATGAACAGTTCTTATACACAAGAAACTATTAAAGAAGCCAAATCAAGTTCTCAAGGAGTGCTGTCAGGATGAAGTTCATTAAGACAGATTTAATTTGTTCCCCTTGTATATGCACCAAGACAGTTAAATTATCACCCTTTTTTCTCCAAAGGAGCCCTGTTTCATCCACTGTGATGGATGGATGGATACTACTCACTTAATGAGCAGCCATATAGTATTTTGTTTTCTCTTCACTGAAGAACGGTCCATATGGTCAGTGATTTACTACGCTATTCAAATCAGAATAAAAAGATAATTTCTTTCCTCGTAGCATTTCTGCAATATTCCGGATAGGTATCTTAGTACTTCACAAACAAGAATTTACCTGAATAAATTATGAAACAAAGGAGTACAAATTAATCTCATAGATAAGATGAAAAAAGATCCAAATCAAAATCATTCATTGATTTTGAAAGCCAAGACAGACGCTTTTTTATTCCCCCAGTGCTGAGCATGTATATGTTAAAAGCATAGCACCCATTGTCTTTAGTTGCAACACGCAACATTTTACAAATCAGACTCCAGGGTCTGATGGACACCTTTTGATGGGACACGCGGAAAATGCAGAGCAGAAGTCAACAACTACCCGTGAAAAGATGGACATAAGCAACTTGCCTAGCACCACGTAAAAACTCTGGCAAAGGCAGCAATATTTCCTAATTTTCCAAGATGGCATTTAAGTGCCTGAACAATGAGATCATTCTCTCTCTTTCCGCTGCTCCCAGCCTCATTTGCTCTAAGCACCTTCCCTATTTTGTAATAAAGGGCAAGAGGTTCCTACGGATTATAGTCTCTTTCATTATGCAGCACTGATTTATTCCTATAGAAGGTCTACAAGTACGCCAAGAGAAGCATGAGTCCTAGGGAAAAAAATGTAAATTATCTCAACGCATGCAAAGAGTGCAGGCAGACTCCTCCTGTTTACTGAAAGGGTGACCATTGGCTTTAATTTTCCTTTAACTGTATTACAGTTGCATGCATTCCAATCATCTCGCCGAGTAAGAAGACTACGTCCTTTGTCTTTCTCCTCCTCCTTACTTTTCAGATGAGGGTGATCATTTCACTTACAGCATTACCCCAAAGCAGTTTGGAATTTATTTTAGTTCTATACACTGCAACAAACGTATTTACATTTTTTAAAAGAGCTACCTTTAATAGTAAAGTTTGTTAAGATGAAGGTCTTTTTCAAAGACCTTCAGTGTGTTAACTGTATCTACCTCACGCCATAAAGGAAAAGAGGTTCTATAACATCTCTTAAAACTGTAACAAAGAACAACTGTATTCAACTGTATGATATAGAACAACTATTTTCAGAAACTTTAAGTGCAGTCCTAATCATGTAACAATAGTTTAAATAATATACAGAATCTCAGTGCATTTATTTTCAGGTCTCAGTGCAGCTGTAACATTAACTAAGGCAAAGCAAAGCGGTAGGTGTGAATCTGATACTTCAAACAAGGGTATTTTGTCTCTCTGGCTTATCTGCAACCCAAGGAGGGCAAAAGAGCAGCGGGCATTCTGAAACACTCACCTCTCTTGCTGCCAAGACTATGGTTGTTAACTGGGAACGATCACCCCATTCTGCTAAAAACGTTAGAGTGAAAGCCTGAACAAAGATTGGAGAAATAAAGTGTAGCCATTTCTTCTGAGGTATAGTCGTGCCTGGCCCTGTTTCCACATCTCCCGGCCCATTTAAGAGTTTAGTTCTCTGAAGCTAGAGAGGACAAGCAAAAAAATAGAAAAAATACCATAAGATTAGAAATGTCACCTAAACAACCCAAAGCAAATACTTCAAGTGCAAAGCTAGTCATTTAACACCTGAAATGTTATAAGCCTCCATGCTTCATTATCCATATACTGTTTATATTAGACGGCATGTCAGAAGACTAGCTACATATTCTATTTGTAATCACCTCTAGCCGCCAGTTACTGTCCATCTTAAAGCTTGTATTTACACAGTTTCAGCAGGAATAACAACTGGTTTCTTCCTATTTTTAAAGCAGGGATTCCTTCTCCTCTTCACAAGAAAAAAAAAAAAAAGTTGTTACTTGTAAATTCCCTTAGAAACATATTAACTTAAGATCTCGATAGTCTTAAGTGATGGCTTTCGAATTAGGATTGATAAAATGAACAATAACGATTAAAAAAAAAAAACAACCTTAAAAGAAGATGAATGTTTCACACTACCTCTTGAAAGTGGACCAGTCCATTTAGAAGGCTATAGTGACAGAGACCTTTGCTGCAACATTACAAATCTGTTATTCTACCTGACTATAAGATAAATAAAAGGAGAGATGAGAGCAAGTGTTAGTGTCTTTTATGCTGGTAGATAATTTTTTCAAAACCAGATTCTATGGAGAAAATTGCATTTCTCCAGACAAGACAGGCATACCACAGAACTGGAGTCATCTGTTGAAACAATCTCCAGCGGCTCTCTTCTGTCTAGCTTATTACACATTTGCTGTGTTAGATCCTTGTTAGTCACACACATGACTGAGTAGCCTGGGCATGAAATATAACGCAGTTCTGCAACTTCAAGGCTTTCACTATTTCATTAACTGTACTTCACAGAAAGTTTGACTTACTTCCTCATCTTTTTTTTTAATTTCTGCTTGAACTTCCTCTAGCTCCTCCTGACCTTCATCTGGGCTCATTTTCAAGCCTTCCCGAAGCATTCTGATGCCAAAAATTGCAAACAGCGCAGTTGACACATAGTATGTATACACACGAGGAATAACTGTGGTGGCATAGCCGAACAAAACTGAAAAGAAAACAAATGTGTAATTTCAAATATGAGGCTCATAATTATTCTTCCCATATCTAAGAAATGCTCACTAGCAAAGTCTGCAATTCAAATATCCACTGATATCTAGAGACTTCATTTTTTGTTAGTTTCATATCATTTTACATTTTTGCCAGATAACAACAGTCTATCAACTCAAAGCATTCCTGGTTGTACCAGAAACTGAAGCCTGTTAGCACACATCAAGGACAGCAGGGTAAAGTTGACGTGCTGCTATTCTGAAGAGTCAGTTGAAGCAAAATTGTCATCCTTGATTGGAAAGATAAGTCTTGCCTTTCTCCAAGCATGCCAGGTTAGATTAGCAAACCCTGTTAAATTAGTCATGGTCTGTGTCAGTTGATTCCATTTATATCGATGACTACATGTTGGATAGCATCTCTTTCCAATCATTTTTTCATTTATTTCGGATCTAGATTATTTATCAGATAAAGTTAGAATATTATTTTCTACAAGAAAAATTTACTTGCAACACCCACAAATCATCGAGTTGCCTGAATCCATGCCTCTCTTCTTTTGCCAACTGCAAATACCCACAAATTAGAATCAACTTCTCTCCCATACTCCCAATAAACATACAGTAAGGTCACCATCTTTGGTCTTTCCTTAATTTAAAAGCATTAATCAGGTAGGGGCATAAAAGTCTAACCTCCCAGATGAAGACCAAAAACTGCCTCCACATTGCATCTTTTACAGGTACTGAAGGTGAACAAATTAAACTAGCTCTCGTTCTCAAAGAAGAAGAAATACAGAGTGATTTCTCCGCAAATTGATATTAGTTAGTATTTTTGATCAAAGAAGATCTGCATAAATAAGAGGAAATTAAAAACCCCACAGCTAACATTCAAGGCTGTTTATACCATGCACTCACAGCTTTCTCAGTTGTTTTACCGCACATACAGTTAGCTAAGTGGAAGCACATTACCATATATGTGCATTCTTACGTCACCTTCTTAGTTCAAAATGGGCTCAGAAGTTACTACACCATCCAGAAGTTTATCTGTGCTGCCACTGCCAAAAGTAAGACTATCAAATCTGGAATAAATTTGGCTGTAGTATTAGTAAACACGGTACGTACACACGTGAATAATAGCAGCAGTTGCATAGCCAAATAAAACAAGAGAACTTAACTAAACTTCTTTTTAAAGACTAAGTACTGTAGTAAAGCAACGAAAGAAGATGTATACAAAAAGATCTTCTTTAGCATTATCATATCCAGAGCGTAGGAGTAGAATAATCAGAATGTTAAAGCAGCTTACTTTGTCACTTTCTGAACGTAGAACGAAAAAACACCCAAATAAAGATTATTTGGAGCTAGTGAGTTTAAGTTGGAGGAGTTCATGAAATCAAGGTGGGAAAAAAACAGGCCCCCCCATACCCTGAAAGTTCCAGACACAGCTTGTAAGAAACAAGGGCAGAGAGAAAAAAAAAATGGCTCTTTTCTGAATAGGAAAAATAGTTGGGAGCCTCTAAACTGGGGGATAAATTAAAAAAGAAAGCTTTTATGAAAAAACATCAAGAAACAAAGACTCAAAGGAAGAAATCCTATTAAAAAGGAAAAAAAGAGAGAGAGTCAATGGGCAGAAGGGGAACAAAAGAAAGCAAGATATGCAGAATACAGTATCACCTATGATACTAGAGAAAGTTAACTGAAGCAAGCAGCGCAGAAGTGAAACAAGATCCAATGAATGTTACATCGAGTAACAGAAGAAACTCTTACAATGCTTTCATTAAATACCGGGCAAATGGAACCTGCTCTACAACTGCCATTATTGCTACACACCCAAAGAACATTCAGAGAAACACCAAGAAGCCTGAAGCCAGTTAATCTGTTGTTTCCAGTACATATAAACCAATGAACGCTATTTTGAATATTTCTTAACAGCTGCGGTTACAAGCGAGCATGTATACCATAAAGTCTATGCTGCATCTGATAAATACCTGAAGGCTGCTCCATTTTATAATTAAGGCTACATAAGCACCCAAAGCTGCAGGTTCCTCAAGTGCCCTTCCCTCCCAGTTCTTACCTCTGCCAAAACTCTAGATCCCAAAGGATTGTAACAGAATGCAATCTTTCACTTACACATCCTCCAGTATAAATCCAAACCACCCTCATGCATGTCAAAAGCAACACATACATGGGTGCAAGTCAACCAAGGGAAATTTGTCATCACAGTAAGACTTTCACCTTAGGAAAAAAAGAAGTCGCCCCTACGTTATCTTTAGGCACCCTAGTTGAATAGGGACTAAAAATAAAAAAGGAATCTAGTAGCCCAAAAATCCATGGAAACGTTCAGGCTTCCAACTCCACCCCTTTTCCTTAAACTCCTATTGAAACATAGGAAGTGTAAACTTAACTAGTTAACAGCCTAAATGCTGATCTGTCCCACAGCCCTCAAAAAAACCTCAGTCTCTTCTCAGAGCAGAAAACTGCATGCTCTACTGCCTTCAACTTAATTTCATAATAGGACATACTTATTTAGACAGCACATGTAAGCAAAAATGAGTGCTAACCTGATAAACATGTCATCAGTCCTAAGGCAAGCATAGCACCAGCCAGTACAGTCAAACGGTTGTATCGCATGGCCATGATGGCTGCAATAAAGAAGGTCTTATCCCCCAGTTCTGATACAATGATGACTGATATAGCAGCCACAAACGCATGAATAAAGCCCAAATTTGTCTTTTCAGTTGACTCTTCATTGACAATATGAACTGGAGCAACTGGTGAAGACCCCTTCTGTAAGAGAGAGGGAAAAAAAAATTAATTAGCCTTGAATATTTAATTCCTGGAAGTAATGAGCACTGTATTTCTCCTGTTATATCCCACTGCCTAGTGTGACGTTTTAAATATATAGATTTAATGCAGTATTAGCAATCATTAGCTACTACTGGCTACTATCTACCTCACATTTCCAATCACTTAACTAGAATATCTTCCTCCGATTATGAAAGCAGTACTTCATTGTGCAAATTAGTACCACAACATAAGAATCACTATTACAATGAAACAGAGGAAAGCAACGTCAGCTCAGCTCTAATACTGTTGTTTGAACAATCCTTGGCTACTTACATCATGACGCCGGCAGCTTGAGCAAACAAGCTGTTTTCTGATAGGAATGTTAAGAATTAAACTCTTCAAACTAAAACTGGGCATTTACGATAGCTTAGCAGAAACATGAAGTCCTTTGAAAACTGTCACCATCACTTTCTTCCCTTGCAGAATCCCAGCATCTATGCTACGCTAAAATTTCACGCAAGTTTTCTTAAGCTTTCTTTGTACACACTTAGAGCTACTTTTAAACAACCACAAAGACTTTCTATCGGTCAAGCCACACCAGTACATTCCAAATATCACTCACTAATCAAAGTGTTTACTTTTATAAAAATTAAGATACCTACAGTCAAAAGCAAGACCCAAAACAAGGAAGCTGGAGTTCAACGTTCACATGCTTGACCAGAACAGGCTGAGAAAGTTAGTTTTGATACATCTATGAGCAAGAGACAGATTACAACTGGTTTAGTAAAGTGAGCCTCTTCACAGAGCATCCTCACTTTAAAGAGTGTCATAAAATATTTTTTGATAATTACCACTTTTTAAGTTCTGTATTATACATAAAGTGGTATGTTAATGATTTTTGTCCTCCATGTGATCATCTGGCAATAGATGCCTCTAACCCAATAACAAAATTAAAATAGTTTTAATACAAATAAATTAATCTTAAATACGGAGAATAACTGATGGGTTCCGAGTCACAGCAAAATATTCTTTCATTTGTTTATAATGTCAGAAAGACCTGAAGAGGTCAGCTCTCCCACATCAACATGTAAGCAAACATGGCTTAGTACAAAAATATTTATCCAGTAAAAAACATTAGTTCAATTGGTCAAGCTTCATTGTCCAACACAGTATCAAACATCATCTCCCCAACTTAACTTACTAGAAGTGAGCATCTGAGCTTTTAAAAAAATTCATCATAAGAAAATAATTTATGGGTTTCTCAGTTTGTGCTTCTCAGATGATGTCTCAAATCCATTTATTATAACGGACCCCTACATTTCTTTCTTTCAGCAGAAAAGAGAAAACCGTAGGGTAAGCAAACCATTTCTATCTTCAGCTAAACAAGATGCTAGCTTTTATATTTTGTAAAACCAAAGCAGAAAAAATTGATCACTTAAAAACAATACCCCTTATCTTACAAGATTATCTATATGAAGTCTTCTGACTTAAAAAAAAAAAAAAATTGGCAAAAACTAATTGCCGACTTTTACCTCACATTTACAATTATTCTGTTATCACCAACATAGCATTCTTCAACAAAGTGGTGAACAGGGAGCTGTTTACAAAGAAGAATTTGCTGGGCTCTTTTTATTCTTTAATGATCACCTAAGCTTTGTTATTGTCATTCAATAACTGCACATGGGGCAACAGGGATGCTTCCTTAGATAAAGCAATGGCAGCTGATAGTCCCTTTGACGTAATCCAACAAGTGAAAAGCCTTCCAGGCTACATAGACCAGAGTGATGGCAGCTTCACAATTACTACCTGCCAGTTAAAACCTAGGCCACCATCAGAGAGACTTATACTACCCATCTGCTGGCTGTGCATTCCCATTGCCTTTCTCATGTTGCTGTAAGGCAGATGTTGGGAATGTGTAGCCAGAGGTGCAGAGGAGGCTGGGACTTTCAGCACCAGCTCACACTCATGTTAGCATAAGCTACCCCCTGTAAATGCTTATTTTATATACATATATATAAAAAACTCAAAAAAGAAAACCTAACAATCTCTCAATACCTTCTTCTTAAGATACAACAGAAGCAACCCTCTAGAGATCATTGTTAAAGCTCGCTTTTGAATTTCCTGATTTTTCTACCATCATTTGCTAGTTGGCACAGAAAGAAGTATTCTCTTCTTGTTACAGTATTTGTCTAGAGAGATGTTTACTCCGTAGGAATTCACATTTAAAATTAAAACACTAATGACGTTTACGGTATGTTGTTTTGTAAGCCTGAGGTCTGTTCTCTTTTGCTTTGCCATACGCTTCATGCCTCCACTCGTCAGATCCCAGCCCACAGTTGCCAAGTGGAGCTACTGACCAGTATCTAGAAGCTCAGATACGGACCAGCATGAAGTTTCCCAAGGAGACTGCAAGGTGGATGTCGCTTTTTAGGACATATCCAGCAACAGACATTGAATGAAAACTAAATCTGACATCCCATGGAACTAAGGTGTTTCTGAGATAAAGTTAACTTGTTTTCATATAAAATACATCTTTTCTTACTTTTCTCTCTTACAGTTCTGCAAATTGCCAGAGGCCTACTTTGAAAGTGAACTGTATTTCAGCTCGATGCGAATTACCCCTTCCAGATTTTGAAACAATTATGTGCAGCAAAACTGCTGAAGATCGTAGAAAGGACAAAATACGACCATGTCATAGATACAGCCGTTCGTGTGCTGACAGTGCCCAATGGTCTGGGGTCAAAGCAAGTAATCAGTTCTCTGGAAAACTCTTAACTCGTTTTACCTGATAACATAAAAAAAGCATTAAGGAAACGCTTCCTTCTCGGACGGAAGAAGGTCCGTTCCCCTGGCTTTCTGTTTGCCCCCCACGGGCGCTTCGCCCCTCCTCGCCGTCCGCACTCGTTTCCCACTCCAGCCGTGCTCGGCGGCTGCCCCAGGCCTTCGGCCTGGGCCGCTCGCCGCCTGGGACGAGGGGGTGAGGCCGAGGGGCGGCTCGGCCGCGGCCCCCGGGGGGACAACGCCGCTCCCCGCCGCCCCGGCCTCCGCGCCGCCCTCCCACGCCGGCCCGACCCGGCCCCGCGTCTCACCTCGGCCCGCGGCTCGGCCGCCTGGCCCGCGGGCTGCGGTGCCGCCGGCGGCTCCTTGTTCCTGCCGGGCTCTTCCTGCGGGGCGGCCCGCAGCCCCGCCGGCGCGGCCAGCAGCGCCAGCAGCACCAGCAGCAGCGCGGCGGCCCGGCCGGCGGCCGCGGCGCGCGGCAGCGGCACCGGGCCGCGGCGGCCGCCCTCCGGCGGCGACACCGGCGACCCCATGTCGGCCGAGGGAGCGAGGGAGGGAGCGAGCGAGGCGGCGAGAGCCCCGGCCCGGCGCAGCCCCGCGGCGAGGCCGTGTTAAGGGCGCCGCGTCATCGCCCCTCCCCGGCGAGCACCAGCCGCGCTGCCCCACAACCGTCCCAACGGCTTCCTGCAACGGCCCACACGGCCTCCGGGCGCCTCGGGATGGAGGGAGGGAGGGAGGGAGGGGGCGCGGCTCCCCCCCCGCGCCCGCCTCTGATTGGCTGCAGCGCCCGCTGACGAGGCGCCCCCGCCGCCATGTCAACCGGTGCCCCGCCCCCACGGCGGGTGGGGCCGCTCTCGGGGAGGCGGTCACGTGAGGCGGGGCCCCGCCCCCGGGGCTCCACGTGTCCCTGCTGGGGGCGGAGGGGGGGGGCGGCGGCGCGGCGCGGCGCGGCGCGGGCCGCGGCAGCCCCGAGGCGGCGGCTGAGGCGCGGAGCGGAGCGGAGCTTCCTCCCCGCAACCGCGCCCTGCCCCCGGCCAGCTCACCTGGCTTTAACCGTCGGCCGGCCGGCAGCGTGTGGCAGAGCGCAGCGGTTAGCTCCAGGCACCAACCACCGACGGCAAGTCTGGAGCCTCACTCGCAAAGCACCGGAGCCCTCGGGTCGCTTCACGCGGCCGCAGGCAGCGGAGCGGGCGGCCCGAGGGCACGCTGCTTTGGTACCCGCAGCGCGCTCCGTTGGGAACGCAGGATGCAGTATAAATTGGAGCGCTAATTTCTAGCCGTGAGTTTCCGTCTATGGCCCTCAGCGTCATAACAAAGCTGGCCGGGCAGGTTTGCGCCCTGTAGGGAGAAGCGGGCAGGTCCAGAAAGTACACCTATCCTGGGCCAGAAGCGCTGGAAGCTGCAGATTCGAGTGGCCTGAGGGTAGAGAAAGCATGCTGAAGTGTTAAAGCACAACGAGCTGTAACGAAAGAAGGAAAAAACGCTTAGGAATTAAGTAAAGCAAGGACGCGCAGCCCCAATGACAGGCACTGTGCACATCCAGATTTCTAGAAGCGCAAGTACAAGAAACAGTGTTTTTCTGCAGACTTGACAGATTGTGTAACCTGAGAAATGCTGTATATGCTCATGCTTTCCCTGCGGGCAAAGTTAGGAATGTGCTCTTTGAGATGCAGCTGTATTTGTACAGCACTCCCAAGGGGTATCTGCTGCAAGAACTTCTCAACCAAACATCTTGACAGAACCAGTCACACCAATTAACAGTCTAGTAAACAGGACAAAGGATGCTGGTAAAATGTGAGATGCTTTGAAGCAGGCTCAAGGAGCCTCCTGAGGGTCATAAAACAAAAACAACCCCCCCGAAAGATATGGTACCAAGAAAGGGTTATGTTCCACAGTGAGCTAAAGCTATAGCAGTCTTCATAAAAACGGGGTTATGAGAGCTACAAGAGGAACAGCATTTCAAGTAACCGTGTTTTGTAAACACATCTCAAATTTGAAAAACAAACCAAAATGGAAACAGACGGTACCATCGCCTTTTTAATTAGATATTTCATAACACAAGATATAATTCAATATCTGTAAATTCTTCTCATATACAAAAGAACAGTTAAATACATGCATGTAAGTAGAAAACAAGCTGAAACACCAACAGCCATGTGCTGTATCAGGCAAACTGATTATTTACTCCGGTATCATGAGAAGGACCACAACGTTCAGTGGCAAGCACAAAAGACTCCTGTGCTAACTGATATAATCTCCCCAGTAAAGAATTTCTTTACAACACTTAGCAGCTAGTGGTTTCTGTATTTTATTCCTTGGTATTTCAATATATCTGCTCTCGCAGATTATTTAAAAACCAGTGTAGCCATGGTTACTGTCATCATGCATAACTGCCCTCTGTAACACATGAGGGATTCCAATAACCTTAAAAAAGGATGACAGAATTATAACTAAGAATATTATTCTTTTGCAGATCCTTTACTGTTCTCTACTATTCTCTTCCTTCCAGGAAGGGAACCTTCCATAATTTTCCAAGTTCAAGGATAAACAAAAAGTTCCACCAATGAACACTGACTTCTATGCAGAAGAGGTAATGCAGAGGACTGGTCTGTTTATCCGTACTGCTGAGAATGAGTCATTCCTCCATTACAGCGCCCTCCACCTTTTCTGTGCTTGCATTTAAAAACAGCCACTACTTTATAATTATCAACAGGGAGACCCAGAAAGACAGTACGCATCTGAAGTGATCCAAAGGAAAGAGAATAGAAAAAATATGCTTAAATATTAGACAAGACATGAAATACACTAGTTCAAATGATTCTCCTTGATCCTCCTTTCCCTATCCAGATTTCATGTATACATGTTTGGGCTTGCTGTGTAACAGAAGTGTTTTATACTTAAAACACAATTATAAAATAAAAGCTAGTTAGCATCTCTTGAATTTTAAGGTCTTCAGTATCATTAGACCTTTGCTTAGCTTGTATGGTAATGGAGAGACCTTATCTTTCCCTACATGAGTAACACAGATGAGATTAACACATTTTCTCTAATTCTAGCCTAGAAACTCATGGCTTTAATGATAATTTATCCTGGCCTTACTAAATCATCAATCTCTTGTTCCCTTATAGAAATATTTCCCAGTTTGTACTAAAGATATCTAAAATAAATATTCTAGAAAACAAATGGTATATACGCTTTTCGATGCTTTGGGTAGGAGCTAAATTTGTTCTGATAGAACTCGTGACACAATACAGCAGCCAGTGCTTGGTTAAAAAGAACATACATCACTACAAACCACCATGTCACATTGTGAAATCCAAGTGTGATGGCCATAGATATATATACGAGGAGTTCTGCAAAATAATGAGGGCAAGAAACTCTCTCAAACCAGTCTCCAAAAGGTATACTGTGGCTCAGATTTATGACCTTTCCTGCAAGCAAATTGAAAGATAAGTTAGTTGAGAACAGCCCGCATGGCGAACTTTTCTATCTATAATTACACAACAGCATCCTCATTAAAATTATCATCATCATCCACCTCCATCTGATCTGGCAACTTTGCACTTCTTAATAAAGTAAGACACTAGCTTTGGCTGCGCGTGTAAACACAGATGAAGGAAATCTATTTTTAGTTCACATAGAGAAGTGAGTTCTCAACAGAGGAGTGACATAAGCCCTAAGAATTACTACTTGTCTTTGGGATACTGGAAACTAGACCTTTATTTATACAAGTCCTATAAAACTATATATACATGAACACATACACACTCTGGAAAAGAGATTAGAGGACTGAGTGCAAATAGAGTCATTTAACCTACTGAAAGTCTTACAGAGAGCTAAACTTCAGTAACTGAAAAATACAAGTGTTTCAAGGTATTAGATACAGAAGCCTACTGCAACATCCATTTTTTAAGTTGCAAAATTTACCTAAGTAAATGGCTCACAGAAATGAAACACCTTACCCGATTTGTTTTTTCTAAGATTAGCTAGAATCACAAGACATCTGTGTTGGTGAAGAGAGGCCCAAATGTACATCACAAATCCTATGATGTGATACCAGCAGATCTGCACAGAAAGTTCTTCTCCTGAATTAAATATGTTTCATTAATAAAAGGGCCAGGAAATACCCTCCCAAGCATCATCCCAAAACACTGTACATATACGATAAATGTTATTGCCTTAAACTTCTACTAGTGAATATTTAATCCCTGGAAAGATGCTTTCAAATCCTGTGCGACTTAAATGCTTAACTGACAGTTCTTTTCTTTAAGCACTCTATATTAAAAATGTCAAATATTTAGTTCCCAATCCAGTAGTTTGAGGTACACTATGAAATTTAACATACATAATTGATAGTCTAAGACCTCAGTATTCAACACTGTTTATAATATTTATCATAATAAAAAATGCTGTCATGTCGCAGGTCAATATATAACTACACAACTGTTTATCTTGGTCACAGAAAGTGATATGCGTGCATGTGCACGCACACACACACACACAGAGAGAGTGAACCACTTTGGTCTTCAAGAAAACTCTGTATTAAGGATGGGTTCCAATGTACAAGTCAATGTATAACATCTCTGAGAAAAATCAGGAAAGTAGAAAGGAGGTCCAGATTTAAAAAAAGGCTTCATTTACACACACGACATCTGAAGCTTGTTTTAAAAATCACTATAGAATATTAGAGCTGATACAAGATGCTTAGAGGTGGTTAAAAACTTCATGAAAATTACATACTTTGTAAGGACTACCTCAAAAAAAAAAAAATCAATCATGGGAGAAGTGCTACAACCAGTTGAAATGTTTCAGCTCATGGTCTATCTGCGCAGAAGAGAAATACCAGCTCAATTGTGAGATGCAGTGAAATATGTTGGCAGAAAGAAGTCATGACAAAAATGAACCTCCAGTTTGACAACTGGAGTTGCATACTCCATAGTACACTTCAGTGAAAACTGGAGTATTTGAGAAATGGTACCTATTACTTCCCTTCATAAAGCATAAAGCAGAACTATTTCAATGGCAAAATAGATCTGTAAGGATCCTGAAAGTATCTAGAGTGGTATTTTGGTGGTGGGGGAGAATAATAGTGGTGATTAACACAGAATTATATATTGTGTGTGCATTTTTGTCTATATCAGGAGTGCAGGGAAACACGCCTGCGTGATTATATGATATACCAAAATTTAATTAATTTGAACTATGTCAGTAAGTATTTTTATATCTCATCAATTAACACACTTGTCACATAAGCCCTCTACGAAACTGCACAAACCATGTGCTATGATGGCAACAAATGGGAGCAAAAAATGCATCTTGGGTAGTAACTAAGCAGGCACTTACCATTCCTGAAATTGGCAGGCACTTGACATAGCACAGTTAAGCCAACAGCAATGTAGTAACCAAGTCCAAAGCAATACTGCCCGATATGAATGACGCCATTGGAAAACACACTGATACAGAGGCATTCTGCAAGTCTTCGCAAGCTGTGCAGCCAAAGGAGCAGGAGAACCAAGAGCGCAGAGGAGTATTCACTATCTACTTGCAGATAAAAGTAGTGACTTAGGGACAGGTAGGTACAAATCTAACATCAACACTGCTCCGAAAGGGCTAATTTCCCCCTTCTCACAGCAAAACCTTACCCAATTTTTACCTCATATTTACCCGCTGGGAAAAACGTGTACATCTGAGACACTGCTGACCACAGTGACTGAGCAAGACTACTTCTAGAAGGTGCTAATGGCCCTGTCTACTTAAAGCACTGCTGGAAGCTATTATATTCGTAAATTAGAATGATTTCTACCTTGAATAATGACAAAGGGAGTTGGTATTCCAGGAAGGACATTTGGAGCCTAGTTTAGGAGTAGCTGATGAAGTAGCACATGAAGAATACAAATTCAGCAAAGGATGGTGGTACTGCTTTCTAATGTTCGTATGGCTGCTTCATGGTATCTGGAATACTTGCCCATGTCCTCGTTCTGTGAAGCTCTGCCAAGAGCATGGTGCAGGTGCTGAAGCCACGATGAGAGAGATCCTCTTAGGAACTGAGGTTGGATAAGCCAAATCAGCAGAAAGCCATTCCAGAGCACAGAAACAGCATAAAAGTGAGTAAACCACCTGTGGGAGCAAAAAGTGGCCTCATTAATTTACCGCTCTCATCATTCCTTAGTTGGGAACGTAGCTACAGGACATTCTTGTCCGACGGGGAGCAGAATCCCTTTTGACCCATGCATCAATGAGTAGAGAAATAGGCACTCCAGTTGTACCAAGTAAAAACAACTGTAACACCTTCTTCTGTGAGGGTGACAGAGCATTGGAACAGGTTGCCCAGAGAGGTAGTGGAGTCTCCTTCCCTGGAGATATTCAAAACCCGTCTGGATGTGATCCTGGGCAATGTGCTCTAGATGACCCCTGCTTGAGCAGGGCAGTTGGACTAGATGATCTCCAGAGGTGCCTTCCAACCTAAACGATTCTGTGATTCTGTGATTCCCCAGTGAAATGCTACCTGGAACAACAAACAGCATACTCTGACTTAGCTTACTTTACTAAAAGGAGCTGCACTAAAGAGGAAAAAGTAGTAACCACACATAACAAAGGTAATACCTAATGCTTACAAATAAGCTTTTTCTTTGCAATTCACACATTGAAATAATTTTTATGGGCATTTCCACGCTATTGCATTTAGCAGCATTCCCACTTTCTTCAGTTCTAGTGGATGTATTCCATGACGTATTTAAAGTTCACGAATGACAAATGCTGACGGTAAAAGTAACCCAGACATACTCAAGTCGTATGCTGAAATATCTCACCCCTTTCGAGATTCAAGATTGGCAAGAATCAGACAGAAAACAGGACAGTTCATCAATATTTCTTGATGATTACGAGGGCAAGACCAGGTGCTTTTTTGTTTTGAAGAAAAAGAACTCCCAGCCCCATTATGCACCTATAAAAGTACATTATGCATCATGAAAATAAAAAATACTATGATCAAGATAGGTAACTGGATGGAATTAAATTGCCTATAATAACCAGCTCAGACCAGGTGATATAATACTTCCCTTTGCTCTCAAAAAGAAAATCTCTGTGACTAGGAACAAGAATCAGGACCTCTAGCAACACCTGCAAAGAGATGAATATGTACCGTGGGAAAATGCTCAGAGCCTTCTCTTGACAATAAAACTTCAGCAGCGCAAAACTAGGATACAACTGTATAGTCAAAGACGACTGTTTCTGTAGAACATGCCTGCTTGCAAAAGCCTGTACAGTTTGTATTTGTCATAGAAAACTTTTATTTTGGGGGAGTGTAAGGAGGAAGAGGATAACACCCTTAATTAGTGGAACAAAACAAAGCAACCAAAAAAAACCCAGTCGCCTCCCAGAGTAGCTCAGGTCCCTCTCAGCAGCAACACAGAGGCCAAGCCAGAAACACAGAAGCTAGCAAGCTTCCTTGAACACACTAAAACTACGTGACCTGTAACAGTTGCTAGCCCCGTCAGGTGGGTAACGTCTTCTTAGTTCCCTCTCCTAATGAGCAAGCAGGGACTGCAAGGTTTGCTCTGCTGATTTGCAAAAGTTAACCCTCCATCATTTCCCTACGTAAAAGACAAATAGAATTTGTATATTGATAAAACCACATCTCCACTTCCAAGTTTGAAGTTTCCTGCTGTCCTGTACTTGGTAGGCTTCCATCTCATCACTTGCCAGGAAAGTTTTCCCAAGTGCCTTGCTTTTTGTTACCATCGAACAAACTCTGCCAGCTAAGCCGAAAAGCACCCTGCAAGCTTTTAACAATCACCAGTACACGGGGGATGTATCTGACACAGAGAGCAATCCAGCACTACAGTAAGCGCCTGTGTTATCCCTCAAGGAGAAGAACGTTCAGTATTTGCCAAACCAACTTGAAATGAATCACAACATTAGACAAGATGGAATGGCAAGCTGAAAACAAGTCTAGGCTAGTGAAAATACAATGCTTGTTTGGAAAAAAAGATACAGAGAAATGGAAATAGAAAATGCCTCAACAACTACCTTCAGGATGTTCTGTATTCTCTCAGCAGGCAGCACTGACTACTGTAGCAGCAGAATCATTTTGCAGACGCCGAGTTCTCAAGACCAATTCACTATAAAAGATATGTTCTCCAGAAACTATCTTCCCTAAGAAGGGGTGGTAGGAAACTTCTGTTGGAGAAAGGTCGATTCAAATGAGAACCTGTCTCAAGAACGTGGTATTTGCAATGTATTGCAATTAACGACAAAGCTTTTACAAACCCTTCTTTTCACTGAGGATATCAGAGAGCTTAAAGGGATCCCTGGAAATTTCCTGTTACCACAAGCTTGATAACCAAGATGCCACATTATAACCTTTTCTTGAATAATATGCTGTGTTACATAATTTAACATGTGGTTTGAAAGCTACACATGTCAAACGTTAGTGCCAAGGCAGGAATATGGCTTACTGTTATCTTTAGGGGCCAGATCATTAAACTGGGGATGATCACATTTTTAGGGTTAAGTAGTATCCCAGATCTTCATAGCAATTTGGTTGTTTCAGTGACTATTTTACAAGAGATGTATTCGGATAACCCAACATTTGTTTTGCCTTATCAGAGACTGTTCATGCAGGGTCCAGCTAGTTATACTAGCTTTCTGTTATTAACATCCTATGCTGCATTAAAAAAAAAAAAAAACCCTTAGAGGAAGATGATGAAGATGGAAAATGGATTTAAGAAAGTAAACCCATAGTATTTTTGTATAGTAGGAGTTATACTCAGGAGTCCTCCTTCTCAGCTCCCTGATCTAATCTTGCAGGAAGGTTTGTTTTACAGATACTGGGCAGGACTGGGGTTTAAGAGATTAGGCTTTTATTCCAACTTTGGGGATACAGACTCTGTAAGACTGACGTTTCTTTGTTCCTCAGTTCCCCATCTGTAAAAACAGAATAACACTTTGTCAAAAAATTGAGGCTAATTCTATAAAAATACTCAAGTTCCTTAGATGCCATTTGAAAATGGAAAAAGATAGAGAGTAAGTACATAATACTTCAGAATCATTCATTTTGTCCTGGAGATTACAAGTCTCATTTGAAACAGCATTTTATACATCTTTCAGCTCAAAGTACTTTCGAAGAAACTGCATATTAATACAATATGCTCCTTTTAACAGCCAGCTTGTCAACAAGTTCTGCTATACAGTGAAGGATTTTGAGAATGTTACAGAAAAACACTGTGTATCATGGGAACCAAACACTTAACCATATTGTCATTTCAGTGGGTAGCTTCCCAGTAGGTCTGAAAAGGACACAAATAAATTTGTGTTTCTAATAATACACTGAGTATTAATAATCTATTTTGTGTATGCGGTTTATTTTCTACATTTTATGCTGTTCAAATCATTAAAACAGTTTCCCCCCGCTACTGTAGCATAAGAACACTACTTCCCTACCATGAGCACTTAATAAATATTCAAGAAGTAATACTCCAGCCGTATAGGCTATTTCAACTCTTCTTCAGATACAGAAACCATAGCACTCAGTTGGCTCACACAGAGTCACACAGCATGCCGGTCTGTATCCCTAAGTCGGTGCTCTGTTTCTCCTGCACAAGCACAAAGCTCCAGTGTTTTGGTTGGTTACACCACTTAAGGTTAGTTTAACTCTCCTTTTAATGTGATGTGTAACCAACCAATTAAATGGTGTGCTTTTCATATGAAACATTTCAATACTAAAACAGCATTATTAATAATTCTGAAGATAATTGCAAGAGTCCATCTTACCAATTATATGCAGGCATTTAATTTTGACTTGCTCCATTAAAGCTGTGCGACTTTCATTGCAACCAAATAACACACCATTAGGTTTGCAGTTTTGGACTTCTTTTTTTTTTTGGCTTAAAAGATAGCATGTACAAGAGAAACAAAAAGACACCGAATCTGAACTTATAATGTAAGAAGATACCTTCTTCTCTTGTTTTTTTCCCTAAGGCAAGAAATCCCTGGTTTGCCTGAGGATGCACATTCACTAGCTCTCATACCTCAAAAGGACTGAAAACTGGGGAAGAAAGTGATTCACCTGTCTGCTTAATGGAACAGTTAGCTGAACGAAAACACCTGCTCCGTTTTTCTAACCATCAACAGACACTGTTTTTCAACTTTGATACCCCCGCTTTTCCTTCAGCAAGTGCAGTGAAAGGTTATGCTTGATACTATGTATCTCTATTTTAAGGTAAAAACCGAACTGATTTTTTTGCCCCCCCAACCCCTGCCAACCAAAGCCTGTGTATACACCATACAGCAGTCAGACAACACAGTCAGACCACCCCCCCACCCCGAAGTCCTTTACAATTGATTTCCCGTCAAATAATTAAATCAGACACTTAAAAATGACTGAATACTGCTGGTGAAGCAGGGCCACTCCAGAGGAGATTGACATCTTAACATGAGGTAAGTCTTGAGGCCAAAAAAATAACGCAGAATAAAAACGATTAGTTTGTCCCACACTTTTTTTTTTTGGGGGGGGGGGGAAGGGAGGAGGAGCAGGGAGCCGGCACAGCCCGCCGGCAGGACGGGGGCGGGCAGGCAGGAGGCGCCCTGCGCCGCCGGGCCTCGGCTCGCAGCTGCGCCCTGCCCGCGGCCCCAGACCTGCGTCCCTCAGTGCCGCACAGAGAAGCGGCCCTTTCTTGCGGGCGAGGTTCATCAGGAATAACGTAGCAGCGCGCTAGTAGCAGCGACAGCACCGCGCCGGCCGCAGCGGAGAAGGCGCTCGCGCGCGCGCGCGCTTTCGAACCCGGCGGCGTTTAACGGCCGCCGCTCGGCCGTTAAACGGCCGCCCCGCGCGGCCCTCAGGGGGCGGCCGCCGCCTCCCGTCACCTTTTGGGTACATCGAAGAGCCGGAGCCAGGCCGGGCGCTGCTCGCAGCCGCTCTTGGTCTTTCCGTAGCGGATGAGATCCTGGAAGAGGATGTTGCTGCCGCCGCCGCCAGGCCGCCGCGCCTGGGCCTGCTGCTGCTGCCGCTGCTCCACCAGCAGCGCCGCCAGGAAAGCGGCGGCCAGCAGGGCCCACGGGGCTGCCAGCACTGCCGGCATCGCCCCGGCCCCGGCCCGGGCCGCCTGCGCCGCGCAGCCGCCCCGCCCCGCCCCGCGGAGGGCGCCGGGGCCGGGCCGGGCCGGGCCGGGCCCTCCTAACGCCAGCGACCGTCGCTTCTCTGGGCCTCACGCACGCGTGCAGCGGTCGAGGCGGTGGCTCCTTCCCCTGTAGAAAAAAAGGCCCGACAAAAACAGTACTAAAATCACCCCGCGGGATCCCCGCCGGGGGCAGCCGCGCACCTGATACCTTCCAGCTGAAGCGTGTTACATGGAGCTGGCCGCTGCCCCTTCGTAGCACAGGGGCATCTTCTGCGCAGGCCAGCAAAACCTCTCCGCTCAGCGCCCGGTGGCTGAAAATCCCCAGGAAATCTAAAAATCACACTCATTTTGCTTTTTCCTTACTATGTGTTACAGCTAACACCTAAAATAGCTTGGGGGAAAAAGTCTGGTTTTGGAGTGGCATTTTGTGCATTTTTCTGCACAGTCATTTTCACTGTTTCCATTGTATCTCATTATTGAGATTCAGTTGCAATAATAAGTTATTTTGACTGCTCTAGGCACCATGACACATTTAAAAATGCTAGTGAACAAATGAATCCATTAGTTACATGGTGCTCACCTTAGGTAACCCAGAAGTAATATCATTACAGCAGCTATGTAATCTTACAAACTCCTGTTAAAATGGATCATCCTCATCACCTACTAACCCATTAACTGTCTCCTGTTATGCTATGTCTGTGTTGGATTCAGGGTTTTATTCTAATTATTAATACTGACGTCGTCATTACAAGAAAGAAAAGGTATTATTTGCAGTATGTCTTGAAAATGAAGTCAAATTGCTTGACATCAAAGGGAAACAGTTCGCTTTGACCCTCTGTGAAAAATGTCCTGCCCAAGTCCCTCTTTTACACACATAATGATCCAACTCAAGCCTTCTCTTTGTAAGTGAAACTAAAATACTATTTTGGAGATGTTCAGATGTTGGTTTATCTGACCAACTGAGCAGACAGTAAAGGGTATATCAAACTTTTCATTGTATATATGAAAAAAGTAATGACTTGTGGTGTGGGCATAGTTATACTAGTACTTACTAATGATTTAGAACAAAATATTTTTTTTCCTGACAGAATTCCTGACAGAATTCTCAGGAAAAAATAGTGAAACTATTTTTCAAAGTTTTTAAATACAGAGCAACCTTAAATTTATTAGCCTTCAGTGATCACAGAATCACAGAATGGTTGAGGTTGGAAGGGACCTCTGCAGATCATCTAGTCCAACCGCCTGTCCAAACAGCTTTTGAATATCTCCAAGGAAAAAGACTCCACAACCTTTCTGGGAAACCTCTGCCAGTCCTCTGTCACCTTCACAGTAAAGACATTTTTCTTCATGTTCAGATGGAATTTCCTGTGTTTCAGTTTGTGCCTGTTGCCTCTCATTCTGTCACTGGGCACCAGTGAGAAGAGCGTGGCTCCACCCTCTTGACACCTCTCCTTATCAGTACATATTGATCAGATTCCCCCCTCAGTCTTCTCTTCTCCAGGCTGAACAGGCCCAGCTCTTGCAGTCTTTCTTCATAGAAGAGGTGCTCTAGTCTCTTAATCATCTTGGTAGCCCTCCGCTGAACTCTCTCCAGGAGTGCCCTGTCTCCCTTGTACTGGGGAGCCCAGAACTGGACACAGTACTCCAGGTGAGGCCTCCCCAGGGCTGAGGAGAGGAGGAGGGTCACCTCCCTCCACCTGCTGGCAACACTCTGCCTAATGCACCCCAGGAGACCATTGGCCTTCTTGGCCACAAGGGCACACTGCTGGCTCATGTTTAACTTGTTGTCCACCAGCGCTCCCAGATCCTCCTCTGCAGAGCTGCTTTCCAGCAGGTCAGCCCCCAGCCTGTCCTGATGCATGGGGTTATTCCTCCCTAGATGCAGGACCCTGCACTTGCCCTTGTTGAACTTCATGAGGTTCCTCTCCGCCCATCTCTCCAGCCTGTCCAGGTCCCTCTGAATGGCAGCACAGCCCTCTGGGGTATCAGTCACTCCCCCCAGTTTAGTATCATCAGCAAACTTGCTGAGGGTGCACTCTGTGCCTTCCTCCAGGTCATTGATGAATATATTGAACAAGACTGGACCCAGGACTGACCCCTGGGGGACAACGGTAGCTGCGGGCCTCCAACTAGACTGCACCACTGATCACAGCCCTCTGAGCTCTGCCATTCAGCCAGTTCTCAATCCACCTCTCTGTCTAACCCATCTAACTCATCTAACCCACACTTCCTGAGATTACCTATGAGAATGTGATGGGAGACAGTGTCAAAAACCTTACTGAAGTCAAGGGAGACAACATCCGCTGCTCTCCCCTCATCTACCCATTCTATCATAGAAGGCTATCAGATTGGTCAAGCATGATTTCCCTTTGGTGAATCCATGCTGACTACTCCCGATCACCTTCTTGTCCTCCACATGCTTAGTGATGACCTCCAGGATTAGCTGCTCCATCACCTTTCCAGGGATGGAGGTGAGGCTGACGGGCCTGCAGTTTCCTGGCTCCTCCTTCTTGCCCTTTTTGAAGACTGCAGTGACACTGGCTTTCTTCCAGGCCTCAGGCACCTCTCCAGGACCATTCAGAGATGATGGAGAGTGACCTAGCAGTGACGTCCACCAGCTCCCTCAGCACTCGTGGGTGCGTCCCGTCAGGGCCCATGGACTTCTGGGTGTCAAGTTTGCTTGAATGATCTCTAACCGGATCCTCCTTGACCAAGGGAAAGTCTTCCTTCTCCAGACTTTCTCCCTGGTCTCCAGGGTCTGGAATTCCTGAGGGCTGGCCTTAGTAGTAAAGACTGAAGCAAAGAACACATTCAGTATCTCTGCCTTCTCTGAATCCTTCATAAAATATTTCAAACCTTCATAAAATCAGTAGATTAAGAGAATAAAGTAATGTCAATTACCTTATATAATGTCAGTCAGCTCATTAAAATTAAAGTCTGAAGTGCACATAGTTTTTTGACTTAGAGTGGAACTTTATTGATGCAGTTGTACTTTCACAGTGCTTGGTGTGGGTACATTTATAGTAGTATCTGTAAAGGTATCCTTTTCCCTTATGGGATTGAATTATGTCATTATAAGCAGTATAACTGTATCCCAACCAGATGGCGTATACAAATTCAGCTATACCAATCCCATATTCATTCCCATCCGCCATTCACCACGAGCTCAGAGGGTTGTGGTGAATGGCGCAGAGTCAAGTTGGAGGCCTGTGGCTAGTGGTGTCCCCCAGGGGTCAGTCCTGGGTCCAGTCTTGTTCAATATATTCATCAATGACCTGGAGGAAGGCACAGAGTGCACCCTCAGCAAGTTTGCTGATGATACTAAACTGGGGGGAGTGACTGATACCCCAGAGGGCTGTGCTGCCATTCAGAGGGACCTGGACAGGCTGGAGAGGTGGGCGGAGAGGAACCTCATGAAGTTCAACAAGGGCAAGTGCAGGGTCCTGCATCTAGGGAGGAATAACCCCATGCATCAGGACAGGCTGGGGGCTGACCTGCTGGAAAGCAGCTCTGCAGAGGAGGATCTGGGAGTGCTGGTGGACAAGTTAAACATGAGCCAGCAGTGTGCCCTTGTGGCCAAGAAGGCCAATGGTCTCCTGGGGTGCATTAGGCAGAGTGTTGCCAGCAGGTGGAGGGAGGTGACCCTCCTCCTCTCCTCAGCCCTGGGGAGGCCTCACCTGGAGTACTGTGTCCAGTTCTGGGCTCCCCAGTACAAGGGAGACAGGGCACTCCTGGAGAGAGTTCAGCGGAGGGCTACCAAGATGATTAAGAGACTAGAGCACCTCTTCTATGAAGAAAGACTGCAAGAGCTGGGCCTGTTCAGCCTGGAGAAGAGAAGATTGAGAGGGGATCTCATCAACGTGTACAAGTATCTGAAGGGAGGGTGTCAAGAGAGTGGGGCCAGACTCTTCTCCGTGGTGCCCAGTGACAGGACAAGAGGCAATGGGCAGAAGCTGAACCACAGGAAGTTCCGTCTGAACCTGAGAAAAAACTTCTTCACTGTGAGGGTGACAGAGCATTGGAACAGGTTGCCCAGAGAGGTGGTGGAGTCTCCTTCGCTGGAGATATTCAGAACCCGTCTGGATGTGATCCTGGGCAATATGCTCTAGGTGACCCTGCTTGAACAGGGAGGTTGGACTAGATGATCTCCAGAGGTCCCTTCCAACCTAAACGATTCTGTGATTCTGTGATATTGTATCTTTTTTTATGTAGATAAGGCTTGACAGAAAGATTTAAAATTTTACGAATGTACTTTGCTAAATTGAGGCATAAATCCTGCCTAAATGATTCCAATGATGAATTTATAATTGTGTTATTTTGTAGGATTGGATGGATGAACACATGTGCAGCTGAAGCACTCATGACATCAGTAATACTGCTTTGCAAGAAAAATCATTGGGGTTCACATTTTCTGATAAATATGTTGGTAGCTCTATAGTTATATCCATATAATAGGTTACAATAAATATATAACGTCAATATAATGCATATCAAGGTTTGGGTCTCAGTCTAATTTTCTTATGATTCAGTTATATTGAAATCACAAGTCTAGTTCAGGGATTTCATGGCTAATTATTTTTGGTGATTTCATGGCTAATTATCTTTGGTAGTGGGCATGAGATGAAGATAAATACATAACTAAATATATAATTGTTACCATACTTATTTTTTAAAACTCAAATTGCTAGTGCCTTCACTCAGAATTCTTTAAATTAAAAATATAAGATAATTCAGAAGAAGATTGAGGTCAACTTTTTGAGTACGTTAGGGTAAGAGCTGTTTTAATTTGTAACAATAAAACTTCCCACTGATTATGGTGAGAGCAGACTGGTCTCATACACCTGTATTAACATGAACATGATTAAGTTGACCTGTCAGAGTTACTAAGTAAATCATGAGAGTAATCTACACGTAAGAATTTGCACGAAACACCCAGATCCCCGGCCAGGCTGTTGCAAGCGCAGACACATGTTATTGTGTGATGTGGGATGACGGTTTCAGCAAGAACCTTGGCAGGGCCGGGACTGCTGTGGCTGCAGAGCAACAAGGAGAGCCGGCGGGACAGGCCTTGCCAGCATCTGCATGCCGTGGGCTGTCGAGGTGGGCTCTCGAGGCGTTGGCGCCTGGAGCCAAACTTCCCAACCCTGCACGTGGATGGTCTGGATGATTAGGCTGATGAGACTGCAGGGAAAAGCACCTTTTTTCATCATTAAGGGGGAGAGGGTCGATAGCATGGGAGGTGAGTAGCATAAGGCTCGGGGAAAGGCAGCATGAAGCTAATGGAAGAGGCACGGGGGCCTGGGCTGCCTAGCAGAGGCTGGTGTAGCCAGATGTGTGGGTGGACATTTTTGGGAGTGGGAGGAAGGAGCAGCTGATGTCTCAGTAAGTCCACAGCTTGGGACAATGGCGGGGAAGGAGATCAGCTCCGGGGAGGCAGGAGCAGTGTTGCAATTGCTACTTCCCTAGGATCATTCCCCAGGAGCTCAGTGGTGAGCAGCTCCGCCGTTGCTGCTGCTGTCAGGGAGAGCCCGTGGACATGTGCCCTGTGAGAGCCGTGTGCGTCTGTGCATATGTATGTGAGAAGGTGTGAGTGAGCTGGTGTGATGCCCGGCTTTCTGTGGGGGACCGACCTGCACTACGCAGCACTGCAGGCTCAGGTGCTGTACCAGCTGTTGCTGGCCACGCTGTGTCAAGCTTTGCTGCTACATGCAAGCGGGGCATCTGTCTTTACAGACACAGCTCCTCTCTGAAACAAAAAGATGCACCACTAGCATGTCTTTGCAGGCTGGTTCTTTTACAGCTTTCACAGACAGATAGGGCAAGGGGGAACAAAGGTCTGGCTCATAAAGAGGGCCCCTCCTTTGACTGAGCAGTACATTTTTTAAATATAAAACAGCTTTGCCTGACAGTTCTGGGGAGGCTGGCCTGAACCACCTTGGTCAACGTTTCATCGACTCGCTGTCTGAAAGTCTCATGGCTAATGGGGTGTATGGCATGGCCCTGTAGCATACTAACCAGGTCCCCGGCTTTCTCCAGACTCCAGGGTACATTTTTCTAGCAGAAACTGATAGCTGAGAGGACTTTGGGGGTGTTTATAAAGTGAAGGATAAGAAATGTGGCCATTACGGTGCAGCGTGAGACTATGGAAGCCGTAAGGCCTACAGACATGCTGCCAGGGGATTGGAGCTGATGAAAGACAACGCTGACGCTGTTTACATCCGTACTATATGCAAAAGTTGTTACTGTGGCATGCTCTGTTCTCTAGTCTGTGTCCAGGTTTTTCCTGCACATGGAAATGTTTGATTCATACACCCTGACATAGGCTAGTTAGAGCCTAAATATGGACTAATGCCTTTGCATTACTGTGGTCAGCTGGGATAGCAGGACTGTGGCATGCTGACAGGACAGTCATGCGCACCCACAGAGTCATGCTGAGTTCCCCTTTATGGTAACAGAGAGCCAACTTTTTGGCACTTTGGTAATCTCTTGAATCTACCCTATTAGCCTCAGGTACAGCTTTCATAGAGGTCAGTGAACTAACAAAAGGTTAGTATCAAATGCCCTTCTGTTGAACATTCTTCCTTTAGGGAGTGGAACAGGGAAAGCCTGGGTCTCTATTGCGCAGTAGGATCATGGCACTGTATTGTCATTGTGCACTGTCAATTGCCATCCACATTGCATAGACTGAAACATTACTAACAACAAAGACAAATAAAGATTTGATAGGCATGAGCCAAGTGCCCACTCTACTAGGATGTACAGGTGGTAAGGGAGAGGAATTAGTGTCTACTGGAGGAAAAGTATAGCTGTAGGAGGTAGAGCAGATTCCTTTCAGTATCTACGTTATTTGCGAGCTTCATCCCTGCTGCCACATGGGGTTTCCTGGGGTGGCAAATAAGAGCCATGGCATGAAACCCACATAGCACACATAGCACCTCATAGCAGGAATTATTATTGTGCAGCAGCGTAAGGATGAGAAAGGCCCTGTAGTCCACAAAATTTTGGTGAAACACATGCTCAAAAATCACTTCAATTATATATCTGGAAAGAGCAACAGATTCAACTCATCAGCAAAAAATCTCAAAGCCCACCGTATCACAGTGAGTTATCATTGCCATTGTAGTTATCACAGTGAATTATAGGTTACAGGTGCTATATTTAACAGAGGAAGAAAGAGAGAAAGAAAGAGAGAAAGAAAGAAAGAAAGACACTTACTGTTACGCACTAGTCTTTCCTTTGTGGATGCTGGTTCTGTTCTCTCAATAACTTAGAGGAGTTTTAAGTTACATTGGCATACAGCAGTCTTCAAAGGACAATTCAGCAAAGCTGGTGATTAGCAGAGCACTATGGATTTGCAGCCCTTAGGATTTCTTGACCGTGCATTCAGTGCTTCCTGTATGTCCAAGGCATCCCCTGCCAGCTGGCTCCTGTCGCTTGCAGTGCTAGAGCAATATAGGGAACCAGGATCTGACCTCAGATATATTCAGATTGCTGGCTATTTCCTTGGATTTGAGATAATGGGAGGAAGATGGGAAGGAATACAGCTGTGAGGGTGGGAAACGGTTTGAAGGAGAGGAATTTGCAGTTGCTTGTCTTAAATACAGGTTCTATATTTCTGTTTACAAGTTATGTTGAGGATAGTGATAATTTTTTAATGTTACTTATACTGTATTACTTCTCATAACTATGTATGATTTTTGCACAGCAGTAAGAGCCATTTTTCTCTAGCATTTTTTTCCTTAGCATTGTATATCCCATATACATTACTGTACCAGTGTGCAATAATGATTTTCATATTTTTTTATGTGAATAGTTCCCTCTAGGTGGCACCAGCACTCTTTGGTTCCTAAAAGGAGTCCTCTGCTCTGGGCAGTTTGAAGGTGTCAGGGCTGAGTTCTGCCAGTTCCTTCTGCCGGCAAGAAAGTCTGAAATATCGTTAGTCATAATTTGACCAGAAGCTCGCTAGAGGCTGTTAGCTCACAGTTATTCCAGGCTTCAGATGGTCTGAATATTTATATAGAGTTAATATTTATAAGCTTTTGGCAGTTACAAATGTTTGTGACTGCATATTAGCTTTTCATGGTAAATACTTGTTCTCAACTTCATGACACTGTTTTCAGCTTAATGAGAGGAATTATGCTTACCTAAATTTACCCATCTAAAAATTAGGTATCTAGCCTAAACTAGTCAGCTGGGTCCTGGGAACTGACAGGTTTATTCCTCCTAAATGAAGATGCATCTCAGCTGGTAGGCTGAATTCTCCACTGGAAATGTCTAGCTGCTTTGGTTTACTGGGGACTAACGTGTATGCCTAGCTGGCACTAGGAATTCAACTTTCAGCAGGCTAAAGTTAGCTGAGGTGGATCTCCAGCCCAAATGCAGCTGGAGTTAATTATATAAAGATCTTGGTGAAAAGAGAGTTTTAAAGGATTCAGAAAAAAAAAGTGTATAAATTATTTACACTGCTGAATCCAGAGTTAGTTTAATGAGTTTCATGCAAAGCAGCTTTCACAGAATAGGAAAAATTCTTTTTTCCCAAAGATCGGGGACATGCAAGAGAATTACATGGGAATGTTTCAGGTTTCCTGCCCGTTAATGAAAAACTGACAGGGCAGTTTATAGTTTATATTGCCATGAGACATCAGATATAACAAAACTTGTTTGCCAGGGAGAAGGGAGAAAGAGTATGAAAAGAAGTTATGCAGCAGATGGGAAGGAGGGTCAAAGGTTGTTTTGAAATACACAGAAAATGACAGAGAGAACAGATAGGAACTCAAACTTAGGTACACTGAGCTTGACTCATGTGGTCGACAGTAAATTGTAGTATTAGATAGCACTTCAGCAAATGTCTGTGAGTATGGAAGAGGGAAGGTTTGTTTCTGAGCTTTTCAATTCAGATCATCATGTAGGTCAAAGGAATTTATCTGTGTGAGGAACAAAATTCAACATAATTTACTGGTCAGCCCAGAGCAGATTTCACTGCAATTTCTAGGACTTAACAGACTTACCAGCTGATTTTATGTGCTTTTTTTTTTTTTAAATTTTTAAAAGACAACAGTGAAATTATACAGTTATTCAGATACTTTTTGTTGTTTGGTTTATTCAGATTTTTCTCCGATGAAGATTTTAATTTGACAACAAAGCCTGAAAAGCTTTGTTAGTAAAACAGCTACAGGTGAATTTCTTGATAATCCTTGTGAGACACAATTCTGTTTGAATTTAGGACAAGGACAACTTTGAAATTGCAAATCAAGACCACCATCCTTCAGACTTTTATGAGCATGTTTAAAGCCAATATGGGTAGAGCATTGATGTGGGGACCCCAAAATCTAGATATTCAGATATGGGGCATGATAATCTATGTTAATTAAGTTGGTCAGTACCAGTAGGTCTGGATATTTTAGTTAGTAAAACACTCTTTGATTCAGGTAATTAGCACAGTGGGGTAAAGTCACAGACTTCTGTGTTTTGTGGGAAAATAAATGTAAGAAGCCAACTGATTGCTAGATTTTGAAGATTAAAAATACTAGCCTGTGCTCTACTGGTTTTAATCATTGGAAGATAATACTGAGAAGCCTAGGCCAAGGAAATGTAAAACACAAAGCACAACAAAGAAAGCTTAGAAATGTGAGAAACTTGCACTGAAATGCACTTCCCGCAATTCAAGGATCACTACATGTCCATGGCTTTCAAATTAGAAAATGTAAATGTTTCCAATAGCTGGTAGAAAGCAGGAATTTTTCTCTGATAAGACCAGAACTCCTGTGTGTGATTGGTGTCGTGCTCCTGGAAGGCCAGGAAGCAGCACGTACGTCATACCGTTCAGAAGAGCCAGATTGCTAGAGCATTGCATAAACAGCGCTATGGGGAGATGCAAAAATCTGCCATTTCCACATCACGTACAACATGATAGAGTCAGGAATGCTCTATGATTTAAAGTTAATCACACTTGAACTTGGAAAGAGCTGTAGTGTTATGTTTACATAGCTATTAAAGCATAATACACACACATGAATCCATGGACTTCAAGGTGTGACTTCTACATCTCTTAGAGCTATAGTACTATGCTATTCAATTCCTTGCTCTTCAATTATGTTATTTCATGAGTTTTCAATGGATTCACTGATCATGGCTAGTAAGTATCTAGCTGACACAGCAGACTCGGAATCTAAGACAGTTTGCAGTGACAACCTAGGAATAAAAACAGCTTTATTACTGGTTTGAAGATGTATGATATAGTATTGATCATGGGCTAGCCATATGCTGTGAAGGCCAAGCCTGGGCAAGTTGTCATTTGCTATAAGAACCTGAGTTTTGAGCTTTATAATTTGTATTTTAAAAAAGTGTCTTTATCTATGGAAGTTTGTACGGGAGAAAAAATCCCTACAACTAATAATTATCACCTGTCTCTGTACCATGCATAGTATTTTATGTTATTTTAGAAATATGCCAGAATATATTTGCTTGCAAAATGACAGAGGTTTTCCTGGAATAGAGAGACAGCTTTCAGACATAGGTTAGAAAGTAAAGGTTTTTTCCCTGAGATTCCTGTTGAAATTTTCAGCTTCAAATAAGTGAGCTGAGAGTTCAGCGACACTTACTGCCTGCCAGAGGAGAAAGACCAATGTTGATAAAAGCAGTGGAGGGCAGTTAGTTTTAACAGGGCTGTCAGCTGCAGAAGGAAAGCTATAAGTACACTTGGCAGGCAAGGAGAAAGGTAATATCAACATTTCTAACTCAGAATTGAGAAGGGTCAAAAATTCCTCAAGGAAACAAAGACCTTCTGTACAGTGCTTTATGCACTCTGTGGAAATAGATGGCATTTGGATGAAACCCGAAACACGGGAAGTTCTGTCTGAACATAAGAAAAATCTTTTTTACTGTGAGAGTGACTGAGCACTGTAACAGGTTGCCCAGAGAGGCCCTGAAATCTCCATCCTTGGAGATACTCAAAACCTGCCTGGCCACAGTCCTGGGCAACCTGCTCTAGGTAACCCTGCTTGAGCAGAGGTTTGGACCAGATGATCGCCACAGGTCCCTGCTAACCTCAACTGTTCTGTGAATCTGTGGTTAGTGGCCCTTTCCTACCCCCTCTAGGACATTGGACAGTATTTCAATGCTGGTGGATCTTTCATAAGGGTTATCTGGGAAATGGAAGGGAGTTTGGGATATGGCAGGTGTTCTCTAGCAGCTATAGAAGTTGTTCTAGAAGGATAAAAGCTACTTCAATACAATCTGAAGAGAAAGACTTTATCTACACCACATCTTGAGGACCACTCCATGTCTCTGTTCAATTTTAAAGATGCTTTTTATTCAGAGGGTTAGCCTGAAAGCACAGCCTTATGTGTAGCCACCTTCCAGACCATGCAAGTTGCAATGTGCATAAGCATGACTGACAGCACTTATGTAGCCTGGAGAAGCTCTGTAGGGGCTGTCCTAAGGAACCTGCAGATAGTCCGCAGAGGTCCTGGAAAGCATAGTTCTGGCAGCTGCTTTTGTACCCCTCACTGAATGTAAGTTGATATTATTAAAATGTTTGTGTACCTCAGTGGCTGACAGTCTTGATGTTCGGTTCACAAATTTCTCCCGCTTTTCCAAGTTCCTGCGCTAAGCACACAGCTAGGGAGTCATTCACATCAGCAAGTACTGAAAACTACTAAATGTTCTAAACTGCATTGTAGAATAATCTTGACTAGAAATTGACTCTGTCTTATGTAGAACCTGCAATTAAAGTGTTCTAACTTCTGAGCTGTCCTATCCCATGAGGAAAGATGGGGGGAAAAAAGTCCCAGTGCTGTGGTGTCCCTAGATAGATGTGGTGTCCCTAGACAGATGTGTTCAAGATGTGACCATTGATCTGGTCGCATCTCAAATAGCCTTATGGCCTCATTTGGAAAGAGGCAACAGCTTATTTTGTATTGCAATACTGTGAACATAGGCAGTAGTGAATTCAGCTGAATTCATTTTACAGGAATTCTAAACATGTCTATACATGAAGTCCTATACTTTTGAATAGCATCATCCACATTTACCCCAGGCTATGGGAATGCTATTACTGAATAGCAGAACCAGCAGTTTCCACCATGCGACGTTAAGACTGGGTACCTATTGCTTAGTATGGGAGCCTAAATAAAGTGCCTGCATTCCAGAGATGAAACTGCCTGCTTCAACAAGGCTAAGCACTAGGTTTGAAAATGCCAGGCTATATCCCTATTCTGGAATGCAGATGTGCATTTTTTTCTTCATGTAATCAGCGTTTTGCTGAGCTGTGCCATAACATTAAGACATACGCTTCATTCGTGTATCTGCTCATACTTACAGGTGATCCTGCTGTGGGAGAGATACAGAGACTCAACGAACCCTTACTGTCCAAGCTCTGTGAGTAGAAAGAAATTCATGTTTTCAACTACTAAGTGTAGTTAACAGCTGTAAAAACAGCTGTAGAAAATCATTTGTGTTACTAAACTTAAACATGTCACAGCGAAGCTGAAAGATTTTTATGAATATTCAATTTTTTGTCATTTATCCTTATTGTACAAATATTCTGGCAAATGAATTTCTGCTGATTAATTCAGTGCAATAAATCTTTTTTTTTTCTGATTAATACAACTATTCACATATTGTTATAAATGGCAGAAACATGACAGCATGGACAGTTTGTAAGATCTGTGCTGGTAATATATGGTTTGTGCTTCAAACTGCTAAGTTACCTTAGCACAACTCGATCCTAATTTTCTCTGAGCTCAAGCCTTCAGTTGGACAATATAGGTTGGAAATGACACAAACTAGAGATGGCTGCAAAATGTAGAGAAGCCCTTTGCTGTATTTCTAAATGAAGATGTCTATTTGCAAAAGAGTGTGATTTTATTCAAAGGAAATTAATTTCATCCGTAACTTTCGGTTAGAAATCTCAGGCCAGTTCTGAATGAAATCAGGAGGGGGAAAAGAGTCAGCTCCACTTTAGAATCCAGTAGCTTCACCTCACTATAGCTTACTTTATTCTGGCAAATCCCAACTGTCCTGCATTCTACTTCCCTTGCTGGCATATGCTTCATTTTTTATACTCATTTTGGCCAGTTGTTTGGTTAATTTTTATCTTGGCTTGCTTTTTTAATTGATTTTTTGTAGTAGCACATTTTAATAGAATTTTTTCCCAGTGTGCCTCCTGTCAGAAACTATGTAATAAATATTTATCAGGAAAGTGTTATATTAGTTTTTTTTCTCAATAAATATTTGTTAGAGGCTTAAGACTGTAAACCCCTGTAGAGTTGTGATAAATATGGACTACAACCAAGATGGAAACAATGTCTGAAGAATACTACATGCTGCAACCATGTTAAGATGCAGCGGGTGATAAAATTCTCTATGATGATTTTTAGGTAGCAGAGTTTAGCTTTCCTTACCTACTGGATATGGCATACACATAATGGCACAGGACTAGCTCCTGAGTTGTGGGCACAGAATGAAGAGGCAAATCTTCAGCTGGTATAAAACAACAGCAGCCAAATCGGGGGAGTCAGGTAGTTTTCACTGCTGTGTCCCTCTTCCATGGTATTTTTGCCGTTTGGAAGTAAGAGGCTATTTACCCAGGGCCCTTGTATTTACATTTATCCTTTTAAATACCGTAATTTACATGATTTTTAAGTCTGTAACCATCTCCCACTTTGCAGAAACCCTTCAGAAAGCCCGGGGAATTAGGAAGAAGGGGAGATTTCAGTGCATACCTCTCAGTAATACTGACAAGGACTAGGAGCCACATCGGCTGAGGAAGCTGGGACATGCCAACATTTAGTGGTTCAGCCCAATCTCACCTTTTGGATGTACTTTTAAAAGGTGCTGCAGCTTTTTCCAGGGGAAATATTCTGCTTGGTTTAATATACGTGTGAGAGGCCAGAAGAGATCTTTGCTATGTACTTAGGCAAGAATGTCAGCATCCACTTCATTCATGTGTATGGTTGGGCAAAATGATTTAAAAAAGTCCAGAAGTGGTAAAAACAAATAAAAGGTCAGATGCAAGTGAAGTACTTGTAGTGCCTTACCTAAAGATTTGCGCTAATATAAACTACTCCGTTGCTCTCTGAACTAGAGGCTAGAAAAATAAACCATTATGAAAGAGTAGATATGACTGAGGCGTGAGGGGTCTCTGACAATAAATAATCTCAGCCTTTGTGTTCAGATTCTGAAAGCAGCTTTGGCTAACGTCACGTCTTACTTGCCAAATTCATTGTGTGCCGTTCAGCAATCAGAGTGCGCAAGACAGCATTTAATAAATATCTGTATTGTCCTGGCTCTAAACAAAGGTTAACATCATTCGGGGTTGGCACTGTTATCCAGGAGGAGACACAGGCTGTGTTCTCCAGAATTCTGATTTCTTCACTGCTATAATGCTGCCAGTTAGAGTGAAGTCTTGACATGATAGGCTTCAAAACTCTTGAAAGGAGTGCAACAGAAGAACTGACACTGTTAGTGCAAGTGTTGCTTGCATGTGTCTCTGCCCTTCATGTCAGGAGCACAGAGCAACGCACTGCCTCTGATATACTCTCTTCACTTTGCACCTAGGCATTGTAGAAAGCTTGGAGAAGCTCACAACAGCATGTGCCATTCAAAAGCAAAGGGCCAAAACAGGTGGATTAAGGACAGAGTTGCACCCTTAGCACCTAAAGTGTCCTATTTTTCGTCACTTTATGCCATAGTGCTTTTCAATCTTGCATAAATAGCAGTGTTCTGTCTTATATACAGAATACTGTTCCTATTGAAATTGCTCCCAATCCTGAAGTAATTAAAGGAAGAAAAAAAGGAGAGGTGAAAAGGCAGCAACTTGGACCACTATGTAAATAGTTTGTTTTTTTTTTTTTCCTATTCTGCAGCCAATGGATGTGAAATTAAATACTACCACGCTAGGATCACTAAATATTCTAGGTTGGTTTGTCCAAGCCAACATTCAGGGTAGATAGGTCACAAGACAATATGTGATAATGACCTCAGGTGCATTCCTAGACATTTAGACCATTTCAAAGGGGTGGCCGGCTTTGTCTCCTGCTCTCCCTGACAGGGCTGTCAGGGAAGTGGACAGAAGCAGTGAGCTTTGCCGATGGTGCCTGGTGAGCTGCATGAACACTGCTGATCAACAGCGTAGACCATGGAACGTGGGGCGTCTCTAAATGGGAGAGTGACTTTCCTTGATCCTTCAGATTCAGTTATCTTGCAGCTGACTTAGGTCTTATTTCAGGACCCCGTCCCTATTCAGCAAAGGATTAAACCCATGCTTAAGTGGCTTTGCTGAATAGGGATAGAGTTAAGCCTAGGACCTTACTAGTCTTTATTAGCACGATGGTCAGAAGTCTGGCTATCATGAGCAGTGAACGTAAGCATCGTCACACTCCACTGAATGGCCAATGTGCTGCTTATCATTCCTGTATTTTGATGTGACGATATTACAATCTGTGGGAATCCTGTAATTCTCATATCAAATCCCTCTGTCTGCGGTTAGCACCTGGCTGACCTGGGATTCCCAGGGACAATGGCCCTTGCTTGTTTACTGCCCCTGGAAAAATCAGTTTTAGGAGTATCTCCTCTGCCTACCAGCGCTCAATGATCAGAGTCAGATGGAAATCTTCAAATTCTGGATTTTCTGGCAAGGCCAAATCTTTAAAGACAGTCAACTCCCGATCTGCTTGAAGAGCTCTCCTGAAAATCCAGCCTACTTAAGGAAACAGAATAAAATATTCTATTCTATTTTCTAATTTCACCCCAGTCCTGACCATTTTAGCCCACTGTCCTGCCTAATTCACCTCCTAATGGAATAAACAGCCCTGAAGTCGTTCAAGGCCTTTAGGAAAAGAATGGTTCAATTTTCAACAACCAGTGCTGGAAGGATGTCTGCATTGGAGAGGCTGCTTCTGTGTTTGTCACACCTAAAGGTATTATGTCCATGGATATTTTTTTCTGTTCAGTTTTTTCCTTTTGTCCGTATGTGGTATTTGTTTCCACTTACATCTAAAGAGGCTTGGAAACTGACCTAATGAAGAATTAGAAGAGGCTGCTCAGAAGAAGAAATAAAAGAAGAAATAAAAGTAACTCTTTGTAACTCTCTCTTTCCTTCATGTCTTTCTGTGACTAGTACTAAAAGGCTATAGGACTGTTGAGATACCAGAAAGGAAAAAACAAAGGGGTTTCTGTGGGAGCAGCAATTTTTCCGTCTTGGGGCTTTGAATTCTTGTTTGTGGGACTGACAGAAGGCTGTCCTACCACTGCCCATCGTGAGTGCTGAGCTCTTGTACCGCAGGGTCTAGCTCATTACGCCTAATGTTACAGGAGCTCAAGTCTAATCTGTACTGAACCCCCTATAAGCTCCCTGAGAAACCAAATAGGGATCTTGGTGGAAAACAGGCCTAAATCTCAGTAAGAAATACTACTGCTTCTTATTTATCTCTATGTTTTCTGCTACAGAAATAAAATGTAGCTGGTGGTCCAGCAGCCAGCCTGGCCCACACAGCACTTAATTGGACCTAGACTGAATAGGCAGTTATCGAGGACCTGACAAACTCTGCCATTGCACCTTTTAAAAAAATGAATTGTATTTTGTTTCTTTCCTGTGCAAAATCTCTCTTTCTCTCTCTTTTTCTCTCCTGTCTCTCTCTCTTTTTTTTTTTTTAAACCATGCAGGAAATGTTTTTGAAGGGAGAGTCAAGAGACTTAAGTCTGGAATTTTTATGTACACCAGAAACTTAAATGTGTGGTTCAAGCTGATAAACTTACCACACCTCCTTCTGTTTTCTTTATAGACTTATTACAAATATCTGGCTTAGAACCTAGATTTATGGTGTGAACAAAAGAAATATAGAGCTTAGAGACATGTAAAGATGAATTTCAGAAGGAGACATAAAAGACTTTGTTCAACTTTTAAACTATTTCTTAATGAAGCAAAATAACAAAAAGATCAGAACAATCATTTTTAAACAAATATTCATGTTTAAAGAAGCATTAGGGATGCTGCATATAAAATATCACCTCTATTGTTTTATGTCTGAGTTGAAATTGCATATAGAGAGTCCAGTCCTGATTTTTTTGTAGCATCACCATTTGCATTGCTCTCAACTGGAGTTTTGTAACCAAAAAGGAGCAGTAAGCACGGAGAGCTCAAACTGTAGTTTTTGAAACTAGATCTGGCTGAAATTTACCACTGGTGCATTTTTTTAGGAGTACTTTTTTGGATTTATTGTAATGCATTGTGAAAATATGTATGCTTCCATGTTATTTAATTTAGAAAAAAAATAGACTATTTCTGTTTCAATTTTTACTTTTTTGCACATATAGTATTAATTTAAAATATATTTAATGAGAAAGGCATGTTTATATTTGAATAAAGTGAAAGGATTTTGACTGGCCTGAAACAGTAATTCACAGGAATATTTTTGTCCTTGAATACTCCATTTTGGAAGAGAGCACTTTGAAAATCACTCTCATTTCCCATGAAGTGGCAAAGCTAGCCTTATGAATTTGTGAAAGCCCTGATTTATGCCTGCAAACTAGACCATAAACAGGTATTTTAAAACGAGCCTTTGAGACTCCTGTTTTGACTGCATCATATACCCTGAACCGTAGTGATCATAAAGGCCAGCTTCTTCCTCAACAAAAATGTTGTATTTCCATGAATATCTGAACTAGAATATCTTTTAGGAAATAAAAGAACATTTACTCTAGACTTACAAATTTTCACTGGTGGAGAATTCCCACAACATTTGGAAATTTGTTCCAATGATAAGCCATCCTCACAGGTAAAGAACTTGCACTTTATATCTGATCTGAATTTGTGTGGCTTCAGCTTCTTGTTCCAGGGATTTATTATACCTTGATCTCCCATTCTGAGGAACCCTTTTAAAAATCTAACTTGTAGACTCAACACAAACGCTCACGCCTGTGATCAAATCATCCATGTTCTTATTTGTTAATTTGGTTGAGAGACCTGCTAGTGTCTTTCCATGTCAGACATACTTTCTTAATGTCTGTTCTTTGGATCTCCTTCAATTGAGCAGAACTGGTCTTTGATTGTGAGCACCAGAATGAATCACACTGCTCTGGCAGTAATTTCATCCATATTGGATACAGAAGTAATATAATCTTTCTACTGAGCTTATATAATGTGACCAAGAATTCCATGAGCCATCCTGTCATAGAGGGAGTTTGTATTTAAATGATAATCAGTCAGCACTCTATTACTGCTCACTTACAGTTAAGTTAAATAAGACAAAATGTGCTCTTTTGGTTCATCTATTTGCTTGATAGTTGAATTCACACTTCAAAGTTTTTGCACGTCAACATCAAATGTCATTAAAAATGTATGAGGTTAATTTTGTGAAGTCAGTGGATTTCCATTGCCCTTGCAAGGAATTAGATTATGACCTAGGTCCACTATGAGGCTTATTTTTTTTCTTTGCTTAAAGTTGAGCTTTTGTGCCTTTGGAAAAGGGAATTATAGGAAATAAAGAATCATATAAGGCATAGCCTCAGGATAATATTGTTGAAAAATGTGTGGTCTGTCTAATTCAGTCATCTAATTCTTCAGCTAAATAAAGACAGATTTGCCTTCCACTTGGGAACCAGAGGATCTTGGATGCAGAACCCAACCGTAAGTTGACTCTGACCTCATACCTTTGGCAAGTGAGAGTTATTTACCATGTAATGGTTATTTGGTTCCTTTGTGAAATGAGTTCTCGTATTTTACTTCATACCACAAGTGTCCACACCAGGGTACTGCTACCATAGCTAGTCTTGGCAGGCACCTTTCCCAAAGGCTGGGTAGACATTTCAAGGCTAAAATGACCGCAGAGGCAGAACTACCCATTTAATCCCCTCAGGATGCCTCTCAATAAGAAGGGAAATGAGGCACCTCGATAGGAAAAGGTGGGGAAATTTTGCTCCTTCCACCTGAGTTGTCACTTCTCTGTGGCTAAATAAGATATTTGTTCCTGACACTGTGGAGCTGGTCCCTTTCAAGAACACTAAATTAACTTAAAAGAAAATCAGGTCTGAATCCAAATGTAAACAGATTATCTCTGGGCCATAACAAATGAGATTGCGGTGAAGAATTATGTAATTCTCAAATTTGACCTCCAGTCAGTGCAAACCTTCAAGAGCAGCTTCCTCTTTATGGGGATCAACTCAAAGCTTTAAAACATCTATAGCTCTTTGGTTTTGTCATGAGCACATAGTAAATGTGTCTAAACATAGCTACTGTGAATGTCTGGAAGTTACCAGCTAAGACAGAAGTAGCTAATTGAATACAGCGCAAGCAGGCTTAATAAATGTGCATTGATTTTAATGCTGCTTGGCAGATTTAATATTCAAATGAATAGACTATTATTAATTGCATTGCTTATTCTAAAGATTTCAAAGGATGAACAACTACTATAATTTATATTTTAGTTCAGCTCAAATGAAGTGATTAAAAGCAGAAGGAAAAAATGAAAACAAAGTATTACCAGATTCTTTTACTCATTCGTTTTAAAAAACAAATCTTCCTGTCATACAGCTGCCGTTTAACTAAAAAGGAACATTGGTAATTATAATGTATTATGAGCCAACTAAAGTATTTTCCATTTGAACAATGATTTTCACTTAGCACATTAATGTTGACAGAAAAAGACCAAAGGCACCCTTGTGACTTTACCAACATGTCATAACAAAATGAAGGCTTAACCTGTTTCTGAAGGATTGACTTTCAAGCAGGAAACTGGGCTATTTTGGAAACTTAGCTAATGACACTGTTATTTTTTCTCCTGAGTGATAAGGTTGATGGATACATACCACTTGTATTTTGCTTAATCCTTTTTCTCTCATGCTCAGGACTATCACTTACACCATAGTGTTGATCAATCAATGTATATTAGTATCTAGCTATACTGACAAATGCTCTTGCTCTGTCATTTGCAGCTGTAAATTTATTTCAGCAGAATTATCTAACACTAATATTTTTTTCCTTAGAAAAACTATAAAGACTACAATTTGCAAATGGGCCTAGGAGAATTAGGGCCCACCTCTTAGTGAAATTCCATGGCCGTTGAGTGCCCACAAACCGTAGAAGTCCTGGAAAACCCAGCCAAAGGCTAATTCTGATCTTTGTTATGCTCAGGTATAATGTCACAATACATCTGATATGATAGGGTAAGTTTTCACAAAAAGTAAAGCTGTAAGGATTAATACACGGGCTTATGAGATTTAAAAAGGGCACCAATAACAGTAGATACCACAGGTGTTCAAACAGTTCAATTTTTTATAGAGGTGAACATTTTCAAGCTAGATTTCCATAATAAACTCTTACAGTAAGCATACTGTAAAGGTTATCACTGGGTTACAGAGCTCTGCAATATCAGAGCTTGGCTTCTTTATAGAATTTAAAATATATTTTAACTCATGAAGAAGAGTTTTAAGTTAAAGAGAAGAGATGCTCAATAAAAACATGATTTTGCCATCGCCCAACACTTCTGAAGGGTCAAAAGGGCAGATAAACAACTTCCTGCAGCTGTGGCTACATCTGGCACACGACTGAAGCAGAAAGCGTGCTTTGCAAAGATAAACATATCAGGTTGTATCTCCATAGTCTCCTACACTTCTGGATAAAGCTTAGGGAACTGAACTTGGCCCTGCAGTGCCACCAGTAATTAATATCTGAAACTGCTTTACCACTAATGAATCAGAACAGCCCTACAACAGCATGATTTTAAAATCACCCCAATCCAATACTATACTTCCCTGCACGCTTTGGTGTCTGCATGTAGCTTCAGGCCACTGTGCTGCCCCTGATGCCCCCAGTGATTTTTCTCACCTTGAGGCTATAGCTGATGTTAGTCTGCCAGTGAGATGTTTTGGGGCAAACTGCTGAAAGAGAAGAAACTGTGAATCTGAATAGGGTCTGTAGATGGGCAATGCTAAGCCCAGGTAGCAGACCAGCTCTCTAACCTGTCACATTTGCAGTGTGTTGCTGGAGACCAGTGTTGTGGAATGGATGCCTCATGGCCTGGGTTAGGGGCTGTCTGTGCATTTGTAAGACACATCTTTTGGATAGGCTTAGTTATTTTAGAAGACAATCTCTTTGGATATCTTAAATTTAATGAACTTGCTTAGTGGGGGTTTCTGACATATTGTCAATCGGGATTTTTTTTTTTTTGCCTCAGATAAAGGTTGTCACTGTGCTTACGGGTGTGCAAACACATGATTGCTTTTATGTGGTAACTGAGCAAACTGAAATTAATAAATGATTTTAGACTGATACCAGATTGAAACTTTTTGACATATACAATAAGTCAAGCCAATTTAGCTTTAAACTGAATCCTAATTCCATTATTTTCATTTTGTGATATTCTTGCATTCAAACAAAAGACTAGCATTATCCAGCTGGAGAGACATTTCCCTTGTAACCCATTGGTTGAGATACACCTTTGGAGGGGAAACTGGGGTTCAGTTCCCCTCTCTGCCTGTTGCAGGTAGAACCAATCTCTTCTCCCGTGGTGTGCCCTGTGCCCTCAGCTATAGGCAACTCTGACTGCAGCTTCTGCAGGACCTGTTGAAGCTGGTTGATTCACAACAGAATGCTTTGGAGGAATATCATGCGCTCTCATCTTTGGGCTATAAAGGGTTATCACAGGTTCCTACTGAAGCTTGCTTTCTTTTATAAAAGAACTGAGTGTTTGTGGGATGGAGAGGACAGAGAAAGCGTGGGCCCCTGTAGAGAGGTGGTTCAGGATGCTCCAGGAAAGAGGCAATAACCAGTTGACAACCAGTCAGTTGTGCTCTGACTCAGGCAGAGAAGCAGAGTGTAAACCCGAGGTGAGTCTTCTGCCTTTTGACCGTATGGGCAGGGACATTGTTTATTTTCCAGAAAGTACTTGCTATGAGTTTAATCTGAGTTCAGACAGTTTGTAGGCTAATGGACGGACAGGAGGAATCCCTACTGCCCTAATCTAAGTTAGGTCCCTCCTCTGAGACTGGAGAGGAGCAGACTGCACAGTCTTCTTCTGAGGCTGGGCACCTGGCTGAGTAGGGCTAGCTCATCTTAAAGGGAAGGGCAAACAGTGCGTAGCATTTGGATGATCTTATGTATAATATAATTATGTAATTATATTATATACTGGTTCTGTGGGTGTTAAACTGATGTTGTGGTCAGAGCACTTGCCCGTGACTGGGAGCCATGGCTCTCTGAGCATGGGGCAATTGAGCGCACCGCTCCAAACCACAGGCCTGTATTGTTTCCTGGGTGTGAGTGTATGCGACCGCGCTCTGAAGCTGCACCGCCAGTCAGCAGAGATATAGGAGCTGCTGTGTGGGAATGGGAAGGAGGGAGAGGAGTGTGTGAATCTGGTCTCGTGGTGAGGTATGCAGCTGGCACGTGGAGGAGCATATGTGACATGATGTGAATGTTTCCCTCCCTCTGTCCCATCATTTCTATTCCAGATTTACCCTCTAGGCAATTATAATAAGCTCTTGCCTCGGTCTATACAGGGAATTTAGCCAGCTAAGCTAGATTAAAAACTGTGTGGTCTGAATCTCTACACTAAGTTGTCCACTCAAGATCACATGGGAAATCTGTGACAGGAGAACAAACTGAGTTACTTCTCCAAAGCTTCAGGCTTGAGTAGGATGCCCTGGAACAAACTGGGCTTCTCTGTGCGTTAGAAAGGGAGACAGTGTTTTTCAGATCCGTAGTTACGATACCCAGTTCTATTAAAACTTCAGAAATCCACACCACGGTGACTCAGCCTGAGATCAGGGATCACCTGGAAAAGTGTACTGTTTGTCACTCTCTGTACCAGCCAGATCCTGATCACAAGGAGCCTTGCCCTGCAAGGGGAGAGGCAAAATTCCTCCTGTGCTCTTAGCCTGGCAGTTCATGCTGAAGAGTAGCTGTTCTCGTGTGTCCTTCTGTGCTAGGGGCACTGCTCTCTTACTTGCTTATATATTGGGAAATTGCTGTTCCTGTTGGCTGTAGATACTTACAGTATCTTCCAGGAGAAAATTAAGTTGCTGTGACCTTGGCCCCAACCTTACCTCATCTGGAAACGGCATAGATTTAGGCTGAATTTAATTTAGATTAGCAAAAAAAACCTCCGGAGTTATAAAACATCTGTTTTCTTTGCAGAAGCCTCAGTTCAGTAACAAGTCATGTTAGGTAAGTATTTGTCCACATTTCAACACATCATAGAGAGGACTGTAGGAGCTGACAATAGAGGAGCCATTTGATGTTGTGTTTCTATCCTACTTCCTGGCAGACACCTATCGGAGATGACAAGGGAGTATCATTTTTACATTATGGTGTTTCTACCAAACTGCTGATAGAGCCCTTCACAAGATCACAGAAGGGTCTGTATCATCTGATTAGCATTTAGAGAACCTGGTCAGCCGGGAGGGAACCACAGGAGACCAGAGACTGCCACCCTCAAGGGCTGAGAGAGGAAAGACTCAATCAGTGGTTGATAAGGCTTAGCAATGATAAATCACAAACAAAACTTCAGGCTTAGGAATTCACAGCACAATCTGTCATGAATTTCCTTCCCTTCCCTCCCTCCCCAATATCTGATGAGAATTTGCCTTTTAAAATGGTCTAGGGAAGTATAAGAAATCAAGCTAGCATGAATTACTGAGCTATGCCTGGCTTTTGTTAGTTTTGTTAGTGCTCTGTATTTATTTATATCTCTGTGTGTATGTGTGTCTCTGTGTGTATTTATGCAAATTTTGCTCTTAGTAGGTGATAGCAGGAGGAATTTTAAAGTTCAAGGACTTTGTTAATGTTAAAACGCAAAAATCTCTTGTTAAAAACATTTTCTGTCAGACAACCCATCCCAACATTTTCAAAGAGGAGGGCTTGATTTGAAAACTGCGTCCAGTTCCCCACTGAAAAATCCTTTAAAAAACATTGTTTTAGAAATGACTTAAAAACAAAAAGGGCCTTCTCTACCGGTGGCTTTGACCTGGCCTGTCTGCTGGGAAGAGTGCTTTCAGCATCAGATTTCCCATCAGTTCCAGGAGGCTGAAACATGTTAATCTGCTAATTGTATGTATATATGGTGGCCTGCACAGCTGTGAGACTGACAGTGACAGTGTTGACCAATGCACGAATCTGTCTTCTTGTGCTGTGACTATAGGGAAGAAGGAACACTGCAGTGTCAGAGGAGTGGGATAATACATTAACTTAATGCACATCTCAGCACTCACTAGTTACAAATGGCAGGACTGTTACAGGTCTGTCTAGGACTCTTCTGCTTAGTGCTCTCTTACCCTTTGAATTAGTTAGTTGATGCAAAGGTAAGACACAGAAGTCTTTAGGTGTGCCTAAAGGTGTGCACACGGAGGTGTGCCAGGTCCTTTTCTGTACTGCCCCTTATATGAAGATTGGAGCCGTAGGAGTGTTACTAGCCATCTTTCATACAAATCAGTTTCCTCCATCTCTTCAGAGAGGCAACGGGGTGAGCAAAGCACTCACAGTCAGCAGAGCTACTCATAGGAAATGACTGCTCTCCAGTAAGAGTTACATTGCTGCAGAGTCGCCCCTGACAAATGCCTAGCTGAAGCTCTGCAGGACTGCACGCTGCAGCACCTGAGGCCGAAGGCTGCTCAGTGGAGAACCGCTTCAGAGCTGAAGGCAGCTGGTGGGTCAGGGCAGACTGGACTCTGTTTCTCGTGCACATGAACATGTGGTTGAGAAGAGGGATCACATGATCCAAATGTACCCAGTTAAAAAGCTAAAAACAAACAAACGACCGTTGGAATGGACCAGTGAGGAGAAAAATCCAGGGATGCGAGGGAGAATGATGGCAAGCTGGAATACTGGAGACTGCAGAAAAGCGCTAAAGGAGAAAAGAAGTCTCTCAGAAAAAAAAACCCTGTATATTGATCATGTACAAATTGCACATACGAGGCTGCCTAGTTTGAGAGACTAGATGGTAAGGACTACTTTGAGTCTTTCTCAGAACTGTGCTTTAAAAATACATTACAATGTTGGCTAGTGTACTTCAGAGGGAACCTGAGGGTTTCAGCCTAAACCTTGCTGTGATCCTCCCCCTCCACAACTTGGATGTTTTGCTGCAATGTTGTGTTGGTTCAATGTAGCAATAGATAAGCTGAACATACAAATGTTCTTTCCAAAATGATGGGAAAGAAAACTGTTAGCAGAGGGGAACATTGGGGATCTATTTTTAAATTTTACCTCAGTAAAAACTGTGTATTGCAGTACTGTGATAGCCTACTTTTTACATCTGTAACAATTCCTGTCTTGTAAGAGCAGCAAGATTCCTCCAAAGAATGCCCGAATGTGCAGAAATGCTGACGCTAGCCTGATGCTGGTACTAACAAAGTGCACTGCTTAGTGTTATTGGACAATAACATGTACCCTGGGGTGTCTTCTGGTTTTTGATTAAGCTCCCTGGGATTCTGGCTTTGTAGACTGGCCATTGTAAATGCAGAGGCAGAAGAAAGATGTGATCGCCTCTGCTCCAAGGGTGGTACAACTACCTCTCCCGGCAGGAAGTGTTCAGATGCCCTTGATGACAATGGGCAAACAGACAAGTGTTTTTGTTTATTTTCTCATAAAGTGCTGATGAACAAATGAGGCAGAGGCATTAAGAAGCTCATGCTGTGAGGAGAGATTTGAGTTTATCAGCTGCTTCTTGGCAGGGAAAATTTTACGTACAGTGAGAATATAAAGCAATCCCTCCCTGAGGGGTGAGACTCTAAGGTTTTCTTTCATAAGTAAAAGGGCAAAATTACTTTCCTTAGAGATTTGCTCTTCTCTTGAGTCAAATTTGAATAAAACCATCCTATTTATTTTCTCTTAACTTTTTTGATGTAACATGATCTTGAAACACACCACAGCTAGCTAATTTATAGTGGAGGGGCAGTACAGGATGAGAGAAGCACTCCATGGATAAAAAATAGAGTGTGAAGTGCCAAGGAAGATCTCCTCTGGTTAACAACAGTAAACTCTGTTATCAACAAATTTCTTCTTTTAATGGTGTAAACATTATAATGAAAGGTGCCATTCCAAACTAGGGCTGGTATCAGTTCTCACTGAAGTCATCGCAAATGGCTTAAATTACTATGTACAGAACTTTGCCTAGTGGAAAGAGGCCATAACGACCCAGTGCGATCATAAAGATTCTACGTAGAGCTCCATCCTGCAAAGTGGTGAGAGCTGAAGATACTGAACCTCATAGCTAGCACACCCAATTCTTCTTTTTATTGGTACCCTTACATATGACACCATTACATATTTCAGTAGAGCACTCATATTATATGGCAAATTTAAAAGAAATTTGAAATTTACTTTGTGAAGCTAAGTGAGATCTTCCCTCCAAAGCACCTAAAGGCCAGTGGCAACGGTCCGCATGATCTCTTGTAAAAAGGTGATGCCATATGGCAGGAAGCCATTTATCTGGCCTCATTGCTGTGGGGAGTGAAAATTGACAGGACAATGCTATCTGCAGGACTCACTGCGCTGGGTCAAATCCTGCTTACCTTACTTATGTAAATAGTTCCACGCATCTCAATAGCTCTGTGTTGTTACAAACTGTCCTAATTTGCACTTTGCAAACGGAGAGCAGAAATTAGTTCCAAAACTCTTAAATGGAGCTGTTCCCTCGAACAGAGAAAAGCTTTGTCCTGCCCAACAGAATCCTCTGAACTATTGCAGAAAGCCAGTGGCGTTTCACAGGGAGTTTTCTTTTAAAGTCTGGTTGTGTAAAAGGGAGAAGAATCTTCCCTCCCAAGCATAATCCTGAAGTGTAAAATCTGCTTTATATTTATTTATTTTGACACTCAACGCCTCTTGTTAATGTATATGCATAAGCTCTTAGGGATTTAGGTCTTCATCACTTGGTGATTTGCCTAGTATTTATCATAGTCTCTGATACAAGGGAACTATTTTTAAGAAAATCTTCAGTTTCTACTTTGCTACTCCTTAACAATGATTGGAGGAGGAAGGCTGGAGTGGGGTGTGGGGTTAAGCAAAATGTTCAAGGGGAGTTTTACATACTCACTGGAGTCCACAGCCAGGAACTCAGACTGCTTGAACTACTGCCAAGTCCTCCTCTTGAGTCCATTTGAAATGACTTAGAGTTGGTGCAGGTCAAGTTTTAGCTTCAGTAAGAGCCATCCCTTATTCCCTCTGGGAAGAAACCGCCACGCTGCACCTCACTTTGAAAAATAAAGTATCTGCATGGTAAAGGAGCATTAAAAACAACAAAGGAGGGTGTAATGCTTAGGAAACTATCCTTGAACACAGGCTCCATGTGTTCAATAACCTCCTTTACTGCAGCCTTCCTGTGCAGCTGTGGCCAAGTCCCTCCAACTGCAGTCTGTAAAGGGAGTGGGGCAGTGAGACTTAACTGGATTGCTAGATTGCTAGCACCAAAGTCCAGCAATGCAGAGCTCAGGAACCCCTGGGCACCCCATCTTTCACACTACAGTGCCACCAATGCCCTCAGTGCTGCTTCTTCAAGTGGCCAGTAGGGTCTCAGTGCTGTCAGGTCTGAGCTGCATGACGCCATATCTCACCTACGAGGCTGAAAAAAGAAATTCCCCTGGGCTGCTCTCATCCAGTATGTATTCTGTAAATATACAATGCACTTTTTCTAGACAGGGTGCCACATAGAAGACAGCAAGAGCCTTACTCAAAAAGACAGAAATTTCTCCTTTCTTTTTCTTTCTCTCCTTCTGTAGTAGCAGCATCTACAGGATAGAAGAGACGTACAGTCACTTTCTTCCATTGCTTGACATAGTTAAAGCCCAGTTCCTTAGTTTTCCCTAGCACCAGACAACCCTGACTGAGGAGAGAGGGGAAGAACTCACACATAATCTTGTATTCAGGAAAAGAGATGTGAGCTAGCAATTGATTTTCAAATGTTTTGCTTAGGTGTTTAAATATGCAAGTATTTCTTCTGAATAAGATGCAAAATATTATCATAAGATGGAGCAATTCAGTTGTGCTCATCTGGAATGAAATGTGATCTTGATTTGTTAATTTTGGCATTTGTGAGCGTGTGCGAGGTTGGAAGAAGAGGGATTCCTGCAGATCTGTGTACTGGCCTGGCAGGAGACTAAAGAAATCAAAATAGCATAAGACCTGGGATAGGATTTGGTCTCCCTAAATCCCACACTGATCCTGCTTTCCCGGACTGGCTAATCTCTCTGCTCAAACCAGAAAGCATAAGCATAGTGTTAGCAATGCACACCCGTGCCATTAGGCCTATCCCTTTTCTGTAATAACCAAATTGCTAGAGCACCCACAGAAAATCGGGGCCTTTTATCCTCTGCCTGCCTCAGTCTGAAGAAGAACTGAGCTCTTTGTCTGCTTCTTACTCGGGTGGCAGCTGTCTGCCCGCTGAGCACCCGGGAAGCATACGCTGCACCAGCCCTTCTGCAGTGGGCCCCCGCCCTGGCCCTAGGAGGATCCACGGGCTGAAGACAGGCAGGCAAGAGCGATTTGCGCTCCAACCTCATGCCAAGGGCACCCGCCAAGGAAGAGCAGGACTGAGTGCCAGGCCCTGCTCCTTGTAGGGTCTCTCCCTTCATATGAGGCCACCAGCAGGTACGCACAGCCCTGTGACTAGCCTTTTGCCTCTGTCCCCTGTCAGCCAAATGGCTTCCTTGCCATGCTTCGTCTGGGACTCCTCTTCCTCCTGGCATTTTAATCCCATGGCTTGATCCTCCTCTCTGCAGCACCTCCGTGGAGGGGTAGGAAAGACTTTCATTTACAGTAACTCATGCGTCTTATCGTTATGACATTATTCTAAAACTGAGGTTCAACATCTCAGGCTATAGAAGGCCTAGAATCAGGCTTCCCATGCCAGAAACAGTCACAATATCAGGCAAAAAGTAGCACTGCCTTTCCCCTCTGTCTGCTCCTCCATGGGCTGTCCTGTTAAAAAAGGGCAGCCTTCTTTCCCTGGGTTGCTTCCTCCAAGACAGACATGTCTGTTCCCCATCTCTGCCTGAACTTTTTGTCATGAGATAGACACCAAACCTGCTCTGACCGGATCGCTCTCCTGGCATGTGTACTCTTGGCATAGAGTCAAGGGAGAGAGAGAAGGGGTTCAGTTCAATGGACTATATCTTTTTCTGGAGGTTTTCAAAGACACCTTCCTCCTGCCACTGCCTTTATAGTGAACTTGAGAAGTTTAGGAGGACTAAATCACCTACTCTTTCTTCATACATACAATTTTAGTGAAGTAATATGCAAGACAAGGAGCTTAAGTTTGGAGGACTTGATTTTACCACTGTGCAGCTAAGTACCTAAGATAGGCAACGAATAAGCTGAAACATGATAATGTCTCCCTCTTTACTCCTTAATGAAGATGTGCCACACAGTCTTGTCATCTCAATTGATCTCCCCTTTGTCTCCTTTGGGCTTCCAGTCACATCCATGATGGCACAGCACAGTTTTGAAGAAAAGCTGGGAATGGCTTAGAGCAATTACATTTCTCTTGCCCATTTCTCATATACCTAAATAAAGTTAGCGTAAGTTTGTTTCACACATTGATTTATCTGTATGGATGGGGCTCAGAATTTATAATTTGGAGGCCAGTTTTCTCTTTGGCATATATTTCCAAATACACATAAATCCACACTTCCTCCACAACAGGAGAAATATTACCATGGTACTTTGGCACCAGTTTCCATAGAAGTCTGATCTTCTTAATTCATAATGATAAATTATGAATTATGATAAATTGTTAACTTTTTGCAAATCTCAGAAATAAGGCTTTGGTTTAAAATATATTTCTCCTTTATGGATTTGTCTGCACAATAAAATGATTTTAATGGGGACACTAACAGCCTGATTGAGTTTCCTGCGCGTGGGTATCAGATGCCATTTGAAATGCCCTGGGATATCCAAGGCATCCCACGGGGGGGTGGGCAGATATGACAGATGACCTTCAAGACACTCACCCCTTTCTGGAGGAGCCATGTGGAATATTCTAGAGCATCTCAAGAGGTACTAAATGCAATTTATGGGCAGCTGAACCAACCTGCAGCGACTTAATCTGTGCCCTCTCGGCTACAGTTTTAATTAATTGCTGTAAAGACTCAGAAAGCTTTAGTTTCTGAGCAGCGCATCTCTCTAAATCCTTGTTTTATAGAGAGCAATTCTGGATATAAATGCAGAATGATATTAATTGAGGGACCCCACATCTACTGCTAATATTTTGCCTTAATTAAGATACTTTGTGGAAAAGTCTATCGTGGCTTATTTTTCTAGAAAAATTGCTATGAATAATGAAGGAAAAATGCACTCAAAGGGATGAAATTTCTAAATGATAATTTATGTCATTGTCATTATGCTCTGCTGCTCTCTGAAAAAAGTTCTATTGTTTGGAGTTATCAGGAATTTCAATGGGAACTCCCTAGAGAAAGGTGCAGTTGGCTCACTAGAAAGCTTTTCATTTAAAACATCACTGTAGATAGGCCCGATCATGAGATAAGGAGTGGGGAGGACAGTTAGAGAGGAAACAATAAAATATGACAAAATGTTCTGAAATGATGGCGCTGAGTTGATATTATTTTTTCATTTCCCTTTTTTTCCTCCTGCATTGTCATGTGAAGAACACAGTTCATATTTTCATCAAGTGGACAGAACAGCTTCAAAGCTCTGGGAGGAAGGGGAAGTCTTTCTTCCATACTTTTTGTACCCTAAGATCTGTCAGTAAGGGCAAATATGTTTATAGTGGGGTAATTAGTTGAAATTTCATTTACTGCAGAGACTTACACTTTGGTTACTCACAGGTAATTCTTTCTTTGTAGTCCATACCCTATGGAGCAACAAGAGTTTTCAGATTGGCAAAGGACGTTCCTCATTTCAGGGAGCAGCAACATGAATGGAGCATTAGTGATATCTCTTCTGACCAAACTGTTGGTCTGTCTTTATGATTTCATGGATTGTCTGCAGAGAAAGGAGGAACTGATGCTAGAGTACAGTGTTTCCTTGACTCAATCTTTTCTTTATGAAGATGGTACAGAGTCCTCTCCCCTCAAGCAGGATAAAACAGCAGAAGGCAATCCCTCTGCTTACAGTGTCAGTGCTTTTTCTAGCACGCTCCTCAAAGCTCTCTCCCTCTTCAGGGTAATATGAAAATGATTCTTTAGATGTCTTCAAAGGGGACTCTTTAGATGTCTTCAAAGTTTCTAGCTCCATCTGATTTGTGATGCTTTTTGTCAGTCCATCCTTTCTATCTCTTTTTCTAGGCACCTATTTAGACACAAGCAGGTCTCTCCCCCCTCCCCTCGCCCTCAGCAAAACAAAGCAAAGCAAAACAAAACAAAACAAAAAAAGAAACTTTCAGCAGCTCTGCTTCAAGAGTACTTCCTTCTCCATTTACAGCTCTCCATCAGACCTGGGGTTATGCAGTTCAATCCTAGCCCTTGCAGGTAGCCCTTATTTTAAGTGATTGTTTCTATTTTTTCCCCCATTCTGTTCCTTCAAAAGTCTAACTATGTTGTGCATTTATCTTGTGTAAAGAAGAGTGATTCTTATACCTTCCATCTTCAGTTTGATTTCACCCAAGTCTCAGCATACCTATATGTTATGGAGCTGAAAGGATACAAAGAGATTGTGTTATAAATTCATTGTTCAATGTATTCTTCAATATATTAATCTTTTGCACTGAAATTTTCAAATCTTGGTTTTTGTTCAAGAGGTTCTATTTTTCCCTTGTGCTTCACAAAAGATTTAGGCTTAAATACAGTGATACTAAGGTCAGTATCAATTATGTTCATAAGTCAGAGAAAAATTCCCTTTAGACTTTCAGATTACGGCAGGCTTTGTATAGTTTCCCAGAAAAAAAAAATCCACGCAAACTAATAGTCTTTGTATTTCTGTGGCGAGAGAAGCATTCCAGGGTTTTCTACCACACTCACTCCCAGACTTTTACCAGTTACAGCAATGCAGTTTTAATTACCTGGTACTACTAGCTATTGCTAAAGTTGCTTGATATTTCTTGTTGCAGATATCAGCCCTCTGAATGGATAATGCTCATGCTGGCTATCGTCTTCAGCAGATTTTTTAAAGAGTGACTGGAAACAGTTTGGTTGTTTTTAATGCTACGATACTACTTTCCAAGCTTAAGATGATGGGGTTTTCTTTGGAAAACTGTCACTCCTAATTTAGCAAAGAGATAAATTTGAGATGTGCCTGGACTTGAAAAAAAATCTACACCTTTTTGGCCAAATTATAAATCTTCTGAGAAGTATTCAATTGACATGATCTAAAAATATGATTTTGGATTAAGACTTTTATTGCCAAGATCTTAGAAGAGTGTTTTGTCACTGAACTAGCTCTATTTCAGCTCTCGGCACAGAAGAGACCCTTCATACACCATCTCTGCTGAGCACCTGTGTCATTTGACAGGAGGAAGCCATGGCAGAGATTGTGCCCAGCGTACTGACTGTCAACCCTTGAGTTTTAGGAAGTAATAGGTTTTAGGAAGTAATACAGCAGTCTGAAGAAGCGGAATACCACTGTTCCCTGTAAAGGCCTAGACTACTTCCTTTGCCTGAAGGACTACCACCTTCTGAATAAGAAAAAGAATTTAACACCGACTTCATCTGTCTCACTTCCAGTGTAGACTGAGTAGTGCTTAGCGGTGTCAGCAGATCAGACAGAATTAATATTTATTCATCCTGACTGCTTCATCACAGGATCCTGTGGTAGGGAAGAGAATTTCTTTCCTCAGCTTTGCATTAAGATGAATGTTCACTGTACAGGTTACACTTTTTCTGAGCAAGACATGTCTTCCCTCCCCAGAGGTTAATATTCTCAGAGCTTTGCTGAAAAGCTTTACTTTGTAAGTGTTGGTAACACTGCTTCCTTCTTAAACTCAGGATGCTAAATGTAAATGGAGAGGTCAAAGATCATTGGAAAAAACAACTTAAAAAAGCATGTTTTTCTTTCTAAAATTGCCATTTTGATTTGATTTCTCAAGGTTTCTTTTCCCCAGCTGTTTCTTGAAAAAGCCCTCATCTGGATCAAAGACAGCTTCCTTGGATGTTGCTCCCAAGAAAAGTCAAAATATTGATGGCTTTAGCAATTTCTTTGAGTTAAAATCAGTATGCGGGATAGAAAATGTACTGTGCCGAACGGGAGGCAGAGAACTGGCATTCAACCAGTATACATGCCAAAGTGTAACAACGGTCAAATAGTAAGGGTAAGAAGAAAAAACAGGAAGGGAAATGAATTCACTTTCATTAGAAGAACTGCAGGATTTCACCTGTAATACTATCTTCTCTCCCTGTGTTTGTGTAACTAACGCATTCCATGTGAGCAAACAGCCTAGCTGATACCTCTCTTGTAGGGTATTCTTAGCGAGGCTTTTTCTCTCTAAGTACACAACTTAAATGCTAATTGATTCCACCTTCTGAAAACGGAAGGATTTCACGAAGCAGGGTGTCATCAGTGCATTTCTAAAGCACGCTGTGTGGAACCATAAGCAGCAGAGAGGAAATTTTTGGGTGCATCTAAGGGCTTTTGCTTGTTATCAATTTGATTAGTATACAAATATCTTCTCAGACTAATTGTGACACCCGAGCTGGCCTTCACGTTCCCTCGTGTTACTTCTGTGACATACTCATTCTGCATTATTTGCCTGTACAGTCTGAACACCTCAGCTACAAGCCAGATCTTCAGCTGCTGTAAATCAGGTAGCTCTGCTGAAGTCAGCGGGCCTATGTGGTTTTAGTTAGCTGAAGGTTTTTGAGGTGCTAGAGGGTAACATAGATAGATCTGGGTACGGTCAGGTAGATCTGATCATATTTGTGTGCTTGTATTCCATAAAATATTGTATAAAAATATTAAAGGGTGACAGCTGGATCAGTGAATCTGACACAGGAGTAAAGGAATGAATAAATCTGGTGTTTATGATAAAAATGCAGCTCAGAAGACGCTTTCCTACAGGGGTGGAGCATGCCAGAGGATGTGACTTGAGAGAATGGGCAGGTCTGTAGTGCCTGGAAAGTTAGCAAGGCAAGGAGTGAGCCAGGAGCAAGCAAGGAATGAGCTAGGAGCAAGCAAGGAGCAAGCTAGGAGTGAGCCCTACAGTGTGCTCTGATAGCTGGGTGCTCTTGGGTTTTTTCCTTCCTTACTCCTCAAGGAGCTGCGTATCTCTGGGAGCTTGAGTATTGCTGCCAGACCATGTGGACCGTCTGAGGAATTGCAAAGGGCACAGCTGGGAGGCAGTAGTCTTAGAGCTGATGCAAAAATAAAGTCAGTAGAATTCAAATTTCTATATTTTTCATCTGAAACTAGCCTATACATTTTTTTGCATAGATATCCCAGGGCTGTGTCCCTTGAAAAAAAAAGAACCTCTGTCAGAAGAAAACCAGAAAGATTGTAAGCAAATATACCTGATTGTGAGGATGCCCTGACACGGTCTGGCTATTAACAGGGTTTCTGGCATGCCAGAACAACCAGTATATACTCCCTGTCCCAAATAATGGTGAAATTATTTTAGGCTTGCACCTCACAAGACTTCAGCTGGGTTTGCCATCTTTATTTCCTTAAAAATGCTTTTGAATTTTTCCTTCTCCTATTATCTTTCTGTAGTAAGCTCTAAGAGTTTAACAGAAGAAAACATTAATTGTACTATTTTTGTCCAGAACTAAAATCACTATCTATCTCCAATATTTTTTAAATCAGTTAAGGTGTTGGGTGGCACTCCATACTCTCTTTTGCAGTACCTGTTCTCCCTGGACTGTCAGTCATACAGCACAGTAATACTGATTTTTGGTGGTATTCAGTGAGGGCTGGATTCTGAGTTATAAACTGTTCATCTGTAACATTTCACTTGTCAGTAATTTTCTCTAAAGTGCCAATTTCCAGATTCTTGCAAAATTCAGCTAATACTGCCTCCCTTCTTATTCTTCCTAGGATGGAAAATGTCTCAGCTATAAATGATACATTTATCGCCACTGTTCAAGGTGGCGAATTCAGGAGAGGGATTCGCTTTCTGTTGTTTGTTTGTACAGTACCTAGCTGAAGGAGGCTTTAATCCCTGCTTGGACCCTTTATATGCTATCACGTCAGAAGCAGTAGTTCAATTACTTACTCACCCTAAGCGTGTTGTTATCTGTACAAATCGTCAGGCATTGCTCAGTCTCTTGTTAACTACACACATTAAGTTTGCATTTAATTAACACATATGCTTTGTGACGTAACTGCAGCAATGCTAAGATAAACTATTTCTCTCTCATCGAGTAGTGAATAGCTTGCCAAATATGAAGCATGAAGCTGGGTGTTCACTTCTGATAGCTGTGGGCAACGTGTGATTTCCTGTCATTGCTGAAGTCCCACACGTTGTGTATTTCTGCGTGCTGCTTGGACATTTGCTTTTGGAATCTCACGCTTCGGAAACGAGCCAAAACTGACCCTGCGTGAACTGTGTTGCTGGTCCACTAGCAGTCTTCAGTCGGTATCTGCTAGGTAAGGATTTTTCTTTCCCCAGAACTTACCTCAATAATTCAATTGCTTTTCATTGCGCTTTTCCATCCTAAAGGTTTATTTTCTTATTTGTGAATCGGTACGCTAGAGATCTGCTCTGCAGAACAGCGTATTTCCTTTGCAGTTAGTAACTACAGTTTATTTTGCCCCTAAAAATGGAGATAAGATTCTGAGATCCTGTTCAGCTTTACCATGTTCCACATTTTCTTGCAAAGGAAAAAGGTAATTCTTTTCTAGACCTCTATAACAAGGTATGGGCAGCCTGAAAGGCAAACTTGCAGCATGGTAGATGAAAAATAGTTTTGGCAGAACTGACCTGCTTTGACAGTGCAAGTAGAAAGAGCTCAATAAATGGTGGTAGAGCACTAGTTAAATTACAAGATTATGTGGGTTATGATATTTAACATCCTAATGAAGTCACTGTGACGTGGATGTGACCTCATCTTTTCCATCATCTCTACTAGGAGATTGCGTGACTTTCTAAATGAGAGCAGACTCATCTCAAGATCAGCGTGAATATGTTTTGACCTCTGAATTTCATACGTTCATAAATTTAATGCTATTTGACCTTCTCCCTTGATGTTTGACTGATTTTGTAGGGCTCATGGAAATCACAAAAAACAGTCTAAAGTTTACACATATTCCGCTGTGTCCTCCTGTTTGTTGTGCAAGCAGCTATAGTTTTGGCATATGTAAAACCATAACCACAAAGACCAGAATTAAAATCTGAGCTTAAAATTGAACTAATTTAAGTTAAGTAAAAATTGAACTGTTTTGCCTTTCTGGAACATCACTTTCTAAAGGCCGATTCTTCTTCTTCTTCTTCTTCTTTTTTTTTTTTAAAGAAAAAGGGAAGATTTGTTAAGGCTTTTTGGACTTAAAATATTACCACTGGAGACTGTAAATTTCATTCTCTAGAAGTCTTTGGCTAGATCAAAAGAAAGAGTAGGCAAGAAGAACAGAAACATGAGCATGTGCTGAATGAACTTTTTAAAAAAATATTGTAAAAGTTGTAGCTCCATGCTGCTGACAACAGTAAATTTCCCATTTGAGGTCCTTGGCACTGCTGCCTTCTTGAGGAGGTAAAAACCCCTTCTTTTCCATATGGCACTGAATGGTTTATTTTATATTCAAATCCGTCCTTCTTTGTTATACTTTGTTTAAGCATGAAAAAACCCAAGCCAAGTTCTTTAATTCCTTCTAAATGATAATGAAGTGTCCGGATAATATTAATTTCATTACTACTAGTAACATTAACAATAATATTTTCCAGCTATTACACTGTGCTTTTCACTGCTACAAGTCACAGTGCTTTGCAAAAGCAGTCTATTTTTCACTATGTGGCCTGTCAATCACTGGAACAAGTTCTCCAGAAAGGCCACGAAATCTCTATGCTTGGAGGTATTAAAAATTGAACTGGACAAGTCCCTGAGCAACCTGATTTAACTTTGATATGATATCTAACTTTAAGGTGATCATGCTCTGAGCGGTGAACTAGATGATCTCCAGAAGTGCCTTCTAACTTAAATTAGTCTGTGATTTTATGCTTATATAGCATAGGTTAGTTTTAACAGCTGCAACAAAATATTGAAAATAGATCAGCAGCAGTGCTATCAAACAATGTATATTTGCATTCAGAGGAAGGAAGAGCCCTTTCCCTGAGTTTTGTGACTATCATCTGAGCTACTTATTTTTTTCTTGCCTTCCTTCTGCCTTGGGAATGACTTTCAAGGTGAGATATGTTTTGTATTTGTCTACAGCATGACGGACGCTCAAGAGATCTGGAAGTACACTCAACTATACATGAAAGGAAAATAATCTAAATATAGACTCTTCCACAGTTAAGCTCTTCCTGCTGGACTTAAGTTAATCTTTTTTAAAAAAGAGAAGGATCCTGTACATTTCCCATTGTCAGATCCAAGCATAAGTGCAGTTTACAAAGAAATGCAAAAGGACAGAAATCCCAGTGGAAAATGGGGGCATTTTCTTGAGAAAACATTGCCAGCTTCTAATCCAAACAGAATATGATGCAGAGATGAAACAGTATTGTTAAACAGCCAACAGCACTTAACTACAACCTTGATGGATGCCAATGTAAGCACCTGGGTAGAAAAAAATGTGCATTTCTGAACATGGATTTATCATCAAACTAGATGTTGAGGAAAACGTTTTCCCTTGTGCATAGCAAGCAGCAGAGTGCTAGGCAGGCAGGCAAACACCTCCATGGGGCCAGACGTTCTAGGAGCCAGGGACGTGGAGTAAGGGGGTGAACAGATGGTTTCAGATATCAGTAGATACCAGACCTCCCCTTTTTAACTTTCCTCAAGTTTTGTTTGTTATTCATGATGTAAAACTGACTAAAGCTCAAAGTGTCTAGTCCCTGCGATGAGGGAGCTCCAGTTCATGCCTTACCTGCTGCAATTGTCCCTGTGCTCCCCATGGGACGCCCACATCACACTGCGCTCTGACACCTAGCGGCTACAGAACAAAAAAGGAAAATTTTTTAGAGCTGTACAGCATGTATTGAAACAGCCAGTTACTTTAGTAGATTATTCCTATAAGAAAAATGGCACAAAGTCTTCGTTTCATGACCTTAAGTTTGCAGTATGTAGAGTGTAGCTAGCGAGACTTTAGGCACACGAATGTTTTCCCCAAACAAGATATGTCATTATGTGTTTTTAAAGATAAACTCCCTGTTCAATGGGAAATATTTTACTGTGGAAAACAGTTGGGGAACATGAAGAAGCTACAAGAAAAGAAGAAAAAAATTACCTGAGTAAAGTTTATTCCGTATGGTGCTGTGGCACTTGAGTTCTGCGACCAGCTACTGTCTGGGGGCTGAAGACAGAACGAAGCCGTGTGAGAAGAGCCTGTTTCCTTCTCACTTTTCAAGATAAAACACTATAATCCTATCGGGTAAAAGTGAGTGAGTTATTGCTCTCTGCAGTATTTGCCTGGTAGAAAAGGAGTCATTCTATGTATATGCAAGTGGAACATTTGTATTCCCGACCCTGGAAAACCAAGGTTCGCTATTTGCCACGGATTATCACAGTGGACACTGACCCTTTACATGTGCCAAAGGGATGCTGAACTATGTGCTATGGACCCTTCTCTCTTCCAGGTCCATGATGAATGAATTCAGCTGAGCAAATCCTCCTGCTCACCCCATCTCCTCTCCCCCAGTGCTATGTTGTGGCTTCTCTTAAATCTGGGCCATGGTAAACACATGCAACAGCTTTGAGCTGTGAGCATGTGAATCAGAACAACCCCTTCTAGCTCTCCTAGGCATAGCTTAGCCTTCCCATCCCAGCTTAGGAGGAGCTAGGAAAGAAAGGTTTCCATCTCAGCTGTCCTTGTGCAGCTCAGATCTGAATCCAGACGTTTCTGATTGAAGACACTTTTTCCAATATAACCTGATATGGGTCATTGTCTTCTAATCTTTGTGTGGAAAGGGATCCATTTCTGTATTATAAGGCTGAGAGAATTTCACATTTTGCATACACACGTGTATTTTCTCCGGAGAAGGCAGATAAATCAAGGATGTGTCCCAAAGAACTATAAATCCCAAATTCCTTTGTAGCTCGGTGCAGAATGAGAAGGTAAAAGTGAACTTTGTCATTTGGCCAGAATCCGTTAAAGGGGGGGTTTGCTAAGAATGGTTTCATAGGCTCCCATACTTTTCTTGTGATGGCTTTAGACCAGGTTTCTTCTGGACTCTTTCTCCTACTGCTTTCTGTTAGCAAGTGCTGGGTTGATGAGTGATCTAGATTTTTCTCATTTTTTTAAATTCCCCATTATTGCTATCAGTACAATCCCCAGTCATTTCTTCAATCTAATGGAAAAATAAACAGACATGGCTTAATTTAACTGCACTGTTAGGTTTAGTTTGCAAATGCACATTCTAAAAGGTGGATGTGTCTATTTTTTTCCTTTTTTTCTCCTTTTGTTTTGTATGCGAGGGAGGGTAAAAATGTAGTGTTTGTCATTTTCCGTGCATTTGGGAGTCTGTTGTTGGGCTGCATTTCATCTTCTCTTTGTGATCACCTTTCTACAGTTCTTCCTTTCTCTTCTGCCTTGATAAAATTGGGCTTTTTTCCTCCTCTGAACTGGTATCTTTTAAGCATTCTTGGCAATGCTTCTATGCCACCATCAGCCTTACCGCTGCCAGTATCTATTGTCCAGCTCTCATTTCAGACATTGGTGAAGGGATTTTTGTGATTTCTCTTATCAACCTTTGTCCTTGCTCAGAAATTACTTTTAAAAAAAAATCTCATCTCATATCCAAGTAAGAAATGTTAAGTTCATAAGACTTCTGTCACCTTTCAGGTGAATAGATCTCAAAAGGATCCTTTTTCCCACAGCTGGGTTAGTATCGCTCTTTCTGTTTCATAGACATGGAAAGTGAGGCATAAGAACTTGAGTTCCTGGTGCAGGTCACATGTCGGAGCACATGAGGAGGTGAGATGCCTGAACTGCAGCCCCATGCCCTGATTACTCCTGGTACCCCTGGCCGTTAGCTAACATGTCCTGCTTCTTGGTAAATAAGAAGAAAAAAAGAATTTGGGAAAAATATACTCATTGAACCTGTGTGCTCGTAGAGAAATGAGGGAGTGTCAGCTACAGGCCGGGTACCTCCAGGTGGGCAGCGTAGCTCTGCAGAAGCTCTTCTCAGTCATGCTATTCCATCACAGCAACCAGAAGCAGCTTGTCTTGCTTTGGAGTTGCCACAGGGAAAGAACATACTGCTGTGGTAAGGTAGGTAGATACCCCTGTCTTCGTACATACAATATCAGCCTGGTCCTCCAGGCTTTTTTACCTGGGATAAACATTTACATCTGAGCAAAGAAAGATGCTATTTGAAATAAAAGGCAATGGAGCTTGGGGCTCTTTAATTTCTATTACAAAGCTGCATTTGAAGTGTATCTCCAAATGAAGAGCAAAGCACCTAATGGAATCATATCCGGAATCTTGAAGCTGATTATCTGTCTAGTTTCAGTGAAGAAAAGCTCCTGCTAAACCTTCACAGAAGCTGCATCCACAAAAACAATGCTGATTTGGGTGTTTTGCACCGGCTCATACACAGAATCACAGAATCACAGAATCGTTTAGGTTGGAAGGGACCTCTGGAGATCATCTAGTCCAACCTCCCTGCTCAAGCAGGGACCTCTAGAGCATATTGCCCAGGATCACATCCAGGCGGGTTCTGAATATCTCCAGGGAAGGAGACTCCACCACCTCTCTGGGCAACCTGTTCCAATGCTCTGTCACCCTCACAGTGAAGAAGTTTTTTCTCAGGTAAAAAATACCTCACGGAGGTATTTGCTGCAGGTTAGTCAAGTAGTTTTTTCCCATTGCTGAGACTTATGTAGCAAATTTTTTTTACGTAGTAGTGCCCCCTTCTAGCTCATCTTCAAATGGGGCAGTCCTCCTATTCCTGTGCTTACAGATTGCAGGCAGTTAGTACTTGGGCACTGAGTATCATTTCCAGGTCTATCAAAGAATTATAGGTTTTAAAGCCAAAAGCACCTGAAGAGTTTTATACTCTGTCTTGCTTTACACAATGCAGCCACGTATCGGCCTATAGTGACAGGGTTAAACAAACTCTAAAAATTATAATTCCAGCACCTTGTCACTTTATTGAGCCCTCCCTTACCCTCTTCACAAACCTGGCATTTGTGCAGACATTTCTGTGTATTATCTTACTCAGCAGATAGTCATATATTTTATCACCCAGATCTACAGGTGATGTTTTCAGTTTAATGGAATTGAAACAAATCTATGTTAATTCTCCAAGACTCCATGAGGAAATGTAACGGAGCAATTGGGAGGCTGAAGAAAATTAGCGTCAAATCACTGTTCTGTCATATGAATTAGACACTTAACAAGCAGATAGCTCTTCCTGTTACCACAAGTACATCTATCTGGTTGTATCTTTGCAGTTAGCCACTTTCTAACAGACGCTTCTAGTAGAGTACTAACAAAGTTATTAAAGGATATTCCTTACAAATTCAAGGTTGCACAATTATTTTGCAAGAACATAAAATATTAAAAGCTCGTTGTTTCTCAGAGCAGCAGAAACTCTTACCGACTGTATTGAGAGTCTTTTCCAAACTTGGAGCCTATGGCCCTACACAGCTCCGGCACCATCCTACAGACTTGTCTGGTATTTCTACTGGCCTAGCCAAGAGGCAAAGCAGAAAACTTTGAGCCGTGCTCTAGGGGTGCCTTGTTTCAAGTAAGCAGGTTCAGTCCCTCCTGATGTAGTATCATTCTGTGTGCAAAGCTAGCAGTGATTCCTGGGGCTTCTGAGGCCCATGTAGGCTAGTTTGTGTTTGCATGTATCTGTGTGTGCATGTATGTATAATATGTGTAGATTATCAGTTAAATATGTATTGACATACAGTAAAGGCAATAAAAACTAAGGTCAGAGCTTAAATCTTGCCCTTGAATTTATATTTCCCCTTTGTGTTCTGGTTCCCGCTGGTAGTTTACTACAGGAAGTTATACACTAATCAAACTGTAAAACTGGTCTGGGGGAGACAGTGATTCCAGCCACAGGCTGGAGCAGATAATAGGCTTGCCTCACTTGAGAGAAAGATAAAAGAGTGCATTTTGTTCCTCATTATTTAACTGTTTTTGAGAGGTGGGTTCTTTCTTTCTTTTGTTTAAACTACATAAACAATGTGAAGTGTCATGACAAGAGTGGGAGCCTGTCAATGCAGCCCTATAATTAGAAAATTTCCACGCATGAGGCAAAAGGAGCGTCTTCAGGCCACTTCCTGACCCACTCAGCCGTAGATCAAAAAAACAAGTAAGATACAGATAACAAAATGCCCAGGAAATGAAACATGCCTCACACTGTTAATTCAGACAGCCTTATTTCTTACTGTGACTGGGGGCTGCCTAGTACAGCGCTTCTTCCTAGGCATGTCATTATATCTTAATGAATCTGAAAGGATAGCAAGGTAAGAGGCTGCTGCCTTTTTTGTCTTCCTGAGACAGATTTCATAACCAGAGTGTAACTCTGTGGAAGCAGGGTAACACTGTGGGAGATAATGGAGTTGCAATAGTAATGCCAAGATAATCAGTTCTCTGATTTCTACTCAAAGGAAAAAAAAACTGCACGTTTCCAGCAGAAGGAACTTCTACATTTGACTCAATAGCACCTCTTTTCAGCTAAATGGCTTCACTGGCTTCACTAGTTTTCATTGCCAAGGGTTCTGGTCCGTATTTCTTATTTACAATTTTCTCTTGTTTTTACTGCTTTCTGTCCTCTTACACAATCTATTGTTCATATGACAAAAAGCTTATTTTCTTGACTGAGTACTGGCTCAGGCTCTCCCTCTTCTGTGCTAGATCTGGTGAACGTAGATTCTGGTGTATGTGTTGGCCCATATTTTTTCACCACTGTTTTCTCCCATATCTTTTTATACCATATCATTTAATACCATATCCTTTATCTCTGAGAAGCATTTGGGAATCAATTTTCTGCCAGTCACATATAAGAAGCATCCTGAAGAAAAGAAAAAAACAGACTTCTGAAATCCCATTTGCAAAGTGGTTCTGCCCAAAGAGTGGATGGAACAGCACATGCTGCATGTTTATTGTAGAGTCCGGAATGCCATGCCTCTCCTCTCCTCCCCTTTCCTCTCTCCTCTGCTCCGCTCTGCTCCGTTCTTCTCCTTACTAAGCCCGAATTAATAACAGTAAAAAATCTGCCAACAAACCTAATAAAATATTATCCCTGTTTGTTTAACTTTCCAGTTCAACTATTTGCTTGCTGGCATAATCCCATGAAACACCTTGTTTTGTGTGAATGTCAGTGCTGTACTCTGCAGCCTCTGTCCTTATAATGCAAATGTAGAACATGCAAACTCAAATAGCAGCCAGCAGTATCGATCATTTGGCTAGATTTTTCAGTAATAAAAGTAAATTAATGCCAGACTCTTTTAAAGTCAGGATGCTTGGGGATGATGGGAGGCAAAGCAGTTCATTGCAGCTGTTTCCAAGTATTCAGGGATGATAGGACAGGGACTGAAGACAAACGCAGAGGGAATTCTGAGCTGTGGGATGCAAGGGAGAGCTCTGGCCAGAAGGGTTTTGTTTGCATTGGCATTTGATCAGATTGATGAGCCTGACACCTTTATTCTCGTGAAAAGTGCCATGGGCTCTTCAGTAAGAGCTTGAGGCCAAGACCTTAGTCTTACAACTCAGCTGAGTGTGTGCACAAAATTCTCACAAACTAGAGATTAAGATCATCTGTCAGCAGCTCAGTCCCATAATGTGCTGAGAAGTCTGGCCCAGATCCAGGGCTAATTTTAAGCATATGAGTAGCTTCTTTCAAGTCAATGAGAGTGGCAGAGGGAGCAGGATGCTTGGGACCTGCTATGACCGGACCCCAAGCAGGCAGAGACAGTGCCATCTGAACGCATGAGCTCACAGATTGGCGACTGGGATTCAGAGTAGTCCCTCTCCATACACATACATTCCCAAGACCTGTTAACTAGTGTCAGGATTGCTGGACTGCTTATGTTGCATGGGATTTCCTGTATTACATGGTCAAATCCCATGCACCGTATGACAAGCATATGGGATATGTCTTTTCCTGTCTTTTTGCAGTAACTGGTCACTCTTCCGGATGCCTCGGAGTCCAGGCAGACGGGTGTCTGGAAAAAGGCTATTGCACATGTACAGATAAGTTGCACCGTATGTACCAGACCTATGAAGCCTGTGCTACGCTGTTAATTTGTGTGTGCACAGAGCTGTATAGATGCATTTTATCTGCCTGAGATGATAATACAGTCACAGCCATGACCAGAGTCTCTACAAGTCATAATATAATGAACCTGGATGATAGTAACATCTTCACTTCTGCAGGAATTACTAAGCAGTATCAAAGAAAACCGACAAAGCACTGTGAAAATACCTAGCCATTTTCACTTGGCGTGAATGCATGTGAGACTATAATTTCATGTAGATGTCATGCAGATTACATTTTAACAGCCAAACAGTTCAACAGCTTTCAGCTGCTACTTACTATTGAAAAGTCCTTGGAGATGTGCAATTATTAGAAGAGTAATTTAGTTTCAGTTTGCATCATTTTCTAATGTAGATTGTATCTTCAGAGTCTATATAGCATGCCTTTCTTTTATCCAAAATCACTCATTATCCCAGTGAAGGGCATGTCTATTAGAGAGCAGCACTTACATGCAAAACTCTTCTTGTTATCTGAGCATGTTTAACTAGTTAAATTCCATGTCTCCAATGCCAGCCAGATAAAGAAGGCTGCTGTATATTTAAGACACAACCTGCAGAAAAATTCTTGCCAAAATATTGTACAATGTGGCACTCTGTTAACCTTAAAAAAAATGACTCATTCCTACCCAGCCTTTTCAGATTCCCATCTAATCTTGTGAATTCTTGTGAGCTTTTGAGTGATACTCCCTCAGGTTTCTATCCATCCTTTATCTTCCTCTTTCTTCACTCATTTCCAGAAGATGTATCCTCTTTCATTTCCTAGCTGCACAGCAATACTAGCATTATAAACAAGGCCAATGTACCTAAAAGATACTGTCTAGTGACTGAGTGATTTGTGTCCCATATTATGTTGAACCAGGAACTATTGCACTTACCAGTTTGAATAATTATCACGATCAATCTGTTGCTCGTGTTGCTTTCCTGTGGACTTTCCTGATAAAATTGCTGGCCACGTTAAAAATACTCCACCATGTCACGTGAGCAATATCTTGCTCTCTTCTTCCGAACACTGATGTGGAGTAGACATCTTTTGAAACGGAATGGCCCTACAGGCAGCAACATGGATCTGTCAGTTACTATTGTGTTGACGTTTTTCCTTCTGGGAGGTGCGCTGTAACCCTGTGCAAAGAGGTATGCTTAAACTCCTGCTTCTTCTTCAGTGGCCATGAGTTCAAAGTTAAACAAATCCGCACTGATTTTAGTTAGAAAATGTTGATAGTTATGAAGCAGAACCAACTGCTTTCTTCAGAGGTCTTTTCTTTAATTTACAATGCGTAGAAATTCAGGAACTTCCGTAAGGGACTAGGAAGCACAGGAACAATAGCTCTTTCCTGTATGTATCGGTAAAGTGATGACTAAACAAGCACTCAATAGTTAGACAGTAAGTAAAGTTACTTACTGACTACTAGAATAGGTTCAATGGGTATGCACTGAATTTAAGGATGGCTGCTGAGAAAGACGGTGAAAGTATACAGTACTTATTACAATTTCTTGTCAGATTCCAAGAAGAGAAAAATGACTACGAGGCCAGCAACACACAGTAATTGCTGGTAGAGCGCAGCAAGGTCATTTGGTAATATAATATACCCCCCGCATGGCCCAAGCCTCCTGTACAGCCGTTCTACAACCTCATTTCAAATTATGGTGTGGAAAAACAACTGGAACCTTTTGCATCAATCCGGTTGAACATACTGGTTTACCCTTCCTTGGCCCATCCAATTTTCCTTCTTGAATCGGTTCTTGAAAGGCTGGCAGAAACCCCTCATTACAGCACGCACACTTGACCCTGGCCCGTCCTCTAAGCCATTCCCTCATCCCAGGCCTCTGGGTGGTTTGGGACTTGGTGTGGGTAGTTTTACCACAGGTGACCTGCACTCTGAGTGTAAAAGCATCCATTGCTTTCACTTAGTAAAATAAATGTGAGATTATGGGGACTATGCCTGGAGAATATCATCTTGCTAAGTGCTTAATGGGCCCATGCTGAATGCTGAAGGCCTCTTTCTCTCCAGGCAGAAGCAGATATAGACTGCTACTGTGGGAGGGACACAGCACCATTGTGACTCTTGTGAGGAAAGAAAGTCTCAAGGACGTGAGAGCTCTGTAAGTGTGGGAACTGGCATCAGGAAGCTGGGATTCAGTTAGCAGTAGAAGGAAAGCAGGACCTCCGGGCTGGCGTACAGGTGGTGTTTTTCAAAAATGACACGAGGTAAATTTGGGCAAACCTGTGTTCATGCATTGCTGTGGAGGTTTAAAATAGAATATGTGCCAGGATAGAGAGCCTAATCTGAATAACTTAAGTTTGTTCAATCAAGGTCAGCTGAGTAAAATGCTCTTTTGGTGTCATAAAGGATGAGTCAGTTAAAATAAGAAAACCCAAGTTTATTTAAACCCAGTCCAAGTCCTGGCTTCTCATATTGACTTTTCTCGATTTCTGATAATGGTATTAAGTGTCAAGAGCCCAATCTACACCTCTAATTCTGTTTGTACATGTCTAATTAACTGTGCACAGGTGACTGCTCCAGGTACTAATCTAACGTTCCCAAGAATGACAGCAAACAGTTTTACTCAGAACTAAAGTGAGATGAAATTGTAAGAGAGACTTATTGAACTTGGCCTCTTATGTCTCAGAGAAATGACCGGTAAACAGATTTTATGTGTCGTAAATTATTTAGCTGAGGGATTTCTGCGGATAATTTTTGGCTGCAGACTGTTTGCACATAGTTTGTACTTAATATTGAAGATTTGGGATGATTTGCTGTAGGTTGCGTGAGAAATTTCTGCTCTCTTGGGTGGATGAATATAACTCCTAGAATCAGGTTTCTTGAAGAAATTCTTATGTGTATAGAATCCATATTCACTTTCTGCAGACTATTTGTAATGTAGAGTTGCTCTTGCCAGGGGTTTAGCACACTGTACCTGCTCCAAAGAAACACTTATACCTGCGCTTAACTTTAAAGACTAGATTAGTTACGCCCCAGAAGTCAGGCCAAAGTTAGTTTGAACATGGGTAGAAGAAAAAACAGTAAGGGTGGTTTGGGATTATATGGTCATAAAAAAATATGTGTTCACTCCTTGTCCTAAAAATATAACAGATCTTATTTTTTTAAACTAGATAGTTAGTATAGACTGAACTCTGAACAATGCCTAATGCTTTTGATGTGCTCACAGAAAGTATTTTCACTGGTGTTTTATTTGTATGTAGAAAATATTAGCTAAGTACAGGACATTTTTTCTTGCTTTCTTGAGTATGCACTAATGGTAAGATCTTATTTTCTAATGAGAAGCTTTGAGAGTAGGAAATGCTTGACCAGAAAGTGCTGAGCTAGATAGGAATTCTTTCTTATTTTTTTCTTTGCTTCCTCATAGCTCACTGTCTGATCAGAAGACAGACAGCATCAAGGCCAGTTAGTTCAGGACAACAGTCTTTACACTGTGAAACCCTGTGAAAAATATCGGCATGTGTTGTAGCAGACATCTTAATGGCTAAACTGATGCTGATTAACTGTTGCACTGTTCTACTTTATAAAGTGTGAAGGATGAAATATATATTAAAAAGATCCCCTCTTACTTCAGTAGTTTGTGTAAGAGCAGTTAATAAAATATTGATCATGAGCACCTCAGATTCCTTCTTCAGGTATGAGTCTATCTCTTAGCTCTGTTCTACCTGCAAGACTTTTTTGTTTAATTTACAATGATTTTTTGCTTGATATGTTCCAAAAACTTAGTGCCTTTCACTTGGTTTAAAAAAATATATATATTTTTTTAAAGGGCTGTTTTAAACCTTTCAGTGATCCAGTTTGGAGCCCAATCCTGCAAGCAGTTGGGATGTTAGAGCAGAGTAACAGGGCAGATGGAGGAAGGCAGGAGGGCCAGCCGGCCGGAGGAATAGCCAGCTAAGGACAGGGGCGCTCTTAATGGTGCTCTTTGTATGGAGCAGCCACTGGGGTGATGCCACGTGTCTGCTCCCCTATAACACTGATGCTCGGGTTACCAAAGAGACAAGCAAAACAACTATTAAGAAAAATATTCAAGGCGTTAATGCGAGGGGGCTAAAAGCTCTGCCCAGGGCAGATGGAGGAAGGCAGGAGGGCCAGCCGGCCGGAGGCTAATCTTCCTGGCCGTGGCCCTGGCCCTGTGCTGGTGCCACCTCTTCACCTGCCTGCCTGCCCTACTTGCACCACCTCCACCCGGGGCAGTGCTGCCTGGCCCACTTCTTCGCTCAGTACCAAAAAGGCAGCAGCTGTGGGTCACCCCTCGACCCCTAAGGCCTCTTCATTTTCTCCACCGTTTCTAAAATACTGCGCCCAAACTCCAACACAGCCCTAGTCAGTGCTAAGATGAGAAAGCCTTCTGGTTATGTCCAAATGGAATAGTTTTGGGAAATATTTTGGCCCATTGGCAAGACAGGTTAAGTACTACCTTTGCTTGGGAGGCAATAAACAAGCTCAGTTAACAAAAATAACCATAAACCGCTTTTAAAATGGAGCTTCGTTCTCATACCAAGTTTGAAGAAGGGCACATAGGGGTGATAAAAATCTTCTACTGGCAATAGACTTTGGTTCCAGAGTCCTGCTTAGTGGCTTTTTCTTTGCTGCGGTATCACCCGCATAGCAGCTATTTTTTCGTACAACTAAGCTCAACCTTATTTTCCTGGAGCTGGAAGAAAAATTATGAAAGCAACAACCTGTTCTAAAGAAGGCTATGGTTCACTTAGGGACAATGACATTATGAATAGAGCTTAAGATCCAAGGGGCTTAAAGAGCCAAGGTTATCAAGTTCAAATGCCAAATATTTATAAAATGTCTATGAGAGCTTCTGCACCTCTCTAACATGAACAAAGCATATAATTCTGAAAGGCCTGCTGCTTACAAAAGGCCTGTAGTGAAAGGAGCACGTGTAAAATGGACAGAGGTCTCCATGGACTTGTTGTATGCCATAAATACGAGCCTTTGTTTGCCCCTCTGTCTCTCTGCGTTACGGCATAGTTAGGTCCAAGGAAAATGCCTATCAACACTGTCAACTTATGATGTATTTCTCATTTATGTTTGTAAACTGTCAGGAGAATCTCATACAAAGCAGCTATTCCATAAATAGCAAAGTATTTTCTTACAAGTCTTCCACCCTGTCAGTCATGGGATCTTCTAACTGAACTGCCTAATTGCTAACCTCTCCTCTTACACCCCAGAGGCCAAATCAGTTGGTGTAAATGGTGATAATTCCAGTGACTTTGGAGAAATTGCACTGATTTATACCAGCTCCAGTTTTCTCCCCCAGCACTTCCCATCTTTAAGTGAAATCTCACTCCTTTGTAAAACAGATTACCTTAGCAAGGCATCTTCTAGTGAGGGATGTTACAAAACCACATAGGAGCGCTTCATGCTCTGGAGCACAGTATGGAAATACCCAAGCTGGCGTGACCAACCTGGGAATGAGGATGCCTCTGTAACACAGCTAGCATCCTTCTCCTCATGGCAGTGCACGCATGCTGGCTCCTTGGGAAGTGTTCTGTTCCATTCATTGCACAGCTCCAAGGCGCCTAATCCTCCCCAACTGCTGCTCATGGCTCCTAATTCCAGAACTGTAGTTTCCACATGCTGCTGGAAAGCACCTGTGATTTGTGGGCTGACTGACCTCTTGTTCTGTAAATTCCCAGCTACCTAACTTTCTAATCCTGGGCAAAATTCCCTTCTCCAGTGACTCATCGTCCAGCCACTCTTTGAACAGCGGGAATGACTGCCTCAGTTACTGATGCAGTGAGGTCATATCCCTGGGAAGATCAGGGATCTTCTTCCCTTTCCAGCAGGATAGATGGCCACAAATCCTGCTACAACGGCTGGTGTAGCGAGACCCCATGTGGCCCCATTTTGGCTAAGGCTGGGAGACCAGACATCCTTTCTTGGCTGAGATAGTCCTGACATCCCAGCACTTCAACAAAAGGTTTTGCCTTCCTATTTTGTCTTAATGATTCACAGGGATGTAGAATTTTCCTGGTCTGCCGTTTGATCTGGGAACAAATTATTCATCGTGCTGCTGCAGAGAGGTGGGCCACAGGGTCTACCCTGCTGCTGCCTTGTACATTGGGGTGGAATGACCCAGCAGGGGCAGGGCCCGGTGAAGGAGAGACTTCCCATTTCTTTTTCGTCCCCTTTTCAAAAGAAACACGTTAACTAACAGCATATAAAAAACCTCACCTGAAGGACCTTTAGCCTTAGGACTGAGTTAGCTCTGAAGCAGAACTTTCGTCCCTTCCCAGAAGTGGTCCCCTGGATGATGACTTAAGATGCTGGTGTTGCAATACAGGAAAGCTTGTACTGCAGTTACCCATTTACTTTCTCTCTTAGTAACTAGAGGGCTGCAGGCTTCAAGACTGTCAGCCCATCACCTTCTGCGAAGGCTGTTTCCATTAATAAATACATACAGTTAAAGGAGAGCTTGAGGTCCCATCATTCCACCTCAGCTTGCAACAACAGTTGTGGGTAGGCCCCATGTGAGAAATAAGTTCTCGCAGCTGCTATCCTGTTAACTTTAGCTATGTTGTTATTCTGGCTAAGTTGTCAAAACGTTCATTTCCTGATGGCTGGGAAACTGGCTAGGCAGCATCTATAGTGCTAGGCTCTGCTGCTTGCTAATAAGATAGAGGGAGCCTGGATACAAGAGTGCAGGCCTTGAAACAAGGGGTAGCGCAAAGAAAGGACTGCTCTCAGTTCCTCAGCAGTAATTTTATCTTATCTGTGCACATTGCTCTTTCCAAATCAAGACTAGCCTTTTCATTATTATAAACAACTGGAGATGTGGGAAAATATTCCCTGAGGCAAGAAGAAGTGCTTGAACTGAAGCACCATGTAATGGAAATCAGAGCACGCAGCAAAATTAATCACTGCTTAAGACATATTCCTGTTCTCAGTGCAAAAGTCATCCTTGTACCACGTGATACACAGCCTGGCATCAACTCCATGAGATCCAGTGAGACCCTATCAGAATGACAAGCTGTTGAGTTGCAACTTTTTAGTTATGTAAGACTCAATCTTGCAAGGTGCTACAGTTGCTTATCCCAGCTCAAGTCCAATAGTGCATGTCAGTATATACTTCAGCTCAAAACACTCCCTCCATTTATGCAAGGCAGCGGAGATACATGCGTGCTTAAACTTGAGCATGTGCTCAAACCTTTTTTGGGACTAGCAAGCCCAGAGCCTTGCAAGATCAAGCTGAAATGAACTATTAATTACTGGACCTGTGTGGAGTCAGAGTGCAACTCTTAGTATAAATGATGTCCAAAATCCATTTCCTTCTTTAGGATTAAAGTTGTTTATTGAAAAACAAGAGCTATTATCAATGAATCCTATTAGATTTTATGATCTTTCTCGCCTCTTCTGCCTGCTTGGTGGTGCTGCTGCTTTTGTTGTTATGATCACCCTCATTATTATTATTATTACTCATACTGTAGATCTGCTTGTTGCTTACTCTGTATATACAGAGTGCCTGGGTGTTTTGAAGCGCTTGTGTATCATTTCACCTGGTATTTTCTGCAGCCTGCCTTTAATCAGAACACAGTGTTTGTGAGAGTGTGGTCAAAGTGCACAGTGCAGCACAGGATGACAGCCTCAAAGTCAGCCCTGCAGCTGTTGTACTTCTTTGAAAAAGGTCTCAGTCAGCTCTTACAAATTTGCTGATGTTACTTCATTTCCACTGAACAGGCCGGGAGCCCCAGAGCTGTCTCCTTCCCTGTCTGCTCTTGCCTTACCCACACACTTTGCCGAAAGCTTGCTGAAAATGTCTCTTCATTTCAGAGTCTACCAACCCTCAGAACTGCGTCATTGTAACATGGTGCGTGCAAGTCAGTCGAAACCTGACGTGTTCTTGAAATGTGATTGTATCAGGTCAGGATTTAGCGCCGTTAAAAATGCAGGTCTTCATGGATTCACCCATGTACTTAAATGCTTATGGGGGGATTTCCACCTTCAACGCTTACTGACAACTTGCAGACCTGATGCAAAGCCCAGTGAAGTGAATGGGACTGCTGCCATTGACATGAACAAGTTTTCCTTCAGGCATTTTTCCCTGATGGTGCAGCTCGCAAGTGGGATGAGCTGAGACTGCTTCTGAGTGAGGTGGCACCAGGCTATCCCCCAGCCTCAGCCATGCATTCTTGTGGCTTTCTTTGGGCAACATTAGTGCTATGGCAATATAGGAAGCACAGCTTCCCCCACAGCAAACCCCAGTACTGATTTTAAGGCAGAACAGATCACTGGTTCAGCTGATGGCACAGACCTGGCCTCTGAAAGTAAAGTACACCACTGAGTGAATGCAGAAGTCTTTTTCACATGCTGACAATGACTGATTTTTGAGTATTTTTTATTAGCAAACGATGAGCATGATCTGGTATCAGCAACATGTAAGAAAGAGGAAGGGGAGGCTTCAAAATCACTGCTTTGTTCTGTGATGCTTTAATCTAGAGGTGTTTATCTGGCTGGGAGGGCTCTGGTTAAGTCCATGCTGTGAAAGACCTCAGGAACAGAATATGTACCTGGTGAGACATTGGTACTGGACCACTGAAACTGCAGCTGAAGGCAGCAAGGAAATAATTTTGTAAAAAGGGAAAAAGTTAACCAGTGAAGAAAAATTTTAACTTCCAGTACAAATAAATTAGAGCTAAGCACCTAAATAAACTGATTTAATTCCTACACAAGTATATCCTTTATTAGAGCTATGCAGTTAAAAATGATGACATAGCTAGCATTTTAGCATAGCATGTTATTCAAGAAAGGACTAAACCATACACAGACAGATAGAACAAGCATACTTCACAAAAATACAATGAAGTCAAAGAAAGGACTGTGATTCTCAAGGCGGGTCAGCTTAGCTTGGGATGGCTTTTGATGTTCAGGTCCCAACCTGTTCAGTCTTCTGGTTTCCAATAGGGTCTTGCCCTTACCGAACCTTTGCTGTTTATAGTCTCCTTTGTAAAACAGGCACCCATCTTGGCTTACCTTCTTCTGTTGGATTGTAAATGGCAATCGTTCAAAAGTTGTCACAGCAACTGGTGAGATGTAACTAGAGCAAAAGCAGCAGCATCTGAGAAAAGGGTGGCAGAAATCACCACAAGTGTTTCTAGCTCAGGAATCAGACCTTGGTTCAAAGGAAAACCAACACTTTCCTGTTTTCTTAACTATTCATGTTTCTTTTTAAACAAGAGTCTACGCGTAAAATTTTGGGCATCTGTGGACTCATTCTTCCCATTAAAGGTACTGAAAACAATTTGTTAAAAAAGGGATTATATGTTCATATATATGCAGCTTCTTCTAATGTTTTTTTTTTCCACAGATAGTGAACGTTTGGGCAGTAGACAAAATGAAGGAAGCAGTAACTTCAACATGTTGGTAAAAAATACCAAAGCTTTGCGCACAGTTTCCTCCTGGACTGAGCATTAGGAATGTATTGGAACCATTGAAATCAAAGCAAGATTTCAATGTGTTTCAGCTTCAAGAGAATCAAGCCCCAAATGTGTGTCACTGATGGGCAAAATTCTGCAGCTACACTTCAAAATGTGCTGTGAGGAGCTTGATATTTTCTGTAGGCCTAGTTCCACTTCAGCGTTGTAAGATGTTGCGTACATTATGCCTTACTAATTAGTTGCTCTCTGATGAATAGAAAAGCTATAGCCAGGCAACTCTTAATGAAAACTCAGCTGAAGGAAAAATTATATGAGCTTTTCTGGATTTCTCTTTCTTCATTCTTACTCAAAGTTGATAAGTCCAGAAATTTCATTTTCCCCTTACTTATTCTTTAGTCTTGGAAATATGGTGTGCATTAGATGGGTAATGGAGAAATTTATACTGTTCTTCACTGGGTTAGGGTATAGCCTCTTCTCTAAAATTCATTACAGAAAGTTGTATCAGGTGGAATCATGTGCTCAAAGTAACAGCTCTACTCCCTGCTAGCTGATTTTCCCATCTTTTTAGTCTTTCTAGATCTGGGCATGTTTGCTAGTTTCACTTCAAAATCATTTCAGCTCTGAGTTTTAAGAAAGGATTCAAGAAAGAAAAATCAAATGGAAATTTCCCCTAAATTGAAGGAGGCTCTCAGAGTCTTTTGCTATAGGATGCATTTTATATGTGAAATATTTATTAGTCCTTGCCTGTTCATTATTTGCAGGGATATCTGAAGTGGTGTATCCTCAGGGAATCATGAGGGGAGGAGAGGGAATGTTTACAGTGAAAATGGTGCTTAATCTCCAGGAATGACAGGAAAAGATTAAGCAAACTACAGATAAACCATCTTATCATTCAAAAGTATACATGCTGAATGCATTGTAAAATAAATACACAGCTGCTCTTTAAATCCTTTCCGCATCAAAGGGCCAGAACCCCAAAAAGGACTTACTCACCTCAAACAGGATTTATGTAGACTTCATCCGTGTCTCCTTCCAAAACTGTGATTTAAAAGAACTTCCTCCAAACACCCACCTCAGCGTTGCCTCCTAGCTGGTTTGGAGGTCCCTTTCTGATCTGGAAGTCATATCTGCCTGTTCTGCTTCCCTCCATAGCCAGAACGACGCCACCTTCAGCAGCTCTCTACCCACCTCCTCCATCACAATTCAGAAACTAGGTAAAGTGGCCTCTGTCCTTAACCCATGCTGGCTGGATTGGGCTATTACAAAACATGACTACAGAGCCTTTATTTTTGAAATAGCTGCCAATGGTAACCCACTTTATGTATAAAAAACACAGTAGTCAACTCACATAACCAAGAAGTGGGTGGCTTGGATTTTAGTCCTTTCTGGTCAATGATAATTCAAAACTGTAGTTCCTAACACTGGGTTATGACTGCCAGACTCTAGCTGAACCTTTTGGAAAACAAAATACTTAGAAAACATGACTTTTGATTGACCTATAGCATTTTGAGAAGAGATTCATAGAAAGAAAAATTTCTATGCGTATCAGACTTTTATCCGTAAGGCAAGAGCTCAAGAGAGATTTTCCCTTCTAAATTATTCAGAAGTTAATCTAACTTTTCAGATCCTGTGTTATTTTCCCACCATATCCATTCTCTCACAACTAGAACATTATTTTGCCACTAAAAGTAAAATACCTAAACCTAACAGATTTCCAGCCTTCAGAAAAGTTCATTTTTGCAGAGCCTTTCCAGAGGTCTGACACCGAGATGAAAGCTCTTCCTTATGCAATCCATTACAATTCCCCTGTGGCCAAAAAAGTGCACTTACAAAGTGCCATATGGCTACCATTAAAGATGATCACAGAGACTAGGCTAAAAGTAGGGGTGGTTTCACCTACCCCTGGATGAAGACACTGTATGAAACAGGCAGTGGGATGGGTAAAAGCATGGGGCTGCCTGACTTGCTGTTTTGTCATGTGATCTCCAGCTCCCTTACTCCTACAGTAAATCTCTTCCAGGTTAAGATTGTTTCCAAATATCATCTCCAAAATTCTAGACAAGGATTTTCCTATATCATAAACTCATTTGTGCATCACCTGGGTTGATGCATACTTGTAGGAAGATGCTCTCTGTATGATGGCTATTCCTACTGCATAAAAAGCACCTACTCACTTGTGGTGGAGGATAAAAATCTTTCTGTACTCCAATTGATACAAGCAATTACTTCAGGTAGATACTTGGTAAAAGCCAACCATTAAGAATGAAATCTAACCTGTTCATATTAAAAAAATCTAGATTAACTCCACTGGTGCAGTTAATCTTACTATATATCCAAGTAAATTTAAATCAAATTCCAAATATATATTCCTGTCCTGAGAACTCAATCTTTTTAATTCTGATTCTTCCTCTTACAGACACAACAGATTGATACCTGCTGTGCAAACACTTTATGATAGATAAAAGTCAATGTCCTTCTCTACATAGATCCTTTCTCACATTTAACATTGACATTGTCGCTTTTAAGACAGTAGGTCTGATATCAGCTCACGGGTGAAATTCTTTTTTACTAATTGGTGGAAGTGTCCAGGTAAGGACTCGGTATACTGCAACTAGAAAACCATATTTGAGACGAGGAATTTGTTGGCATTTCTTCCTTCATGACACTGAGCCAAATTCATTACTGACTTCAAAGTGATAATGCCAGGCTTGAATATGGGTTACTGTCCACAGTGTTATACAGACAAATAAGCCTATCAGAAATGTTGGGGATTTTTTCTTTGTCCTTTGGCATTCTCAGGAAGAGTTACTTTTAAGTGTCATTTTAGACACACTAATGTCAGCCAGAGAAGGATGTCCATGCAGAGTTTTCCAGTTTGTATCAGCACAAAAAAGAGCAGAAAAAAACTCACTGAAATGTAGTTCCTTTGGAAGCACTGTGATTTCTTTTTAGAAGCCACTGGCCTTTCATTTGGTTATGAATGACATATGGTAAATAAATCTAAGTAGCTTTGACATTTGGCAACTGAAATATATCTGAACACATTAACACATTAGCACGTTGTTTTGTGCACAGCAGCACTAATAGAGCTTAGTTTCCCAAGGATTTGTGTCCTTTTAACAGTCCCTTCAGTGTAATCCCAGTTCCTCAGCACATGGCTATTGCGACGCTCACCGGTCTGGAGCTGTACCTGTGCTGCGTGCAATCAGGAGTGAGGAACATACTGGTTGGCAGGCCGATACGTGTATCCTCTTTTGCTGTCTGGAGGGCTGTCAAAGAGATTACTTGTTCCTTAGAGGGATACTAAACTGAGTCTTTCTTCTCTGTCTAGCTGCCAGTTTCCACAAACATAGTTATCTTTGCTATTTCTAACCCTCTTTCAAATTTAACAGAAATTGGCTAATGAATTCAAAAGCTAGTAAGGAGAGTGGGACTTTGGACGCAGGAACAATGTGATGGTGTACTTTGTTTCCTCAGGACAACAGGCTGAAACTGCTTAAGTGTGGATATCTCTCCCAAGAGGCTGAGCTATTTTGTTTTGTGCTTTGAACTGTGTTTGAAAGAAATAGTAGGTCAGCATATTTTAGACCAATTCCAGCCCTGATCAGAGGAGAGATCCAGTTACGAGCAGTATGATTTTTCAGAACAGTTAGATTTGGTTAGAAGTTCCCCCTTGCAGTCTGGCCCAGGAGAGGCCCAGAACTATCTCTGATTTGAAAACCTTCCTGATGATCAATTTGGACTCCTTTTGGGTTCAGTTGCTTTGTTTATAACACTCAGCTTGTCCACGTGTAGTCACAAATATGCAAAGATCACCTCACTGTTCAGAGAGATGCAGTCCTGTTCCTAATGCCTTGGCCATAGGGTCAGAGTTCCTAGCTATTTCTAGATAAAAGAGCATTTTGCAGTGAAGCCCTCATTAATGTGCTCTGGGTTCCCATGGCTTGCTAAAATCACCATGCAGGGAGAGGGTGTTGTGCAACTCCTTGGTCTGCCTCTGTTCTCTTGGGGAGTACAGGATTGGTAACTCATGTGGGATGACCCTGTCTTCACTGCTCAATCACTATCATGTCAGGGCTGAATAGTGGCAAACAGGCAGTAATTTCATCTGTTGTAGCACCAGAATAGTAACCATCCAGTGGGTTTGATCAATAATGGTAAGAAAAAGAATATGCTGAACTCTAAGGAGACTGAAGAGCCAACTTTTTCTTCCATGGCTGAATATTTGGGGATAGATATATTCTTCCTCCCGGCTCTGCCTTTTTAGGTTGGTTTATTTCTCTGTCAAACTACCACCTTGAACATGGCACTCCTAGTAACCTTCCAGATGCTGCTATTCTCTTCTTTTTTTCTTAGCACAAGCATCTCTCAAGGAGAGAAGCTTTGCTTGGAAACAGAAAAATTTCCCAGCAATTTGGGAATATAGGAGAAGGTGCAAATGGTTTTTTTCTGCTATCCTATTGTTTCTCCTTATAATATTAAAATATAATAATATTAATATTATTATAATATTAAATTATATTAAATATTAATGTTATAATATTATATATTATAAATCATATTAAATATTAATATTATTTTAATATTAAAATACTTGTACTGATTTATCCCAAACAGGTAAAATAGGTCAGGGGCTTTACAACAATGCTAATATGTAAAGAGTTCCAGCTGAGACCAAAAGGACTGCACACAAATATAATGACTTTGAATTTGGGGTCAACATCCGCACATTGACATGTGACAGTGTGACAATATGACTAACGTGACATATGACAATGGCAATCACATATTTAAAAAACTTCCACATTTCTTCCTTCTATGAGGGGTAAAATGGGTAGAGCATGGATTAGTCATCTTTCTAGATGTCTTCTTGGGTGTGTTGCTTGTAATTCGCACAAGTGGGGAAAAAAAGAGCTTGGATCCCCCTGGTGATCCCAGCAGGATGTCGCTTGGCAGGAGAGGACAGAAATATTTGGAGGAATGGTCCCCTTCTCCATCAGACATTCATCATCCTATCCAAAAATACAGCAAGTATGATGTTAAGTGTTTTTTGACTCCTTTTTTGCCGTTCAGTTATCACTGCTGCACTTCACAGTGGAAACACTGTTTTCCAATCACAAAGGTGGTGTGAAACCAAATATATCCCCATCACATAGCTATCATACGGTCTGATGAAAATAATGAATTCTGGACACATGGAAGGTACAGGATGTCACTGTGCTAACAGAGCTGATGTGCAGGTGGCAAGCCCTCTCAGCAGAGGAGTCAGGGGTCAGGAAACATGCGGAGCTAAAGGGGAGGAAGAGAAAGTAGTGAGCCTGGACTTGGTTTTCCTGATGACATGTATAGTCAAGAGGAAGGCTAGAGGCTACAGAAAGTAACTTTCACTGCCTGTGCACCAGCAGAGCATGGTAAACCTCCCTGAGTTATCTGTATGTCCCAGAGAAGGCCTACACTGCTCTCCTGGCTGGCTGGGGCGGTGCTCAGTAGGTCAAATGGATTAAGGAAAGGAAACAGAACGCAAAGTCTTTTACCAGCTCGTAATTAGGACCTGTCATTTTTTTCCTGCCAGTTAGAAACCATATACCTATATTTTCCCACCTACTTCCTTTAATAACTGGATAATATTATCACACATCAGTAGATATGTTATTCTCCTAGCATATTTTGACATCCACACTTTGGGTTTGCCTGATATATTTTTGCACCAGTTCAACCAAAATATTTTCACAGGTTCACCTGAAAAAAAAATCTAGTGACTAAAAAGATGACAAGAGGGTAGCAAATCCTCAATTAAAATGTATGAATAAAGTAAATGGCACTATGAATGAGTCAGAGGGAAAGGAATGAAGAGACAGCATTAGTTATAGCACACTGAATGCTCATATGTCTGTGGATGTTAGAGAGAGATTCGTTCTTACTTCACTGTCTCCAGTTGTTATACTTTCTAGAAAGAAAAAAAAAGAAAAACCATTGTTTGTTACTTTTAAGAATTTAGAAATGCCAATTCTACACTTGGATTCCTATCCTTTATAAAACAAGTCTTCCTGTATTTCTAAGTCATCCACAGTAAAGTAAGTCTTGTTGGCAGGCACAAGTGACCCTGAGCTCAATGTCTTCCTTCCTTGAACTGCTCAGTTACCTTTTTCTTGGCACACAACAGTTAGCAGATGTCAAAGAATAAGGAGTTGTATGGTGCCAGTGATTCAGTGCTGGCATAGTATTTCCAACAATAAAGCATCTAATTTCAGGCTTATGGAGAATGACTACTGGCTTATGTCCCATGGTATTTTACAGGAGAAAAATCAAAACCCAGATAATCTGAGGTTCATGAGAATCCTACACGGTTTTCACCCCACACGGTACCATGTTTGGACCATTCATTTATAAGTGGCAATAGCTATGGCCTCAGGAGAAAGCCCTTCCTACTAATTTAAGGCTGTAAATTTGGCATCCGTGTCTACTTCTGCACCTGTGTAGCCTGTGCCTTCTGTGTTTGCATGTAGTTCTTGGATTCACTGTTCCCTGTCTCACCTTTTCTCCATTGCCCAAAGCTACTCTGCTAGTCTTAACTGGAAATACTACTACTGAAGCATAACCTTTGCAGAGAAAGCAGTATCCCAATGGTTAGTCTGGCAGCGCTCCATCACGTGGCCTCCTGAGTACCAGTTTTCGTAGTGTGTGGTGCTTCGTACCCAGGGCTCTCCTGGAAAATGTGATCTGGATGATGGAAAAGAACAGAGCTGGGCACTGTCCCAGGCTGCTCCCTCAGCTGCAGGACAGTCTTTAGGAAACCTTCTGGGACCTCCCAAGGGTCTGGACCTTCCTTAGAGTTTCCTTGGCCTCGTTAGCCTTTAATCCGCTCCCTCTGAGTCTGGACAGGAAGCAAGGAGCGTCAGTTCTTCCTCATCGCTTTCTATGAGCTTGACAGGGAATGGTCGTCTTGTGTATTCCCATAAGTGAAAGGATGGAGATGCTAATGCATTTCTTGTAAGCAACGAACCAGCACTTCTGTGAAATGCAATGATTTCGAAATACCTATCAGTTATGTTTACCACGTAGTTAATAAATGGCATATTAGTAGAACTCCAGAAATATTTCTGAGCCCCCACAAAGTAAAGATATATACGTGCATGTATAAATATATATATACATCTATATATTCATTTTATATATATATATATATGTATTAATATGTGCATGTACAGTGAATACTTGTTTGTCTTTTTAAAACTATCTCAACATAGTGTTAAGGCTGCTATTTTAGATGATCCTAAAATCCTCCTGGATAGTACGCAGACTCTGAGGCCTTCATGACCTATTCTCTGTCTGGCTATAACTTCAATCAGATTCAAGCTGCTAGTAAATATTCTTCTTTTCTTCTCATAGAATTTGCATGTAAATAGTCACGATTTGTGCTCCAGTGGGCTCCCTATAATATCTGTGGTTTTCTGTGGTAGTCTGTAGTCAGACAACAGGACCTAATATTTCCGTGTGGCCTTAATGATGATCCTATGAATTTTGTGCACTGCATGTTCTGGTGTCCCCTTCCAGAAAACAAAGTGGAATGTATTTTTTAACTTTTGGTGGACTGACAGGTGACACAATCTCAATGGAGGATTCAGTAAGTGTTTGGTCACTTCCTCTCCTGGTAGGAGCCACGCTGCCGCACATCAGCTACTAAATTCATGTAGAGGATTCATGTAGCTACAGAGACAGCAGAAAGCAGTGAAATGGTATATGTTATCTGGTATGATGTTTCTGCTTAGATGAGAGCTATGAGAAAATAGTCACATGTTAAAAAAGTGTAATAAATCAATCTGTCAACTGGTTCACAAAGGCAAAATACATAGAAAACATAGTTTTGGGTTTGGATTTTGGTTTTGGGATGAAGACTGTGGCTACAAGAACTGAGTCTGGCTGCTTCCCTGGATTGCAGAGGAGTGACTTGCACCTCTGTAAACTGAGGTTTATGATTTTGATCAGCAAATGAGCTGAGCTATCCCTCCTGAAATTAAGATCTGCCCCTCTCCAAACCTGATTAATTTGCTGCCTTGAGTGGGAGTCTGAACAGAAGCAGGATGTGTCATTAGTGGAAAAGTTCTTTTCTTTAGGAGAAATTATGGCTAATATCTGATTAAAGTGGGTATGAAGAAAAGAGAGGAAAAAGATTAATAGGCAAATAGCCAATTAGTTGAGGTGAAATTTTGTATTTTCACAAAAAAAGGCTTTTGGGACATGGGTGTTAAAGATCCATTTGTGCATTACAAATTTAAACTGATTCATTACATTTAAGGTATCAACTATGCAAATATATTTTGACTTGAACCACACTTGAAACAAGCCTTCCTGAATGCAAGGATAGTAATGGTTCTTTGGAGGGACTGCGATAGCTAGGTATTCTAGTAAACAAAAAGTCTTCACAAGAATGAGAGGTGATCTCATAAATGTGTACAAGTATCTGAAGGGGGAGTGTCAAGAGGATGAGGCCAGCCTCTTCTCCGTGGTGCCCAGCAACAGGACAAGAGGCAACGGGCAGAAACTGAACCACAGGAAGTTCCACCTAACCCTGAGAAAGAACTTCTTCACTGTGAGGGTGACAGAGCATTGGAACAGGTTGCCCAGAGAGGCTGTGGAGTCTCCTTCCCTGGAGATATTCAAAACCCGTCTGGATGTGATCCTGGGCAATATGCTCTAGAGGTCCCTGCTTGAGCAGGGAGGTTGGACTAGATGATCTCCAGAGGTCCCTTCCAACCTAAACGATTCTGTGATTCTGTGATTCTGTGAATTGTAGAGTGACTGAGATTCCTCCTTTGTCCACAGTAGCCTTTGCTGTGTCCTTTTCCTTATCTTGAGGCTGCTTATGATACATTCTCAGCCCCTACATTGTGGGTTCCATAGTAGTTATGACACTTCCGGCTGGGAAAGACCATTCAGTTACCATTAAGTTCTGCTGTCTGTGAAAATATTTGCAAAATAAATTAATTGCCTGGAAGAAACCAGTTTGAACATTTCCCTAGTGCTGCTTAAATAGACTGGCAAGTACTAATTGAGAAAAAAGCATGCGCTGTTGACACATGTACTGTAAATTGCCATTTGTACTAGTTTGGGAAAGTCATTTTACATTATCAAACCATCACTATAATGTGCTGCTTGTACTTTGGCAACTATTGACACATTTCAGAACTCTCCATCAAATTTTACCCTGAGGAATTTATGCACTTTTGCTATGCTAGGGAGTTCCTGGCTGGGACTGAGGCTGTGTGAATGATTGTTTGGGTGGTGGTCAGAAAAAAATAACAACAAAAACACTCACTCCAAGATACTCTCCAGACAGAAAATGTAAAATAAGAAACAGTTCAGGATTATCATATTAATTTCCCCTGCTTGAAAAAAGAAAGAAAAGAAAATGTTGCTGTAGGCTGAATGAAATGTAATACTTAACCCCCACCCCCCCCCCCCGCCAAAAGTGCTTCATTTTTGGCCTGTTTTATTAAAGACAAAGAAACCATGAATTGTATTCCTATCAATTATGAATACGTGGACTGGCATAAATCTCAGGAGAATATCTAATCCCTACTTCTATTGTAAGCCAAAATTAAATTTTATCTCTGAGAGAGATTTGTCTAAACTGATCTTAAAAATCTCCCAAACTCCTTAGACTATCTTATCCAGTGCTTAACAGTCCTGAAAGTCAGAAAGTGTTCCATAATATCTGATATAAATCTGCTTTCCAGAAAATCAGACTGATAATTGATTATTTCTTTTCTCTACCCTTGGTGGCCATGAGAATAATTGATCAGGGTCCTCTTTAGAATAGCCTTTACACACTGGAAGGCTGTTATCATACCCATCTGTCTGATCTCTTTTTCTAGATTAAACAAGCTCAGTTCTTTGAACTTTTCCTCATAGGTTGTTTTTTTTTTTTAATTCTTGACAATGCTTTGCTCTCCTTTGTGTTGCTTCCAGTTTATCTAGTTCTCTCTGAAAATGTGATGTCCACAGATGTCAAAATGGAGATATTTCTTCAGCTGAGGTCTCACCCATTTCAGATAAGTGTCTCCATGGTACACGCACACCATGAGCAGCATCACGCAGCTGCTTTATTCATCGGTGTCGTGCCACAATGCATGGACCCTTTCTGCAAGAGGAGCAGTTCTTCCTCCTCATTTCGCATTTATGCACACTTGATTATTCCTTTCCAAATGCTTTTGCTAGGAGAACTCAAATGCAGTCTAGTGTCTTTCAGTTGTCTTTAGCAAGTTTTGTCTTCCTTGTTTTGGTCCATTTTTGATTTGTGTCAGAATGATTCGACATTCTAATCCTGCTCTATGAAGTGTTGGTAGTTCTTTCCTGTTGATGTCATCTATAATTTTCAGTCTGATTTCCTAAGGAAATGGGACTTATATGTCATATGGTCAAAAAAGGAAAATGATTTGGCACAATTTCTTCAAAGCTGTTCCATTTCACCTGTTTTAAAAATCTTTCTATTATCCTTGATATTCTTAAAAACTTACTGTAAATAAACGAAACTTGTCTAGTACCTTCCTAGGCACTGGGATTAGCCTGTATGCTCTAGAATTCCTTGGATCCTCCTGTTTGCCCCCTTTTTAAAATAAATACTACATTTGCCTTTCTCCTGTTATCTGGGACTCCGATGAGACTCTATGAGTTTTCAAAGATAATCGCCAGTGGCTTGCCATTTGATATGGCAAGGTCTTTAAATACATAGGGCAAAATTTATCAGTTCCTACTAATTTGGAAGGTAATGTATCTAAACAGTCTTTTACTTGTTCTTACTTATTATTCTGGTCAGTTTTCCCATACTCGTCTTAATTTGTATTAATCACTTGGTCATTATTAATTTTTATTTCATGCCTTATTCTGCTCATACTTTAATATCATTTTAGGATGTGGAAGGCCTGACTTCAGGTCAATAGAAGGCACTAGCCCCCAGTGCTGTAGAGGATGGACATCTCAAGTTTCCTGATAGTGCATTTCCATGTGAGACAAAATACTTAAATATTCACAGGTGTAGGGTCCAGAATCCTACAAAACCCTATTTCTGAGTATATTCATGTTATGCTCCCTGCCATGTTTGTTCTCTTTCTCCTTCAGTGAATATTAAGGGAATCAGCATAAAAATGTAGCTGTGTTGACAAAATGACTGAAACTGCTGTCCGTTCCTGCGGGTGGAGGTGGGGATACTTTTATGAGATGCAAATCTCTTCACAGAAAGGGATGCAGTGAGACTATCCTGAACCTGTGAGCTATTGAAAAAAAAGTCTTTTTCCTTCTCTAGCAGTTCTGTCAACCTAGGCTTTGAGACTTTTTTTCACAGACCTACTGGCTTTGGGGCACGCCTCCAAAGCAAAAAAAGGAAAAAAAAGGTGCATGTTACTTGCCCCTATGTAAGAATCAGTAGCTTGTCCCTGTCACTAGTTCCCCATCCATTAACCTCACTGACCACACTTCCAGGGGCCCAGACACTGAATTACCTAATTGCCTTTCCTTTGCTTCCTGCTCAGAAAGTTATGCTTCAGAGCTGCTTCCTGCTCCAAGTGCAAGAGAGATTACCCGAGACTACAGCCTCATGCAAAAGTAAAGGCATTTGTCTCTTCGCTATGCAGTCGTGCACTTAGTGGGCAACCCAGCCCAGAGGGGAAAAAAAAGCATAGATGGTGCATAGGACCCGACAAATGAAGGGCTAATGTCCTAGCATGGGCAGTTATTAAAGCTCAGAATGCAGAGGTGGAAGTTTAGGAAGTGAAGGGAGCAAGCAAATAAACAGAAAGAAGTTTAATTTTTCAAAGATTGGTCCCTAAAATTCCATGTGCCTCCAACTACAATTAGGCATCTAAGAGCAGAGAGACATTTCGAAGGCAAGTTAGACTAGTCTGGGCCTTGATAGCATTAAACCTGCTCTTCCAGTTGTGTTACCATCAGTGTCCAGCCTAGCTAGATTAAAGCTATTCTGGGGCTGTCCACACATGCTGAACTCACACCTTCCGTTTATAGCTGGACATAGCCTAATGTATGTGATATGTCTGCAGATTCCAGCAAAGGTGTTAACATTGCTGGCATACTCTGAAAACAGGTAAAAGGATCATTCAGCTCTCTGCCTTTAGGCAACTCTATCTGAAAATAAGTGGGTTTTTTTGCTTTATCATTCCTATTCCCATGCCTGTTCTCACCTAGGACAGTGATTTTATCTCTGACTGGAACAATAAATTTAGTCCTTTGAATACAGTGTTTGCAATACCACTTGCAAACCAATAGATTTTCTGGGGCCTACGTATGTGGTATGTGACATGCTGAATGTATTTCTGCTTTTGCACGTGTTCTCTATGAAAAGCGATGGCATTCAATATTAAATGACTGCCATCTTATTTTCTTCTGTTTGTGGGATCTTAAGTGTGCTTCCATGTCTGCCTTAGCAATGTTTATCAGCGTAGCTGTGCCAGTAAAGCATGCCTAATGAAACTATAATAAAGCCATACTGCCTGGCTCCAGTGCTTGTTGCAGCAGTGGTATCTGCAGTGGGTAACTTCCAAGCTAGGTTGATTGCACATAGTTACATCCGTGTACAAGCTGCGTTAAAGCACCTGAAACGCTCCTTGAGCTCCTATCTGCTCCTTGAAGCAGATATCTAATTTTTTTAGCTTCCCCAAGAACTCTCATAGCTACTACCCACAGCCACATACTTCCACCCACCCCTTTTTTAGATGCTTGAGACCCTAGCAGCCCCAGCTGTGGCATGAAGGAGTGACTGCCAGCCGATCTGGCCACTGGCTGCACCATCCCAGATGCGTTCTGCAAGGGACTTCGTAGCCTGCCCAGTTGGCTTTCACTAGGTCTCATCCAGCATTAATTCAGCAGCTGTAACTGGCAATGCTTTTCTGTCTTCTGTGAATATGGAGGTATTTTGCTGAGGGGTAAAGAAGGATTGCACAGCAACTGTGTTTCCCCACAGCCAGTCTTCACTTCTGTGGGTTAATTTGCTTCCTTCCTCTCCATGCAGTGAACGTGTGTGTGTGTTTATGCGTGGTGAGGACGAGCATGTTTGCTCTCTGTTGCTACTACAGGTACTAGCAGAAGAGAAAATGGGAATAATATTAAAGGTAGTGGTGCTATCAGTGTTCCTTTCTAAATGAAAGGCCTTCACTGAGCAGTTGCGCACCTTAGGCTGCCAGGGACCATTTACAAACCTATTCAACTGCTGCAGCAAGGAAGAGCATAATCGGTGTTCCCAGTGCCAGCCCTTATCTCCCCCCAGGTTGTTATTTGAATAATTAAGCAAACAAAAGGCTGCCTGTCTGCCCCTGCTGCTGCAGTTGTCCTGGCTGGGCTCTGCAGGCAGCCGGGAGATGCTGGTGGGAGTGAGCAAGCGTGGGGGAGTCGTGACAAGCCGGGGAGGAGAGGGAAGGGGGAGTGATGGGGAGCTGCCAGTCTCTTGTCCTGCTTCTTTGTGTCTTGTTTTTAATGAGCTTTTGGCGACCAGAGGAGCAGATGCATAAACAAAAGTTTGCTGGCCTTGTTTGGCCAAGGCACGACTTCGTGCCCCCTCCTGTCATACAGATCGTTCCCAGTGATTGTGTCACGGAAACAGAGCTTCCCTCCTTGGGGGGCTGCAGGCAAAGAGGCTAACGAGGGCTGAAAACAAACTCGAAGGAGGGTTGCTGTCACTCTCCATCTCAAGGTGTAGGCAAGGGGTTTAAGAACTAAGCCTCTAAGGGGCTTTGGAAGATGCTGTATTAGCAGGGAATTGATCTGACTAAATGTACAGGAATCATGCTGGCTGAGTGTATCCCACCCATTAGATATCAGCTCTCCTGCAAATCTCCAGATCCAGTCCCGAGCCAGACCAAGACTCACGCAGTGTGGTAGGAAGGCTGGGTGTTTGGGGAGCTCATGCCAGCCCTGCATTCTTTACTGGAATTGTCTGGCCAAGACAGCGGCAGGCTTTTCTGACTAAGCCAGTCCTCAAAAGTCTTGAAGGGATTGTTTGTCATTTAAGGCAGGTGAGGGTGTTGAGCCTAAGGGTAGGTGTAGCATTAGAAGCTATTTCATGTTGTTTTGAGGATCCCAGGAAGAAACAAGATTCCCAGATTGAAACAGTCTCTGAGGAGGGAGGAAATCTCACCATTTTATTCATTCAGTAGTCTGGATTATGATTCTCGTATTTGGATTCTTTCACTTGCGCCACATGGTTCAGCGCCGGTAATCTCTGGTGAAAGCCAGGCTACATTTGATATCCTACAAGGCTAAAGGAAGGCAGAAAGGCTGCACAGAGCTTATAGCCTAAAAGACTGGATATGAAAGTTGCCATCACTTGAATCACTGGGATTTTGGTTTTGTAAACTGTGCCCCTTTGCCCCTCAACCTTGCAGCCATCTGTTGCCTAATATCCCACAGCTATCCCAGTAGCAGTGTATCACAGTAGCAGTGTATTTAGATCAGTCTTTCAGTTAGATGATAGGTAACTGTCTCTCCTGTGCTTCGGTCCATTCTTCTCTCAGAGGTTTCCCATGGTGTCTTCCAGTGACAACCCTCTTGAGAAAGCCACAACAAAGTTCAAAATATAAAAATCAGTGTAGCAAAGCACATATGATACCGTATACTCTGTGTCAGTAAAGTCATTTCACATCTTTTTTAGCTCTTGCTTTCCTTGTACACCTACCATTTCCAATGAGTATTGACCATAGTTTTTACTTGATATTATTAGAGGATTAGTCCAATGCACACTATGCATGTAAATAAATTCATTCACATGAAAAGCCCTACATCAGTAAAATGACTCTCCAGAGTAAATTTCCTCTTATGTTTAAATGTCTGCAGGGCTGGGAGTTCATTCAAATATCTGGAGTGTAAGGACTTGTCTTCTACTTCATTCATATCACAAATTTCTCTGATACGCTAGGGACAGTAATGAATACAGTGAAGCAGCAGCTTCTATAGCATAATTCTAGTTAACAAGCTTAAACTGACAGCCAGGCAAAGGACTGAAGGATTGTACTTCCATTTACAGGGTAAAGACGGAGATTTCAGTGGGATCACTAAGGGAGATAAGTACTGCTCAGAATGGATAAAAAGGGTAGATTCTGATCTGGAGCAGTACAGCCAACATATGGTCTGCAGGCGAGGTTTTTTTGTTTGTTTGCTTGTTTTTAATTTTTTGTCTGACTACGTGCTTCTGGACTACACACTTCTCTGTGGATACCTGACATTCATAACTTGCACGCTCCTCACTGCTGGCTGTTCAGCTAGGTGTGTGCATTGACTAGCCTGGAGGTTCGTGTGTCCGCTGTCCTTTCCTCCCCTTCCCTTCCCCAGGAAACTGCAGAGAAAGGAGGCAGGGGATGTAATGATCCCCAAGGGACAAGGAGGGCTAACTTCTAGTGGGCCATTACTGGGAAACTGAAGTCTGCAGTGTTCTGTCTCTCCTCCAACCTGCTGCTCATCTGAGTTGTGCCATCCTGGTGTAAAATGAATTTTACCTTCTTCTCTTTGCTGCCTTTGGGCATGTTACAGAAGTACAGAACATTCTGCGGTCTTCACTTAAGAGGCACCAGACTTGGAAAAGGAGATGTAGGAAGTATTGGGGTGCATTTGCAAGTTTGACTGAAGAAGAAGTCACGTATCCCTGCTTAGGTAGCCTCAGGGCAAGCAGTGGATATTTATTATTTTGGATATTTGGATATTTGCTTGGATTTGTTTGCAAGTTTAGATATTTGTTATTTGCACAAAGCTCAGATGCCAAGATCGTTTTCAGCAACGAAACCAACCACCCCACTCCAGTCCCCTGACATAATAGCAATAATTATGCTTGAAAAGAGGCCATAAATGGAATTACAGTAAGCTATATTTGTGTATTGTCTAACTAAGTCTCAGAAAAGTCATTTGCTAAAATCAGTATAGTGGCATATTTTCTACAGACTGCATTTTTGGAAGTTTATATATGAGTATAGAAAGCAGTAAAGTGAGGTACGAGTGATTGTCCTGTGTTCCATGGATCCCATAGTATGTTCATTTGAACATTTTTCAACTTATCCCTATAATTTCATTAGCTTTGTTAACGAGCTAAACTGCTTTGGAGGAAAACAGTTCTGGCAGGTTTATCATCTCTAATAAAAATGTTGTTCTTGGTAGTCAAAAACGACAGAAACAGCAGCACCACAAATGAAGTTATCAAAAGTGGCTCTTTAACAGTAGGTGGCTTTGGTTCTCACTAAGTATTTATCACTTCTACATAAACGTAAACCTCATATGCAGCCTAGCCATAGTCTCAGCAAGGGACAGTTGTTTAGTTGAGAGACACCACTGACCCAACCTACAATATGATGGAGATAGATGAGGGCTACCAATTTGCTGGTTTAAGAGCTCATAAGAATAGCAGTAACACATTTTATCTGCACGATGCCCACTTGCCACTTTTTGGGCCATATGATTCTTCTCTGACTTTTCATGGAGTTTATTTGGTTTCTGGGAAAAAATTAGTACAGAAATTTGGCTTCTCCCAGTCCTTGTATTTTTCTGTGATCAACAGGGGTGTTTCAAAGGAAATTACGCTGATTCCCAAGTACAGTAAACCAGCTGGAATTGCACAGCATGCAAAATAAAATCACTGCTTCGTTAACTTATTCATTTGTGGACAGGCTCACATGCAGATCTGCAGGTAAAGAGAAAACTGTAGTATGCAGATATGTATGTACATGCATGCATGCAGTTATGTATATAGCTATGTTGTTTCTGTCCATTTTCCTACTTAGATGGCTACTTATCTATCTACCCACCTATTTTATCTATCTGTCTACCTATTCTATCTATCTGTCTATCTCTCCACCTACCTACCTACCCATTTGTTACTGCAGATGTATTTGTTTCCCCCCTGAGGCTGTAGATTTATGTGTATGGATAAAGCATTTATGACCATGTATTTATTTTCCCAGAAGGACTGCTTCATGAACTTGTCTTTCAACAGTGGCTTGGTTAATAATTTCGATTAAAAAGTACAATTCTAGTTGGGGATGGGGGTTAATTTTTTTTTGGGGGGGGGGGGGGATGAAACCTGCAGTATGAAAGGGGAATCAGTACCGCAGCTGGTATTGATACCTGGGGAAAGAGTACTGGATTTGGCTGTTGGAGGAAAAGGGTGGAAAGGATGAATCTTACGAGAAGTTGCCGGATTCTGCTGGACGTGATTTAGTCAGTTAAACTGATGGATACGTGTCACACGCGCCGAGAAGATGCACCTGACTGAGGGACTTTCAAGTTGTCCTGCAAACGCAGGTCTTCCTATGGTCAGAGACGTAAAAGCTCGGGTGGATAAAGTCAAGGGGCAGCAGGAGAAGAACCGTGTCTTCCTGCACGTGCCTCAGGAAGAACCCTGTCACGCGAGGTCCCACCGGCCACCCCGACAACGTCTCCTCGCCCGCCCGGCCCAGGCCGCCAACGGCCCAACCGTCCCTCCGGCCAACGGCCGCCGGGGACGGGGCGGGGCGGCGGCGGCGAGGCCCCGCCCCCAGCCCGAGGGGACGGGACGGGGCGGGGCGGGGCCGGCGGCGCTCGCCGGGGTCCCGCATCCCGCGGCGCGGCGCGGAGCGGCTCCTGCCCCGGCCCCTGCCGCTGCCACTGCCCCGACGTCGCTCCGCGCTCGGCAGCGCCCGCAGCTGAAGCCGCCCCCGGCTGGCGGGAGGGCCCGGCGGCCGCGGCATGGAGCTCGGCGCGGCGTTGGTGCTGGTGGCCGCGCTGTGCTTGGCGCCCGGTAAGCGGCACCCGTCGGGGCGCCCCGCAAAGGGCGGTTGGGGGGAGGGGGGGCGGCCGCGGAGCCGTTGCGCTGCTGCGGCCCCGCGGGGTGTCGAGGAGGGGGGCTCGGCCGGGCGGCCGCGGGCCTGCAGCCCGGCGGGGAAGGGCTGTGCCCGGCGGTGCTGATGAGCAACGGTGCGGCTCGGCTGAGGGGCAGCCGTCGGCTGGGCTGCGGGTCCGCGGCGGGAGCCCCAGCCCGGGGCTGTCATCGGCCGCCCTTGGTTAAACCGCGGGGACGCGCGAGGGGAAGGGCAGGGAAAGAGTTAAGGCCTGGCCCGGCCGTCTTGTCACCCGCGGCGGCTGGCCGCGCTGTGCCGGTGGGGAGTCCTGGTCCTGCGCCGGTGGGGCAGGATTCCTGGCGGGAGCGCGGCCTGAAAACCTCTGGCTGTGTTCCTCGCAAGCCTTGCGCAACCTGGACTGTGTTGCCTCAGAGCGAGCATCGGCGCTGAAATCGCAGCCTTCGCGAGCGCAGGTGGCTCGGCGCGAGCCTGATGCAACCCTGGCGTGAAGAGAGCTCGAGGGTAATGGGTTTTGCCCGGCTGCTTAGGAAGAGAGGGGCAACGTGAGAAAAACATGGTAAAGAAGAGCAGTGCTGGGCTCATGAGACCTTGACTTTGTGGCAAACTGTGCAAAGGAATTCTTCACTGAATTCCTTAATCAGCAGGCTCAAAGAATATAAATATATGCAATTTATTATAAGAAAAGCTGGTGATCCCTTTCCCCAGGGAGTGAGATCATCAGATGAAGGTTCGCTTTATTTCAATGTCCAACATCCTCTTGTTAGACCTTGAATCTGGCAATGCAAAAAAACAGGAACTCCACCCTGGCTCGATGAATTGTAGTGCTCTGCAGCTAGGTCCTGACCATCTGCCTTTTCTTCCTGTTATGACAGAGTTTTTGAACTTTGTGATGTGTGAAAAGTCATTATTTACCGCTACACTGCTAAGCAGATGATGTGAAAGTGTCCACTTAAAACATGTAGCATCTACTTGTATGTGATGCTTTTCTGATTGAGCAGCATTTACTTTTATCTTGTAATTGCTTTGACTGGAGGTTTTTCATACATATTTTTGCAGGTTTATTTACTTCTCTGGATCAGCCAAGCCTTAGCATCCAAAAAGATGTCCTCACAATAACTGCAAATGCTACTCTAAATATTACTTGCAGGTAAGGGCAAATCTGGCCAGTATGCTTTTGATGGGGGTTACTTATGCAGCCTTTTTTTGTACAGAATTACAGATGACTCTTTCTCTCTCTCCTTTCATCTCTCCCGTTTCTCTCCCCTCCCTTTGTAATTCTCCCTTCCCCTGTGCTTTTCCCTGATGGGCTTTAGAAATGATCTTAAAGGGTTACAGTAACGGAGGATCACTGAAGAAAGGTACAGCAGCAGGCTAGCCAATGGGCATGACATAAAAAGTGCTTCAGAGTAGCTTTGGTCTAGTCCCGACTACTACCCTGTGAGAGGAGCTGGGAAGTGCAAGGAGACGCGGCATTAGCTGGATCCTTGCAGGGTGTGCTGGGGAGTGAGGCTCTCGCCCCTCCCTTTTAGGATCTGTGTTACTTCGATTTGCCATCACTGAATTCTCAAAATGAAATAGCTTCCACGTAGGTATTAGTAATAGCTTGGTTTGTGTGAATTTGTCATATGGGACTTGACAATCCATGCTACGTAATGAAGCCAATTCCTTTTTGTACCTGTAGAGACTAGCAGAACTGAGTTTTACCAGCTTGGCAACCGTACTGATACCCATCACGTGCTAATGCTTCTCTAACATTTGCTTTCCTAGTGGTCAGAGAGCTCTGGACTGGTTCTGGCCGAACAATCAGAGCAGTGCTGAGAAGCGTATCGCTGTGACAAACTGTAGTGATGGCCCCTACTGTAAGATGCTTACTCTCCTAAAAGTAATAGGCAATGACACAGGAGACTACAGGTGCCTTTACAGGGACAGCCAGGCAGCTACAACCATTTATGTCTATGTTCAAGGTAAGTGCTTACACAGTTCATATGTGACTCCCACCTCTCTGCAAAATGAAAAGGGGTATTAAGCGTCTCAAAATGATTTTGGCATTAAAATTTCTAAATCCCAAAATTTTTAGTCCTATGAAACTATTATTTTTCCTACCCATTTTCATGCTAAGTAGTTACATGCCAATATGCTCGCTGCCTTCAATAGAAAAAGCTGTGTGCTTGTAATTTTAAATTAACCTTCCATGTACGGTACTTAGTCTACTTTTCTCCTCTGCCCAGAACTTAGCCTGCATATATCTCTACTGTGCTCTCAGCCTGTCCTCATGATTGCAGAGCTATTACTGAAGTCAGTAGGAGTTTCCTACAAGGGAGGATTATAGAGGTCGTATGTATTTTTTAAAATAGACGTATCACCCTGCCTTTTACCATTTGTACTAACTGATGCTGTTCAAACAAATTAAACCGTGAGCTTCCGTGCATTGGTTGACTATAGGAGTAAAAGCTGAGTTTCAGACTCAGGCTATCAGTTCTGTTGATAGAAATGCTGAAGAGCATGGCAGCTGCTGCAAAGCCTTCAGTTATACATTCAGCTTAAGAAGGTGCATACACTAAGGCATCTCCCTTTTTTGCACTTGCGTTGGTACCCATGTTCTTGTGCGTCCTATTTCCTTTTTATTCTAACTTGTGGTTAGCATTTTTAACAATGGGGTGTTGTTATATACATGAGCTAGCTTGTTCTATAAGATCATGAGCTCTCTTTTTTTTTTTGACTGACTCTGAAAAGGACCCTGCTGTTTTGGGGGCTGTTTAGCGTGTCACTACTTTAACTGATATTTCCTGTAATACTTATGCAAGCAAAGTTATACTAGGGTAAATCAGATTTTTGCCTGCACAAAGAGTGCCGTGGCAGGAAGCTATTCTCTGAAGTACGTACTCCTGCTGATAACTGTTTTGAGAATAATAGTATTGTAAAACTGGGTGGCTGTCAAAACATAGCCCTCCCTTTATTCTCATCATTTGAGTGTTTTGCCAGGTAGAAAGAAATAAAACTGATTTGAGAAGGAATAAACAGAGAAAGAAAAAAATGGAAAAAGTTTGCTCCCAAATCACTTGACAAATAATATCTATTTACCAACCAAATGTTCTTCTAGATTACAGATCTCCATTTGTGACTTCAGTTAGTGATCAACTCGGCATTGTATACATCACTAAGAATAAAACAGTGGTAGTACCATGCCTTGGAACTGTATCAAATCTCAATGTATCTCTACATGCGGTAAGGAAAAAGCCCATTATTGTTTTAAGAGTTAGTTAAAGTCAATATGATTATACTTCAAATGATGGAGTATTTAAATATGTTTCTTAAAAAACTATTTTTCTCTGTGGGAATTTTAGAGCTATGATTAGAAGGTGAGCGCGGTAACTATACTCATCCGTGCTCCTGCACTCTGCAAATACACATTCATTGTCTATGAAAAGAAGATTGCTTGAGCTAAGATGTTAAAAGTAGGCTTATGCTGTTACGGAAGATATTGGACTTAAAACTTTGGGACTGCTTGATTTTTGGAATTTGATTATATTTTTTATCAATGTTTCAAACAGAAATATCCAGAGAAGATATTTGTTCCTGATGGTAAATCAATTTCATGGAATAATAAAAAAGGCTTCACTATACCCAGTCATTTAATCAACTATGCAGGCATGGTCTTCTGTGAAGCTAAAATAGATGATGAAAGCTACCAGTCTGTGATATACATAGTCGCAGTTGTAGGTAAGGCAAAGATTTTTCCCTATAGCCCATGTTGTTTTGCTTGATACAACATACTGAACCAACTACGGTTTGTTAGACTGTAGGTTGTTCAGCACTGACAATGCAGCTAATGCAAAATGGGTGTTGTGATATATGTTACTTTTCTTTTAAATGCAGTGTATTGTGTTGTTTCTGGTTGATTGTTGGGATAAGTGCTTCTATTTTTAGTGTTTTACATAAATGCTAGGGATTTTTTTTTCCAGCAATGCAAGCCCTTTTTCCTAAAGTCACTCTCTTTTCTACTTTATCTACACTTATCTAGGGTCTGAGTCAAAACTGAAGGGAACTAGAGGCAGGCATCCCTTAGCAGCAGAGGGAAGGGTTGTTGCTCTGAGGGGATACCAAGGGAATGGGGGATCTGAAGAGAGGTGTCTCACTAGGAATTTGGTTGTCTTGTCTGCCTTCATAGTTATGTCCTGACTCTGAAAGAAATGTATGTTCTCCTGATATCATATCAGTTGTTCATCAAAACTCAGAAATAACATGATGATTCTGTGAGGGCTTAAGTCTGCGCTGAAACTGTAGTTTTTTCTCTTTTAACTCTGAGGACACAACAACTGCTTGAAAAGGCTAGTTAGCACCCAGATAGTCTCCCTTTGCCTGGCAGTGTCATTGAAGCAGGAAGACATAACAGCCCTCCATCTTTTACTCTGTGTAGCAATCTCTTGCTTCTCCACCTAGTTCATCGTTCTTTGCTCTGGTTTGGAGCAAATTCAGAATTTCTATACATTTTGGAATATTTTAAATATTTGATTGCACAAATTAAACTTTGGGTAATTTTAGCAACGTGAGACTGCCATTCTTAATAAAGTTCCATGGTATTGTTGGGTGGAGATTCATCTCCTTTAGCTTGAGGTCTCACCAGGGCTAGGATGGTGTCTGAGATTGCCTAGAGTGGTGGTGTGCCTTACCTTTTTCCCATAACTATAGAGGAGAGAAACAGCCCATGTTAAACATCTAACTTTTAAGTGGCTCGAAAGAATTGAGGGTGTCCTGCCCCGCATGCCTGCTTTCAAGCTGTAGTGCCAACGATGGGGAGTGGGATTTGTCACTGTGCTGCCAGGACTTGATGGCTGATCATTGAATTTCTCCTGTAATCAGCTGCTCAACAACAGATGGGGTTGGCCCTTTGCTCTGCTGAGGCGTAGGATGAATTTGCTTAGGCTCAGTGCTGTGCTTGTGGGGGCTGCCTGGCCTCTGGTCTCCTTGAAGTGTGGCAGACCTCATTTGCATCTCACTGAAAAAGATGATGTGGGTCAATGTCTCCTCTCTACCTCCTGCTCTGCCTGAGGCAGGGAAGGTTTCTTCTCACCCCATCAGGGGGGCTCAGATCAAGTGTATATGTCCTGCTTCACTGCTGTCTGACACAGCTCACATGTCACAGATCAGAAGTGGTCAGTGCAGACATATGCAGGCTTCTCTCCAGGCTTCTTTAGCCAGTCATCGCACCACGCTAGAGCTTTGAGAAGATGAATGTTCCTGGGAAAGTGGCTGCTGAACGCTGTGAAGAAAGCTTTTCTTCCCTCCATTTTTTGTGCCTTTTTTCATCCTCTAGGGTACCGAATTTATGACCTGACTATGAACCCGCATTACCAAGTAGAGCTGGCAGTAGGAGAAAAATTGGTTCTAAATTGTACTGTAAGGACGGAGCTGAATGTGGGAATTGATTTTAAATGGGACTACCCTTCTATCAAGGTAAAACTATAATAACTTAAAGGTGCCGACATCACAACAAAATTAGGCTTAGTTAGAATGTTGTTTCCTCCTTTATAATATTAACAAAAGAGCTGATAATACGCAAAGTCTAGTCTGTTGTATATACGGTTGTGCAAAGGATGAGAGGAAGAGTAAGAGTAAACCAATTCCAGAACAATTCTATCTTTTGTCTGTTACAGGAAAAGCGTGCAACCATAAGGGATTTAAAAACCACTACAGGAGAAATAAAGAAGTTTGTAAGCACTCTTACCATTGACAGTGTGTCCTTAAGTGATAAAGGTCGATATACTTGTGCAGCATCCAGCGGCCGTATGAACATGAAAAACAGCAGTTACTTTATTATCCATGGTATGGGATCTTCAGATTCAGTTCTGTTGATTGTTTCAGAGTTGGGATTGATTACTGGGATGCAGAATATCCATATGATATATTTGAGCCATATTATATAATGAAAAACTTCAATGTACAGCAATTGACCAAATTGTAGCTACAGCGTTGCACTCGCTAACATATTCTTCAATAGAATTATATTTATACCACAAGATTTTCTAATGATAAGCTTTTAAAGGATGATGTATGTGACTGTTACTGCAAGCCATAACGTCCTCTAGGAAAATGAACGGTAAAATAAACTGAGGTTAACGTCTGGTCCTCTTCTGTGATGTCCTCTCTAAGGTACTGTAAAGCTAATTTGTGTGGATAATTGTATAAAGGTTGACTTTTCTCAGACCAGGTGAACTTAAGCTAGATTCTGGTGGCTCTGTGACTCTCAGGAGTCTGGGTCGGCATGAATGAAGCTAGGAGAATAAAACTTTTGGCCTTTACGTTATGAATATCTGAATCAACTCTAGTTCTAGGTCATAAGGAAATGATGCAAAGGAAACAACTTTGGTTAAGTGCACAGATAAGTACAGGGCCACATCCTACAGTCTTTTCTCAAGGCCCTCTTGGGCAGAACCCCAGCAAGCTTCCACTGGCTTACTTCTGGAAGAATTCTGCCAGCATGAGAATGGCTGATTTTTAATCACCCTGTCAGACAAAGGTTTTTATATTTTGGAGGAGACTGTGGTTTTCTGAGGTCTGAGTCCAGAAGGCTTAATGGCTTTTTTTTTTTTTTTTGGCCTTCAAATTTATTATGTGACACAGTGATTCAAGATAGAAAGAACCCAGGAGAAAGTTGAGTCTCTTTTTCTTCAGGATCCAAAACCAGATCATTTGCTATAGTGAGTGTACCAGATATTAAATCAATTCCATTGTAAATCTTAGCCACTGGGCCAATCACTGTCTTAGTCTGAGTGCAGGTTTTTAAGAAGTAGCATAAATCATTTCAGAGTATTTTGTGACTGTAAATAGAGTATTCAAGTAAATACTTTCAGCCTCTTCTCAATTATATAACTTTATCACATGCTATTTTGAATACTATTATTTCCTGAAATGAGACAATCAAGCCAGTTTTATGATACACATATGCACGTGTGTATTTCCACTGTGTAAGGGAAAGGACTGTGAGCATGGTGGATCCATCCTTCCAGAGCCCAACTTGGGGTTTAAGGCTCAGGCTTGTCTCATAGATCATACATTTGAAGCTTCCTGTGCTATCTCAGTGGCATCCCATCATGGGCCTTTCTCTGTCATCTTCTGTTAAACGCTAACCTAAATGGAGACAATTTACATTTCTGTCAATGTGGAAAGACCATGTTTTATTTTATTTATTTTTACAGAAAATCCTTTTATTCATCTGGAGAAAATGGAGAATGTGGTTGAGACAAAGTTAGGTGATACAGTAAAAATTCCTGTCAGGTTTAAAGGATATCCTCTACCAGAGGCAAAATGGTAAGAATCAGGACACAACATGTTAGAAAAACTGAGCTTTTTTTAGTCAAGGTAAATCCCTGAAGTATTCAAATCACCATATATTTTCTTTAGGTATAAAAATGGAAAAGCCATCAATGCAAATCATACAGTTAAACTTGGTTACACATTAACAATCACTGAAGCAACTGAAAAGGATGCTGGGAATTACACTGTTGTACTTACAAACCCCACTAACAAGATGCAGAAGAGACATACGTTCAACCTCTTTGTGAATGGTAAGTGATACATGAGTGGTACCTTTCTTTTACATGTAGATAAAGTATATTACCATTTCTAGGATTAAATTCATCTCAGTGCTATGAAGACCTAAAGAGTGGAGGGGAAAGGGGCCTAAAAGAGATCACTTAAAACCTCAGTCATGGGAATGCAGAGATGGCCCATCCTTGTTCCAGGATTTACCTCTCAAGAAACTGCAGGCTCTTGCTGTGATGATGCTTGTGTGTGTGTGTGTGTGTGTGTGTGTGTGTGTGTGTGCGCGCGCCCACGTGTGTGTGTGTGCACACACGCATGCGTGTGTTTGTTTTCCTTTTTATTTTCTGTATATTATTTCTTTGCTTCTGTGTCCTGCTCTCTTCCTGCCCTCCATGCTCTCTCCCGCTTGCCTTGCTGCCGGAGTCCTCCCCCACCCTGCTCTGTCCTGGCCTGCCTCGCCCATCCTTCCTGCCGTAGATGGGCTGCTCCTTCTCTTCTGTCCTGCCCTGCGGAGCCTTCCTCCTCCTCTCTGCTCCCCAGGAAACAGCCTAGCCTGAGTGCTTTGGAAACCATAGGTCTTGGAAAGGGCAGTGAGGCTAAAGGCAGTGGGATCGGGGCTGGGAAATAATATGCTTTTAATGGCTGGAGATAGTAGTGCAAGTTTGAAGGCTACATTCTGGAGGGTAATGAAATAAATATTTGTTAGAGCTATTAAGCCTTATGTGTTGAAGGCCTGATCCAGCAAGGTGTTGGGCATGTTCATCTCTTCCTCATACGTACTTTTTCATTGGAGATGCACTCTGTTGCAGTCAGATGGCATGGAGGACAACCAGCTTCCTATAGGGTGAAGCAATATGGGGCACTGAGTGAATTAGTTGCCACGAGAGGTTCTTTATGCCATACAGTCCGAGAACATCCCTCCGTTCTAGCAGGAGAGGGACCGTCCACCTAGGAGGTATAACATGCTGGCTCTCTCCTGTAGTTCCTCCTCAGATCGGTGAGAATGCATTGCTGGCACCTGTCGACTCCTACAAGTATGGTTCAACTCAAACACTCACCTGCACTGTCTACGCGGTCCCGCCTCCTGCTACCATCCTGTGGTACTGGCAGCTGGAGGAGGAGTGCACTTTCAGCCCCCAGTAAGTGCGAAGTGATATGGCAACTTTTCTATCTTCTGTGACTTTTGTAGCTCTTCAGAGATTTTTTTTTTTGGGGGGGGTGTTCATTGGCTTGTTGCCTTCATGACCAGACTCTATGGAGTACAAATTTGAGCCTTGTGCAGACAGAACTTCTGATATGGGGCAGAAGGGCAGGAACACTAACTTCCCTCTACCAGAGGTCAGGGAGCTTCCTGGGGGGTCATAGCTGGAGAATTTCTCTGCTTTCAAGGTCACTGATTGCTGAAAAGTCCTCTTAAGCCTGCTTTCAGCCAGAGACAGAGTTAGCACAGCTACCTAAAGTTTTAGACCGGGATTTAATCAGAATTGCAGTGTTAGAAGGTAATTATGATGTCTTCCTCCGTCTGGATTTTGAACTGAACTCAGCTGAACTGGACTGGAAAATTAAGGATGCCCTGTACAAGTATAAATGGCTAGGGAGAGAGTTGGACATGGAAGAGTTCAGGTCTGGGGACTGTTGTCGCTAGATAGCTTGCTCTCTCTGTTTTGCTCCCATTTAAGTCATGACTGAGCTTTTGCTCATGACTACTGTAGGCTCAGACTGACTTCATGTTGTAGGACATGGTTAAAATTAACCTAATAACCAATCAAGGAAAGATCGTGTTACTTAATAGGCAGGCTGCCACAGTTGGGCTCTGCTGAGCTTGTAGGCAGTGAGCTGTAAAGGCAAGGGCCACCCTCAGCGAGAAGCCAGCGCTTGTTTGTTGTCTTCGTGCCTTCTTGAAGGTATCTGGGTTTGTGCTGCGTTTCAGAGACAACTATCTGTATGCTGTCCCATCAGATCTCTCATTGGGCAGCTGCAGGCCCAAAACTCAACCCCAAACACAGGAAATTTGCTGCTTATGCTAATTACAGATCTTTGTGTTTTTTTCTTGCACTGGTCAAGTGCTGAGTATATGGTGCTCTTTATCTGTGTGAAAGTGTATCTCAGAGGAAGTGCACTGCTTGATGTTGGGGAATGATAGAGAGAGTGCCTGACTGAGATTCACGCAGCTTTCCTTATCTGGGCCTGCCATAAGCCCAGATTTCCTTTAAAAAAAAAAAAAAAGGTTAAAAAAAAGCATTCTTCTTTCCTGTTGTTGTTTTCAAAATGACTTCCACTAGTTTCTTCCTTTGGTGCCTGGTTGCTTCCTACACAAGGGCTACTGTCCTCAAGAAATTCTTTTAGGGAGTTCAGTGATTTCTATGTCTCTCTGTCTTCCTTTGAACTAAATTAACTTGAATCATCCATTTATGAATGGAGATTTGTTCCCAGAATAGCTGCTTCCCTCCAAGCATCCTGATTGAACTGACATAGGCAGATAAATTACGAAATTCACCTTTAGGCCTGGAGAATTCTTATTTTACAGGGCACAAAGGTCTTAGAAGGTTGTAGGGGGCAATTTAATAGAAACGTTTCCAGAAACATACTCTTCTCTGTCAGATGTAGAGTGTGGCCAATGATCCATCTGATTTATAGATAAGTATCTGTGTATTATAAAGAGAGCAAAAAATCCCCAGTCTTGAAGGGCTAATATTCTCCTTATCTAATGCATATGTCTCTACCTATCTCAGAAAAGTTCGCTCAGGAGCCAATCCATATGCATGCAGGAAATGGAAAGTGATCTCAGAGAGAAAGGGTGGGAATCAGATTGAAATTAAACATCGAGTTGTTACTATCGCTGGGAAAACAAAGGTGAGCAGATTTTCTTTTCTATTAGTTGGGAATGATTAGCCCTGTTCAGTGACCTGAGGATCTGGAAATACGGCATTAAGGATTAGACTCCTTTCACCTAATGTTAACCAACTAAAACTTAGGAATCTGCTCTAGCCAATCATTTAAGCTCCTGTTGAAAGTGGTAGGCAGAGATAGATGCTTCAAATGTTTTAGACACTTACCGAAAGTGAGCCTCCATTGAGGAAACTGACTGACTTAGATTTCAGTGCGTACTCTTTATGGGTCTGGAGATAAGTGAGTTAATCTCACCATTTAACTGTACAAGAGGGAGTTTGGAGAGACTGAAGAGCAGAAAAGATTGTGGGTGCAGCGTTAATGCATACGCTGAAGTGTGCATTCTGACAGGTTTATTTCTGTTGTTTTCTTTTGTCTTACTGGTACACAGCTAAGAAAAAAATGTAAACAGCAGTAACAAACTGTGCACATGACATGTCATGGATTTGTGCTGGGGAGGCATTTTCAGTTTTGCAGATACCTACACGACACTTTGCTGAGCTGTTTTGATGATTAGGCTCACCTACGTTGGCACTAATGCTCGATTGTTCTTTTGTAGACTGTGAGCACCCTTGTGATTCAAGCGGCGAATGTGTCTGCTTTGTACAGATGTATGGCTACAAACAGAGCTGGGTCAAGTGAGAGAGTTATCTCCTTTCATGTGACCAGTAAGTCTACCTTGTTGAAAACAGCCATGTTAAATTAATCTTATTTCCTCTGCTTCACTAATGACATGAACTTCAACACAATTGTTTGATTCCTGTCTTTTATAAAATCCTTTAATCTATATGGCCTACTGAATATTTTCCTAATGCAGTCTTTAAAATCACTAATTACCTTTTACTGAATGGTTAGTTTTATTGGCATCAATGGAGTGACAGGCCCATGAAAATGACGTAGAATGGGCACTATTGTCCTGACATGGACTGCTGTTGGGCTATGGCAGTCACTGAAAAAAAGCAAGGGAGAAATTATATTAGTGTCACAAAATGAGTGAAAATGAGTGAGAATGAGTCCTTGGTATCTTACTATAAAAGCTAAGACTAACATTTTCAAAACTGAGTGAAAAAGAGCTTCTGTCTTCCTGAAAATCAGTCTCCATATTTACATGCTGAAACAGTACTTTAATTCAAATCTAAAAATTAGCCATAAAATAATGCTAAGAATCATCTTAGGCTGCCAGGAACTTCTATAGGAAGAGGAACTCTATTCATTACACAGGCCTATCTTTGATCCATATTAAGTGTGCTGCTTTAATGAGATTATTTTCGCTACATAAATAATTGCTCTGATTTGTGAGTGTTTTATTTCCTCATTTACATCTGGGCAAAATGAGGATGAGGCTATATTTGCAGGTTTCCAAAGAAGCTTTCTCAGGTAAATACTGGTGACAAAATGTACACCCTAATAGAAATTTCTTGTGTTTTTTAATTTGCAGGGGGTCTTGAAATTAATGTCCAGCCCCGAAATCAGCTCACAGAGAAGGATAACATGTCCTTGCAATGCACAGCAGACAAATTCACCTTTGAGAAGCTGTCATGGTACAAACTCAGTGCTCATACTTCACAGACTCCCTTTGCAGGGTTACCCATGCCTGTCTGCAAGAACCTTGATGCTCTTCAAAAGCTGAATGCAACTGTTTCAAATACCAATGGTGAAAATGTCACCTTAGAGCTCGTTCTCCATAACATCTCTCTCCAGGATGGAGGGGACTATGTTTGCATTGCTCAGGACAAAAAGGCTAAAACACAGCACTGCCTGGTCAAGCACCTCACTGTTCAAGGTATGGATCTCTAACTGTGAACCAAAATGAGTTGTTGCTTATGAAAACTACTGCAATAGTGTCAGTCCTTGGTATCTTCAGGCCCTGCATGCGTCGCTTAATGGTGCGCTCATTTTGTTAAAAAGATTTAGACTGTTTCTTGTAAACAAAGGGGATGCCTTGATCATATTGACCACTGCTGATTGTGGGTCTGGGAGCAGAGGAGATTGTCCAGGCAGCAGAGATTTACCATTTCATCAGTATCGGTGAGGAAACATTGACAATGCAATTGTGCTATGCAAGAAGTTTAGCTTTTGCCCAAATAATGGCACATGTTTGTCGCTCAATAACTTTGCAATTTTACATATCAAAACACCTTTTTCTCTGTAGCTGTAAATGCCTGCTTATATCAGTGGCATTAATGTTACTGCATTGTGTCATTGATTCTTGAGTTTGAGATTATATATATAATTTAAAACTGTCATCAAATAACGCTGAGATTTAGGCACCAGCAGTACAAACTTACAATCAATTAGCTTTTGACGCAAATAACGATAACTTTGTTTTGAGGCCTACACATCTAGGTTAATTAGGCAACTGTGGTACTAATTCAAGAAAATACCTATGCGTGTTCTTGGGCTGTCCTGAACCAATGTCTGAAGGATCAGCAATATCAGACAGGCCTGAAAATAGAAATGTGAGGGAAGCAATCTTTCACCTATTCCCTCTTCCCTCAGCAGCCAAAGGAAATTACAGATTGTGCAGTCCAAAGCAGGTTGCATCAATACTGTTAACAACTTTTTTCGGTATAATGACTTCTTCATATAATATGGAAGGTTAGCTAAGATCTTTACATGAACCTTGGGACTCTTGATGTTTTAAAAGGATTTGAGGCTTCTTTACTGGATCAAACGTGTAAAGTCATCAAATGTTAGTACTGGGAAGTAGATGTTTTCTTGCATTCTCAGTGATTTTACCTTATTTTCATACCAACAGAGCCCATGGCACCCACACTCATAGGAAATCTGGAAAATCAAACAACAAACGTTGGTGAAACTATAGAAGTATCATGCACAGCGAATGGCATTCCTCCTCCAGACATCATGTGGTTTAAAAACAATGAAACACTTGTTGAAGATTCTGGTGAGGGATTGCTCCTCTGTTATGAATTTTGTATCACTTAAGGGCTTCCTTTCATGGAGCGCACTGCTAACTTCCATCAAGAAAAGTTTCATTTCAAATTTCTAAGAATGTGTCAATTTTTTTCTTTGGAAGTGACATTTCATTTGTATGTCACCCACTGTTGTGGGTAACCCACTGTTACTTTTTAGGAAGTTTAAAAATGGCCTGAAACTTGAAGCCAGCTTTTTTAGTATGGGCTAATTTAAATGTTCATGTGATATGATATAAATTTTTCAGACTTTTGCTTGTCACACATCTTGTAAAATTTTGTTATTGGTAGGATTTAGGTCTACCTTTTTCATTCTGTTTTTTTGTAATTCCTTATTCTTCTCACTCTAGTGTGACATACTTATTAAGATTATGGAGACAGGTATAAAGCTAACCTAAGTTTAATTCTTAACACAAACTGTCAAAAACCTAGCAGAAATAAGAATAATTATTTTTTCTAGGTATTGTTTTGAAAGATGGGAACAAAACATTGACCATACGTCGAGTGAGGAAAGAAGATGGAGGGCTATACTCCTGCCTTGCCTGCAATGTCCTTGGATGCAGAAAAGCAGTGGCTTTTTTTGCAGTAGAAGGTTAGTATCAGTTTGTTTCCAGACTGTGCATGAAATTGTTATCAACACTGAAAGGCAAATCTACCTGCTATCCTGGTCGAAGGTCTAAAATTATATCATGAGGCTTGTTTAAAGTCCTAACCATTCCAAAAACCTCAGACTGGGTCCTGTCATAACCAGCTGTCAGCATCATGATTCCTACTGTTGAGACTGATGCTTTCTTCTCTGCGGTGTTTATTTCGTTTCAACAGAAGTCAAATCTATTGCAAAGAAAACTCTGACAATTTAAGCCTCATGTATAGCTATAAAACAGAACCTACCTAAACGTGCAGAAATCCTGGGACATCTCTATTGTCTTGGTAACTCAGCTGTCAAATGATGATTTTTAAAGAGTATTAACTTTTCAGACTATCTCATTGCTGTCACAGCGTCTAGGAAGAACAGAGAGAGGACTTTGCGCAATCTGTTGTAAGGCTGTCTGATTTCAGTGACAGGAATAGATAGTGTTTTGGGGTTAAGGGACCCCGGGCTTAATCCACAAAGCTCTGAAAGTAGTGGTTGTGAGACCCATCTCTCATTTGATCCTATCCTGTTATGGCACACTGAACTGCAACCTGCAAAAATGAAAAATAAATCCTAACAAGAGGTTAGTCCACAGTCTGACTCACCACTCAGTGGAACCACTACAAACTTTCCAAGAAGAGTTAGGACTTTGCAATTAAAAACCTTGAACTAAAAGCTCCCTGGCCATGATACTAGTATGTTTACGAAAACTAGTCATTGAATCCTTCACAAGCCTCTGTCCTATTAGTCAGGGTGATTGTCCATTCTATTACATTAAGCTAATTAAAGCAGTATTTTGCTATTCATAGATCCCATTAGGATAACAAGATGTTGGGCAATATGTTTACATGAGGTAGAAATTATCTGCAGATAACATTAATGTAGAGTTCAGCTGATTTAGTAAATATGGTTGGGTCATGACCTGGAGGTCTGTTAGAATTGGAAATGTTTGTATGACGTGTTCTTTCATTGTCAGGAATTTATAACGCAGCTTATGAGGGGCCAAACAATGGGAAAAAAAACCCAGTGTATTCTTATATAGGAGAAACTACATGGTGCAAGGGATAAAATGGAACGTGATATGGGGAATGGGAGCTGGAGAAGAGAGTCGCTCTTGCACATCACTAGGTGTTCAAGTGGTATTTGCTGGTGACTTTTGAACTGGAAAAGGGATGCTGTAAATAAGTCCTTATTTTCATGTGTTGTTGCAGAACCACATTTTTTCATACCCCAGCTGAAGCATGTGAAGAGACAAGAGAGAGATTGTTCTCTGGATCATTCTCACAGCACTTTATTTACTATATGATGTATTTTTATTTTTCTTTTCTGGAGAAAGAATCATTCATTTGGGGTATTCCAAAACAACGATTTCTTTTTAAAATAAGATATTTTATTTTTCATTAGATGTCGAAGGTCCAGATTCTGCCCTTGGTTGTCAGCATCCGACGAACAAAGCTGACGCTAAGAAACTATGTCATGTGTAAAATGACACAGAACTAAGAGTAATATTCCAACATAAAAAGCAAGCTTTTCCTTGCTACATGTTGCGCTTTTAAAACGAACCTTCAGAACAAAGAACTCCATTCTGTACTTTAATGAATAAACAAAACCAAAGTGCTTCCAACTATCACGCAAATATTCATTTATTTCTTCCCAGGTGCTGAAGAGAAAACAAACCTGGAGCTCATTATCCTAGTTGGCACTGCAGTGATTGCCATGTTCTTCTGGTTGCTTCTTGTAATCATCCTGCGGACCGTTAAGCGGGTAATGAAATAATTATCCTACTATCCTATCAGCACTGGTCTTGCATGACAAACGAAAGCTGACTTGAGTTCTTTTGTGTTGTTTCTTTCTATTGTTCTTAAATCAACAGACACATTTTCTTCTCTCCATGCCATAACATTCTTGTCTGGAACTGAGGGCACAGAAATTTGTTTTTAATTGAACCCACCCTCAGAAGAGAAAAAGTGTTTCAACTGTTTGTGTTTATTAAAAATACAAGTAATTAATGATAACTACCCTCACAATGACATCGCATAGGGGAATGGTAGCTTGGCATTTCTGGGAAGTAGTAGAACACTACAGAGTGAGAAACTGGCACTTTGTCTGCACATCTCCAGTAAAAAAATCTGTGAAACTACAACTAATATCATTTTCCAGGCCAATGGAGGGGACATGAAGACTGGCTACTTGTCAATCATAATGGATCCTGATGAAGTCCCTATAGATGAGCACTGTGAACGACTCCCTTATGATGCCAGCAAATGGGAGTTTCCCAGAGACCGGTTAAAGCTAGGTGCGTTTTCACTACATAAACCATTTAGTAATATTGCAGCCCTGGGCCAGGAGGCGTTTTAGGACATGACCTGTTTGCTGGGGACTACCCTGCTGCTGAAGCCTGGGGGAGGCTCTGAGGCTGATCCATGCAGAACTGGCACAGTAAGAGAGCAGTTCTTTTCTGTACTTGAGTAAGATGCCAAAATGACCTTCCTCCATATTACCGGTCAAAGCTGTAGGAGACTGCTGGATCACAGCCTCATCTGACTCCACTATGGCGAAAAAGTTCATGATTATATTTAATGTATCCTCTCCCCGTTATCAGCTCTCTGATAATTTCTAGTGTATAATTTGAATTTACAGCTGTTGTTTATTCTGCATCTTTTGCCCATTGTGTCAGGCATATAAATCAGTCTGTTCATCTCCTCAATTCAAGGCAAACCTCTTGGGCGTGGAGCTTTTGGCCAGGTGATAGAAGCAGATGCATTTGGGATTGACAAAACCGCTACCTGCAGAACAGTGGCAGTCAAAATGCTTAAAGGTAAAAACAACGACTAAAATGTCACCTTGAAGGCACAGTATATGGATATTGCCAATCTCATAACCAGCAGATGGAAAAACAAAAGCAACCAAAGTGCTTGCACCAATGATGTATACAAGTTTAGCTTAACCGTTGGTATAATAAAGCAATGACTAGACTAAGTACATACCTTAACCTCTTCAGTAGTTGGAGCAATGCCACTGTGGTTTCTTAGCCATTACGTTGTAAGTCTACAAACATTCAGAATGTGAACTTGCTCTTGCAAGCAGTTTGCACGTGTCCGTTTTTGCTATATGCTGCCTGATAGGGGACCTTTCTGCCAAGTCTCAAACAATGACTTAGCCATGCTCCAAAATGAGTAGTAGTTTTGAGCCGCTTTCTCCTTACTTTAGAACATGTTATATTGCCTCACATTTGCCACAGGAAAGTTCAAAGCTACAGTTCCCAGAAACACTGTTCCTGAAGAGGACTGAGCTGGAACAGCAAAATGGGGCTGTGTGGCCAGGGGATGTATCCCAGCCCTGTGCTGTACTGGAGGAAGGGTGGGAAAGGCCTGCAGGATTTTTGACGGTACAGCATGAGCATTTGCAGAGCTTAGACACTGTTATTAACACCGAGTGTTGTATACTGCCAAGACTCATTACCGAACTGTTCCAGTGGGATGAGCGTGCTGTAATGACAGGAGGCGGGGGGAAAGCCCTGTCCCTCCAGCTTCCTGGTGCTCAGGCAGCCTGCAGAGACTTGCCTTCTCTGTCCCTCTCTCCTCATTGTTTTAGCTCTTTCCTCTTCTTTCTGGCCATGCAGGTTGGGGACACCTGCCTCATCTCCAGCCTTTTGGTGAGGCTGGAGGGCCAGGCCTGTTCAACCCCTGGCCATGTCTCCCCCAGTCTGTGGACCCATCAGACCCACCCTAGCGTGGACCTTAGCAAAGGCTATGGGGCAATGTTTCTACCGCTGCTTGGCAGCTGACTGATGGGTGGGCTGGACCTGGAGGGTCACATGGCAGAGTATGAACTACTCAAAAGGTCCATAGAAAAAAAGATGCTTGCTAGTCTGGACTGTCTGTGTCCCTGTTCTGATGTATTACCCTGGCAGAGTTTGGAAATGGTTCAAAAACAGAGCAAAACCAGCCCTGTTATGCATGTGCCTAGCCTTTAGGGAGCCCTGCAGCATTGCCGACATAGGCTAACCAACAGGACTGCTCATTAGATGGGCTGAAAGAAGTAAAGGAAGAGGAGCTGGAGGAGGGAAAACCCTTTCTGTCTGTGATGCTCCTCATCTGTGTTATGTTACCTTTACAGAGGGTGCAACCCACAGTGAGCACAGAGCACTTATGTCAGAGCTGAAGATCCTCATTCATATTGGCCATCATCTAAATGTTGTCAATTTACTTGGAGCCTGTACGAAACCAGGAGGTAAGTAATGGAGTTGCCCTCCAGGTTTTCAGTGAGCTTGTAAGTACTTATAAAAACCCCATGGAGCATAGAAAAATGAGTTTCTTCATCAAGAGTTGGAAGAAATTGTGTTTGCTAAGTGATGGCACCAGGGTGATTCCTGATAAGAGTGAACAGGTTGAGCAACGGGGACAGGAGGATCTGAAGCCCCAAGTTATATATCTAGCTCTGTCCTTGGGCTGTTCTGTCACTTTGTCTTTCTGTACCTCAGATCGGTTTTTGTAGTGGGCGCCTCATATATATGAGGCTTGGAGTCTGAATCCGGTACCAGATTACACAAATCAGTCTTATTCTCGTCACCTGCTACAGTGCAACTGCAGGTTGCTACTTTCCAGCTTGGCTTTGAACGTGGAGGGTGTGTATGTTTGTGTGTGCGTGGGTGTGGGTTTGTATGTGCATGGGTGTGTGTTTGTGTGTGTGTGTGTGTGTGTGTGTGTGTGTGTGTGTGAGTGTGGGTGGGTGGGGGTGTGGGTGCTTAGGAGGGGAAATTGCAATTTGGATTCCAGCTCTGGGTGGATGAACCTATTTTACTTTATAGTCTGGGACAGATATTTAGTTTAACAAATCATCACTGCATGCTAATTTGGAAGAATGTCAGTGCAAAGTAATTTTGCAATGATTTTTTTCAGGGAAGCTGACTTGTTGGTTTACTCTGGGATCAGAATTTAATTTGTAACGTTTCATGAAAGTAGTGCAGTTATTGAAGGAAACATAATCCATAAATATTTCTTTTCTTGTTTAGTCCATAAGAAAATAGACATGTCCAGTATCTAGAACCTAGGGTGGAAATTCATCAATGTAACATATGAAGCAATTTGAGCATGAAGTAACACATTGGGCTGTAATATTAAGGCATCTATGTTTGAAACAGATTCCTGTTTTAAGTTTTTAGAACTTAACTGTCTGCGCAAAAATACATAGATAATAATATACCTGTGTATTTTACTGCAGCTAAGTGGTTAACTGCACTGACGTTCATTCAGATGTATATGTTACATCCTTACAGGGTCAATTAGCATAGGCAATTATTAGCACTTTCATGTAAATATAAACACACATATAAATACATTTTCATATACAAAATTAGGCCCATGCTTTTGAAAAGTACATGCTTTCTTTTCCTTCCTTATACAACAGAAAAGGAGTAATATCCCTGCTTTTAATTGGGTTGTGTTTTTTTTTTAATTATGAGTGTTTTTAAACCTTTGGGAAAGCAGCAGGATGCTTTTTGAAATGTATATGTTTCAAATCACAAATCATGCTTAAGATAAGTTGGGATATAAATGATATTTCTAAATTATTGTTTCATGTGTTATACAGGACCACTCATGGTGATCGTGGAATATTGCAAGTTCGGAAATTTATCGGCTTACCTGCGGAGCAAGAGGGGTGAATTTGTTCCATACAAGGTATTAGAGTCAAGATTAATTGTATAATGTTTGATATGATTTTTTTTTCCTACACCCAGTTTTTCTGTTTCTAGTAGAGAGTATAGTGGCAATTCTTCAGGTTGTTTAATAAGAGTAGCTAGTACTTCTCATGGGAATGAGAGATGGCAAAGACATCAGAGGTCATCTAGTCTTTCCCCTGGCCCCTGCATTGTAGCTGTTTTGTTATTGTTAGCTTAAAAAGTGCAAAGAAACTGGGCTTCCAGTATTTCCCTTGGCAGGTTATTCTGCACTTGGCTGTATCTGTCAGGAAGTTTTTTCTGATTATCAGCCTGAATTTTTTCCTTTCTCAGTTAAGCTCCAGACCTCCAGACCACCTTAAATAACTGCACTCTCTGCTTAGTGTATATATTCATCAAATATCCATAGATATTTTTCAACATGTCGTGATCTTTTCCACTTTCTGCTTGGGCTTGGCTTATCATGGAACCAGCCTATACATACTTTGTTCAGTTAATCTTTTTGCATAATCAGTATATCTATTGAGTTTGTTAAGCTTTACATCTTGAAGGTTCTTTATGAAGGAGAACTTGCATCACAACATCCCTTGTTTGCATCCCTATTTTAAAGGGGGATGGAGGCTGCCATTTTCAAGCTGGTTTATGGATACATATGTGAGGGGGGTTGATTTCCAGAGAGGGTTGGGTGGATTCTTTCCCTCTGAGAATCAGATGCTTGATGAAGAACTCGGCTGTGGGTACTCAGTACTGAACTTCATGATCAGAAGGCCTAACCTTCTTCACCAAAACCCGGAGGGAGGCTCTCGTGCTGTGTGCTGCAGCGTTGGTAGCCTCACGCTTCTGTTTTCCTGCAGCTGCTGTATTTAGATCAGAGCTCCTTCAAAATGTTTGTCAGTTCTCCAGGGCGTTATTTTTCTTTATCCTTGGAGCAATTGCTTACTATTTTATATTGGCAAAGGTAACTTGCTGCAGCCTTTTGTGATGTAAAAAGGATAAACAAATATCAGAGAGGCCTTGAAGAAACAGGCAAGGTTTCAGAAGGGTGTTGACCCTTGCTTATACAAGCAATGGGGTTGGGAATCAGTAACGGAAGAAGCTAGTGCTGCCATGGGTGGAAAGTAACAAAATTGAAGCAGGAGAAAATGGAAATGTAGTAGGGGAAGTCTTTGGGCCTGGGATTCTCTCCAGTTCCATTCAGTGGCTTAGGAGAAGAAGGAAATAAATCAGGTTTTGAGGGCTGCTCTGGGTTTAGCCAGGGTTAAGGTTTAGCGGAATGGTCTCGGCAGCGGCAGAAGATGAAGCAATAGAAATATAGAGAGATTCAGCAGTATGAGAGGGGATTCACCAGCATCACACATGCTTATCAAGTTGTGAGGGCCAGGAATCCAGCCAAAGACAGGCCACAGGCTGTGAAAGCCAGATAGCCTGGCGCTTGTGAGCATGGCTTTCTTCCTGAACACGGAAACATTGCACTTGGGGCAGCTGAAAGGATGCGGGAGCAGGCTAAAAGTATGCTGGCAGTGGGAAGTAGAGTGCCGTGTTCAAGCCCGTGGACACTGGAGCCAGCAAGCCTGTGTGGTGACGGGCTGGAGGCTGGCCCTGGCTTGCATGGGGTCTGTTCGTGCAGTCACTGTGCCAGCCCAGATGGGCAAGGCAGCACCCAACCGGGGCCAGCTTAGAGCTGAGCAAGCATGGATGCACCTGTAGCAGGCTGCCTGCCCTGCCAGCTCTGGGGTTTGGATGAGCAGCCCAGACACAGAGGCCTACAGCTCTTGGCATGCCTTCAGTGATGCCCCTGTTGTAGAGCGGGTGCAACGTCATTTCCTCGACTGGAAAGGTTTCTGAGATGCTTTTTATTTTTGATTTCCCTTCCTCCCCTCCCCTTTTCCTTTCTAGACTAAAAGCACCAGGTTTAGGCAGGGGAAAGAGAACTACGTTGGTGATATCTCTGCAGACCTGAAGCAACGGTTGGACAGCATCACAAGCAGTCAGAGCTCAGCAAGCTCTGGTTTTGTGGAGGAGCGGTCCCTGAGTGACGTGGAAGAGGAGGATGGTAAGATACATCTTCTCTTGTTTTTGGAACAGCTTTCATTGGCAAGGGCTGATGTAGGGCATGAGGGACTGAATGATTTCCAAAGCTCCCTTGAAACTGTGTGCAGAGTATTTCCTGGATGACCAAAATTCCTGATTTATGGATCACTGTAGTCTAGCATCCCAAACCCCTTGACCCAATCCCAGATAATTTACAGTCTAGAAAGGGTGTAGATATGTGTAGTGCACTGCCTTCTGAAGATCAGTCTTTTTAACATTCCAGTGTCTTCAGTACGAATCAAGGGGCAAAGGCACTGAAGGCAGTGCAGAGAGGGGTGTGCCAGGGTCTTCCAGAATGCTAACTGAATTTCCTCAAGGTTTGCCCAGAAGTTAAATATCATGAAATGCCACATGCTTCACTGCTTATTAGTGGAGAAGTTGATTTGCCTTCCTTCTCTGCAGATGGTATGTCAGGAACAGGAAATCTGATTCATACTCGTGTTTGAAGCCTCCCCTGGACATGCATACTCTTTACAGTGGTTTCACTGATGCATTTGCTGTGTTCTGCTTTGGCAGTGATGGTGCTAAGTGCTCAGTGCAGCCAAAGCGTTTCAGACCTGACTGATTTCAGCAAGTGACAGGATCAGCCTGGTCAGGGTGGAAGCCATAGCTCAATTGCCTGTGTCTGGACTTCTACTAGAAATCATTTAATGTAAAGAAAAACATTAGTAAATTAACAAAGAGGAAGGTCGTGCTGTTTCAATGTAATCCTAATAGATGATGTCTGACGTGCACTTGATTATGCATTTCTGCATCATTTTTGTCCTTTTCAGACCTCTCTGGTGTAACCTCTGACTGTCTGAGCTGGGATGATGTAAGAAGTAGTCAGTAGGCCTGAAGCAGGCCTTGAGATGAGGGCTTATCCACCAGTGTTGTAAATCTTGATAGATTTCATCTTAAAATCGAGAGCTGAGCAGAAACCCTTTGTTGTTTATTTTGGCAGGAACAAAATGCCTAGGTAACTTTGTTGGATACTTGAGTACATTACTCCTCTACGTTGATAGAGGATGAGGTTAGGTTGCTTCTTCCCTAAATTAGCAGGGCTTTTTACCAAACTCAGGTCTTTCTCCCTATGGCATATTCTTCCCCCCTCCCTGTCATTGGTCTCCAAAGACATCTGTTGAAGCCAAAGCAAATCTTTCCTGTCCTAGGAACCTATGAGCTGCGTTTTTGGTTATTTTTCTTTTGGAAGTGTTTTGCAACTCTCTCCGCTGGTGAGACCTGTGGAAGTAAGCAAGGGGGTGTGGGGTATAACCCATGATCTTGAAGTTTGTTTTGTTCGGGACTAGTTTGGTGTGAAATGGGTTGCTAGTGCTAAAGCATATGGCCAAAAAAGAGCTTGACTTCCTGTGGCATAAGTTTAGCGCTGGCATCTACTTGAGAAGCAGTTGTAGGTGAAATCAGTGACAGAGTGCAGGCTTGACTGTCGTCTGATTCTTTGCAGCTGGTCCTGAAGACCTTTGCAAGAACCCTTTGACCATGGAGGACCTCATCTGTTACAGCTTCCAGGTGGCGAGGGGAATGGAGTTCTTGGCTTCACGCAAAGTAAGGAACTTCTCAGGAAGAGTGGCATGTTATTTATTTGGCTGTAGGAAGTTGTGCTGTAGGTCTATAGGAGCAAACAGTGTGTTCATCTTTGGACTAGCAATCATCCGCAACATTTTCTTTTTGCCCTAAAACATCTCTTCATAATATTGCAGAGTGAAGAAGCAGGTCATGCAATTATTGACACAAATGTTAGCGATCTGTATATGATTCGTGGTTCACTGATGCATGGAAGAATGATTAAGTACTTGGAGGAGGGGAGTTGACTTATGAGGATAGTTAAAGGAATTAGGGACAGATCGCTAGTAAGTGGAGCTAAGCTAGAGTGAAAAGAGTTTGTTCTGAGGAAATTGCCTATAGTTTGTGCAGTGGGATTGGAAGGACAGCATTAAGGAGAGATGATGCTTGCATATGAAACTCCATGAATCTCTCCGTGGAGAATCTTTTGCCAAATAATTAATACCTGGGCAGTCAGTAATGCCTCCATTGCATTTTGGCCTTCTCCTGTGGGGTTTCATCCTAAATAGGTATAGTTAATGTTTCAAAGGATATAAATGCCAGCAAGGGAGAGAATTGCCTGCAGTTGTATAGAAACAAAGAGTACTTACATATGGGAAAAGGAAATAGAAGCTGGGAATATAATCTGGTCTAGAATGCGTGTTAGGCGTAAAAGTGCCTACTTCAAAAGGAAATAGAAGGTGGGAATATAATCTGGTCTAGAATGCGTGTTAGGTGTAAAAGTGCCTACTTCAGAGCCTTTTCTATAAGCATGCATTTGTCTACATTTTATACATCCTGTTTGGTGTATATGTATATCTTTCCAGGATCTGTATTCCTAGTCCATACTGGAAGCAAATCTGCAGCTTCCTACAGAGCCTGGCTTTTCTACCTCAAGCTATTGAAGCTTGAGTTTTAAGTCTTTGGGTTGCTGGCTAAGCTGTCATTCTGTATAGGTTAAGGTGTAGACTTTCCTCAAGATTACTTTCTGTTGGAATCGAATTGGCTTTATAGTGTGGTATTTTTTCAGAGGAAGAGTGGAGCATACAGATTTGAGTGAACCGAAATAAATCTAAAGATAATCAGATCTGAACCTGTTTTGTGTCAGCTTCTTAGGATAATAAATTAGCTTACTTCAAAGGCCCTGTCTGCATACTGGATAAACAGATGTATGTTTGGACTTGGGAATACAAGTCTTTCTGAGCCAAATCAGTTGTGACCATCAAAAAAGCACTTAAAATCTGTAACAGTTGATGCTGAGGTTCCTTTTGCTTAAAAGGTTTTAAGAACTATCTGGCCTTTGAGGGTGGGAGAGCACATATGTGAAAGAGATCAGCTCTGTGGATAGAGCTGTGACAACAGGCAGCGTGTGAGGTTGTTTACTTCTCTTTGCAGTGCATCCACAGGGACCTGGCTGCTCGTAATATCCTCTTATCAGACAATAACGTGGTCAAAATCTGTGATTTTGGCTTGGCTCGAGACATCTACAAAGACCCCGATTACGTCAGGAAAGGAGATGTAAGTTTCAGACGCTGTACTTGAGAAAGATTTAATTCAAAGTTGTGATTCCATTCTCACCATAAGTGCATTTGTGGAAACTCAGTTTTTTACTAATCTACAATATTTTGGATTTTTTTTTTTTAATGCTTTCAGGCCAGGCTACCCCTAAAATGGATGGCACCAGAAACCATTTTTGATAGAGTATATACCATTCAGAGTGATGTATGGTCTTTTGGAGTTCTGCTGTGGGAAATATTTTCATTAGGTGAGTCATTTCAGTTTCATTACTAAGCCATCTTGAAACTGAAATATCTGTTAAAGAAAACAGTAGAATTGTTCTTGGATCATCTTTAACATTTTACTTCTTAAAAATTTCAAAATTATGAAAACTTTTTTTTTGTTTTTTGTTTATTTTTTCCATCAAAATAAAATACTCAAATTCCTCAAAGTACAACTGTAAGAATGTGGACTTGAAATGCGTCTTCATGCAATTTCAGTATGTGATTATGTGCCTCATTTACTCAATCAATTGCCGTTGCCATCATAAATATAAATTGTTTGTACAGACAAGTATGCTGAACTACCTTATTAGCTTGGGCCATAGTGAATTATTTGTTTGAAAATTAAACCCAGAATTTAAGTGTCTAATGCATTAAAATTGCCATTGCTCTCATTTTAGGTGCTTCGCCATACCCTGGAGTGAAAATTGATGAGGAATTTTGCAGAAGACTGAAAGAAGGAACAAGAATGAGAGCACCAGACTATACAACACCAGAAATGTGAGAAACTATTCTTCTAGCTGTCCACATATACCTCACAATAATAGCAGGTGTTTGAATACGCAATATGCTCTTTTTTCTCTATGCTAATATTTTAATGGGCTTGTCCTTCTAGGTACCAGACAATGCTGGATTGCTGGCATGGAGATCCTAAGCAAAGACCAACTTTTTCTGAGCTAGTGGAGCACTTGGGAAATTTACTGCAAGCCAATGTCCGTCAGGTACATGAAATGTATTCTGTGCTTGGCAAAGCCATCAGCTGAACCCCGTCTGCCCCCCAGCCACCGTGAAATTCTGTGGCTGGGTACTGACTGTTAAAGCCATGGAGGAGCGAGCCCTGGCTTTTTCTATCGCTCCCATCATTTAAGAGCAGTTGGGACAACTGTCAGAAAAGAATGGCTTGGGAGAGGAAAGATCACAGAGCTGTGTCGTGGTGACGAAAAGCCACCTCACTCTGCCAGCAGAGGTTTCCCATAACACTACTCTTTTGGCTATTTAGCTTTGAATAACTTGGTTGCTGGTGAGTTATCAGCATAGGGTCACTTCCCTGCTCTATCTCCGTTTCCATGTATGTATCTAACTGCGGAGACATTTCAACAGGTTACTCCTGTTGATTTTTCCACTACAGAAGATAGATATCTTAGTATATGAGAGGATGGGCCGCAATGTCTTAAAGACTCCTCTGAAAAATTAGGGCACTGGCATTTCTGTGTGTATCAGCAGCTCCGTGAGTATAACAGTATTAAAAATTGTCCAAGGTGGTGTAGTAAGTGAGCCTTCCAGTTAGAGTAAACGGACCTCCTTTCTGGTTCTCCATCTTGTGGCTCCCTCTTCATGTACCACAAATGTGGGCAAGGCCTGGGAAATGGATGCAAACCCTTTAGACTGAGGCTGAATTTTGCCTCATGCTCTGCATTTATACTTGTTCTCCCTATCCAACCTATTGGTAGTGATGAGAATTCCCTATCCTTTAAAATTCCCTATCCTTTAAAATTACCATATCCTTTAAAATTACCATATCTTCTGTGCACCCCAAAGCTCAGAAAAAATAATTTGTTTGCTTTCCTAAAGAATCTCTTGAATCTTACGTATGGTCAGAGCACATTTTGTGTATATTTGACCATAACCAATATAGTAAGATTACTAATGATTTAGACCATCTTGCCATGAACTGTAATGTACTGTAACTGTGAAAGGCAAAAGGGATTTTTGCCCTGATAGCTAATAGTTAATTGTATGCGTATCATGATCCAAAAGGGATAGATGCAAAAAATGCAAGATTTCCTAAATTTAACTAAAAGATTTTGTATGGGAAATGCATTACCAAAGGATGCATAATCCATTTCTCTCTTCATACCTCAAAGGGAAATTTAAATGAGTGTAAGAACATTTTAAAGAATATTATTATTGTTAACCATATCAAGTTAAATGCCAGAGTATTTTTAGAAAACTTCCTGATTTGCTATCTGTTTCATTCCTTTTTTCATTTACCTTTTATG